>NC_092314.1:38312496-39630211 GCF_036785885.1 Coffea arabica
ACTTTTCTCCATGTTAGTATGCAAATTGTCAAAATCCATTTTTCAAATAAAATACACTATAAACTTAAATCCACCTTAGCACTAAAATTTAAGGTTTCTATATAAACGATATTTTGGAATTCATTAGTTAAAGTCCAAGAAAATATTATCTAGAAATTTTAGAATAAAAGCTTAACATCATAAGATTGATAAAAAGAAGACAATCTAAAAAGAAAGTTCCTTCTAAGCTAAGTCAATCCTTGTTGATGGTTCATGGTTTTGGACGAAATTGCTCCAAATGCGAGACCTGGCAAGATGATATATTCTGGCAGTAGTAGGCAATGGGCGCACTGTACATATGTGGCAGGATTCATGGCATCCACATGGACCTCTGTTACAATACTATGGGTATGATATTGTTAAACAATTTAGGGGTGCTTGGTTGGAGGGTATAGGAATCAAGAATTAGATCGAGTCCCAAAATTGTTGCTTGGCTAATGGGTATGGATTTTGAAATCTTGGAATGAATCATGAAAATCCAGCCACTCTCAGTACCCAACTAGATTAGAGGGTTTTGATGAATCCCACATTTGATTCCAAAATATTTAAAAAAAAAAAAAAAACCCGTGCAAGGGGCACACAGCCTGCACCATAGAACACAGGTGCCAATCCAACACAGGTGCCGATCCAATGCACCAAGGTATGATGGAGTGCCTAAAGCACTGGCAACAGATAAGAAAGCTGTGAACATGGCACCAATATGAGCAGCCCCACTGGCAAAGAAGTAGTGAGAATAGAAGTAGAGAAGAATAAGAATGCCAAAAGAAAGCTGCCAAGATAGACCGAATCCACGGACAAACTGCAAGAAAGCATATAAATTAACAACCCATAAATGTTGGATGCAATTGAAGGAAGGTCAGTTTCCTGACAATGGTGGGGATTTGACAAAATCAAATCCAAATCTGCTTCCTCGTTGCGTCAATGGACTGTTGCTTCTGAATCTGCATTATCTTTACCAAAAATTGAATATTGATACTAATTGGTGGTGGTTAGGTGCTGGTTTAATGGGTGTTGTCATGGTTGGGTGCTGGTTTAATGGGATTGACGGGGTTTTGATATACGTACAAGTTAAAAAATCCGATTTACACCTGTTTCACTGCAAGTATATAGGTCAACTAGTAGTTTAGGATATATATTGGGTCGATTCCACGAGAAAGATTGAACAATTACCGGTACTACTAAAGGTTCTCTATTATTTAGACTATCAATGAATTGTAAGAAATGAAACCTACTGAACTTATACAAAATAACAAATAAAAGCTCCTTAGGTTATGGAATCCCTAACTACTCATACAAGTGCCATTTTTGGATTATTGAAAACTACTATCTTGGCTTTTTTTTTCAGAAACGATAGATAAATTTTACAACAAACCAAACTTTACAATATTTGAGCAATGGCTCAACCACCTATACAAAGTGTACGATGACACTAAGAAGAGACAAAAATTCTCTCTTTATCCATAACTATGCTTAGAGCATAACGACTAATGCTTTTACATAGAGACATATTACTATTTTTTCCTACTTCAAAAAAGCACATTTGAAACAGATTAGCTAGAGCAAGTATATCTTCCACTAACGTGACTATGTTCGGATTGTCTCCTTTCCCACTTTTCAGCATGGCAATAAGATGTTTATTGACGTTTCTGACTTTAATCCTGTGCCAACCAAGCTAGCTTACTTTGATGAGTGCCAGTCTCACTGCTGCAGCTTCATCTTGGATGTCCAGTAGCGAGGTTCTGTCCACTAGCGCCCAGTCAGCTGTGATTCTTGTTCCATTCAGCTTGGCCACAATGCCAATCCCCATCTTGTGTCCCTTGGATGCTTTCTGTGTTGCGATGTGAAGTTCTATAGAGTTCCTTGTCTCCATTCCTTCCTCCCTTTGCCTTGCATTTGCTGCATCTGTTTCTGATGTACTCCGAGCTTCCTTTACTGTACTAGCTTCCTCAAACTCCATCCACTCAATACTCACCTTTTGCACTACTCTTATTCCATCCTTCTCTTTCCCTTCAAATTCCAGCTCATTCCTATCTTTCCATAGTTGCCAAAGTATGTTAGCAGTTAAAGCTATATGCTATTTGCCTTCCTTCCTACTCCTAGCTTGAGTTAAAGCTGCCCACCACTGCTTAAAACAACCTATTTGAGTCTGGATACCGTCCCATTGAACTGGTGCAAGCTTCCATACCTTCTGAGCCTATGAACAATGAAACATAATGTGTTCCACCGTTTCTATCTTGTCTCCACATCTCGAGCAGCATGGTGAGCCTTGTTTCGTTCTCCTGAATATTGGTTCCCTTGCTGTTAATGTGTTAGTAATACACCTCCAAATGAATAGCTTAATCTTATGCTTGACATTCAGTCCCCAAAGAGTTTTCTAAATTTGTGTGTTGGAGTCATCATAACTAGAACCTGAATCCCCCTTTTACTGCTTCTTTCTTCCTCCTCTCTTTCTTCAACAGAATTTGATAGCAAGATTTAACTGAGTACTCTCCGTGCTTACTGTGTATCCAAAAGTTCTAGTCTCCAGTCCTTGAAAGGCTAATAGGTATCTTTAAAATGTTCTCAGCATCCTCTCTGTTGAATCTTCTGAAGATGACACTCCTGTTCCACCTAAAGTTTGAGATCAACTATTCAACTTTCTGCTCATCCTCATTGTCTGGAATCTTAGTTGTTGACTGTCCATTTGGATTGTTTGGTATCCAGTGATCCTTCCATATTTTTATGGTTTTCCCCAACCCAACTCTCTTCCAAATGCCCCCTTCAACTGTATCTCTCGTTGACATTATGCTTTGCCAAAACCATGAGGAATTTTTGGGGATCTCACAGTTCAGTATATTTGCCTTGGGATAATATTTGGCCTTCAATATTTTACTGACCAAAAGATTAGGGAAACGTATCAGCCTCCAAAGCTGCTTGCCCAATAATGCTTTGTTGAAGCATTGCAAATTCCTGAACCCTAAGCCTCCATCCTGTTTTGCCTTCATTATTTTGTTCCAAGAACACCAGTGTACCTTGTTTTTTCCTTCTGATTCACCCTATCAATAGTTAACCATCAACCGTGTGATTTCCTTGCAAAGACTAACTGGCAACTTAAAGCAAGACATAGCATAAGTTGGCATAGCCATTGTTATAGCTTTAAGCATCACCTCCTTGCCTGCTGCACTCAAAAACTTGTTCTTCCAACTATTTAGTCTAGTCCTGATGCTGTCCTTTATAAATCCAAAGAGCTGACTTTTTGTCCTTGTAACCACCATAGGAAGTCCCAAGTATTTCCCTTGATTAATGGTTCTAACACCTTGTAGTGGTTCACAGGCTTCCACTTTATCGTTCTCCTTAGTGTTGTTGCTGAAGTATATAGAGGATTTGTCCAGATTGATTACCTGGCCAGACTCTCTTTCATATTGACCCAGAATTTGTCTTAGCTGCCTTGTTTCCTCTTTCACTGCTTTGCAAAATACCAGTGTATCATTAGCAAAGAAAAGATGTGTGATAGCTGGCCCTTGTCTGCTAATCCTTAACCCACTTAGTAGTCCCTGCCTTGCTGCTTTGCTAAGCATATTCGAGAGACCTTCAGAGCATAATAGGAACAAGTAAGGTGACAATGGGTCACCTTGCCTAATACCTTGAGATGGTAGTACATGCTCCTTGTTCTCTCCATTTATATTGAACGAATAAGACACTGAAGTAATACACTCCATTATCCACTCCTCCCATAGCTTGCAAAACCCCATTTTTTCCATCACAACTCTCAAATAACCCCACTCCACCCTATCATAAGCTTTGGACATGTCCAGTTTAATAGCAGTATATCCATCCTTGCCTTGCCTCTTGTTTTTTAAGAAATGTAGGCATTCATGTGATATAATTATGTTATCCAAAATCTGTCTGTTAGGAATGAAGGCAGATTGGTTTTTGCTAATACAATGTTCAAGGACAGGTTTCAGTCTGTTGGCAAGGATGTTGGAGATGACTTTGTATAGAACATTGCAGAGGCTAATTGGCCGGTAGTGTTTCAAGTCAGTAGGTAGTTCTACCTTAGGGATGAGAGAAATGGTGGTATAGTTCAAGGATTTAAGCATATAACCAGACTAAAAGAAAGACTTGATAGCTTTTACCACCTCATCCTTAATGGTAGGCCAGAAATGTTGGAAAAAGAGTGGTGTCATCCCATCAGGCCCTGGTGCCTTGTTGGGATTCATAGAAAAGATTGCTATCTTGATTTCGTTATCCTCCACAGGTCTAGTCAAATTACCATTCAGGTGGTCAGTAATAGTACTAGGCAAGCCATCCAAAATTTCCTCCAAACACTCTATCTTAGTGGAGTTAAAGAGATGCTTATAATAATTAGCAACCTCAGCTATAATCTCTTCATCAGTTGTAGTCCAAGAGCCATCCTCTCGCTGCAAGTGTCCTATTTTATTTCTTTTCCTCCTCCCTTTCACCACTACATGGAAGTATTTAGTATTTTTGTCTCCTTCCCGAAGCCAGCTAAGTCTAGATTTCTGGCTCCACTATTGCTCTTCATTTTTTTAAGCTCCCACCAATTGAATTTTCAAAGCTGCAACTCTCCCTATCTTGGCTAGCTATGGTGTAATTTCCTTATGCATATGAATCCTACTTTCGTAGTGAATCAATTATACACATAACTAATCCATACCTATTCTCATGGTTATGAAATTAGTTACAAGTTCATTTCTTCAATGAAATTACATGAAATTAATCACCAAAACCACATAGGTGCACCTCTACTCTCGTGAGTGTACTTCCTATGTTTAGCACTTCTTGAACCAGTATTAAATCTCAATTTTCATTGCAGAAACAACACCTTAGATAATCACAATTAATGGTACCAGATTAATCATGATTTAAAGAGCTAAAATGCTAAATAACTTGCTTAAATCATAGCAATCAAATAGCCAAAGAATAAACACTAACAATCATAGAAAGTTCAACCAAACCCAAGACATAAACTTTTAAAGACACATAAACACAAAATCCAGAACTTGCATATTAACCAAATTTAAGAATCCAATACAAAAGATAAAGAGTTGGAGAAGAGATAACCCATGTCACTTGAGCTGCAACTCCTCCTTCTTCATCTCCATCTTCTTCCTAATCTAGCTAATAGACAAGAAGGATGAACTAACTAGTTAAACTATCCTACACTAAGGAAATGGAAGAACTACATTTCTGCAGACTCCAAGCTTCTCTCGTAGCTCCCTCCTCCAATCTTGCAAGTTTTTTGGCTATTTCAAGACAAAGGTGGTCAAGGAATGAGGTTTTCACCTCCCTTTTACAGCTGCAAAGTGGTTCTCACATGTCTAGCATTAGCTGTGACTTTTTGGAGTTGAAAGTAAGTTGTCCGCGTAGAGAGCAACCTTTTCTGACCACAATCCGGCTAGAAATCCGGCCATAAATCCGGCCAAGTTTCGGCCGGATTGCTACAGTGACTTTTTGTGCAATTTCTGTTCAATTTCCAGCTCTACTCCGATTTTGCCTCAACTTTAACTGAACTTTTCTTCATAATAGAAGCTGATTTAGCTCTTGACCAAAACATAAAACTTGTATCCCTTTGAGTTGGCTTTCCAATGCATTAAGAATCGCCTCATTTGGATTTGTGTAGGCTAAGAAATAACCAAAATACCCTTGACTGCTTAGTGTCCTATTTCAGCTTCGACCAATAGAAATTAGCTACTGTAATTCGGCTTTTTGACCTAGAAACCTTCAAACTGGATTTCGATGTCTTCACCAAAGTTGTAGGTCTATCTCTTATCTTCAAATTAGTTCAAGAATCATCTCAATCTGATCACTGTAACTCAAGTTATAGCCGAAATACGAAAATGTGTCAAAACTATCAAAATGCACAAAATACAAGTAAAAAGTGATAAAACCTCATTTAATCTCTTAAGAACATTTTTCACCAAATATAGCCAAAATGATTCATTTTCTTCCAATAATATAACCAAAGTGACTAAATATAACATAAAATGTCATTCAATTATTACGTAAATTAGTCACTTATCAGGGATTATAGCGGATGTGTATGCGGGATAAGCATTCGAACAAGAAAGAAGAAAGATATGAAAAGAAAAAAGAAATTAAAGGTAAAAAATTGATTATTAAATTTGATATCCATTCCTTACCAATATTTACCAAGCACCCCCATTTGTAATCATATCTTTGTCCAAAACCCATACCAAGTTTTTTTGTATGATTCCAATTACAATTCCAATTCCTAAGCTTGAACCAAGCGCCCAATTAATAGTTGAATGCAAGACTGGCTTCAATTATGAACACAAGTGCTTGGTGTTGGCCACATGGCAGAAGAAGAACCTCTCAAGCGGAGGATTTCATCCATAATCTTCCCTCTGCTTGTGTACCTCTTCCCAGGGAAGATGATACCATCTGATGGTTATGAGATAAAACTGGAATGTTACTACAAAGTCTGCTACTGCTTCATTGAGAGAACATTGTATGAATGTTGAGTGGCATAAACTGGTGTGGTTTAAACAACGTATTCCTAGAAATAGTTTGGCTACAAAAGATAGGTTGGCTTGTTTGTAAAAATAGTTTGGCTACAAAAGATAGGTTGTTTAAATGGGGTATGCCAGCTTATGTTTGGAGTAGGATACAACAGTGCTGTTTGCTTTATGGAGGCGTATTGGTTGGTCCGAAGAATTAGCATCGTGGATTGGTTTCCTGTAGAATGATGAATTTGTTAGCTCAATCAAAAGATTGGCTTTTGGGGTTTTTATTTATTTCCTTTGGCATGAGCGCAAGCAAAGGCAGTTCAACAGTAAGGTGTCGAATGCTGATTATGTGATACAGCAAATAATTACTACTGTTAGGCAAACTACAATAGGTTGGCGAAGGGTGCAAATGACACATAGCAGCTGGGAGTTTGGCATTGGCTGGAATTTTGATTAGCAGATTTTTTTCTTAGATTAATATTTCGTAGTTATAAAATTTGTTTTCATTATAGTATGGTGTCTTGTTCCGTTAAGCTTGTATAGGGCAGCTTTTCTTGTTGTTGGAACCATTCCTTGCTTGTCTAATGAAAAGAGTTATTTTGCCTAAAAATATATATTATTCTTCTTTCTTTTTCTTACCTGTTCAACCCTCCTCACACGCTCCTCATCCCTGAGTGCCAGGTTATACTATTCAATTAGTCTAGATAAATTTTATTTTTTGAAATTAAATTATATATCTAAAATATAATGGACACTTGTCATACAGAGAAATTGGGTTGGGTGAGCTTGGTAGCGGCTACAATGAGCTGTAGCAAAGAAAAACGGAAGAGTTTTTTTTTTAATAATTTTTTTCTTTTATTTGTCATTTCTTAGTATTGAGCAATTAATTATTTTCTTTTCATTTGGGATTCAATTTTCCTTGGATGACATCATGAGTTTTCTTATAAATAGTTTGCTATTCAAATGATTAAATTTATATGGCCAAACTATATGGTCACTCTTGTAATATAGACAAACGTCAAGACAAGTAAATGTTGGTTTTTCAAAAGGTATTTTTGTCATTTCGTTCATTTCAATGGCTGGGTTAAGAGGTTGTCACTCATGGGTAAATGTAGAAGCAAGACAGCATATGCAATTTTAAGTTACCCATGACAAATAAAGAAATCCAAAAACACGAAGTTCAAATATTAATGAAGCTTTTTGAAAATATGAATATGAACCAGCACAAAATAATTATTAATACCCATAATACTTCAAATACTAATAATTTTGGCACTCAACAATAAGTCTTCAGCCAATCCTCCACTATTTTTTCCTCCATGAAAATGACTTTAATGATAGACATTTGTGTTTTTTTTTTAACTTCCCATTCCTCTCCACGCTCTTCCCCACCCCCAACTATCAAGACCAAAATTCGAACTCTGAACTTGGCAGTAGAAAAAGCGCAAATGTTTATGTATTTGTTAAGTATATGGTTTATTGCCTTGGCAAAAGAAATATGTGAACTAATGCACATGTCATGATTTTCTAAGTTAAATTGTCTTGGCGTTTTAAATTCTTTAAGCAATGTGATAAAATACGATTTTATTGGTTTAAAAAAAATATTTCTTACATATCTGTTATCACTTGTTGTTCAATATTATTTTTAATGGAAATAGTTTATTCAAGTTTTTTTCTTCCTCGTGTCTTTGGCCAGGTTTGACACATAAATTATGAGAAAACATAGATTATGTATCTAAGTTATTTTGGTGAACGCAAAGTACGAATTGAGTGTCTCAAAGTCAATTTGGAGTTCCAAATTCATTGGTTCATTATTTTTTGGACTCTTGTAGGATCACATACTTTATGCATGATCAAAAAATGTTACTCTCTAATGCAAAAGATTTTCATATAATAGCCCAAGTGTCTAAAAAATAACTGGTGGATATGTCTAAATTGTAAGAAAAGGAAAGAAAAAAAATAACATTTAGTTTGGGAGGTTGGAAGTACTTCCAAATCACATGTTTGAGAATCTGTTATTGTCCCTCTTTTCCTACATGAAATTCATATTGGGATTGATATATCATTTTTCGGGTGCGATGTTTAAATTATTGTTCATGCATGCTGATGCGTGGAACCAAAGAAGAAATTAACGAAAATAGCAAAAGAAACAAACTCAAACTTAATCTATAGTACAATACGTTCATAGATAGGATGTCATAGATTACACATCTTGGTTTACAGACCCACTCAAACTCAAACATAATTACAATACATCAGACTTTTATTCCCACCATCTTGGTTGATAAAAGCACACACAAACCAAATAGAAACACATGAACACTTAATTAAGCAGAGAATAACAGCTTCTGCAATCTGCGTATCGCAGCTTGATAGTCTGATTAGTTCTTTCCTTGAGAAATGAAAATGAGATCACTTTGAGACATCCAATGGCATGCTTCACTTTGGCCAGGAGAAGTTTTCAATATCTTCAAGGCCACATGATCAGGGGACCAGCCTGAAGTATCCATATGACATACCACCGTGACTGTATTAACTGGAACTTTGGTCCTAGGTTCAACAACATCTACTGCATAGACTTCAATATTGGACAGCAAATGGCAGAAATATGTTGCAAAAGGAAGAAATAATTGATGACATGCCACAGTTTTTCCATATTTAAGCTTTTCCACGCGTCCAACCATCAATTCTTTTCTAGAACCCTCTGTGTTTTTCGATGCCAATGCCACCAAATTCTTGTCACCTATGACAGTTTTTGAAAATTCAATCATTTCCTCAAGGGATTTTGCACAGCTCTGAGGCTCTTCCTTAAGAGCAGGAGTATTGCAATAAATAAGGGTGTATTGAATGGCATCTTTTGTTTGCGGGCTTTCAAAGGATTGAGGAAATAATTTTCGTAGGTCATTTTCCGTAACAGAGATCTTTGATGCCGTTTGAGAAGGAAGAAATGACTGTTGGGGCAATTGGTTTTCCAAGCTTGAGAGATGCACCATGTTTCCTTGTTTGAGAAGTGAGAGTCTGAAGAAAGAAAAAGGATCAACATGTAGGACAACATTTGGGCTAATTCTGCCATAGCCGTAATTATTCTTGTCCAAGAAACTATCAACACGTGCTTTGGATAAACAAGCTAGGTTTGCAAGAGAGCAAAGATTTGCATCAAATGGAAGATTTTTCTCGGACGCTAATGAAGTGAAATGTTCAGTTTGTTCCTTGCTCAGTGGAGATAGTTTGGACAGAAGATTTCCAGGCATGGTGCCTTGGACATTTTCTGACCAATATTTGAGCTGATTCAATGCAGTGAATGAAGAAGATGAAATGTGTGCAGCAAAATGGGACGTAGGAAACGTGAGGGCAATGACAAAGAGAACGATAGCAAACGTTGAAGAGGCCATTGGTTTCATCGACACTAATATTGAGCTAATTTTCTTCAGTGGATGAAGTGCTGATGACTTTGCTAGTGCAGCTTCTAATTTATACTAGTGCTCGAGCCTGGACACAGGGCCTCACCTGCCCATTTCAGGATAAAATGGTTACTCTAAATTTTTTTTACATCTTGTTTTAGTTGGTATATATCTTTACTTCAAATTATTTACATCCCACTCCAACTTATTTGTACCTTAGTCTAAACTGGTTGGAAATGGAACTTGTGAGGCCTCATCCCCACTCTAGCCTTGTGTTTGCTCCAGCTATAATCTCTAAAGGGAAACCGTTCAAAATGTACCTTACATTTTGTCATATAAATTTTTTCCTTCTTGTTTTCCCTAAAAATTATCAATCCTCAATCATTATTGTCCCTAAATAAGTAGAATCTAATCCATACCATGTTCATTTTTCTCCATTAAAAAAGTGGAATATGACCCAATCCATATTTATTTTTGCCACAAAAAAATGGGATCTACCCTTTTTGGACATAAAAAATAACTGTATATAGGTCACATGGTGATTTCAAACTAGTCAGATATTTAGGTTGGAACTAAATGTTGCTAATTTGAATTTTTAAGTGATTTAATTTGAAGTTTATATTTTAAAAGTGAAGAACGAAAAAATTTATTTGATAAAATGTGTGGCATGTTTTGAATGATTTTCTCATCTTCACATGTATATATTGTACAATTAATCCAAAACAAAACTCCAAATGTACCTGTGTTTACTAATCCAGAAAAAAAGAGACAAAATTGAAAAATAAATTTATTTGAATAGACAATTTGCAACTTGTTCCACGTTTGCATTTGAATGGGTTAAATACACTAATCATTCATAGCATTTGGACATGGTCCAGGACATTATTTTTCCCATTTTATGCTCTCAGCTTGCGGTCCATAACCTGAGATATGTGGTAGTTAAAAAGACATTTGTAATCTCGAAAGTGACGGACAATACAGTCCCGCACATTTAGTGCGTCTTGTAGGTATATATGGACAACCGCAGCAAGGAATTACATCTCCAAATACGAAAATTTCATGAAATGAGATGTAGGTGTGTGTATATGTATATAGGTATATAAATATGTATGTATATATGTAAGTTTGGTTTATAAAATATTAGTCAATACTAATCGTTCAAAATGACCAGCAAATTTCTTAATAAAAAAACATTGATATCCTTGGGGATACTTTTTTATCCAATAAAGCAGCTGAAAATTGTGTAAAAAATGCATGCTCCCTATAAACAAGATTGGAAAAGAAAACGAAAATGAATAAGTCGCATGCTATGAAAGTCAGTTGAAAAGGAAAAGATTGGCTCGTGTAGCCAAAAATTCATAAGCATTGCAGTTACCAACAACACGTATTTCCATTTCAATATTTTCAGATGTCCACGATTTGCATAAGGGTTTTACTGTGTTGCATTTGCATCCCACATACATTGATAACTCCATTTGCTTTGAAGAGGAACACCTTGCGCAAAAGAGAGATGTTGCAGAAATTTGAGACATGAAAAAAAAGTTAGAGACTAGGATTGAAACTTTTCCATTAAGGAAATAGAAAGTTTAAGAGCTATCAATTGCTACAGTTAAACTAAGAATGAGACAGAGAAATAGGTTTTGAAACACACTGTGTGAGAAATGGATTTAAAATGTGGTCAATTGTTTGTACTAGTAGCAAAGGGTAATTCCAACAGTCCCAAGCGTAGGGGCAAGTGTAGGCATATAAAAAAAGAAAATCCTATATTAAGTGATATACAATAATGCAATAATCACAATTTAAAAGATGGCGTACCTCATGATATCTAAGAGTTCTCATATTTAAATTTGATAAATGGGAACGTCATGCAAGTGGTTCTTATAGCATGCAAGTGTTTTTGGAGTAAATCGATTTTAGAAAAGTTTAGAACAGTACTAAGATTCCACTACGTTTTTTTTTTTTTTTTTTTATAAACTAGAGTGCTTTCTATAATTGGTTATCAGTTTTAACAGCATTGATATGGTTTAGTTACGATTACACTATAATGTCTTAGGGAAACAATTATCTGTTCACAAAAAGATATTAAAGTGCTACAATTAACGAACTCTTTAATGGCCTTTGTTGATTAATTCTAGAATTAGATGATCGTAAAAAACAATTAGACTATTAACATCGAACTTTTACTTTTTTTTCTTCTAAGAACAATAGGAAGGAATAGCCTTACATTCTTTGACAAAAAGAAAGAAAATAAAAATCCCTAGCTACATTATTTGAGTTCTCAAGTACTACTGATTATGGATGGAGAAAGATTGCTCAAAATTGCTGTCCATATGAAATTCATGAAATTATTAATCAGTTCGCAACTTTGGTTGACTGGGTCTTTTATTGAACAATTTTTTGACATAAGTTTGTCGGAGAATATCCTCTCCTTCAATTTAAAAGAAGAAAATTTTGAAGTAATTCCTCCTGCACTAGCCAAAAATCTTTTCTATGTTCGTCAGCTTGGGCTGGATAGTGACCTGATCGAGTTTAGGTATTAAGAGTCAATGAGTTCGATCGATTAGTTTGGGATCTAGCCGAATGATGTCATAATGATGCCATAAATATATTTTAATTATTTATAAAGTAAAAATTATATATAAATTACACATTAGCTTGACATATTTGGTGAGTTTATAACAAATATGAAGAACTCATTCAAATAGTTGTACAAATTTAGGCTGGAAATATAATTTGATAAGTATTTGTGGTTTAATATATAACTTTTTTGAAATAATCCAGTGCCAATTCTTGAACTTAAAGTCCAAATACACATTGATGAGCCTAAAACTTTTTACTAGGACAATTCTTCAACAAAATTGAGGTTTATATGTATAAATACAAAAGTTAGAGTTACGTAGAGTAATTATAAAAGAAGTTTGGGAGTATATTTATGATTATAAAAAAGTGGAGGGTCAAAACAAAATACTAGAAAAGTTTTATATTTAATTGGCAATTTCTTCTCCACCATGCATCTTCATCAGACGGGAATCGGGAGGTTTCAACCTTCATCTGCATTCCCCTTTTTTTTTTGTTTCTTTTTGTAATGATTTTTTTTTCTTTTTTGTCCCTTTTCTTCAACTGGGTAAGAATCTTCCCCTTATTCTTTATTTTCGTTCTCTCCTGTTTTCTTCTCTTTTTATTTAGATCTATAAATCTTTGAGAGATGACAATGATAGAATTATAGATCTATTTTCTCTTTTCCTTTTTTCTTCTCTTGCAGTAATTGAAACTTTTTCTTATGATTTGTCAAATATCTTACCACCTTTTTTTGAATTAGGCTTTAGAAATGAAGAAAATTTTTGAAAAAAAAAATCACAAATTAGTAATGAAGAAATTCAGGTAAAAAAATTTTATATACGCGATCCTCTCATCAAACTCTACTCATCTACTAGTTTAGATTCCGGATTTCCTCTTCGTTTGGTAACACCTTTCTAAACCCACTTTTTTTTATTGTTATAGTTTTTGGAGGTGATTTTGTAGCAATTTCGCTTAGTTGGTATTAGTGATATTATTGTCATCCGAATATTTCGAGTAAACCTGTGTATTCCTATTGCTGTGATAGTGCAGATTTTTGACTGGAGTAAGTCTCGTAGTTTTTCCCAATTTGGGTTTTACACGTAAAAATTTTGGTATCCTGTGCCTTTTATTTTTCTTGCATTTTATTATCGCTGTTGGTATTATTACTTGGTGATTTGGTTTATTCCAATTTTTAATTAGTACTTGGAAAAAGAGAAATTTGTCCTATGTTAACTCTGATATTGTGTGCATGTACCGATATCCCTCTCCCAACAAGTGGTATATTAGACAATCTTCACATTTTGCACTTTCATAAAGCAATTACACCACAACTATTCAGTTTTAGATCGACAACATTGAATGCGTTAGTTACTTTGTTTAGCAAATTTATAATTATTGAGATGCATCAAATACTTTTTTTTTTCTGCAAGAAGAATGGTTAAATTCTCAATTACAATGAAAACAGCTAATATAGTAATCCCACCAATATTGTTTCTTTAAACATTTTGTTGTAATACTCTCAACCTTTTGCTTTTCTGGTAATATACTTTCTTTTCATTTCCTTTCCTTCAATTCAAAAGGTAACTAAATTTTTTTCCTCAAATGGCGCCTAAATTACTTTAAAAGCAAAGACAACTAGTGAGATGCCAAAAATTTCCCATCAATTACGTGCTTTACTTTGAAACTTACCGGTAGTTCCACTTGTTTTAAATTTGTATGATTTTGATAGGGTTAAAAGTCGAATCAAACTATTTGATATTTGAAATAAGTTTGGTTCAGTAAAAACTTGTTCTAACTTGATTTGCAAATTAATCAAACAAAGTTTGAACATCATTTTGTGTTCAATTAACTTTTAAACTCTATTTAATCTTGGTACAAATAGCATAAAACTTGATTTTATAAGTAAAAAATTCAAGCTACTCAAGCTCAACTCAAATCTCATTTGATTAAAGCTCATTTAAATTTAGTTCAATAAATAAATAAGTCAACATTGAATATAATTTCAAACTCGCTAAAATAATTAAACAAACAAGATTGAACGCTCTTGTCCTCACTCTTGCTATTGTACTTAAATGCAGCCATGCTGCAAAATGCCTATGCATTATTAGTTGGCCACTTACTTCGACATCTTCTTATCCTCAACTTCTTTTGCTAGCCACTTTGCCCCATTATTGTCTTTTGTTTACACTTTAATTGATCATTTTTCTTTCTTTCAGCTTGCAATACTCAATCTCCTTCAACTTCAATTTCCTTCAAAGTTTCTTTTAATTTTTTTCTTGGTGCTTTAAACATGACACATTTCCTACTATTTTTTCTTAAAAAAAAAAAAAAAAAACATTGGCACGTGAAGTTGGCAATTGGCACTTATAACACAAGCGGCCCTGGATGTGCGGCCCTGGACTTGGACCACTCATAAATAAAGTGAGTGTGATATTTCTTATCATGGTTGCTCTTACAATACAGCCAGCCAATGAAAGTGAATGTGATAGAGAGATATACGCACGGAGACAAAGGCAAGGCTGCTCGTGTTTCATCATACGATCCAATAATTTGGGAATTCGAAAAATCTAAAACCAAAGGAGAAAACAAATGTAAATGTGTAAATTTACAAGTAACCAGTATTGGTGTAATCAATGGATAAATGTGTACATTACAACTGATAACGTGCACAAACAAGAAAAACTCACATTTAATAAGACTTGAAAACGGTTATGATTGTTGAATCTCAACCTTGATTTTTTGGACGAAGATCTCACTGTACAAATTATTTGAATTGCTATTTTTAAAAGTTTTTGTCAAAAAATATATTATAGTTATTTGATATATATAAGATAAAAAAGTGATTGAAAATTTATTTACGAAAATTATAAAAATTATTGGTAGAAAATAGTAATGGAAACAAAGGTTTTTGAATTATTGGAGCACCCCTAAATTAGGAAGGACGAAAATTCAATATCACATCATAGGATCAGCCACTCTATTATTCTACAAGGCGACATAATAATGAAATTGACATGCAGGAAATACTTCCCACACAAGTCATGAATCGATGAGATGTGGGACTGGTGGCGGCCGCCATCTCAGACATTATCATACGATAAGACATGTTTCAACACCATCAGTTGCTTTTGAAAAATATTAAAAATATGTTCTGCTCAATCAATTTGGACAAGGTCACAAGAACGGATCAAAGGCCTCTGGCATTTACACAATCCAACTGATTATCTCTGGGCCATTCAAATTTAATTTTGCTTTACAAAAATTTTGAAGGCCCATGTTTGGTCCACATAAATTCGGCTCAATTTAGGCCATTACTCCAAAACTGTAATTAGGAGTGTGAAGGAGAGTAATCAAGTAAAATATCTTAATATTCAAGATTGTTTGATTGTTTTAACGAATTTAAAATTTTATTTAAATTTGACTTGTTTAGATATCAAATCGAGTTTAAACGAATTTATTTTTATAGAATTTAAAAGTTATCGAACATAAAATACTATTTAAGTTTAATTTAACTAATTGGTAAACCAAAGTCGAACGAACTCTTATCAAGACGAATTCGATTCAAGTATTAAATAATTTATATTTATTTATTATTTTTAAGTAGAAGGTCTTGAGTAGAATTCCTTCTCTCTTACCACTCAATCCAGCCCTCCCCGAATATCGAGTGATTTGATTCATATTTCAATCCTAATTGTAATTGCGCGCCCTTATCTATTCAGAAGAAGCAACCATCCCATAGTTCTTGCCACTGCTTGTCTGTTACTCATTCTGCATCAGAAGACCATCAATATAGAATCAACCCTTACTTCTCCATTTCCAATCCGCAACTTTGCCAACAAATCAAACTAAATTATGTAGTTCTATCCTCTTTTTCTTTTCTTCCTACAATCTCCTTCCACTCAAATCAAAGAAGCAATACCCATGAAATATTCTTTTGGGATAAGAGCAAGTTTATATCACATATGAAGTGTCCTCAATATATAATATCACCTAATTTTAGATTTTCATTCTGAAACAAAGTCAATTTTTTTAATTTATCATTTGTTTTTGCTTCTAAATTTAAGATTTTTTATAAAGCTAAAAAAGTTAAAATCTAAAATCTACCCAAGAGTAATTTTGTTGATTTTGATTAATCTGCTTTTTGTAAAGTTTACAGCTAATATAACTGCATCAGAGTGATTAGAGATCCATAATTGGGTTGCATATTTATTACTATTCAAACATTATTACATAAGAAAATAAAATGATATTAATTGCTCTTAAGAAATAAAATCTCAATTTTACTTATCTTTAAAGTAAATTTGATGTAGGAAATTTTTGGAAGTCAGAAACTTGGCTTATATTTCTGGTTTTTTTTTTTATTTTGTGCCTGCGGGTCTATAGAAGGGCTAGTTTGTTGGAGAAGAAACATGTTGAAAGATGAAGGAGACAGCCTATGTAGGAAAGGGGGAAATAAGGAAAAAATCGAGTTTTACTAAATATTTTGAATTTGCAAAGACCTAGTCAAAAATCGAGTTTGAACATGAAAAAAAGGAAAAAATAGAAAAGTTTTTCATTTTTTGGTGAACCATTTTCTTTTTTCTATTTTGTTAAAGTTTTCCATAAAATATGTTTACCATAGTTTGATGGGTTAGTTGCAAAACTTAGCTCTTAATTATAACAAATTTTGCACATTACTCCACTATTAGTCAACTCAAACATTGTATACCCATTACGTGAAAAAACATTCATCCTGAGGGTTAATTATAGTAAATCCCCTCAAAATATTGCATGCTTTATACTTTACTCTATAAAATCATCTTTTTCTCAATTTGTAGGTTTGTCCCCAAGACCATTAGTTAACTCCAATGTTCTGTAACACCCAAGAAAAAACAATATCTAAGAGACATTTATATCCTTGACAGGATAGCAAACTGAATAATATTTTTATGGATATGAGTCTAGTTAAATTTCATCTCGTAATTACACTTTTTTAAGATAGAGGGAAATTTTTTGGTCATTTTATGCCTTAAGGAGGAAAAATAAACAAAATATTATTTAAAACTTAAAATATGAAAACTGAAAATATTACTAAATTTGTAAAAACCGCTTAAAAACTTTCAATCTCTCTTTTCAAATGTGCATATAGGTTTGCTTTTCATTTAATAGTTAAATATTTGCTTTGCATAAAAATATACACTTTTTGTTGTTAGTAACACTACAAAGGGCTTTTCATTCCAAAGCTTTATTGTTACTAGTGCTCAGTGCACACCTGACGTGTGTACAATCAAAAAATATATAATATTAATGGTCATATATTTTAAATATCTTTTTATTACTAAAGCAAATTTTAATCTTTTAAATATTTTTCATAAAATAATTTTATATTGGTAGTTATGTTGAATACATATATTTAAAAGTAAAAATAGTCATGGGTGGTTATAGATAGTTAAAGTAAAAGTAATTTTTATAAGGGCCAAAAAGAAAGTTCATAAAGTGACGATAAATGTTAATCCTAATTTTAACCCCAAATCTCTTTGTCAAGCTTTACATATAACTAGTGTCAAAGGCACACCCACATGTATGCAATTTAAGAATAAATTAATTTTTATGAAATTTTCTTTAATGAATTGATAGTTAGTATTTTGGTAGTTATGTCAATTGGTAGTTATCTTGGTAATTAAAACTTTTTTCATAATAAAAAGTTTGGATGTTTAAATTTTAAACTTATTGGTAGTTGCAACAAAAATTATGTTGGTTATATATAATTGGATAGTTAGGATAAAATTTAATTTTGTGAGGATAAAAATGGAAGTTTAAAAAGCGACAAAAGGTGTTTACCCCACCCTTTAATTTCATAGAGTAAGTAAGGGTAAATTTGAAAACACACAAAACTAACACCAAGTTAACTACCTACACATGTTTTATTATTTTAAAGATATAGATTTTGTAATGCTTAAAGGCACTTTTCTCAAACTTCAACGGTTTACGACAGAGGTATTTTTTTAACAAGTGCTCAATACACACCCAATGTGTGTGCAATCAAAAAATACAAAATTTTTATGGTCATATATTTTAAATAAAGTTTTTATTACTGAAGCAAACTTTAATCTTCTAAATGATTTTCATAAAATAATTTTATATTGGTAGTTATAATGTTTAGGGGTAGTTATGTTGAAAACATATATTTAAATAGTTGAAAGTAAAAATAATCATGAGTAGGTATAGGGAGTTAAAGTTAAAGTAGTTTTTATAGGGGTGAAAAAGGAAGTTCATAAAGTGATCATAAATGTTAATCCCAAAGTTAACCACAAACCCTTTCCTTAGACTTTATATTAGAGGTGACAAAATGGATTCAAATCCATTTATCCATCCATATAAACCAAGTTTAAATGGATTTGGATGACTAAAAAAAGTGTGATGACTTTAAATGGATAACCATTTAAAACCAATTAAATTGATGGATTTACATGGTTTATCCACTTGATCCATATAAATCCATTTAGCAAAATAGAATGCAATGGGAAGACGGACCCAGGACTCACAAATAACTTCTTCTCTTCCTTCCAGAAAGCGTCATCGTTGTGGGCCCACAAAACTAGAGAACATCATCACGTTCAGAAGAAGTGGATCTAGAAACACAGTCAAAATACTAACAACTGGCCTCTATGAGTTTGTTAAATCTGAGAAGAATTTTTTTTGTTACTGTCTTGTACTTCCTTCAGTATATTTTCGTCTTTTTCTTTTTGTAAATTTTTCCCTTTAGTTGCTTAATAATCACATGTTCTTTGCCTTCTACTAAGGGCCTGTTGCGAGTTACAATAACTTATTAAAAAATAATTTTTTAATAGAGTTTTTAATAAAAATATTTATTAAGTATTTAAATACTTTAAAATATATTATTTGGAGATATAGTTCAATAAATACTTATTGTATTGGATAATATGTAATTTAAAAAATTTTAAATATATTTATCTCTTTATTTAGTTCATAATATAGGATAAAATAATTAAATTCAATGTTTTATTTTTTAAATCACAAAAGCTACTATAAAAGTACCAAATTTAACCTTTTGCTAAAAGTGTTTTTAACACAAAAAATTTTACTCCAAATTTTATGGGATGATATTCACCAAACGTTTTGCTTTTAGCACCTAAAAATGTATTTTTACCAGAAGCACAACAACTCTTATGGGGAGAGCTTGCGCCTCTTATGGGGTGTAACCTGGCTCAACTCCGGATTAGTCAAGGCCCAAAGTGGCTATTTCATACCGAAGGATCTGACCAAAAAAAAAAAGTTACGAAAATACTTAAATGGATTATAAATGGATAATTGTTTTTATTTAATCCATTTAGATCCATTTATTAAATGGATTTAAATGGATTGGATAAATTTCATCCACCATCCATTAAGTCAAAATCAATTATGAACCATTTATTCATATTGCCACCTCTACTTTATATGTAGTATAGATATTGGTGAATTTAACTAATGAGGGAACAAAGTGAGAAAAAGATAATAAAATTTGGAATTCTATGGGGGAATTCTTATAAATAACCCGAGTTTGATACTAAAAGAACTAATGTCTTGTTTAGAAGGAGATTTTTTATCAAAAAATCTACACATTTTCCGTAAACACATTTTTTAATCACCTTTTTACCTCACATATATTCAATTGCTACAGTTTATTTTTTACAAAAATTTCAAAAAATTGCAATCCAAACATAACCTAAACTTTTATAGTGCACCCATGGATAATTTGGAAACTGTGATGATCTAATAAAAGTTTTCCAGGGTTAAAAGCAATAAACCCCCAAAACTTTTGGGATGCTTTGCACTGCAGTCTCTAACGTTGATTTTGTGCCATTTAGTACTTTTGTTTTTTTAAATGAGATGTTTTAAATTCAAAACTTCATACTTACAATTTCTTCCACCTCACCACTTAACCATACCCTCCACCCCAAACTCCAATTTTAGTACTTGTGTTAGTCAGCCTCAACATTTGCCGTTAAATGGTACTAATTTCTAAAATTACCCTGATTTCTATGACAAAAATGCCTGTTGTCCTAAATATAATAAAAAGATCTCCACAAAACCTTGCAATCCTTTTGTTTAATATAAAAAAGTTAAAAAAAAAAACCGCAAGCATTTTGACAGTGCCAATACAACAAAACCACAATCTTCCTTTAATTAACTTAAATGGAGCGAAGTATTTCTTCCAATCTTCTACTCCATATCTTTTTTTTTTTTTGGATTAACCGTAGGAGAGCGAATTACTTTTGTCCTTTTTCTCCTTTTTATCAATCTCACAGCTGACAAAACAAAAATTTTCAAATCTATCTAAACTAGCAGCTCCGTCTTTCACTTATCTTTTTGCTTTAACAGGTTTTGTACCTAAACATTTATGTTTTTTTTTCCCGCAAAATTGTGTGCTAAGTACATTCATTTCCAGAATAGACAATTAGAAACAGCAATGCTATTATTCATATGTTCAACTCGTTTGAATTTGGAAAAGGTTTAATCACAGAATAAACAAATAAAACTCGAAAACAAGATTGATTTGGAGCCAACACACAAATTTGGGTGCAAGCGGATTGAATATGTTATTGAACCCCACAAAAAATTATATTGTTGCCCCACTTTGCCCCCTTATTCTCCTTACCAGTATTGCAACTAGAGGTGTCAAAATGAGTGATTTGGACGGGTTTGGATTGGCTAAAATGGATAATCGGTATAAGTGAGTCAACCCATTTATACCTATTTAATTAAATGGGTATAAATAGGCAAGCCAAAAATGAATTGGATAACCCAATTACTCATTTATAACCCATTTATTTTAACTTTTTATAAACTCATTTAAATTCATTTTGAACTAAGTTATCAATTTATACCACCCTTTACACCCATCATTAGTTTTAAATATTTATTTATAATGCTCAATAAGCCTAATTACCAAATTTTTTTCCATCCGTACTCTATGTCGTAAAGTTACATGCTATATAATAATTGAACAATCAGAATATAAAAATTTGAACTAAGTACTATAAATGTTAACATAAAAATTTAATCCAAAAATTTTAAACTCCTAGAATTTTTTTCATGTGTAAATTTAAATTTTCATTTTGAAAAAGTAGGAAAAGAGGCTAAAACTTGTCATAAATTGGTAATGCTGAAGAGTAAGTTAACAAACTAAGAGGAAATAAAATGATAAGATAAAACCAACCAATAATAATAATAATGAAACAAAATTGGTTAACATCATAACAAAATGAAGAATCTGAAAAAAAAAATGGGTGGGAGAAGAGAGAAGGCTTGGGGGAAGATAATTCTAAATGGGTTAATTGGATTTGATGGGTTATCAATAATACCCATTTATTTTAATGGATATTATTAGATAATCCATTTATACCCATATGCAAAAATTTAAGATACCCATATCCATATGTTCATGGGCGGGTATGAGTAAATTTAGTTAAATAGATTTATTTGTCACCTATAATTGCAACCAATGCAAGTAAAAATTACGATACTTCTTTACTACAAAATAAGGACGTGAATTTATCAGATAGAAAGTGGAGAGGAAAAAAAAAGGGCAAAATACACTTAACTCTCTTGTGATTTAGTGATTTTTTACATAACCTCCATATAGTTTCAAATACTATATATAACTCTCTCATAATTTGCATTAAACTTTCAAAATGATAGAAGTGATTATTTGTAATGAAACCCGTGAAAATATTGAAATTGCCCTTGTTTAAAACCTAAAATGACTGAACTGATAAAAAAATATAAATATAATATGCATGACACTCTAACATCGTATAGTTGTATATTTTACTATATAACCCCCTTATAGTTTAGTGTTTTACCATATAATCCCCTTATAATTTTTAAAATATATACATAATCTCTTATGGTTAATAAATAATTTTTAACTTTACATAAGAGTATTTTTAACATTCTAGTTGACTCCATTATGGAATATAAATTCAGTCATTTTAAGACTTTAAGTCAAATCATGAGAGGGGTATGTGTATCTTTTGAAACTATAGGAGGATTATGTGAAAAAACATTAAACCATAGGGGGTAAAGTGTATTTTTCCAAAAAAAAAAGGAAAAACAAGGAGTGAGACCATTTTCTCATTTTATATTTGCACTTTAGTAAAATAGTTAATCATTTTTCTTCTTTTAAATTGTAAAACTCAACCTCTTTTAATTTACAATTTCATTTGAATGTTATTTTAATTTTGATCTTAGTTCTTCAAAATTGGCATATTAATTTCCTACAATTTTTGTAAGGAAAAAAAAAAAAGCATAAAACATGGCACTTGAAGCTGGTTGTCGGCACTTATAGCTTGTATCATTTGTTTGCTGGGTACAAGTTATTGGACTAAGACAACTCATGGATAATTAAGTTTATTTCACCAGTGGGGTTTTTGGTGGCTTATCTCCTTCTTATCATGTTTGTTCCGACAATACAGCCGGCCGAAGAAATAAGATGAGAAAGAGAAATGGGCGCATGGAGACGAAGGGCCGGCGGCTCCTTTTGATATATCATCGGTCCCAATTGTTTGGGAAATCTAAAAGCGAAGGCGATAACAAATGCATGCAATTATGCGAATCGGAAGAGATCTGAATTTTTTTGGATGAATTCAAGAACTCTCTATATTAGAAAGGGCAATAATGCAATGTCACATCCACAGGACCAGCTGGTCGTTTGTCAATTATTTTACAGTGCGAAATTATGAAATTCCCAAAGGGAAATACTTTCCTGCTCATGAGCCGATGAGACAGTGGAGTGGTGGCGGCCGCCGCCCTTCGAAAATTTAATTTTGTGTTTGAATTGTAATTTTTTAAAGAAAAATTATTACGTTTTTTGTGGATATATTTTTTAATCATTTTTTTATTTCACATATATTAAATAGCTATAGTATTTTTTTTTACAAAAAAATTTAAAAAAATACAATTCAAACAAAGCTTAAAATTTTATTTATATCAGAATTTTTTTTGTAAAACATTATAATTTTATTAAATTTTGTATTAATGGCATAAGTTACATCATCAAAAGACCACCACCGCAGCTTACTCCGCCCTTCATTCACAAACCCAGTCAACAATTTTTGCCTACGTATCAATCTTGATTGTCTTGCTATATCCCCTTGTTCTTCCCTTCACGCTATCTTCTTCCCATATTGAAGAAGCAAAACCATGATGAATTATTGTTTTGGGGCAGGAATATGTTCAAAAGGGTGACTTTAGGGCTATCAATGGGTCCGGACCCAAATCTGACCCAATATGCTCGTTTATTCGAACCTGACCAAATCCAAATTGTATGCATTCTAAATGGATCGGGTATGGAATTACATGTTCCAATTCGTTTGGATCCGGTCCAATTAATTGGACATATATAAGTAATAAATTATAATATTCATTATAAATTGTTACTAACCTACATGTTTCCTCTTTGAAAATTAAAAAAGAGGTATAATCTAGAGCAAATGACGAGTTTGAACTAGAGCACTACACATTGGCCAATTAGCTAAAGCATTGGTTGATAAAAGTGGCCACCACCTAGCTTGACCTTGCCTCTCACTAAAATGGCACATTTAAAGTGGTTTGCTTTAAAAAATTCAGACGGGTGTGTTGTGTACCTGTTTGGTCCGGTGGTGGTTCAATCCCCTTCGGATTATTCCTGGACCTTCTTAGATCCGCCCTGTGACAGCCCCACCTTCCCCTAAGGCGAACCAAAGAGGTTAGCGGACTGCCTGCCCAGCTCTCGCCAGGACTAACGATGCAGTATAAAGCAATCTATCACATTTTGAAACTTATAACGCGCGCAACAAGGCAAAAGGGCAAAATATCCCAAAATAAAAGAAACGAGTTCCAGAGTCGGCCATGAATAGTAACCGACCCGTCCGAAACCCAACCAAGCATCGAAATACATATACAACATAAATTTAACCATTTACAAGCCACAACGGCAAGCCAAAACCATTCACTAAGGAAGTACACATTCGATTTGCCGATCAAAAGGAATTGAACCCGTTATACATTAGGGTTTCACTTCAAGAGCAATACAAAAGACATTTACATGCTCAATTCGGCAATTGACTATCCAATCCATTCTCAAAAGTAATTATAACCCTGTAAGGAAAACAAATAACACGGAATGAGCTAAAGCCCAGTGGTATACCACCCAATAAGCAATCAAAGTCATATAAGAATGAACTTTCATTTAAAGTGCACAATTAAGCAATGAAGCAAAACGGTAAAAGGATACGGTCGGCTCTCAAGAGCCCATTTCCACGCTTGCAATCTTGATCCAACCTCATTGACTCTCCGTCAATGTTAAAAGTACCAAACCGTAGATCACCTTTTACTTCCAATCCTTCCACCTAACATACCCCAACCGGGCCCGCACTTCATTTCAGTAGTTTTTGGTAATACTCGAGTTTACCGGAACCAAGGGTCCCATTACCACAAGGTTTCCCCAGTACAGTCCCCGTGGCAATTCAATCTTCACGACCAAGCCCTCGCCGGCTCGATCCAATTGACTACCAAACGGGGTTGAGCTCAGTAATGCAGTAAGGCCGTTGGACATCGTCCAAACGACATCAATTCAGTTTCCATGAAATGGAATTCACCAACCAATATATCAAGTTCAGTAATGCAATAAAACGGTAGCCAATCAATAACAATATCAAAAGAGGTGTGGGCGGTCAAGTACACCCTCACCTTAATCAATTCCCATATGCAAGTAAGCCATCAAGGCATCACATAACATTTAACAAAGCCACATAGCAACAATTTAGTGAGCGGTATACTCACCAAGTGAGAAAGTGGTGTTTCATACACCGTGGTCACCAAGACGTCGTGAGCTACCGTCACGCCCTAGAATCACGCAACAAATGCAATGAGACTCGATAACGAGTCATATAGCAATGCTAAACACAACCCCAATAGGGTTTCATATGCATAAATGAGCATAATAGCAAACCAGAAATTAGAAAATGGCCTTAGCCTTGGCCCCAAATAGAAAACTGTTTTGCCCTTATTATGCGGTAATGGTGTAAAATTCTCTACGGTTATCGGATGGGGGTGTAAGACCCACCGTTTCGAAGCTATGAAACAGGGCTACAACAATGTAGAAGGTCACTCAATCCAGTTCCTAGCTTAACTAGGTCGAAAATGCCAAATACTATACCAGAATTACCAAAACAGGTTTGTAAAACACAGAAAACTGTAATCGGTATATCTAAGTCCATACAAGTCCAAATGCCGAAATTCCAAAGGCATAAGTTAGCTAAGACACTCAGCTACATTTCATCAGAAGACACCAACTCCAAAATACAAACCAATTCCAGTCAAAATAGCCAATTACTATCGCAGTTTTCGCATTCTGTCCAAAGCAGAACAGCTACAGTAATTTCGTCATAACTCATTCTACATTAATCCAAATGACCTGAAATTTTACAGACACCTCAAACACATCAATACCTACAACTTTCATGTTTTGAGTAAAGTCAAATTCGGCCTCTAACCCTATGATCCAAAACCGGACAGAATTGGGATTTTAAGAACCCTAACTTTTCAAATTTCCAACCAAATCCAAAATTGATTGCATTTGCCTATCCAATACACCTCATAGAGTCATTATCAACCATTACCATTCATCATACAAGGCCACAACATTCATTTCATATTAAACCAGAAAAAATTCCCAATAAAATAAAAACTTCACCAAAACTCTTCAAATCAAGAAATAAATCATATAATCCTTCACTCATGCCACCATTAAGCATAATATAACCATCATTAAGTATAGGGGAGAGGTTGTAGCATCACTTACCAAGAAACAAGGGAAAGAGAGATTGTGGACACCTTAGAGCTTCAAACAAACTTCACTACAACCCTTACTAGCACTAGAAGATAGGATTTTATGGAGTGAAATCTAGTCTAGGCTTTTATTTATGGAAGATTGGAGCTTATGGAAGCTTGCAAAATGATGAAGTTCTCTTCCTTCTTGTGCTAGGGAGAGCCGGCCACCAAGGTAAGAAAAATGGTGAATTTTGATGAATTTTAAGATATTTAACCTTTGGTCAAGAAAGTCAAAAGTAATGAATAGTTGTCACCAAGTGTCACCCAATGAGAAGGTGACATGTGGCACCTCCATAAATGCATTCTTATCATTCTTCTCTCTCTCACATCAATCACTTCACACACTCTACTTATCTCTTAACACCCGATAAATTTTACACAGTATCCGAAACTTAACCTTATTGGCCGAATTTTTCCGAACTTGTCGCACTAGTGGGTCCCACGTCCACTATTTACTCTTAATTTTCTAAAAATTCACCAATGCTAGAAAAATCATCTTAAAACTATAATTGCTCATAAAATCCACTAAGAAAATATTTCTAAGCCAGAAAATACAGAAAACATGCAATTAAGGGGAAATAAACCCTAGGAAAATAATTAGGGTTTTACGGGTTCTCACACTCTCCCCCCCTTAAAAGAATTTCGTCCTCGAAATTTCTCACCTTAATTCCCGAAAAGGTTTGGGTATTTCTTTCGCATTTCCTCTTCCATCTCCCAGGTAGCTTCCTCCACTCCGTGGTTTCTCCATAGCACTTTCACTAGTGGAATCCGTTTGTTTCGGAGCTCTTTGACTTTTCGATCGAGTACTTGAACCGGTTTCTCTTCATAGGCCAGTGATTCATCTACTTCGATATCCTCCGGTTGTAAAACATGAGATGGGTCAGGATGGTACTTCTTTAGCATCGAGACGTGAAATACATCGTGGATTCGAGAGAGACTGGATGGTAGCTCCAATCGATACGCGACCACTCCAACCCTCTGAAGGATCTTGTAGGGTCCAACGTACCGCGGTTGAAACTTCTTTCCTTTACCCGTTGTAAGATTTCGTAAGGGTGTGATCTTGAGAAATACGTAGTCCCCAACTTCAAACTCCAAGTCTTTTCTTCGGTTATCCGCGTAGCTCTTTTGGCGACTTTGGGCAGTTTGGATTCGTTGCCGTATCAACTTAACCTTCTCGTGAGCCTCTTCCATCCACGGAATAGTTGTCGGGTCTAGGACTTTCTTTTCACCAACTTCATCCCAGTAAATCGGCGACCGGCACTTGCGTCCGTAGAGAGTTTCGTACGGAGCCATTTGAATTGACGAATGGAAGCTATTATTGTACGCAAACTCTACTAAGGTCATGTGCTGACCCCAATTGCCTCCGAAATCCAAGATGCACGTTCGCAGCATGTCCTCGAGAGTTTGAATTGTCCGTTCTGACTGGCCATCCGTCTGAGGATGATAAGTAGTGCTTAAATTGAGTTTCGTCCCCAGGGTTTCTTGGAACTTCTGCCAAAACCGAGATACGAACCGTGGATCCCGATCAGAAACGATGCTTACAGGAACACCGTGTAGTCTTACAACCTCATCCATGTACAGTCGAGCCAATTTGTCCATTGAGTACTTCATGTTCACCGGCAAGAAATGGGCCGACTTGGTTAATCGATCAACGATCACCCAAACGGCATCGTGTCCTCTTTGTGTCCTCGGTAAACCTGAAACAAAGTCCATGGTGATGTTTTCCCACTTCCACTCGGGTATCTCCAAGGGTTGTAACAAACCCGATGGCTTTTGATGCTCCGCCTTCACTTGCTGGCAAATGAGACATTTCTGCACATACTGCGCGATTTCCCTCTTCATATTGTCCCACCAATAGGTTCCTTTCAGGTCTTGATACATCTTGCTGCTACCCGGATGGATTGTATACTTGGACCTATGAGCTTCCTCCAAAATTTCTGTTTTCAACGAATCGTCCTTTGGTACCACCATTCGATTTCGATACCTCAAAATACCCTCAGGACTCAAATTGAAGTCCGTTGTTTCTCCCTTTTCCACTTTCTCTCTCCACTTCCGTACCATCAAATCCTCGCCTTGCGCCTCTTTTATACGTTCCAGTAGAGTGGATGTCACCCTTACATTGCTAAATATCACCTTATGACTCCCAAGACAGGGTTTCCACTCGCACACGAATTCTAGCAAATCTCATTCCTTGATCATTAGTCCTGCTACTTGCACCTTACGACTCAAGGCATCTGCTACCACATTTGCCTTTTCCGGATGGTAATTGATCGTACAGTCGTAATCTTCCAAGAATTCCATCCATCGCCATTGTCTCATATTCAGTTCCTTCTGGGAGAAGAGGTACCTAAGACTCTTGTGATCCGAAAACACTTCGAAGGTCACCCCATATAGGTAATGCCTCCACTTTTTCAGTGCAAACACAACTGCAGCTAATTCTAGATCGTGAGTCGGGTAGTTCTGCTCGTGAAGCTTCAATTTCCTAGAGGCAAAAGCAATCACATTCCGGTTCTGCATCAAAACGCATCCCAATCCTTCTCGCGACGCGTCTGCATATACTGCAAACCCGTCCACTCCATTTGGCAAGACCAGAACCGGAGCCATGGTCAATCTTTTCTTTAATTCCTGAAAATTCGTTTCGCATCGGCCGTTCCAGATAAACTGGCCATGCTTTTTTGTTAAGTCAGTTAAAGGTCCTGCCAGTTTGGAAAAATCCTTAATAAACCGTCGGTAATACCCAACTAGCCCTAGAAAGCTACGAATTTCCGTGGGGGTTTCTGGCCTCTTCCAATTTGTCACGGCCTCAACCTTTGCCGGATCCACTGAAATGCCTTCGTGGGAGATCACGTGCCCTAGGAATGCCACTTTTTCCAACCAAAACTCGCATTTGCTAAACTTGGCGTACAGTTGATGTTCCTTCAATGTCTGCAACACCACTCTCAAATGCTCCTCATGCTCCTCGCGTGACTTAGAGTAGACCAAAATGTCGTCAATGAACACCACGACAAATCGGTTCAGGTAGGGTTTAAAAATCCTATGCATTAAATCCATGAAGGCGGCGGGAGCATTAGTCAGTCCAAAGGGCATAACGGCGAACTCGTAATGCCCGTATCTCGAGTTGAAAGCAGTTTTCGGAATGTCCTCCTTCCTTATCAACAACTGATAGTATCCCTGTCGGAGGTCCAACTTCGAGAAGACCACTGCTCCTTGCAGCTGGTCAAACAACTCGTCTATGTGAGGCAGTGGATACTTATTCTTGATGGTCACGTTGTTCAACCCCCTATAATCAATACACATCCTCAACGTTCCATCCTTTTTCTTCACAAATAGGACCGGAGCTCCCCAAGGAGACTCACTCTCGTGAATGAATCCCCGCTCCAACAGGTCTTGCAATTGCAACTTAAGCTCTTTAAGTTCTGCAGGCGCCATTCGGTAAGGAGTTTTGGAGATAGGTGCGGTTCCAGGTAACAGATCTATTCGGAATTCTATCTCCCTTTCCGGAGGTAAGGCCACTAACTCATCAGGAAAAACATCCGAAAACTCCCTTACTACGGCCACGTCTTCCACCTTTAACTTATCCGTAGGGGTATTAATTAAAAAGGCCAAAAACCCTTGCGCCCCTCTACTTATCAGTTTCCTAACTCGAATGCCCGAAATGAGAGCAGATGAGGCTAACCTACCCCTTATATCCAACCTTAAGGTTGCCTCGCCAGGAATGCGAAATTCTACTATTTTCGTTTTACAATCCAGTTGGGCGTTATATTTGGCTAACCAGTCCATACCCAAAATCACGTCGTACCCCTTAATGGACAAGCTAATCAGGTCTCCTAGAAATCTCCTTTCACCTACCCATACATCGCAATCCCTATAAACCATACTAGTCACCAAACGTTGATTCCCCGTAGGTGTACTAACCTCTAAGTCATATGGTAAGCTAGCAGGTTTTATATCGATGCCACACATGAAATCAGGGTTAACAAACGAATGAGTGGCACCAGGATCAATTAAAACTTTGGCAAAGCGGTGGAAAATAGGGATCGTACCTTCTACGACCTCGGAAGACTCTGGGATCTGGTGGGGCTCTAAGGAATATACCCTAGCCGGAACTTTTGGTTTGGATCCGTTTCCCTTGGCCGATCCAGTATTGGTCCTCGACGGTAGTTGGCTCCCCTTTCCGTCTTGTTTCAGGACCGGACATGTAGCCAGCTGATGGTCCGCACTTCCACACCGCAGGCATTTCCCCTGTTTCCTCCAGCAGTTGTCCTCGGTGTGGTTTGTCTTCCCACAGTGCCCACAGGGACCGCGAGGTGCAGAAGCCGAGCCACTCTGAACGTTTCCCCTCGGTCCTCGTCCAGCTTGACCACCCCTGAACGGAGTCCCTCTGCCTGATCCGGACTGTCGACCACCACCCATACCCCGTCCAAATTTGGAGGGAGTGCTCTTCTCACCCTGTCCAGAAGTACTCCCAGGAAAGCCACGCTTCTTGGCCTGGAAGTTTCGGACCTGTAGCCGTGCACTTTCCACTCGTTGGGCTTTTTCCATTGCCTCGCTAAAAGTAGTGATTTGAGCCGCCGCGAGGTCTTTCTGGATCTCAACGTTCAAGCCCTGAATAAAGCGCCTCACCCGTCGTTGCTCGGTCATGATTAGTTCAGGCGCGAATTTGGACAGGCGGGTAAACTGGCTCTCGTACTCCGCCACCGTCTGAGCCCCTTGCCGGAGCCGGATAAACTCGTCCTCCTTCCTCTCCTGGACTAAAGGAGGGAAAAACTTGGCATTGAATTCCCGGATGAAGTTCACCCAAGTCCTCTGTGTCTGCTCCCGCTCCCATTTCTGCCTAATTACGTTCCACCAGGAACGGGCAGCCCCCTCGAGTTGGAACACGGCAAAAGTCACCTGCCGTTCGTCCGAATAGTGTAAAGCCGCGAATATGTCTACCATCTTCTCCAGCCATTTCTCAGCAACATCAGGGTCGGGTCCCCCAATAAACTTTGGCGGAGAAAACTTTTGAAACCATTCTAGCGCCCTATCTTCACTCTCGACATGATGGCCAGGGTTTCCGGGGTTAGGGTTTGGGTTCTGGCCCTGTTGTTGCACTACTTGTGCGAGTAGGTTGGTCATTTGCTGCATGGCAGCAGCTATTTGTACATTGGGGTCTAATTGCGGTCCAGGGTTAGGTCCAATAGAGGGTTCCCCCGTTTCCCTAACCGGTGCGGTTTGTCTAGTTCCGCGCCCGCGTCCCCGACCTCTCCGTGTTCCTTCCATGAGTTTCATTCGGTCTAGGCAAAAGTACTAAACCAAAGCAATACAAGGCATGTAAGTAACACTTAAACTTTTACAATAACACATATTTGTACATTCCAAATATGAACACAACATAGTTATATACAAACCAAACAAGAGCAAGCCACACACATATATACAATCAGTCAAGTCAGGTTCAGTCAAGTCAAGTACAAGTATGGACAATCCCCAAGGGAATGGCCTCAACAAAAGAAATATACACGTAGCTAATCTATCCGTACAAAAAGATTAGCCAAGGCCCTACTCCCTATCCGCCCTATACACAAGACCAAAACTATCTATAACAACTTTAAGAGTCATAACCTAGCCCGAAGATGAGCTATGAGACCCACTCGACGGAGTGGATCCAACCCTAGCCTCAGACCCCGCACAGGAGTCCTTATCGCTCACACCTTCCAGCACCTCGGCACAGAGGTTTAGAATTGCAGCGGCTCGAGTCCTCACCTTCCGAGCCCTCTTAGACTCGCGCTCACGCGCCTCCCTCAGCTGGGCACAGAGGTCATCGACTCTATCCTCCGCCTCTAGTACATCGTACTTCAGATCCTCTATCCTTTTGGCTTGCCCCTCGTTGGCCGCCTTTAACTGATTCACCTCAACCTCAAGCTTGGCATTAGCTTTTGCCAGCTCCTTTCTTTCCTTCACAACCGCCAAAACGAGGGCATTCGGGTAAGCATACTTCTCTTTACACGTGCACCGCCGGAGGCGGTTAGACGGGCTCCAATGAATAACGGCCCCCTTTGGCCGGATCTGGTACTTAATCATCGGGAGCGCTACACGGGGTCGCTTGGCCGCAGGGCCATCACTAGGTCCACTGGAACTGTCCATCCTACACCAAAAGTGTAAATAAATAAGAATCAATAAGCTTAAAGACCATAAACAATAAACCCTCAGATCAAGCATTCCTATAACACCCAGGCTAATTCAAACCTAGGCTCTGATACCACCTGTGACAGCCCCACCTTCCCCTAAGGCGAACCAAAGAGGTTAGCGGACTGCCTGCCCAGCTCTTGCCAGGACTAACGATGCAGTATAAAGCGATCTATCACATTTTGAAACTTATAACGCGCGCAACAAGGCAAAAGGGCAAAATATCCCAAAATAAAAGAAACGAGCTCCAGAGTCGGTCATGAATAGTAACCGACCCGTCCGAAACCCAACCAAGCATCGAAATACATATACAACATAAATTTAACCATTTACAAGCCACAACGGCAAGCCAAAACCATTCACTAAGGAAGTACACATTCGATTTGCCGATCAAAAGGAATTGAACCCGTTATACATTAGGGTTTCACTTCAAGAGCAATACAAAAGACATTTACATGCTCAATTCGGCAATTGACTATCCAATCCATTCTCAAAAGTAATTATAACCCTGTAAGGAAAACAAATAACACGGAATGAGCTAAAACCCAGTGGTATACCACCCAATAAGCAATCAAAGTCATATAAGAATGAACTTTCATTTAAAGTGCACAATTAAGCAATGAAGCAAAACGGTAAAAGGATACGGTCGGCTCTCAAGAGCCCATTTCCACGCTTGCAATCTTGATCCAACCTCATTGACTCTCCGTCAATGTTAAAAGTACCAAACCGTAGACCACCTTTTACTTCCAATCCTTCCACCTAACATACCCCAACCGGGCCCGCACTTCATTTCAGTAGTTTTTGGTAATACTCGAGTTTACCGGAACCAAGGGTCCCATTACCACAAGGTTTCCCCAGTACAGTCCCCGTGGCAATTCAATCTTCACGACCAAGCCCTCGCCGGCTCGATCCAATTGACTACCAAACGGGGTTGAGCTCAGTAATGCAGTAAGGCCGTTGGACATCGTCCAAACGACATCAATTCAGTTTCCATGAAATGGAATTCACCAACCAATATATCAAGTTCAGTAATGCAATAAAACGGTAGCCAATCAATAACAATATCAAAAGAGGTGTGGGCGGTCAAGTACACCCTCACCTTAATCAATTCCCATATGCAAGTAAGCCATCAAGGCATCACATAACATTTAACAAAGCCACATAGCAACAATTTAGTGAGCGGTATACTCACCAAGTGAGAAAGTGGTGTTTCATACACCGTGGTCACCAAGACGTCGTGAGCTACCGTCACGCCCTAGAATCACGCAACAAATGCAATGAGACTCGATAACGAGTCATATAGCAATGCTAAACACAACCCCAATAGGGTTTCATATGCATAAATGAGCATAATAGCAAACCAGAAATTAGAAAATGGCCTTAGCCTTGGCCCCAAATAGAAAACTGTTTTGCCCTTATTATGCGGTAATGGTGTAAAATTCTCTACGGTTATCGGATGGGGGTGTAAGACCCACCGTTTCGAAGCTATGAAACAGGGCTACAACAATGTAGAAGGTCACTCAATCCAGTTCCTAGCTTAACTAGGTCGAAAATGCCAAATACTATACCAGAATTACCAAAACAGGTTTGTAAAACACAGAAAACTGTAATCGGTATATCTCACTCCATACAAGTCCAAATGCCGAAATTCCAAAGGCATAAGTTAGCTAAGACACTCAGCTACATTTCATCAGAAGACACCAACTCCAAAATCCAAACCAATTCCAGTCAAAATAGCCAATTACTATCGCAGTTTTCGCATTCTGTCCAAAGCAGAACAGCTACAGTAATTTCGTCATAACTCATTCTACATTAATCCAAATGACCTGAAATTTTACAGACACCTCAAACACATCAATACCTACAACTTTCATGTTTTGAGTAAAGTCAAATTCGGCCTCTAACCCTATGATCCAAAACCGGACAGAATTGGGATTTTAAGAACCCTAACTTTTCAAATTTCCAACCAAATCCAAAATTGATTGCATTTGCCTATCCAATACACCTCATAGAGTCATTATCAACCATTACCATTCATCATACAAGGCCACAACATTCATTTCATATTAAACCAGAAAAAATTCCCAATAAAATAAAAACTTCACCAAAACTCTTCAAATCAAGAAATAAATCATATAATCCTTCACTCATGCCACCATTAAGCATAATATAACCATCATTAAGTATAGGGGAGAGGTTGTAGCATCACTTACCAAGAAACAAGGGAAAGAGAGATTGTGGACACCTTAGAGCTTCAAACAAATTTCACTACAACCCTTACTAGCACTAGAAGATAGGATTTTATGGAGTGAAATCTAGTCTAGGCTTTTATTTATGGAAGATTGGAGCTTATGGAAGCTTGCAAAATGATGAAGTTCTCTTCCTTCTTGTGCTAGGGAGAGCCGGCCACCAAGGTAAGAAAAATGGTGAATTTTGATGAATTTTAAGATATTTAACCTTTGGTCAAGAAAGTCAAAAGTAATGAATAGTTGTCACCAAGTGTCACCCAATGAGAAGGTGACATGTGGCACCTCCATAAATGCATTCTTATCATTCTTCTCTCTCTCACATCAATCACTTCACACACTCTACTTATCTCTTAACACCCGATAAATTTTACACAGTATCCGAAACTTAACCTTATTGGCCGAATTTTTCCGAACTTGTCGCACTAGTGGGTCCCACGTCCACTATTTACTCTTAATTTTCTAAAAATTCACCAATGCTAGAAAAATCATCTTAAAACTATAATTGCTCATAAAATCCACTAAGAAAATATTTCTAAGCCAGAAAATGCAGAAAACATGCAATTAAGGGGAAATAAACCCTAGGAAAATAATTAGGGTTTTACGGGTTCTCACACGCTCTCTCCCCCTTAGTGTAGAATAGATTATATTATACAACTGGTGTCGTCTCCGAAAAAAAAAAAAAAAAAAAAAAGCTTAGCAGTCACCTGTACCAGTACATCATCAAAGCCACTTTCATAACACAATTGTAAACCAATTATAGTACATTATTTTCTACCAGCAAAAAATTTACCTCATCAAATTCTTCATAAAATACAAAGACAATCCTATCAATATCATGATGCAAAATGAGAAATTTTGGGTTCGAGTCCTCCTATCTAAACTATTAAAAAAAAAAGCAAAAAAAAAAAAAAAAAACCATGATGGTCTTGTAGAAGACTCTCTAGATGAAGCTAACCTTTTAGTACTGGTAATAGAATTGAGTTTATAATGCTTTTTCCAGGTGGAAACCATGAGACAGCCATTACCGATGTCTTCATGGAAGCCTCTAGCCTAAAAAACTTTGCAGTATAAGTATTCAAATCACTTGTTACGTAAAATCCTATTACCAAGGAACCCGTTGCTAACACGTCAGTAAGACAATAATCAACCTTAAAATTAATCTTAGAAACGTGCGAAGAGATTCTTTGAAAATGTGTTTCGTTCAGTCCACACCATGAAAACCACAAAGCTAATATAGGTACAATACATCTAATGTGATGAGACACATGTACGAGGCCAGAAGGGAATTCTGAAAACTGGGAAGTAATGCCCGGCAAACTTGAACTGGAATCGAGCCTTCTGTTAAAGTATGCGGCAAAGATTCAATCGAATAGCTACTAGCCAAATTATCTGAACAAGAAGAGCATTATTTGGAAACCAAAAATCTATCATTCTCTACTCTACGCACCAATCGATATTCACTTCAGCAACTTCTTTAATGTAAAACAAATGTTTTCAAACAACTCAACCCACGCAAGATTGAACTTGCGTTGGATGAAGAGCATGAAGATATTTCCGCTACGTCAACTTTGCGTAAACTGATTTTTTTTTTCTAAAATTCTATCGTAGCTTAATACTGAAAGCATGGATCTAAACCCTAGACCTCCTCTACTAGAAAACGTAAGTTTTCCCAAGAAGACCAGTGAATATGCCTCGAGTTATCTTTAACATCTGACAGAAAGCTATTATTCGTACATTCAATAGTTCTAACCACCACTTTCGGAGGAGATAGCACTTGCAACAAGTACATAAGAATTTAAGAAGGGACATGTTTCAGTATAATTATTTTCCCACCAGCCGATAAGAATTTAGAATGCCAACCAGAATTCTCCCTCTGATTTTCGATACAATGCTGTCAAACATTACTCTCTTTGATCTACTCTAATATAAAGAAACTACCAAATAGGAAAAGGGGAGACATTGGCGTTGACATCCCAAATAGAAGATACCATGCACATCTAGCAGTCAAGATCTTATCGGAACAAATAAATAAGCTATTTGCAACCTTGATCCACTGATCAGATTAGTAGTGAGAAAGAAAGTACTTTATCGCCTTCAAACACCTCTTCAAGCAATGTGTAAAAATGATTGTATCATCAGCAAAAGCAAGATGCAAAACTTGACCTCCTGATAATGCAAAAAACATCCTCCTCCCATTTTCAAATAAATAAATCAATCCATGACCAAGATATTCAGCAGCTATCACAAATAAAGTTGGTCATAATGGATCTCCTTGACGACGAACACCACGAAAGGGCTTTAAGAATCCCACAGCTCCACTATTTAAACTAATTGAAAACCAATTGTTGGAGACAATGCGAAACACAAGATCATTCTAGTATTCGCTAAACCAGAAATCTCAATATTTGCATAATAAAAGACCAATTCACCTAATCAAATGCTTTCTCTTAACACATTCAGTTCCTGGAGTTTCTTATCAATCTCAGCCACAAGCTCTTGAGCTAACAACATGAAATCATTAATTCGTCTTCCCAGACTAAATCCCGTCTGCAATGGGGACAGAAAGATAATTTATGGGAGAATTGTTGGGTTTGTGAGTCCAACCCATTTGTTGGGCCAAGTCACAATTAGAGCCCAAAGCCCGTGTTCATTTGGTTTCCGAGTCAGTTTTTGACTTGAGATTATAGCAAGTGACTAGTCAATTAACTAAAACTTGAAGTCGCACAAAAGGGAATAAATATCAACCTGTGAGATTAATTGCAATATTATTAAACTCGAACCAGATAGCGATTTGGCTAAACTATTGAAACAAGGGTCAACTAGTCAGATCGGTTGGACCGTTTTTAAAAACCCGCTCATGTCAACATGACGTCATAGTTATTTTATATTTTTTTTTATAAATTACAGAAATATTGAAATTAACTTCTTAGTTATATTCGACCAATCATAAAAAATGTTCCAAAAATATTAGACTTGCAATCAAATATACACCTAATAATTATATATAAAAATGTAAATTCATGGCTAAAATATGTCCATTCTCCAAAACTACTTGAAAAACTAAATTAAAACAATTAATGCAAGTTGGAATCACTGATGCTAAAATGATAAGATCATATGGATGAAAACATTTTGATTTAGAGAACATTCAGGAAAGCGAATGATTTTGGTATTTACACTATGTGGATGGCGTTTTCTTATTCCTATTAATAAATAAGACTCAAATTATGTTTGGGAAAAAGAAGAAAGAAAAGTTTGAAAATTGGGTCAACCAGTTGAACCGGGTCACTAGTTTAGTTAATTTTTGATGGTTTTAACCAAAGCAATTTTGTACTACAAACTAGCTTGGAAAGATGGTCGATTCATAGTCGGACCGGTCGAATCGATCGGTCTAGTCCGAATCTAACAACACATTTAATTATTCCAGCTGTCAATCTTGTAAGTTTCGAGAAGAGAGAAAGAGTAAATTGGGGAGAAAGAAGCTCGAGAAAGAGAGAAGCACTGCAACTTCAAGACCTTGATCGGATGGTAATTTGAAACCTAACTGAAATCAATTTTTAGGCAGACGATCCTCTCATCAAGCTCTATCCATCTATCTACTCTGATTTTGGATTTCCTCTTCACTTGGTAACATCCTTTCAAACCCATTTCTATGGCAACTGCAGTTTTTTGAGAGATGAATTTGTAACAATTTCAATTGGTTGACATTGATGATGTTGTTGTCATCTAGATACTCCACTTGTATAAGCCTATTATTATGATAGTGGAGATTTTGATTGGACTAGGTCCTATGGTTTTTCTCAATTTGGGCTTTCCATATTAAAAATCTTGGTGTTCTATGCCTTTTACTTTGCATTTTATTATTACTGTTGAAATCGTTGCTTGGTGATTTGGTTTATTTCTCTTTTAATTGGCACTTGGAGAAAGATAATTTGTCTTGAGTTAACTCTAATATTGTGTGCCTGAACTAGTACACCTTTCCCAACAAGAATTGCATTTAATCTATTGCCTAACATCTTAGAGATGGAATTTGCCTAGTTTTTTTAAGAGAGAAATGCAGTTTAGCCATTGTATTTATAAAAAGGGTAAAAAATAAAAAACCCCTTGTGGTAAACCTAATATATAGAAAAGCTCATCGTGATTTCAAAATATACAAAACGACACCTCATGCTTTGAACTAAATTGTAAAGGTGACGAAATCCGTTAAAATTAACAAAAATGGGTTATTAGAACCTAAAAAAAAAATTTATATCTAATTTTTAACAAATATACTTGTTCTATCTCTTAATCCCCAATTCTCTCTCTCTAGAGAATGAAATGAATGATTTTGTTGAACTGTCTTTTGCTTAGTTATATTAGGGCATTTAAATTTAACGGATTCCGTCACCTTTACAATTTAGTTCAAAGCATGAGTTGTCGTTTTGTACATTTTGATACCATGGAGGACTTTTCTGTATATTAGATTTACCACAAGGGGTTTTTTCTGTTTTTTACTCTTATAAAAACTGGCGAAGGTAACTACCACCAATGTGAAGTAATATGATACCTTAAAAAACATTGTTGGGAGGATGACAAAGTTTTATCCACCACTTGTAACAACCTGTCCTTAATGTCTGGAGCAGGAACATTTCTTTGACTAAATAGATTTATATAATACTCCACCGCCATCTGCGTTACTTCTTCATAGTCCGTAATATTGGTCACATTTTAATCCTTCATCATGGTTGGGAGGTTAAGCAGGGAAGAAAGCAATGTCAATTAAGTTATATTATAGCTTCCAAATCACATGTTTGAGATTTTGTTATTGTCCTTTTCCAAGATCAGATTCATATTGGAGTTGATATTAATTTATTTTTCATGCTCACTGATGCGTAGAACCAAAGATAAAATTAATTAAAAAAGCAAAAGAAACAAACCCAAACTTAATCCATAGTATAATACGGTCACAGAGATGATGTCATATATCACATATCTTGGTTTACAAATCCACTCAAACTCAAACTTAATTACAAGACATCAGAATTTTACTCCCACTATCTTGGTTGAAAAAGCACTCACAAACCAAATAGATACATATGAACACTTGATCAAGTAGAGAATAACAGCTACTACAAATCCATGTATAGCAGCGCTTGATAGTCTGATTAGTTATCTTCTTGAGAAATGAAAATGAGATCAATTTGAGATATCCAATGGCATGCTTCACTTTGGCCAGGAGAGGTTTTCAATACCTTAAAGGCCACGTGATTAGGGGACCAGTCTGAAGTATCCATATGACATATCACCGTGACTGTATTAATTGGAATTTTAGTCTTAGGTTCAAGAACATCCACTGCATACACTTCAGTTTTGGACAGCAAATGGCAGAAATATGTTGAAAAAGGAAGAAATAATTCATGACATGACACAGTTTTCCCAAATTTAAGCTTTTTCATCTGTCCAACTATCAAATCTTTTCCCGAACCCTTTGTGTTTTTTGAAGTCAATGCGACCAAATGGTTGTTACCTGTTGCAGTCTTTGCAAATTCAACCATATCTTCAAGGGATTTTACACAGCTCTGAATCTCATCCTTAAGAGCAGGAGTGTTGCAATAAACAATGGTAGATTGAATTGCATCTTTTGTTTGTGGGTTTTTCAAGGATTGAGGAAAAAGTTTTTGTAGGTCATTTTCTGCAATAGAGATCTTTGATGCAATTTGAGAAGGAAGAAATGAATGTTGAGGTAATTGGTTTTCCAAGTCTGGGAGATGTACCATGCTTCCCTGTTTGAGAAGCGAGATTCTGAGGAAAGAAGAGGGATCAACATGCTGCACATGAGATGGGCTAATTCTGCCATTGCCATAAAAAATCTTGCGTAACAAATTATTAACGAGTGATTTGGGCGAACAAGCTAGGTTCGCAAGAGAACAATGATTTGCATTGAATGGAAGATTTTTCTTGGACACTAATGAAGTGAAATGTTCAGCTTGCTCCTTATTCAATGGAGATAGTTTGGACAGAAGATTTCCAGGCATGGTACCTTGGACATTTTCTGACCAATATTTGAGCTGATTCAACGCAGTAAATGAAGAGGACGGAGTGTGTGCACCAAAAAGGGGTGTAGGAAGCGTGAGGGCAATGACAAAGAGAACGATAGCAAACCCTGAAGAGGCCATTGGTTTCAACGAGACTACTATAGTATTGGTACTAATTTGCTTCAGTGGATGAAGTGAGGATGAGGACTTAGCTAGTGGAGCTGCTTATTTATACTGGTAGTCAAGCCTCATGTTTGCAAATGCTGTAGTTTCCAAATGTATGTAATGTTCACGAATCCAGAAAAATGAAAGTAAATAATTGAAGAAAAAAAGAAAAAGATTCATCCGGATTGACATTTTGCAACTTTTACACTTTGGCATCAGAATGGATTAAACATAATAAATACCATAGCATTTGGCGTGTTTGGTGACATGGTCTAGAACATTATTTTTATTCCACTTTACTCCCTCAACTGGCGACCGTAACACCTAAGATATTTGTTAGCTAAAAGACATTTGTAGTCTGAGAGTGTGATTTGCAATATAGTCCCTCACATTTGGTGCGTCTTGCAATATAATCGCAAACATAATTGTTGCAGAGTTTTTGTTAATCTATAAAATGGTGGTAAATGCTAAGCGTTCAAAATGACAGAGATTTTGTTAGTCAAAAGACATTAACATCCTTGCATTAGACGAAGGTAACTTGAGTGCGATTTGAACTTTTTTCTTTTCTTTTTTGTTTTTCCAAAAGCCCATGAAATTAGTGTCACAAATGCATGAGGGATGGTGCATGCTGTAGAAGCCAAAATGCATGAGGGATGGTGCATGCTGTAGAAGCCAAAATGTCATTAGTGAATTCCTGTAATAACCATCCCTTCCTGCCCATTTTCTTCTACCATGAGTTTGCTGAAGGAGTGGCTGCAATTCAACTATGAGGAGTGGCTAATTTCATCATCTAGTAAGAGGTTAAATCGAAGCTTTGGTTCGACAAAACTGTGAGATCGAATTGATTTGCCTACGTTCTTTAATTTGCAAGTATTTATATATTTCCTGTTCACTTATGCATATGATTATTTCTTGCAATTAAATACTTGATCACTGTTTAATTGTGTGAGTAATTAACAGCCATCTAAGAGTGCTCAATCCATAATTGTTGGGTAATTTTAGTGCATGTGGCAAGTGACATGATTCAATTGTAGTAGAAACTTTTGAGTTGTTGTTGCGGAAATATATGATATAGCCTAAATAAACAGAGCGTGTGTGTTTGTTGGTTATAATTGGTGGCCAGTCTAATGATTAATGCTGTCAATAAGTTAAATCCTAAGAGCGTGTTTAGGACTGCTTAATTGGCTAGGGCAATAACCACAGAGCTTGTTGTGGTTATCGAATCAAGAAAGTTAGGCAGGTTGTCAGAGCTTGTTGACAACCATAACCAGTTTATTTGTAAATGAAAGATTTTATCTCTGCATCTGTGATCAATGATTCGAACCATTAGTGGAGATTATACCTTTGACTAGAGATTTTCCTTCCGTTAATTTACTTTATATTTATTGATATTTATTTTTTCTGCAATTGTCTTATTTTTTATTTGAGCAATTAAATTAGACAGTTCCATATCAATCCCCTCATTTTTATTTAATGTTACATTCATTCAAAATAAATTCCCAAGTCCCTGTGGATTCGACCCTGCTCACTGCTATATTCGAATTTTATCTTTCACGTAATTAAGATACTTTGGTATATCGGATCAAGCAAACTCTGGCACCAGGGTGAAACTAGTAACCCATTGCACAACCTAAGTCCCTGCTCCAGTACCATTGTGGATTTAATTCGTGACTTGAGAGTAGGAATTTTATTTTTGCTGGTTTGACACCCACCAAATTTTGGCGCCGTTGCCGGGGATTTGATGTCAAAATAAATTTATTTTCTTTGAATTTTATTTTCTTTGTTTATTTTTTATTTTTATTTTTATTTTTATTTTTATTTTTATTGTTACTGGTTTATGCCTAGATCTTCTCGTACAGGTGAACTGCAATATAATCCTGAGATAGAGAAGACTGCTCGTGCATTGAGAAAAGCAACAAGAGAACGAGCAGAGGCATCCTCCTCATCTACTAGACATAATTCAGTAGTAGATTTTGTGGATTCGTTTAGTGAGACGGAAGAGATAAATAGCACCATGGCTAATGAACGGACATTGAGAGAATTGGCTGCACCAGATTTAAATCAACAGCCTCCATGCATTACTTATCCTACATTAGAGGTTGCATTTGAGTTAAAATCTGGACTAATCCATTTACTTCCTTCTTTTCATGGCTTACCAGGTGAAGATCCCCACAAGCATCTCAAAGAATTCCATGTGGTTTGCTCGACAATGAAACCCCAGGGAGTCACAGAGGAGCAAATTAAATTAAGAGCCTTTCCATTTTCCTTAGCCGATAAAGCTAAGGATTGGCTCTATTATCTGCCTTCTGGGTCAATATCCACATGGACAGACATGAAGAAGCATTTCCTAGAAAATTTTTTTCCTGCATCCCGAGCTGCAAGCATTAGGAAAGACATCTGTGGAATTCGACAATTCAATGGAGAGACTCTACATGAATATTGAGAAAGATTCAAGCAACTATGTGCTAGTTGTCCTCATCACCAAATCCCTGACCAACTCCTCATCCAGTATTTTTATGAGTGTCTGTCCCAAACTGACAGAAGAATTATTGATGCTGCCAGTGGGGGCTCCTTAGTGAATAAAACACCCACGGAGGCAAAAAATTTGATATCGAGTATGGCTGCAAATGCTCAACAATTTGGAGACAGGCAGGATAACACAACTCGTAGAGTCAATGAGGTAAGTAATTCTTCAATAGAGCAAAAATTAGATTGTCTAACTTCTTTGGTTGAAAAGTTAGCTATAGGACAAATGCAGCAATTGAAAACATGTGGAATCTGCTATGGTTCGAGTCATCCAACAGATATGTGCCCCACACTCCAAGATGATTCGACTGAGCAGGCTAATGCAATTGGATTTCCAGGATGGAGGGATCATCCTAATTTTAGTTATGTAGCAAGGCCACCAGGATTTCCACAACAGCCACAATATCAACCTAGACCTCAACTTTCACAGCAACAATCTGCTCCTAAATCAGGTATGTCACTTGAGGATATTGTGAAATCTTTGGCTACTAACACTCAACAATTTCAACAGGAGATGAAAACTAGCATTCATAATTTGGAGAATCAAATGAGCCAGTTAGCTTCCACAGTCAATAGATTGGAGTCCCAATTATCTGGAAAGCTACCATCACAGACAATTGTCAACCCCAAGCAAAATGCCAGTGCCATCACCTTAAGAAGTGGCAAAGAGTTGCCTGAGCCAAGCCAGAGAATTTCTGAACAAGCAATCGAGGAAGAGCTCGAAAAAGAGGGGAATGTGTCTCAACCTAGGGCCTTGGAACAACCAGATTTTGGAGAAAAATCAACACAAGTGGTTACACCTCCGCCTCCATTTCCTAGTCGACTGGCAAAGTCCAAAAAGCAAGAGCAAGAACAGGAGATTTTGGACACTTTTCGAAAAGTTGAGGTAAATATCCCTCTTTTAGATGCAATTAAGCAAATTCCTAGATATGCTAAATTTTTGAAGGAGTTATGCACTGGTAAGAAAAAGTTGAAAGGAAACGAGAAAGTGCATATGGGAGAAAATGTCTCGGCAGTTCTACAGAAAAAATTGCCTCCTAAATGCAAGGACCCGGGTATGTTTACTGTCCCTTGCAAAATAGGCAATATTAAAATTGAAAAAGCTATGTTGGATTTGGGTGCTTCGATAAATGTTATGCCTCGTTCTATTTATAATTTGATGAACGTTGGGCCTTTAAAAGAGACGGGCGTAATAATTCAACTGGCTGATCGATCAAATGCCTATCCTGATAGAGTTTTGGAGGATATTTTAGTGCAAATTGATAATTTGATTTTTCCTGCAGATTTTTATGTGCTTGATATGGAGGATGATAATTCTAATTCATCTCCAATACTGTTAGGGAGACCATTTTTGAAAACTGCTAGAACAAAAATTGATGTTTTCACTGGCACATTGACTATGGAATTTGATGGTGATGTTATTAAATTTAGTATTTATGATGCCATGAAATATCCTGGTGAATCTCATTCAGTTTTTGTTATAGATATAATTGATTCTTTGGCGCAGCAAAATTTTGAATTTAATAATCATGATGCGTTGAAGGTTGCTATTTCTACTGGTCTCTGTCAGGAAAATTTGCAAAAGATAAAAGGGAAGTTTGTTTTTCCTTTTGAATTGCAGGAAGTTATTTTTGAATTGAATTTTCTTTGTCCAGAATTTTCCAATGTGTCTTACTTGGAATTACCTTTGTCTCATTCACAGCTTTTGCCATCTATTGTGCAAGCCCCGAAGGTGGAATTAAAGCAATTACCAGATAATTTAAAGTATGCATTCTTAGGAGATGGAGATACACTCCCAGTAATAATTTCCAGTAAATTGACTGCTTTAGAGGAAGAAAAACTAATTCGGGTGTTGAAGGACCACAAGGAGGCAATAGGATGGACAGTGGCTGACATAAAAGGATTAAGTCCAGCCACTTGCATGCATCGCATCTTGTTAGAAGATGGTGCTAAGCCTTCGAGAGAGGCTCAAAGAAGATTGAACCCACCAATGATGGAGGTAGTGAAGAAAGAAGTTTTAAAACTTCTTGACACAGGTATAATCTATCCCATTTCGGATAGTAAGTGGGTAAGTCCTGTTCAAGTAGTTCCTAAAAAGACAGGAATTACTGTTATTGAAAATCCTAAAGGTGAGTTAGTGCCCACTCGAGTTCAAAATTGGTGGAGAGTTTGTACCGATTTCAGAAAATTAAATGCATTAACTCGTAAAGATCATTTTTCATTGCCTTTTATTGATCAGATGTTGGAAAGGTTGGCAGGAAAATCTCATTATTGCTGTCTTGATGGTTTTTCAGGTTTTCTACAAATTCCAGTGGTGCCTGAAGATCAAGAGAAAACCACATTTACTTGCCCTTTTGATACATTTGCCTATAGACGAATGCCTTTTGGTCTTTGTAATGCGCCTGCTACATTCCAAAGGTGTATGGTTAGTATATTTTCTGATTATGTGGAGAATATCATAGAAGTGTTTATGGATGATTTTACTGTCTATGGTAATTCTTTTGATGAATGTTTAACTAACCTCACAAAAATTCTTAAAAGGTGTATTGAGACTAATCTTGTCTTAAATTATGAGAAATGCCATTTTATGGTAGACCAAGGCATAATTTTAGGCCATGTGGTATCTGCTAAAGGAATTGAGGTAGATAAGGCTAAGGTAGAAATTATCAAATGTTTACCTTACCCCGCAAGTGTGCGGGAAGTTCGCTCTTTTCTTGGCCATGCAGGTTTTTATAGGCGTTTCATCAAAAAATTTTCAAAGATATCCCATCCTCTATGCAAATTACTTCAAAAGAATGTGGTATTTCATTTTGATGATAATTGCAAGAGTGCATTTGACACGCTCAAGGGATCATTGACTTCAGCACCAGTGGTTCGACCACCAAACTGGAGTCTTCCTTTCGAGATAATGTGTGATGCCAGCAATTTTGCTGTTGGTGCAGTACTCGGCCAGAAAGAGGGCAGAGCTTCTTATGTCATTTATTATGCCTCGAGGACCTTGGATGGTGCCCAGTGCAATTATTCGACTACGGAAAAGGAGCTTTCAGCTATTGTTTTTGCTTTAGAAAAATTCCGTTCTTATTTATTTGGCACTAAAGTCATTATTTATTCTGACCATGTAGCTTTCAAATATTTGCTCAACAAGAAAGAGGCCAAACCACGACTTATAAGGTGGATACTCCTACTCCAAGAATTTGATCTGGAAATTAAAGACAAAAGGGGTGCTGAAAATATGGTTGCTGATCACCTCAGTCGTTTGATCAATAATGAAGGACCTGCTCCCTTGAAGGATAATTTTCCAGATGAGCATCTTTTTGTAGTTCAAAAGACAACTCCCTGGTATGCTGATTTAGTGAATTATCTTGTTACTAGAACGCTACCTAATGATTTGTCTAGAGCTCAAAAGGAAAAAATTAAAAGTGATGTTAAATATTATGTGTGGGATGAACCATACTTGTGGAAATATTGTTCTGACCAAATTATTCGCAGATGTGTGTCTGAAGAAGAGGTTCCATCAATTTTATCTTTTTGTCACTCATATGCATGTGGTGGACATTTTGGCCCTAAGCGAACTGCAAGAAAGGTTTTAGAGTGTGGTTTATTTTGGCCAACTTTGTTTAGTGATGCATACTTATTTTGTAAATCATGTGCAAATTGTCAAAAGACAGGTAATTTAAGCCATAGAGATCAAATGCCTCTTACTCCTATACTGGTTTGTGAAATTTTCGATATATGGGGTATAGATTTTATGGGTCCATTTCCTTCATCTTTTGGTAATATGTATATATTACTTGCAGTTGATTATGTCTCAAAGTGGATAGAGGCTAAGGCAACTAGGACTGACAATGCTAAGGTTGTAGTTGATTTTATTAAATCTCATATTTTTATCAGGTATGGCACGCCAAGAGCAATTATCAATGACCGAGGGACACACTTCTGCAATCGAGTAATGGAAGCATTAATGAAGAAATATGGCGTCACTCACCGGGTTTCTACGTCCTATCATCCGCAGACTAGTGGTCAAGCAGAAATCTCCAATAAAGAAATCAAGTCGATACTTGAAAAGACGGTGAATCCCAATAGAAAGGATTGGAGTTTACGCTTAGATGATGCACTTTGGGCTTACCGTACAGCTTTTAAGACACCCATAGGTAGGATCAAATTAAGCAGAGCCAACAGATAGATCGACGTTTGTCCCGCATGGGTCAGAACCTGACAGCTTATTTTGAGCACGTTCGTTTCTAGCTTCCTTTCCTACCGGAAACTTAGTATTTCTTCAGGGGAGTATTTCTTTCTTTCTACACTTTATTTTTATTTTTTTTCCTTGAGGACAAGGCAATGTTTAGGTGTGGGGGAGGGAGATCATGTTGGTTTTTAATTTCTAGTTTGGTTTTTTTTTAAAAAAAAATGAAATGAAAAAGAGAAAAAATTTTAAGTATTTTTGGTCAGTTTTTGAGTTAATTCGTCTCTGATTTTTCAAGACTTTTTGAGATTCGTATTGATTCAGTCAAGATGCAAGTGTGAATGGTATTCTATTGCTAGTGCAAGTAATGTGTTTTCTTGACTATTGATTCAAATGAAGGGTGTTTAAAAATTTGACATATTTTCACTTTTTTTTTAAGTGAACAGGAAATATATAAATACTTGCAAAAGAACGTAGGCAAATCAATTCGATCTCACAGTTTTGTCGAACCAAAGCTTCGATTTAACCTCTGACTAGATGAAGAAATTAGCCACTCCTCATAGTTGAATTGCAGCCAAAAGTACTACTCGAGTTCTTAATTGAAAAAGGAAAATAAATTGGGAAAAGGAAGGAAAAACGGGACGGAACAGAATGGCCTCCGCTGATTTTCAGAGTCTTCCCTCTTTTGTTGAACCCGAGGTCTTATTTGACCTAGCATTCCCCCAGGGCTTCTTTAGCGTTTCTTTCTTTTTTTTCCAAAAATGGGCCTCGTGTCCAATTGAAGCTCAATGGGATGCGGGCTTTCTAGTATCAACTAAGAAACTTGTATCAAGATTTTCTTAATGGAATTTCCTCAATTAGGCTTCAATTTCTCCTTTTCTGCCTCAATTGACTTGAAGTTCCTAGAAATCACACAAAAATTCAAATATAAGTAGAATCTAGCAAATTATCACAACATTTGGTCAAAATAAAGGGGGAAATATTAACAAATAAATTGTCTAATTTGCGCATTAACACAGAATGTTGGGTGTGGGCCAGCTCATTTGTGGGCCAAACTAGAAAACCAAATACTTTTAGGTTTAAGTCACAAATTTGACTTAAATAAAAGTGGTGAGCAGCCGCATGAAGTATGATTCTTCGGTCCTTGTGCGAGAAAAAAGATTTCAGCCGCCACTCTTGCTTACTTGGTGAAGAAGGAAAAGAGAAAAATAGCTTGGAGATCTTGATTGGAGGGTGATTCGAATCCCGATTGAGACAAAATTTTACATACGCGATTCTCTCATCAAGCTCTACTCATCTACTGGTTCAGATTTTGGATTTTTTCTTCGTTTGGTGACACCTTTCCAAATTCACTTCTTTGACAGTTATAGTTTTTGGGGGTGATTTTATAGCAATTTCGCTTGGTTGGTATTAGTGATATTATTGTCATCCGAATATTTTGGGTAGACCTGTGTATTCCTATTGTTGTGATCGTGAAGATTTTTGACTGGACTAGATCCCGTGATTTTTCTTAATTTGGATTTTTCACGTAAAAATCTTAGTGTCCTGTGCCTTTTATTTTTCTTGCATTTTATTATCACTACTAGTATTATTACTTAGTGATTTGGTTTATTCCTATTTTTAACCGGTATTTAGAGAAAGAAAAATTTATCTTGGGCTAACTCTGATATCATGTGTCTGTACCTGTACCCCTTTCCCAACAAGTGGTATATTAGACAATCTTCACATTTTGCACTTTCATAAAGCAATTACACCACAACTATTCAGTTTTAGATCGACAACTTTGTATGCTACAGTTCCTTAGGCTGTCAACCACGTAAGAGATGTCTTTCCGCATCATATTGAATACATTAGTTACTTTGTTTAGCAAATTTATAATTATTGAGATGCATGAAATACTTTTTTTTCTGCAAGAAGAATGGTTAAATTCTCAATTACAATGAAAACAGATAATATAGTAATCCCTCCAATATTGTTTCTTTAAACATTTTGTTGTAATACTCTCAACCTTTTGCTTTTCTGGTAATATACTTTCTTTTCATTTCCTTCATTTCCTTTCCTTCAATTCAAAAGGTAACTAATTTTTTTTCCTCAATGGCGCCTAAATTACTTTAAAAGCAAAGATAACTAGTGAGATGCCAAAAATTTCCAATCAATTATATGCTTTACTTTGAAACTTACCAGTAGTTCCACTTGTTTTAAATTTGTATTATTTAGGTAGGGTTAAAAGTCAAACTAAACTATTCGATATTTAAAATAAGTTTGGTTCAGTAAAAACTTGTTCTAACTTGATTTACGAATTAATCAAACAAAGTTTGAACATCATTTTGTGTTCAATTAACTTTTAAACTCTATTTAATCTTGGTACAATTAGCATAAAACTTGATTTTATAAGTAAAACTAGGGAGGGACAGCCCGCGCGACGCATGGGAATTTGGTGCTTGTGATTCAAGATAATTAATAATTATTGTTTAATATTTTGTAGTATAGGAACTAAAGTATGATGATTTTATCATGTGATTTTAATAGAAAAATCATAAGTTACATAGTGAGTTAATACAAATAATGTGCAATAAGACATCCTTATCGTTATACTATTTAAGAATCCGTTGTGATCAAAGGTTATGTTTGAATTTCAACTGCAAAGATAAGGGTAGTTTGAAAATATAAGAATGTTTGAAGTGCAATTGAAAAGTATCCAAAGGTCTCTTCTAAAACTTATCCAAGATGATAAAACATTTTAAAGTATCAATTGGACCTTTCATCTCTCGAATCTATATATGTTCGTGAAAGATCCCTCAAGCAATGCTTCTGATTTCTCCCTCGACTTAAGCTCAACCTGAATTATCAAGTCAAGTTTATCCATCAATCACTTTGCGTCCAATCTAATCTAAAATAATTTTATTTTTTGCTAACTATTTATATAATTTGGTGGGTATAATACGACTTAATCACATGTTTCTTACAGAGATAATAATGTCCAGAAATGATAGATAGATAAGAAACTTAAGTGGTCTTTTTCAAAGTTTTGTAGAAACTATTCAGATTTGGTGTTTTTTGCTAGGGACATTTCTTTATAATCTCATAAATAAGTTCAAATCTGCATAATTGTTAAAGATCTGAATTGAAACTATCTTGATTATAAAAAATTGGTGCAAATAATATTTTCTAAATTTGAAATTGTAGAAAATGGTAAGTAAAATCAGAAGAAATTCCTCATATGAATTCGAATAGCAAACTATAGGTAGAAACTGCTTAATGATATTTTCCAATGTTTACTTGTTTAAATATCCAATATAACATTTCTACTTAATTGACTCGTTTGAACTATGGATAATAGTTGCTTCAATCAAATCAAGAAACATTATTTATCGTTGTACAACATACAATTATGAGTAAATGAATTAATACAATGCAATCAAAATGGTGCTGTAGCTAAAGCATTTAAACTCATCAAGTTCCACTACAAATTCTTTTACATAACATAAAAAAGTAAATTTTTTGTATTTGAGACTATATAAACAGTATAATACAAGAACGAGATCATAACATGGAAAGCAAATAGAGTGCAAATGACATCTTAGTATTATGTAACATGATTAATTTTCTTTTTTAGTTTCAATGAAGTGCAAAATTCTAAGTTAATAAATTTTACAATCATAAAATTCCCAATTAAAATAAACACAAACTGAATTCCAAATCATATTACATGAAAAAATAACTACTTGAACCATAACTACTGGAATGTAGTCAACAGATCCCTGGAGTCAAGAATAATAGGAGAGAGTTCATGAGAAATAAGGTTATTTGACTTAAATAAAGAGATAATACCTTGGCTGAGGAGGAGAAGATGATAAAATTGATTTTCTGATTATTTTAGAAAGTGACAATATTATCTCGAATTGTACTTTGACCAGAGACAGAATCTCTGGGATCTACTAAGAAAAACAATACAATTAGTCAGTTTTTGAAATTAGAAGTATCAAAAGGCAAACTATATGGAGTTCTTGAATAAACCAATCATCAGAAAAAAAAAACTACAATCGAAGAAAACAAACCCAAAGAACTCACCTCAATTTAAAGGAAAAGCTATGCATTCCACCAAATATTTAATAGCCATAATAAAATCAAAGAGGTGAAACCGAAAAAAAAGAAAGGGTATCGACTAAACATGGGGACATAAATATGATAATGATTGTTCAGATAATAATTAAGTTAATTAATTGTAATTAAAATCCAATTATGTAAACATCCAATTAATTCCTTAACGGATGAGAAAGGTTTCAGGAAATTGGAAGGCTTGGATGTTAGTATAATAAATGATTAAAATGACTTTTATGTAATTCTATCAAAATACAAGCTTTATTCAATTGTACTTGATATTCAACTTGGCACCAAACATTATAACATACCAAACCTGCTCCTAACCTTAAATGTCTGAAAGGTTATATAAGCAATTATAGTGAAATTAAAGCTATAATGACTTGTACTCAATGTTCCAATTACTTTTCAAACACTCTCACATTCCCAAAATAGCTTCACCCCTGCGGTTGAAATGTAGTCCTAAACTCGTTCTTATATAGTAGAAGGATAAACATCCAATTAATTCCTTAACGGATGAGAAAGGCTTCAGGAAATTGGAAGGTTTGGATGTTAGGATAATAAATGATTAAAAGAACTTTTATGTAATTCTATCAAAATACAAGTTTTATTCAATTGTACTTGATACTCAACTTGGCACCAAACATTGTAACATACCAAACCTGCCCCTAACCTTAAATGTCTGAAAGGTTATATAAGTAATTATAGTGAAATTAAAGTTATAATGACTTGTACTCAATGTTCTAATTACTCTTCAAACACTCTCACATTCCCAAAATAGCTTCACTCATGCGGTTGAAATCTAGTCCTAAACTCGTTCTTATATAGTGTAAGGAAATTCAAGCTACTCGAGCTCAACTCAAATCTGGCTTGACTAAAGCTCATTTGAGTTTATTTCAATAAATAAATAAGTCAACATTAAATATAATTTCAAATTTGCTAAAATAATTAAACAAAATTGAACGCTAGCTTGTCCTCAATCTTACTATTGTCCTTAAATGCAGCCATGCTGCAAAATACCTATGGATTATTAGTTGGCCACTTACTTCGACATCTTCTTATCCTCAACTTCTTTTGCCTTTCTTTCCTTTTTTTTCTTCTTTTGTTTTTATGTTACAGTACGGTACACCTACAAAATTATGTTGCTACCCACTTTACCCCACTATACAACACGGATGAAGGTTACTAAATACAAATTAGGGACATGAGATTTATGAAATAGAGGGCGTAGAAAACAAATGGGAGAACAAGAAATCTATATTGTCTTTTGTTTACACTTTAATTGATCATTTTTCTTTCTTTCAACTCGCAATACTCAATCTCCTTCAACTTCAATTTCGTTCAATGTTTCTTCTAAATTTTTTCTTGGTGTTGTAAACATGACACATTTCCTACTACTTTTTCTTAAAAAATGAAAAAACATTGGCACGTGAAGTTGGCAATTGGCAGTTGGCACTTATCATACAAGTGGCCCTGGATGTGCGGTATCGTTTGTTTCTTTTCTTTCCTGGGTAAGAGTTCTTGGACTTGGACCACTCATAAATAAAGTTGTTTTCTCCTGTGCGGTATTTCTTATTATGGTTGCTCTTACAATACAGCCAGCCAATGAAAGTGAATGTGATAGAGAGATATACGCACGGAGACAAAGACAAGGCTGCTCGTGTCTCATCGTACGATCCAATAATTTGGGAATTCGAAAAATCTAAAACCAAAGGAGAAAACAAATGTAAATGTGTAAATTTACAAGTAACCAGTATTGGTGTAATCAATGCATAAATGTGTACAGTACAACTGATAACGTGCATAAACAAGATAAACTCACATTTAACTAGACTTAACTCAACGGTTATAATTGTTGAATCTCAATCTTGATTTTCTAGACGAAGATTTCACTATACAAATTATTTGAATTGTTATTTTTAGAAGTTTTTGTAAAAAAATATACTGTAGTGATTTGATATATACGAGGTAAAAAGGTGATTGAAAAATTTATTTATGAAAAATCTAAAAAATTATCGGTAGAAAATAGTAATGGAAGCAAAGGTTTTTGAATTATTGGAGCGCCCCTAAATTAGGAAGGACGAAAATTCAATATCACATCATAGGATCAGCCACTCTATTATTCTACAAGGCGAGATAATAATGAAATTGACATGAAGAAATGCTTCCCACACAAGTCATGAATCGATGAGATGTGGGACTGGTGGCGGCCGCCATCAGTTGCTTTTGAAGAATATTACAAATATGTTCTGCTCAGTCAATTTGGACAGGGTCACAAGAACGGATCAAAGGCCTCTGGCATTTACACAATCCAACTTGTTATCTCAAGTTGATCTGGGCCATTCATATTTAATATTGCTTTACAAAAATTTTTCTTTTATAGTTGAAGGTCCATATTTGGTCCACATAAATTCGGCTCAATTTTGGCCATTACTCGAAAACGGTAACTAGGAGTGTAAACGAGAGTAATCAAGTCAAATATCTTAATATTCAAGATTGTTTGATTGTTTTAATAAATTTAAAATTATATTCAAATTTGACTTGTTTAAATGTCAAATCAAGTTTAAACGATTTTTTTTTTATCGAATTTAAAAGTTATCGAACATAAAATACTATTTAAGCTTAGTTTAATTAGTTGGTAAACTAATGTCGAGCAAGCTCTTATCAAGACGAATTCGATTGAAATATTAAATAATATTTATTTATTTATTATTTTTAAGTAGGAGGTCTTGAGTATAATTCCTTCTCTCTTGCCACTCAATCCAACCCCCCGAATATCGAGTGATTTGATTCATGTTTCAATCCTAATTATAATTGCCCGTCCTTATCTATTCAGAAGAAGCAACCATCCCATAGTTCTTGCCATTGCATGTCTGTTACTCATTCTGCATCAGAAGTCCATCAATATAGAATCAACCCTTACTTCTCCATTTCCAATCCACAACTTTGCCAACAAATCAAGCTAAATTGTCTAGTTCTATCCTCTTTTTCTTTTCTTCCTACAATCTCCTTCCACTCAAATCAAAGAAGCAATACCCATGAAATATTCTTTTGGGATAAGAGCAAGTTTATATCACATATGAAGTGTCCTCAATATATAATATCACCTAATTTTAGATTTTGATTTTGAAACAAAGTCAATTTTTTTAATTTATCATTTGCTTTTGCTTCTAAATTTTAGATTTTTTTAAAGGTAAAAAAGTTAAAATCTAAAATCTACCCAAGAGTAATTTTGTTGATTTTGATTAATCTGCTTTTTGTAAAGTTTACAGCTAATAAAACTGCATCAGAGTGATTAGAGATCCATAATTGGGTTGCATATTTATTACTATTCAAACATTATTACATAAGAGAATAAAATGATATTAATTGCTTTTAAGAAATAAAATCTCAATTTTACTTATCTTTAAAGTAAATTTGATGTAGGAAGTTTTTGGAAGTCAGAAACTTGGCTTATATTTCTGGTTTTTTATTTTTATTTTGTGCCTTCGGGTCTATAGAAGGGCTAGTTTGTTGGAGAAGAAAGATGTTGGAAGATGAAGGAGACAGCCGAAGTAGGAAAGGGAGAAATAAGAAGCGGCGTCGTTTAGAGAACTGCTTTGAAACTTAAACTAGATTGAATGGCTCAAATCACTGAATCGAAAAATCCTTTAGCTGCTCAGCTTGAGTTTTACTAAATATTTTGAATTGCAAAGACCTAGTCAAAAATCGAGTTTGAACATGACAAACAAGGAAAAAATAGAAAAGTTTTTCATTTTTTGGTGAACCATTTTCTTTTTTCTATTTTGTTAAAGTTTTCCATAAAATATGTTTACCATAGTTTGATGGGTCAGTTGCAAAACTTAGCTCTTAATTATAACAAATTTTGCACTTCACTCCTTAAAATTATCTTATTTTGACTTTACTCCACTATTAGTCAACTCAAATATTATATACCCATAACGTGAAAAAACATTCATCCTGAGGGTTAATTATAGTAAATCCCCTCAAAATATTGCATGTTTTATACTTTACTCTATAAAATCATCTTTTTCTCAATTTGTAGGTTTGTCCCCAAGACCTTTAGTTAACTCCAATGTTCTGTAACACCCAAGAAAAAACAATATCTAAGAGACATTTATATCCTTGACAGGATAGTGAACTGAATAATATTTTTATGGATATGAGTCTAGTTAAATTTCATCTCGTAATTACACTTTCTTAAGATAGAGGGAAATTTCTTGGTCATTTTATGCCTTAAGGAGGACAAATAAACAAAATATTATTTAAAACATAAAATATGAAAACTGAAAATATTACTAAATTTGTAAAAACCGCTTAAAAACTTTCAATCTCTCTTTTCAAATGTGCATATAGGTTTGCTTTTCATTTAATAGCTAAATTTTTGCTTTGCATAAAAATATAAACTTTTTGTTGTTAGTAACACTACAAAGGGCAAAAACATGATGGATTTGGCTTCCAAAGCTTTATTGTTACTCGTGCTCAGTGCACACCTGACGTGTGTACAATCAAAAAATATATAATATTAATGGTCATATATTTTAAATATCTTTTTATTACTAAAGCAAATTTTAATCTTTTAAATATTTTTCATAAAATAATTTTATATTGGTAGTTATGTTGAATACATATACATAAAAGTAAAAATAGTCATGGGTGGTTATAGATAGTTAAAATAAAAGTAATTTTTATAAGGACAAAAAAGAAAGTTCCTAAAGTGACGATAAATGTTAACCCTAATTTTAAGCCCAAATCTCTTTGTCAAGCTTTACATATAACTAGTGCCAAAGGCACACCCACATGTATGCAATTTAAGAATAAATTAATTTTTATGAAATTTTCTTTAATGAATTGATAGTTAGTATTTTGGTAGTTATGTCAATTGGTAGTTATCTTGGTAATTAAAACTTTTTTCATAATAAAAAGTTTGGATGTTTAAATTTTAAACTTATTGGTAGTTGCAAAAAAAATTATGTTGGTTATATATAATTGGATAGTTAGGATAAAAATTTAATTTTGTGAGGATAAAAATGGAAGTTTAAAAAGCGACAAAAGGTGTTTACCCCACCCTTTCATTTCCTAGAGTAAGTAAGGGTAAATTTGAAAACACACAAAACTAACACCAAGTTAACTACCTACACATGTTTTATTATTTTAAAGATATAGATTTTGTAATGCTTAAAGGCACTTTTCTCAAACTTCAACGGTTTACTACAGAGGCATTTTTTTTTACAAGTGCTCAATACATACCCAATGTGTGTGCAATCAAAAAATACATAATTTTTATGGTCATATATTTTTAAAAAAGTTTTTATTACTGAAGCAAACTTTAATCTTCTAAATGATTTTCATAAAATAATTTTATATTGGTAGTTATAATGTTTAGGGGTAGTTATGTTGAAAACATATATTTAAATAGTTGAAAGTAAAAATAATCATGAGTAGGTATAGGTAGTTAAAGTTAAAGTAGTTTTTATAAGGGTGAAAAAGGAAGTTCATAAAGTGATCATAAATGTTAATCCCAAAGTTAACCACAAACCCTTTCCTTAGACTTTATATGTAGTATAGATATTGGTGAATTTAACTAATGAGGGAACAAAGTGAGAAAAAGATAATAAAATTTAGAATTCTATGGGGGGAATTCTTATAAATAACCCGAGTTTGTTACTAAAAAAACTAATGCCTTGTTTAGAAAGAGATTTTTTATCAAAAAATTTACACGTTTTCCGTAAACACATTTTTTAATCACCTTTTTACCTCACATATATGAAATCGCTACAATTTATTTTTTACAAAAATTTGAAAAAATTGCAATCCAAACATAACCTAAACTTTTATAGTGCGTCCATGGATAATTTGGAAACAGTGATGATCTAATAAAAGTTTTCCGGGGTTAAAAGCAATAAGCCCCAAAACTTTTGGGATGCTTTGCACTACAGTCTCTAACGTTGATTTTGTGCCATTTAGTACTTTTGTTTTTTTAAATGAGATGTCTTAAATTCAAAACTTCATACTTACAATTCCTTCCACCTCACCACTTAACCATACCCTCCACCCCAAACTCCAATTTTAGTACTTGTGTTAGTCAACATCAACATTTTAGTACTAATTTCTAAAATTACCCTGATTTCTGTGACAAAAATGCCTGTTGTCCTAAATATAATAAAAAGATCTCCACAAAACCCTGCAATCCTTTTGTTTAATATAGAAATGTTAAAAAAAAAACCGCAAGCATTTTGACAGTGCCAATACAACAAAACCACAATCTTCCTTTAATTAACTTAAAAGGAGCGAAGTATTTCTTCCAATCTTCTACTCCATAATCTATTTTTTTTTTTTGGATTAACCGTAGGAGAGCGAAGTACTTTTGTCCTATTTCTCCTTTTTATCAATCTCACTGCTGACAAAACAAAAATTCTCAAATCTATCTAAACTAGCAGTTCCGTCTTTCACTTATCCTTTTGCTTTAACAGGTTTTGTACCTAAACATTTATGTTTTGTTTTCCCGCAAAATTATGTGCTAAGTACATTCATTTCCAGAATAGATAATTAGAAACAGCAATGCTATTATTCATATGTTCAACTCGTTTGAATTTGGAAAATGTTTAATCACAGAATAAACAAATAAAACTCGAAAACAAGATTGATTTGGAGCCAACACACAAATTTGGGTGCAAGCGGATTGAATATGTTATTGAACCGCACAAAAAATTATATCGTTGCCCCACTTTGCCCCCTTATTCTCCTTACCAGTATTGCAACTAGAGGTGTCAAAATCGGTGATTTGGACGAATTTGGGTTGGCTAAAATGGATAATAGTATAAGTGAATCAACCCATTTATACCTCTTTAATTAAATGGTATAAATAGGCAAGTCAAAAATGAATTGGATAACCCAATTACTTATTTATAACCCATTTATTTTAACTTTTTATAAACTCATTTAAAATGATTTTGCAAACTAAGTTATCAATTTATACCACTGTAAGGCCCGAAGACAACCTCTTTTTTAGGCGACCACACAATGGAGCAGTTGATAAGAAAGCACAAGTGCTTGTGAATAGAAGAGATAAACAATTTAAAGATCACAAACGTAACAATAAATAAATAAAAAGAAAAGAATTGCAAACCAATTAACTACCCAACTCCCTTAACCTTGTAGATTAATTCAAATAAGTTTCTTCAAGTTGATGAATTACAATCACTCTTGCGCACAAAGGAAGGTTCACCTCCTACTTGCTCCGAACACCACTCGGTCAAGTCAGGAAGTTTTACTATCCCTCAGGACAACCCTCACAGAGCTACACTCATGAAGTATTCACTCACAAATGAAAACCTTACAATGAACCTCACACCACTAAGACTACAAATCTTCTTTGAAGAGTAATTTCTCACTAAAATCACTCTACATCTTTTGTATCTTCAGTGTGCAAAAGTTATTTGAACCTTGTGATCATGCACTATTTATAGGAGACCAAGAAAGTGCTTCATTAATGCTTCCAACGGATAGAAAGTAGCTAAACAGTCAACTAGCCGTTGGGAGTGTCGGACGTCCGGTAGGCTGGTTTTGTGCATCCGAACGCAGGCAGTGAGTTCAAGAAATTTTCTTGAAATCTTTAGGACGTCCGGTGCAAGCTCTTTGTGCGTCCGACAGCAAACAAAGAGATTTGAGAAATCATTTTGTTTCTATCGGACGTCCGGTGGAGACATATTCAGCGTCCGATGGTTTCATCAACTTCGAAAGATCCTATCGAACGGTCGGTGATGGAGTTCTTCATGCGTCCGAAGTTGCGCAATGAGTATCGGATGTCCGGTATTGTCATCACAAGCGTCCGACAACTTTCAGCAACCTTTGTCTTCTTTCAATTGCACTTGTTCATGTAATCAAATAACTTTATAACTGAAAGTATATCTTGAAGAAATATTAGTATTATCCATTGTTTTGTAAACATCAAAAGTTAGGGACCAAGGTCAACATTCTCCCCCTTTTTGATGATAACAAAATAATGGATGGAAAAAGAAAAAAAAATTGAGCAAATGAGCATAAGCTCCCCCTCACTCATTACATCCAAACTTATAATCTCAAAATAACTCCCCCTAACACATAGCATCCATTTCTCCCCCTTTTTGTCATCATAAGATGAGAGTAAAAACCAACTACCAAAATCCAACAACAATAACAAAGAATCCAATATTTCAAATAAAAACAGAGAAATGACAGAAATCACCAACATATCACAGTAAATCATCATGAGATCAGCATTATTATTTTTTCTCTCTTTTTGACAACATACAAATTCAGTAAAAAATCAAGAAAAATTCAGATCAAAACATCAGAAATATCAAAAGAGAATTACAAAAAAGTATTATGAACAAGAATCTCATCAATTTTACCAATATCACTTACTTGTTAAAGTTAGTATCATGTCTAACTTTCCACATGCATTTCATGCATTTTTTCATATTCTTTCTCACATAACAATCACTTTTCATGTGGCCTTTTTGACAACAGAAATTACACATAATCAAAGAATTATTTATATGAACAGGTTTAATAAATCTTACTTGTCTTCTCTTATAAATAGCAAATTCGTTGGAATTAAAATTCAACCTATTCTTTTGAAAACAGACCTGTTTCTTGTGTTTAAGCAATTCATTTAAATTATCCATTCTTCTTTTCAAATCACATTGTTCTTTTTTGAACATTTCACAAAGTCTTGTTTTTCTATTAATTTCAAAGTGTAAAACAGTTTCACTCTTTTTTTAGAAATCACTTTCAGTTTTCAGCTTTTTATTTTCTTGAAAAAGACTTGCATTGTCCTGAAGAAGAAAGCCAATTTTATGTTTTAATTTCTTATTTCTAGTATAAAATTCTTTCAAACTATCATGCAATTTTATAATGAAAGATTCAAGAGTATCATCAGTTTCATCATCACTTTCAAATTGAAAGTTAGAAAATATTATCTCATCATCTCCAATGGCCATAAAAAGTAATTGAGCAGATTTTTCTTCCTCTTCAATTTCACCATCGGAGTTGCACTCATTCCATGTGAATTGAAATTTGTTGAATCTTGGTTTTCTTCCTTTATTCTTCTTTATCATTGGACACTCACTTGCGTAATGTCCAGGTTGGCCGCATTCAAAGCACTAAACAGTTTACTTTTTGTTGAACTCTAGCATCCCTTTGTTTCTCGAGTTGTTGAACTGATTTGGGAATGAATTGCTAGGTCCACTTTTTCTGAATCTCTTCTTGTTGAGTATTCGTTCGAAATTTCTTGTGATTAGTGCAATATCACTGTCATCACTTTCTATGTCATCTCCATCTAAGGAGGCTGTATCATCTTCATCTTGTGAGGCTTTTAAAGCAATACTCGTTCTCACCTTTGTATCTTCTTCCTCCTGCACTTTGACCTTGAGTTTCAGCTCATAAGAAATTAGAGAGCTAATAAGAGATTCAATGGGCATAGTATTCAAATCTTTAGCTTCCTCAATAGCAGTCAATTTATTTTCCCAATCATTGGACAAGGCATTCAGGATTTTTTCTATTTTTCTCACCTAGAGAATTCTTTTTCCAGCACCTCTAAGTCCTTAATGAGGTCATTGAATCTACAATACATCTTATCAATATTTTCATGAGGTTCCATCTTAAATGATTCATACTTGGTAACCAGAATAGAGTTCTTTTGTTCTCTCACATTCTCACTTCCTTCATGGATTTCTCTAAATTTGTTCCAAATTTCTTTAGCAGACTTACAACCATTGACTCTAATAGATTCATTTGAGTCTAAAGTACAATATAACACATTCATGGCTTTTACATTTAAGGTGAGATGAGTTCTATCTATAGCAGTCAATTCACTTCTTATTTTTGGTCTTGATCTATGAGTATTTTCATCTATAAGAGAGGCATCATATGGACCTTCACTAATAATAAACCACAATACAATATCAATAGATTGTAAAAAGATAATCATTTTTTCTTTCCAACTCACATAATTTAACCCATTAAATATAGGTGGTCGAATGACAGAATGTTCTTAAAAAAATATAGTATTATTGATTGTCATTTTTACTCACAAGCCGATTGAATTTAATCTCTAGGAGACCAAACTCTGATACCAATTGTAAGGCTCAAAGACAACCTCTTTTCTAGGCGACCACACGATGGAGCAATTGATAAGAAAGCACAAGTGCTTGTGAATAGAAGAGATAAACAATTTAAAAATCATAAACGTAACAATAAATAAATAAAAAGGAAAGAATTGCAAACCAATTAACAACCCAACTCCTCTTGAGTTTGTAGATTAATTCAAATAAGTTTCTTCAAATTGATGAATTACAATCACTCTTGCATACAAAGTAAGGTTCACCTCCTACTTGCTCCGAACACCACTCGATCAAGTCAGGAAGTTTTACTATCCCTTAGGACAACCCTCACAGAGCTACACTCATGAAGTATTCACTCACAAATGAAAACCTTACAATGAACCTCACACCACTAAAACTACAAATCTTCTTTGAAGAGTATTTTCTCACTAAAATCACTCTAGATCTTTTGTATTTTCGGTGTGCGAAAGTTATTTGAACCTTCTTATCATGAACTATTTATAGGAGACAAAGAAAGTGCTTCATTAATGTTTGCAACGGATAGAAAGTAACTGAACAGTCAACTAGCCGTTGGGAGTGTCGGACGTCCGGTAGGCTGGTTTTGTGCGTCCGAACGCAGGCAGTGAGTTCAAGAAATTTTCTTGAAATCTTTAGGACGTCCGGTGCAATCTCTTTGTGCTTCCGACAGCAAACAAAAAGATTCGAGAAATCATCTTGTTTCTATCGGACATTCGGTGGAGACATATTCAGCGTCTGTTGGTTTCATCAACTTCGAAGGATCCTATCGAACGGCCGGTGATGGAGTTCTTCATGCATCCGAAGTTGCGCAATGAGTATCGGACGTCCGGTACAGTCATCAGAAGCGTTCGACAGCTTTCAGCAACCTTTGTCTTCTTTCAATTGCACTTGTTCATGGAATCAAATAACTTTATAATTGAAATTATATCTTGAAGAAATATTATTATTATCCATTGTTTTGTAAATATCAAAAGTTAGGGACTAAGGTCAACATTCTCCCCTTTTTTGATGATGACAAAACAATGGATGAAAAAAGAAAAAAAAATTGAGCAAATGAGCATAAGCTCCCCCTCACTCATTGCATCCAAACTTATAATATCAAAATAACTCCCCCTAACACATAGCATCCATTTCTCCCCCTTTTCGTCATCATAAGATGAGAGTAAAAACCATCTACCAAAATCCAACAACAATAACAAAGAATCTAATATTTCAAATAAAAACAGAGAAATGACAACAATCACCAACATATCACAGTAAATCATCATGAGATCAGTATTATTCTTTTTTCTCCCTTTTTGACAACATACAAATTCAGTAAAAAATCAAGAAAAATTCAGATCAAAACATCAGAAATATCAAAAGAGAATTACAAAAAAGCATTATGAACAAGAATCTCATCAATCTTACCAATATCTCTTACTTGTTAAAGTTTGTATCATGTCTAATTATCCACATGCATTTCATGCCTTTTTTCATATTTTTTCTCACATAACAATCACTTTTCATGTGATCTTTTTGACAATAGAAATTACACATAATCTAAGAATTATTTATATGAACAGATTTAATAAATCTTGTCTTCTCTTATAAATAGCAAATTTTTTGGAATTAAAATTCAACCTATTCTTTTGAAAACAGACTTGTTTCTTGTGTTTAAACAACTCATTTAAATTATCCATTCTTCTTTTCAAATCACTTTGTTCCATTTTGACCATTTCACAAAGTTTTATTTTTCTATTAAGTTCAAAGTGTAAAATAGTTTCACTTTTTTTTAAGAAATCACTTTCAGTTTTCAGCTTTTTGTTTTCTTGAAAAAGACGTGCATTGTCCTGAAGAAGAAAGCCAATTTTATGTTTTAATTCCTTATTTCTAATATAAAATTCTTTCAAACTATCATGCAATTTTATAATGAAAGATTCAAAATCATCATCAGTTTCATCATTACTTTCAAATTGAGAGTTAGAAAATGTTATCTCATCACCTCTAATGGCCATAAAAACTAATTGAACAGATTCTTCTTCCTGTTCAATTTCACCATCGGAGTTGCACTCATTCCATGTGAATTGAAATTTGTTGAATCTTGGTTTTTTTCCTTCAATCTTCTTCATCATTGGACACTCACTTGCGTAATGTTCAGGTTGGCCGCATTCAAAGCACTGAACAGTTTATTTTTTGTTGAACTCTAGCTTCCCTTTGTTTCTCGAGTTGTTGAACTGATTTGAGAATTAATTGCTAGGTCCACTTTTTCTGAATCTCTTCTTGTTGAGTATTCGTTCGAAATTTCTTGTGATTAGTGCAATATCACTGTCATCACTTTCTATGTCATCTCCATCTAAGGATGCTGTATCATCTTCATCTTGTGAGGCTTTTAAAGCAATACTCGTTCTCACCTTTGTATCTTCTTCCTCCTGCACTTTGACCTTGAGTTTCAGCTCATAAGAAATTAGAGAGTTAATAAGAGATTCAAAGGGCATAGTATTCAAATATTTAGCCTCCTCAATAGCAGTCACTTTATTTTCCCAATCATTGGACAAGACATTCAAAATTTTTTTATTTTTCTCACCTAGAGAATATTCTTTTTTCAGCACCTCTAAGTCCTTAATGAGGTCATTCAATCCATAATACATCTTATCAATATTTTCATGAGGTTCCATCTTGAACGATTCATACTTGGTAATCAGAATAGATTTCTTTTGTTCTCTCACATTCTCACTTCCTTCATGAATTTCTCTAAGTTTGTCCCAAATTTCTTTAGCAGACTTACAACCCTTGACTCTAATAGATTCATTTGAGTTTAAAGCACAATATAACACATTCATGACTTTTGTATTTAAGGTGAGATGACTTCTATCTATAGCAGTCAATTCACTTCTTGTTTTTTGTCTAGATCTATGAGTATTTTCATCTATAAGAGAGGCATCATATGGACCTTCACTAATAATAAATCACAATTCAATATCAATAGATTGCAAAAAGATAATCATTTTTTCTTTCCAACTCACATAATTTGACCCATTAAACATAGGTGGTCGAATGACAGAATGTCCTTCAAAAAATATTGCATTATTGGTTGTCATTTTTACTCCCAAGCCGATTGAGTTTAATCTCTAGGAGACCAAGCTCTGATACCAATTGTAAGGTCCGAAGACAACCTCTTTTCTAGACGACCACACAATGAAGCAGTTGATAAGAAAGCACAAGTGCTTATGAATAGAAGAGATAAACAATTTTAAGATCACAAACGTAACAATAAATAAATAAAAAGGAAAGAATTGCAAAACAATTAACTACCCAACTCCTCTTGAGTTTGTAAATTAATTCAAATAAGTTTCTTCAAGTTAATGAATTACAATCACTCTTGCGTACAAAGGAAGGTTCACCTCCTAATTGTTCCGAACACCACTCGGTCAAGTCAGGAAGTTTTACAATCCCTCAGGACAACCCTCACAGAGTTACACTCATAAAGCATTCAAGTATTCACTCACAAATGAAAAGCTTACAATGAATCTCACACCACTAAAACTACAAATCTTCTTTGAAGAGTATTTTTTCACTAAAATCACTCTACATCTTTTGTATCTTCAGTGTACAAAAGTTATTTGAACCTTCTGATCATGTACTATTTATAGGAGACTAAGAAAGTACTTCATTAATACTTCCAATGGATAGAAAGTAGCTGAACAGCCAACTAGCCGTTGGGAGTGTCGGACGTCCGGTAGGCAGGTTTTGTGCGTCCGAACGCAGGCAGTGGGTTCAAGAAATTTTCTTGAAATCTTTAGGACCTCCGGTGCAAGCTCTTTGTGCGTCTGACAGCAAACAAAGAGATTTGAGAAATCGTCTTGTTTCTATCGGACGTCCGGTGGAGACATATTCAGCGTCTGATGGTTTCATCGACTTCGAAGGATCCTATCGGACGGCCGGTGATGGAGTTCTTCATGCGTCCGAAGTTGCGCAATGAGTATCGGACATCCGGTACTGTCATCACAAGCGTCCGACAGCTTTCAGCAACCTTTGTCTTCTTTCAATCGCACTTGTTCATGGAATCAAATAACTTTATAACTGAAAGTATATTTTGAAGAAATATTAGTATTATCCATTGTTTTGTAAAAATCAAAAGTTAGGGACCAAGATCAACATTCTCCCCCTTTTTGAAGATGACAAAACAATGGATGGAAAAAGAAAAAAAATTGAACAAATGAGCATAAGCTCCCCCTTACTCATTGCATCCAAACTTATAATCTCAAAATAACTCCCCCTAACATATAGCATCCATTTCTCCCCCTTTTTGTCATCATAAGATGAGAGTAAAAACTAGCTACCAAAATCCAGCAACAATAACAAAGAATCCAATATTTCAAATAAAAACAGAAAAATGACAGCAATCACCAACATATCATAGAAAATTATCATAAGATCAGCATTATTCTTTTTTCTCCCTTTTTGACAACATACAAATTCAGTAAAAAATCAAGAAAAACTCAGATCAAAACATCAGAAATATCAAAAGAGAATTACAAAAAAGCATTATGAACAAGAATCTCATCAATTATACCAATATCTCTTACTTGTTAAAGTTAGTATCATGTCTAACTATCCACATGCATTTCATGCCATTTTTCATATTCTTTCTCATATAGCAATCACTTTTCATGTGATCTTTTTGATAACAGAAATTACACATAATCAAAGAATGATTTATATGAACATGTTTAATAAATCTTACTTGTCTTCTCTTATAAATAGCAAATTCGTTGGAATTAAAATTCAACCTCTTCTTTTGAAAACAGACCTATTTCTTGTGTTTAAGCAATTCATTTAAATTATCCATTCTTCTTTTCAAATCACTTTGTTCCTTTTTGAACATTTCACAAAGTCTTGTTTTTCTATTAAGTTCAAAGTGTAAAACAATTTCACTCTTTTTTAAGAAATCACTTTCAGTTTTTAGCTTTTTTTTTTCTTGAAAAAGACGTGCATTGTCCTGAAGAAGAAAGCCAATTTTATATTTTAATTCCTTATTTCTAGTATAAAATTCTTTCAGACTATCATGCAATTTTATAATGAAAGATTCAAGATCATCATCAGTTTCATCATCACTTTCAAATTGAGAGTTAGAAAATGTTATCTCATCATCTCCAATGGCCATAAAAACTAATTGAGCAGATTCTTTTTCCTCTTCAATTTCACCATCGGATTTGCACTCATTCCATGTGAATTGAAATTTGTTGAATCTTGATTTTCTTCCTTTATTCTTTTTCATCATTGGACACTCACTTGCGTAATGTCCAGGTTGGCCGCATTCAAAGCACTGAACAGTTTGCTTTTTGTTGAACTCTAGATTTCCTTTGTTTCTCGAGTTGTTGAATTCATTTGAGAATGAATTGCTAGATCCACTTTTTCTGAATCTCTTCTTGTTGAGTATTCGTTTGAAACTTCTTGTGATGAGTGCAATATCACTGTCATCATCTTCTATGCCATCTCTATCTAAAGAGGCTGTATCATCTTCATCTTGTGAGGCTTTTAAAGTAATACTCGTTCTCACCTTTGTATCTTCTTCCTCCTGCACCTTGAACTTGAGTTTCAACTCATAAGAAGTTAGAGAGTTAATAAGAGATTCAATGGGCATAGTATTCAAATCTTTAGCTTCCTCAATAGCAGTCAATTTATTTTCCCAATCATTGGACAAGGCATTCAGGATTTTTCTATTTTTTTACCTAGAGAATATTCTTTTTCCAGCACCTCTAAGTCCTTAATGAGGTCATTGAATCTACAATGCATCTTATCAATATTTTCATGAGATTCCATCTTGAACGATTCATACTTGGTAACTAGAATAGAGTTCTTTTGTTCTCCCACATTCTCACTTTCTTCATGGATTTCTCTAAATTTGTCCCAAATTTCTTTAGCAGACTTACAACCCTTGACTCTAATAGATTCATTTGAGTCTAAAACACAATATAACATATTCATGGCTTTTGCATTTAAGGTGAGATGAGTTCTATCTATAGCAGTCAATTCACTTCTTGTTTTTGGTCTAGATCTATGAGTATTTTCATCTATAAGAGAGGCATCTATGGACCTTCACTAATAATAAACCACAATTCAATATCAATAGATTGCAAAAAGATAATCATTTTTTCTTTCCAACTCACATAATTTGACCCATTAAACATAGGTGGTTGAATGACAGAATGTCCTTCAAAAAACATAGCATTATTGGTTGTCATTTTTACTCCCAAGTCGATTGAGTTTAATCTCTAGGATACCAAGCTCTGATACTAATTGTAAGGCCCGAAGATAACCTCTTTTCTAGGCGACCATACAATGGAGCAGTTGATAAGAAAGTACAAGTGCTTGTGAATAGAAGAGATAAATAATTTAAAGATCACAAACGTAACAATAAATAAATAAAAAGGGAAGAATTGCAAATCAATTAACTACCCAACTCCTCTTAAGCTTGTAGATTAATTCAAATAAGTTTCTTCAAATTAATGAATTACAATCACTCTTGCGTGCAAAGAAAGGTTCACCTCCTCCTTGCTCCGAACACCACTCGGTTAAGTCAGGAAGTTTTACTATCCCTCAGAACAACCCTCACAGAGTTACACTCATGAAGTATTCACTCACAAATGAAAGACTTACAATGAATCTCACACCACTAAGACTACAAATCTTTTTTAAAGAGTATTTTTTCACTAAAATCAATCTAAGTCTTTTGTATCTTCAGTGTACAAAAGTTATTTGAACCTTCTGATCATGCACTATTTATAGGAGATCAAGAAAGTGTTTCATTAATGTTTCCAAAGGATAGAAAGTAGCTGAACAGTCAACTAGCCGTTGGGAGTGTCGGACGTCCGGTAGGCTGGTTTTGTGCGTTCGAATACAGGCAGTGAGTTCAAGAAATTTTCTTGAAATCTTTAGGACATCCGGTGCAAGCTCTTTGTGCGTCCGACAGCAAACAAAGAGATTTGAGAAATCATCTTGTTTCTATCGGACGTCCGGTGGAGGCATATTCAGCGTCTGATGGTTTCATCGACTTCGAAGGTTCCTATCGGACGGCCGGTGATGGAGTTCTTCATGCGTCCGAAGTTGCGCAATGAGTATCGGCCGTCCAGTATTGTCATCACAAGCGTCCGACAGCTTTCAGCAACCTTTGTCTTCTTTCAATTGCACTTGTTTATGGATCAAATAACTTTATAACTGAAAGTATATCTTGAAGAAATATTAGTATTATCCATTGTTTTATAAACATCAAAAGTTAGGGATCAAGGTCAACAACCACCCTTTACACCCATCATTAGTTTTAAATATTTACTTATAATGCTCAATAAACCTAATTACCAAATTTTTTTTCATCCGTACTCTATGTCGTAAAATTACATGCTATTTAATAATTGAACAATCAGAATATAAAAATTTGAACTAAGTACTATAAAAGTTAACATAAAAATTTATTCCAAAAATTTTAAACTCCTAGTATTTTTTTTATGTGTAAATTTAAATTTTCATTTTGAAAAAGTAGAAAAAGAGGCTAAAACTTGTCATAAATTGGTAACGCTGAAGAGTAAGTTAACAAACTAAGAGAAAATAAAATGATAAAATAAAACCAAACAATAATAATAATAATGAAACAAAAATAGTTAACATCATAACAAAATGAAGAATCTGAAAAAAAAAATGGGTGGGAGAAGAGAGAAGGCTTGTGGGAAGATAATTCTAAATGGATTAATTGGATTTAATGGGTTGTCAATAATACACATTTATTTAAATGGGTATTGTTGGATAATCCATTTATACCCATATGCGAAAATTTAAGATAACCATATCCAAATGTTCATAGGTGGGTATGGGTAAATTTAGTTAAATGGATTTATTTGCCACCTATAATTGCAACCAATGCAAGTAAAAATTGCGATACTTCTTTACTACAAAATAAGGACGTGAATTTATCAGATAAAAAGTGGAGAGAAAAAAAAAGGGCAAAATACACTTAACTCTCTTGTGATTTAGTGATTTTTTACATAACCTCTCTATAATTTCAAATACTATATATAACCCCTCATAATTTGCATTAAAGTTTCAAAGTTATTATTTGTAATGAAACCCATGAAAATATCGAAATTGCCCTTGTTTAAAACCTAAAATGATTGAACTGATAAAAAAAATATAAATATAATATGCATGACACTCTAACATCGTATAGTTTTATATTTTACTATATAACCCCCTTATAGTTTAGTGTTTTACCATATAATCCCCTTATGATTTTTAAAATATATACATAATCTCTTATGGTTAATAAATAATTTTTAACTTTACATAAGAGTATTTTTAACATTCTAGTTGACTCTATTATGGAATACAAATTCAGTCATTTTAAGACTTTAATTCAAATCATGAGAGGGGTATGTGTATCTTTTGAAACTATAGGAGAATTATGTGAAAAAACATTAAATCATAGGGGGTAAAGTGTATTTTTCCAAAAAAAAAAAAAAACAAGGAGTGAGACCATTTTCTCATTTTATATTTGCACTTTAGTAAAATAGTTAATCATTTTTCTTCTTTTAAATTGTAAAACTCAACCTCTTTTAATTTACAATTTCATTTGAATGTTATTTTAATTTTGATCTTAGTTCTTCAAAATTGGCATATTAATTTCCTACAATTTTTGTAAGGAAAAAAAAAGCATAAAACATGGCACTTGAAGCTGGTTGTCGGCACTTATAGCTTGTATCATTTGTTTGCTGGGTACAAGTTATTGGACTAAGACAACTCATGGATAATTAAGTTAATTTCACCAGTGGGGTTTTTGGTGGCTTATCTCCTTCTTATCATGTTTGTTCCGACGATGCAGCCGGCCAAAGAAATAGGATGAGAAAGAGAAATGGGCGCATGGAGACGAAGGGCCGGCGGCTCCTTTTGATATATCATCGGTCCCAATTGTTTGGGAAATCTAAAAGCGAAGGCGATAACAAATGCATGCAATTATGCGAATCGGAAGAGATCTGAATTTTTTTGGATGAATTCAAGAACTCTCTATATTAGAAAGGGCAATAATGCAATGTCACATCCACAGGACCAGCTGGTCGTTTGTCAATTATTTTACAGTGCGAAATTATGAAATTCGCAAAGGGAAATACTTTCCTGCTCATGAGCCGATGAGACAGTGGAGTGGTGGCGGCCGCCGCCCTTCGAAAATTTAAGTTTGTGTTTTTAAAAAATTACTACGTTTTTTGTGAATATATTTTTCAATCACTTTTTTATTTCACATATATTAAATCATTATAGTATTTCTTTTATAAAAAAATCCAGAAAAATGCAATTCAAACAAAGTTTAAAATTTTATTTATATCAGAATTTTTTTTGTAAAACATTATAATTTTATTAAATTTTGTATTAATGGCATAAGTTACATCATCTGAAAAGTGGATACTATAGACATGAAAAAGAGATAAAAATTACACTGTAAAATTCTAAAAAATACTTTAAAAATGAGATAAAATAATTGTAACCTCACGAATATCTATGCATGCTTGTGATCGTCAAATCTATTGATTAATTTTTTCAATTCTGAATATTACGGTGAGATTTACCAAATAAACTCAAGAAATTCCAAATTTGATAAATAAAATCTAAAAAAAAAAGTTAGATCGAATAAAAGAAAATTAAAAAAACTACCTAAAGCTTTCACTAGAAATCTCTAGGAAAGAAGAAAACTCTCACTAGGCAACACTAAGAAAGGAAAAAATTCTCACTAGAAAATTGTAAGAAATTTTATTTGTACAAATGAAAAAAAACTATAGATAAAGCTCCTCCTATGGAGAAAGATTAAAAAAATGTGATTTCTCACCCGAAAGAATTGAATGAAGTTTTGGTTAGAGAATTTTCCTAAAGAGAAACTAATTCTCTCTTTCTTCTCTCAAGAATTGGTGGGAGGCTTTTTTTATGTCTTATACAGTTCTTTCTTATTTATATCAGAATAAAGAGAATGGAAAATGACAATTTGGAGAAAAAAATTGGATCAATGCCTTGATAGTTGTAAGGTCCAATTAATATTCTAGATCTTGGCCATTTTAGCTCAATCGAGCTAATCTAGGTCATCCATCTCTTTTCTAAAGAAAATTTCTTTTTTTTGTTGTCAAAGTTAATGGCCCAGATTTGGACCACATCAGCTAAACTTGATTTGAACCATTAATTGTACGTATGCCAAGCAATTGTGTACTCTAGTTTTAAAAGAAGCCAATTGCTGCCATGGAAGGTTTTAAAAGACCATCTTAATCCCTGAATTATAAAACAGTCATCCCACAAATTCTCTTCCTCCTTCCACATCAAAAGGCCACCACCGCAGCTTACTCCACCCTTCATTCACAAACCCAGTCAACAATTTTTGCCTACGTATCAATCTTGATTATCTTGCTATATCCCCTTATTCTTCCCTTCACGCTATCTTCGTCCCATATCGCAGAAGCAAAACCATGATGAAATATTGTTTTGGGGCAGGAATATGTTCAAAAGGGTGACTTTAGGGCTATCAATGGGTCCAGACCCAAATCTGACCCAATATGCTCGTTTGTTCGAACCTGACCAAATCCAAATTATATGCATTCTAAATGGATCGGGTATGGAATTACATGTTCCAATTCGTTTGGATCCCGTCCAATTAATTGGACATATATAAGTAATAAATTATAATATTCATTATAAATTGTCACTAACCCACATGTTTTCTCCTTGAAAATAAAAAAAGAGGTACTCTAAGAACCAAATAATCTTTGTAATTTTCCTCATTTTGTAGTTCCTATTTTATTAACAAAATTTGTGTAATAATAGAATACAAATATTATCAAAAATTTTGTTATCCTAAATTGATTTTATGGATTGGATATATCCGAAATAGATTTGAATCCAACAGAAACTGGATCCAGGAATACATATTAAGACTCATTAGGTAAATGGACTGGGATCCAAAATAATTATTACTTGTCGGATTTGTGGTAGGAGTTATCAATTTTACCCGGAATCAACCCGATGAGTTCTCATTTTGTTTCTTATTGGACAAAGCTCACACTAATGGAAAGGGATGCCAGCCCCAAATTTATTACTTACAGAGAAAGGAAGGGCCAGGTATTAATCTAAACTCTAATACAAGAAAAAGAAGCTAATGAAATGGAAACTAATATTTGGCAAACTAATACTATCAACAGAAATAATAGCTTTCACTGTGAAGGCAATTCCGACGTAGAAGTGTAAATCTGCTGCCCAGAGAGAGTTAAAGAAACAAGGAAGTAAACTGAAACATTTGCTCCACGATAAATGTGATGAACAGAACCCAATAACACCTTGAAGCAAATGACGAGTTTGAACTAGAGCACTACACATTGGCCAATTAGCTACAGCATTGGTTGATAAAAGTGCACGGCTGGTGGCCACCACCTAGCTTGGTGGGGTGGGAGGCAAGGGTTCAAACCTTGCCTCCTACCAAAATAGCACATTTAAAGTGGTTTGCTTCAAAAAATTCAGACGGGTGTGTTGTGCATCCATTTGGTCCGGTGGTGGTTCAGTCCCCTCCGGATTATTCCTGAACCGCCTTAGGTCCACCCTCTCCCTCTTAGTATAGAATAGATTAAGTTATGCAACTGTTGCCGTTTCCGAAAGAAAAAAAAAAAAAAAAAAAAGCTTAGCAGTCACCTGTACCAGTACATCATCAAAGCCACTTTCACAACACAATTGCAAACCAATTATAGTGCTTTATTTTGCAAAAAATTTGCCTCATCAAATTCTTCATAAAATACAAAGACAATCCTATCAATATCATGATACAAATGAGAAATTTTGGGTTCGAGTCCTCCTATCTATACTATTAAAAAAAAGGAAAAAAAAAAAAAAACCATGATGGTCTTGTAGAAGACTCTCTCGAGATGAAGCTAACCTTTTAGTACTGGTAATAGTATTGAGTTTATAATGCTTTTCCAAGGAACCCGCTGCTAACACGTCAGTAAGACAATAATCAACCTTAAAAATAATCTTTGATGCGTGCGAAGAGATTCTTTGAAAATGTGTTTCGTTCTTTCCACACCATGAAAACCACAAAGCTAATTTAGGTACAATACATCTAATGTGATGAGATACATGTACGAGGCCAGAAGGGAATTCTGCAAACTGGGAAGTAATGCCCGGCAAACTTGAACTGGAATCGAGCCTTCTGTTGAAATATGCGGCAAAGATTCAATCGAATAGCTACTAGCCAAATTATCTGAACAAGAAGAGCATTATTTGGAAACCAAAATAATTCCACGGACCTGAATATCCTCATCTCAACGGCTAGAGGGAATTCCATGTGATCTTCAAAACAATGGAAGAATTCTTCTTCTTTCTCACCTCCCCCCCCTCCCAAGCCGAAGCTAGAGTAAAACAACCAAAAGTAAACAGCTGCCACACCAACATATCTTCTTGATCTGATCAAACCCTAACTTCAAAATTGCAGCCACTATACGAAGAGGAAGCCGGTCATTCAGCCGAGCAACATTCCAATCGAAATTCATAAAAAAAAACTCAGCTACTAGACAATATGGTGGATAATCCATATCACAAACAACAGCAGAGGGTTCATCCAAGACCCATCTATCAAACCAAAAATCTATCATTCTCTACTCTACGCGCCAATCGATATTCACTTCAGCAACTTCTTTAATGTAAAACAAATGTTTTCAAACAACTTAACCCACGCAAGATTGAACTTGCGTTGGATGAAGAGCATGAAGATATTTCCGCTACGTCAACTTTGCTTAAACTGATTTTTTTTTTTCCTAAAATTCTATCGTAGCTTAATACTGAAAGCATGGATCTAAACCCTAGACCTCCTCTACTAGAAAACGTAAGTTTTCCCAAGAAGACCAGTGAATATGCCTCGAATTATCTTTAACATCTGACAGAAAGCTATTATACGTACATTCAATAGTTCTAACCACCGCTTTCGGAGGAGATAGCACTTGCAACAAGTACATAAGAATTTAAGAAGGGACATGTTTCAGTATAATTATTTTCCCACCAGCAGATAAGAATTTAGAATGCCAACCAGAATTCTCCCTCTGATTTTCGATACAATGCTGTCAAACATTACTCTCTTTGATCTACTCTAATATAAAGAAACTACCAAATAGGAAAAGGGGAGACATTGGCGTTGAAATCCCAAATAGAAGATACCATGCACATCTAGCAGTCAAGATCTTATCGGAACAAATAAATAAGCTATTTGCAACCTTGATCCGCTGATCAGATTAGTAGTGAGAAAGAAAGTACTTTATCGCCTTCAAACACCTCTTCAAGCAATGTGTAAAAATGATTGTATCATCAGCAAAAGCAAGATGCAAAACTTGACCTCCTGATAATGCAAAAAACATCCTCCTCCCATTTTCAAATAAATAAATCAATCCATGACCAAGATATTCAGCAGCTATCACAAATAAAGTTGGTGATAATGGATCTCCTTGACGACGAACACCACGAAAGGACTTTAAGAATCCCACAGCTCCACTATTTAAACTAATTGAAAACCAATTGTTGGAGACAATGCGAAACACAAGATCATTCTAATATTCGCTAAACCAGAAATCTCAATATTTGCATAATGAAAGGCCAATTCACCTAATCAAATGCTTTCTCTTAACACATTCAGTTCCTGGAGTTTCTTATCAATCTCAGCCACAAGCTCTTGAGCTAACAACATGAAATCATTAATTCGTCTTCCCAGAATAAATCCCGTCTGCAATGGGGACAGAAAGATAATTTATGGGAGAATTGTTGGGTTTGTGAGTCCAACCCATTTGTTGGGCCAAGTCACAATTAGAGCCCAAAGCCCGTGTTCATTTGGTTTCCGAGTCAGTTTCTGACTTGAGATTATAGCAAGTGACTAGTCAATTAACTAAAACTTGAAGTCGCACAAAAGGGAATAAATATCAACCTGTGAGATTAATTGCAATGTTATTAAACTCGAACCGAATAGCGATTTGGCTAAACTATTGAAGCAAGAGTCAACTAGTCAGATCGGTTGGACTGTTTTTAAAAACCCGCTCATGTCAACATGACGTCATAGTTATTTTATATATTTTTTATAAATTACAGAAATATTGAAATTAAGTTTTTAGTTATATTCGACCAATCATAAAAAATGTTTCAAAAATATTAGACTTGCAATCAAATATACACCTAATAATTATATATATAAATGTAAATTCATGGCTAAAATATGTCCATTCTCCAAAACTACTTGAAAAACTAAATTAAAACAAATTAATGCAAGTTGGAATCACTGATGCTAAAATGATAAGATCATATGGATAAAAACATTTTGATTTAGAGATCATTCAGGAAAGCGAATGATTTTGGTATTTACACTAAGTGGATGGCGTTTTCTTATTCCTATTAATAAATAAGACTCAAATTATGTTTGGGAAAAAGAAGAAAGAAAAGTTTGAAAATTGGGTCAACCAGTTGAACCGGGTCACTGGTTTAGTTAATTTTTGATGGTTTTAACCAAAGCGATTTTGTACTACAAACTAGCTCGGAAAGATGGTCGATTCATAGTCGGACCGGTCAAATCGACCGGACCGGTCTAGTCCGAATCTAACAACAGATTTAATTATTCCAGCCGTCAATCTTGTAAGTTTCGAGAAGAGAGAAAGAGTAAATTGGGGAGAAAGAAGCTAGAGAAAGAGAGAAGCACTGCAACTTCAAGGCCTTGATCGGATGGTAATTTGAAACCTAACTGAAATCAATTTTTAGGCAGGCGATCCTCTCGCCAAGCTCTATCCATCTATCTACTCCGATTTTGGATTTCTTCTTCACTTGGTAACATCCTTTCAACCCATTTCTATGGCAACTGCAGTTTTTGAGAGATGAATTTGTAACACTTTCAATTGGTTGACATTGATGATGTTGTTGTCATCTAGATACTCCACCTGTGTATGCCCATTATTATGATAGTGGAGATTTTGATTGGACTATGTCCTATGGTTTTTCTCAATTTGGGTTTTCCATATTAAAAATCTTGGTGTTCTATGCCTTTTACTTTGCATTTTATTGTTACTGTTGATCGTTGCTTGGTGATTTGGTTTATTTCTCTTTTAATTGGTACTTGGAGAAAGAGTAATTTGTCTTGAGTTAATTCTAATATTGTGTGCCTGAACTGGTACCCCTTTCCCAACAAGAATTGCATTTAATCTATTGCCTAACATCTTAGAGATGGAATTTGCCTAGTTTTTTTAAGACAGAAATGCAGTTTTAGCCATTGTATTTATAAAAAGGGTAAAAAACAAAAAAATCCCTTGTGGTAAATCTAATATATAAAAAAAGCTCATTGTGATTTCAAAATATACAAAACGACACCTCATGCTTTGAACTAAATTGTAAAGGTGACGAAATCCGTTAAAATTAACAAAAATGGCTTATTAGAACCTAAAAAAAATTTTTATATCTAATTTTTAACAAATATACTTGTTCTATCTCTTAACCCCCAATTCTCTCTCTCTAGAAAATGAAACGAATGATTTTGTTGAACTGTCTTTTGCTTAGTTATATTAGGGCATTTTGTCATTTCATCCATCTCCGTTAAATTTAACGGATTCCATCACCTTTATAATTTAGTTCAAAGCATGAGTTGTCGTTTTGTACAATTTGATACCATGGAGGACTTTTCTGTATATTAGATTTACCACAAGGGGTTTTTTCTGTTTTTTACTCTTATAAAAACTGGCGAAGGTAACTACCACCAATGTGAAGTAATATGATACCTTAAAAAAACATTGTTGTTTGGATGACAAAGTTTTATCCACCACTTGTAAGTTGTAACAACCTGTCCTTAACGTCTGGAGCAGGAACATTTCTTTGACTAAATAGATTTATATAATACTCCACCGCCATCTGCGTTACTTCTTCATAGTCCGTAATATTGGTCACATTTTAATCCTTCATCATGGTTGGGAGGTTAAGCAGGGAAGAAAGCAATGTCAATTAAGTTATATTATAGCTTCCAAATCACATGTTTGAGATTTTGTTATTGTCCTTTTCCAAGATCAGATTCATATTGGAGTTGATATTAATTTATTTTTCATGCTCACTGATGCGTAGAACCAAAGATAAAATTAATTTAAAAAAGCAAAAGAAACAAACCCAAACTTAATCCATAGTATAATACGGTCACAGAGATGATGTCATATATCACATATCTTGGTTTACAAATCCACTCAAACTCAAACTTAATTACAAGACATCAGAATTTTACTCCCACTATCTTGGTTGAAAAAGCACTCACAAACCAAATAGATACATATGAACACTTGATCAAGTAGAGAATAACAGCTACTACAAATCCATGTATAGCAGCGCTTGATAGTCTGATTAGTTATCTTCTTGAGAAATGAAAATGAGATCATTTTGAGATATCCAATGGCATGCTTCACTTTGGCCAGGAGAGGTTTTCAATACCTTAAAGGCCACGTGATTAGGGGACCAGTCTGAAGTATCCATATGACATATCACCGTGACTGTATTAATTGGAATTTTAGTCTTAGGTTCAAGAACATCCACTGCATACACTTCAGTTTTGGACAGCAAATGGCAGAAATATGTTGAAAAAGGAAGAAATAATTCATGACATGACACAGTTTTCCCAAATTTAAGCTTTTTCATCTGTCCAACTATCAAATCTTTTCCAGAACCCTTTGTGTTTTTTGAAGTCAATGCGACCAAATGGTTGTTACCTGTTGCAGTCTTTGCAAATTCAACCATATCTTCAAGGGATTTTACACAGCTCTGAATCTCATCCTTAAGAGCAGGAGTGTTGCAATAAACAATGGTAGATTGAATTGCATCTTTTGTTTGTGGGTTTTTCAAGGATTGAGGAAAAAGTTTTTGTAGGTCATTTTCTGCAATAGAGATCTTTGATGCAATTTGAGAAGGAAGAAATGAATGTTGAGGTAATTGGTTTTCCAAGTCTGGGAGATGTACCATGCTTCCTTGTTTGAGAAGCGAGATTCTGAGGAAAGAAGAGGGATCAACATGCTGCACATGAGATGGGCTAATTCTGCCATAGCCATAAAAAATATTGTGCATCAAATTATTAACGAATGATTTGGGCGAACAAGCTAGGTTTGCAAGAGAACAATGATTTGCATTGAATGGAAGATTTTTCTTGGACACTAATGAAGTGAAATGTTCAGCTTGCTCCTTATTCAATGGAGATAGTTTGGACAGAAGATTTCCAGGCATGGTACCTTGGACATTTTCTGACCAATATTTGAGCTGATTCAACGCAGTAAATGAAGAAGATGGAGTGTGTGCACCAAAAAGGGGTGTAGGAAACGTGAGGGCAATGACAAAGAGAACGATAGCAAACCCTGAAGAGGCCATTGGTTTCAACGAGACTACTATAGTATTGGTACTAATTTGCTTCAGTGGATGAAGTGATGATGAGGACTTAGCTAGTGGAGCTGCTTATTTATACTAGTAGTCAAGCCTCATGTTTGCAAATGCTGTAGTTTCCAAATGTATGTGATGTTCACGAATCCAGAAAAATGAAAGTAAATAATTGAAGAAAAAAAGAAAAAGATTCATCCGGATTGACATTTTGCAACTTTTACACTTTGGCATCAGAATGGATTAAACATAATAAATACCATAGCATTTGGCGTGTTTGGTGACATGGTCTAGAACATTATTTTTATTCCACTTTACTCCCTCAACTGGCGACCGTAACACCTAAGATATTTGTTAGCTAAAAGACATTTGTAGTCTGAGAGTGTGATTTGCAATATAGTCCCTCACATTTGGTGCGTCTTGCAATATAATCGCAAACATAATTGTTGCAGTAGGTTAATCTATAAAATGGTGGTAAATGCTGAGCGTTCAAAATGACAGAGATTTTGTTAGTCAAAAGACATTAACATCCTTGCATTAGACGAAGGTAACTTGATTGCGATTTGAACTTTTTTCTTTTCTTTTTTGTTTTTCGAAAAGCCCATGAAATTAATGTCACAAATGCATGAGGGATGGTGCATGCTGTTGAAGCCAAAATGTCATTAGTGAATTCCTGTAATAACCATCCCTTCCTGCCCATTTTCTTCTACCATAAGTTTGCTGAAGGAGTGGACCTGAACTCGTTAACAGCTGAGTTCAAACTGGCCCTCCCTCTTCTCTTTTAATCATTCAGTGCCATTTGTTGTTGTCACAGTAAGATGTACTGGTACGACTTACTAGCGGGACTATCTTGAGCTCCAGAATGTAGCAATATCTGTGACAGATGAAAAGCATCACATGATATTTTCTCAAGTACATGTTGAATAGATAGAGAGAGAGAGAAGGTAAAGTAAATCCCCTTGCAACAAATTGTCGGTCTTTGGGGCTGCTACAAGTGGAATTCCTTGGCAAGGTATGTTGTAAAATATATAGTATTTTAAAAAAATATTCTTTGTCCCACGTCGAAAAATGAGAAATATTGCTTTCTCTGTCCCACATTGAGAAGTGAGAAGAGTTGCAGTCTTTTGTCCCACATCGGAAGTGAGAAGGGTTGCACCTCATTCTAAAATCTATAAATAGGATCCATTCCCTCCTTAGAAAATCACCCCAGCAGCTTCAGTTGATATCTTTTGATAACTGCTCTCTCTCTCTCTCTCTTTTATTTTTTGTTAGTTGATATCTTTCTGATAATTCTGTTCTCATCTTTTTTTTTTTTTATATATATATCTACTGGTTTTAATTTGCTAGTTCTGGTCCTTCTAGTTTGCAACAAGAAGAAAGCTTGTCTTTCTTGTTCGCAATAAATAGAAAAAGGCTTGTTTAATTCTTGGGAAACATTTCAATTTCATGAAATAGTTTCTTAGGACAGTGCTACGTACGACTCAAGCAGATAGTGTTAACATTGTTGTAGCCATTTATCCAACAATCTAAGAAACTATGGCCTCCGACAGTGTTAACACCCCACAACCATCCTCCGCAGCAGTCGCAGTCGCACTACCTTTTGCGAAACCATTTCCTGACGTCTCTAGAATTGAGGTTTTTGTTGATGAAAACTTCAAAAGGTGGCAAGAACGTATCTACTCTCTACTCAACATACATGGAGTGGCCTATGCACTGACAGAATCTCAACCTGCTGCCACCGTAGATGTCAAGATACAAGAGTCATGGCAATATGCCAATAAGGTATGTCGACACACAATTTTACAAACGTTTTCTAATGAGTTATTTGACATATTCTGTAGCTGCAAAGAAGCCAAACAAATTTGGGAAGCGTTGGTAACGAAGTTTACCGCTGAAGACACAACCAAACAAAAATTTGTTGTGGGAAAATACAATCAATGGCAGATGACCGACGACAAAGAAATGAAAGCTCAGGTCACAGAATACCAAATGTTACTCGAGGAGTTGAAAAATGAAGAGATCAAACTACCCGAGAAATTTGCTGCAGGCATGCTAATTGAAAAGCTACTCGAGTCATGGGCCGACTACAAAAATAACCTGAAGCACAAAGAAGAAAATTACACAAATGATGAACTCATGAAACACATCCTGATTGAAGATTCACACAGGAAGGAGTAGAGAGCTACCAAAATAAAGGAGATGACATTTAAAGCTAATCTGGTACAAAGCAACAACAAAAGGTACGCCAATAAATCCCAAAGTAACAAGTCTTGGAATCCCAACTACAAACCAAAGAATCCCAATTTTAAGAAAAAAAAGGCAATTGCTACAGTTGTGGAAAACCAGGTCACCATGCTGCTCAGTGCAGATATAATAAAGGTGACAAAGCAACTGGTAATCCTTCTAAGGCTAATTTGGTCGAAAGAGATGAAATAATTGCTGCAGTTATCTCACAAGTAAACATTGCAGCCAATGTGAAAGAGTGGGTGGTAGACTCTGGAGCTACTCGGCACATATGTGCAAATCGAGAAGCGTTTTCCTCTTATACTCTAATAGAGGATGATGGAGAAGTAGTCTACCTTGGAGACTCACGAACTGCTAAAGTTCTTGGTAAGGGTAAAGTGTTCTTGAAACTTTTTTCAGGAAAAACTTTGGCCCTTAATGATGTGCTGTATGTTCCAAATATTCGGGCAAATCTTGTTTCTGTAGCTTTGCTCGGAAAAGTTGGGGTGAAAGTGTCATTCGAATCTGATAAGATTATAATGACAAGAAATAATGTGTTTGTTGGGAAAGGCTATTGTAACCAGGGACTTTTTGTACTTAACATTTCCAATGTGATCAATGAGAATGCTTCTTCTTCTGCTTATATTATTGATTCAATTTCTTTATGGCATGCAAGATTAGGACATGTTAATATGAGTTATATAAAGAAAATGCAATCTTATGGTCTAATTTCTGGTATTAATGAAAAAATGGACAAATGTGAGATATGTACAGAAACTAAAATGACAAAGAAGACTTGTATAACTGTTCAAAGAGAAACTGAACTATTAAATTTAATCCACACAGATTTAGGTGATTTGAAACAAACTATGACTAGAGGAGGAAAAAGATATTATGTTACTTTTATAGATGACTACTCTAGATATACTAAACTTTATTTACTTAGAAATAAAGATGATACCCATAATGTCTTTTTATCTTATAAGTTTGAGGTAGAAAATCAACTTAATAAGAAGATAAAAAGAATTAGGTCTGACAGAGGAGGCGAATATTTAGCCTTAGATAAATTTTGTGAATATGAAAGCATAATACACGAAATGACACCTCCTTATTCACCCGAATCTAATGGAGTAGCTGAAAGGAAAAATAGAACACTAAAAGAAATGATGAATTCTATGATAGTTAGTTCTCATGCTCCTGATAATTTATGGGGAGAAGCTATCTTATCTGCGTGTCACTTACAAAATAGGATACCTCATAAGAAAACTGGTAAAACCCCTTATGAGTTATGGAAAAATTATAAACCTAATTTGAAATATTTGAAAGTATGGGGGTGTCTTGCTAAAGTATTGTTGCCTGAACCTAAGAAAAGAAAACTAGGTTATAAATCTTCTGATTGTATGTTTATTGGATATGCTGAACGTAGTGCTGCATTTAGATTTCTTGTTTTAAGAAGTGATGTGCTGGATTGTAATACAATTATTGAGACAAAGAATGCCGAATTTTTTGAACATATTTTTCCACTATCTAGTAAAATTTCTCATGCACCTGTTGAAATAAATAAGGAAATTATTCCAATTGAGGAATTAAGAAGGAACAAAAGGCCAAGAAAAGAATTTTCATATGGAAATGATTTTCAAACCTTTCTTATTGATAATGATCCTTTAACATACTCCGATGCTATTTCTTCTCCTGATCGTAAATTTTGGAAAGAAGCAATTAAATCTGAAATTGATTCTATCTTGACAAATAAAACTTGGATTTTAGTAGACTTAGCTCCTGGTGCAAAACCTATTGGTTGCAAATGGATTTTTAAAAGAAAATATAACTCTAATGGCTCTATAGAAAAGTACAAAGATCGTTTAGTAGCAAAAGGATTTTCTCAAAAATAAAATATTGACTATTTCGATACATTTGCACCAGTAACTAGAATTGCATCTATTCGAGTTTTATTTGCTTTAGCTTCTATCCATAAACTTGTTGTTCATCAAATGGATGTCAAAACAGCCTTTTTAAATGGTGATTTAGAAGAAGAAATTTATATGTTTCAACCTGAGGGATGTATTGTATCTGGGCAAGAAAATAAGGTTTGCAAACTAATTAAATCTCTTTACGGTCTGAAACAAGCTCTTAAATAATGACATGAGAAATTTGATCAAGTATTGATAAAAGATGGATTCTCATCTGTAGAAGTGGATAAATGTGTGTACGTGAAAATTATAAATGATCAATATGAGATAATCAGTTTACATGTGGATGACATGCTTATATTTGGTACTAGTCTAGATATTGTAAATAGTACTAAATATTTTTTGTCTTCTAATTTTGATATGAAAGATTTGGGTGAAGCCAAAATGATACTGGGTGTTAAAATTTTAAGGAAAGGTGATGGTATAATGTTGTCACAAGAACATTATACAGAGAGACTTCTTAGGAAGTTTAAAAATTATGATGTGACACCTGTGAGTACTCCTTATAACGCTAACACTCAATTAAAGAAAAATAATGGTGACCCAATTGCTCAGTCTAAATATGCTCAGATTATTGGGAGTCTGATGCATCTGATGAATTTCACTAGACCTGATATAGCTTATGCTGTATGTAGATTGAGTAGATATAGTCATAATCCCAACCGTGAGCATTGATTTGCATTAGTCAGACTAATGAAATATTTGAGAGGTACCATGAATTTTGGTATCCTGTATAGTGGATTTTCCACTGTATTAGAGGGTTACAGTGATGCTAATTGGATCTCTGATTCAAATGATACAAAATCCACTAGTGGTTATGTGTTCACCCTTGGTGGTGGTGCAGTAGCATGGAAGTCAGCCAGACAGACAATCATTGCTCGGTCAACTATGGAATCGGAGTTCATAGCTCTGGAGTTGACTGGCTCTGAGGCAGATTGGTTGAGAAAATTCTTAGCCAATGTTCCTCCTATTAAGGAACTGTTGCCTCCTGTGTCTATATACTGTGATTGTCAAGCGGCAATTGCTATTGCAAAAAATAAATCTTATAATTGTAAAAGTAGACACATGAGATTGAGACATGATGTCGTAAAGCAGCTGCTTAGAAATGGAATTATTTCCATTGATTATGTAAAGTCAGAGTTGAATTTGGCCGATCCTCTGACTAAACCCGTAGGAAGAAAATTGATTCTTCAGACTACAAAAGAAATGGGACTTCGACCAACAAGTTGTCAATAGAGACGGTAACCCAACCTATGTGATTGGTGATCCCATGAAGTAGGTTCATATGGGTAATAACAAGTTAATATTGATGGTAAAGCACTTCAATTTAAGTCCCTCCAGAGATAAGTGCTTTGAGTAATTGTGAGGATGAGTTAAAACTTTTAATGAATTCATATCCCATTAGGGAGGTGTAGTTAAAGCAATACACACTTGATGAATATGAGAGTGGAGTGGGGCCGCTCCTATAAGATTCATTGGTCAAATCTTTATAGTTCTCATGAATAACCAGGCAGGCGCACGGCCAAAAGGCGCAAAACCGCGTTAACAGCAAATTATGGGTTGTAATGTGAATGATAAAATCTCTGTCATACATCAAAAGTTATTGGTTCATACAAATTTATATTTCACCAATAATTCTGTAGGTCATGTTTTATCAATCTAAGTTTGGTTCATAGTCCAAAAGATACCAAACGAATTACATTTCATCCAAATAAATCCAGCAGATTATTTTCTTGTCCTCCATCCAAAGAATTTTTTTGAAATAGGAAGGAGATTGTTGTAAAATATATAGTATTTCAAAAAAATATTCTTTGTCCCACATCGAAAAATGAGAAGTATTGCTTTCTTTGTCCCACATTGAGAAGTGAGAAGAGTTGCAATCTTTTGTCCACACCGGAAGTGAGAAGGGTTGCACCTCATTCTAAAATCTATAAATAGGATCCATTCCCTCCTCAGAAAATCACCCCAGCAGCTTCAGTTGATATCTTTTGATAGCTGCTCTCTCTCTCTCTTTTATTTTTTGTTAGTTGATATCTTCCTGATAATTCTGTTCTCATCTTCTTTTTTTTTTATATATATCTGCTGGTTTTAATTTGCTAGTTCTGGTCCTTCTAGTTTACAACAAGAAGAAAGCTTGTCTTTCTTGTTCACAATAAATAGAAGAAAGCTTGTTTAATTCTGGAAAAACATTTCAATTTCATGAAATAGTTTCTTAGGACAGTGCTACGCACGACTCAAGCAGATAGTGTTAACATTGTTGTAGTCATTTATCCAACAAGGTATCAAGTGCATGCATGGACTATAAAATGAATGCACGTAGAAGTAGAAAAGAAAAAGGTGATCTTTCTGGTTTCTGCTAGATTTTGCAATCCACATCACACAGTCCCAACTCTTTCTGCATCTTTATTGGCAGCACCCCGGCCAGCACTAATGAATGGGCTTTGTGTGGATGCGTTGAGACCTTTTAGAGGAAAAATTTAAAGGGAGAGATGGAGATCGATGCATATCTTTAAAGCTACTTAGCTAACATCATCATATGAAAATGAAAATGAAAAAGCCACATGCTAAAGGAAAGAAACATGCATCATATGATTGACAAAACATGCTTCGTGATATCAACGACCAAGAAATTTCCTTTCAAATTTTTCAAATGTCCACGATTTGCGTATGACAACACTATTCTACTGCATTTGTATCTCACCTAATTTAGTTTAAGGAGGAACATCTTGAGCAAGAGAGATGCTGTTGAAATTGAGACATGAAATTTTCTTTTAGAATCTAGAATTGAAACTTTATATATATATATATATATATATATAATAAAAAAGAAAATAAAGTGCAAGAGAAATCAATTTTCAGGTTAAGACAACAATGAGAGAGAGAGAGAGAAATAGGTGCATAATTTAACTCAAATCTCTAGAAAAATTATATGAAACACGGTTTTGAGTATTCATTTTCTAGACCAAATCTTGATTGTTAGGTTGAACTGCTTTTATGCTGCAGTGTGCCGAGATGTCATTAAAAAAATATTTATCCTAGCTATTAACCGATATAAGCATCTCCTCATCCTATACCATGAATGAATCATGGATACGAAAAGAAATAGGATTTAAGATTAGAATTAGTTTTGAGCAAATAAATTTAGCCACTATGGACATGGTATAGGAAGAATTAAACAAAAGCCATCTTCAATTAAAATTAATTATGCTACAAAATCTACATTAACATGGCAAATTGGGTAACAGAATTAAGTATCTCGAAATTTATGTATATTTTGTACATTCACAAAGCATCTACACGACAACTATTCTTTTTTATGTATAACAAACTAAAATTTATTTCAGATCAGAAAAAGCATAAAATACTTTTTCTTTCACTTTAAGAAAAAATGGTGAATTGGGCGACTGCGATGTGAATGGATAAGATAGTAATCCCACCAATATTGTTTCTTTGAACTTTTTGTCGTTCTACTCTCAACTTCTTTTTTTTTCCACTAATATCCATTCTTTTCCTTTCCTTTCCTTCAATTGAAATGGTGACTAATTTCTTTTTAATGGTGCATAAATTACTTTAAAAGAAAACTGTAGTGAGATACCAAAAGTTCCCAATTATATGCCTTACTTTTAAACTTACCAAAATATCTGTGGATGATTGGTTAGCCACTCAATTGGACATCTTCTTATCCTCAACTTCGTTTGCGTATTCCTTTTTCCTTTCTCCCCACAAACTTATATTTCTACCCACTTTGTCCCCCTATTCTCTTACAATATTGCTAAACAAAGATTGCGAGATATAAATAAGGAGCATCAGATTTATCTTCTATTCACGCTTCAACTGCGTATCATAGTTATTTATGTTTCTTTCTTTTACTTACAACACTCAACTCCTTTAATTTCAATTTTGTTCGAAGTTTCTTTTAATTTTGTTCTTTGTTCTTTACGTATGGCACATTTTTCACTAATTTTTTTTTTTTAAAAAGGCATGTCAAGTTGGCAATTGGCACTTAGCATACAAGTGGCTCTGAAGGTGGGTAAAAGTTTTTGGACTAGGACCACTCATAAATAATTTGTTTTCTCCTGTGGGGTTTTTGATGGCCTATATCCCTTCTTATCATGGTTGCTCTCACAATACAGGCAGCCAATGAAAGTGAATGAGATAGAAAACGAAGGCGAGGCTGCTTCTGATTGATCAGCGGAACCATTGGTTTGGGAATCTAAAAGCAAAGGAGACAACAAATCTAATTGTGTTGATTTACAACCAAGAGACATTGGTAGAATAGGGAGGGTTGGATTGGATAATAAGGTGGGAGGGATACATTTGTTGATTAACAAGTAAGCAACATTGATGGGATTTGGGGGGAAAGAGTGCGAAGGGTTGGATTGGATGATAAAGTAGGAAGAATTGTAAGTAAGAAGTTTTGAATTCAGAACCTTCCATTTATTAAAAAGTAAAATTGGTGGGATCGATATGTAAATAGTATAATTGACTAAAATTACAACTAGATATCCCATAAATAGGATAAACTCACATTTAATGAGACTTGAATTTTTTAATGAGACTTGAACTAAGTGCCCATGATTGCTAGGTGCTCAACCTTAATCAACCAAACCAAAGCCCCATCCGTGCAAATTGTATAGGATAAATATTAGTAAACATTCATAGGACCAGCTGGTCAATAATTTTACAGGGATTATGAAATCCACATGGGGAAATAGTTCCTACTCCTGAGTCATGAGTCAATGAGATTTGGGACCAGTGGCGGCCGCCACCCTCGAAAATTTGGAAAATCCCTGGTAATAAGAAGAATGTAAAACGATATTCTCCTAGATCAATTTGGACAAAAATGCCTTAAAGGCCTTTAGTAATTATGGAGCCCAATTGATTGTCTCGAGTTGATCTGAGCCATTCAAAATTTAAATTTTCTTAAAAATTTATTTTTAAAGTTGATAGCCCATATTTGGTCAACATAAGTTGAACTCAATCCGGATTGTTATTTATGCTCTGTAATTGTCATTGCCAATTGTAGAGACATTGGGTCTATTTGGATTGAACGAAGGATTTGATGTGAATGGATTTGAAATGAATACATTTGAAATTCACTCCAATTCAAAATATATTGTTTGGATAGCATTTATCTTGGTATGGAGATAGTTTGTAATTAACAAAGCAATGGAGTAAAACATAAAATCATTAAATGTTTCAGGCGCAAAAATAAAAAAAAAATTTCGTTGGTACAATCTAAAAAGTTGAATCGATATTGTAGGAGCGGGAAGACCGCAAAGAAGAGATGTCAGAGGAGGAATTTCGAATGACTTCTATTTTGGGTGAATTTGAATATCAAATCTTTTATACACTGACAGTGTATACATTTTTACCATTGGATGTATGGCATCTAATCCGAATTTAAATTTGAAACCCAAATTTTGCATATATGTTGTGCATCCAACCATGATAATGTATACACTATCAGTGTATACAAGATTTACTCTTTATTTTAACACAAAAACTAGAAATTTGTTCGTGCCTTAGCACTATCTTTCTTTATTTATTGTGAATTTACACAAAGATGAATAATTGAAAATAAAAAATTAACAATAATCTTACATGTTCATTCATATCAATTTTAAAAAATTAATGTATTCTAAATGTTCAATTATTTACTAATTTTTAAAATTTGTTTATATATGTTCACTATAATATGATAGTATACATCAAATAATGTACCACATTTTAAAAACTTGGTATATATTCTTTTTTTTTATAAATATTTTTTTAGATAATTTAGATTTTTATTATGACCATAAACTTAGAACTATATATTCATATTTAATTAAGTAGAAAAGATCCAACAATCCATTTTTCTTCATCAATAAATATTCAATTTCTAACAATATTGAAATATGCCGGTGTAACAGTTAATTCTCTTTTTTACACTAAGTTAATTCAAAATTAAGGGAAGAAATGATGAACAATGTGAATACTAATCAACGATATGGTGGTGAAAAGAAATAATTTATAGGATTTGTAAGATTTCAATAATTGTGATTTGAAAAAAAATTTACTATAGTTCTATGTGATAATTTGGCAGAAAGTAGATACATTAAAATAAGATTAGTTACTTTTTAAAGTTATTTTAAAATTAAAAACAATTTTTAAACATATAATATAATCCACAAGAATTTCCAATCAAAACTTTCCTTTCGTTATCCAAATAACAAATTGACTATTGCCGCCAGAAAAAAGCCGGGCTGGCATGGCAAGTTTTAGAATACGATTTTAACCCTAAATTGTGAAATAACTCTTCCATGCGACGCAAGTTTTAGACTTTCTTTGATATTCTAGGCCTTTTCTAGCTCAATCCTACGCTCGGTGACCTTACCTAAAACCTTGTATCCTTGAAATGTGGTAATTACTTGACTTGTAGGACTGATTTAACATGTTGATTACCTCCTGATTGATATGAATGTAGACACCAAATTCTTCTTAATTTCAACTCAATTACTGTTCATTTGTAAACACCATTTCTCTTTTATTTCAAAAAATGGGATGTGACAATGAATATGTGATTGTTATAGTTATCTTGGATTATTTGCTTAAAGCTTTCGCTGCATTTTCTTATGATCCCTACAATTGGAGTTTGCCTGGTATGTTCACTTTCTACCATGGAGAGATGTGAGCCCTTTGAGACCAGTCCTTGATGTATTACTTGCTATCTAGATCAGCAATGTGAGCCCTTTAAGGGACACGCACATGTTGTTTTTACTTGCTTTATCAGAGTAAATGTTAGCCCTTTAACTCGGAACATGGGTTCAATGTATGTTGTAACTAGTGTTTGTGTTCTTTATTTCACTTATTTTCTTTCCTTGGACACGAATATCCTCATGGCATGCCTTCTAGTTTACATGTTTTTTTGTGTTTTGTGAGTGTTGCCAGTTATATAAGTTTGCTTTAATAACACATCGTATAGTATGTTCAGTTCGAGTGTTATGCAAACGAAGGTTAGAGTTTATTGATTATTAAACGAGCACAAGGGATTGTTCGAACTCAATTGATTAACATTGTAAGAGTATTCGGCTCTTTGAAGTTTAAAAAGGCTAAATTTTTTTTTTTTTGAAGAATAAAGGACTGAACTAATTTGAAGAAAATTTAAGAGTGATAGTTAGGAAACTTTTAAGAATGGAAGGTTTTGTGGGGGGGGGAGGGAAAATAAAAAAAATCTGGCCTTGTTGCCTCCATATGCACGATAGAGATAACAAGAAAATAAAGGCTAAAGATTGGGATGTTAAGAAGAATGAGTAGGAAAAAAGGGTAAACATCCACCTACCTGCGGTGCAAGGATCTAAGGGAGTTTAAGAGTAGAAATGTTTTGAGGATGAGAATGAGGGTTTTGAGGCGTGGGGATGTGAATGTACTTGAGTGGAAGACTAAGCCACAGGATGACAACAAAGGGCTTTTGAGGTTTGAGCGGCGGCTAGAGAATCAGAGGTTTGAGGATCTAATTTTTTGTAGCATATATATGTATAGGATAGATGGACACTGTTGGTTTTTTGGAGCATAAACTAAGAAACAGTACCTTAGTGTTACAAAAAAAAACTTATAAGAGACTTGTATTGAAAGTAGAAAATGAGCTTGTATTCTACATTCATCAACTCACTATTTATAGTGATTACATAAAACAAACTAGCAAAATATCCAACCAACAATTATCCTAAAAATCTCAACAAAATATAATCTTCTACTACTAGCAAATCTTAGCTAATATATTTGTTAACAAACCAACATAATCTTTGGTTAACAAATATCCTTATTTTCTAATAACTAAATTATTTTGATATCAAACCCAATCTGATAAAATCTGTAGGAAAAGTTGGCATATATCAACACTCCTCCTTACCACTTTTGCTACAGATTTTCAATTGCCTTCTCAAATCTTTGAACTTTGTTTTAGACAAGACTTTCATAAAAATGTCTACAATCTGGCCATCAGTCTTGCAATGTTTCTTGGGCCAAATTTCAAAATCAATACCAAATTTTCCGATGTATTCAAATGACTTCTTTGCAACTTGAAAGTGGAACTCCCATACGTAATAGATGAACATGAAGAAGAAATTCACAATACAAAAAATGATTGCTATGAGAGACATAAAACAATCCTTCAAATTTTTGTATGGCCTTTTATCAGCTATGTCACCACCATCATCCTTGGGTAGCATTTCATGAATTTTTATAATGTAACCTCCTTCAATTGCCTCATCAGTGATCTCCTCCTGAATTTTAGCAACATCTGAATTTTTTGGTTCACCATACTGCATCTTAGAATTGTCAATTTCTGACAAATTCAAAGCAAAATTTTTGCCTCTCATTTTCACTGAGAAAAGCTCATTCCCAACTGGATCATGTATAACACAAGTCCTATTTTTGAAGATGACAGAATAATTCTTCTCTAATAACTGTCCAACACTTAATAGATTTTGATTAATTTCAAGTACATACAAAACATTGGAAATAATTTTGGTACCTGAATCATAATTAATAGCAACACTACCTTTGCCTTTCATCTCAATAGAATCTCCATTTCCAATTTTGACTTTGGAGATTTGCGATTTATCAAGTTTCCTAAATATAGATTCATCATATGCCATGTGATGAGTGCAACCACTGTCTATTAGCCAAGTTTCAGTATTGAAATTATTGCTTGCAAAACATGTGGCCATGAAAAGTTGCTCCTCATCTTTTTCATCAACCATCTGAGCGTGATGTTCTCTTTTTCCTTTATTTTTGCAAACTCTCTCCATATGTTCCATTTGCTTACAAAACCTACATTGAATGTCAGGTCTAAACTAACAATATATTGAAAGATGTGAGGTTTTCTTACAGTGTGAACACGGAGGATTTTTGCCATTTTTCTTCTCATCTTGACTATTTTTGTCTTGGTCGTTTCTATCACCTTGTCGAATTTGATCCTCATTTATTGTTCGAAAAGTACCTTCAATGACTCCTTCAGTTCTTATGGCTCGTCTTTGTTCTTATGCCTCTAAAGCATTGATCAATTCTGGCAAGGTCATTCGAGAGAGATCTCTTGAATTTTCAAGAGAGAAAATCTTGGCTTCAAACCTTTCTGGTAAACTCACCAAGACTTTCTCCACAACTCTGCTATTTGGAAGTTGTTCTCCAATCAATCTGATTTTGTTCACAACATTTAAGAGTCTGTCAGAATACTCTTTAATGTTTTCTTTGTCTTTCATCCTAAGGAGTTCAAATTCTCTCCTAAGGTTCAAAACTTGCATCTGTTTTGTTCTGTCATTGCCTTGAAAAGCCACTTTGAGAGCATCCCAAGCTTCTTTTGCAGTTTCACAAGTCATAATTTTTGTGAATACTGCATCGGAAACTGCTGAATGAATGCAAGTCATGGCTTTTGATCTCCTTTTGACTGCATCTCTATGGGCTCTCATCTCTGCAATAGTTGGATCTTCCGGCAATTCAGGAACAGGATCTATCTCTACCACATCCCAAAGATCATTAGCATCCAAATAGGATTTCATTTTGACAGCCTAGATTTGGTAATTTTCACCGGTGAAACTTGGAGGATTTGACAAGAAATTATTTCCTGGCATTTTGATGTCGAGGGCTTAAGTGTGAAAAAGGAATTTTCACCAGATTCACTCACTCTTAAAGAAACAGGCCCTTAAGATTTAGGCTCTGATACCACTTTGTTGGTTTTTTGGGGCATAAGCTAAGAAACAACACTTTGGTGTTGCAAAAAAAAAAAAAAAACTTATAAGAGACTTGTATTGAAGGTAGTAAATAAGCTTGTGTTCTATATTCATCAAGTCACTATTTATAGTGATTACATGAAACAAATTAGCAAAATATCCAACTAACAATTATCCTAAAAATCTTAACAAAATATAATCTTCTACTACTAGCAAATCTTAGCTAATATATTTGTTAACAAACCAACATGATCTTTGGTTAACAAATATCCTTATTTTCTAATAACTAAATTATTTTGATATCAAACACAATCTGATAAAATCTATAGGAAAATTTGGCATATCTCAACAGATACACACACATATATATATGCATGTATGTGTGTGTATCAAATGCATATGTTTACTAATATATTAGATTTGTTCACAGGCAAATTCGAGTTCCACTTGATTACTAAACAAATTTAATCTTATAGTTAAACTTGATTTGTTTACTGTGCGATCAATTTTTTTTCCAACTGTAGTGAGTTGTACATGAATATATTTGTGATACAGAGCATTGGGTACCTCAATTGATTTTTTAAAGTGGAGAGAAAGTCTTTGATGTTTTGACAAATTGAGGGGTAGGTCTATATATTTACCAATAGAATGAGAACCAATACAAGAACATTATAAAACAAAGATAATATTCATTATAAGATGAAGTACAATGTGAAATAAGAAATGAACTTACTTAAACTTGGAGGTAAATGACCCTAGAGACTATATATATATATATATATATATATATATATTCATTAGCCAAAAGATCACTTTATTCAGGAATGCATTCATGCATTCGAAGTTGAAGATTTGCCTGAATTTTTAGGTTGGCAGAATGATAATCTATATTCTCGGATTTTCTGAATGGCCCGAGCTATTTGGCCTTATGACCTACATCCACATTAAAAATACAAATCACCTTGTCGCCTTCTTTCTAAATCTCTATCCTAAACTAGTGTTTCGAAATTTGAACTATTATTCGACCGAACTTAGGGGTTAGAGATTAAGAGTTTCAACTAGTTGCTCAGTAGGTGTGGGCAACAATTTGATTACCTAAATTGAATACTATAACTTGAGCTATTTGGCTAATAATGGTTCGAGCTATTTACATTATGACCTACTTGCAAATTAAATACACAAACTGCCTTTCGACCTTTCTTTCTCTCTCATCCCTAACTTAAACCAATGTTTGAAAATTAAAACCGTGATTAGCCTGATCTTAGCAGTCAGGGATCAAGAGTTTTAACTGGTTGCCTCATGAATGGTAAGCAACAATTTGATTAACTAAATGAATTAAAGAATCCAATAAATCAAGCGATTTGGCTAACAATAGTTAGAGCTATTTGGCATTATGATCTCCAATGTTACCTTTCTTTCTCTCTTGTCCCTACCTGAAACCAATGTTTCAAAATTTGAACCGTGATTTGACCGAAGTTAGGAGTTAGATTCCAAGAGTTTCAACCTGTTGGCTTGCTATGGGTGAGCAACAATTTGATTAACTAAATGAATTAAATTGACTTTGGTAAATCGAGCTATTTGGTTCACAATGGTTTGAGCTATTCGGCATGTGACCTATACCCACATTAAATATACAAATTACCATGTCACATTTCTTTCTCTCTCGATTTTTGTCCCTACCCTAAACCAATGTTTCAAAATTTGAATTGCGATACCGATAAAGTTAGGGATCAGGGGGTCAAGATTTCAAAGTTAGGGATTAGGGGGTCAAGATTTCAACTGGTTGGCTCGCTATAGGTGAGCAACAATGTAGTTAATTGATTGAATTTAATTTAATTCAATAAATTGAATTCAATGGATTCAATTTCAATTTGATTTCTAGTAAAACCAAGTTCATAATTTGATAATTCAATTCAAATTTAGATTTCATATCTTCGATTTCTATGATAACCCAAAACTGATTGTATATTATTGTATATAATTTATTCTTATGACTAAAGTTTTACATGCTTGTTTGAGTTAACTTTTTTAATCTATAGTTATATCCGTCTTTTATGATGCATACATACATGTTTATATGCACATACATATATGTGCATATAGACACACACACCTTAATGATTGACTATTGATTATTGACTATGTTACGGCTCAGTTCAACACATTGATATATTTGGCTCACTGAAGTTCATAATTCAATTTCAATATGATTCTAAGTTATTAACATGTTTCTCCTTCTCTTTAGAACTATTTTCTCCTTATTCTTTCTAGAATTCCTCCTATAAAAATCTTCTTCAGCATTCCCATAGGAGAGAGACCAGACAATTCTGATCTTTCCTCAAGGGAGGAGCCTCTCTCTAGTTTTTAGCTTTTCTTATTTTAAATAAATTCTCTCTTAGGATTTTCTTGTGAGAAATTCTTCACTCCTAGGATCTTCTAGTGTGAGTTTTTCCTCTGTTAGTTTATTCAAGTGAGAGTTTTATTCTCTCTTAAATTTTGCCTTTGTGAGAGTTTTATTTGTTGTTTCATTTTTTTTTAGTGAAATCTTAGATTTTGTACATCTGGTTTCTCAATCTATAATTTCTCTCTTAATTATTATCATATCTAAATTTTTCTTTACACTTGAATTAATTTTTAATCAAATCTGACTATTAGAAGGCTTGCACAGATCTAATAGTTTAAAATAATTCATCTAGATGGAAGATATATTGAAGTATTAATGTTATCTTCATTCGTATTAATTGTTCATATTTGTTGCATCTATTGACTTTTAGATTTGCATGTATCAATGTCAGATTTGATTTGATGTATTTTCTGCTAGAAGTGCAGATTTATTGAATGAAATTATCCTTTCTATAAGTTCCTTGATTTCATTTTTCAATTAACCACAAATCAATATTTGAATTTGTTTGATATGGACATGAAAAAAATCAATTAAGTGATTAACCGAATTGTCGTTCAATTTTAATTCAATTCAATTTGGTTGCTTTTATTTCAATTTCAAGCTAAAACCAATCCACATGTAAAAGTCTATTTTAATTGATTTGATTTAACTAATTATCCAATAAATTGATCGTTCTCACCCCTATGGCTTGATGAGAAAAAATTGGAAAATTAGATGATGTTATGATAATGAGGTAAAGAGATATATATATATATATATATATATATATATAAGATTTCTCAATTTTTTATTTTTTTACTAAATTTAAGTTTACATAACTTATTTGAGTTTCATGGCAGAACAAGTTTTATAGATACAAAACAAATGCAAACTTGAAAGAGAAAGAATACCATAAAATTGCATAGAAGAATACATATAAAAGGAAAAAAAAAACCTTTTGTATTTTTTAACATCAAATGAAAATTTGAGCTTAAAACTAAATTCAAAAATGTCTTTGACAAAATATAGAAATTAAAATTTGAAAAAAATTTACGAGAGTACTTTTAGTTGTCCAAAAGGTCAAAAAATGCTGTAAAAGATTTGAGTATCAAATTAGTAAGCAAAATTTAAGGAAAACTTAGAAAAAAGGGCATAAAAAAGAAAAAGAAAAAGCAGTTGTTTTCATTTTCCTCAATTTTTTTTATGAATATTTTGTTTGCTTTGTAATCCATGTTGCTAGACATATAAGAAAAGTCCAGTGTTAAGTAAGTAAAATTTATTACAAAGACAAAATGATATAGCATCATCTAATATATTTTATTTCAAAGTTTACTATCAAAATTCAAGGGGGCAAGAGTGGAGGAAATTTTTACTATCAAAATTCAAGGGGGCAAGAGTGGAGGAAATACAAAAAAAAAGTCTAAATTTTTCATAGGCTATTCTATGGCTTCAAAAAAATTGAGGGCCCTAACATATACGTAGCTCCGTCACTGTTCCCCTCCATCGTCCAATAACCCTCTTCCCTCCCCTCCTCCCAAGTTTTGAAAAATCCTTTTTGACCCTTGAATAGTTTTAAGAATTTTCATTTAAAATCATAATTTTGCCCCCTCCCACACACCCCCCCCAACTTAGAATTTCAAAAAATAAAAATAAATTCCATTTCCATCCCCCAATCTAATTTTTGCTTCATGAGAATAGCTATTAAATACTTTTAGATTACTGTTAGTTAGTTCATATACATAATTTAACTTCAAAATGCATGCTTTTTTAGCATTTTATGTATTATTTCTAAAAAGGTCTCTTCATGAACATTTATAACTAATAGGGTATATCGTTCGTGCATTGTGAACGTAAACATTAGTAGTATATATTTATTTCTTGAAATTTGGTACTAATACAAAGAGTAGTTATTTTTTTCTGGTACGTAAGAAATAAGAAGGTAGAGACATGAATAGTTATATGAATTGGATATATTAATGTGTATCTTGATCCAATATTGGGAACATAGCTTTCTTTTTATGGTTTGTCGACTTGCCTTTTATTATTACTCTATTAAAAATCATCTTGAGATCATAAAAAACTTCTTCATAGATTTAAAATATTTTAAATTGACTTGGGATTAAATATCAAGACCAAATCATTTAGTGATATAATAAAAAATCTAAGATGTATTTTATAATTTTCAAAGTTACACTCGTAAAGTAAAATTTTGCTATTTTTGTAACTTTGCCCCTATCCCCTCCCCAAAATCGTGTCTTCGCCACTTTCTCCCACAAACTAGCTTCCCTGTTAACATAATCATGCACAAACGAGAGAGAGAGAGGGAGATTTTGACTTCCAAAAACCGTGAATTTTATCCCGAATCAGATTTCACTTTAAAGATGAGTAGAACAAAGAATTTGACATTTTAAAAGCAAACAATATCATATTATTTTGTTAGGTAATAGTGTTTTAACCAGTATTGATATGCAAGCCACTTAAAGGATTATGGGATTGTTGTCAGTAGTTGTAGATTTTTTAAAAAATGGATTAATCAGAATTAGCAAAAACTACTTTTGACTATACTCTAGATCTTAACTTTTTTACCAATTAAAAAATATAATATACAAAATTAAAAGCAAAAGAGAAATTAAAAAAGAAAAGCTAACTTTTCAAAATTAGAATCTAAAATTAGGTGAAATAATATAATTAGAACACCAAGAATAAACTGATCAAATTCAGGTTGGAATTGATAAATTCAAATCTAGAATAATTCTTCCGAATCTAGGTCCGTTTACCAATTGAGTCTTGTTTTAATATGTAAAACTGGATCCGGTTTCAATTTAATATATCCAATCCGTAAAATCAATTCTCTTTTTTTTTTTTTTTTTGTGTAAGAGAGAGGGTTGAGATCTCTCACTTACATTCCCTTTCCCTGTACAATCCAACCTATCTCTCCCCACTGAAAAATTAATTCAATATAATAAAGTTATAATAAGTTTAATATTCAATTGTACACATATTTTATTAATAAAATAGTAACAAATCAATAAGAAAAATTTCGAGAATTACTTGATTCATTGGACACATCTTTTCTTTTTTCAAGAGAAAACATGTCGATTAACAACAAAAGTATATTGAATATATGTTATTTATTACATATATTTATATAAATTAGATCCAGGTCAAAAATGGGTTTGAATATGTAATTCCATATCCGATTCAATTAGAATGTATATAATTTGGACCTGCGTCGTTTGGATTAACAGCCAGAGAAGGATGTTTTGATCTAGAAGTATGGAATGGATACAAGATATATTGACAACCTACGAACACTGATAGGGTATAATTTGTTAGTAATTTTATTATTAATTTCCCCTTCTATCCCTGATAAATAGTGTGCTAATTGCTGATATTTACTCATATTTGGTATCTGGACTTAATTTCAGGAATGAAGCAGAAAATCATCAAAAAGGAAGGACTTTATGGAAAATAGGGAGACTTCTAAGGGCTTCAATTCTTGGGCCCTTGAATTGGTGGGGGACCACAAGCTAGTGGAAAGCATCTAGTCATTTGGGCTCTTAAAAGAAAGTTACGGGAAAGAGACTTGGAACAAGAAGTACTTGGAGGGCTTTGTCCACATGTGTGGGGACCACCTAGATAGCCTTTAGTCATCTTCCTCTTGTTGCTTAAATAGGGATAACGTAGAGTAGCAGGGACATCTCTAGTTTTAGTAGTCTTTTAGTTTAGTTTTAGTTTGTTAGTTTTAGTTTCTTTTCTTTCTTTCCTTAGACTGGCCTCTGACACACGCCAGGTGTTCGACAATATTCCCCAACGGGGAGATTTTCTCATGAGGCGTGGTTAAGATTTTCTAGTCAAGGGGACAACTGACGATTTGGTTCAACAATTACTGTGAGATCGAATCTGTTTTAATTATTTTCTTCATTTATTGGTATTTATATGTTCATTGATTTTAATTGCTATGGCCTTGTGTATGATTGATTAGTGCGCAATAATTAATTATTCATATAGGCTATTTTTGCTAAATAGAGGTAATTGAATCCGTAATTGTTCGTTATCTCTACCTCAGTAGCAACTGGCGTAATTGGGTTTATGTCAGGGGAGCATATGATCTAATTTAAACAAACCCTTGTAGCGTGTTTGTTGGTTAGGATTGGGTCTTTCTAATTATTAATGCAATCTAGAAATTAAATCCTACGGTCGTACCTAGGGTTATTTTTGGGTTAGAGAAATAGCTAACGGTCGTACCTTAGCTATCGAGAAATTAAGGAAGGGTTGGTTGTTTATCGCGTGCATGACAACTATAACTAATCTATTGCTAAATGTTGGAATTATTTCTGCATCAATGATCAGTGCATGAACCATTTCTGATGTGTACCCTTGGCTAGAGTTTCTCTAATTATTTCTTTTAATTAATTATTTTCTGCATTTAATTAATTTAGTTAGTATTTAATCCAAAAACCCCCCATACTTTGGACTCTAGAAGAAACAAATTATCCCCAGTCCCTGTGGATTCGACCCTGCTCACCGCTAATTTTACAAAATCTGTATTTTTCTCGAGTAGGTATTTATTATTGTACAGGTTCGGCACCTGTCAATTTTTGGCGCCGCTGCCGGGGACTGGTGTCAGATTAATTTGTTTCTTTTCGAGTTCACCTTGTTTTCATTTTTAATTTATTTTTTTCCCTTTTTTTTATATAGTTTATGGCTGCTAACATTCCATATTTTGATGATAGACTGGACTTTGTTCCTGAATGGGGTTATGAGACTCATGTTTTTCCTAATGATCAATGGGCTGTTGCAAATTGTGGAACTTATTTTGACTCAGGTTATTCAACTGACACATGCCCCGTATTTCAAGATAATTTAAGTACTCCACTTGATACTTTTGGAGATTTTCCACCCCAATATCAAACGCAGTATGACCCTTATTCAAACGGGTATGATCAAGAATGGTGGGATAATTCCAATTTTGATTATGCGACGGGGCCAATGGATTTTCAACAGCAAGAGTCTCAGCAATAATCCTCCGTGTCAGGTATGTCTCTTGAAGAAATGATAGGTTTACTAATTGCTAATTCAAATCGATTTCATCAGGAGACACAAGCGAGTCTAAATCGATTTCATCAGAAGACACAAGCGAGCTGTCGCGACCTGGCAGATCAATTGCGTCAATTGACATCCAGGATAGAGCGATTAGAGGCTTACCTTGAAGAATTGCCCTCACAAACCAATATCGATCTTGAAGGAGATGAGAGTGCAATTATCCGGTCAAATGACATGGAACTGCAAGAGTTTCAAGAAAACGGATTTAAAGATGCAGTTGAAAAGGAAGCTGAAGTGCAAGAAATGAGACTCCAGGATCAACTCATTCAAGTGAACGATTCCAGTGAACAATCTCCAAATGCGGTGACATCTTCTCCACTCCTTAATCAATATTTTCCTGACTCCTATTCTTCAACTCCTGTTACTGAAATTGATTTTATTATACCAGAAAATTTAATATTTCATGACAGGAATAAGTTAAGAGTGGAGATGGCAAGATATCTTGAACCAATGAATGCGTGTGATGGAGGAGTGAGTAGAGAATGCAGATCATTGTTGACTTGTTTAGCGCCATTTACTAGTCCATGGAAGCCCGTAACTCGTGTGCCCAAGAATTACTCCATCTATGAGGGTTATCAGGATCACGTTGAAGATGAAGCATTGAAGCGAGCCACAAGATTCTATCCTCCATGAGCAAAACATGATAATGTCTAGCCAAAGACATTAAAGAAAGGCGCTCATTGGGAGGCAACCCAATTGTTTCTTTCAATTGCTTATTGGTTTAGTGACATAGTTTAAATCTGTTTTCCCTTTAATTTGACTGATTTTGGGTGTTGATCTTCGTCTTTGCTGATTTGTAAGTGACCTTCACCCATGACGCGCCCGCGTGATGATGTGCAGGAAGCTCACGATCAGGAATTTCTGAACTTCTGGGAGCTCTCTTGCCCTCATGACGTGCCCGCGTGGTGACGTGCAGATAGCTCACGAGCAGAAACTTCTGGGAGCTCTCTTGCCCGCATGGCGTGCCCGCGTCACGTTCGCGGGAAAGGTAAGGATTAAAAAAAAAAAAAGAGAAAATTTTTTCAACCGTAGCTAGGTTTCTCAATTATCAAAAAAAAAAAAAAAAAATTTCTCAATTATCAAGAAAAAACAAAAACAAAAACAAACAAAAAAAAAAAGTTTTTTTTCCTTCTTTTCTTTTCTTTCTTTCCTTTCTTTTTCTTTCTTTCTCTTTTCTTTCTTTCTTCTCCTCTGTTCGCTCTGTCCGCCGCTCGTGCCCACCGCCATCTCAAACTCCACCGCGCGCCACCCCCTTCCTCAACTCAATCGCGCGCCCCGCCGCCGCTCTTCGCTGCTCTCCACCAGATCGCGCGCAGCCCGCGACCCCGGCGCGCCACTAAGCCGCGGCCCAGCCTCTGCGCCGCCGCTGCTAAAGCCCCACGCGACTCCCTCCGCAAGTGGCGACGAGCCCACAGGGACGTGCAGCAGCCTCTGTCCAGCAGCCATGCTCTGCGCACGGACGCAGCCATCCACCACCAACTTCAACGCCGCTGCCGCCTGGGGTAGTCCCAGTGGAGGTATTCGACACTTGCCCCCCAATTTCTCAGTGTTAGTCGGTGATATTTGGTAGTAGCTTATGCATATTTGGGTGATTTCCACCAGTGGTACTGGTTAGATTATTCTAGCTTGGAATTGCTAATTCTTTTGGGGTGGGTGAAGTTGTGCATTTAATTGGCCATCTGGAGCCACTTGTTGCAATTTTGGGGTGATTGGATGATTCCTGTAGTTGAATTGGGTGGAATTTGTGGCATTTGTGTTGCCAGTTGAAATTGGACGAATTTACTTCAATTGTTGGGAGTGGTCTGTCCATTGTTTCCAATGCTGCTTCACGAGATATTCTATTATAAATCTGGGGTCCCGCTGATTGCTTTGTCCATTATACTTTTAGCCCTATGTTGACTTTCTTTGGAGATTCGGAATTATTCACTGGTTACTGGATAAATATTGGGGCTTATTGCTTGAATTGTTAGGACTGTAGTAGCGCAAATTTCTGGGTTGTTTGTTGAATCGGAAGGGCATTGTGACCCCTGTATCGCTTCTTGAAGTTGGTTAACTAATTTTGGTTTACTGGGTGTGTTTAGTCTCTTGATTTCACTTGCCTTCCGTAGTCGTTGCAAATGAGTTCATTTGATGCCTTTGTTGGAGTATCTGTTGCGAGTGTGGCATTGTATAGCTTCTACTGTTAGCTGATCCATTGGGGGCCATAGGTAGCATTTACTCTGCTCTGTTATATCTATTTCATTGATTTTGGACTACGTTTTGCACCAGTGGTACTGGTTGGGGTATTTTGATTAGCATTTGTTATTTCCAATTGGTTGGCTGCCTGATTAAAAAGGAAAAACTGGTGATTGTGTGGTTATTGTCTACTTTCTATACTACTATTGCTGGAATTGCCGCTTCTGAGTTGAAAATTAACTATCCACTTGGAGACTTTGTTGAGATTTTGGGTGGACAGAGTTGTGCATTTGCTGGTTGAATTGAGTTATGATGTCTCAGAAGTGGGGCATGTACTTCACCACATTGGTTTCCCTCCGCAGCTGCCAAATACCCTTAGCCACTCGAGAGGGAAGTTTCTTTGTCCTCTTCACTTTAATTGTTTTATTCCCTCCATTGAGGACAATGTAGGATCTAGGTGTGGGGGGGACAGCTATGCTAGTTTCTTTGCTAGTTTCTTTTTCTAGTTCTTAGTTTTCAGATATTTTTCTTTTATTTTTAGTCTGTTATTTGTCTAGTTTTCGTTTACATTTTGTCATTTATCTGTCTAGCTCTCCTATGACTGCCAAATTTGATGTTGGATTGTTGCCCCTATTTCTACTTTTGCCAAGTTTTAATAATAAAAATGTGTCGAGTTAATGTGGTTGAATCCAAGAGCATTCCTTTGGTGAATATCAGTGATTATGTGGCTCTTATAATTTTTGGTTAACTTTCCTAGACATAGGGAATGATTATTGGCATTTTTATGTGAATTGGTCCGGTTATTAACTTTAGTTCTCCATGTTTGAACATGAGGCTAGCTGATGCAAGTTTTCTTTTGGTTCTTGTGTTATATTGAGTTTTTTTTTTTATTTTTAGCTATGAATAAACTTGACTGTACTCCGCTATTAGTTACTACTGAGTAACCGGGGATCTGCACCTAAAAGTGTTGATTCTCGCGTCAAAAGGTAGTAATTCCTATGAGTACGTGGTCACGTGGCGATAGAAGCTGAGTAACCGGGCTCTTTCATCTGGCCAATGTTGGAGTTCGCGTCAAAAGGCTTAAATGGCTAGCGACTAAGTCTTTTGTTACTATTGAAAAAAAAAAGAAAGAATCAAAACAAAACAAAAAAAAGAGAAAAAAATCAATCAAAACAAAAAAAAAAAAGTAGAAAAATGTGCTAAAAAAAAAAGTGAAGGTTGTGTTAGTCAGCTTGCCGAATTATGGATTTAATGTTGAGATTTTGGTTAATAGTTGGACCACTTGCTGATAAATGTTGTGCGTCATTCCTTTTTCTTATATTAGTTAACCTGAAATTAGGGGAGTTTGTGGTTTAGAAGCTAACCGAAGTGATATTTCTTGGACTTGATCATTGGTGCTTGATTATTATTTTTCTTGATATCTTGGCAATTTGGTAGATAAAGCAATGGTCATTATCACATTTTGGTATCTGTTTACTATTCTTATGCTTGAGGACAAGCATGGTTTAGGTGTGGGGGGAATTGATAGGTTGCAATTCATTCACTTATTTTATTATTAATTTTCCCTATTACTTGACCTGATGTGAATTAATTATTAGATTCTACTCACTTTTCGTAATTTACATTTATTTCAGGGAGTAGAACGAAAATATAATAACAGGTGCTAATTTGGCAGGAAAAGAGTCCAGATGATAGAGCTTATTCTAGGGGCATTTTTGGAACAACAAACGTGAGCCCTTGTTGGGCAAATTGGGCCGAAGTCTTCACTTTCCTGCACAGGAGCCGCCGCAAGGAGTATTCCTTTATATAGGAAAATTACGGAGGAAAAAGGGAGCTTCTTCTTCTGGTGCGGCGGACGCCGCACAGGAGCAATAGGCTAATTGGAATAGGAGTTGCGCAGAGGAAGAGCAGTGACTCTCTTCTTAGTTTCTTTTGTCCTTTAGCTTAGTTTCTTTTGACTTTTCTTTCTTTTTAGCTTTTAGTAGTTCCTTGTCTTCCTTCGAATGTTAGCCAAGAGTACAAGCAATCAATCAACTCCTGTAGCTTACTTTTCTTATTGATTTGAGCGAATTGAATTTGCCTAATTCATGGATACGAAGGTCGCAGCTATTGCCGCAATTTCTGGTGGGTTTAGTTCATCAAACATGAACTAATTTCACCACTCTAGTCAAGAACAACGGGGGATTTGGTTCTACTAAATTTGTGAGATCGAATTGATTTTTATATATTTCCATTATTCACTGGTATTTGTCTATCTTCTGCTTTATGTTCATATGGTTGTTTTGTTATTTGATTATCCAGGGCCCGGATTCTAGATTAATTCAATAACCTGAAGCCAATTAGGGTAGTTAAATCCGTAATTGTTTAATTATTCTAAACTGGTGGTAACTGGCATGATTGGGTTTGTGTCAGGGAGATAGACAGGCTAACTTAAAGAGACCCTCGTAGCGTGTTGATTGGTTAGAATTAGGCTCTTCTAATTATTCATGCAATTAGGGAATTAAACTTCTATGGTCGTACCTAGGGTTGTTTCCTGATTAGAGAAATAGTCAACGGTCGTACCTTGGCTATCGACAAATTGAGGAAGAGTTGGTTGTTTATCACATGTATGACAACTATAACTAATTTATCAGATAGTAACTGGAATAATCCTTGCATCTGTGATCGAATTAAGTGAACCATCTCCGAAGTTGTCTCTTGGTTAGAGTTCGTCCATTATCATTTTTATTGTGATAATTAGTTATTTGAGTTGTAGTTATTTTATTTCATTTTATTCCAAGTAATTTAGTTACTCTCATTTTCAAAAAACCCCCCCATATCTGGAACTTGAGAAGAAATTAAATTGTCCCCAGTCCCTGTGGATTCGACCCTGCTTACCGCTATATACAGAAATTATATTTTGTTTAAGCAGGTATTTATTATTGCACAGGTTTGACGCCTGTCAATTTTTGGCGCCGCTGCCGGGGATCGAACCCGGGTCACCCGTGTGACAGGCGGGAATACTCACCACTATACTACAACGACCCCAACTAATAAGAACCTGTGCAATAATAAATACCTGCTTAAATAAAATATAATTTCTGTAGATAGTGATAAGCAGGGTCGAATCCACAGGGACTAGGGATAATTTATTTCTTTTAGAGTTCGGAGTATGGGGGGTTTTTGAAAACGAGAGTAACTAAATTGCTTGGAATAAATTAAAATAAAATAAGACAACTACAACTCAAATAACTAATTATCACAATAAAAATAATAACAGATGAACTCTAGCCAAGAGACAACTTCGGAGATGGTTCACTTAATTCGATCACAGATGCAAGGATTATTCCAGTTACTATCTGATAAATTAGTTATAGTTGTCATACACGCGATAAACAACCAACTCTTCCTCAATTTGTCGATAGCCAAGGTACGACCGTTGACTATTTCTCTAATCAGGAAATAACTCTAGGTACGACCATAGAAGTTCAATTCCCTAATTGCATGAATAATTAGAAGAGTCTAATTCTAACCAATCAACACGCTACGAGGGTCTCTTTAAGTTAGCCTGTCTACTTCCCTGACACAAACCCAATCATGCCAGTTGCCACCAGTTTAGAATAATTAAACAATTACGGATTTAACTACCCTAATTGGCTTCAGGTTATTGAATTAATCTAGAATCCGGGCCCTGGATAATCGAATAATAAAACAACCATATGAATATAAAGCAGAAGATAGACAAATACCAGTAAATAATGAAAATAAATAAAAACTAATTCGATCTCACAAATTTAGTAGAACCAAGTCCTCCGTTGTTCTTGACTAGACAAACTTAACCACGTCTCATGAGAAAATCTTCATGTAATTTCATTGAGATCCAGGCCATCAAAAGAGCCAAGGAAGAAAAGAAAAAAACTAAAACTATCCTAAAAACTCTTGATTCCCCATCTCTCGTACGTTTCTCCCTTTTTAAAGCCAAAAGGAAGTCTAATGCTATCTCTAGTGGTCCCCACACCAAATTCAAAGTCTTGTACGTTTCTTTTCCTAGAGTCCAAATGACTCATGCTTCTTATCCGTGGTCCCCGCATATGTGGACAAAACCTCCAAAGTACTTCTTGCTCCAAGTCTCTTACGTAGCTTTCTTTGAAAAGCCCACATGACTAAATGCCTTGCACTAGCTTGTGGTCCCCACCAATTCAAGAGTCCAAGGTCCTTAGAAGTCTCCATTTTCCCATAAAAGTCCCTCCTTTTTGGTAATTTTCTGCTTTGTTCCTGAAATTAAACCCCAATACCAAATATAAGTAAATATTAATAATTAAAACAATATTTGGCAAGAATAAAAGGGGAAATTAACAATAAAATTACTAACAATTAACACCCTATCAATTCCCCCCGTACCTAAATCATGCTTGCCCTCAAGCATGGGAACAACAATTGAACACCAAAATTTGACCATGGCTGTTACTCCAACTACCATATTGCCAAGACACCAAGAAAATCATATATCAAGCGACACAGGTCAAGATCCAAGAAAAATCACCCCGGTTAGCATCTGAGCAACCATTCCTTTTTCTTAGATTAGTTTGCAAACATCACCAAACATCACCAAACATGGGTCCACCCGACCTTCCATGTAAGCTTCTTGAAACCCTTCAACCAGGACGAGATGGATGAGGGACGGAGGCAAGCAAAACGTGCTCCGCCAGTGATCCGCAAGCAATTCCAAAAGGAAGTGGAAGCTGTGCTGGACCACAGGACAATGGGGCAGAGCAAAAAGAACAGACGGACAGACTATCTGATCCAATGGAAGGGCGAGACCGAGTTGGATGCTACTTGGGAGCGGGACGTGACCTTGTGGCAGTTCGAAGACAAAGTTGCTGAGTACCTGAACAAGGTGCGGAGGCAAGCCAGGTTGACGAGGGCGTCAACCTCTTCAAGTGGGGGTGGTTTGTTAGCCCCTTAGGGGCGCGGTCCAGACGGAACGCGCGCGGCCGTGGCCAAGTTCGGCCAAGCCATGGCCTAGGTGGAGGGCCGAAGGTGAAGCTTGTGAGAAACGGGTGGACCCATGTTTGGTGATGTTTTCCTAGCCTAAGTATGGGCTGGGGAAAGTTCCAGGGGCATCAGGTGCCTCTGGGTTAGCTGGGGACAGAGGGGTGCCTCTACTAACGGTTGGAAGTTTTCCCTTAGGACTCCAATATGGAAGGGATAACTGTAACTAAGCCAAGTCATGGCCAAGGGCTAGGAGCCAAGGCCACGAGTTGACTATGGCTCGGTGGGATATTTGGGTGGTTCCATGGGCTTGGGACCACGGTGCCTATGGTTGCTAAGTGTTGGGGCAAGCTGGGCACGGAAGGTCGCTGCTTAAATAAATACCTGTGCAATTCATTCACTTATTTTATTATTAATTTCCCCTATTACTTGACCTGATGTGAATTAATTATTAGATTCTACTCACTTTTCGTAATTTACATTTATTTCAGGGAGTAGAACGAAAATATAATAACAGGTGCTAATTTGGCAGGAAAAGAGTCCAGATGATAGAGCTTATTCTAGGGGCATTTTTGGAACAACAAACGTGAGCCCTTGTTGGGCAAATTGGGCCGAAGTCTTCACTTTCCTGCACAGGAGCCGCCGCAAGGAGTATTCCTTTATATAGGAAAATTACGGAGGAAAAAGGGAGCTTCTTCTTCTGGTGCGGCGGACGCCGCACAGGAGCAATAGGCTAATTGGAATAGGAGTTGCGCAGAGGAAGAGCAGTGACTCTCTTCTTAGTTTCTTTTGTCCTTTAGCTTAGTTTCTTTTGACTTTTCTTTCTTTTTAGCTTTTAGTAGTTCCTTGTCTTCCTTCGAATGTTAGCCAAGAGTACAAGCAATCAATCAACTCCTGTAGCTTACTTTTCTTATTGATTTGAGCGAATTGAATTTGCCTAATTCATGGATACGAAGGTCGCAGCTATTGCCGCAATTTCTGGTGGGTTTAGTTCATCAAACATGAACTAATTTCACCACTCTAGTCAAGAACAACGGGGGATTTGGTTCTACTAAATTTGTGAGATCGAATTGATTTTTATATATTTCCATTATTCACTGGTATTTGTTTATCTTCTGCTTTATGTTCATATGGTTGTTTTGTTATTTGATTATCCAGGGCCCGTATTCTAGATTAATTCAATAACCTGAAGCCAATTAGGGTAGTTAAATCCGTAATTGTTTAATTATTCTAAACTGGTGGTAACTGGCATGATTGAGTTTGTGTCAGGGAGATAGACAGGCTAACTTAAAGAGACCCTCGTAGCGTGTTGATTGGTTAGAATTTGGCTCTTCTAATTATTCATGCAATTAGGGAATTAAACTTCTATGGTCGTACCTAGGGTTGTTTCCTGATTAGAGAAATAGTCAACGGTCGTACCTTGGCTATCGACAAATTGAGGAAGAGTTGGTTGTTTATCGCATGTATGACAACTATAACTAATTTATCAGATAGTAACTGGAATAATCCTTGCATCTGTGATCGAATTAAGTGAACCATCTCCGAAGTTGTCTCTTGGCTAGAGTTCGTCAATTATTATTTTTATTGTGATAATTAGTTATTTGAGTTGTAGTTATTTTATTTTATTTATTCCAAGTAATTTAGTTACTCTCATTTTTAAAAACCCCCCATATCTGGAACTTGAGAAGAAATTAAATTATCCCCAGTCCCTGTGGATTCGACCCTACTCACCGCTATATACAAAATCTGTATTTTTCTCGAGTAGGTATTTATTATTGTACAGGTTCGGCACCTTTTAAACCTATTCTTGTCCCAAAACAACATTTTATTATGGTGCTGGTTCTTCAATTTGGGAAGGAAAAGGGGATAAAGCAAGATAATCGAGGTTGATATGTAGGCAAAAATTTGTTGATTGGCTTTGCAAACAAGGGGTGGAGTAAGTTGTGGTGGTGGTCTTTTGATGTGAAGGGAGGAAGGGGCAAGAAGGAAGAGGGGCTATAGAATAATTCTTACTTTATAAGAATTATTATCATTATCTACAATTCCACTGCTATATGTATAATTAACGGGTCAAATAGGGTCGAGCTGATGTGATTTATATCTATGCCATCAATTTTGATAATAAAAAGTTCTTCTTAAAAAAAGAATTAGATTGGATGACCCAAATTAGCCCTAGCTGATATGGCCAAGATCTGGGGTATCAATTGGACCTGCAATTATCAAGGCTTTGGTCCATTTTTGTCCCATACATTGTGTCGATCGATCGGAATTTCATTTTCCATTCTCTTAATTCTGATATCAATAAGAAATATTTTCATGCCAAAATTGCCCTTGTGTTATCCTACTATTTTTCTAAAAGTAAACATACATTGCTAAAAGCCTGAAAATGAAGACAAAGAGTATGAAAACATACTATTTAAGAGTGTCTTTATGTTGCTTCATGACAAAAAAAAAATTTATTTCATTCACTGTAAGGTGTTTCACTTATTTGAGAATTTTATAAATTTAAGGATTCTGAACTTTCTAAATTTTATTGTATAGATCAATGGCTTGAATATTGAAAATAGAGAGAATATTTAAAATTATGTTTACAAAATCATTTGGGATGTTTTTTAAAACCTAAAAGTATCAAGACACAAAATGTTATTTTTTCTAATTATAATAATTTTTTTGCATTTCTTTTCTAGACCAATGTTCAAAAATTGCAAAAGGTCTTTCAACCTTATTATTAAGGATTTATCTTGGTTCGTTATGAAAATTAAAAGTTCTCAAGAAAAGGGTAATTTTGGACTAAAAACGTTCTATCTCTTCCAAAGTGTTTTTAAATCATATCTTTTGAAATGAGTTGATAAAGTTACAAAAAGTTAAAAATACGAGAAGTAGGTGAGATTTCTCAAAAGTTAGGGGTATCAAATGATATTGTTGGAAACCTCAATGGAGGTTTCTGAAATTAAGAAACAACATTACAACTAATAATGGATTTCGACTGCGGGGCAAACTTTCACAGCCAGACAAGTCATTTTACATTTGTTATCTATTTTTCATTGAGATCTTCTTCAATCTCCCAACAATTAGGACCGATGACCAAACAGACAACGCCGGCCCTTCGTCTCCATGCGTCCATTTCCTTTCTCATTCTGTTTCTTTGGCTGGCTTTATTGCAGGAGCAAACATGATAAGGAGGAGATAAGCCATCAGAAACCCCACCAGTGAAAACAACTTGCCCATGAGTGGCCTTAGTCCAAGAACAGCTACCCAGAATACAAACGATACTCCACCCTCGCGGCCACATGAATACAAGCTAAATGCCTGCCACCAACTTCACGTGCCAATGTTTTATGTACTTTTCCTTAAAAAAAAAATTTGGAGGAAATATGCCAAATTTGAAGAACAAAGATAAAAAATTAAAATAACATTCAAATGAAATTGAAAATTAAAGGAGGTTGAGTTTTACAATCTAAAAGAAGAAAAATGATTAACTATGTGACCAAAATGTCAATATAAAACTAGAAAATGACCTCACTCCTTCTTGTTCCTTTTTTTTTCTTCTCTATTTTCTTTCTGATAAATTTACGTCCTCATTTTGTAGAAAAAAAGTATCACAATATTTACTTGCATTGGTTAGCAATGCTGGTAAGGAGAATATGGGGGCAAAGTGGGGTAACAATATAATTTTTTGAGGGGGTTCACTAACATATTCAATCCGCTTGCACACTAATTTGTCTATTGGCAAACAATTTCAATCTTGTTTTCAAGTTTATGTGTTTATTAGGGTAAAAAAAAGTTTCATTCTTTTATTCTGTGATCAAAATTTTTCAAATTCAAATGAGTTGAACATGAAAAATAGCATTGCTATTGCTAATTCTCTATTCTGGAAACGAATGTATTTAGCTCATAATTTTGAGGGAAAAGGAAGCATAAACCCCTAGGTACAAAACGTATTGAAGCAAAAAGATAAGTGAAAGACAGAAATGTTTGTTTAGATAGATTTAAAAAAAATTGTTGACGAAGAAGTGTTAAAAATACAACACTTCATCTAAGTTGATTAAAAGCGTTGTGATTTTTTTTTCTTTTTTTTTTTAAAAAAAAATTAATTTTTTTTTATATTTATACAAAATGGTTACTGGGTTTTTGCTTAGGTAAAAGCATTGTGGAGATCTTTTTATTAAATTTAGGACAACAGGTATTTTTTTTCATATACGATGGAGTAATTTTGGAAATTACTACCATTTAACAGTCAAAATGTTAAGTTTGACTAACACAAGTACTAAAATGGCACCCTATAAAAAAAAAAAAAATTAGAGACTATAGTGCAAAGCATCCCAAAGTTTTGGGGCTTACTGCTTTTGAGCCTGAAAAAATTTGAGTAGATCATCATAGTTGTCCAAATTATCCATAGATCAAGACAAAGCACAATAAATGTTTTTTGAGTATCAAACTTGGATTATTTATAAGATTCCCCCCATGAATGTATTGTCTTTTTACCTTCTAATAAATTGCCTTTTTCTCACTTTGTTCCCTTATTAGTTAAATTCACCAATATAACAAAAAATGCCCTATAATAAATCGTTGAAATTTGAAGAAAGTAGCTCTCAGCATTACAAATTGATTATAGAAGCTTTGGAAGCCAAATCCATCATGTTTTTGCCATTTTTGAGTATTACTAATAGGAAAAAGTGTATATTTTTATATAAACAAAAAATCTAGCCATTAAATGAAAATTAAACCTATATGCACAATCAAAAAGAGAGATTAATAGTTATTAAGCAGTTTTTAGAAATTTAGTAATATTTCACATTTTAATTTTTAAATAAGACTTTGTTATTTTGCAATTTATGGCATGAAATGTGCAAGATATGTCCCTCTATATAAAAAAAAGTGTAATTAAAAGATAAAATTTAACTAGACTCATACCCATAAAGATATTATTTTGCTCACTATCATGTCAACGATATAAATGTTTTTAGACATTGTTTTTCTTGGGTGTTATAAAACATTGGAGTTAAATAATGGTCTTGGGACAAACCTACAAATTGAGAAAAAGATAATTTTATAGGGTAAAATATAAAACGTGTAATACCTTGAGGGCATTTACTATAATTAACCCTCAGGTATGAATGTCTTTTTGACATTACCGGAATATAATGCTTGAGTTGACTAATAGTGGAGTAAAGTCAATAGAGATAATTTTAGTTGGGAATTTGCTATAACTAAGGGGTATGTTTTGCAATTGAACCATCAAACTATGGTGGACATATTTTATGGAAAACTTTAAAAGATTAGAAAAAAGAAAAAGGGTGCACAAAACAAATGAATAACTTTTCTATTTTTTCCTTGTTCTTCATGATTAAACTGGAGTTCTTACCAGGTCATTGCAATTCAAAATAATTTGTAAACTCAGGCTGAGCGGGTGAGGGATTTTTTGATCCAACGATCAGTCTAGTTCGAGTTTCAAAACACTTCCCTAAACAACACCGTTTCTTATTTCTCCTTTTCTTACTTGGCTTCTCTCATTCATCTTCCAACATCTTTCTTCCCCCACGGACTAGCCCTTCCATAGACCCGGAGGCACAAACTCAAAAAGAAAAAAAAAAAGAAGCAAAAGAATAAGCCAATTTACTTTAAGGATAAATAAAATTGAGATTTTATTTCTTAAAAGCAATTAATATCATCTTATTTCCTAATGGAATAGTGTTTGAATAGTAATAAGCTAATTAAGGATCTCTATTACTCTGATGCAGTTTTGTTAGCTGTAGAATTAACAAAAACCAGATTGATCAAAATCAACAAAATTACACTTGGGTAGATTTTAGACTTTGACTTTTTTCTTACCTTTAAAAATATATAAAATTTAGAAGCAAAAGCAAATGAGAAATTTTTTTTAAAAAAACTGATTTTGTTTCAAAATCAAAATCTAAAATTAGGTGATATTATATAATGAGGACGCCTCACATATCATATGAACTTGTTCTTATCCCAAAAGAATATTTCATGGGTACGGCTTCTTTGGTTTGAGTGGAAGTAGACTGCGTGAAGGGAAGGGCATAGATTTGTCGGCAAAGTTATAGATTGGAAAGGGAGAAGTAAGGGTTGATTTTATGTTGGTGGTCTTCTGATGCAGAATAACAGACGAGGAGGAGCAAGACCGTGGGGATGGTTGCTACTTTCTGAGAAGATAAGGGCATAGTTTACAGGTAACGGTCAAAATCAGGCCGCAATAATGTCGACCAAGTATGGGCTTTCAACTATAAAAGAAATTTTTTTTAAGCAAATTAAATTCGAATGGCCTAGATAATCAGTTGGAACTCTGTAATTGCCAAGGGCGTTTGATCCATTCTTATAATCTTGTCCAAATTGATCGAGCAGAATATTATTTTTGAAAGCGGCTTATGGTTTCAAGACATATTTTGCTTTATAGACGCAATCAAATTGAAACTATCCAAACTTTTATTTAAAAAAAAAAAAAGGAATTTCCCAAATTTCCTCTAGTCCCCATATCTCATAGATTCATGAACTCGTGTGGGAACTCTTTCTTCATGTCAATTTCATAACTATTTCGCCTTGCAAAATAATTGACCAGCTGGTCCTATGATGTGATATTGAATTTTCGTCCTTTCCAATGAGGAGTGCTCCAATAATCCAAAAAATCCAATCTTTTGCGATTTGCTTTACATCTTTTAACTTGTATTGAAATAGTTTTTCTTCACATAAATATTTCGCAGCTTAAACTTTTTGAATAAGTTGGGTGAATTTTGCTTGAAACAGGCTTAGAAAAAAAGTTAACCCAATTCAAAGTGGGGAGGTATAACTTATTATATGATTATTACTTTGTATTTTTTCTACAAATTGTCATTTACATAATTTGGTAGTAATTAAATTTTGTGGCGTACCATCTTTCTTATTAGCATGGAAATCTTTCTTCTTTTTTTTTTTTTTAACTTTCGGTTTCTGAGCCTCCACAGTTGGCACTGACCAAGTAAATAGTTGGCTTAAACAATTTGTACGTGAGGCCTTTTCTAGTAAATCAAGGTTAAGATTCAATAATCATAGGCCATTGATTGAAGTCTCATTAAATGTGAATTTATTCTGTGTATGCGTGTTATCAGTTATAATGTACACAGTTAATCAGTCTCTATATGTACCAACTCCACCGATATTGGTTTTTTTTTTTTTTATTAATTTTTTATAAGTAAAAAGTTTTTAACTCAAAATTTTCTACTTACAATCCCTCCCATCTTACCAGTTACCATTCGATCTAATCCTCTCCTCATCAATATTGGTTATTTGTAAATTGAAACAGTTACATTTGTTTTCTTCTTTGCTTTTAGATTTTTCAAATTCCCTATTTATTGGTCCCGACGATGAAACAGGATCAGCCTTGCCTTCCTCTCGATGCGACATCTCTCTATCTCCATTTACTTTCGTTGGCTGGCTGTATTGTAATAGCAGCCATGATAAGAAAGGATATAGGCCATCAAATGCCCCACGGGAGAAAACAACTTATTTATGAGTGGTCATACTCCAAGAACTTCTACCCAGAAAACAAAAGGAACAAATTATACCGCACCTTCAGAGCCACGTATCAATGTTTTATTTTTGTTTAAAAGAAAAAAGTAGTAGGAAATGTGTCATGTTTAAGGCACGAAAAAAAACTTAAGAGAAACTTTGAACGAAATTGAAGTTAAAGGAGGTTGAGTATTGTAAGTTAAAAGAAAGAAAAATGATTAATTAAAGTGTGAATAGAAGATAGATAGATTTCTTGTTCTCCTGTTTGTTTTCTACGAACTCTATTCGTGAATCTCATGTCCCTAATGTTGGATAAATAGATACAACAATGTTAACACTATCTGCTTGAGTCGTGCGTAGCACTGTCCTAAGAAACTATTTCAGAGTATTGAAATATTTCCCCAGGATTAAACAAGCCTTCTTCTATTTATTGCGAACAAGAAAGACAACCTTTCTTCTTGTTGCAAACTAGAAGGACCAGAACTAGCAAATTAAAACCAGCAGATATATATATATAAAAAGGAAGATGAGAACAGAATTATCAGGAAGATATCAACTAACAAAAAATAAAAGAGAGAGAGATAGAGAGATAGAGCAGCTATCAAAAGATATTAACTGAAGCTGCTGGGGTGATTTTCTGAGGGAGAAGTGGATCCTATTTATAGACTTCAGAGTGAGGTGCAACCCTTCTCACTTCCGATGTGGGACAAAGACTGCAACCCTTCTCACTTCTCAATGTGGGACTGAGAAAATAATACTTCTCATTTTTTCGATGTGGGACAAAGAATATTTTTGAAATACTATATATTTTACAACAATCTCCCACCTATTTCAAAAAAATTCTTTGGATAAAGGAAGAATTTTAAAAGTACTCTGCTGGATTTGGTTGAAATGTAATTAGATTGGTGTCTTTTGGACTATGAACCAAACATAGATTGATAAAACATGATCTACAGAATTATTGGTGAAATATAAATTTCTATGAACCAATAACTCTTGATGTATGACAGAGATTTTATCAATCACATTACAACCCATAATTTGCTGTTAACGCGATTTTGCGCTTTTTGGCCGTGCGCCTGCCTGGTTATTCATGAGAGCTCTAAAGATTTGACCAATGAATCTTATAGGAGCGGCCCCACTCCACTCTCATATAGGTGAATTCATCAAGTGTGTATTGCTTTAACTACACCTCCCTAATGGGATATGAATTCATTAAGAGTTTTAACTCATCCTCACAATTACTCAAAGCACTTATCTCTAGAGGGACTTAAATTTGAAGTGCTTTATTATCAATATTGACTTGTTATTACCCATATGAACCTACTTCATGGGATTACCAATCACATAGGTTGGGTTACCGTCTTTATTGACAACTTGTTGGTCAAAGTCCCATTTCTTTCGTAGTTTGAAGAATCAATTTTCTTCCTACGGGTTTAGTCAGAGGATCGGCCAAATTCAACTCTGACTTTACATAATCAATGGAAATAATTCCATCTCTAAACAGCTGCTTTACGACATCATGTCTCAATCTCATGTGTCGACTTTTACAATTATACGATTTATTTTTAGCTATGGCAATCGCTGCTTGACAGTCACAATGTATAGACACAGGAGGCAACAAATCCTTAGTTGAAGGAATATTAGCTAAGAAATTTCTCAACCACTCGGCCTCAGTCCCTGTCAGTTCCAGAGCTACAAACTCTGACTCCATTGTTGATCTAGCAATGATTGTCTGTCTAGCAAATTTCCATGCTATTGCACCACCACCAAGGGTGTACACATAACCACTAGTGGATTTCGTATCATTTGAATCAGAGATCCAATTAGCATCACTGTAACCTTCTAATACAGTGGGAAATCCACTATACAGGATACCAAAATTCATGGTACCTCTCAAATATTTCATTAGTCTGACTAATGCAAACCAATGCTCACGGTTGGGATTATGAGTATATCTACTCAGTCGACATACAGCATAAGCTATATCAGGTCTAGTAAAATTCATCAGATGCATCAGACTCCCAATAATCTGAGCATATTTAGACTGAGCAATTGGGCCACCATTATTTTTCTTTAATTGAGTGTTAGCATCATAAGGAGTACTCACAGGTGTCACATCATAATTTTCAAACTTCCTAAGAAGTCTTTCTGTATAATGTTCTTGTGACAACATTATACCATCACCTTTCCTTATGATTTTAACACCCAATATTATTTTGGCTTCACCCAAATCTTTCATATCAAAATTAGAAGACAAAAAATATTTAGTACTATTTACAATATCTAGACTAGTACCAAATATAAGCATGTCATCCACATATAAACTGATTATCACATATTGATCATTTATATTTTTGACATATACACATTTATCCACTTCTACAGAAAAAAATTCATCTTTCATCAATACTTGATCAAATTTCTCATGCCACTGTTTAGGAGCTTGTTTTAGGCCATAAAGAGATTTAATTAGTTTACAAACCTTATTTTCTTGTCCAGATACAATACATCCCTCAGGTTGAAACATATAAATTTCTTCTTCTAAGTCACCATTTAAAAAGGCTGTTTTGACATCCATTTGATGAATAACAAGTTTATGGATAGAAGCTAAAGCAAATAAAACTCGAATAGACGCAATTCTAGTTACTGGTGCAAATGTATCAAAATAGTCAATATTTTGTTTTTGAGAAAATCCTTTTGCTACTAAACGAGCTTTGTACTTTTCTATAGAGCCATCAGAGTTATATTTTCTTTTAAAAATCAATTTGCAACCAATAGGTTTTGCACCAGGAGGTAAGTCTACCAAAATCCAAGTTTTATTTGACAAGATAGAATCAATTTCAGATTTAATTGCTTCTTTCCAAAATTTACACTCAGGAGAAGAAATAGCATCGGAGTATGTTAAAGGATCATTATCAACAAGAAAGGTTTGGAAATCTTTTCCAAATGAAAATTCTTTTCTTGGCCTTTTGCTCCTTCTTAATTCCTCAATTGGAATAATTTCCTTATTTATTTCAACCGGTGCATGAGAAATTTTACTAGACAGTGGAAAAATATGTTCAAAAAATTCTGCATTCTTTGTCTCAATAATTGTATTACAATCAAGTATATCACTTCTTAACACAAGAAATCTATATGCAGCACTATGTTCAGCATATCCAATAAACATACAATCAGAAGTTTTAGAACCTATTTTCCTTTTCTTAGGTTCAGGCAACAAGACTTTAGCAAGACACCCCCAAACTTTTAAATATTTCAAATTTGGTTTATAATTTTTCCATAACTCATAAGGTGTTTTGCCAGTCTTTTTATGTGGGATTCTATTTTGTAAGTGACATGCAGATAATATAGCTTCTCCCCATAAATTATCTGAAGCATGAGAACTAATTAACATAGAGTTCATCATTTCTTTTAACGTTCTATTTTTCCTTTCAGCTACTCCATTAGATTCTGGTGAATAAGGTGGAGTTATTTCATGTATTATGCCTTCCTGTTCACAAAGGTTATCTAAAGTTAAATATTCTCCACCCCTATCTGATCTAATTCTTTTTATCCTTTTATTAAGTTGATTTTCTACTTCAGACTTATAGGATAAAAAGGCATTATAAGTATCATCTTTATTTCTAAGTAAATAAACTTTGGTATATCTAGAATAGTCATCTATAAATGTGACATAATACCTTTTCCCACCTCTAGTCATTGTTTGTTTTAAATCACCTAAATCAGTATGAATTAAATTTAATAATTCAGTTTCTCTATGGACAGTTATACAACTTTTCTTTGTTATTTTAGCTTCTGCACATATTTCATATTTGTCCATATTATCATTAATACCAGAAATTAGGCCACATGATTGCATTTTCTTTATATAACCAATATTAACATGTCCTAATCTAGCATGCCATAAAGAAATGGAATCAACAATATAAGCAGAAGAAGATGCATTTTCATTGATCACATTGGAAATATTAAGTACAAAAAGTCCCTGATTACAATAACCCTTGCCCACAAATATATTATTTTTGGTCATTATGATCTTTCCAGATTCAAATGACACTTTCACTCCAACTTTTCCTAGCAATGCTACGGAAACCAGATTTGCCCGAATGTTGGGCACATGCAGCACATCATTGAGAGCCAAAGTTTTTCCTGAAGTGAGTTTCAAGAATACTTTGCCCTTACCCAGAACATTAGCCGTTCGTGAGTCACCAAGGTAGACCACTTCTTCATCATCCCCTATAGGAGTATAGGAGGAAAATGCTTCTCGATTCGCACATATGTGCCGAGTAGCCCCAGAGTCTACCACCCACTCTTTGACATTGGCTGCAATGTTCACTTGGGAGATGACAGCAGCAATTATATCATCTCCTTCGGTTAAGTGCACCTTAGGAGGGTTACCATTTGCTCTGTCACCTTTATTATGTCTGCATTGGACTGCATAATGTTCTGATTTTCTACAATAATGGTAATTGCCTTTCTTTTTCTTAAAGTTGGGAATATTAGGCTTGTAATTGGGATTTTTTGGTCTATTATACTGGGACTTATTGGCTTGCACATAGCTACAATACACATCAAATAATTCATTTAAAAGTGTTTGTAAAATAGTATTTCGACATACCTTATTGGCATATTTCCACGACTCTTGTAGCTTAACATCTATGGTGGCAGCAGGTTGAGATTCCGTCAGTGCATAGGCCACTCCATGTATGTCGAGTAGAGAGTAGACATGTTCTTGCCACCTTTTGAAGTTTTCGTCAACAAAAACCTCAATTCTAGAGACGTCAGGAAATGGTTTCGCAAAAGGTAGTGTCACTGCAACAGTTGCTGATGAAGACTGTGGGGTGCTAACATTGTCAGATGCCATAGTTTCTTAGATTGTTGGATAAATAGATACAACAATGTTAACACTATCTGCTTGAGTCGTGCGTAGCACTGTCCTAAGAAACTATTTCAGAGTATTGAAATATTTCCCCAGGATTAAACAAGCCTTCTTCTATTTATTGCGAACAATAAAGACAACCTTTCTTCTTGTTGCAAACTAGAAGGACCAGAACTAGCAAATTAAAACCAGCAGATATATATATATAAAAAGGAAGATGAGAACAGAATTATCAGGAAGATATCAACTAACAAAAAATAAAAGAGAGAGAGAGAGAGAGATAGAGCAGCTATCAAAAGATATTAACTGAAGCTGCTGGGGTGATTTTCTGAGGGAGAAGTGGATCCTATTTATAGACTTCAGAGTGAGGTGCAACCCTTCTCACTTCCGATGTGGGACAAAGACTGCAACCCTTCTCACTTCTCAATGTGGGACTGAGAAAATAATACTTCTCATTTTTTCGATGTGGGACAAAGAATATTTTTGAAATACTATATATTTTACAACAATGTGCTTCCTAATTTGTATTTCGCAATCTTCATTCGTGTTGTTTAGTAATGCTGTAAGACAAATTAGACAATAATGGGGCAAAGTGGGTAGAAATACAATTTTATGGGTTTACAGTACTGTAACCAAAAAAGAAAAAAAAAAGAAAGAAGAGGAAGAAGTTGAGGATAAGAAGATGTCGAAGTGAGTGGCCAACTAATAATGCATAGATATTTGCAGCATGGCTGCATTTTAAGTACAATAGCAAGAATGAATCCCAGTAGATTGAGAACTAGTTCTTGTTCTGTTTTGTTTTTGTTTCAAGTTTTCTAAACATAAGGGTGTAAAGGAAGCTAATCATGCCAAATTCTCTAGTATTCAAATTTGTATGATTATTTTAATGAGTTTGAATTTGTGTTCAAATTAGTTTGTTTATTTACCGAGTCAAGCTCAAATGAGCTTTCACCAAGTCAGACTTGAGTTGAGTTGGAGTAATTTGAATGTTTTACCTATAAATTCAAGTTTTATACTAATCAAGCTGAGATCAAATCGAATTTAAAATTTTACCAAACACAAAATGATGATGTTTAAGTTTGGCTCGATTAGTTTGCAAATCAAACTTGAGCAAGTTTTTATCTAGTCAAACTTGATTCAAGTATCAAGTAGTTTGATTCATCTTTTAATCTTATTTAAATAGCACAAATTTAAAACAAGTGGAGTTGCTAGGAAGTTTCAAAGTAAAATATTAGGAAATTGGCTTAATATGTTTTAGGTACTGTTTCTTATTTTGTGTGGAAATAATTAGTTTTCTTATTGTTTAGTTATATGAAGTAGTACTCTAGGAATTTCCTATATTTATGTTTTGAAGAATTAGAAATTATTTCCTATTTTGTATAAGTCTAGGAATTAGCAATTTTTCCTATTACTACTTGGGTGTTGACCAAGTAATATGGTTTATAACTAGGTGAGGGTTGGCAAACTACAAAATGACACACAAATGGCAACATGTAACCTTATACATGGGGTGAGAGAGAATTCTTGGGAGGTGAGAGAAATTATACAATGGCTAAGTTTGGATTCAAGTTGTATTCTTGTATGAGATTTTCTCTGTTAATAAAGAATGGATGTTCTCTCCATAGATGTAAGTTTGGTAATGGAGTTGACTTGCATTAAATCTTGTGTATCTATATTTTCATACTTGTGATTTGTTTGTTATTAAATTTTTGTGTATTTAAGGTCTTGATAGTTATTTTTGCTATGACAGGATCCCAATAAACTAGTATCAGAGCGAGGTTTGTGATTGGGTTCTAATTGACTATTGAGATCAAGTGTGTTTGTGACGATTTCCAATTCAACAATTTAATTGTTGAAGACATCCGTATTTCAAATGCTTGCAAAGAAGTATTGACAGTAAAGGATGGGAAATCAGAATGCATGGAGGATACTTAACAATGAATTTAGACAGTGATTCAAGGGTCAAGAAAAAACTTGAGTCCAATATTGATTTTAGATGTGAAACGATAGAGATAGTTGATACTTCATCCTGAATAGTATTTTAGATTCTGATTATGTTCTTTCGATGGTTTAGCCTATGTCCAAAAGAACAAAAGAATCTAAATTTTCATATGCTAAAAGACTTTGATGGCTATGAATTTTTTGTTGCAGGTAGAGTTTTGGAAACCACATGGCTAGACAGTTCCTGATGATGGGAAGCTGTGCAGTGATTTTTCTATTTGATTGCCACAATAGTTACAAATAGAGAGGGGGATTCTAAGTTGCAAGTGGTGGCAAGATGGAAAATCCTACAAAAAGAGCTAGTGAATTGAGGCATTCTCTCTGATGAGGTTTATATTTGTGTTCTAATTTTAAACCTAATTTCCTTGTTAACCGCAAATGTACGAGTCGTGTATTGTAGTACAAAGGAAATCGGATCGAATCCCACGAGAACCACTTTTGAAGTATTAAGGCTTAATTACATGCTCTATTATCTAAACTGCTCAATAAACAACCAAATTTAAGCAACAATAATGATAAGACAATTCAAAGGTTAACAAACAAATTTGGAGTTACTCAAATAACATAGTGTCGTAGGGAATAGAATCCACTAATCATACTCAATCATAGAAGAAATAATCAACTAATGCTAGGTTTCTTGTCTTGCTAGGAATGTATTTCACTGAGGCAATCGCAATTCGCTTTCGCTGATGAACCGGAATTATTTAATACATAAGTTTCCCTACTATCGTGGTAAAATCTCAAGTGTCAACTAGATCAAGCACAAGAAATGTCATACAAATCCACCTAAGTGCATCACTACTTTTGTGCGCCTATTCCTCAAGTTCCACTCACTCATTTTCCATCATTGTCATCTATTTTTATAGATTAACAACAACTAAATGGCTTGCTAATGGTGATCAAACATTTACAAGTATTAAAGCATGAATAAGTGAACTAGCAAGTACAAGATATAATAATAATCAACTAGATCTAACCATAATCAAAGCATAAATAGTTTCATCTACCCCCAGAACAAGAAGATCTAGTTACAAATAGTGTATTTCACAATAAAGCTCATAACTTCTATGAAACCAAACATCTTTCAAGCAAATAAAGAGAAAAGAGAGGAAGAGTTGCTCATTCAAGTGAAGAAACAAGATCTCCAAGCTTCATTAATCTCACAGCCATCCAAATATTTGATTACATCAAGTGTTCTTCAAGTTTCTCCAAAGAAATAAGAAAACTAGACTAAAAACTAAAACTAGAGAGAGAAAACTAGAAAAGAACCCTCTTTTTCTTCTTTGATTCCCCTTTTTAACTTATTCTCCCTGTTTCTTTTACTTTTCCTTCCCAAAAATGCCCCCCCTTTGGAATCTCCAATATTCCTTTTTTAAGTGTACAGGATGCTTTGCTAGCTTTCCAGCCGACATTTGTTGTGAAACAAGAGTCAAAATGCACATGTGAAATGTGCGCAAATTGTTCAACAAATTGCAGAGGAGAGAGGTAGATCCGAGCCCTAGGATCCGAGGGGTACCATACTGATCCGAGCTCTGATATGAAGTTCTTCAATTTCTTTCACTTGTTTTGCAAGCAAGATCTGAGGCCTCTCTCATAGGGATCCGAGCTCGGATCCTTTGCCCTTAGATCTGCTCCTCCAAATTTTCAGACGAGGTCTCGGATCTAAGGAGAGAGGGATGGATCTGAACTCGGATCCAACTCCCCTGTTTCAGTTTCAATTTTCTTCCTTTTTTACGCAACTTTCTCTTCTTGTTTCACTTATGTGATATCCTCCAAAAAGTATATTGCATCTTCTTCAACTCAAACGAGTGTTTCATGCGCCAATAACCTACAAACATCGCATATTTATGCATTAATCCACTCATTTTGCACATTTGGTTCACTATGAAGAAATTTTCACCAAAAGAAACTTAAAAATGGCTATGAACCTCTAAAAACACGACAAAAACTTGCATGTAATCATATGAAACACATGTAAAATATTCACTTATCACTCTCACGAGTCAACTGGAGGTTGGACTCAAAGTAACTACACATGTTCATTTGCCAATTGAATCAATTGTGTTAGGATTGTATTAATTCAAATTATGTAGTTTAGTACCATATTATTTGGTAGTTGAAGGCAAATGATTAGTAAAATAAATATTCGTCAAGATGAAAATTTGTTAAGAAATTGGTTTAATTTCTTTTAGGCGGATTCCTTATTTTGTAGGGTAAAAAAATAAAAAAACCCCCTATGGTAAACCTAATATACAGAAAAGCTCCCGTAGTTTCAAAACATATAATACGACACCCCATACTTTGAATTGAATTATAAAGGTGACGGTATTCGTTAAACTTAATGAAATTGAAGAAATGACCAAAATGCCCTAATATAATTAAGCAAAAGACAACTCAAAAAAATCATTTGTTTTATTCTCTAGATAGAGAGAATGAGGGTTAAGAGGTAGAACAGGTATATTTGTTAAAAATTAGGTATAGAAAAATTTTTGAGGTTCCAATAAGTTATTTCTATTAAGTTTAACGGATTCCATCACCTTTACAATTTAGTTCTAAACATAAGGTGTCATGTTGTACGTTTTGAAATCATGGGGATTTTTCTGTGTATTAGGTTTATCACAGGGGGTTTTTTTTTGTTTTTTACCCTATTTTGTATGAAAGTAACTAGTTTTTAGTTACTTGAAGTAATATCTTTGGAATTTTGTATTTATATGAGTTTAGAAATTTGAAATCATTTTGTGTCCTATATAAGTTTAGAAATTAGCTGTTATTTCCTATTATTACTTATGTGTTGACCAAGTAATGTGACTTATAAATAGGTGTGGGTTGACACACTATAAAGTAACACATAAGGAAAAACATGTAGCTTTATACAGGGGTGAGAGAGGGTTTTTAAGAGTTAAGAAGACAAAAACACTAAAACCTAACAATCTAGATTTTGATGTACTCAAAACATGTTTCATTTAAGTTTTCTCAGGACTTGTGTCAAATTATGCATACAATAATTGAATGTACCTCAAAATAAGAGGGAAATGCTATAGCACTCCTTTGTCCATGTTGCTTCACTAATCTTCTATTTACAGCCCCTATTTAACATCCATATATATTTCCACTCTTAAGGCTCTATTGCTGGATCCACCAGACAAACACGTCCTTTTAATTCTACCAAAATTATGAGTTCATAGTGCAAAAATATCTTTGGGTGGTGGAGGAGGAATTACTTTGGATTTTTTTTTTCATTTAAATTGAAGGAGAGGATATTCTCCAACAAAATTTTGTCAAAATATTATCTAACAAAAGACACCATCAACCAAAGTTCCCCATTGATTAATAATTTCATGAATTTTGTAAGGATAGCAATTCTGAGCAATCGTTCTCCATCTCTAATTAGCAGTACTTGAGAATTTAGAGAAAGTAGAGATTTTTACTTTCTTTCTTTTTGTCAAAGAATGTAAAGGCTATTGTTTCTTATTGTTCTTAGAAGAAAAAAAGTAAAAGTTCAATGTTAATCGTATAGTTGATTTTTATGATCATCTAATTGTAGATTTAATCAACAAAAGCCATTAAAAAGTTCAATAACTGTAGCATTGTAATCTCTTTTTGTGAACAAATAATTGTTTCTCTAAACCATTATAACATGGGTTGTAGCTCAACTATACTAGTACTATTAAAATTGATAGCCAATTATGGAAAGCACTCTAATTTATGGACAAGAAATGAAGTGCAACCTTAGTCCTGTTTTAAAGTTTTTTCTACATATATAGAAGCTTTGGCTACCCAAAACTTTGCCTCATTAATGACACAATCAATTTCATGCGTAGAACCTATTTCTAAAAGCTCATCTTGATCTCTTTCACATGATGCAATCTAAAATGGATTTATTCCAAAAAGACTAGCATGCTATAAGTTTTGTAATACTCGATCTCTTCCACACTTTTATTTATCAATATAAATTGTAATTTGGTTACTTTTTTGAATGGAGATTGTAATTTGATTATATGCAGTAAATTCGCCAATTTTTTAGCCTATTTTACAGTTAAGTTTTGTACTAGTCCCTCCATAAAATCAACTCAATATTTGATCATTTAAATTTATTAAAGAGTCCATCTACAAAAACGATATCAAATCACAATATGACCAAGCGATACATACAAATATAAAAACTCATAAATATCAAGAAGTTGGCCATCTTTTAACTTTTGTATAAGTTGAATGTTATTTGGTATAGAATTTTCCTTTGTTAAATTCCTACATTTACCCCTATGTTTGTAACTGTTGAAATTTTTGTGCTGAAATTCTCTTTGGTACCAATACAAGCAATTGACCACATTTTGAATCCTTTTTTCACAAATCTATTTTCTCGGTCTCATCCTATCTTAGTTGTAGCAATTGATATCTCTTAAACTTTCTATTTCCCTTTTGTTAATGAAAAAGTTTCAATCCAAGTCTTTAAAGAAGATAAATTCTTTTTTCATGTCTCAAATTTAAGTAACATCTCTTTCTCTCACTTAAGTTGTTCCTCTTCAAATCAAAAAGAGTAATCAATCTATGTGAGACGCAAATGCAATAGAATAGTACCCATATGCTACACGTGGACATTTGAAAATGTCTCAATGGAATTTCTGTATTGTCATATATGTGTTGTTGGTATTGAAATGTTTATTTTTTTGGCTACATGAACCAATCTTTTCGTTTTCAATAGACTTTTATAGCATGTGGCCTTTTTGGTTTTGATTTTCTTTTTTTTTCATTCATATTTAGAAGGAGTGATAAATGCCTGATTTGTACTATATTTTATGACTCTTTAAGGATTTTTAAGTTTTTTTTTACTTGAAATCAAGAAGAGAAATGTTTGCATATCATTAAAAGTTGATGTTTGACTATTGTTGATTAAGGATGAAACTTTTGTTCCTTTTTATTTATTTAATTTGGTTGTTTTTATAGGAAAAAAGGACAAATGATTGAAAGAACTTAGTCGCCAAATCAAGTAATGAAGCAAGAAAATGGTGGCAAAACAGAGCAATGTAAACTTAGTAATCCATGGAGGTAGGACTAGTTAACGGACCAGTTATAAGGCAGAACATTTGTCACGAAATTCACAAGAGGAACCAGCCCTGCAACCCATGTAGATTTGAGTCGGTTCCAAGGCCGATTATGTAGCTGAAATTTTGACCAACTCGCACAACTTGTGCAAGTTGATTCTTTTTGAAGTCATTCTTTCTTGCTTTGGTTTGGAGCATTGACAAAGCACTTTGATGGCCAGAAGCAAAGCTCAAACATCACCCAGAACCACTTTACGTCATTTCAAAACTTCTTGGTTTCATAGAAGTCACAAATATTGACTTATTAGAGTTATGTTCACATTGAATATATAAGAAGAAGGTTTGAAGTTTTTTCTATAAATAGGAACTTGTGTCTTCTCATTTAAAGCTAAGCTTTAGGGGTAGAGGTGAAGATATTTTCACTTCAAGATGTAGTTCTTGTATTTCTTAGTTTAGGTAGTGTAGAATTGTTTAGGTTAGTTAGTTTAGCTTTTCTTGTGTATTAGATAGATGAAGATGAAATTAGAGGATGAAGAAGGCAAGAAGAGAGCTCATATGACAAATGTTACTCTATCTTTCTAACTTTTTATCTCTTGTGATTGATTCTAAATTTAGTTAATATACAAATTTGAATTTATTTTCATTATGTTTTTCTAAAGTTTCATATTTAGAGTTATGAATGAACTGGCTATATTTTGTTTGTGATATTTATTTGGTTAATTGATACTATTATTTTGAACACATTATTTGGCACTTTTACTTTTATAACGATGATTAATTGGCCATTAATTGTGATAATTTTAAAGTATTAAGTTTGTAATGAAAATTGGGATTTGACACAAGTTTAAAGAAATGCTAAATCTAAGGAGTACACTCATGAAATTAGAGGCGCACCTTTGTAGCTTTGCTGGCTTGTTCCATGTAATTTTTTTTTTGAAAAAATAAACTTGTAATTAATTTCATAACCACGAGAGTAGGTATGGTTTAGTTACAAGTATAGTTGACTCACAATGAGAATAGCTTTTTCACGTATTAAGAAATTACGCCATAACTAGTTAAGATGATAACATTTAATTAAGTAGTAGTTTCATTTGCAAGAGTAATGAGGAATTCCATAAGTTTAAGATCTTTTTATTATTATTTTTACTACTTTTATTTCATGTTTGTGGTGTAGATTAAATTTTTTGCAATTGTGGTAATCTAAATAGTAAAGGAGTTCTAAAATCATCGATAATTGACAATCTTTTCTGTTGGATCAACACCTAATACCTCCTATGCTCGATAATGATCAATATATTTGCAGAAAATAGGGTATTCAGACTTAGAAAATTTAGTGCATAGTAGAGGCTCATCAAGTTTTTGACACTGTTGTTGGGAACGATTTGATTCAATATTTGTGCTAAGAACAATTTTATTAATTTAGATGTTTTATTTATTTTCTTGTGTTTGTTGTGTCTAAATTTCTTATGTGTTTGTCAAGTCTTGTGTGTTTAGGGTTTGTTTTTGTGTATGTGCTAAGTCATCTATTTTTCTTAATTAAGTTTTCTTTTGAAAGTATTTTAGGCATTGAGAAAGATAGTTCAATTAGGCAATCAATGCTTGAGGGGAGAAAGGATGGAAATGAATCCTCCATGCTTTCAAAGCTTCAACATTAGAGGAAACCAAGGAACTACTGCACATATGTCTTTTGATGACGGCAATAGAACGTTAAATGCTAAATTGGAAAATGTAATGCATGTAATTGAGCAAAATAGGATGGCTAATGTTTGTAATTCTAATCTTGTAAACCGTGTTTTGCCTAGTAGATACTATGCAAATTATCAATGTGTGGAAGTATGAAATATGGATCATTTTGGTGAATTTCAGTATTGTAATCCTTCTTTTGATTAATATGACCATAGTTGGCGTAACTATTATGCTTGTGGTTGGGGGAAGCAATGTACTTATAGTCAATTCAATCATTTTTCTGATTTCCAACTCCAACATGTCCAACATCAATTCAAGCCATCATAGGAGTTAGTTATAGAAAGGCTAATAAGCAATTCTAATCAAGTCATAAAAAATTAGCTTATAGATCTAAACCACCTTGGGAAAAAGCTATAGAAAGATTTGCTAATAAAGCGAATTTAGATATAGAAAGGTTAGCTAATGCAAGTTCCAATTGTTTTATAGGGTAGAGGAGAGAATAGATGAATTATCTTTGCATTTTGAAAGAATACAAGATCAATTGCATGTTTTATATAAAGTTATTTCTTTTAATGATATGCAAATTGATCCTATTATGACTGGTGGGAATGTTGCGTATGAAAGTGGATATCTTTTTTATGAAAATGATGACCTTCTTGTTTTAATGAGAAAATGTCCATTTTACATGATAATGTCTTTGGAATGAATTGTGAATCTCAAGAGGAAACCATGAACAATTCATATATAACCTCTCTTGAGAATTGACCTTATTATGAATGGTGGGAATGTTGCATGTGAAAGTGGATATCTTTTTGATGAAAATGATGACCTTACTTCTTGTTTTAATGAGAAAATGTTCATTTCACATGATAATATGTTTGGAATTGTGAACCTCAAGAGGAAGCCATGAACGATTCATATATAACCCTTCTTGAGAAATGTGTTGAAAGTGTAGGTTTCAAAGTCATAATCATCCAAGAAAGTCATGCGGATGTTTCGTTAGTAAGATCTCAAGTGTTGTAAATGCAAGGTAATATTTATAAAGCACTTGAGATAGGTAAGCTACTTTTGAATCTCAAATCATTTGGAGATAAGGCTCATGAGATGGAGCTACCCTTTGTCGATCCACCATGGGTTAAAATGGTGGACTATTCATTAATAAAACCTCCTTGAAAAATGAGGTGAAATAGTCAAACCAATGACTATAAAGAAGCATTTGCTGGGAGGCCACCCAACATTTTTGTGTATTTAATATTATTCTAACTTTTTTTGGAGGTTAAGTTCATGAAATATGGAGAAGGTTATGAAAAAGCTTAAAACTTGCATTAGAGGAGGAGAAAAGGGAAGTGACGAGCGCGAGGTATATATATACAATTAGCTCATCCGCAGGCAAGTTTTATATTTATAACATCCTAAATACCCCACACGCGATTTTTTTCCAAATATACAGGTCGTGAACGAGTATAGGGTGTTAAAAGTCAAACCTACAAAGAAGATTTTCAATTACAAGTGTTTTTCAAACTCCTTTATTATCTAGACTACCATAAACATAAAAGTAATAAAAATACTATAGAAAACTCCTAGAGATATGGAATTCCTTACTACTCTTGCAAATGAGATTACCGGTTAAGTGGATGCTATTATCTTGGTTAGTTATGGTGTAATTTCCTAATGTATGTGAAACCTACTCTCGTAGTGAATCAACTATACTTGTAGCTGAACTATACCTACTCTCGTGGTTATGAATTAACTATAAGTTCATTTCTTCTATAAAATTACATGAAACAAGTCACTAAAGCCATAAAGGTGCTTCTCTACTCTTGTGAGTGAATTCTCTAGATTTATCACTTTCTTGAACTAGTGTTAAATTCCAATTCTCATTGCAAACTTAACACCTTTAGATTATCATAATTAATGACCGATTAAACATGATTAGAAAAGAAAAGGTGATAAATAACTTGTTCAAAATAATATCATCAAATAACCAAGTAAACATCACTAACAAGATATAGAAAGTTCATCCATAACTCTAGGTATAAACTTTAATTAAATATGATAAGTTGGAGAAGAGATAACCCTTGTCACATGAGTTTCAACCCCTCCTTCTTCATCTCCATCTTCATCCTAATCTAGCCAATACACAAGAGTGGATAACACATATAAGTACCTAAACTATTCTATACTATACTAGCCTAACTAATGAACTAAGAAAAACTAGTGAAGGCTATATTTTTTGTGAGTTTCTCTAGCCTTCTAAAGTTGTTCAAATGTTCTCCAAAGGCTGCTATTTATAGAGGAATTCAAGAGCCAAATGAGTTGTTTCTAGTTGTCATTTTTTACTATTGAAACTCTCAAAGATTGCTTCTCAAAGTTTCCATGCTCATCTGATCATTTCCAGCTAGAATCTTTGCAGAAAAAGTGGTCAAAAAGGTTGTGTGAAAAGAGCACAAATTACAGAGCAAGTTGTAGCCGAAATTGAGGAATACGCGACTTCAAACCACATATTCAAGGGTCGCGTTTTCACTTCTGTGAATTTGGCACCGCTTCCACTACTTTTTTCTTGATGATGGAGGTTGAACTAGCTCTTGTGTAAAACATAAAAGTTGTAACCCTTTGAGTTAGCTTTCCAATGCCTCAAGAATCATCCCATTTGGAGCTCTATGGACCAAGACCAAAATACCCTCGACTGGTCATAGCTCTGTTTCAGCTTTTGACAACATAATTGCACTTCTATATTTCAACTTTTTGACTAGGAAAACGATTGAACTGGACTTAGATGTCTTCATACCAAATGTAGATCTATCTCTTAGTTTCAAAATTGTTCAAGAATCACCTCAATCCAATGCTTGTAGCTCAAGATATAGTCAAAATACCACAAGGTGTCAAATCTGTGAAACTTTTCTTCTTTTTATTCTTGATTGCATTTCCTCTTTTACACTTCATATTCTCTTTTTATCACTTTAAACCATCATCAATCATCCAATTATCTTCTCAATTCACTTCAACTGATGATTGAATCATTAAAACTACAAAAGCATGAAGTTTTCACCATAAAAATCCATAAAAATGTAATTTTTACCACTTAAACCATAAAATGCATATTTTTACTAGAATCCTAGTTAATTAGTTATAAAAGTAGTTAAAACATACCAAAACTAACTAATAAAAGACACTAAAAACACATAACATATATATACTTATCAGGAAGTTTATGCTCATTTTATTTATTCTCTAATTTCTCGTGTTTGCTTGAATGAGCATGAATTCTTTGTAAACAAATATGTTTTTAAGTATTTAAAAGAGTTTTGAGGAGATTTTTATCGTTTGTTTCACATTCGGAATATAGCATAGTGTGTGAAATGAGCCTAGTGTAGAAACAGGGGAGAGAAACTGGCTTAGGAATGGGTTCACTCATAACCAATTACAGAGCCAGTTCCATTGTGAAAATTTGTTAAAATTGCTAAAAAAAGCTTCTAACCAGCAATTGGTTCTATAATGGGTCCTATTAGAGCTGGTTATAGAGTCGATTAGATGTGATGAAAGCTTTAAAAGCAGTTGTTCCATTTGTAAATTCATTTTGTGCCATTTTTCTCCTACACTTTTCTCTTCTTTTTCTTTGTCGAAACTGAATCACTACCAACCCTTTTAGCAAATCTCTCAAATCTTCATTTGAGCTTGTTTTCCTTAGTAGATCTTGCTCTTAAATCACTCTAGGAGCATCATAGATCTTTTCTAACCTAACAAAAAGCATCAAAAACACCTCAAATTTTCACTTTGAACTCAAGTCTTCAAGATTTCAATCCGCACAACTTGGGATTGTTTTCGGGTGAAATTTTTGGGGGGGTTTCAATTCATTTGCATCTCTAATCCATCTAATGCAATTTTGAGATATGACTTCTTCACCAACTTCTTTTTGTTATAAGTGGGTTTTCTTGAGTTTTCTTAATTTTAAAATTTATGACAAATTCTTGCATGGGTTTTACTTCTAAAGTATTTTAGTAACTAGTTGAGCTTGTAGTGATGCTTAAAGTAGGGGCTTGATGAATATTTGATAAATTTGAGAATTTTTGGGTATTTTATTGAATTATTTTCATTATGAATTTGAAGAATGTCCCTTGATGCAAATGATGGTGCATGAATGATTTGATGAGTTGGATTGTTTCATTTAAGCATGCTAGAGTTCATAGTTTAGGAAAATATGGAGAATTTGCACGTGTTAACTTGCTAATATCTCAATTTTAGCTAATTTGGATTATGAGCTTTGTTGAGTTGTAAATATATTTGAACTTTATTGTTAGCTTCATATGATATAGTTATCATGTTTTAATGTTTTTGTGACACATATGGAGTGGAGTTTGACTGAATTTACACCTTAACTAATTATTTTAGCTTAACTTCGGAAAATGATAAGTTAGCGAATTTCTTTGGAGAGGTGGTTGACAAGTATTTGATGGTAAGGTTTTTCTTGTGTGCTTAATAAGTGATAGAGTTGTGGTGATTAATTTGTTGAATAGAGTAATATAAATGCATAAAGGACTATATATTGTATATAGGGCTCTAATTTAATTTTCTTCTTTTGTTCTTGTTCATTTGGGAAACACTATAAAGAATTCCTTTTACCCGTATTTCTTACCACTTTGTAGGAGATGGTGCAATGCAAGCAAGTGAATGGCAAGAAAAATAGTGAAGTTTCTTCCTATTGAGTGTCTAAATGACTTGTGGTTGAAGAATCGTCAAGTGAAAAGGAAATGCAACAACAAGAACAACAAGAGCAAGAAGAGCCACCATTACCAGCACCACCACCTTGCCACCACTAATCTTTCTTATCTTTCTTCACCACTTTATTGTTCACCAGCTTTATGTACTATTAGTTTTTTATGTAGTGAAGTGTTAAGTGTGTTCATCTTCATTTTGATGTGAACAGCAATACAGTTGACTTTGATGACGATAGAGGATTAGTTTCCACAGAGTTGCTTTGCCACCATCACAAAGGGGAGTTTTTTTCCCTAACTTTCTTTTCTTTTCTCTCGCATTGAGGACAATGTGATATTTAAGTGTGGAGGAGGGAATTGATATATTGGAATACTTTAAATGTGATATGTATGTTTATATTGACATGAAAATGGGTTGTGATGTGAAAATTTGTATATTTGGACTTGTGCTGATAAGATATTGTACAAATTTTGGGTTGCTAACAAGGAGTTTGGTCCTTTTATAAGGGAAAATTCTGTCAAAAATTTTTCAAAATTCTCCAAAATTTTTCAAAATTATGTCCAAATATGTGAAATTTGATTGTTACGAAGTCAACTACTTTTAATTAACTCCTAGTTTTGGTGAATTACACATTTACTTTGAAAAAAATCATGATTTTAATGATGGGAAATGCCTTTGATATGTGTATGATTATGTTAAGTTAGGAAAGTATATCTTGTTAAGTGGAGGAGATTGTGCCTAAAAGTGCATGTTTGATAATTTTCTTCATCTTTATTTGGAAATGTGAATTGTCAGATAAATGTAACTTATATGTGAGCAATTTATCCTTTAGTTATTTTCCTTGGTTCTTGTTAGTTTTTGTGGTAAGAGAGGATTTTATTCTCGCTTTGTTGAAAAAATGAAAAAAAATGAGAAAAAATGAAAAAGGAAAAAAAAAGGAAAAAAGATGAAGAAAAAAAATAAAAAATAAGAGAGTGAATAAATGTGACTTTCTAGCTTCCAGAACTCTTGTACTGAGTAACCAAGGGGTCTTCGCCTAGAAATGTTGACCTTTGCATCAAAAAAACTTTTCTTGTCAATCGAGAACATCTACTCTACTCTTAATATCTGATATACTCTTACTGCTCCTTAGTCTATTTTGGGAGGAGGGAGGGGAGGGGAACCCAACTAGATCAATTGGCCGAAATCGACAAGGGCTAAACCACTATCAGATCAAATGAGTGCACCGCATCACGCACCTTGGATCAAATGAGTGCACTATGCACCCATATGGATTTGGAGAAGGCACATAGAGTGGCAAAGTGATGGGAGGCAAAGTTTGAACCCTTGACCTCCTATCCCACAAAAACCTAAGTCTTTTGTGGTGGCGAACAACCCAAGGGGTTTTGGTTGCATCAAAAAGTATTTGAGTTAGGTAATTGTTGAGTAATCGACAGTTTTCATCTAAAAATGTCAATTTGCCACATCAAAAGACAATTTTCCAAAGGAGTTGTGAGTGTATATATATAGTTAGAAACCCCTCTACTAGTACTATTTACTATTATGATAGTGAGAACATGGAGAATGACTTTAGGGAAGTTGTATTACGCATATGTTACACGGGCCGGGTCGCATGCTTAGTCAAGTTGGAGATAAAGAATTGAGTCGATTGTGTTATCTTTAACGTACGATAATAATGACAAGTTTTATTATAAGTACTTGTGACAATAATAACAATTTTATTTAGGTGTTTCTTCTTATTAAAAGAGTGAATTTGAATAAGTAAATGTGTTTATTTCAAATTGTTTGAACCTTTGTTTGTGATGATTGTTTTGATTTGCTCCAGGACAAGTAAAGGTTCAAGTGTGGGGGAGTTGATAAGTGCCTAATTTGGATTATATTTTGTGGCTATTTTAAGGATTCTTAACCTCTTTTTACTTGAAATCACGAAGGAAAGTGTTTGTATATTATTAAAATTTGATGTTTGACTATTGTTGATTAAGGATAAAACTGTTGTCCTTTTTTACTTGTTTAATTTGGTTGTTTTTATTGGGAAAAGGACAAAAGGGCTTGAAAGAACATAGTCGCTAAATCAAGTGAAGAAGCGAGAAAGTAGTTGTGAAATAGGGTAATGTAACTGGAGGTAGGATCGGTATTTTTTTTTGTCTCTATTCTACATCTACTCTTACTCTATACTAGGGAGAGAAGGGGATCTAAAGGGGTCAAAGGAGAATCTGGCAGGAACTGAACCACCACCGACTCAGACGGGTGCCTACGCACCCGCTAGTGGAACATTCTGAAGAACCTCGGATTTTTAGAATGTAGGTCAAGGGACCTACACTCAAGTAGAGCCTTGAGGCTCTTTTGGTGGCCAACCACTCTAGGAGTAGTTGGGTTGGAGATAGGACCAGTTACTAAACTAGTTATAAGGTAGGAAGTTTGTTGCGAAATCCACAAGAGGAATCAGCCTTGTAAACCATGGAGACTTGAGCCGGTTCCAAGGCTGGGTGTGCAACCAAAATTTTCAGCAAATTGTATAACTTGTGCAAGTTTATTCTTTTTGAAGTCATTTTTTCTTGCTTTTGTTTAGAGCATTGATAAGACATTTTGGTGGTTAGAAGCAAAGCTCAAATATCATCTAGAACCACTTTATGTCACTTCAAATCTTCTTGATTCCATGGAAGCCACAAATATTGACTTATTAGAGTTATGGTCATATTGAAGATACAAGAAGAAAGTTTGAAGATTTCTCTATAAATAGGAGCTGGTATCTTCTCATTTAAAGCTAAGCTTGGGAGGAAGGGGAGGTTGAATACACTTCTTCACTTTAAGATGTAGTTCTTATATTTCTTAGTTTAGGTAGTACATGATAGTTTAGATTAGTTAGTTTATCCTTTCTTGTGTATTAACTAGATGAAAAAGAAGTTGAAGAAAGCAAAGAGGGAGCTTATGTGACATGGGTTATTCTATCTTCCCAACTCTTTTTCTTTTGTAATTGATTTAAATTTAGTTAATATAAAAGTTTGGATTTTATTTTTGTTATGTTTTTCTAAAATTTCATACCTAGAGTGAGGAATTTCATTACCCTAGGAGTTTCTATTATTATTTTTATTACTTTTATTTCATACATGTATTGTAGATTTAATTTCTTGTATTTGTGACAGTCTAAATAATAAAAGAGTTCAAAAATGACTGGTAATTGAGAATTTTTTTTTGTAGAATAGACATCTAATATTCTCTATATTCAATAAACGATCTATATACTTATAGAAAATTAGATATATAGATTTTTGAAATTTGATTTATGTAGAGTCTCGTCAAGGTGCATGCATTTTTTACGCAATTTTCTGGGGCATTATTGGAAAAAAAAAGTTTGAACCCTAGCCGAGATACTTTTGTCTAATTCAAGGGTGTTAATGTCTTTTGACTAAAAAATATGTTGGTCAATTGACTGCCATTGTATAGACTAAACGTCAATACTGCAAGGCCCGCTACATGTGAGAAACTGCATTGTCAATCACACTCGAGATTACAAGTGACTTTTTAACCATCAAATATCTCAGGTTTTATGGACCGCTAGTTGAGAGACTCGAGTGGGGCTAAATTAATGTTCTGCACTATGTTGCCAAATGCTATGGATGTTTAGTATACTTAACCCATTCAAATGCATACATGAAACAAGTTGCAAAATGTCATTTCATATAAATTTATAGTTCAATTTTTTCTTTTTCTTTTTCTTTTTTTGGATTACCGAACATATACGTGCATTTGGAGTTTTTTGAATTAATTGAGCATTATGCAGAGGCGGAGCTAGAAAGGAAATTCAGTTGAGGCAATGTTCATATATGAAATTTTACTAATTATAATATGCAAAATTGTTTAACTAACAATATACGTCAATAGTTATTATGTGCATAATTAATATACAATTTCGTCAACATAACAAAATCTCTCAAATCACAATTCCTAATAAAGGATTCATCCACTTCTCCTCTCACTATCCTAATAATTTTTTTTAGATTTTTGTTATGATGAAATAAAAAATGAGAAATGTTTGCGAGTTCCAGTTTGTAGCGCAAAAAGTTTTTTTTTTTTTTTTTTTTTAAAAAAAGCCTTTTCAAATAGTTTGTGTACTAAGAGAACATTAGACTAGATGCATAGATTAAAAAGAAGAATAAATGCAAATTGAGTCTCTTTCTTTATTTAGATAAGGTAGTGTCACTAATTTTAAGTGTTTTAAATTATTTTGATACAGATACATATAAACAAAGTGTGCACTACTACTTTAGATTTTGTAGTATAATTTCATTTAAGTGTGGGGCAAACCTACAATTTTATATGCATATATTGAGATTTTGGTAGGAGAAATTCTCTAATACTTAAATTTTATTGAAGGGTAGTAAGGCCAATTTGATTTAATTGTAGGGGCAAAATTATAATTTTATATATAGATATGGAGTTTTGGTGGGATCATGGGGCAATTGCCTCCACTATCCCCACTTTATCTCCGTCCCTGACATCATGTACGTTCAAAGATTATATTGTGAGCAAACTCGAGGCTAGAGGGGGTTGTGGCCTCACAAGTTCCATTTCCGACCAATTTAGCCTAGGGTGCAAATAAGTTGGAGTCCGATGTAAATAAATTCAGATAAAATTATAAACAAAGCAAAGAATTGTGCAGAAAAATTTACAATAACCATTTTATCCTGAAATGAACCGGTGAGGCGAGTGTCCAGGCTCGAGAACTAGTATAAATTTGAAGCCCCACTATCAAAGTCCTCACCACTTCATCCACTGAAGCAAATTAGTACAATACTAGTTTCGGTGAAACCAATGGCCTCTTCAGGGTATGCTAGAGTTCTCTTTTTCATTGCCCTCACGTTTCCTACGTCCCTTTTTGGTGCACACACTCCACCTTCTTCTTTTACTGCATTGAATCAGCTCAAATATTGGTCAGAAAATGCCCAAGGCACCATGCCTGGAAATCTTCTGTCCAAATTATCTCCATTGAATAAGGAACAAGCTGAACGTTTGACTTCATTAGTGTCCAAGAAAAATCTTCCTTTGGATTCAAATTATTGTTCTGTTGCGAACCTAGCTTGTTCACCCAGATCACTCGTTGTAAATATGCGGGCTTTTGGTGCTTACGGCTATGGCAGAATTAGCCCATCGCTGGTTCAACATGTTGATCCTTCTTCTTTCTTCGAAATCTCACTTCTCAAACAAGGAAGCATGATGCATCTCTCAAACTTGGAAAACCAATTACCTCAACATTCATTTCTTCCTTCTCAAATTGCATCAAAGTTCTCTGTTGTGGAAAATGACCTACAAAAGTTATTTCCTCAATCCTTTAAAAACCCACGAACAAAAGATGCTATTCAATCCACTCTTATTTATTGCAATACTCCTCCTCTTAAGGAAGAGATTCAGAGCTGTGTAAAATCGCTTGAAGATATGGTTGAATTTGCAAAGACTGCTATAGGTACCAACCATGTGGTCCCATTGACTACAAAAAATACAGAGGGCTCTGGAAAAGAATTTATAGTTGGACATGTGGAAAAGCTCAAATTCAAAAAAATTGTCTCATGTCATGAATTTTTTCTTCCTTTTGCGACGTATTTCTGTCATTTGCTGTCCAAAACTGAAGCCTACGCAATGGATGTTCTTGAACCTAAGACAAAACTTCCAATCAACACAGTCATGGTGATATGTCACATGGATACTTCAAACTGGTCCCCTAATCATGTGGCCTTTAAGTTGCTGAAATCCTCTCCTGGGAAAGTTGTAGCATGCCATTGGGTGTTTCAGAATGATCTCCTTTTCGTTTCTGCAGAAGAGGACTAGCCAGACTATCAAGCTCTTATGCACGGATATGCAGTAGTCGTTATTAAAGTTTTGATAAATTTGTATTTAGTTTTCCGAGCGCTGTGCCAATTAAGATGATGGGAATAAATGTGTGACTTATAGTTAAGTTTTGAGTGTGAGTGGCTTTGTCAACCAAGATGTGTAATTTAGGAAATACTCTGTGATTATTATACTACTATTGAATCAGGATTAAGTTTGGATTCGTTTATTTTGCTTCTTTTGTTTCTTATTTCGGTTCTACGCATCATCGAGAATGAACAATAATTGAAGGGATAATTGCAGAAACCTCCCCTGCAGTTTTGACAATTTCGTTGAGCTTTCTTGAGGTTTCAAAAATTACACGTACCTCCCCTAATTTTACACTTTCAGTAACCAAATCTTAGAATAATATTGGCTTGGTCGAAAAGTTAAATGAATACCCTAAAGCGTGCTCATTGAGTAAAGTTTAATTTACTTTTCTAAACGATTTGTAAAATACTTTTGCACAATTATATGAAATGGAAATTAAAACTCCTCAAAAACTTACGTTTTTGTTTGATAGCAACTACAACAAAAATTGTTTATTATGATACAATACGTTTGATGGGACTTTACTAGAGATTTAAATTTATCTTAAGATAGAGAAGAAAGTGTTGCCAGGATTTTTTAGAGTTTGTGGATTTTTGCAGTGTTAGAACTACCATAAGTTGGTAGTGGTTCTAGGCCAGTTTTTTTGTGAACTATTGTTGTTTTTGATACCAAAGAAAAAAAAAAGATAAGCTAAAAAGTTGGATCACATTCACAGTTATCGAAAAATATCACTAATTTGACATTTGATTAAGATAGAGACTAAAAAAATATTGATAGTTCTGTAGTTTTTCTAGCAAAATGTATAAGGGGTCTTAGTTCCAGAACCCCACAGGAAGAAACAACTATTTATGAGGTGTCTTAGTCCAATAACTTCTACCCAGAATACAAATGAAACAGATGATCATGCTCTATCCTTAGAGCCACTTGAATATAAGGCAATCAGTGCCAATTGCCAACCTCCCGTGCCAATGTTTTCTTTTTCATCAAAAAATAGCAGGAACTGTGCCAATTTTGAAGCAGAAAGGGAAAAAAATGCTCAAGCAAAATTGAAATCAAAGGAGGTTGAGTTTCACAATGATAAGAAGAAAAATGATTTTTTTTTTAGTGTAAGTGGGAGGAAAATGAAAATATATAAAATGAGAAATGGCCGCACTCCTTGCTTTTTTTTTTTCCTCTCCTCTCTCTGTCGGACAAATTTACGCCCTTTTTTTTGTAGTAAAGAAGTATCGCAATTTTTAGTTGCATTGGCTGGCAATATTGGTGAGGAGAATAAGGGGCAAATTGGACAACAACGTAATTTTGTAGGGTTTAGTAACATATTAGATCTGCTTGCACACAAATTTGTGTTTGGCTCGATTGGCCAACAAATTCAATCTTGTTTTTGAATTTCATTTGTTTTTCGATGATCAATTATATTTTTTTGTTTTTCATATTCAAATGAGTTGAACATGAGCAATAGAATTGCTGTTGCAAATTCTTCATTTTTTTTTTAATTTACTAGTCATGAATATACTTAGCTCAGTTTTTCCAGAAAAAATAACATAAATCTGTAGGTGAAAACTTGTTGAAGCAAAGAGAAAAGTGAAGGACCGAAATGCATTAATTTAGATAGATTTGAAACAATTTGTTGCTTCGGCTGTGAGATTGCAAAAAATGGAGAAAATGAAAAAAAGTACTTCATTTTCCTAAAGTTAAAAAAATGGTAAATCTCTCATGCACTGACAGTGTAATCATGAGCGGATTTAGATGCATGTCACATATATAAAATTTGGTATTTATATTCAAATTAGGTTAATGTGGCAATCGTCGAAACCCATCGATAATGTAAATATTGACAGTGTAAGAAAGATTAATCTTAAAAAAAAAAAATAGAGCAGAAGAGTGGAGCAGATACTTTACTTCAAAAGAAGAATGTGGTTATGCTCTATTGGCACTGTCAAAAGAGTTGCGATTTTTTTTTTTTTAAGTTTTAAAAAAAAGGGTACGAGGTCATTGTTTAGATAAAAGGGTTGTGGAAGTCTTTTTAATAAATTTGCAGACAATGGGTATTTTGTCCAAAAATTTTAAACCGATAAATTTCGGGAAATTTTCGGGAAAATTCATTACTATTTAGCAGTCAAAAACTGAGGTTGACTAACGAAAGGATTAAAGTAACAAAATAAACGTTAGGAACTACAGTACAAAGCATCCCAAACGTTTAGTGAACTTACTTTTAACCCTAGTAAAAATGCATTAAATCATTTAGAGTTGTCCAAATTGTCCATAGGTCAAAATGAAATACTGTAAAAGTTTTGAGTATCAAACTTGGGTTAATCACAAAAACTCCGCGCCCTAGGTATGGGTGGTAATGGGGCAAGGTTGCTTTTCTTATTCGTGTGTTTTATATTTTAAAGTCTCCCATAAAATATGTTTGCCATGGTTTGCTGGGTTAATTGCAAAACTCCACCTTAGGTATAGATAGTTTTGCACTCCTATCTTGTCCTTGTCCTAAAAGAAAATTTCATGGGTACCGTACTGCTTCTTCGGCTTGAGTGCAAGGGAGATTGCGAAAAGGAAGAAAAGGGGGATAGAGCAGGACAATAGAGCCTGATTTGTGGCAAAGTTGTGGATTGGCTTTGTAAAATGAAGCGAGGAGTAAAGTTGATGCTGTGGTGGTGAGAATGAAGAAGAGACGAGGATGAGAAAGCGATGTCGGACGGTTTAGAAGCTAATCGGGGTGATGTTTCTGGGATCTTGATCACTGATACTTGATATATGTTTTTCTTGGTATCTTAGCAATATGGTAAATGGAACAATACCCATTGTCAAATATTGGTGTTTGTTTTCTGTTCTCATGCTTGAGAACAAGCACAGTTTAGGTGTGGAGGAAATTGATATGTTATAATTTATCTTTTATTTTATAATTAATTTCCCCTATTACCTGATCCGATGTGGATTAATTATCAGATTCTACTCACTTTTGAAAATTTACATTTATTACAGGAAGTAGAACAAACATACGATAACAAGTGCCAATTTAACAGTCATCAGGAAAGGAGTTCAAGTAGCAACCCTTATTCCAGAGGCATTTTTGGGAATAGGGGGATTTTTCCTCTTTTGGTAATTGCCGAAGAGAGAAGAGACAGAAGAAGACCTGGAGCCTCCCTTTTCTTCCGGGGAAGCAGCTGCAAAGTAGAAGATGAAAATTAGATAGGAATAGATAGAAACAAGAGGAGACTACTTTAGCTTGAGAACTTTGACTTTTCTTTTGGTCTCTTAGTAGCTTTTCTTCCCGCATGTCAGGAGCAATTGGAAGACTTAATCACTCTCTGTAGTTTACGTTTTCTTTGATTAATTGAACGAATTGAGCTTTCTCAATCGGAGGACAATGGCCGCTACTTTCTCTACAGTTTTGTGTGGATTTTTCTTATCAAGGATGAACTAAATCCCTTTTTCTAGTCAAGAAACAACAGAGGCTTTGGTTCGTCTAAAAATTGTGAGATCGATTTAATTTTATCTTTTTTCTCTTATTTATTGGTATTGGCATATTCTCCGCTTGAGCGCTTATGGTTGTTTAATTGATTGATTATTATGGATCCGGATAGTGAATTGATTTAGTAACCTATTGTCAATTAGGGCATTAAATTCGTAATTGTTTAATTGCCTTGAAATAATGACAACTGGCATGATTGGATTTGTGTTAGGAGAATACGCGGGCTAATTTAAAACAACTCTGGTAATGTATTATTTGGTTAGAATAGAACTTCTCTTAATACGCAAGGCAATTGGGGAATTAAATCTTACGGGCGTAGGTAGGATTATTTCTCAATTAGAGCAGTGATTAACGGGCGTACCTTAATGACTGACACAGTAAGGAGGGGTTGATTGTCATCGCTTGTTTTGCAGTTATAACCTATTTATTAGTAAATAATTGGAGTTGCCTTTACATCGATGATCAATTAGATGAACCATTACTAAAGTTATTTCTTGACTAGACTTTTAGTTAATATTACTCTGATTTTAGTGAATTGCTAAACTGTTTTGCGTGGCGCATTCTCCATTAATGGAGAACTAACCTCCTAATTCTAGTCAAAGGGACAACTGGAGATTTGGTTCGACAATTATTATGAGATCTAAATTATTTTAACCGCTTCCTTCATTTATTGGTATTTAATTATACGTTTTTTGCTTTTAATTGTTATAACTTTTGTGTATGATTGAATAATGCGCAATATTTAATTATTCACGTAGGCTATTTTGCTATTTAGGGGTAGTTGAATCCATAATTGTTCGATTACCTCCGTCCCAGTAGCAATTGGCATAATTGGGTTTATGCCAAAAAAACATACGATCTAATTTAAACAAACCCTCGTAGCGTGTTTGTTAGTTAGGATTGGGCTTTTCTAATTCTTAAGACAATCTAGAAATTAAATCATTCGGTCGTACTTAGAGTTATTTCGTGGTTAGAGAAATAGTTAAAAGTCGTACCTTAATTATAAAAAAAAAGTAAGAAAAGCTGGTTGTTTATCGCGTGCATGACAGTTATAACCAATCTATTAATAATTGTTAGAATTATATTTGAATCGATGATCAGTTGTATGAACCATCTCTGAAGTGCACCCTTGATTAGAGCTCTCCCAATTATTTCTTTCAATTAATTATTTTTTCGCCTTTAATTTGTTTAGTTAGCAATTCATTAGCATTCAATCCTAAATCCCCTCGTTTGTCTTGACTCGAAAGGAAACGAACTGTTTTCCAGTCCCTGAGGAGACGACCCTACTTGCCACTGTCTACTATTTAGTAAATTTTGTCAGTTAATTAATTATGATATATCGGATTAAGCAAACTTTTCGGAAACAAGGTGAATCAAGTAACTCATTGCACATCTATAGTCCCTGCTTCAATACCTAGAATTGATTATTGACTGTTTTTTGTGGTTGTTAGGTTTTATAATTATTATTTCACAGGTTCGGCACCTGTCATTAATCTAGTTTAGATAAAATGTCTTAGTCCCTTTAGGATTATTCCGAAAGTTTTGGGGGTTGTGGGGGGAGCGAAGGGGCTGCTCCTTCCCAGCCCCCCTGTTCCATCCTTGGTTGAATAAAAAGGGATTTGTAAGGTATTAACAGTATACCCATGCAAATTTGGTACTTAGACAAAAATATAGATTATCAAAATTGTTGACGCACATCAATTTGATTTTGACTATTACTTATTGTGATTTTCGTTAGTTGTCTTAAATTGGGTTGAAGACAAATTTTGTTTTAATCGAAATATTAGATGGACTAAATATTGGGGACCAAAACTGATACTTTTGTTGCACATTAAACGTTTGATTTTGGAGGGATAATTGATTGAGTTTAATTCTCCTTTCGCATTTCTGGTTCAAAATAGTTCGTCTTTGTCTTTGGCATTTTCTAAATAAACGGTGATTTGAAATGGAGCTTGTTACACGAACATTTGCCCACTGCAGAGTCTGAAAGGAAATGCGCATGCTAAACAAATATTGAGATCAAGGCATCCAAGCTGAATTCTGGTCCGGATACAAGCTTTCAAGGAAACTTTCACGTTAACCAAATGAATTTAAAATTGAGAGCAGGTGCAAGGTCTCTTTCAATCAGAATAATTGCTTGACAATAGTCTGATTACAGTAATAAAAAATTTATTAGGTAGCAAACTGATAATATATAAAAAAGGGATTCAATATTGACATATTGTCATTGTTGTAAGACCACTTTTCTTGGTTTAATCTATCAATGATCTTGTCTGCATAATCTTTTGAAATAATCTACAATTCTGCTTCAGGCCGGCTGCTGTTGCACTTGCCTCAATGATCTCCATAATTTTTTAAAATAATCTACAATTCTGCTTTGGACCGGCTGCAGCTGCACTTGCACTTGGGGAAGAGGGGCAGGAACTGTTGCAGGAAGCAATTGTTCCTGATAGTTCAGGCCAAGATTTGATCAAAAAAATTGTACGTCCAAATTTTATCTTGTATCTCGATTTTAATAATATATGTGGGATCCATAAAATTTTGCTCTAAAATTACGTATTATTAAAAGTAAATTACACCATATATAAATAAAATTACGTCGTATGTAAAATGCACATAACTATCCTGCAACCGCTCCTGCCCCGATCCTTTGCACTTGCGAAGATGTCAGAGTCATTAGTTGGCCTGCAACCAGCTACGTGCGCACATCAGGAGTACCATCACTATGTATATATGCCAAAATCTTGCGATCTAGATAGCTTTTTTTTTTTTTTTTTTTTTTTGATAAACGATATAATCTCACACAATGAAATATGCACTAACGTGGCAGAAAATACTTTACTTATATCACAGATACAATAAATCCGAAAAATCATTGCATCTAATAGATCTAGAAAATTAAGGCTTGGTGAGGTGAGAGACAAGGGTTCAAATCTTGCCTCCCACCAATTGCTACATTAAATGACTTCTTAAAAAATTCAGACTGATGCGCTACGTACCCGTCTGGTCCAGTGGTGGTTCAGTCCCCACCGACCCCTCTAGACCCAGTTAGATCTTTTCCTTAGATTAGAATAGTGTAGGATTGACGATCGACCAAAAAAAAAAATCTAGAAAATTACAAAAATTACATTGGGAAACTCAACAAATTTGGAATTTAGACAAATCACGAACAACCCAATGAATATCTATGTATGCCAATGCTATCTGATCTACTATTCAACTTGTTCAAACTCAAATTTGATGTTGAGATCTAACGAAATAACCTAAAAAATTTTAATGATCTAGAAAAATTGACCCCTGATGTTGATGAAATATATGAAAATGTACATGTAAAAACGTCAATAAATAGATTAACACAAAATGTTGATTAATTAACTATTCATTAGGGATTAGCACCGCCTAATTTTTTTCATATATATGTCAAAAAATCCAAAAAGATTCATCAGATAGCACTCGTCAATGTGTCAAGAATAGGACCAAAAAGAAATACAAGCTTTTATATAAAATACCAGTACAACCTTAGTTTCCTTTAATAAGAAAAATAATTCAGTTATAAATGGGTTTCAGGGTAGGTTTGTACAGGAGATATAACCAAGGGTGTTTGCTTATAATTAACCAAGAATATTGTGTTACATAAGCTGCGGAACGGTAAGATTTTGTACATAGTCATACCATAAACCAGAAATATTGTTCTGCAATTGTTCCAAAATTTACATAATTTTAGTGTTCATTTGACATGAACTTTAACAAAATGCCAAGAATTGGGAAACATATTGAAAATTTTGGCCATAGGTTACTGAGCTAATTTCTCCTCATGTTGAACTTGAATCTCAAAGTTCTTTCTATGCAAAATGATTTTAAGAAGCTTGAAAATGCTAAGCATGTCATCTCATCAGCCCGGACAACTCAACTAAGATTTTGAATAGATTTAGTAACCAATGAAGCACTTTGCCCTAGTTTTAGATATCAACTTCATGTTTCCACCACCACCACCACCCCCCGGGCCCCCAAAAATGGCCCCAAAAATGTTATGATTAAGTTCTCAAACCACTTGAACAAAGATTAACACAACATGTTAATTAAATTTTCTTAAGTGACGATTTTCTTATGTGACTTAAAACATCCCAAAAGATTTTGTCTCGTAACATTTAGAATTGTGTCCGTAATAGACCAAAAAGCAATAAAGGCTTTCAGATAAATTATTAGTATAGGCAGTGTTGCCTCGAAAAGAAAAAATAGGTAAGAAGGGTGTTGAATGTTGAGATTCTGAAGACAAGCTCCAAATGTCCAAATGTCTGAATGATACGTCTAACTGGCTATGAATGCAGACCATACATAAGTTAATTTATAATCTTATTAACCTCAATAACATTTAGAAAAAATGTCAATAATCCATCAACAATGCACCTCATATTATTCAATTCAAATTCACAAAATTTTTTTGAAAAGTTCAACTGGAAAGATATAAAGTAGAATGATTAAATGTTAATGCGAAGTTGGAAATGAGCATGATTCGTATATTTTATTCTTAAATAATTAATTCATTCTAACTATACAATTGCATTTCATTTGTCTTAGCAAGGAAAAATAATATTTAAAATGTGGATACAAATTTTTTTTTATTTGTTAAAATTTATTGATTTCTTTAGAAACTTAACTTTGGGGTTTATTTTTAAGTAAGAAAAGGCAACATCTAGACTCTGGTTCGTAAACAAGCTTTCCAAAGGGTAAAGAAAGGGATGAGTGTGGTGAAAATAATTAGAATGACAAAATCTAACAAATCAATTTATTTATTCTAATACCCCTTTAGAAATTGATTTTACAACTTAAGTCTTTATTTTGCTAATAATTATGAATTCTATTTACTAGGCATACACTTGACATGTATGCATGTATTTCCTGTTCAACAATATTATTTGTACAATATTAAAAAAAATAATATTATGATTTTATGGTAAAAATATTGTGAGTATAGAGCAAATTTGGTGAAAAATAACTGTATTAGAAATTATTTATCAAAGCTGAATCCATAATTTACCAAAAAGATCAACATAAATTAAAAAAAGAAAACTCAAAATAAATTCAAAAATAATAGATAAAAGAGTTCGTATTTAGATGGTCTTTGAAATAATAATTTTTTTATGAAAATATGGCATATTTTATTATCAGGCAAACAATCAAATATCACAAAAATATATATCTAAGACATGTTATATTTGGGTTAATATAATCACGTGCAAAGTACGTGAACTATTACTAGTTTATTAAATGAATTGTTGATTGAATTCTTGTTGTTCATCTCAAAATTAAAGTCCTACTTCATTGACATAAGCAATTACATATAACGTGCAAAGACTAATCAAAATAATTTGGCAGTATGCTGTGATTAACCCGGTAAGAAATTAGTGCTGCTAGATGTATTAAAAGATTATTAAGAGCGTAATTAATGCTGTATTATTCAAACATTTGGACTAATGACTAAGGGAGTGCAACGGAGTCGTTTTCTATAATTTTTTTTTAATAATCCAAGAAATGTCTATTGACTATTTGTCCTTTCTTTTCTATATACTAGCAATCTATGACCAGGATTGGATAAGAAAACTCCTGTTTTCACTGTTTCCTGCGTCTATATCAAGATTGAAAATCTGAGCGACACCAAGCATAAAAAAATGAGACAAGGAAGGGAAGAAACGAGAAAGGAAAAGACCATCTGAAAACTACACATACATTGTTAACAAAACTGTGAACTAATATCACATCAAGAACTAAATATCCCCGTTGCTCTTTCTGCACATTCAAAATCGTAAATGCATACACGCATATGCTTATAGACGTAAACTTAGCTTCGGAAATGTACTGAAGGAGGTATATGCAATGACTGAATAAGGGTCAATTGGGTAAAAGATGATTAGGAGATGAGAAGTTAGTTAACCACTGAGTCAATGGCTCAGTAGCCACCAGGAAGGGGCTATAAATGAGGGTTCAAACCTTATTTACAGTGAAAAAAATCTAAGAATTGTGCCATAGCACTCCCTTGATCTAGTTGAGTCTGTATACCAAGGATGAGAAGTTAGCTAGGAGGCGGTTAATACAATGACAGCTGGGCAAATTCTGTTAGTTGCTGCACCTTGTAAAGTTAGTTAGGAGCAGTTGCTTAACCAACTCAGGCATGTACGGGAATAGGCAATTGGTGATTTGTTGTAATTTCTCATTTCTCCCATCAATTCAATCAGCTCGATTCTCCCTAATTTCTTTCTGATCCTTTCTCTTATTCCTTTCTTTCCCTTCCTTCTCTTTCCTTCTCCTTTTCTAGTTCTTGTTCTTTACTTAGATCATTACAGTATAGCCATATAGCGTTGTAGCCATTGTTCAATGTTGGCAGAACAGTATAAAAGCATCAGTAGCTTTCTTAGTTGACAACGCCTTTTTACCCAAAAAAATGCTTTCCTTAAATCCCTTGCAGCTGTGTAAAAATATCTACTTATTTGTCCAGAGTTAACTGGTGAAAAATAAGAGAACACAGAATTTTGATACAAGCAAAATCACCAGAAGTATGACATAAGCAACATATTTCTTCCCATTTTTTCTGTTCCTCATAAACAAACGAAACTATCTTAATAACTAAATAGCTTCCCCGGAAGAAAATCACCTGAAATAAAGTAACCAGCTTAACTCAGCACAAAATCAGCTGATATTATTTGGACAGCAAGCACAGATATGCAACCCCAAGTTCAAAGAATATATATTCAAATACAAACTACAAATAACAGTTTTCCTTTTAGACCAATAAAGGTAAAAGAGACTATATATCTCAAAACTCCTGTATTGCCCCCATGAAGATAGCAAGTTACAGAGAACACCATATCTTTAAAGACCTGTTTAAATTGATCCCCTACCCTCTTTTCAGATATAATTGACAAAAGCACCTGAAAGACCACTAGGCTATAACAAAAGAACCGCAGTGTAAAAGGGCAATTGAGATATTAAATGACAACATCAGGCATCCAATTCAAGTTAAATTTTCAGCAAAATATCAAATTCCATTTGTTCTGTAATACAAACTGAAGAAAACAACAGGTTCACCGTCGAGTACACAATACTGTCACACAATTAGTCAACTTCAAGGGCACAATATATCAGCAACTGCAATAATTTCACATATTCTTTTTTATTTTACCCTTTTACTAAATAATTCCACATATTCAAGTAGAAGATAATCCATGAGGAAAAGCAAACCACCAAAAGGCATTGGTTTCTGATATTTCCAGCATCTACCAGCATGGAAGGGTATATTTTTAAGGAAGATTGTTTGGAGGGGAAGACAGAAAACAATGTGAAAGTAGCTTCATTCTTCTAAGGAGCAAGTATTGAATATCATAGTTTTCACATGTTATAGACAACTGAAAAAGTTCAATCACCAATAACTACACTCTTCAACAGTAAGCATACAACATAAACATGAGATCAACATTAACAACTCTCCTAATGCTTGTTTAAACTATTTGGCAGGATAAGGCCACCACTGTTTAGTGTCATCTGTCCTCAAGTATCAATGCACAAAATCTTATTGCTATTACATTGTCCTATCAACTAAAACTAGCTACAGATAAATGATGCTTACAAAATGCCTCTGTAAAAAAGAACCGGTAGATGGATTCCAGGGTTGCAATGCTACATCATGCAGTTAGATACAAAAAAGAATGAATCTACCCTTAGAAATCAGGTACCAGCATCCACAAACTGTTCTAGCTGTTGTTGTAGGCGAAAACTGGAAGAACAGGATTTAACTTCCTTCCTTTTTGTTCCCAATATATTATCATGATCTGTATTCTCAATCTTCATCCACGAATGTAATTGTTCAATAAAAATGCATAACTCATCAGATAATGGATCATGTTTATCTCCTGCAACAAACCTGTATGCCCTATTGTTCACATGAACCAAACTGTACCCAGCGAGTACCTTTGCCCCACTTCTCTTGCCTAACAATCTCATATTGGCAGCATCAGACCATAAACCACCAGACGCATACATGTTAGATGCCAGCAAATATCCAGCACTACTAGATGGCTCCAATTCAAGAATATGAGCTAAAGCACCAGCCCCAACCTCCCTATTACCAGAGTTCCTACAACCGCTCAAGATTGCACTCCATGCACTAGCGCTAGGCTTTACTGTACAAGGTATTTTGTTGATAAAATCCATTGCACTATCAAACTTTCCAGATCGAGCCAACAAGTCCACAAGACACGAATAATGTTCCACCCCAATTTCAACACCATATTCTTGTATCACGTTCTCAAAGACAGACAAGCCCTCATCAACCAATCCCCCATGGCTACATGCAGATAACAGAGAAAGGCTTGTTACTAAGTTGGGCTTGAGACCCTGAGATTCCATTTTGGCATGTAAAGCTAAAGCATCACGAGGAAGGCCATTCATACCATATGCTGCAATCATAGCGCCCCATGACACAATGTTTTTTTGGGGCATGTATTCAAAGCTTTTCTTGAAGCCTGTATCGCCCCACATTTGGAATACATATCCAAAACAGCAGTTCCAACTGCAACCTCAAAAGCTAAGCGATGTCGAATAGCAATACCATGAGCAGACTTTGATATGTTCAGATCTGCAAAAAGAGAGCAGGCTTCAATAAGATTCAACATGGTAACTGTGTTAAGATTTTCTTCAATCAGCTTCATCTCTCGGAAAAGAGTAATTGCTTCACCAGGCATGTCCCAGTAAGTGAATGCTGCAATCATTGTGCTCCAAGTGACCGCATCTCGGTGCTTCATCTGACTAAACTGCTTCCATGCAAGACTAATGCAATTGCATTTCGCATATGTATCAATTAAAGAATTTTTGACCAACTCATTTGATTCATAACCTTGTCTAAGTACTTTGGAATGAATCAACTTGCATTGATATGGTAACATAAGATATTTGCATACTTGAAGCAGATTGACAAGGGTTACTTCATCAGCTTCAACTCCTGCCCTTCTCATTGAATCAAATAACAACAGGGCTTCAGAATGCTTCTCACTTTGAACATATCCAGATAGTAGAGAATTCCATGACACCACATTCTTTTGACTCATCTCGCTGAAGGCTTTAAAAGCAGATTCAACATCATCACACTTGGAATAGAAATCAACCAATGAGTTTCCTACAAACAAGTCACATTTCAGGCCTCTCAAAATCGCAAAGCCGTGGACCAAATTTCCCATTTCAATGTTCTGTAAATTGGTGCATGCTTTGAGTATAGTTACAGTTATAGGCCCATCCACTTCAATGTGAAACTCAGATACCATTTGCTGGAACAACTCTAAAGCAACTCTGGCTTCATTGTTTTGCACATACCACCCAATTATTACGCTCCAAGAGATTACATCTCTATGATGCATTTCATTGAAGAGCTTCCGAGCAAACTCCATCCTGATGTCTGCATACATACATAAAAGGGAGTTCTGAACTGAAGAGATGGCCAAAAACCCACTACGAATAATATACCCATGAAGTATTTGCCCATCATCAAACAACTGGCGCTCACGACATGCACAAATCACAAGCACCAAAGTGGATATGTTAGGTTTGAATCCTGTAATTTTGGCCTGGAAAAACAAGCCTAACCCCTGCTCAAAAGCACATTGATCAAGGTGTCCATGAATGATTATGTTCCAAGAAACTGAATCTCTGTTCCTCATGCAATCAAAAACATCATTTGCACAACCCAGGGTTCCAGATTTCACGTAAAAGTCAATAATAGAATTGCCCAAGGAAGTGAATGAATCAAGTCCCTGTTTAAGCAAAGATGCATGAATGGACTTGCCATAATCAAAAGATATCGCAGAACATGCTTTGAGAATGGGAGGGAAGACAGAAGGATCAGTCAATTGAACTCCCGCCTCCCTCAATTCACGGTGACAGGAAAGAACCTCTTGCCATCTCCCAGTAGCTGCTAAGTTCTTGATCTTTGAAAAACAGCTGGGGAGTCTTGAAACTGATGAAATGCTTGGCAAGCGCACAGCCATGAATCACTTGCATTATAAGGGCTGCAGGCTCAATAGCTAAAAGATTCAATAGAAAGGTAACTCTATTCCTTCCAGCCAATAGCAAAACATCACAAATCTACAGTAGCATTGGACCTCATAAGTCCTTGCTTTCCACAATGAAACAACCGATATGTGCATTCTTGGTGACCTCCTGAAACGCAATTTGGCATCCTTTATTTGCAAATGTTACAGCTTCCAGAAATGGCTACACTAAATCCAGATTCAGACACAAAAAAAAAATAATAATAAGAAGATAGTTAACAGCATATAACAAGAAGGGCCCTACAAGTTGTCAACACCATAAAAAGCCCAGCAGATATAAAAAAAAAAATTCATAAATTGCTTGTGAAATACATGAAACTTAGAAGAAATCCATTAAGGAAAACAAAAATCATAAAAATCCAAACGAAATCACAAGACAATTTCCTTTCTGTTTTTGCTCTTTCCCCCCTGTTTTGTGTACATTTCCTACAAACCAGGCCCACTAAGGCATGACCTTTGGACATTTCCTACAAATACAGAACTAATCACATTGAAAAAAACAACCCCCGTAATCTAAAGGACAATTTTTGCAGTATATAACTTCCTAAATTCCACTACCAATATACAATACCGAAAAAAAAAATCCAATGAAACAAAATACAAAAGAAAAAGAATAAACCCAATGAAAATTTTGGCATAAACAATTACAAAGAGAACCCAGTTTCACACTACTCTGCTTCTGTTACCAGAGAGAAGGAAAAAAACCCAATAGAGATAGTTATCCAGCAGCTATCATTCACTTCAGTTCTCTACTTTACAAGAAAAAAAAAGTCGTTTTTCTCGGACCACACAAACAAACCATATGAACTTGAGAAGGAAACAAAGAAAACAATGAAATTTTGCTAGAGGGGTTTTACCGGCGACGGAGGCCTCTTCCTGGGAAAGGGTCGCAGTAACTCAGAAGAAAGAGCGCCGGCAGTGGCTGTTATAAGAGGCGGCTGGTAATCCCACTTTGAAATTACGATGATTACTTTTGTTATTGTTATTATTATTGTTATTGTTATTGTTATTATTTTGGGTGACGGTACTGAGGTTGAAGGTTTTCTATTGAAATGGGCTTTCTGGATAAGAAATTCATGAGGAAAATTTTGAAGCACTTGGTGACATTGGGGAATTTCTTTTCTTTTCAAATACTCAAAATCAAGTTTTTTACTATGAAGTGGTCTGTCAATTTTGATAAAATAAATTGTGTCTATGTTTAGTACTAGATAGTCTGGCTAATTCCTTAGCTTAGATTATGGATGAGAAAAAAATGCACAAATATTATTTGATACGTAATTTCCTTCCCTTGCTTACAAATGTGAGAATTTTTTTTTTTTTTTTTAATGTTGCTTGCTGCCGGGCTGACAGCAGCGGAGGTGTTTGGATAATAAATTATTTGAAATTACTTTTTAAAAAATAATACTATAGCAATTTTTTCGTGTGATATATATAAAATAAAAAAATTATTTAAAAATATATTTATAATGTAAATAAATAAATTTATGCAAATATCCCTACTCAACAAAAATAACCAAGCTCAATGCAAGCATAAAGAAACCTATATCAATCAACAGTACGTAACTTCAAAAAAAATCAACAATACGTAACTATTTCATTGCTACTAGCCATATTTACAAGAACTTGCGTTATAAGGGAAGGAATGTAAGAACAAGTTTCTAAGTTATGCCAATGAAACGCTACAACAACTTAAAAATATGCTCTCTCCTATCCTATGAATATGCCTGACTAATACAAGACATAAATGGAATCTGATCCAGTTCAAAGAGGACAACAATGCAGAGACGACCCAACTGGTGGAACTCAGGAAAGTCAACCCCTTCTGTTTAACCAAATAGGGATGGAATTATACCACGAAATGAGTAACAGCTGCAAGAAGCTCTTCCCAAGGCTAGATTAAAATTAACCATGCCACTGCAAGGCAAAAATGGCAGCACCACAGTAGCAATAATAGCCAGAGATTCCCAAATTTAGCCACAAACACTTCTATGTGTGCCAAAGCTGCTGCACAGCTACTGCGTTCTGCCAAAACATCCCCAATTGGTTTCAATGAAAGAACTAATCGGAATTCTGCTTTATGTCTACTGTCCCAACATTACACAGATTTCGCTGTATTTCTGTGCTGGCTTTCTATTGCAAATGTTTCCCCAAACGATCTAGCTTATTTGTTCATCCTCATATCCAGATGCCTTCCCTGTTCTACCGATTAAAAACGGCTCTGGAAAAGAGTCACTGCTATGGATTTCAAGACCTTGATATGATCGAGCTGCAAAAAACTCAGCTCCAGATTTGGCATCTCTTCTTGATAACAGCTCAGTCTCCTTGTTCTGCAGCAGCAAAGCCTTCTCTGTGACATTTACCAGGGAAAGAACTGCATCCTTTTCCTCCTTCCCCTCTGATAGGACCAAAAATTCAAAGGGACCATTAAATGAGCACAGCCAAGAAAGAAGCGAGACATTTCAAATTAACAGTCAACAGAATAAAGCTACATTTGTCCATTAACGGATCAAATGAGGAAAAAAAAAATCTGGTTTCCAGAATAAACATATCAGCTCAACTTTATAGGAATGACTTATCATATTATGAACCATTACATGACTTTAAGTTATGAACAGTCACACAAAGAGGGCTAATAGACTAATTCAATCCAAATCGTATACTTTAGAAAATAACCCATCATGAATGATGAGATTTAAAAAACAATGCTGAACAGGAAACAAAAAAGCAAACATGACGACAAAGAGAATTATATATGTTTGTGTGTATACATATATATACACACAGAACATCGCAAGCACATTGATGATTACTCAAGTACATCATCAATAACTATCAACACACAAGCATGGAATAGAAGCATAGCCTTAAAGACTTTAGGTAGTTCACCAATTGGCTTATGTGACCTATATGATAACACAAGCCTTAATTCTGTGTCATCTCCCATCAAGCATCCATGCAAAACACAAGGACCTTGTTTTTATTGTTAATTAAATGAGCCTCAAAAGATGTCTTGAACACCACCCTAGAATGGGGATAAAACTGGGTTCATCAGTGCAAATATTATATCATGGAACTATGCAAGAAAGAGAGACACCTATTCTCTAAATTGGAATTGCAATACAAGTAAATCAAATTCTTATTTGGTTGTCTAGCTTCACCAAGAGGGCTAATTCCTCTGATTGGTACCAGTAGAATATTCAATGAGCTCAGAGCTAATGAAGTTGCATAAATTCTATATAATGGTGCACATAAGGTCATAAGGTCAGCTGAACAAGAAATTGCCTCACTTGTCATTGTTTAAGATTTAGAAGAGCTCTATAGCCTAAAACAAATACCTGGTTCCAATGTTTTTAAAGGAGATTTTTTGAGACCTCAAGATAACGGAAGATACCTTGCAATTTAAAATCTTCAACATATCCACCCTGAAAGAAAGAAAAACGTGATTCTGTCTCATCTTCTACTTCGGCAGGCTGGGAAGCAATCACATCCTGAAATTCCATTGAGTAAGCTCCGGTCCACTGACTGCCCCTGCAATAGCGGTTTAACAAGAATTGATCATCTAGTATTTATAACAAGTTCAAAGGATAATATTATCATTATCAATTCCCAAGCCTGTCGAATTGGTAGAGTCTAGGCTCGAATAATCACCAAATCCAATACCAAAAAGGCATTTGATTTACTTACAGCAGGACTATTTAGAGTGTAAAGGAAGACTTCCAGACCTCAGCCGAATGATCTATTACTATCTCCTGCCCTGAGGTCTGGATAAATTTACTTTATTCAAAAATTAAATAAACTTCGAATCATATAGCAGTGTATCAAAACCATGACAACTGAATGTGAATCAACATATAATCTTAACAACGTCTGCAGACAAATGAGGACAGAATTAAGATGAGTCGATACAATATTCACAGTTCAGGCACTGAATAATCTAAACTTAAGAAGAGGAAAAAAAAAAAAGACAAAGTGGATGGCAAGAGACAAGGACTAAAATAGAAACACAAGGGAACTCTAGCTTGCAAAGAGGTTATAGATCAACCAATCAAGGATCTGAAAAATACTACCACATTTCATCAACAGGTTTACGTGTATTCCTCTTACAAAGTACTACTAGTTATTTTTCAGGTTTTCTGCTCCTATGACAAAGCTAATTCAATTCAATATTGCCTTTCAGCATATATTGTAACAGAGAAATGAAACTTGATGATCTTATAGCCCCAAACTCAATATCTGAAAATAGATAATTGCAAAGCTCAACAATATCCATGACAATAACATTAGAAACTTGAAGATTCATGAATAATGTGGGTAATAAAAGCAGCATTAGAACCAAAACTAGGCTGATGAAATGTAGCAAGGTAAGCATAGATAACAAAAGCAGCATTAGAACCATAAAATCTTCAATGCATGTGAACCAAACACATCTGAACTTCTAAGTAGGTCTAAGGGAGTCCAATTGCTTCTAAGTAAAAGCAAGGCACTTTTGAAAAGCTCCAAGTTTGAGCTTCAGGTAGAGTTACCATTAGCCAAAAATCTTTTTAATATAAACACTTTTATCAGGACATTACCAGGTACTTTATCACTGCAAAAAGAACTTTACCAAATCTTTTACACAACATGGACACTTTGTGCAACCAGAAATCAATGTAAAACTTAAAGCTAGTTCAAAATTTTCCTGATAACTAATTTCCGAACCTCAGAAGAGGTTAGACACTATTATTATTCTGATAGAGGAGTAATATCACACACAGTTTTCGAAAAATGACTTCCCTTCATTTATTTAGCTACCTTGCATACCTCTTGGACATCAAATTGCATAGTACTACTGATTATAACAGTATACCACTAAAGGAATTAAAATGAAGCCTATAATCACTATTGATCCCTGCATGAATTTATTCCAGCAAAGTTGTTGAACCTCTAACATGCAGCACAATTCCTAATTGCTCAGGAAAAGAAAATGTAATAAAAAAAAAAGTATAAAGACAAAATCCATTTCTGCAACCTGCATTATTTCCATGAAATGCAAAACCACCCATTAGTGAATAGTCATCAAACGAAATTGATAATGCCATGCAATTTATATAAGATATCCACTTAGATGTGCTTTAGGTACAATCAGGAAATTATAGACCATCCACAAATTTCAACCACATAAAAAACTTTACACTCATAGTTAAAATGGTATTTACCTGTTGAAAGCTATCAAAGCTTCAAAAGGAGTGATTATAGGAGCTAAAAACTCCTTGCTATCCAAAAGAGCCGTTTGAGCGCAGGATACATAGATGAAAACATCACACTGCATATGCACCAGAGATTTGAAAAATTCTCAAAAGTTAAAAGTTGTAAAGAAAATCTGTCCACAGAAACAATGTTTACCTCAGGAAAATTAGCTAATTTTGCAGGATTTGGCTTTCCCATAAGAAAGGTATATGCCTTTTTCCCAGCTCTAGTCACGAGTTCTGTCATTTGATGAATCATATCTAGATAACCAGCTGCATCAATAATTTTACCAGAAAAACTTCAGTCTGTATCTTAAACATGACGACAAACTAAAAAGGTCAAACAAAATGATGTGCATTGGCAATACATTCTATCAAGCCTGAAGAGAATATTTATTATCTAACCATAAGCTCAGCAAATGTTCAATAAACTACTAATTTTCAGAAGATTTCAATTGATTTGCAAATGCATAAGACCAAATTGGCTTTCAATATGAATTACGGAGCAACATTTGTGGTCTTTACTCAGAGCAGATAACACTATTGCATATGAATTATAATTCTACATATTTAGAACAAAAAAGTCTAACTACGGCAAAAGTCAGAAAAGCATTGATTCGTGATGGAAGAGGGCAAGTGCATATTAATAAAACTGTTGCACAAGAACTTACCAACTCCAAGAGTTCCAACCAAGATCCCAACCATGTTTGCATCCTTCGCTTTTTCAACTAGATAATACCTAATTATTCATGCAGTTGGTTGCACATGGGACAAAAGAATGATTTTAATACGTCAATGCATATCACATCTTATATATAAAAGTTACTAATTTGCTGAAATAAATTAGCATCATTATGTGCTTGACAAGTATAATACCTGCGCTTAAGAATTTTTGCCTGCTGAGATACATCAGTCTTCAAGCAACCTTCAATTGCATCATATCTGACTAGAAACAACAGGTGAGAAATCAACAAACATTATTGCATAGCCAAGTGAAAGAGCATGAGAAAGCAAAAGCGGGTAGCTGAAAAGAACAAAACAAGGAAAATCAATTGACAATGTCAAACCAATTTGAATTGGCGAGCTTCATGCTTATAACAAAACTAAGACAACGAGCAACACAGAAGAGAATGGCAATGCCAAAAATTGCACCCCTCACTTACCTATTTCACAACTATTAAATGTTAATATGAAGTTTGAGAAAGCCGAGTTGTCTAAACCAATCCAGAACAGCAAATAATCCTCCGTCCTGTGTCCCTCAGGTAAACTCCAACCCAAACCACCTAGTCTAAATTTTGTATCAGTCTTCTGAGAAGAATCTTCATTGTTATCCTGCTCGCCATTCAACATTAAATGTCGATTTTCCAATTTCATAGATGCGGATGGAGTTATAACTGAATTAGTAACATTAGCAAAATGTATCTGAAATCCTGAGTTGGAGTCATGAAACCTCATTGCTTCAACATTTAGTGCCTCTTTTATATCCGGCATTCCATGAGCATATTCTAACCCAAAAAGAACCTGCAATATCAGCGATATTCAAGTCAGCAATTATGTAACTTAGACAATATGTGTTACAAGCCAAAATAAAACTATCACCTAGAGCCCTGGAGTGAGAAAATTGCAAACAAAAATTTGTGTAAAAAAAGGCAAAAACAACCACATGATAGTATATGCAGTACTTTCCAACTTACCAGAACAGGCTTGCCACTTTTTACGCCATAATTGTATAAACTTTCAGCACAGTTAGATGCCTTAAGAGGAGCCTTGCCGAAAACACAAAAAGCTGGAATTGTGGTTGTCCTGCCAAAACATATTATAGAAACCCAAAAATTAGAAACAAATGGAAGAAAAATTTTGTTTCCCACCAAATTTTCTACTTGCAAACTCAACAAGGCAATTTAAAACCAGAAAACTTGATACCAAAACATGTTCAAACTTATACATGACAGTATGTATGCATCATCATTGATACTTGTTTCCTTGAATCAAGTACATAGCAGCCTCAAAGAATCAGGAACCACTTGGGATATTCTGTACTTGAAATAAATCTATAGGTACATAAATTGCAAAAAAAAAAATGGAAATGAGGCCTCAAGGGTTCATCAAAAAGCAAGTTTCCAACACATTTGCAAATGTGATTGCTCCATTTTTAAGCCTGAGAGTAATTGGGACCAAGGAAAAAAAGGAGGTAAATACTACAAGACATAATGTGTAACATTTACTGTTCAAATGCACGTTAACAGACAAACTGACACACCAAGATACTCCCCGACTTCCATTTCAGCACTGGTTGAGGCCTGTTTCTTCACATTCAACAACATAATACATGCGAAAGAAGCAATAAGAGCGTTTCACCATGGAAGCTAGGACCAATTGACTCCCTACAACTTCAAAAAACCAAAAGAAAAAAAAAATACAGAGAGTACACTTTTACCAAATTCTACTAGTTCATGTAGCAACCAACTCCAAAACCGAAAAGGCCAAATTTCCAAAACTTTCAAAAGCAGCAATAACAAGTAACAATAACCCTTAATGCACTATCTTCAAATTAATTAGTACCTCATACACTAAAGGTTGTACCCTTCCGACCATTTCCTCAAACTAAACCAAATTAATTAACACTAAACAGCTCCTTAATCAAAATTACGAACATAGTTACTATTAAACACATAATAAACAAACTCACGGGCTGAGGCAACTGTGGCCGTAATGAATAATGCAATCAGCTTTCACATGAGCAGCTCCGACCTCGTCCACGCAGCAGCTGCCGTAGGTGGTGTCGGCCATCACGTACAACTTAGCGGTTGCACGTGACTCGTCGGAATTCTGAAGAGGCCGGTGGAGCTCTTGCCGGAGAGCACTCACGACTTTCCTTGAATCTTTCAGGAGCTCATCTGGAAACTACAAATAAAATAAATATATAAAATCTCAATTAATAATTTTAGGAATTATTTATTAGTTTTTTTACCATTTTTATTGTTAATAAACCTGTAAGGCGACTCTGGAGAAGTTATGGGCGATAATGAAGTCGGCGACGAGGGAAATTTCGTAATAATTTTCAAAATCCATGACTGAAGAATACGGTGCGGATGCGGAGGCGGAGGCCGAAGCGATGGCCTATATGTGTATGAAAAGAAGAGATGAGAGGCAGAAATTGTGTATGAAAAGAAGAGATGAGAGGCAAATATCCTCCTAGTGGGTCTGCCAAAAATTTCATATGCATTAATTTTGAGTGTGAAACTACAACTTAAGAAAATTTCCATAAATATTAAATTTATTAGTTTAAGAACAAAGAGTTACAATATCTGAATAATTTTCTTATTAAAAGAAAATAGTCCTTTGATTGTTCTCTTCAAATGATTTTCACCGAACGGCCAAGGGGCTTATTCTTCAATTAAAAAAGGTGTATTTACAATTTCGGCATGCGAAGAACATTGATCTTATGACCATTTTTTTTTTTTGGAAAATATGAATACTTAAGTTTCAAGCCTTCAGTGCAAACGTGGAGATTTGGATTTGACTTGAGCTTGAAATCAACTTGTTTTCATTTAAACTTGAGTTCGATGATTTAAGAGAGCTCTTGAGTTAGTTCAAAAGTATCTTTCAAATATTGAGAATCTAATTGAGTTTGTTTGGATAAGAGTTTATTTGGATGATTTATTTGAGATATTTACTGTAGCACTTTTTGTGATGTGATGTATGTGAGATAAAAAGGTGATTGGAAAGATAAAAAGGTGATTGGAATTTGTGAAAACAAATTTTGCAAACCAAATTTGGCTTGTCCAAACAAATTCAATGTCTCTTGATTTACGAGGGCAGAGTTTGATTCATATTCAAAATCTCTACTGTGTAAAAGAGCCAAAGGCATTATGAACAGTAGAAGTGTCATCCCTTCCACATGTTTTGCTGTTTTTTTTTTGTGGTTTTATCAAATTATATGGGTTCCTTTGTGGGTCAGTTGTATTGCTTCTAAACTCTTTCTTCTTTGACTTTTTCGTTTTGTCCTTTCTTCCTTTGGTCTTTGGTTCTCATTGTATAATAACCCATTGAGGGACCATTTATTTCAGTTTTATCCAATGCTTTTGTTGCATTTTTTGTCGCCTCTTTGGCAATTGTTGGGGTATCCTGTGGGTTTTACCCTATGTTTTCATAATCGGACCGAGTACCGGCTCGTTCGAGCTCAGGGATTAATGGATTTAACTGGATTCGATCGGGGTTGAATTAGATGATATCATAAATAAAAATTATTTAAAAATTAAAATATTATATGTAAAATACCTAATAACATGTTAATATTAATAAAAGTATATTCATATATATTTGATGTTTCAAATATATTTAACAAGAAAATATAAAGAAATTAGAACAATCTAATAGCAATTTATGTTATTTAATGAGTATTAACAAGTTTAGAATTAAAATTATTGATTTAATTAAAAAATTATACCAAATTTTAAGACAATATTTATAAAGTATGAAATATTTGTGATATATTAATAATTTTTAATAACCTAGAGATCAAAATATAATATTAAAAATATTTTAACCTTTCAACAAAAAGTAAAAAAAAAAAGAGAGTCTATGTACATGCATGCCATGGAGAGGGGGCAGCACGAAGATATGGATGTTGTATGAACACGTGCGAGCGAATTGTGGCCAGGGATGTAGCAGCAGTGCAGCAGTAATCAACTGTGCAAGCATGTCCCACTACGAAAATCGTGTGTTGCGTTTTGGGATTTTGGCTGGGCACGGAGCCAAGGAGATACGGGTCCCTCTCTTTCCTTTCCTTGTGTTAGATCTGAGATGCATGGTGGGATCCCGGTTCTTATTTTTTTCCTGTCAAATCCCGGTTTTTTTTTTTTTTTTTTTTGCGTAGCGACACATCTAGTCTAACCTATCCTACTCCTACTCCTAAGAGGGGGGGACTTACTATCTAAGGAAAGCGACTCTAGAGAGTGGGCCTATAGAGTCGGGGGAACCTGACGGGAACTGAACCACCATCAGACCAGACGGGTGCATCACTCACCCGCATGAATTTAGAACACTCCTCATATTGAGGCACAATGATGGGAGGCAAGGTTTGAACCCTTGACCTCCCACCCCACTACATACAGTGGTGGCCAACTCCTCTAATGGGGAGTTGGTTAAAACCCCGGTTTTAATTTCTCGATTTTTAAAGTTAATTCGGATCGAATAATTGATCGATTTTTAGTTCGATCGGTCGGATCAACTGGTTCAATCTGAGTTTAAAAGCAGAGGTTTTACTGTCCGTTCAATTTTTGTCCCAATTGTTGTACGCATTATAAGTCTTGCACAGATATTGGTCTGCATTTTTTTGGGCTATTTGTATAGGTTTCCTCTTGCTATTTTTGTATACCCTATGTTTATTTTTTGGTTTCCATTTTATATTGATGAATATGATTAAAAATGAGAGATACCTTTTGTAATAAATATGATTGATTACAATTACCTCTGGTTGACTAATTTCCCTTTTTATGATGATTAATATTTCTACGTTCATGTCTCTAATATCACTACTTCTATCACAACAAAATCTTATATTTCATTAATAATTACTTGCTTTCTGTTTCCATTTTGCTCTTGTAAATTTATTTTTGAGCTTTATTTACAATTCTTTGCTATGCTTTTACATATCATTTTGTATATTTTCTTACCCTGCTGGGCTCTACATATCATCTTCTATTTATAATTAAGAAGTAAGAAGATATTCAATAGAAAAAACAAATAAAAAACCTATTTAACCTTTTTATGGAATATAACATGAGAAAATCTATTATTTTGCATGGAATCAAAATTGAAAGCAGGGAAATGTTTTGTTTTTCTATTTGTATGCGCTTTGTATACATATATACCTATCTACTTTTGTATAACAATGGGCTATAGAAATGTTCGATATTTTTATTCTTTATTTTTTTCCTTGCATACATTTATTGATGACGATGGCGTTTCTATTATTTTAAATACAAAATTTCATTAGCACTTAAATTTTTCATAGACTAGCTTATTTTTTTAAATTGATGATTGATTTTGGTAAATTTTAATATTATTTAACTCATTTCCATACTTCACACTTATTAGCCCAAAGCAAATGCCAAAAAAAAAAAAACTAAAATTAATTATATACAAATCATGGGTAACCTGCACGAAGAGTAGGGCACAACCAACTAGTTTAGATTCTATGGGCTTAAACAAACACTCCGCAAGTTCCCGTCTTTCGATGGTGTATTTGCTATCCAAAAGCCAGTCACCTAAATGGGCTGCCCAAAATGGGTTATTATGACTTGTTTTATCTACCCAAACATAAATAGACGTTGGACCTTTAACCCAATATTAGTGCGCTTATCATCATTTTGATCAAGAACAATTTACTTTATTTCAGTACAGACTAAATAAATATACATTAAAATAAGTTGAACAATAGTGGTTTTCATAAATTCATCATTTAGGTAAATCACCGACTAATCAATCAGTTAATCACTACTTCTTTTTTCTATATCCACTAAACGAATGATTTTACCACTTGGAAACATAAAAACTCTTTTCTCCAAAATTTTATTTCTTTTAAAAAGAAGGTAGTGACATGACATATTTTGCAAGATATTTTATTCTTAATATCCCTTTTCCAAAATTTTATGATTTTAATATAGAGTCTGATATATTTATTTTTTAAAGCGTATATCAAGGGGAATAACAAAAATATTTAAACATTAATTATGACTCACTAAATTGTATCCTTCTTAAAATATTTTGCACTGTCAACGTAAAATCTAAAAAGTGACCCTTTCACAGCGCATACAAAAAAAGGTTGATTTCTGAAGGTTTGTTTCTGGTACAACAGTTATTGAAAATTAGCCCGTTTGGATTGTATTTTTTGAAGAAAAATTATTATAACACTTTTATAAGATATGATGTAGAGGTGTCAAAATTGATGAGTTTAATGGGTCATAATTAGATAATGAGTATAATTAAATCAACTCATTTATACCCATTTAATAAATTGGTGTAGGTATGCCCAAGTACTCATTTATGACTCACTTGAAATTTTTAAAATTTTTTTTGCATGTTGTTTGATGAGAAACAATGACATTTTATTGTTATTCAATTAGTAGCAAATTAAAATTTATCTGCTTAATATTCATTAAAAATTGAGTTTAAATGTGTAATTATTTTTAAATGGGTATAAATAGATGAGTCGATTCAACTCACTAGCTATCAATTAAAGCTGTTTAATTGGGTACCCATTTAGACCCATTCAAAATTCATTGCATACCCAAATTTACTTATTTGTGGGAGAGTTTAGTTGGATCAATATAGCTGGGTTATAGTTGACATCTTTAATATGATATATGTGAGATAAAAAAGTGATTAAAATTTATGTAGAAATAATATTTACTGAAAATGTGAAAATTTTTCTGCATAAAATCACAAGCCAAACAAGGGCTTAAATACCACTACACGTTATGGTGCAGGACATATCAGTTACAGGCTTATTTAGAAAAACTTGGCATCTTGGGTCTGCCACTGCATGGTGGACTTCTGCATCGAATTAAGTCACAAGTCATTCAATTAGCCATGCTTGTTTTTACGATCACCAAAGCTTTGTGTACATGCTAATCAACAATAACCTGAAACATGCCATCAATTCAAAGCCGGAAGTAACAAATGCATGTAATTATTTTAGCCCAAATATGAATGGAGCACGCCCAAGGACAGGATGGATGTGGGCAGACTGTTGATTGTTGTGGTGTAAGAAAATCTCCTCTTTCTACTGAAGAAAGATTATGCGCGAAAGCTCAGAAGATTGTAGAAGAGGTAGGAAGGTTTCTTTCATGTCAGGTTAATTTAGTCATGAAAAGGCATCTTTGATTATGTTTTGAAGTTTGTACGCAAATTTGGCTTTATGTTTTTTTTTTTCGGTAAATGTTCGTGTAATTTTTCTTTTTCTACCCGAAAAAAAGGTTATTTTCTGAAATAATTTTTGTGGCATTTAATACCTTGGATAGACCATAAAAGACAACGCTGGTATCAATATTGTTAAAAGGCAAAGTATACTCCAAAAGCAACATTATGTTCTCAAAGTTTATACATTCTTCAATTTTCTGGGATTCAATAAACATAGTGAAATAACTAATTTCTATTTTTGACAAGTTACTATCACGAACACATTTAAGCTATTTAAGTTTGAATTTAAGTTTGTATTTGTGAAGTTATTAACGTGTAGCATTGAAGTGATGACTATGTCAGAAATTTGAAAAAAAAAAAAAAAAAGGAGAAAGAAGAAAGATCAACGATGAAGATATATAGAAACAAAGGAAAAAAAAGAAAATAAAATAAAAAAAGGGAAAGATGGATAAATAATAAGTAGCTAGGGGTCTCCTTCATTTAAAATAAACTCTCAACATGTCTGATGTGATTTTCTTTCCTTTGATAAGGTATTGAAAGAAGAAAACAATAAAAAGTATTGATGCATAAGGACATGTTTTTCTTTTATATGGTTTTAACAACACAAGTACAAAAGAAAATAAAAACCACGACAGTGCTATAAATATCTTTATCATTTCAATTGCTTCGGCAACATAATTATCTTCATTACTTTATGAAAAGTGCACAAACTTAAAGCTAGAAATTAAAGTGAAATGTCCTTACTTTTGGGAAGTTTTGCAATACCTTTTAAGGGGTTTCAATATAAGTAAACCATTTGATTTGGCAGTAGCAATAAACGTGCATAAAAGGAAGGGATAAAGTGGCAAAAACAATAATGTTAGGGACTATAGTGCAAACCAGGAAATTAACAGTTTTACATCGGTGAAAATGACATTATATTGGAAACATAATCAAAAGTACTGTCGTGGTTTTTATTTTAAACGAAAGATTATTTTGAGAAAAGTAGTTAACCCTTGTGTTATTTCCAAGTTGCCTATGGTGAACTATAATTTATAGACTTAACGAATTCAATAATACTATAGTTCAATCTTACAAATAATAAGCCCGAAGAAAAGCACTCGACATATTGAGATTGGTAAAATTTGACATTTTGAGATTTGAAAATTTGAAACAAATTCAATTCTGAAATCATCAGTGTCCACTTGTTGACTACTACAAAATAAAATCAATTACAGAAATGAAATGAAACATTACTGTTTATTGCACAGGTTTTTTTTTCCCTCCCTTCTCCAAACCTCCTACTACCCTCTATCCAATATCGATTTGGAGACAAGTGATCCTCAATTAGGGGGGAAAGCCAAAATACTTGTAGTAGATGATATGTCCACCAAAGGAATGAAAACATTGTGTTTGGCTAGTAGATTATTTGAGATAATTTTTTTTTTTTAAAAATTAAAGTATTTTTTTTATGTGATGTATATAAAATAAAAAATATATGTTAAATGATGTATGCAAATAAAAAATAGCAAATAAGTCACTAGCCAACCTGTGCAGCACTAATCTTTTTTAAATCAGAATTGCCGATGATGGACCTTAATCTCTCTAGCCTGAGAGCGTTGACTCCGAGACTCAAATCATTTCACCAAGTCTACTCTTAGCCGCTTAGCAGTTTTCTGCAAAGGATTTTGGTTTGGAATCCTCGGTGAGCAATCTGCTGCGCAACATTGGTTCAGCACAATAGTCCGGCAATTTGCTTCAAGTCCAGGTGTGTGTGCAAGCTTTTTGAGATTCAGCTTAGCAATTTTTCCTTCTATCTTTCCAAATACTGTTGCTTGATTCTTTGATTCCGTAGCAAAGGGTATAATTAGCACTTTAAAAGATCTCATATATTGTAGCTTCAACTCCAGCTGGGAGCTTTTAATTATCTTTAGCTGTGGAGTCAACTGCCTGTCTTCTTGGTCTACCGTTCCTCAGATTGCTGGTTAAGCAATTATGAGGGATTCGGGACTCTAATTGTAGTCACAAATCTAATAGTAGCATCGACTTAATCAGTAGTTGTTCAAATTTATCTTACAAAATAAAAAGAAAATACTGAAATTTGAAAGGAGCAGTTTAGATTGAGTCCTGTTACTAGCAGCCAGATCTGTACTCAGTCCTATTTGCAGTTGAACCGCTGACTGTACTCAGTCCAGTTCATGTACGTATACTTACCTTCTTATGGTGGAAATTGGTAAAGCTCAAAGCCTTCAAATCCAGAAATTAAGGAGACGGTAAAGTGGAACAGCAATTGTTTCAATTTCTTTTTGTCAGTGTAGTGCTCTGATCGGGATGGATAAGGAGTGCAAATCGATCGTTTCCATTGAGGCAAATTTGCAATCTCTTTCTTCAATGGTAAACAAAAGTTTCTCCATCTAATCAATTGTTTTTTGGTTGAAAATTTGTTTGGTAATTAAAGCTGTAAGTGTTGAGAGACCAGTCAAACGAGTACGTAGGAGATTGTAGGGTGTAAAGTGGGGATCGTAGAGAGGAAAGATCAAAATATATGGTGTGAAGGTATATAGATGTTGGCTTTCTTTTGTTGTGGGATTGATTTCTGTTTGATTCTACGAGAATCCCCACCGTAGAATAAGTCGAGACTGGTTGATGATGGCTTCTAATTCACTTCTTTTGCTCCTTGATTTATCTTAGACCAGCAATTATAGAGCAATGGTGAAAGTGTTCTTTATGGTATCGTATAATCACCGATTCTGAAGTAGAAAAGCTTTGTAGCATACTTTGAGGGCTTCATTATCAGTTGTTTGATAAGAAATGAAATCGTACTTAGACGGGGACCTAGACACAGAAAACTGGACAGAGTATCCGAAGCCGCGAGACTTAGACACAGCAAAAGTAGTTCAGACTGGAAGATAAGTCGAATAGGGAAGCAAGGAGCCGCGAAGCAATCATAGGCTGAAATGGATGGGGAGCGGAGAGGGAGCAGCAGGGTGCCTATATATGGGCCATGGACTGGAAAGTATCCCATTAATTTTTTCTTTTAAATTTTTTTTTTCATAATCATCGAGGACTTCAAGTCTACAAAATGAAAAAAGAAAAGAGGAGAAGTTAAGAGTCGAATTAGGGATTTAATGATCAATTTAATGATCACTTATCTAATATCTCTACTAACTAAATTGGGTTTTGGGAACGTTCCTTTCCTTTCATTGGAACTTAGTTCTAGAAACCAACATTGTTGATGTATAGTTTGATTAAGGAAAATAGAATGATCTTTGCAATACTCTAATCCACTCAAACCAAAAATAATATAAAATAAAATAAAATTCAGATGAGTATATAAAGACATTAAAAATGAAATAAGGGAGTAGTTTTATTTCACAAATCTCATGTCTAAAAGTGTCGATGTCCTTTTTGTTTTTTATATGTATTCAAAGAAATTTTTACCTGGTCAAAATGCCTATTATATTGATTAGGCGCTATGTTTTAAAACTCGAATTGGGTAGTGACTAGACAAATCTTGGGGATCAGGGGTCGATGGAGGTTAACCTGGAGGTCAAATCGGATGACATCATAAATACATCATAAATATATATAAATAATATATAATCAATATAATATATAAAAATTTTCTTGAAATTGATGGTTTATAACTTTACATACATATTTGATGAATTTAGATTTAACCCAAAAGGATTCCACTTAAAAAATTTAAAAGTTATAGGTAAAAAGTGTAATTTAAAAAATATAATAAGTTGATTTTATACTTTACTAAAACAATATGGGGTCAAAATGAACCTATAAAAACATTTGAGAGCATCTAAAGCTATTAACTGCTAAACGTAATGCTTCCTTTTTGTCAGCAGCCGCCTCTTCCTTCTTCCTTTCCTTTTCATCTTGTCTTTGTTTCTTCTTTTTTGTTCCTTCTTCTCTCTTCACCATAAGGTCAGTAGTTCTCTCCTTTTATTTTATCCCACACAAACGAAACACATCAAACACACATGAAAACTCTCTTTTTCTTCATTATTTTCCGTTTTCCCTCTTATCTGTTCTCTTCCCTTATTTGCTCTTTTCCTTTTTTTTTTTTCTCCAATTTGATTTCAAATCTTTGAAAACTTAGTTGCATGAAATGGGGTTTAATGAATTTAGAGAATGAAAATTTTCTCCTAATTTGAATTTCTAATTTCGTTCAACACTTATTCTTGGTGCTATTCAAAGATCAAAGGAGTTTGGAAAAAGGGAAGAAGAAGAAGAAGCCATCAGGATGGTAGTGAGTCAGGTTTCTTTTTTTCTTTTTCTTTTTTTTTTTTTTTTTACAGATTGGATGTTTTGAAGTTACACGACCTTTTTAAGAAAAATTTCCTCAATTTAGTATAAAGAATGTTGCATGAGATCCTGACAAAAGCACGATGCTTTCTTATTGACTTGATTCTACTTTGCTATTTGGTGGTGGTTGTTATTCAAAAAATAAAGAATGGAAAATTTGGAAAAACCTGATTTTAACCGGTTTTATTGGTTTCTGGTTAAATCCGATCTTTGACCGTGTCTTTAATTAGCTGTTTATTAAAGAGAGTCAAATTGGATGGTTGGCTGGTTCCCGATTCGATTGGTCAGCACGGTCAGTCCGGTCCAAATTTAAAAACATAGGTTAGGGGCTAAGGTTCCATTTGATAAAACTGAATCTGAATTCTGAAGTCTGAATTCTGAAATCTGAATATTGAAATAATTAATTTGCTGAATTTTAAACACAGAAAAGAAATATATGAATGTCTGAATTTTAATGTTAAACCTATTTATACTATTTGATAAATATTTTATAACTAAATGCTTAATAAGTTAAATTTGATAAATTTACCCTTATATCTTTTCATCCAAAAAAGAAATAGAACCTATAATTTAATTAGCTAAAAATGTTAGGTGTGAAAATGACAATATTTATTTTTGAATCAAATTAATATAAAAGATGAAATATATTATATGAGGAGTATGGAGAAGATGTGGAAATCATTCAAAAGGGAGAAAAAAAATAGAAAATCATTAGATAGAGAATATTAGATTGTTTAATTAGATAAGAAGTTTGAACATAATTAACAAACAAGGGTAAATTTGGTAGATAAGATAAAGTAATTGAAGTAAGTCTATTAATTCTTATCAGAATTAAGCATTCAGTTAGAATTTTTGTGCTGAAAAAAATACATACAAGTTCAACACTACTTAACAAGTTCAGCAAATGAATTTTTATTTATCTTTTTTTTCCTCAAACGAATTTTCATTTATCAAACACTCAAAACATCTGAATGTCTGAAAAAATTCAGATTCAGCACTTTTTTATATTATCAAACAGACCCTAAGTGTAACTAAAGTGGATTCAAGAAGGTAATGTACAAGTTACTAATTCAAGAGCTTAAGATAAAATAATGACACTACAAAATATTTCTCTTATAAACAATAAAGGGAAAAGTGACATGAATGCTAGGGCAAAAGTAAATGTGTTTGTGCCCGTAAAAATGTATTTGTTGGCAAAATATTATATGTAAAATCTATATATGTGGAAGTAGATTTTCTAGCTAAGGTCATGTAAACTAATTGAAAAGAATTAATGGATTAAATTGTCACTTGATTATCAAGTTCAATGATTCAATACATTCTAACTTCTCTAAAATCCACATTTGAGTGTCATATTTTAAAAACTCATTGACAAATAACATCCAATTCTAAAATTTATTTAAAAGAATAAGACTCTGATTGTCACCTGAATTCCCTCCCCCCAATAGTTTAGTGTATAGGTAAATTTTCAAATTTCCACACAGCAATGGATTTGTTAATACTTCAATGCTGTATTGTCCAACAAAATTAGATAAGAAATGCAGCTTTAATTAGGAATAACGACTTAAATAAGTACCCGGCAAAACAAAAATACAAACAATCTACAACATCGAAATATGTTCTGCGCGTATATAACAGCAATATACCCGTGCTTGGGGCGGTGTTTGGAATCATTGAAAAGTTCCAGCCTAGGATTGCTCAAGATAAATTTGCAGTTTGCAGGATGTCAGTTCCGCCGCCAGTTGGGCAAGCCGTTGCAGCTGCACACGATGATGCTAAAGGCTTCATTCTGTACGCAAAGCACGCAAGAAGGCATGTCATAGATTTACCCCACAATTTTGAAATTCTAAATAATCGAGTGGTTAGTCTCTGTTCAAGTTGGAAGGTGCTCAATGACGATATAAATCGTCAATCGGTGACCAGACAGAAAAACGATAATTACGAAGCTTGTCTTAAAGAGAAAGATCGGATATTGAAACATTACCAAGAGAGAATCGTCAACCGATACAAAAAGCTAGTTGGACTTGAGTCAGGTGCAAACGGAGAAGCTGGAAACCAAATCCCGGTTGGTGAATTGTCAGCCGCTTCCAAACGTTGGAACAACAAATTCTATATCCGAACATTCTACAGACTTGCAAGGCTGGACAAAAACGTTCGCAAGTTTATGACTGAAGTCACTGAACTCGAAATTAAGATTACACTTGAGCATGTTACTAGTCGGGTAAATCCAGAAATTGTTCTAAGACAGAGTGCTAAAGAACTAACTCATGCGCCTTCACATCAAGCGGTCCTTGATAGCCTGGTGGTTTGTTTATGTGACGCAGACTGCAAAAGGATTATCATCCACGGAGAACCACAAGTTGGAAAAACAAATATTTTGAGAAACTTAAATAACCGGTTGGTTCAATGCCCTCCCGGCCTGGAATTGGACTGCGTCATTTGGGTGACCTTTCCGACTCGTCTGTCCGAGCCAGAGGACATCACCACTGACATACAAGACAAAATTCTTCAGCGTCTGGACTTAGCTGGGCAGAATAGTGGAAGTGGGAAAAAAGAAGCAATATCTAGAGCACTATGTGAGAAATCTTATTTGCTGCTTTTTGACGGGTTCTCTCCATCAATTGAGCTTGAGGACATTGGAATCTCTGAAGAACACGAGCACGGGAAAGTCATCATTGAAGCTAAAGACCCATATCTCCTGAAGAATTTTAAATGCCACAAAAAAATCGAATTAGAGAAGCTATCACCCCAAGATTCAAGGATATTGTTTGATAAGATCATTGCTGATGAAAAACTTTGTGAAGAAAACAGAGATCTAGGTGACATGATCGTTGAGGAGCTTGGTGGGCTTCCAGGAGTCATCATATCCATAGCACGATCGCTGAAATGCGAACAAGAAGATTGCTGGGAAGGTTTGAATCAAAGATTGAAAGCAGATGTTAATGTCATTGACCTTCCGGAATTAGGAGGAGTAAAACTGGCTTTTCATATAGCCTATGATAACTTGAAAGAGAATGATCGAAAGTGCGTACTTTATGCAGCATTGTTTCCGAAAGTGTTCCCAATTCCCATAGATATTTTGGTCGAATGTTGGAAAGCTGAAGGATTTCTATGGTGTCCTGGTTCTTCATTTGCTGCTGCACGCAGCGAAGGACGCACTGTACTCAACGAGCTGACAATGCATCATCTCTTGCAGAAATGCTCTAAACGGCATGCCAAGATGCCAATAAACTGCAGGAGAGTTGCACTTGAAACACCTTTTCCTGGGGAGGAACGTGAAACATCATTTGTCAAGTCAGGAGTCCCGGGACACCTAGAAGAGGCCGAATGGAAGAAGGCTAGAAGGGTTTCTTTGATGCAAAGTAAATCAGTAAAGTTACCTGTCAACCCAGAATCTAAGCGCATGTCAACGCTATTTCTGCTACTCAATCCAGAATTGGAAATCATTCAGGATTCATTCTTCAGAAATATGAAGACACTTCGAGTTTTGGCACTGAATAGCTTGGGAATGAAATTGCTGCCCACCTGTCTCTCTTCCCTGACAGCGCTTCAGAGTTTATACCTCAACAATTGTGGTAAATTACAACAGCTCCCACCTGGAATACGGAAACTCAAAAAGCTCGAAGTTCTTGATATTCGAGGCACTTTAATCCGCTGTTTACCAGAAGAAATTAGGAGTTTGGTTAATCTGATCTGCTTGAGGTTTTCATTGGGCCCTGGAGCGTGCAATCCCAGTCCGGACCGAGATTCTCTTGAAAGGCAAACATCGGAGACATTTTCCACAGCTAAACACCTTAACAAGCTCGAGGAGTTGACTATTGTCTTAGAAATCAACAACGGAAGCATTGACCACTTTGTTAATCGAATAAAAGCAGGGTTCTCTAAATTTGAAAATGTAACTCAATTTGAGAATGTAAATAATCGGATTGAGTTACTTCTTCAGAGGCAATATCAACCACCGCGGGGAGGGGATGTAAACTTTTCGAATTCAACTGTTCCTGTAACTCATGGTCACGATGCAACGGCAGGAATCGAGTGGCCGCGATCAGACAACGAGGTAACGTTCCCTACCTGATCAGTTGCTCCTTTTCAAAAACCAAAAGGGAAGCCAAATTACTTGTCTGACTATGACTTTTTTTTCCTGATTTTTTTAAATTGGTTTCATATTTGAAAACTTGATTATATATTACCCCCTCCCTAAATATTCTTTAAAAACTTAATTCCTTTCAGAGATGAGTTTTTACATAGTGTTTAATTCCATCTTATAGTACAATGTTAAATTAACTAAATTATTTCTTATTTCCCAAAACAAAAATTACTTTAAATTGTTTCTTCAATTTTGATATGGTATATTGAAAAAGGGTTATGTCCTTCCATGTTAAAACTGCCTCCTTAAATTCTGTATAGGGACAACAGTCTCCCCTCTAGTTTGTTAAAAAAAAAAATGAAGACCTCCCTTGAAGATTTAAAAATAATAAAAAACCTCCATCCTTGTTTATGATTTGTAGTTAGACAAATTTACCAACCTTCCCTAGTGTAAATTTATCAATGGGAGTTAACAACATTTGATAATTTCCCAATAAAAATCCTACATTGAGGTTATCTAACGTTTCATCAATGGGAGTTTAACAACATCTGACCTACCTTCAAGTACATGTTTTATCTTTTTTTTTTTTTTTTTTCAAAGATAGATTTGTAGTGTACAGATTTGGCTCCATTAAAGTTGTCTTATTTCCCAGTAAAAGTCTTACATTGACTTAATTTTGAAAAATGGGGGTTTAAATTACTAAAATTACAAAATCGAACACTACCCTAATGATATGTATCAAAACAGTCATTTTTATGGTATACATGCCATGCACATAACTAATGCCGTTAGAAGTTTTCATATTCTCATTAGAGGTTCAAGATTTTAATTTTTAAAATAAGGGACTAAAATAGTGGTGATTATAGATAAGGGATTAAATTGGCCAAAAGTAAAACACTAGCATTTAATGTTTAAGTATTTATCGGATTACCAATGTATTTTGTCTTAAATTACCCATTATTCTAAGCTCATGAATATACTTGAAGATTTATGGATGAGAAAGTACAATGTTTAACTTATCCAAGGCCACCTCCTTCTAATATTATTTATTGTAGAAAAGTGGTGTTAGGTCTTTCTACAATCTAAAGAAAACAATTACTTTAATTAGTAAGAGAAAACTTTTGTATTATTTCATTTACCTTTTGAATTATATTTTGGCCTTCAGAACTATTTTGGTCAACTCTGACCTGTGTTCGGCCATGCTTTTTCCAAATATAATCAACTATGACTTCTATCAGATTCTATAATGCATTACAAGTGCATAAGAGGCATGGATGTTTTGGGAAACACCAAAAAAAAAAAAAAAACGGAAAGATGGCAAAGGAAAAAAAAAAAAAACTAAGGAATGCAAAAGGAAAGTAACAAATTTGTTCACATGCACTTGCTAATGATAATGATAGAAAGAACATAACGAAAGGAGGCCATTGTTATTATGAAATTTAAGGGGTGCTATCTAACGTTTCTTAATGAAATTTACCCTTTTGTTTACCTACCAGAATAGAGTCCACCTGATCTTTTTTTTTTTTTTCATACAAATTAATCAAAGAAATCATATATTAAACGACTTATGACTTAAATGATAGAAACAAACTAAGATATGATCCATTTTATTGATTTTAGAAATTCTTATAATTGTGTCTATTGCTTAAAAATGTGGTTGATTTATAATCGTTTTTTATAGGTGAACTCATTAATCACCTTTTCTAATGCTCATGCTATTCAAACTAATGGTTTCCCCCGTTTTTTGGGTAGGTATAAGAGATTCACTTTAGGCATGGAAATAGGAACATTGTTTTGCACCCTAATATTGCTTTTGTATAATTTTACGATAATTTTTATTTCTTCACTATCGACCCAAATTTATTCTTTGAATTTTCACAAATCAAGTAGGCACTTTTAGCAAAGTCATGACTGTTATCCTATTCTTGACTTTCATACATTTACCACATTCACCAAGCATTATTAAAAAACAAAGACATCATGGTATGAAACAAAAGAATATTCCAGTGCACCTAAGTTACAAGACAAATACAATGGTAACAAATTAGAGTAAATCTTATATACACTAACAGTGTATATATTATCATTGCTAAATTTATGACACATATGTAAAGTTAAATTTCAAATTCAAATTTGATATAATTATTATTCATCCAAAACTAACAGTGTGTAGGAAAGATTAATTCAATAAAATACAAGCTATCAATTATATTTGGCTCTTTTTAAAGAAACAGAATCTACATGACATAATAAACAAACTCTTAATTTAGTAACGACAAACTATCAGCAACAAATTTATGAATTTTGTTTCAAATATGTGTTGAAATGATTGCTACTTGACCTTAAATTGACATAAAATAATTAGAGTAGAAACTGGAAAATATTGGATTGACATCAGATATTTGTTTAAGAGAAACTGAAATTTTGATAAAATTTTAGAATAATTTGACGTCTAACTGGAATCTTGCATAAAAGTTAGGAACCTGCACAATAATTTTACTTGGCCTAAAGTCTTTATTTTCCATTAGTTGTAAAAAGCTAAAAATCGAATCTTATTCCGTGACCAGTAACTATGAGGATGATAAGGTTGGCGATTGTTGTGTGCCCCATCCGAAAATTGAGCATAAATTACCAGAGCAATTATGTCTTTAAGGTTCAAAATGCCCTTCAAAGGTCTAATATATTGACTTTTTTTCGTGGTCGAAACGGTAGCTGTATTAGTAAAGCCAAAATATACAATATATGGACAATGGTCCAATGAGCAATGGACAAAGGTCCAAAAAACTATACAGAAGTGCCTGTACTATCACAGAAGCAGGAATAACCCATTCTTCATCCTGATATATGCTTAGAGCATAATTGCTAAGAGATGTAATAATATCATTTTTATCTGCGTACAAAACAAACAAAAGCACTGTGAAAATAGTAATCCCAGGGACTTGATGTCTTCACTTCTATTCGTATGCTTCTTCATCCTTGCTCAGCTGTTTTAATGATTTCTAGCTTCACTGCCTCTGCATGATCTTGCACCAGCTTCCCTTGCTTCCTTTCCTCCATTGCCTAGCCTGTTTTGACTTGGCCTGATTGATCCCTTGCAATGATTCCCATTCCAGATATTTGACAGTTCTCTAGCTGCTGTACATGAAGTTTAATACTGACACACCTATGATCCACTTAGTGATTTAGATTTGTTCTCTTTTGTGTTGCTGTTTCCTGAGTGCTCCTCTTTTCTTTCCTTCCTTTGATTGCATCATCAAACTCCATCCATTACGTACATGTTTTCCCAATGATTTTCTGTGGCTCCTTGTTTTTGTGATTCAATTCTATGTCATTTCTGGCTTTCCAGATTGCCAGAGAACATTAATTGTGAGGGGAAGTGATCTAATATACTAACTAATTAATTAAAACTATCAAATATTTGTAAATACTAATCAATCAGTTAGATACCAAACAATCATGTGGGTCCCCTTGTGCTTCTAAGCATCCTACATTTGTATGATCAGCATTAATGGAAGAAGCAGAACACTGACAAGATGAAATTGTGTATCTCAATGTTCTTTATGATTTTGACGTCCACATTGTTTGAAGAAGTCGACCCTGTGCACTGTCATCCTTTATAAAATAATTGTAAGAAGAGAAACCTAATCATATTATGTTTTCTATCGATTGAAGGTGTATAGCAATTTGCAACCTTCAACTTGGGCTTTGCTAATTTGACTGTCGTAGCTGAAGAGATCCGTGGAATCAATGCTTATGCAAATTTCCATAGATTAATAATAACATCAATTTTTTTTTGGGTTTTTAGCTTGTATGAGAATTTTCTGAACTTTTACTGTGAAGTACGTGACTGTAGCACAATTGACAAACACATATCGACTAAAGAAACCAAAACAGTTGAATATACAATCTTAACAATTCTAGGAGTTGAGTCCATATCCACTTAGTGCAAGAACAAAAACATACCCATTCATTTTGTACTTGAATTTAAATGTGCATAATTCTTTTGATCTTAAGAATTATTCAATCTTCTTATTAGTGGAGATAACATCATTATACAATGGCATTGGAATGAGGGAGAAATTTCGGTTTGAAGACAAGGACGAGAGATAGAGAAATAGAGAGGTGGGGGTGAGTAACAGGATGAATTCCCTAGAATGAGCAAGAAAGAAGGGGAGTGTTCCCCCCTCCCCCAAAAAAAAGGAGAGTATCAGGATGGAGAGTTGGAGTGTTATAAAGAAAAGGAAAATAGAGAAGAATGAAGGATGAGGAGGAGAGAGGCAACTGGAATGGAAAGAGGGAGTAACGTTCAGAGAAGCAAGAGAACTGAGGTCATTGGACCTGGAATCAAGGAGGATACTAAAAAAATTAAATTTGCTAGCATAGGTATTCACTTGGTATAACCTGCTACAATATTTCTGTTCAAGTTAGTCCTTGATGCTGCTATTTACTTGCAAAAGATGAAAATTCATGTAGGACATATGTCGTATCATTAGCATCATTTTATGTCACTGTCGGAAACCGAAAATCATCCATTGGCAATATCTTTGCTTTGCCTAATGCTCTGTATCCACTCCCCATTCTCCCCCTGTTTGAGACGGTTCGGCTTGAGGCTGGTCCAACATGTCATTTGTTTTACAACACATATGTAATGATTAGAATGTTGATGCTCAGGCACTTCCATATTTTCAGGGCCGGGTTAGAGGTGGGGTTTGTGGTGCAAATTGTCTGGCAAGCGTGAAGGATAAAGGGAAGGGAACTGAAACTCTAAAGGATAAAAGTGCTATTCTGCAGACTGGGGAGCCTTTAGAAGCAATTGCAAATAATTTTGAAGAAAACGTTGACTTGTAATTTTCCTATAACCTTCTGGCCCTCATAAGCTTATAATTATGTTTTTGCTAGGTAAGTGACTGTCACATTTGCATTCCAGGGAGGTGCTGTTGACGGACCAATTTTCTAACCCGGAGCAAGTACTTCAAGAACCGCCGGTGAAGCAGAGTATGCCACTGAATAACTGGTCTCCTCCAGTCGACGAGAGAGTGCAAGCTCCATTTCACAACTATGGCTCTGCCTCTGTGAGGTTAAAATGATTTTGTTATTGTCTGTGTGGAAAACTAGTATAAGGGATGGGCTTGGATAGGTTTTTTTCCCGAAAGGAATGGGCTTGGATAGTTGGATCCCTAATTAATGTGCGTGACTATTTCTCATGAGAATAATTCGTATGGACCCCGTACAAAATATACTGCTATTTCTAGTTGACTGGTGTGTAGTATTTTGTGAAACTGTATAACGGGCTTGTGTAATAAATGTTAGCATATATTACTCGTATTTGCTTTATCATCTCTCCTATTATCTTGTTATCCTTTGTAATTGATATACGATTAGGATAGAATTCATTTTTGTATTCCTACATGATAAAGATAGAATTAGGGTGTATTTGATAAAATTAAAATTTGAAAACTAAAATCTGAAATTTGAAATCTAAAGTCTGAATCCATTAAATTATTGAATTATTAAATATTAAATATAATACATTTAACTATATATCATATTCAGTGATAAGTTATTAATTTATCACTTAATTTTGGAAACAAGTTTTAACTAGAAAATTTAGTACCACTTAATTAATTCAAATATTGAATTTTTAGTTATTAAATGCATTTGAACATGTTAAAATCTGAATATATTAAGTTTAAGTGTTGAATTTGGTTATCAAACGGGGTCTAGTTATGTGATAACAATAGAATTAGTGTGGTATCCCAGTACATTAGATTAGCAGTTTGTAATTTATCTTTGTTTATATTCTCGACTGTACATGGCATTATGTAAACTTTTTGACATGGTATCAGAGTAATGATCTTGCTTGCTCTTTTTTCCATATTTGAATTTGTTATTATTTCCTCATGTTTTAATCTTTTGTTATTCCTTCTTGTCGAGTTCTTGAAACAATGGCGGAGCAAATTAAACCACGGAATCCAAGAAATTCCTTGACTGGTGATGTGTTCTGTGATCCAAGTTCAAATGATATAACAAATTCTTTGGTTTCCACTACTTCAATTAGCAATTAAACAGCCGTAAACTATGAGCAGCTCCTATCATTTTTGAACCGTGAAAAAGTCTCTGGCCCGGTTAATTTTGCTAGTAATACAACTCATTTTTGACTCCAAATTCCTCTCTTGCTTCACTTGGTTACTAGACACAAGTGCTACTCATCATTTTATAGGATATGAATTCTTCTTGTTCGATCTAGTGAAGTCCAAAACACCTAATAACATATTCTTACCCGAAGGCACTATGAAACAACTTCAAGAACATGATAGTCATCATTTAAATTCTCTGATTACTTTGCATAATATTCTACATGTTTCAGGTTTTCATTGTAATCTTATTTCTATTAGTCATCTCATCAAAGAACATAATTGTGTGGTTATATTTTTTTTCCAATTTTTTATGTTGTTCAGGACCTATGCTCAAGGAAACTGATTCGGGTAGGTAAGGAATGGAATGGTCTTCACTACTTCATCACAAACTATGCCGAGTCTTGTCATGTCAAAACTAATGTAGTTTCAGGATCCAATTTTCTATGGCATCAAAGGGTATGACACTCTTTACACAATCGGTTGGTGTCTATACCTAATTTTTCTCATATTCGTTTTGATAAAGTTGGCCAAGAATGTACTGTGTGCCCTTTGGCAAAGACTTCTGGGCAAGTTTTTTATCCAAGTATTAATAAATCTGTGACTCCTCTTCATTTAGTTCATATTGATATATAGGGGGACTTATCAAACACCTTCAAATTTTGGGACTCATTTTTTTTAAACTCTTGTGGATGATTGTACTAGAATAGTTTGGATGATTGTGACAATCAAGTTGCACTTCATATTGCTGACAATCCTATTTTCCATGAGCGTGTCAACACATATTGAGATGGATCGTCACTTTGTTCGTGGGTGGATTCAGTCCAACGAGTTTTGCACCCATTTTATCCGTTTAGAGGATCAACCTACAAACTTGTTCACAAAGCACTTGGTTTTGATCTTTCTCATCGATTATTGTGCAAGCTTGGTGTGTCGTTCCCCCACACTCCAGCTTGCGGAAGGCCGTTAGCATATATCACTCTTATTTTCTTTATCATCTCTCATGTTATACGATTGGGATAGAATTAATTTTGTATTTTTATACGATAAAGATAGAATTAGTTATATGACAACAATAGAATTAGCGTAGTATTCTAGTACATTAGGTTAGAAGTTTGTAATTTATCTTTGTATATATTCTTAGTTGCACATGACACTTATGTACAGATTAATAAAATTGTCACTTTTTTTTACAATAAATATGCAAATGTTGTCCATCCTTTCGGATGGACAGCCAGGATTACCTCGAGGAGATGAGGAAAAATTGAATTTGACTCCAACCCTTCTTTGACCTGTATATGAAGCAGCAATGCTCTATTAGCAATGGCTTCGGTTGACCTACACTATATATCTAGCTAGATAGAAGCTTATTTTACTACAACCTACATTATTTATCTAGCTAGATAGAATTATATTTTATCAAGTTAAATTATTTTCACTACTTGCAAACCTTAAACATGAAGCTTAAATAAGGTAAGTGTAAGCATTATTGTGATGTTAATTTTTATTATTCCAATTATGCCCTTATTAATTGATTAATGAAGTTTCATGTTATGCCCTTTTAATTTATTGTGATGATTAAAAATTCATTATATCATATCTATTGATTTAGATGAAGTTAATGGTTTATTATTATTATTATTATTACTACTACTACTACTACTACTACTACTACTATATTAAAAGTACCATGAATAAAGTTGCTTTGAAATGTAAGTGTAAGCATTATTGTGTTTGTAACTTTTATTATTCCAATTATGTCCTTATTAATTGATGATTGAGATTTCATATTATTCTCTTTATAGTTTTTAATTTATTATGATGATTAAAATTCATTAGACCATATATATAGATCTAAAAGAAAATGATGGTAGATGACTAGAAAAGACATTAAGCATTAGAGACTAAGTGGGATCTAGTCTTTATTTTTTATTTGTCCAAAATAACTTTCTCCCTAATAATTAAATTTATTGCATTTCAATAAAAATAATAATTGTAGCAGTTATGAAAAAAAACTATAACCTTAATTAAATTTGAATAATGAAGACAATAAATAAAATATAACACTCCAAAGTAATGTGATTCTACTCTAATTTTTTTTATTTTCATTAAAAATTCTTGATTAGTTACGTCTTAATTGAATTTTTAAAATCTTCAAAAATGCTAGTATTGATACCAAAATGAGGTGCTTTTAGGATAATAAAATCTTTATCATTTTTGCTTTATGTCAGATTTTGTCCAAAAATTAAAAAATAAAAGAAAACAAAAAAAAAAAAGAAAAACTCAATTATCTCTACCAATGAAATTTTAATTCTCAAAAAAATGAATAGTTAGACAAAAAAAATTTATATGTAGTGGATCATTCATACTCCATTATTAATACGAATAGCATATGAAAAAAATACAAAGAGTTTAAATTCAAAGAATATATATATCTTCATTTTTCAAAAAAAAAAAGTGCATATAACTTCATATTGAGAAATTTCATCAACCAATTGACAAATTCAACTTATGTAACATGAAAAATAATAGTGGTAGATCATGCAATAGATATTTATGCAAACAATTATTTTTATTTTATTTTTACCCTCCCATCCCTCCGCATATTTTTTCTATTCCTAGCTGTTAAGTGTAGGATTTGAATCCTAAATTTAAAATCGAAAAGAATTCTAAGAGCTCTCTTTTCACCTTTGGGCCAAGTCCAATGATTAGTAAACAATTAACTTTTGCTTAGCGTGCAAATTCAGGTCATCTAACTTCAAAAAAATTTAAAAAATTGTTGGAATATCTAATTAAAAATAAAAAATTGTAATGGTATTATCATAATTTGTTTGTCTTGGAAAACAAAAAAAAAACAAAAGAACAATTAGAAGTATTGACATGGTACAATCCATTCAAAATATTGTTAAATTTTCATCTTCTTTAATTAATTGTCAATGTATCCTCATTTGTTAAAAATTCTTTCGATATTTTATATGAATTTATAGATACAACATTTTGTGAACCTTTTTTTTTCTTTTAAAATAATAGTTTTAAGGACAATTAATTAAAGAAGATGAAAAATTAAATAAAAAAAAGAAAATAGGGAGAAGGTTAGGTTGAGTCGTATGGCAGAAGGAATTATCAGTAGGAGGTCCTCGGTTCAAGACCTCCCATTTATTGAAAAAGATAAAAATAAAAATAAAAGGGAAAATAAAAAAATTCAAGTATTAAATTTGTTTAAAATTTTGATGTATAAGAAATATTATAGCTTATGATTTATAATCATATGCAAGACATATGACCTGTTACTAGTTAACATATAAAGTTTCATCATGTTAATTTTAGTGATCATCATCTTAATTTTTCAATGTCGGTCCAAAAAAGTATTATACCACTTGCATGCCTTAGACATGACGCTCAAAAAATGATCGTTATAAAAAAAACAAAAACTCATATACCATACAAGTATAAATCATGGCAGCAATAAGGCATGAATCAAATTATCAATGTTCCAAAAATTTTTTCCATACAATTTGAAGTGGGCTAGGGGACTAGGGACTCCTTGACAAGTTTGATCATTTTGTATGTTAATTCGTGCAACTCAATACTAACCATTAAGACTTTCAAGAAAATTTACTTTTTCTAATTGGTTCTTGGCAAATACTATATATTGCCAACTTCAACTCCCAAGTTTTAAGGAGCGTAGAAGAAAGACTAGGAGGGTGTAACCGCGCTATGCGCGGTGGATCAATGCAATTATACCCTGACTTGTATTGGTCATTGAGAGTTGGTATGATGTTAGAATAAGAAGAAACATGTAAACTGTATAGGTTGTTGAGTTTGGATTAGGATAAATATGGAATTATTAAGGTGAGAGTTGGGTGTGGAAGTGAAATAGGCTGAAATCATATAATGAAAAGTAAAAACAAGAAAGGAGTAAATGTAGGAGAGTGGTGTATATGATAGCTGAAAATGTTAGAATGGTCCAAGCATTAAAAGTTATAAATGGAAAAGCGGTAGAAATGGTTTGTCAGTTGTTGATGTTGATTTCATTTATATGTAAAGTTTTATTTATAAAGTAGAAGGTGATGATTTGATAAATTGGATATAAAATGGTGGATAATGGTAAAATATATTGCGGAAAATTTTTTGCTTTTGAAATGTATGGTATCACATTCCAATATAAATTTTTTTGGTAAAATAAATGACAGTTATATATGAAGTTATTACTTGAGTTTGCCTTTTCAACTACCAAGGAATGAATATCCTCTTAAGTCACTCTTCCAATAGAGCTAGTTGCCTCTGCAGAAGGGAGTTCTTCTTTTTATTATTCCCAAGTGGAACTAAAAAGAAAAGATGCGAAGCTAAAGCGAAGAGAAGGATGTCTCAGGGAGGCATCCGAACGAAGCACTCAATACTTTAAGATGAAAGGAATGTATAATACCTTATAGTGGTGGAGAACGGAGGCAGGATAACACCGCAATCGTTAGTAGGTTAGCCTTGGGTAATTTCCCGCTTGAAAGCATGCCATCACCAATTGAATACCTTCTTAACCCGATTAATTTATAATTGATTTTTTTCTTTTTTTAGTATTTTTAGCTATGAAGCCATGTTTATTGATTAATCACAGAGTATTAATAAATAAGGATAACATAGTTTATGAATAATGTTATAGATACAAAAAGTTAATGACTAATTATAATAATAAATTGGCTAATTACAATAATGGATATGAAATACAGGGTACCAAGGGAAAATGTTTTCAACTCCATTGCTGTCAAATATTAAAACAGTAAAGATGGTCTTCGATTCTGGAATGAAAATAAGGACGTCATTGTGTTGGAGTTGATGTTGAAGAATGAAAGCTTTCCAATTTTTTTTGAGCCGCTTGCCTTTCATTCCAATTTCTGTTATGTTATCTCCAGTTTTGAGAGCTATAAGTGGAGTTTTTTGTTCATTGAGAAAGTAGTCAAAAAATCGTGGGATTTTCTGATACAAAAAGTAAAAGTTAGGGAGCTGAGTTGAAGGAAATAAGTTAGGTAGGGAATAATTTTAAGGAAAATATGATGAGGGGAAATATGATAAGGATTCTTTACCAATGTATACGGGTCGGCTGAGTGAAAGCTTTGATAGAAGCCTACTGAAGTGGATAAATCTTGTGAGAAATGAGGTTGAAGTGAAGATGTCACTATTTCTTCATGAATTGGTGGACCGGCATGAGCTGCATATAAGAAATATTTTTGTTGGAATAAAAAATGTAGGATTGGAACATTAGTATGAAATAGAAAGGATAAAAATGTATTATGAATGTCTACAATCTTGCTGAAGATGAAGGTTGGTTAGGGGCACTGTCCAGCTGAGATTAACTTGTTGTTGTAATTCACAAAAATTAATAACATCAAAGAATAAATTCCCAATATGTCGAAGCAATAGCATGTGATGTTCGTTAGTAATATTCTGTTCACAATATTCATCCCATCATGCTCCAAACGAGTCATCATTTACTGTAATATTCCATTGTTTTGTTCCATGCGTGAAGATAATTGTATGACGGCCATGTTGAGATAGTAATGATTTGAATAGGAGGTAAAACCTGCATATGATATTAAGATAACATGGTTTTTAGATGAAATGTAAATTAGAGAAAAATTTGGAAACATATGGTATTGAACAAAAAGGAATGTACTTGGCCTCTATTTTTGCATCTGATGAGAAAGCAACATCTTTGTGAAATAGTGCTTGCCATTTTGAAGAAAGTTCAGGTATGGATTTGTTGTAGTTGTAGTAAGGTTTAAACTTCAAGTGAAAGATGAGAGTTTAGAAATGAAAAAAGATTTTGAATCTGAAGGAGTTATGAATGTATGGTAAGAGTAGAGTTAGAAAGACTGGGATAGAAAAGATACGTATATATAGAGAACGAAGAAACTTAGAAGAAAATATTTTTTAACGTAATGAATGTATAAGAACAGGAATGATTAATGAAGATGGTTGAATATATCAGTTTATAATTTAATTGATACACAGTTACAGTTTGACAGAAAGTAATGATAGGAGAAAATGAGTTGGTGCATATTGTCAGACTAATAAAAATGAGATAAGGTTGCCGTAAATGAGAATGATTCAAGAAGAAAATATTTTTTAACGTAATGAATGTATAAGAACAGGAATGATTAATGAAGATGGTTGAATATATCAGTTTATAATTTAATTGATACACAGTTACAGTTTGACAGAAAGTAATGATAGGAGAAAATGAGTTGGTGCATATTGTCAGACTAATAAAAATGAGATAAGGTTGCCGTAAATGAGAATGATTCAAGAATGAGCACGTGGTTTGTTCTGTGAATCTGTATTTTTATACGTGTAAGAAAGGTAAATTGAAGAAGAAAGATAAATGGAAACAATTTTGATAACATAAAACATTTAACTTGACAAATAAAGGATTTTGCGTGGACAAGAAAAGATTGTTATGTAATCTTGAAACAAGCAACAGTATAGTTTCTGTGGCGATCCCACTTCCCCCTAAGGCGAACCAGAGGGTTGGCGGGCCGTCTGCCTAGCTCTCACTAGGACTCACGCAAGCAAACTAGTCAAATCCTTCCGAAGTATAACCTAGACTATTACAACATCGTTTCTCTCCAAATAAACCAATTACTAAAACCACATTAACTTCAGAGATAACAGTATTATAGGATAGCTAATCGTCGATTCTTAAACCTTACGCATTACAAACCACTGAATAAAATCCGACAATCCCAAATAACAAATTCATATAAGCCACATAACAAGTCTAGGTTTTACACTTTTCCAGCTTCAAGTGGCAATCCAAGACAAAAAGTCGCCTAAACTTAACATATTCCCAATCCGATCTATGACGTAAATATAATTATACATTACAAACCGCAAAGCGAAGTCATCAGATTCAATTACATTCATAAGAAAATACAACTAGGTTTCAGATCGCCCAATTGCCAGGACCTGTCAAGAAAAATAAATGATGTGGGGTGAGCTACACAGCCCAGTGAGGATCCAAGACACTCTAACAATTCAAACAAATCAAGAAAGTCGGGCATATCATATGCATGGTTCAACGTTACACAATGACATGTTATCATGAGGTGATAATCATTATACGGTAATTTGAGACATTTATCATAGTATGAGACATTTAGCATGTATAGTTCATGATTTCATGTTGGCATTTTAGCATGAAACAATTATCATGATACAAGGTAAACATATATTGTAGGATACGGTGTTCCAATGGAACTCTGTCGGTCATCTGCACCTTATGACTTCCGGATCCCCTCGGTTTGACTGGCCATCACCTTATCCCTCCAGTGGTAATACTCGAGTATACCGAAACGGTGGCCCAGGGTTCCAACCTACCCAACCGAGCCCAGTTCTGCCTTGAGTAGGTCAGTAACCAAGGGCAGGGTCCAAGTTCAGCTTAGAGCCTACAACATGCACAGGTAACCAAGTAATTCGACAAAAGATAGAATTCATCATTTGAGTAGGTCGAGTGAGGTAAAGTACACACTCGCCTAATAATGATGGACAACTTCATATAACATGTGATTCATGATAATCAAGTAATCAAGTGGATACTTAGCACGTAAGCAATACAAGTTGATTTCATGGGAGCATGTAATTCACGGATATCGAATAATCATATAGATTGGAAATCATGTGAGTAAATAGTCAAGTAATCAGGTAGTCATGTGGGTTGGTAAACGGTTCACGGTTAACGGTTGACGGTTAACGGTTGAGTAGTGACGGTTATTTGGCAGGCATTTGCCATATTAATAGGCCATCATTGGCCGTTATCCCATTTTTACCATGTGAGAGTCGAGGAGATTCACTCCAATGACGTATGCAACCATAGCATACCAAGTCATGTTATTCGAGCATTTTCAAGCATGGGTATGGTAAATATTTAACACATAGTACTTAACACTTAGTAATCATGAAATGAGCATGTCCTAGACTTATTCCATTACGTATTCCTATATGGAACACTCACCTAGCAACAAGAGCAATAGGTTCAATTTGAAGTTCAAGCGTCCTCTGTCGGATCCTCTTAAAAGGTCCTCATGTGCGCCTGAACAAATAGTAATAGTCTATCATTTACAATCCCTACTATTGATGAAGATCGTATCATAGTACAATCTTAGGAAAAATCTCGTGAAACAAGCCTTAATTATCCTAAATCGAGAATCTCAAGCGGGGTTTCAAAGTACAAGAGAAATTAAGTCTACATCATGAAAATCAAGGATAAAACATTTGAATAATATCGAAGGAATAAGGAGTACTTGAAAAACTCCATTTCCGTGGAATTCGGAAAATTTTCAGTTTTGATACGATATTTTGAAAAATCGTATCTCACATTCTACATGTCAAAAATTAGAAAGCTTGGTACCGTTGGAAACCTCTTCTAAAGTATTAAAAGTTCCTAGAATACACTTTTCTAAGATTCCACATGGAAAACATTCAAAAATAAGCTCAAAATCTCTGTTTTGGTTCCTAAGGCAGATTTAGGTTGGTTTTTGGCCAACTTTGAAAATTCGGAAATATTCACTTGATTGGAACTAGCTTTTGAAATTTGGAACTCTATTTTTGTTGTAATCCAAGAGTATAAAAAAATAGACGGAATGAGAAACAGAGTTTTTAGCACCAAGATACGGTAGCTCAAAGTTACTAGAATTTTCTTGTTAAACAAGGGTTTTCCAAAATCAAGTCTCGAACTTTGGTAATTTAGTTGGGCAGCGAAATGAACTCGGATTGGTACCAAATTTGACATGATTACACTACGATATAAGGGCTATTCCTCTATCAAATTTCATAGAAAAATATGCACAGAGAGTCACTTAACAAAATCACTCAAGTTTCCAAAATTTTAAGGCAAGGCTGCCTTGTGTATGAAAATTTCCTTTTCTAAACTTTTGGCCAAGAGAAAATCCTCTAAACATGGTTCATTTGTATAGGTAAAATCTAAAGAACATTCATGGTACCTTTGGTGGGTGTTTAACACCAAGAAATTTAATTATCAAGTCTATGCCAAGCCTTGCATCAAATCTGTCCAAAAGTTAGGATTTCCAAGAGCAGGGCAGGTTCCGTATTTTGATCACCACTCACTCAATTCAACTCGGAATTGAGCATGGTTGGTGGCGTTGGAAAATAGATTTGTAGGGCTATAATTTCACAGAAGAAACCATTTTCAAATTCCATTCACAAACAACTCGTTTTTGAGCATCAAGATACAAGTCCTGTCTTGTCTCCTGGAGAGAAACGAAACAGGACAGTGATTTTCAATCGAATGGTGTGGCTCACTCAAGTGGAACCAGAATGTGCATTTGGTACCAATGGAAAGCTGGGAATGTCTAGTTTCAAATGCCACTAACAGCACTCAATTTCGACATCGGAGTACAGAGTTATGGCCAAAACAAGGGGACTGCCTGAGTATTACGGGAACAGTTTTCCAGATTTGGCAGATTTTAAAACTCAACATGCACTCACCCAAATCACGTAAAATTTTGAAGAAACTTTAAACACAACCTATATTTCACATTTTTATCAGAAACAAGTCAATTGGACTTCAAGAAAATACACTAAATTGCACGAAAATAGCAGGGCAGAAACGGCATATTCACATGCAACTCCGCATTTGACTTCCTTTTCATTTTTGCCACTTAACTCTACTAAATTAGCACTTAATCAACACAATCAGCATCCAATCCTAGCTAATCAGATCATCCAAGTCATTGTGAGATTTCATAGAGCCACTCACCAATTTTCCATTAAAACTCAAAAGAGCCACCATCGGCTAAGCTGGAATTTTTCCAGCGGCCATGCAGTCCTCCAAACAAGAATCCCAGCAACAAAACTCAAGCTTGTCACCATAAAACTTACATGCACCACCCTATAAGCATTCTACAGGACATAAAACATGGATTCTAGTCATAATCTAGCAAAAGTTTTGGAGTAAAGAACCAACACTGCAGCTTTTCCCTCTCGTTTTGCTGTCCAAAATTTTCCAGTTTTGAGATTGCTTTAAAAGTCAATATTTTCTTGCTTTTAACTCCTCAAATACCACATGCATGTCTAGATAAAAAAGGTAAATGGTATATGAAGTGAGATTTTTGACCAAAACCAACAAAACTTTGAAGTTAAAGCTGCAAACCCTCAACTCTACTCCAACAGCCCTCTATTATCAATCATGATCGGAATTTTCAGCAAAGTTTCCTCAACGCCAACACTTATCTCACTTGGATTCAAGTCAAATGCTACATGTAGGTCAATATTAATGTATTATAAGGTGTAAACAACAACAATATGCAGTTTTTCAGTCAAAATTCATGGAGAAAACTGGAAAATTCTTTCTTTCCCTCTTTCGGCCATCTCAACAGATTTCCAGCAAGTTTCTTCAACATTTGCAGCCAAGTTTGCCAACGTTTCACTAGTTTCAAAGATAAAAATCTTATAAGTCAAGAGATTAAACATATATCATGCATTCCTAGTGAAATTTCTTCCAAGTTTTTGAATGAAAAGCTGTGAAACTCCAGCTCTCCTTCCCTCGGCCAAAACAGAAATTTCCAGCAATAAATCAATCTTTAAACAAGATTTTTCTTCAACAAAACTCACTTTTCTTAACTAAAAACCAGCATGCAATATGAGTAATCAAGAGTATTAGAAGAATGAGGGGTTTTAATACAATTTTTTTTTACCTCCCTTTTCTGCAAAAATCTCAGCTGGAAAATGCGAACAGCTTACTTCATCTCTCTCGGTTCCTCGAGCAAATCGCACCAGGTTTTCTCTTCTTTCTCCCCTCGATACAGCTAATATGAACACCAAGAAACCGCAGTCTCTTCCTCACTCTCAACTCTCTTTTGTGTATCGAAATGAGAAGAGAAAATGGTTTACTCTCTACCTCACTCTCTCGGTTGCAGCTGGGAAACGAAAGAAGGAACCAGAAATTCTCTCGGTTTCAAGACAATAGAAAGGCAGCTGGTTGCATGGTTATTTATTCAAGTATTGAGGCTTTAATGGTCTTTTAACATTAAAAGTATTTATTTCCTAAGGAGTTGGAATCTTATCATCTTCAAATATTGCCTCAAACTTTAGTTTATTCTAATTTACATACCCCTATAAGAATTTTTCTCACACCATCCTAGGTATTTCCATATTCTTGATTTACAAGAAATTAAATTTAATTAATCGTATGGTATATGAAATGTTTTTTTTAAAAAAAAACACAAGAAAATAAAATAAATTCAAAATATATGTAATTTCTCGAATCGATTATTTACTCCAGTCGTGTATTTACTATTTTCACTTAACGAGCCTTCAGAAATTAAATTTCGAAACGAATCGCTTTAAAAATATAACTAAGCTATGGATACATTTAATTAGGCCTAAAAAGGTTAGAAAATAATAATCGGAGAAATCGGATGAGTAAATACATGTTTGAGCCCGTAAAATAAAATAAATAAAATAAGCAAAATTTTCGAGTCCTCACAGTTTTGGACAACAAGAAATCATTATGTAATTCTGAAACAAGGAACAACATAGTTAAATAGCAGTCATTTTATGATTTCTGGGAATCATAAGTTGTTGAACAAAAGACAACAGCAATATTATGATTTCTTAAAATCATAAATTGCTGAACAAAAAGCATAGAAGAGGAATTTAGTTTGAAAGTAGCAATCCTAAGTTTCAAAAGAAACTATAGAACATGAGAACTTAGGTCAGTTTTGGCTTCTTGCTGCTGCTAGTTCCTTCAAGTTGAGAAGCATTCTTTTCTGGTTCTTCAACCTGATTAAACTTTTCATTCAGTGAAAGACGAAACTTTGAAGTTGGATTGTTTTCTTCAATAGTTACAGTGCCTAGAGAACAATGACATTAATTTGGAGTAAGAAAAAAAGATTATTTATCTGTGATAAGTATATTCATATACTTGAAGTTGTGATCTGTGAAGGGCCATCCTGATCTGAACTGATAGAAAGGGAACAATTGATTCATTGACAGAGGAAATTGGGGTAGCAACATCGACAATTTCAGAATAATAAATGATTGTATATCGCTGCTTTGTGTCTGCAACTTGAGTTTGTACTGGCTTAATGTGTATCAAGAACCACTTTGACTCAAGATCTGTGTGGACAGTTTCAAGTGGAAGTTCAATGTTCTGTGAATTAGAAAGTATTTAAGCAAAAGTTTTCAGAAGGCAGAGAATATGGTTTCAGTTTATGATTTAGCATAAGTAAATAATATAGTATTGTAATAACAATTGTTTTGTTAATAATTTGTTGGCAGTTGAACATGAACCTGCTTAAAGTGTTCCATTATTTCAAGAGCATTGAACGTCAGCAGTTGTTCAGCTTGTTCTCCAAAGATAGAAGCTGTGATAACTCCAGTATGATCCCATAAATCTACATCAAATCGACACCTACAAAAATGTTTGTAAATAAAAGCTTAGCATGTGTAAAAAATGATGATGATAGTAAACTGTAAAGCTTTTTTGAAAAAAAAAAGATTGGTTTCAGTAAACCTTGGCTCAGCAGGATGTTTTTCTTTACAAGTATTATAGCTAAAAATGACTCCATGTGCTGCTGCAGTACCTCGATAAAATTTTTGCAGCTCATATACCAGTATTTCTGAAATATGTGCTAGAAAGTGAACTGTTCTTTGACCCATGTACTCTAAACTCAAAAGTAAAAAGTATGAATATGTTGTTTGATAACTAAATGTACCGTAAAATAAGCTATCAGTGAAGATGTTTATACCTTGTGGGAAGGATTAACATTGCAACTTATGGTGGTCTTCTGATCTGGTTTCAATGAAAGTTCTGGATTGTATCTAGTATAAGTTTTCTGTTCCAGAATAACTGTCAACTCCTTGCTATTTCTTATTGCCCTACAATAAAATAAGGTTACAGATGTAAAGAATAAATTATATAGCATGAATCATGAACTACTAAGAATGATAATGAAAGGGAAGAAATAAATCAAAACCAATTCTTTAGTTCCCTTGCTTCTTGAACAGGAGGATCAACGAGGATTGCAGAATCAAACCACGTGGATAGGGAAATGCCTACAGAGAATACTTATTGACTTAGGACCATTTGTTAGACAGAGTTATATATGTATATAAATGTATCAGATGATGGTTAGGGATTAAATTGTAAGTTACCATTGTAGTTGTTGACTTTTATCCTTCGGGCAATAATAACAGGATAGTTGTTCATGGCAGAAATTATCTGTTGTCCTTCATTTTTGATGAAATCATCCCAACTAGAAAGTACAACAGTCTGCGATCAACTATGAAATAAATAATTAGTATTTAATAAGATATATGTAATAGGAGAAATTATAACTACTGATCGTTATATATAAGACAAGAATTGGACATCTTACTTTTCATTCACAAGGACAAACTTTTGAACAATTGGCTCTCTGTAGTTTGTGGTAATTGCCTTTTTCTCCAAGGCTTCAATAACTATTCCAAGGACATCTGCAAAAAAGGAAAATTTGCCAAATATTTCATGCAGAGATATACATAGTATTTATATAGATCAAGTAACGAGATATACCAACTGATTTAGTCTTATCATCCATATATTGTGCCAAATCTGTAAACTTTGTATAGTTGAACTTGACAAGCATCATATCTTCATCATCAATAACCTCTTCAATAACAGTTTTGCTGGTGATTGTCCACTGATGAGTTATTTCAGTAGTCTGATATTTTGGTAAGATCGGCTTCACTTCAGCATTGGATATGTTGTATTTCTTATAAACTTGAAGGATTGAGCTCATTCTAGGGATGTCATTGTTGAGAATAATGCCTTCAACTTTCGATCCCTGTTGTATTATAACATAAGTTTATGTTATTCATGTTTATTTTTTATGAAATTTAAATATGCATATATCTAATATAGATATTTTTGGTTGTGTACCTCAGTGTCAATAAATATGAACTTTTGTTTTTTTTGTTGGGGTGGACATTGATTGAGTAACTTGCTGTTTTTCCTGAACTCTGATTTTGCATGTCCAACTTTGCATTTCAGGCATAATTTCTTTTATTGTCAACAACTTTTCCATTCTGCATTTTCATGGATTGAAGAGAAAAAAGATATCAGAAGGATTCATATATATAGCAGCAATCATTCTTGAAAAAAAGAAAGTTATTATGAACATAAAGTACCATATCAGTCAAAGAATAACATCAGTGCCGAGTTAGCTGAAATATTTCTTGAAATACAACATTTCTAGTCTTGCAATCAACTTTAGTGTCTCCAAAAGTTCCAGCCACAATGAGAATTTTAACTACAGCTGATGTTTTAGCTCTAGATAAGGCTACGTACAACTGTCCATGAGAGAAAACCGGCTCACGAAGGTAAATCCCCACATAATCAACAATTTGTCCTTGAGATTTGTTAATTGTTAAGGCAAAGCAAAGCCGAACAGGAAATTGTGTTCTTATAAATGGGAGGCCATTCTTTTCACTATCAGATGTTTGAAGAGGAATTTTAGGCAAAAAGATTCTTTTTTCTTGGTGCTAGCCAAAAGCTATTTTAGCACAGATTGTATGCTGTTTGAGCTCACTACATATGAGACGTGTACCGTTACACAATCCTTCTACAGGGTTCAGATTTCTCCAAAGAATGAGGGGACAATTTTCTTTAAGCAACAATTTGTGAGGATAAAGACCTTTTGGGTTTTATGAATTGAGAAAATCTTCATAATCTCCTTGGTGACGCTAATCAACAGCTTTATTAGAGCTAACATAAACATGAAGATTTTCGGGAAATCTTTTTATCATGATATCATTTTGCTGATCAACTGAGCTGTTTTTTGGAGTAAGAATGCACATATTGATCATAGTATAAGGATCATTTGAATAAGCCAATAAATTTAGAAATACAGATTCTATCAACCTGGATACAAGAAACGTAAGTCAAGACACATATAAAGGGCAAATTTAGAAAGAGAAGAAGTAGTAAACAGAGACATAGCTGAATGACAATTTTATAACCTGTTTAGAGATTCTTCTTTTTCATAATATGGAATGACCATGTCATTCGGTAAGGTTATTGCCCTGTGCATCAACAGGCTCTCTTCCTTCACCCACAATTAAAAGAAACTCTGAGAATGTTGGGTCCAAAATGGCGCGCATATTTTCTGTTAGTTTCAACATATGAAATTTATTCCATAGAGGTGAATTAGGAAGGCTAGCTTCTATGAGAGTTTGTTTTGAAGCCTGCTCAATCACAGGTAAAGTTTGTCGAAAATCTCCTCCAAAAACTATCACCTTTCCTCCAAATGGTAGCTCAGATTCTATTATGTCTCTAAGCAAATGATCAAAGGCTTCAATAGTTTCTCTTATGGCCATTGATGCTTCATCCCACAATATCAGTTTTGATTCACAAAGTAGTCTTGCAACACTATCTTGCTTACTGAGCTGGCAAGTTTTATTTGTTGATAAATCCAATGGTATTTTAAATCTAGAATGTGCTGTTCTTCCGCCTGGAAGAACAGATGCTGCGACACTGGATGTTGCCACTGCAATAGCAACATGTCCTTGAGATCTTAAAGTAGCTAAAAGTGACCTATAGAGAAAGGTTTTACCAGTTCCACCCAGACCATCGATAAAGAAACTTTGGCCAACAGAAGAAGAAATTGCATGTAGAATTAAATCATAAGCATGCCGTTGCTGAGCATTCAATTTAAAAGGTAAAAGCAGATCTTCTGGTAATACTTCAATATTCCTTTCACTGTCAATTTCCTTTGTTAACTGTTCATGATATGCACCTCTAAAAGTATCTAGAACTAAATGGTAATCATCAATATTTTTACCCATCTGCTCAAGGAATCTGCTGATATCTTTCAAGACTTTATTTCTGATTTCAGCACAAGAATAGTGATAAAGTTCTTGTGATCTTTGATAATCACTACATAGCCGTTGTTCAAATTTGTCCCAGAGTAATTTAGGATCGGTGGGTGAACAATGAACAAGAACAGTAGCAAATAACAATCTCAATGATGATGGCGTTTGAAAAACTGCTGCTTCTTCAAGTGTATCTTCTATATATGTATCAGACTCTAATAGACCAAGGTTCAAAGCAGCTTCTCTGAAGCAATTCATTTTCTGACCATTAACAGTTAAAAGGTCATCAAATGACGTAGGTGCTCGGACATGATTTAGCAACAGTCTAAGATAATATTTTTCTCCTTCCTTAGGAGTAACAGTTACTAGTCTTCCAATAACCTTTTTACATTTTATCTCAATCCAAATTTTAAATTTAGTGGACCAAACAAAATGCTCGGGAAAGTCTCTACAAAAGCACTTCAAATTTTCAACTTTTGAGTTTGCTTTGTTCATTTCAAAGAATTCGGTTAGCATGGTCTTTGAAAAATCAATCTTTTTCATCAATTCCAAAAGATTTGAATTTTTGTTGAAACTGATAAGCTGCTGACCAGGAAGATGAACTTGAAGAGAATAAACTGCTCATTTAGTCGAAATTCATAGATTCGCCAAAATGCTTCATGGGGTGAAATCCATCTTCCCTGCTGGAATTCTTTTATTTCATCGACATCATCAGAGCTTTCTCTAGTAACAATCTTAAAACTAACAAGATCATGCCCTTTGAAGACATATTTGTATAAATATTTCACTAGCTTCAAAGTAGAACAAACTTCTACATTCATGTGGCAATCAAAAAGGGCCAATAGATAAGGACAATATGGAATAACCCATCTATTGTCAAGTTGGTATCTACGTACCTTTATCTTTTTACCATTATCTCTCATCCTATAACATGGATAACTGTCTTCAACATGGACTGTTTGTTCGCAAAAATTTTTTGGATAATGATTCTTGCATGAACCATTCCTCATACATGGGCTAGTTTGGTCCATAACTCCGCATGGACCATGGATCATGTGTTTAAGAACAAGAAAGTATAGATTAGGATATTGATGAGGATTAGGCAGCTCGGCAGATACTATCCTATCATAAGATTGAGGATTCAACAACTTGAATTGTGGTTTCAAAATTAATAACAAATGGGCATGAGGAAATCCTCCTTTTTGGAATTCAATAACATAAACACATGCAGCTACTTCTCCAAAGATTTTCTTATCTAAAAGTTCAGATTTAAGCATTTCAAATTTTGCTCTGAAAACTCTAGATAAAAGACCTGGTCTATCTTGAGGTTTTTCTGTAAATTGCAGATTGTCTTGAATTTCTTTCCACATCGGATTACATGTCATCGTAAGAAAAATATAAGGTTTTCCATACTTTTGAACCAAGGCCATGGCATCAAGATATTGATGCCTTATATCTCGTGGTCCGCCTATGAATGAAGTTGGTAATATTACTTTACGACCAACCTTTGAACCTTCAGTCTGGCCTACTGAAAGACTATCCAACACTTCCTCAAGAATTTCAGTATGAATATCGTTCTGTCTTTTTCGTTGAAAATCCAACCTAGAAGTTTCAATTTTTACATACCCATCAATAGAAAATTGCTTTAATAATCTAAGTGTCTGCAGCAACATGGATTCATCGTTATCTCTAATATGAAATCTATAACAGTAATATTCTCTAGCCAAAACAATGTATTCCTCTTTTTGCCACGGTCAGTAGCTATAAAAAGGAAAGAAATAGTATATCAATGAAGAAATGTATTTATTTTAAATAATATTCAGAAATTTGGAAAGACAACATGTGCATTTGCCTCTTCTTTCCAGATCAATCAAATCAGAGGAGTGCTCAACAGAAGATGGATCATATTAATTTCATCCTCACATAAATCATCACCTCTCTTTCTCTTATAGACTCGTTTAATTCCATGGTACCATCCAGATTCACCCCGAGAAAATAATAAAGGATATTATAAAGGGTCATAACATCCGTAGTAGTGTTGAATCCTATGACTTGTATTTGAGTGACTATAGACCAGAATATGTGCTTGTTTATCAAGAGACTCATCATCACTTTCAATCCATATTGCAGCAACTTGGGAAGTAGAATGGAGATTATATACACGCTGGTCTAGACTTGGATAGCAGCTAAGAGCAATGTTGAAGTTGTTAATATTTGGCACATATCTGAGATCTTTGAAAAATCTAGCATAAGGATTCTCAGAAAGAATATCCATCAATAACCTTAAAGTGCTCTCGCGCAACTTGTCACAGCTAGCTACTCTTCTTTTGAGCTCCTCATCAGTATCAAAAATATATAGCTGAATTCCAGAAGACCTATCACCTGATTGTGATAAGCCATTCAGAAAATGATAAACTTGACCTTGAACACGAAAAGTATAAACACCCTTCGTATTCTTTGTTAATTCGGAATCATATTTTGCAACAAAAGCTGTGAAAGCCAAGTTATTATTATAGGTGCAAGCTAATTTTCTAAAATGCTTGCTTTCTTCATCATTTCCTATGAAAAGACGTATGAGAGCATAAGGCATGCGAGGAGCCACAATAGAGATTTCCCCTTTGGAACAATAAAAAGTAGGAGATTCTAAATTGAACCTCTTAGCCCCACAATATTGACAGTCAGGAGCATCAGGAACGAGTAAAGGTGCATCGGGAATATGATCAATTCTTGAAAGATATGTCCTGGCACTATTACCATTTGCCCCTGTAGATGGATCAATACAGCGGATAGAATAACAAAGTCCGGTTTTGCAAGAGGAGGAAGTATAAAAATGACTTAGATAGTATTAAGGCCACTAATAAACACAATGCAACCTGGTACGCGGGCTCTGTTACGGATAGGATGGCTACATTTTGGCCTGCGAGGAGTAATAGTAGCAGCAAGATTAGAGCGATTTCTATGTCTTTTTCTGCTTTTGGCAGCATCAGCCTTTGCTTGATGTTGCAGAGCTGAATTTTCATGGCAAGGCTGGATAACTGCAATAGTAAATCTTAATAAGATCTCCATTGCAGAATATCTTGCCATAGATATGTTACAGACATGGTGGATAGAACATTTTCTTTTTTTTCTTCCGTGATCAGAAGAAACCTGTGAGGACTCGCAAATTTCTTATATTTTTCTCAAAAATGCCTTTTTATTTAGAAATTATTCATTTATTAAAGCCCTACCACCCAATCACACCACAATAAGTGCAAATGAACATGAAAGTAAAGGTTTTCACTTTTCATTTTCAAGATTGGAGCAAATTAGGGTTTTCGCGATATTTCGCCGGATGATTTTTCGGTACGGAGCAAGGATCAAATTTGGTGATTAAGAGTGACTTTTAAGTGAGAAATAATATGTAATTAGGAGCAATGATATAAGGTTAGTGAATAGGAAGTAAAAACTCTAGTACGTGTGTTTTAATGAAAAACGGCGCGAACCGACGTGTACCGTGTACTACCGATTTAACCACCACTTGATCACCACTTTCTTACCATACAAGCTCATTACTAATTGACCAAAATATCTTTCCCCTCATGATTATCTCTTGACCAAAATATGTGGCCCAAAATGCAAGGAAAGAAAGAGAAAATTGTGTGGTTGAGGTTAAGCCAAGTGTTGACCAAACTTGTGGTTAGAATTAAGTCTTATCTTTCCACCTTCTTATAAGACAAACTAAGCTCTTTCTTCTTCATTTTTTCTTGCTTATGGATGAAATTTTTGAGAGAGAAAAGGGAGAGCAAGAGAAACCATTTTTTTCTTCTTGATTTGCACTAACCAAGTGAGGAAATCAAATTCTAAACCGATTAAAGAGTGAGTTGTGATCTTTGGAAGCTAGGGGAACTAAAATTTTCAAGAGGAGGTGAAGTGGTACTCTTGCAAGCCTTCTTTTGAGGTATAAAATCTGATCTATGGCTTTGATCATTTTACTCTTGTTTAAGATGTTAAATAGTTCTTGTTTTGGGTTAGATTACAAGTTATACAAGTTGTTGTGATGATTTTTAGATGATATAAGTGAGTTAGGATTTGATAAATTTCTGCCCAAACTTGCTATATGGTTACTATATGTTGAAAATAAGATTATACAAGGGGCTTTGGTAGTGATTGGAACAAGGAATTGAAGAAAGTTCAATTGAAAACCAAAATTTCCAGATTTCTGGAATTTCATGTTTCACTTCTGCCCGGTTTTAGTACCCCATGTTAGAGGCCGAATTGGGCTTGGAATAAAACATAAAGGTTGTAGAGAATGGTATTTTATAGGTTCCTATAAAATTTCAGCTCAATCGGAGCGACGTAGCCTGTGAAAAGACCAAAATACCCTCACTGTTTTAAGGTTTTTCCCAATAGTCCGTTTGGTCAGTTTATCCAGTTTATCATGTTTATTCACTAGGATCTGTACTGATTTAGCCTTTTTCCAAAACATGAAAGTTTTAGTACCCTGTCTTAGCTTTTCAACTCTACCAAGAACGTCTCAAATGGACCTCGGTAGACTGAGATATGGTCATTTGAATGCAGTACGGTTGATTAGCCGAATAGTTAGAACCAGGTTATATGAACTGGGAATTTGATTAGGTTACCCTGAAAATTTGACTACGTGCTCTTCATGGAAGTTGTAGGAATTCGTCTTAGTTTCGAAACGGTATAAGTTACATACTAATCCGATAAGCGTAGCCCCGGATGTGTTCTTTCCGCAACCACACGTCAAATCTGTCTTTTGTAACTTCATTTCCGCACTTGTTATCACTTGATTTTTGTTCTTATGTTGTTATGAGCCTATGGAACGGCTATTTACTTGAATCTATGATATGTATGACTTTGGGCTGGATTGAGTAGAAGAAGGAAGCCAAAATGGCTGGAAAATTAGGTAAACACAAAGGGCATGCTGCCGAAATTTACGCTCGAGGACTAGAAGATTATACTTATACTTTGTACTAGTAGTTATTTGGATTTTTTTTAGTTTACTTAAACTTTGGAGGGGTTTAACTGTAATATTTTCTCTTGGCTATTATTAGGGTTTCTTGGCGATTGAGAGTGTTATCCGGAAGGATACTTTGGACATTATTTTGCTTAAATAGGTGAGTGTTCTATATACGTTTTGTTTCTATGACTATGTGGATTGTTGTGACTATGTGGTTATTTGTGAACATTTGATTAAATGTTAATTGTTTTCTATGATTTCTAAAATGAACTTTTGCTAGGCGAGTGTGTACTTTATCGCACTCGACCTAAATAAATATGAAATTTTCGGTGATTAAATGTTGAAATACTAGTTGTGCATGAATGTAAGGCTTTTTGGCTGAACGGGGCCCTTGCCCTTGTTACCGATCGACTCGAGCCAGAAGCGGATTCGGTCGGGCGATATGGTGACCTGGGTGAATTTGGTATACTCGAGTATTACCTTGTAGTCCGGCCACGTCCGGATGGGTGGAGTCCTGCCAACGTCCGGATGGGTGGAGTCCGGCCAACGTCCGGAAAGAGATGAATGAACGAACGCAGGCACGAGGGTTTTACTTCTCAAAAAGGAAATTTTCAAATCATTTGAGGAATAAGGGGAAATGTCAAGGGAACGAACGAACGAACAAATAGCTCTGTGTGAGCATGTATCCTTTTAATGAGTGTATTATCATTGCTTTATATGGGACATGTTTTCTGGATTATTTGTTATTACATGATTAATGTCCTTGTCCAATTACTTGTTTTTGTATATAGAATATCACTGAGCTTTTAGCTCACCCCTTTAGTTGTTTTCCTTAACAGGGGAAGGCGAGCAAGGACGGGAGCTCGGTTTAGACTAGCCTAGACTAGTTTTTTTTTTATTTTGTAATGGTTCTCGCCCTAGTGCTTGGCACGGGTTGGATGTGTGGTGAACTGAGAATTTTCGTGTATTCAATGTTCGTACTCCCTTTTGGGATAGTAATGTACATAAGTTTTGCGTTAAGTTTGGATCGTCGTTATATTTATTCCCGTGATTTATTTCGATTTTAATTGAGGATTGAAGTGAATGAGTGAGTCCTGGCGAGAGTTGGGCAGGCGACCCGCCGAACCCTTTGGTACGCCCTAGGGGGAAGTGGAGCCGTCACAGGTGGTATCAGAGCTTAGGCTTCAGATTCCTGTAGTGTATCCTAGGCTTGAAGTTTAGGATGCCGAACTGTAGGATTTGATTTGATTTGATTTGACTTGAAAGTTAAGCGATTGAGGGATAAAACCTATAGCTGTTTCGCGTGGTCTCGGCGCAGAGTGACCCTGGACTAAGTGGTGAATAAGTATGAGGAACTAAGTGAAGCTATGAATTGCGAATGTTATAGGCCTTAAATCTTTCTCATGATATCTGAGGATGATAGATAGGTATGTCAGGTAGGAATTCCGATTGTAGATAGTTTACTCTTGGGACTACAGCTCGAGATGTGAATTATCTTATTTCGGATTCTTGTGCCTGAGTACTCCAGAGTTGAGTTAAGTACTTGAAACTTGCATTTTGAGAACATGAACAGGCTTTGTCTGACTAGAATGAGCACAAGAGGACAGGGACATCTAGCTTGGATAGTAAGTGATGTGAGGGACTGGACGGGCTGATATTGGGACGATTTCACCTTTTCCTTTTGATTTACCTGTATATTGTTACTACATGACGTTACTATACCTGTGTGTACATGGTTATCTGTCCAACTTGATATGTATTTGTGTATTTGCTTATCCGTCTTCTTGATATGGCATGTTACGTGCGTATATGTTTATTGGTGTATTTGGAATACTAGAATTTGTTACTGTAGTCAATTTATTGTGTTTATTTACTAAATTACCTTTTTGGGAAAAAGAAAAGAAAAGAGAGAGGGAAAACATATATATGGACGGGAGACGTAGTCATGGACGTGGAGTTAGTCGTGGCCGTGGAGCTAGGCAAGCTCAAGAACCGAGAGAAGAAAGAGAAACAATGGCCGAGCAAGAACAGGGACCGAGAGTTGAGGCTGGAGATCAAATGGCAACGGCGATGCAACAAATGACAAATATCCTCGCACGACTGGTAGATCAACAGGGTCAAATGCCAGTGAATCAACCCCGAAATCCTGAGATAGGAGAGGATAAGACTCTTGAGAGATTCCAAAAGTTTCTACCTCCGAAATTTCAAGGAGGGCCTGATCCGGATATAGTTGAGCAGTGGTTGGAGGCAATGATTAATATCTTCGCGGCTTTGAATTACACGAAGCAAAGACAAGTAAATTTTGCTGTATTTCAATTCGAAGGACCAACCCGCGCGTGGTGGAATGTAATTAAGGCCAAGTGGGAAAGAGAACAGACGGTATGGACATGGGCGAACTTTGTAAGGGAATTTAACGAAAAGTATCTCCCACCTTTAGTCCAAGAAAGGAGAGATGACGAATTTATTGGCTTGCGTCAGGGAACCCTAAGTGTGGCCGAAAATGAGACCAAATTTACTAGACTATCTAAATTCGCTTCCGAATTGGTGGTTACGGAGCGACGGAGAATAAGACGATTTGTACAAGGACTAAATTTGGAAATCCAGGAGGCATTAGCAGCAGTTCAAGTTAATACGTTTACAGAGGCTCTTGAGAAGGCCCAAAGAATTGAGAATGTGAAAGCCCAAGTAAAAACCTTTCAAACGCGGAAAAGAGATATATCCAGCAGCACACCTGAGGAATTCGGAGAAAAGATAATGCTCTCCAAAGTGTAAAAAGTGAACCATTCACCCCGCCTACCTTGGACAGTAAGAGCATTTGATGAAAGGTTTACGAAAGGAAGTCAGATCGGATCAAATGATATTTCTCGAGAAGATCCAACAGTAGCTCCTCGATTGGCTTGTGAATACTGTGGAAAGGCAAATCACACTGAGAATGATTGTAAGCGGAAAGGGAGAAAATGTTTGATTTGTGGAGATAGCAATCATCAACTTAGCAATTGCCCGAAGAAACAGCCACGAGAGGGTAGTACTCAACAAGTGGAAGGAACCAAACCGAAACAAACTAATGAAAGAGGAAACCAAACAAAAGGATCAGCACAGGTGTATGCCGTAGATCAGCAACAAGTTATGGGGTCCTCCGAGGCGACGGAAGGTATGAATTTCGAGGTCGAAATTCTTTTAAGGGGGAGAAAGTGTGAGAACTCGCAAATTTCTTATATTTTTCTCAAAAATGCCTTTTTATTTAGAAATTATTCATTTATTAAAGCCCTACCACCCAATCACACCACAATAAGTGCAAATGAACATGAAAGTAAAGGTTTTCACTTTTCGTTTTTAAGATTGGAGTAAATTAGGGTTTTCGCGATTTTTCGCAAGATGATTTTTCGGTACGGAGCAAGGATCAAATTTGGTGATTAAGAGTGACTTTTAAGTGAGAAATAATATGTAATTAGGAGCAATGATATAAGGTTAGTGAATAGGAAGTAAAAACTCTAGTACGTGTGTTTTAATGAAAAACGGCGCGAACCGACGTGTACCGTGTACTACCGATTTAATCACCACTTGATCACCACTTTCTTACCATACAAGCTCATTACTAATTGACCAAAATATCTTCCCCCTCATGATTATCTCTTGACCAAAATATGTGGCCCAAAATGCAAGAAAACAAAGAGAAAATTGTGTGGTTGAGGTTAAGCCAAGTGTTGACCAAACTTGTGGTTAGAATTAAGTCTTATCTTTCTACCTTCTTATAAGACAAACTAAGCCCTTTCTTCTTCATTTTTTCTTGCTTATGGAAGAAATTTTTGAGAGAGAAAAGGGAGAGCAAGAGAAGCCATTTTTTTCTTCTTGATTTGCACCAACCAAGTGAGGAAATCAAATTCTAAACCGATTAAAGAGTGAGTTGTGATCTTTGGAAGTTAGGGGAACTAAAATTTTCAAGAGGAGGTGAAGTGGTACTCTTGCAAGCCTTCTTTTGAGGTATAAAATCTGATCTATGGCTTTGATCATTTTACTCTTGTTTAAAATGTTAAACAGTTCATGTTTTGGGTTAGATTACAAGTTATACAAGTTGTTGTGATGATTTTTAGATGATATAAGTGAGTTAGGATTTGATAAATTTCTGCCCAAACTTGCTATATGGTTACTATATGTTGAAAATAAGATTATACAAGGGGCTTTGGTAGTGATTGGAACAAGGAATTGAAGAAAGTTCAATTGAAAACCAAAATTTCCAGATTTCTGGAATTTCATGTTTCACTTCTGCCCGGTTTTAGTATCCCATGTTATAGGCCGAATTGGGTTTGGAATAAAACATGAAAGTTGTAGAGAATGGTATTTTATAGGTGCCTATAAAATTTCAGCTCAATCGGAGCAACGTAGCCTGTGAAAAGACCAAAATACCCTCACTATTTTAAGGTTTTTCCCAATAGTCCGTTTGGTCAGTTTATCCAGTTTATCATGTTTATTCACTAGAATCTGTACTGATTTAGCCTTTTTCCAAAACATGAAAGTTTTAGTACCCTGTCTTAGCTTTTCAACTCTACCAAGAACGTCTCAAATGGACCTCGGTAGACTGAGATATGGTCATTTGAATGCAGTACGGTTGATTAGCCGAATAGTTGGAACCAGGTTATATGAACTGGGAATTTGATTAGGTTACCCTAAAAATTTGACTAAGTGCTCTTCATGGAAGTTGTAGGAATTCGTCTTAGCTTCGAAACGGTATAAGTTACATACTAATCCGATAAGCGTAGCCTAGGATGTGTTCTTTCCGCAACCACACGTCAAATCTGTCTTTTGTAACATCATTTCCGCACTTGTTATCACTTGATTTTTGTTCTTATGTTGTTATGAGCCTATGGAACGGCTATTTACTTGAATCTATGATATGTATGACTTTGGGCTGGATTGAGTAGAAGAAGGAAGCCAAAATGGCTGGAAAATTAGGTAAACACAAAGGGCATGCTGCCGAAATTTACGCTCGAGGACTAGAAGATTATACTTATACTTTGTACTAGTAGTTATTTGGATTTTCTTTAGTTTACTTAAACTTTGGAGGGGTTTAATTGTAATATTTTCTCTTGGCTATTATTAGGGTTTCTTGGCGATTGAGAGTGTTATCCGGAAGGATACTTTGGACATTATTTTGCTTAAATAGGTGAGTGTTCTATATACGTTTTGTTTCTATGACTATGTGGATTGTTGTGACTATGTGGTTATTTGTGAACATTTGATTAAATGTTAATTGTTTTCTATGATTTCTAAAATGAACTTTTGCTAGGCGAGTGTGTACCTTATCGCACTCGACCTAAATAAATATGAAATTTTCGGTGATTAAATGTTGAAATACTAGTTGCGCATGAATGTAAGCCTTTTTGGCTGAACGGGGCCCTTGCCCTTGTTACCGATCGACTCGAGCCAGAAGCGGATTCGGTCGGGCGATATGGTGACCTGGGTGAATTTGGTATACTCGAGTATTATCTTGTAGTCCGGCCACGTCCGGATGGATGGAGTCCGGCCAACGTCCGGATGGGTGGAGTCCGGCCAACGTCCGGAAAGGGATGAATGAACGAACGCAGGCACGAGGGTTTTACTTCTCAAAAAGGAAATTTTCAAATCATTTGAGGAATAAGGGGAAATGTCAAGAGAACGAACGAACGAACAAATAGCTCCTTGTGAGCCTGTATCCTTTTAATGAGTGTATTATCATTGCTTTATATGGGACATGTTTTCTGGATTATTTGTTATTACATGATTAATGTCCTTGTCCAATTACTTGTTTTTGTATATAGAATATCACTGAGCTTTTAACTCACCCCTTTAGTTGTTTTCCTTAACAGGGGAAGGCGAGCAAGGACAGGAGCTCGGTTTAGACTAGCTTAGACTAGTTTTTTTTTGATTTTGTAATGGTTCTCGCCCTAGTGCTTGGCACGGGCTGGATGTGTGGTGAACTGAGAATTTTCGTGTATTCAATGTTCGTACTCCCTTTTGGGATAGTAATGTACATAAGTTTTGCGTTAAGTTTGGATCGTCGTTATATTTATTCCCGTGATTTATTTTGATTTTAATTGAGGATTGAAGTGAACGAGTGAGTCCTGGCGAGAGTTGGGCAGGCGACCCGCCGAACCCTTTGGTACGCCCTAGGGGGAAGTGGGGCCGTCACAAAACCAGACAAATAGCAAAAGATATTGGGAAAGATAACAATTTAAAGGACCAATATTATACCTTTAGAGAGACATCTAGGCTCAGAATTAACTTGAGTAGAAGAAGATGCAAGGTCTGTTGAAAAATGATCCAAAGATTTGTAGTTGATAACATTATTGATTTCAGAATTTAGCTCATTCATATGATGAAAAGCATTATCTAAATTCTGATTTTGAATATTAAACCTCTGGTTAATCTCATTAGGCAGAACTGTATTATTTTGAGGACCTCAATTCAATGTTTTTTACAAAGTGTTCTTGCGTTGCTGCCTAGAAGATTGAACAGTAGACCAAAGATTAGAAAATGGAAAGCATGCTTCTTAGCTGAGGATCCAATGTAATAGAAGAAGGAATAGAGTTTGCTGATGAACAACTTAAAGATTCAGAGCTGATACATGTTTCAAGATCAAATTTTGGCTTTTTCGTAACTTGGAAAACATTATCTGATTTATCTCTCTAAAGATTGAAGACTTGCTTGTTCTTGGCAGAAAGAATAGCAGTGTTTTTTGAGACATGAGATGGTTTTGTCAATATGGTATTCATGTACCTTTTCCTAGAAGACTGTGCTGCAGGATAATCATGAGAAGATCTACATTGTTCTTCTCTTTGCATGATGGCACCAGTTTTTTTTCAACCTTTACCACTCCCTAGCTCACCAATAAGCGAAGTTTTTGTAATGTATATAAATTAAAGGCTCGATTTGTATCAGGATAGGATGCCTAACTAAAAATAAGGCAAAATACTGGTATAACAATAGAGTGACAAAGACATGGCTGATCTGTAGGGAAAAATCAGGCTGGATATACCTTCAGGAATAATAAGAAATGGATTTGATTCAATGGGAACAACAGAAGAAGGAGCAGGACAAGAAACATTAGTGACAGCCGCTCCACTGCTGGTCATGTAGTTCAATCCCTCTCTTATCAGAACATCCTGATCATTAGCAAAACCAATTGAGCTATGTTGTAACATTTCATTAAGCGTAACATTGTCATTTCGACTATCCTGATGGTACTGTCTCCACGCGAAGAAGCATTAGGGAAGAATACACCTGTTTCTACATAACCAAGTGGAACGCTACGAACAAAAGAACGCGATGATTCTTTTCTTTTCTTTGCAGCTCTAGCTTCACTTCGGCGGCGTAAAAGTGCAGCCTTCTCACTTTGGGGCATTTCTGCATATCGTTTTCGACGTATTGCATCTCTATCCATCTAACTTAATTAACCAAGAAACAAGGAACAGAAAATAATTTATAAAAGCATAGGCAAAGGAAAAAGAAGACAAAAGAGGGAAAAGTAGAATATAAGACCAACACAGCAATGAACAATAAAACTCAACTAACAGAACCAGGAAAGAAATAGATATACAGTAGAAACAGATGTAAAGATTAATATCTATTGAGAGCAAAAGGAAAATAAAGGAGTAAACGAAAACTAATAAATAAGCAACATCAAAATACAAAAGGCCTGTTGAACAATTATCAGACAAATTCATATCATTTTGCAAGACTTTAAGAAGAAACAAAAACTGCGAGAACAAAAACTGAAAAAGGGGAAAAAAAGAACGAACATATAACCTACAGCAAAATAAAAAAGAAAAACAGGTTGCAGAGTATATAGAAAATGCCGAAGAAATAAAAAACTGGTAGAACAAAAATCTATATAAAAAAAAAAGAGAATGTTCAGCTAACCTGAAACAATACAAGCTGCAGATATAAGAGAAGATAACAAAGAAAGAAAGTTCCGTACAGCAACCACTGACGAAGAAAGCTGCATGCAAAATGTAAAGAGGAAATAGGGGAAAAACGTAAAACACAAATAAGAACAAATAATGGACAATTAAAAGGTGAAACAAAGAATCAAAGAATGCAGAAAATTTAAAATAGGCTTACCATAACGTAACGCTAAAATACAAAACACCCATAAACAAAGTAAATACAACTGAGTTAGTCCATGAATGACCAACCAAAAAACATATCGGAATAAACCGCATTATAGACGGAATAGTTCAGTAAAAGGAAAAGCTCACCTGACCAATCTTTATGAAGGAGAGCAAAATGAAGAAGAAGCTTCGGAGGAACAGAGCAATAAAAGAAAAAATAAGAATCGAAGAAAGCAAAAAAGGAATGATACAAAAAAGGAATGCAAAACTTAACATATCACTAACCATTAGTATAAGCAGAAAATCCTGGTAACAATCCATAGCTTTACCTGCAGCGGGTTTGACAGAACAAAGAAATTGCAGTGGGTTGGACAGAACAAAGAAACTGCCATAGTCCTTCTTTCAATAGCCGTCAACAGTGAAGGAATTATGATTTTTTACAAATACAACCCAAGGGTAAATAGAAATTGACCTCCTGACATGAGCATGAAGAAAACGGCAAAAACAAAACCAATTCGTTGTGGCTGGTAAGAAAAATATAATAGGAGGGCAAAACTGTAATACATTGTTCTCATAGTCAACTAAACTGAGTTATTGCAATGATACAATCAAGTCCCAATACATATGGGAAAAGGCAGAACAGAAATGGAAAAGAGGTCCAATCGGATACAACCAAAGTGAAGACAATAAATGTACCATTTATTTAAAAAATATAATAATAGCATTCCCATTTTAGATTTTTTTTTTGCACAAACATTGCAATTGGCACATGCAAGGACGACCACAAATTGTCCAATAACATTTTGCCACATCAGAAAAAAAAGAAACGGTCTCGGCAACACCTCTACACACTTAGTACATATGTGTTAATAATAAGCAACAAGATCGAGACCATGATCAACCAAGGCCCCTCGGGGTCAGCTCAGCCGGTGAGGCCATGGGGTAATCCTCATGGTGGCACAGGTTCGAGTCTGATCTCACATACCGCTTGGGTGCTCTTGGGAGGCGGGGTATTTCAGGCACAGGGGATTAATCGGGCGCCGTAAAGATTGACCCGGACACCCCTGTGTTGAAAAAAAAAAAAAAAGATCGAGACCATGATCAACCAAGACTTGACTTACGTGACTGCAACCAATCGCATATAGCTTAGAAAGGAGGCATGTAGTCTCGGACGTCATGGTCGTACTGAAAATTTAATAATTACTTTGCTTTCCATCCTTTCAAAAATATATCTCTATTCCCCCAACATGATTATTGTCTTGCCCAAGCATGATTATTATTGGTTATTTTTGTGTTTCTTTAATTTCTCTTTATAAAAGTGTCCTACAATAAATCAAATGCTTAGTTTTCTTATGTCCTTGTACACTTTGTATAACTTCTAAGTGACAATAAAATGAATACCAATTTCTCTTACAAACCAACGCTTAATTTTTTTTTGGTATTATTTATAGTCAATGTTTTCAATTACGGACAGGTAGGTGACTCGATTGACTTACAGGTTATGGTTTTTCCCGATTCAACTAACCAACTCAGTAATTCATTGTTTTTTATTTTTTTAAAAAAACTATCAAAATTATCCCTTTCATTCTATGGGCTGTAACCATTCTCTAGATTCCCTCACCATCCTTATCAAATGAGAGTCACATACAACAAATGTAATTTTTTTAGTACCCTCTTAAAGAAAAACCCAAAGAATCAAGAGAAATCTTTCCATAACATGAAGAATCAAAAAAATAATTTTTTTAAAATGGAAAAAAATACTATGATATCTTCAAAACACAAAAGGCAGGAAAGAAAACTTCAGAAACAAACAAATTGTTATTCAAGAAAAGAAACTTCAAGCAAAAGAAATTATTCAAGAAAAGAAACTTCATCATCCAAGAAAATAAGAAAAAAAAGGAAAACTTCAAACCAGAAAAGATCTATTGGTTTGAAATTAGTAACAGAGATAGCAATGGAGTTGGACTTGAAGTCCACGTCACTTTTTTTTTAGTGTAACTAGAAGAATTTGAAGTCCATGTCACTTTTAATATAAATAAGAGAATTTGAATTCAAAATATCTCATATACACTTTTTTTTCTCCAAATCACTCAACATATGGCTTTGCCCCTTTCCACATCGCATGATTGGTATTTGTAGGAATGAAATGGATGGCCCACTGCAAACAAGTCCAAACTCGGGCCATTTTGTGAAGTATAAATTAAAAATCACAGTTTGCAGTTCAATCGATTCTCGACTAGTTTAGCCCTTTTTTCCGAGTCTTGAAGACTTCCATCAATTTTCGCTATTAGCATTGAAGCGGAGTGGAAGTACTATCAATTCGCGGTCAAACCGATCGATGGGTTAATCAGGTCCAGTGACAAGATTCAGAAAAGTAATTCTTTCTCAATATTTACGAAAACTGTTCTCTCTCATTTTACAGATATTTCTCCAATTGAACACATTCGGACGCAAATTCTTGATAAGTAATTCTTTTGTTTTGCATGGGACCCCCCCCCAAAACAAAAAAACCATACCATTCTTGAAACTGACAAAACCGCAAACTTTACTTTCTTCGCCAGAGATCATAACTTTACTTTCTTCGCCATCTTCATTTTTTGAGAAGGATTTTTGGAGATTTTCGGAGGTGGTTTTAGGCCGAAGGGATGGGTTGCAATCGAGGATAGAGAGGATGGTATGGAGGATGAAGGGGTGGAGAACGGTAGCCACCTCAAGGACTTGAAGGAGTTGGGATGTAGTCAAGAACTGAAGAGTATTGTGAATGCATTCTCCTTCTTGTTTCTGAAAAGTCATCAAAGTATCAACTTCGTTAGTTTTCTTGAGATTAGGCTTTGGATTAGCAGTAGAGTTAGAAGTAATGTTGATTTTGGGAGAAGTGACTGGAGAAGAATTAGGAAGGCAAGGATTGGAGATACTGAACTTGGAAGAGAATACAAGTATTCTACTTTTGTGAGAGTACAACTGCTTTGAAAGTCTAATTTGGCTCATGTTTTTGTCTTTAAATGCTATTGGCGAGAATTGAAGAGCGGAAGGTATAAGGATGGGCAAGCTCAGCCTTGCAAGAGAAAGATTAACCGCGGTGGTTAAGAAAAAGGAAAGAGTCGAAAAAGAGTTGCAGGTAGGATTCAATTGCCGAACTTGAAAAGGGCATTGACTGAACACCTTCGCCAGCCCAACCTTTGCTACAAGATACATAGTTGATAGCAAGTTTTACAATCATAGGAAACTACAAACCCATTGATTTCAATTTAGCAGTAGTATTTTTCATTTCCATCAGATGTTGGCATATGTTACCCTCTCTGGTGAAATACAAATTAAGTTCACTCAAAAGTTCTCCAAAGACAGCCTTTACACGCTCAATGAACATCTGGCCTATAATTTCCAGAAATTTTGATCTATTCTGATAGTCAAATGTCCCCTCATGAAACTCTTCAACAATTGTGCTCTTCATGTAATCCAGACTTAATTTATTTTCCCTCTCCCACTTATTAAAAGCAACCCTTTCAGTATTTGTTCTATGAGTAGTAACTCGGTTGAGATGGTTGGGACTCCGTAATCGCAGTAACAATATCCATAAAACCGAAAACAATAATTATCCTGCCTTATTGTTTCTTGTGATTGGTTACGTCCAAGTGATTTAATGTTAGGAAAATGAGCAGGCATCATAGTTATATTATAAACTGAAAATGATACACAATAATTACTAAATCAAAATACCAAGACAAAAGTTGATATGTAACGTTTAGGGCTCATGCTCATGTTCTGTCCCAAAGCTTTGAAAAATAGGAAAAAATTTTTGGGAAATCAGTAGATTAAAATTTGAAAAGTCAGCCAAAAAACTTGAAATAGTGTGCAGAGAATTGAACATGAACCAAGATTTATAGTTGATCCTTTTGATCAACTTGTAATTTTAAGTGTCAATTAATATGCATGACTTGAATAAGAAATTGGAATGTTAACTGGTGTAACTTTGAAATTCTATTGTCCAATATTTTTTAAAAACAAATTAGAACTGTGATTGAAGTAAAAATGAGAACTTGATTGCTCAATAATTTAAAAAAATGGTTTTTTTTATTCTGTGCCCTTAGTTGTCCAATGGTTTAAAAAATTTAGCATGAGGATTGCAATAAACTGAGAACTTTTTTTTTTTTTTTTGAGAATAATAATTAGACGTGCATCTATATAGATTGCTAAACATGGCCACACTTACAGAAAATTGAAGAGGCATTTGACAATATACCACCCTACTGTCTGTCAACCTTCTAAATTTGTTGAATTTCAGGCAATGAATAAACTAGATCGCACCAGCTATTTAGTTGAAAACTGCCGTGCATGGCACCAAAATACTGGCTCATTCCCTCTTTCAGTTTAGAAAGAGCCAGAGCAACAAACGATCAAAGTAACCTAAAGGATTTGCGAACTTTTATCCCTAGGACTGAACTGACGTCTAAGAAATAAGGGTAGTTACAAGGGTGCATTATGCCGAAGAATCAAAGGTCACATCTAGGAGCTTTTTGCAATTTTGCTTGCAACCTTTCGAGTTTCAAATGATTCAATAGCCATTTGAAGGGATACATCTCTAGACAAGTTTCTACCATTCAATAACCGTCTAAGAGACATGAAATTCTATATATGCATCAATTTGTGTTCTTTTGGCTGCAGACAAAAAAGACCTACAAATTCTAGAAAAATTTCGGGTCTTTTGGAGGTTGTAACAATTTAGCACAGAGTTTTGTAACCAAACATTATTTTATCCTAGAGGATGTTTGTCCTTCATCTTTTGCACAATATAGTGGACGAATAAAGTATTAAGGAAAGTGATTTGTAGTAATGATTTGAAACTTTTTTCTTGTTAGTTTTGCAGCCGTTTCACAGTATTCTTTTTTTGTTGTCCAAAAATCTTAAGGCTTTATTCCTCCCTTGAAATGGAAAGCACTATAAAAGATTTGGCTTCCAATATTTGTTAAACTTGACCGTTTTGATGGAGGGAATTTCATTCGTTGAAAGAAACGAGTGCATTTCTTTCTTTCTTGTGGCCCTCAAAGTGGTGTATGTTCTAACTACTCCAAGGCCTGCAACAAATGATGAAGAAGAGATGTGGGATGACATCCGCAATAAGCAAAAATAGGACACGGATGATGAGATTTGTAGGGAACATATTCTCAATGCAATGAGTGATGGGATTTTTTATGTCTATCATTCGGTGACAACTGCCAAGGAACTTTGAGGCACGTTAGAAGCAAGGTACATGAGGTGGGATGCAACAAGTAAGAAATTTCTTGTCTCAAGTTTCTTTAACTATAAAATGGCAGGCAAAACGTCTATTATGGATCAATTTGCTGAATTTGAAAAGATGTTTAATCATTTTCTCAACACAATATGTTCATGGATGAAACAATTGTTGTTAGCCCTATAATTGATAAACTACCACCCTTTTGGAAGGATTTCAAGAGAGATCTCAAACATAAAAAGGAAGAGATTGCTCTTGAAAGTCTTGGTAAATCTTTTTGTGTTGAGAAAGAGTTTAGAATACAGAAGAACAAAGATGTTCAACTGAAGGAGGAAGAAAAGGACACGCATCCCACTTCCAAAGTGAGCATGATTGAAGAGGGACAAATAAGCAAGTCCAAGAATAACAACAAATCCAATCAATCAAAGAGTCAATCCAACAAGAGCAAGAAAGGAAGAAAAAGGGGAAATGCTACCATTGCAAGAAAGAAGGACATTACAAATATGAATGCAAACTTCTCAAAAAGAAGAAGATGGAGAACCCTGATTCTTCAAACAATGAAATCGAGAGTCTTGTGGCTATGATTTTTGAACTCAACGTAGTTAAGGAAGATTTTTCTTGATGGATTGATTCTAGTGCTACCCACCATGTATGCAAGAGCAAGGACTTCTTCTAGTCTTTGAAAAAAGTGGATGATGAACAATCCATAGTATACACGGCTAATGCTGTGACTGCTATTAAAAGGGTTGGAGAAGTAGATTTAAAGTTTACATTTGGACATATTGTAACTCTTACAAATGCACTGTTTGTTTCAGAAGTAAGAAAGAATCTAGTTTCGTGTAGTTTGATGAATAAGTTTGGATTTAAACTTGTGTTTGAGGCTGATAAGTTTGTACTCTCCAAAGGTGGCATGTTTGTAGGCAAGAGCTATCTATGTAATGGCATATTCAAACTAAATGTCATGCCTATTAATAAGATGAATAAGAATATTTCTTTTGGTTATATGCTTGAGTCTACTACTATTTTATGGCATAATAGGCTTCGACATGTAAATTATAGGAGGAGACATGATATGATCAAACTTGATTTGTTGCCTAAATGTATCCAAAAGGGGGATGGTAAATGTAGAACATGCTTGTTAACAAAAACAAGTAGAAAGCTATTTTCAAATATTGAAAGGAAAACAAATAAGTTAGATCTTGTTCATAGTGATATTTGTGATTTGCATGATACCATATCTCTTTAAGAGGAAACAAGTATTTTGCCACCTTTATTGATGATTGCACTAGATTTGTTTTGTATATTTGTTACATTCAAAAAGATGAAGTCATGCATATGTTTAAGATATACAACGTAGAAGTAAAACTTTTACTGGCAATTTAATTAAATGCATAAGAATTGATCATGGTGGTGAGTACTATCAAAAGGAATTTTTTGAGCCCAGTGGTATTAAGAATGAAGTCACCACTCCATACACACCTCAACAAAATGGTGTAATTGAAAGGAAAAATAGAGTACTTATGGAAATGGTGAATGCAATGCTATCAAATTTTGTTTAAGTCAAGGTTTTTGGGGAGAAACTGTACTTATAGTTTGTCACATATTAAATAGAGTTCCAAACAAAAAGAACTCTATAACTCCTTATGAACTTTGGTACAAAGGAAACCCGAATCTCAAATATTTGAGAGTTTAGGGCTGTAGAGCCATTGTCAAAGTTCCTGAATCTAAGAAAGGGAGATTAGGTGAAAGAGGTGTTGAATGTATATTCTTAGGATATGTACAAAATAGTAAGGCCTATAGATTCATGGTAATAGAACCCAATGATTCAATATCAGTTAACACAATTATTGAATCAAGAGATGCTATTTTTGATGAGAAAAGATTCATCTCAATGTCTAAAGAAATTGACAATGCGCTAAACCAGAATGAATTACCTAAAGATAGCTTAAATGATGAAAATAAAATCATTGAACCTAGAAGGAGCAAAAGAGCTAAAAAGGTGAAATCTTTTGGTTCAGATTTTGTTATTTACCTTTTTGAGGGGACAAGTGATGAAATAAGTAATACTACTCCTTATTGCTTTAATACCGAAGCCGATCCTAAAACAGTTGATGAAGCAATGAAGTCACATGACGCTTCATTCTAGAAAGAGGCTATAAATGATGAGCTGGACTCAATTATGTGATCCTATATCTTAATTGGATTATGCCAAAGTTATTGGATGTTTGATGTATATAATGACGTGTACAAGGTCAGATATAGCTTTTGCTATAGGCGTGTTAAGTAGAAACACAAGCAATCCAAGCAAACAGCATTGATTAAGTGTAACTAGAGTCTTAAGGTATCTAAAACATATAAAAAACTATGGCATTTGCTATAGTGGCTATCCTTCAGTATCAAAAGGTTACTCGGATGCTAGTTGGATAACAAATGAAGATGATCATTCTTCTACAAGAGGTTGAATCTTTCTATTAGGTGGAGAAGCAATTTCTTGGGCATTCAGGAAGCAGACATGCATAACTAACTCCACCATGGCAGCTGAATTTATAGCCTTGGCTTCAGCTAGCAAAGAAGCCGATTGGTAGTGCTACTATGCTTGCTAAAACTTATAGCCAAGTGTACAATGACAAGTCTAGATATGTTGGATTAAGGCATAGTCTAGTAAGAGATTTGATCACGAATGGTGTGATAACCACAGATTTTGTAAGATCAAAAGAGAACCTAACTGATCCTTTAATCAAAGAATTAACAAAGGAAGTGATGGTTAAAACATCTAAAGGGATAGGGTTGAAATCCTCAATTCAATGCTAGATATAACAATTAGCCTTGAATTCAATGAGTACAAGTATATTGATATAGTGGTTTGAACACTATAAAACATCCCAGAAGGTGTAGTGTGATTTTTGTTGGGTTTGGATTTTATCCCACCAATCGTTATTTTGTTGGACTTGGGCAACCATGAGATAAAACCCAAGCCCAACAAGGTAACAGTTGGTGGGATAAAACTCAAATCCAATGAAATAACGGTTGGTGGGATAAAACCTAAATCCAACAATTTTTTCTGCTTGAAATTGGAAGGTTGAATTTAGAGTTCTTAACAAGTCTTGTAAAATGCTACAAATGGCAGGGGCATTAAGAACTTGCCTATATGAATGTTGGATTGATGGCATCCATAAAGTTTTGGATTTAACTTTGAACACATTCATGAAAGGATAGGGATACAAGACTATCACTTGTATAAACAAATTGAAAAGAAGTGAATCTATATGTGTTAATTTATGTGGCTTGTTACATATACTCTTGGTTCAAAACTTGTCTACCAAGTAGTATTAACAAATTAAAATCAATTAACACTAAGATGGTAGTTTAATCAAAAGATACCATTGTTTATGCATAGATTATCAAATTTTTCAGTGATCTATAAAGAAATTTTTAATAGATTATAAATGGCGGGGGATTGTTGAAGTCAAAGGTCACACCTAGCAACTTTCTGCAATTTTGCTTGTAACCTTTCAAGTTTCAAATGATTCAATCGCCATTTGAAGGGGTGCATCTCCAAAGAAGTTTCTACCATTCAATAACTGTTTAAGGGACATGAAATTCTATATATGGATCAATTGGTGGTCTTTTGGCTGCAGACAAAAAAGACCTACGAACTCTAGAAAAATTTCTACTCTTCTCTTCTTTGTTCTTTGGGGGTTGTAATAATTTAGTGCAGGGTTTTGCAATCAAATTTCATCTTTATTTGAAGGATATTTGTCCTTGGTTTTTTGCACAATATAATGGATGAATAAAGTCTTAAGGCAAGTGATTTGCAGTCTCGATTTGAAGCCTTTTTCTTGTTAGGTTTGTAGCCATTTCATAGTATTCTCTATATTGTTGACCAACACATTTTGCGTATATGTCCTCTCATAAATACCAATCACCTGGTCAGCCACAGGCCACATAATGGCTTTGGCCAGGTGGGATCCTCATAAGCCTGGGTAGCAGACCCTTCGACAAGGCAAGCAACCTTTCCTCTGCATATGTCATTGAGATAGCATGAAACATTCCCTTGTACTTCAATTCACCACCAGAATGGCTCTAAGTCATCAGTTTTGTCTTCACAACATCAAAGGGACCAGTGCACACTAGGCCAGTTGTTCCCCTAAGAAATTCAGATACCATAAACTGCCAAGGTTGAAGGACTTTTCCATCACCTTTATGTTTCTTCCACAGAATCACATCAAAAGCATTTTTGGCTGTGAATGTGACAGCCTGGTTCATCCCGGACCACGAAGGCCTTCTTCACGAATGATTGTCCTAGCACAGTGTAGTCTCTCTTGTACTTCATAAGTTCAGGTTTCAAACCTCTCTGTTGTTGTAATCTGATCTTCACCACCTCAAAAGGTGGAACAATAATGAGGGCTTCAAGCACACCAGCTCCAAATCCTGAGAGAAGCCTCCATTGAGGGCTAAGCTTCCTAGTTTCAGAATCCTTGAAGACAGACTGCAGGACCGCATTGGAGCCCATCTGAAGTGCATACTTGTGGGTTAAATGAGTAGTCAACCCCTTCCACAAAGCCCGAACATCTTCATCTCGTACTATAGTGGAGTCCCAGTGGATTATGCCCTTATAATTACCAGATCTATCCAGTTGAAGGCGGGTTTTTATAACCTCAATAGGCTGTTGACAAGTAGATATTTTACATATTTTTAGTGTGTTTTAATGGTTAGTTTTGGTGTGTTTTATTTAGTTTTATAGTTAATAAACTAGGATTCTAGTGAAAATATACATTTTATGGTTAAAGTGTAAAAATTTCATTTTATGGATTTTTATGGTAAAAACTTCATATTTTGTAGGTTTAATGATTCAATCATCAAATGGAGTGCATTGAGAAGATAATTGGATGATTGATGATGATTTAAAGTGATAAAAATAAAATATGAAGTGTAAAAGAGAAAATGCAATTTAAGAACAAAAGAATGCAAGAAAAGTCAGCTTTGGTAACCTATGGTATTTTGGCTATATCTTGAGCTAAATATATTGGATTGAAATGATTCTTGAACCATTTTAAAACTAAGAGATGTATCTAAATTTTATATGAAGATATCAAAGTCCAATTCAGCAATTTTCCTGGTCGAAATGTCGAAATATAGAAGTCAAAGTCTGCTGTCGAAAGCTGACAATAGAGCTCTGACCAGTCAGTGGTAATTTGATCATATCTTAGTCCACAGAACTCCAAATAGGATGATTCTTGAGGCATTAGAAATATAATTCAAAGATATACATTTTTCATGTTTTATACAAGAGCTAGTTCTGCCGCAATTATAGAGAAAATTGCAGTTGAATTGTCCAGATTTTGGTCAGAAATGGTTGCTCTCCACTTATGCAACTTGTTTCCTTCTTCGATAATTCACAGCTATTGATGAACGTGTAACAACCAATTAGCAGCTGTAAAAGGGATGTTTCAGGCCTCATTTCTTGACTACATTTATCTATATATAGCCATGGACTTGCAAGATTCAAGATAACTTTGGAAGGCTAGAGAAACTCACCGGAAATGTAGCTTTCATTAGTTAGGGTAGTGTTTCCTTCTTGTATTTGTAGCTAAACTTAGATGAAGTTGAGGATGAAGATGGAGAGCATGGAGTTCAAGTGACATGGGTGACATTTCTCCTATCACTTTATTTCTTGTATTGCATCTTATGTTTAGTTATAATACGAGTATGGATTTTTCTTTTATTTTCTTCATGTTTAGTTAAAGTTCATGCCTAGAGTTATGGTTGAACTTGTTATATCTTGTTTGTGATGTTTACTTGGCTACTTGGTGGTATTATTTTGAGCAAGTTATTTATCACTTTTGCTTATCTAATCATGATTAACTGGCCATTAATTATGATAATCTTAAGGTGTTAAGTTTGCAATGAAAATTGAAATTTAACACTAGTTTAAGTGATAAACCTAGGAAGTACACTCACGAGAGTAGATGTGTACCTATGTGACTTGTTTCATGTAATTTCATAGAAGAAATGAGTTTGTAATTAATTCATAACCACGAGAGTAGGTATGATTTAGTTACAAGTATAATTGATTCACTACGAGAGTAGGTTTCACATACATAAGGAAATTACGCCATAACTAGCCAAGATAATAACATTCACTTAACTGATAATCTCATACGCAAGAGTAGTAAGGAATTCCATATCTCTAAGAGTTTTCTAGTGTTATTTTCATTATTTTTACATTTATGGTAATCTAGATAATAAAGGAGTTCGAAAAACATCAGTAATTGCAATCTTCCCTGTGAGATCAACCCTTAATACCCTATATTCGCTCACGATTTGTATACTTGCGATAAATCACGTGTGGGGTATTTAGAAATTATAAATGTAAAACTTAATTGTAAATGAGTTAAATATTATATGTATACACCGCGCACGTCAGCTGTAAGCAAGATGCCTTTACAATCCCCCCTAATGACCCTGACATCGCTTTCAAATACAAAGGAATTTTTTTCTGATCTTGAGGTTCACTTTTCTCTGCCATTGATTCTTGAGGCAATGCAAGCGCTTATGATTGAGGCAAAAATGTGAATCCTCTTTCCCCTCGCAATAGTGATTTATGCCTGAGCTGAAAAGCAAACCGGCCAAGCCAATGCACAGGTCAAAGTGGTCCGATTCGATCCTGCAGTTCAATTGATGGTGATGAACACTGCAAAACGAAGTTTCTGGGGATTTATATATTTCATCCCTCGGTGGGTCGGCGGCCCATTGCTTACCAACCCTCCCCTTCTCCTCTCCAGTCTCAAAGGTTGTGTCTTGGCATTGTCACATGCTCTGCCAAAGCCAGCTCAGGCTTTACAACCATTCGATTAATACACAACTTGTAGGTAATCATGTCATAAATATATTTAAAAGATTTGGCTAATAGATGCTCAATAGTAAGAAAAATTTTAGATATTAATTTAAGAAATAAAAAAGCAAGAGAAGTCAATTGGAAATGATCGAACTTGATTAGTTAGTAATTAAAAAAAGGGATAATTTCAAAAAACTCCATTAAGGTTTCTAGTAATTTTAGACTGCTCCTCTCGCTTTTTAAAAATTACACATACCTTCCCTAGAACATAGGCTTGGGTTTCACCTTGATGATGTGAGACCAAAAAAGTATATGAATGCCCAAAATTGCCCTCATTTATATTTCCTTAATATGAATAATCATAAAATTTTTAAAATTCGATAATACACTTATATACTACCAAAATTTTGAGTTTTATTACTTAGCCAAAGTTTTGATATTTTTCATCCCCATAGTTTTCTACATCATTCCAAACTTTCAAACGCTTATCACTTCTTCTTTTGAACAAACTCTCTGTCTTAGATGCCAAAATCTACATTTGTGAGGACTTGTAAAATTTCTTATATTTTTCTTAAAATACTCTTTTATTTGGAATTTAGGACTCTACAATGGCTTTACTATTCATTCACTTCCCCTAGAATTACAATTAATCATAGAACCAAGGGTTTTCCTTTACTTTCAACGTTAAGAAAAAACTAGGTTTTTACATCTTTTTGTAGTATGAGTAATCGGTCCAAAGTGTATTAAATTTAGTGATTAAAAATGAGTTTTTGATGATATTAAATGTGGGATTAGAAATAATAATAATAAGTTAGTGAATTATAAGTGAAAACCCTAGTACGTGCGAGTTAAGGAAAAATAGTGTGAACCGACGGGTACAGTTCACTATCGATTGAACACACCACTTGACCACCACTTTCTTAACTGAATCTCTTTGTCATTAGTGTAAAATATCAGCTCTAAAACAGATTAAGCTGGCCAAAATTTTTGACTTCAAAAACCAAGAGAAAAGAAAAAAATTGAGATGTAAATTGGTGGTGACAAGTGGAAGCAATCCATGCATCTTTGACCCAAACTAAGACCAAGCTTTTTATCTCTTTCTTGGAGCTCAATTTCTGTTTTCTAAGCTCATTGTGGCCGAGACATAGAGAGGGAAAAGAGAGAAAGAAACCAAGTGAACAACCACCAAGTTTCACCTTGAATCACTTTCATTTGAGCAAAATCACTGAATCCAAACCGATTAAACCTTCATTTGAGTGCTTAGGTAGTTGTATGTGGTAAAAGTTTGGGAGGAAAGTGTTTGGTTCCACACCTACAAGGAGTTTTTGGAAGGTACATGGCTATCTTTTCCTTATCTCTTACTTAAACTCGATTAAGTTTGGATAACAACTTATACTTGTGCCAAATGATAGTTATTTCAGTGGTTTGGATGGATGGTGCATGTTCTTGAGTTAGGATTGAGTTGTTCAACTGTATTTCTTGTTGTTTAGATGGTATATGATGTCTATAATCTTGTATAGGAAGTTGAAGTAGTGAATCAAGCTAGAAATGTGAAGTTTATCTCTTGAATGAACTAAATTTCAGATTTGAAGGAAGTTTCTGCCCTGTTCTGACTAGTGTTGATCGACCATGTTAGAGGTCGAATTAGGCTTGGATTAAAACATGAAAGTTGTAGGAAATGCTATTATATATCTGTCTGTAAAATTTCAGCTCAATCGGAGCACTGTAGCATGTGAAATGACCGGAATACCCCTGACTGCCAAAAGCTTTATTTTGCAGACAGTTATATGATTTCATACTTTTGGCTTCATTTTTTTACTTTGATCCGTATCAAACCAGTCTTTGGCCAAAACATGAAAGTTTTAGCTCTATGTTTGACCTTTCTAACGCATCTAAAAACACCTTAAACGGAATTGTGTAACTTGAGTTATTGTCATTGGAATTCAGTACTGACAACCGTACTGACAAGGACATTCTAGTTCTGTAATCCGTAAATTTGACCTAGCTCAGTTGTGAAATGGATTGAGTTGTCTTCATAAAAGTTGTAGTCTTTTGTATTAGTTTCGAAATAGTATAAATTGTGCCTTAATCCGATAAACGTAGCTCTATTTGTGAATAAAATTTTATAAGATGTCAAAGCTGCCAGTTCATTTTTTGGCTTCAAAACTGATATTTAGTCGCACTATTGGACTTGGGTGATTTTGGAGCCTAATTGAAAGGCTGTGGTGATGATATTTCTTCTATGTGATGTTGGGGCTACCTTGAGAAAAATAATGAAGTCATAAATGGTCAAAAAATAGGTAAACACAAAGGGCACGCTGCCCGAATTCTTACTCGAGGGTTAGGCAGATGTACGTGTGACTTGAGTAGGAATTTGTGAACGAGTTTCACTTGAATCGTTTAGAGTATTCAAGTCTTCTTTCATAGAGGTGTATGAGTTAGAAGTTGGCCGAAACTTGTACCCTTGGAAAAATGATAGTAATGACTAATAGAAATACGTTTTTCTCGCCACTTCGACTCAAATGGAGATTTCAGAATTTAAAGAGCGAGCATGAGTTTTACAAATATTTTACTCATGTCCTTTGGTCAAAATATCCATTTTTCCCTTCCAAAACTATACTTATACTTTGCCCTAATAGTTATTCGGATTTTCTTTAGTTCACCTAAACTTTAGATGGTTTAACTGTAATATTTTCTCTTGGTTATTATTAGGGTTCCTTGGTAATTGGGGGTATTATCCAGAAGAAAACTTTGGGCGTTATTTTACTTAAATAGGTGAGTGTTCTTTGTTTGTTATGTTTCTATTAACTATATGATTTGTTGTGAATATTTGATTAAATGATAAATGTTTGTAAAATGAATTTTACTAGGCGAGTGTGTACTTTTATCGCACTCGACTTAAATAACATGTGAAATTTTCAATGTTTAAGTGATTAAATGTTAGTTGTGCATGAATGTAAGTCTTTTGGCTGAATTGGGTCCTTGCCCTTCGTTGCCGGTCGACTCGAGTCAGAAGCAGACTCGGTCGGGCGATTTAGTAACCCTGGGTGAAAGTTTGGTATACTCGAGTATTACCATATTGTTGAGTGAAGTCTGGCCAATGTCCAGAAGGGGGAGAAATGAAATGAATGAACGAAAGAAAGTTTTCAATTACAAATGAAATTTTAAATATTGGAGGAATAAGGAAATGAAAGAAGAAGGAAAGAACAAAAGGCTCCACGTGAGTATGCCTCCTTTTAATGAATATGTTATTAGTGCTTCTATCTTGTAAATGTTTCTTGGATTATTTGTTATCTATGATTCATGCCTTGGATTTAATTTTTTTATTATGTGTCTGGAACCTCATTGAACTTTTAACTCATTCCGTTAATTTTGTTTTCCTTAACAGGGATGCGCGCAAGGACGAGAGATCTGTATAGACTATTCTAATCTAGTTTTTTTGAATTTTTGTAATGGTTCTCGCCCTAACGCTTGGCAAGGGTTGGATGTATGAAAAATTTAGAACCTTTGTGTACTTGAGTTGTATTTCTTTTGAGATAGAAATGTATATAAGTAAATGTTTTAAGTTTGGAATTATTATTACACTTGTTCTTGTGGTCTTATCTTCATTTTTACTTGAGGTGTATGATTGAGTCCCTGCAAAAGTTGGGCACGCGGTCCGTCGAACCCTCTGGTACGCCCTAGGGGGAGGTGGGGCCGTCACAGATGGTATCAGAGCCTGCTTCGCGTGGTCTTTACGCGGAGTGAGTTTGGATCAAGTGGTGAATAAGTATGAAGGACTAAGTGCTCTTTTGAGTATAAGTTATGAATCATGAATTGTTATAGGTCTTAAATCGTTATCATGGTATTTGAGGACAATAGATAGGTACGTCGGTAGGAATCTCGATTGTAGATAATTTACTCTTGGGACTAGCCAGTTCGAGATATAAATTATTTTATTTCGGATTCTTGTACCCAAGTATTCCAGAGTTGAGGGCGATACTAAATACTTGAGAATTTCATTCCGGGGAACTTGAACAGGTGCATGTTTGACTAGAGTGAGTACAAGAGATCAACGGGCGCCTAGTTTGGATAGAAAGTGAAGTAAGAGACCGGACGGGGGTGATTTTAACTGAGTGTGGAATGACAAGTCGCGTTTTCTTTCGTTTTACCTTGCATTGTTCCTACATGTCTTTTGCCTGTGATATGTTAATACCTACATGTATAATACTTACTACCTTTGACTATTTGTCTAATTTGAGATGTCTCTTTGTGTATATGGTATGTCTCTTTATGTATTTGGTGTGAGATATCTTGTTATTTTAATCAATTTACTTCGTTATATACTAAATCACCTTTTGAAAAAAAAAAAAAGAGAGAAAAGGGTATGGAAGGGAGACGTAGTCGCGGATGTGGTCGTGATCGTGGAACTAAGCGAGCTCAAGAACTGAGAGAAGAAAGAGAAACAATAGCCGAGCAAGAACATGGACCGAGGGTTAAGGCCGGAGACCAAGTGGCGGTGGCAATACAACAAATGATAAATATTCTAGCACGATTGGTAGATCAACAAGGTCAAATGCCAGTGAATCAACCCCAAAATCCCGAGATAGGAGAGGATAGGGCTTTTGAGAGGGTTCAAAAATTTGTGCCTCTGAAATTCGTTGGAGGGCCTGATCTAGATGTAACTGAGTAGTAGTTAGAGACAATAATTAACATCTTCACAGCTTTGAACTGCACGGAGCAAAGACAAATGAACTTTGCTGTGTTTCAGTTCGAAGAACCGGCCCGAGTGTGGTGGAATATAATTAGGGCCAAGTGGAAAAGAGAACAGATGGTATGGACGTGGGCAAACTTTGTAAGAAAATTTAACGAAAAGTACCTCCCACCCTTGGTCCAAGAAAGGAGAGAGGATGAATTTATTAAATTGCGTCAGGAAACCCAGAGTGTGGCCGAATATGAGACTAAATTTACTAAACTGTCCAAGTTTGCTTCTGAATTGATGGCCACGGAGTGGAGAAGAGTGAGATGGTTCATACAAGGATTGAATCTGGAAATCCAGGAAGCTTTAACGGCGGTTCAGGTTAATACCTTTACGGAAACCCTTGAGAAAACCCAAAGGATTGAGGATGCAAAGGCACAGGTAGAAGCCTTCCAAACACGGAAAAGGGGTGCATCTGGTAGTGTATCTGAGGAATCTAGCGAAAAGATAGCGCCTTCTAAAATACAAAAAGTGAACCCTTTACCCCGCCACCATGGACATTAGGAGCACTAGATGAAAGATCTACGAAAGAAAGTCAAATAGGTCATGAAAAAATTTCTCAAGAAAGTCAAAAGGTGGCTTCTCACCTGGCCTGTGGATATTGTGAGAAGGCAAATCACACCGAGAATGATTGTTGGAGGAAAGGGCGAAACTGTTTGATTTGTGGGAGTAGTAATCATCAAATTAGTAATTGCCCGATGAAGCAGTCACGAGAGAGTAGTGCTCAACAATTGGATGGAACCAAACTGAAACAAGCGACTGAAAAAGGGAATCGAACTAAAGTACCAGCAAAGATATATGCCTTAGACAAGCAACAAGCTTCGGAGTCATCTGAGGCGATGGAAGGTAAAAATTTCGAAAACGAAATTTTTTTAAGGGGGAGAGAGTGTGAGGACTTGTAAAATTCCTTATATTTTTCTTAAAATACCCTTTTATTTGGAATTTAGTACTCTACAATAGCTTTACCACTCATTCACTTCCTCTAGAGTTACAATTAATCATAGAACTAAGGGTTTTCCTTTACTTTCAACGTTAAAAGAAAACTAGGATTTTTACGTCTTTTTGTAGTATGAGTAATCGGTCCAAAGAGTGTATTAAATTTAGTGATTAAAAATAAGTTTTTGATGATATTAAATGTGGGATTAGAAATAATAATAATACATTAGTGAATTATAAGTGAAAACCCTAGTACGTGCGAGTTAAGAAAAAACGCTGTGAACCGACAGATACCGTTCACTACTGATTGAACACACCACTTGACCACCACTTTCTTAATTGAATCTCTTTGTCATTAGTGCAAAATATCAGCTCTAAAACAGATTATGCTGGCCAAAATTTTTGACTTCAAAAACCAAGAGAAAAGAAAAAAATTGAGATGTAAATTGATGGTGACAAGTGGAAGCAATCCATGCATCTTTGACCCAAACTAAGACCAAGCTTTTTATATCTTTCTTGGAGCTCAATTTCTGTTTTCTAAGCTCATTATGGCCGAGACATAGAGAGAGAAAAGAGAGAAAGAAACCAAGTGAGCAACCACCAAGTTTCACCTTGAATCACTTTCATTTGAGCAAAATCACCGAATCCAAACCGATTAAACCTTCATTTGAGTGCTTAGGTAGTTGTATGTGATAAAAGTTTGGGAGGAAAGTGTTTGGTTCCACACCTACAAGGAGTTTTTGGAAGGTACATGACTGTCTTTTCCTTATCTCTTACTTAAACTCGATTAAGTTTGGATAACAACTTATACTTGTGCCAAATGATAGTTATTTCAGTGGTTTGGATGGATGGTACATGTTCTTGAGTTAGGGTTGAGTTGTCCAACTGTATTTTTTATTGTTTAGATGGTATATGATGTCTATAATCTTGTATAGGAAGTTGAAGTAGTGAATCAAGCTAGAAATGTGAAGTTTATCTCTTGAATGAACTAAATTCTAGATTTGAAGGCAGTTTCTGCCCTGTTTTGACCAGTATTGATCGACCATGTTACAGGCTGAATTAGGCTTAGATTAAAACATGAAAGTTGTAGGAAATGATGTTATATATCTGTCTGTAAAATTTCAACTCAATCTAAGCACTGTATCATGTGAAATGACCGGAATACCCCTGACTGCCAAAAGTTTCATTTTGCGGATAGTTTTATGATTTCATACTTTTGGCTTCGTTTTTCACCTTGATCCGTATCAAACTAGTCTTTGACCAAACACATGAAAGTTTTAGCCCTATGTTTGACCTTTCCAATGCATCAGAAAACACCTCAAACAGAATTCTGTAGCTTGAGTTATTGTCATTGGAATTCAGTACTGATAACCATACTGACAAGGACATTCTGGTTCTGTAATCCATAAATTTGACCTAGCTCAGTTGTGAAATGGGTTGAGTTGTCTTCATAAAAATTGTAGCCTTTTGTATTAGCTTCGAAACGGTATAAATTGTGCCTTAATCCGATAAACGTAGCTCTATTTGTGAAAAAAATTCTATAAGATGTCAAAGCTGCTAGTTCATCTTTTGGCTTCAAAACTGATATTTAGTCGCACTATTGGACTTGTGATGTACTTGAGTGATTTTGGAGCCTAATTGAAAGGCTGTGGTGATGATATTTCTTCTGTGTGATGTTTGGGCTACGTTGAGAAAAATAATAAAACCATAAATGGCTGGAAATGTACGTGCGACTTGAGTAGGAATTTGTGAACGAGTCTCACTTGAATCGTTTAGGGTATTCAAGTCTTCTTTCATAGATGTGTATGAGTTAGAAATTGGCCGAAACTTGTACCCTTGGAAAAATGACAGTAATGACTAAGAGAAATACGTTTTACGTGCCACTTCGACTCAAATGAAGATTTCAAAGTTTAAAGAGCGAGCATGAGTTTTACAAATATTTTACTCATGTCCTTATGTCTAAATATCCACTTTTCACTTCCAAAACTATACTTATACTTTGTCCTAGTAGTTATTCGGATTTTCTTTAGTTCACCTAAACTTTGGATGGTTTAACTGTAATATTTTTTTTTGGTTATTATTAAGGTTTCTTGGTGATTGAGGGTATTATCCGGAAGGAAACTTTGGACATTATTTTGCTTAAATAGGTGAGTGTTCTTTGTTTGTTATGTTTCCATTAACTATATGATTTGTTGTGGATATTTGATTAAATGATAAATATTTGTAAAATGAATTTTGCTAGGCGAGTGTGTACTTTATCGCACTCGACCTAAATGACATGTGAAATTTTCAATGTTTATGTGATTAAATTTTAGTTATGCATAAATGTAAGCCTTTTGGCTGAACTGGACCCTTGCCCTTCGTTGCCGGTAGTATCGAGCCAGAAGCGGACTAGGTCGGGCAATTTGATGACCCTGGGTTACTCGAGTAATACCACGTTGTCGGGTGGAGTCTGGCCAATGTCCAGAAGAAGGAGAAATGAAATGAATGAACGAAAGGAGGTTTTCAATTACAAATGAAATTTTAAATAATGGAGGAATAAGGAAATGAAAGGAGAAGTAAAGCACGAAAGGCTCCACGTGAGCATGTATCCTTTTAATGAATGTGTTATTAGTGCTTCTATCTTGTAAATGTTTCTATCTTGTAATAGGAATAGAGATGGAATTGGAAGATGAAGGTTGATCATTATCTTGCTTTGCACTCTTATTCTCTCCCACACTTACCTCTTGGTCCTCCCTTTTATCTTCATCCTTCTCACCCTCATTTTTTCTTACTTTCAATTACCAGAGGATCTTCTAATTGTCTATTATTATGAAGGGTAATGGCTTTAATATGCTCCCCCAGATTCACCTCAGTTTTATCAGATAATTCTCCTTGATTTCTAGTATTGACAGAATTGGCAATTTGACCTAGTTGGACATCTACATTTCTATACATCTTGATCAATTGAACTAATCTCCCCTCTAATAGCTCAAATCTTTTCGAAGTGTCCTTGGTTAGATTTTCCACAGCAATCTCCCAATTCGATTTAGTTTCCATCTATGATTGCCTTGATTGGAATCCCGACGAGTTAGCCGGCCTTTGAGCATTACTTTGATCCTTTCATCCAAAATTTGGATGGTTTCTCCACTTTGGATTGTTTGTGTTTGAGTAGGGGTTATTTTGAATATTTCTATTGTAATTATTGACAAATTGAATCTGTTTAAAGTGAACACACTCGTTAGTATTATGTTGACCCCCCACATGTGGAACAACAAGTAACATGTACATTAGACAAAGAATTCGGACCAACTCTGACTTGTCTACTTAGCAATTTCCCTATATTGTTCATTTGAACACTTAACATGTTTAAAGTGTTCATTTCGATCATACCTACTTTCACCCATTGATAATTATTTGCTGCCATTTTCTCTATTAAGTTTTGAGATTCTTAATGCGATTTTTCCGTTAACGCTTCACAAACAACTGCATCAATTATAATTTTAGTCGAGAAAAATAAATCATCATAGAAGGTTTGGACTATAAACCAATCGAAAAGCCCATGAAGTGGACATTTTTATAGCAAATCTCTAAACATTTTCCAAATATGGTGATTCATCCTCTTGTTAACTAAAATTAGTAATATCCATTTTAAATTTAGCCGTTTTCTTGATAAAAATTATTTGTTCAAAAATGTTTTAAATAAATCATCTCAAGTGGTGAAAGTATTTGGAGCATGAAAATGCAACCAGGCTTTAGCTTTATCTTGCAAAGAAAATAGGAACAACCTTAGCCCTATAACATTTTCACTGACTCCGTTCATTTTAATGGTATCATATATTTTCAAAAATTTGGCTAAGTGTGCATTTGGATTCTCAACGGTGTTATCTCCAAATTGAGATCATTGAACCATTTTGAATGAGTGATGATTTAATTTCAAAATTGTTAGTATTTACCGTTGACTGTGCTACGATTGTTTGTGAGCTTTGAATCCTTGGTAGAGTAAAATCTCTAAGAGATCGCCTATTTGTTTTCTTGTCCGTCATTTCTTCTTCAAAAGGTAATCTATAGACATTTCCTCTATATTATGTTGAACCTCTTGTTCCTCTTGTGATGTACACATTCCTTATTGTTTTAATGTCCTTTCAATTTTCAAATTAAAACGTGCAACTACGCGTAACACTTGATGCATATACAACAAGCAAGAAGAAAAGAGATAATATAGTATTTATATCACATAAACAAATAAAAATTTTAACCTATCTATTGACCAAATTCAACAAACTAATAAAGAAAATATTTAAATTAATAAAGTTTGTTAGACCCTAATATTACTGCTTCTCGGCAACAGCGCCAAAAACTTGATGGATTTTTGCTATAAGTGCAAGTTTTAATTCAAAATTACCCATTTGACTACAAGTATATAGGTCAAATTGTGACGCCCCCACTTCTGCCTAAGGCAAACCAAAGGGTATCGGCGGGACGTCTGCCTAGGTTTCGTCAGAACTCGATACAATTCTAATCCAAACTTAAGATAAATAACCAATAATAAAAGTCGAAGGTATAAAGAAAAGATCGCTTCCTTAATAAGTTCAAATTTTACATTACAATTTTCCAAGAGTACACCAACATTCCCCAAAATATACAACCTCCAAAAGTCGTCTAAACAATTACATTCGAAACCCTAATCAAAAGTCCATCAAATTGGTTTCTTCATAATTCTTTCCATTTTGGCTCCTGTTAAGGAAAAACAAAACTAATGGGATGAGCTAACGTTCAGTGAGGCCAAGAAAATCATGCAAGCACGTAATTCAAATAGCAATAAAACTTGTACGAGAAATAAAGCTATAGCATTCAACTAATTCATGAATATTCACAAAACACATTCAAGAAGGATACGGGAGCTCTCAGGAGCTCATTTCCACTTGCTTTACCAAGGCTCGAGTTACAAGGTTTGCTAATGGGTTGGGGTGCCCCCTCCAGAAGTATAAGTGATCGATGAGATATCGCTCCAATCGACTTAGAATTGTTTATGGTTCTGAGTCGACATGAGAGGTACCTCCCATCCGAATTAGTGTAGTACATACTATCGCTCAGGGAACTGATACTAGTACCGAGACAGTATGAGAGACACCTCCAACTCAAATTGATGTGGTACATACATCGCCCAGTGGTCGATGAGACATCGTTCCAATCGACTTAGAATTGCTTATGGTGTTGAGTCAACATGAGAGGTACATCCCACCCGAATTGGTGTGGTATATACTATCCCTCATTTAACCAAGGTGGGAGTTCATAAAGCCCACTTCAACCAACCAAATCCAAGCAACAACAATAAGAAGGAAGCTACAAGTTTCAAGGCCAAAAATGAAATAAGAAAGCAAGAGTTTTGGTGGAGATGTTTATACCTTCAAAACCCAAGAAGAAACTCTAGATGAAGACCAGATTTTTCACCAAAATATCACCAAGAAAATCCACAAGATCGCTCCTTTCTTCAGGCTAGAATGAATCTCCAAAGGGTTTGTGAGTTGGAGGGAGATTTGCAAGTGAAATGGAGCAAGATTGGATGGAGTTTTCTTTCTTTCTTCTTCCTTGGGGTTGCTGGCCGAAAATAAGGAGAGAGATGAGAGAGGTTTGAGTTGTGAAACTTCCTTTGGAAGATTGGAGGGAAAAAGAAATAGAAAGGTAGCCAAAGTCAACTTTGAATAGTATACATGCGCGGGTTTCGTATCGCCGTTTTCTCTCGGATTTGTTTCACTTGTACACTAATCTCCAATGTAATTCCTTTAACACTTTAATTATTTACTCTTAGTAGTCTAGTATTAATTTCTTAAATTTGCACCTGGCCGTTCATGCTCGAAATACGCGAACTTTCGACTCGCGCGTGATCGAGCGAAATTTGAACTCACTCACCTCTAATCCCCCAATTAACTTTTCTTAGTCTATTATTAATCATCCGTAATTCTCCAAAATTATTGCACTCTCGAATTGAATATTGTCTCGAAAAATGTGTATTCACTATTTCTTACTAAACGAGCCTCCGAAAAATTAAATTTATTAACGGGACGTTTTTAAAACATAAGTGAGACCTTATCCCATGTAAATGAATTTAAAATGGTTGAAATAAATTATTCGGAAAAAATAGGTGAATAAATTTTTAAATAAGCCAGTAAAATAAGATTAAAAAAATAAAAAGAAATTTTGGGTTCTCACAAAAATAGTAGTTTAGAACATATATCGGGTCGATCCCATGAGAAGCAACTATTACAAGTACTAGGTCATTTACTTACCCTATTATTTAGACTAGCTGTCAAATATAAAACAATAGATATTAATATTACAATATTTACTAACTAAATATTTTAACTAGTTTACTTGCAAGATAACAAGAGAGAAATATCATTAAATATTTGAATCTAGGAAAATAGAGTCTACTTATGGCACAAAAAATGCAAATGAGTAGATTTATCTCTTGTTATTATTCATGTTTAACTAGGGATCCATTTCCATACTTACCAACTCATTCTCATGATATAATAGCCTAGAATAGCCTAGTTTTCCCTATTCTCATGGTAAATAACTAGATCTATTCTTGTTTCCTTCATGAAATGCAATAACAATTCTCTCAAGTGCACCTCTATTCTTATGAGTAGACTCCTTAAGATCCATCTATATTGTTTTATCATTATTATCAATTTTCATTGAATAATAGTATCTAAAAACTTGCTATTGGTGATCAAGCAACAACAAATAATAAGCATGTATAAATGAACAAGTTAATACAAGTGGTAGCAAATATAAATCATATTCAACTCATATCAAGTAGTCATAAGTTTCATCTACTTCTTAAATCTGGAAATTTAGCTACTCATGTGAAATAAGATAATAAAAAGCATAATTTCATTACATGTAAACATAATGAATCACAAGTAAAAAAGAAAGAAAAATCTTAAACAAGGTGATGAACAAGCTCCTAAATCTTTTATTTCTTCAAGAAAAATCTTAACCAAGGTGATGAACAAGTTCCCAAATCTTTTATATCTTCAACAAAATGAGTGATACAATGAATTTTCCAAGTTTTTTTTCTTACAAGTTCTTACCTGGAGAGAATAAGAAAAGACTAAAACTAAGCTCTCCCACTAAAATTCGATAATTCCTCTCTGTAGTGACTAACTCCCCCTTTCTTCAATGATTTTCGCATATATCATGTTAAGAGAGTCAAAAAGTGGTTCCTGATATAGCATACAATTCCTTTCTCTTTCCTAAGGAATCTTGAGCATATGCAGTCAAAATTCTGATCTAGAATTGAGTTGGAAAGCAATGTGAAAGCATAGTAACTTGCAGAACAAGTTGCAGAAAAACAGGGCACAATACGCGATCTTAGAATACGCGACCTTAGCCCACGTATTCAAGGTCGCGTTTTCTCTTCTCATGGATGATCAATTGTGAGATAACTGGAATTAACTAATCTAAGGACCCACTTATATATTTTGCTCTATTTTTTTTTATTGTGATCCTATGATTTTTGAAGAGGCTATCAAATATTCAAAGTGGCAAAAGGTGATGGATGAAGAAATTACAACTATTGAATGAAAACACATGGGAGTTAACTGATCTTCCAAAAGGACACAAGTCAATTGGTTTCAAGTGGGTGTAGAAGACAAAATTGAAAAACAATGGAGAAGTTGACAAATACAAGGCACGAGTAATAGTTAAAGGCTATAAGCAAGAGTGTGGGGTGGATTATCCATAAGTCCTTACTCTTGTTGCAAGGCATGACACGAACAAAATAGTGATTGCTTCATGGCTTATCTTCCAGTTGGACGTGAAATCAACATTTTTACATGGTAATCTATAGGAACAGGTATTTATTGATCAACCTCTTGGTTATGTGAAGATTGGAAGTGAACATAAGATATACAAATTAACAAAGAAATTATACGAGTTAAAATAAACCCCACGTGCTTGGTATGGTAGTATAGATGCTTATTTTTTAAGGAGGAATTTTTAAAAAAAATGTCAATATGAACATACGCTTTTTATAAAGATTGAAAATAAAGGTAAACTGCTCATTGTTTACTTATATGTTGATGATGTTATTTTACTGGAAATGACAGTGCCGTGTTTGAGAAATTTAAAAAATCTATTATGGCTGAATTTGAAATGTTTGATTTTGGAAAGATGCATTTTTGGGCATTGAAGTGGTGCAATCTACTACAGAAATTTTTGTCTCTTAAAGGAAGTATGTGCAAAAAATTATGAACAGGTTTCAAATGAAGAATTATAATTTGTTAGTACGCCAGTTGAAGTGGGTTTAAAACTCATCAAAAAAACCTAAAGGAAAGAGAGTTGATAGTATCCTTTACAAGTAAATTATGGGAAGCCTCATGTCTTTGACAACCACAAGACCTGATATTATAAGTCTTATTAGTAGATACATGGAAAGTCTAAGGGAGACACATCTTCTAGCTGCCAATTTTCTTTGATACTTATAGGGAACCATTGAATATGGGTTGTTCTTAGTGACAGAGGTAGGATTTTTTTTTTTTTTTTTGGGAGGGAGGGCCAAAATTTTTTCCTAATAAAATTATCTTAATATAATATTTTCAAAACAATTTTCTTCTATTTAAATATATGACATCTAAAAATATCAAATATTAAATTTAATTATAAAGGTATGTCTATTCATAAATATGCGGTACAGTCATAACAAAAATTAACAAAAAAGATAATTTTTGATTAAATATCTTATAATATCACAAACCATCCAATTTGAACATTATGAGAAAATGCTCTCCAATATGTCACCTATGCTATATATATATATATATATATATATATATATATATATATATATATAACCATGTAATATAAATGTAACTATTTTCAATTGAAAAAAGATAAAAGTTATATTAACATACTTTAAAATTTCAACATCTTTTCGTAAAAGTAAATTGAATTCTACGCTCTTTTATAGAACTAAATTCATCTATGATTGAATCACTACTAAATTTTTCAGTAACTTCCTTCTCTACATACACAGTTAGACAATCATTCAAGAAATTATCTTCCATCTTGTTTCGAGCTTTGTCTTGATTATTTTCATAATTGAAAATGTTCACTCTATAGTTGCAATTGATACAGGAAGAGTAAGAACAAGTCCAATCAACCTGTCAATAAGAGGATATATCACTGATTTTCTTGTCTTCACCAAGTCTTGACATAACTCATGAATACCAGATAATTCTTGCAATTCATGATGATTTGGAATGTCGAGTTTAAAATGTTGAAGTTCTATTCTTAGACGTACTAGTTCTTGCTCCATAAAATCATTCGGTTAGAACTTCTCTGCAAGTTTACAAATATCATCAATTTTGAACAGCATAAATCCATTTCTATGATCTAAAACAATGCTCAAAACAAGCAATTCCACGGTATGATCATTAAACCTGCTATGTAACTCTTGCAATTGATAATCAATTGTTGCAAAAAATAGATCCACTTGATAATAATGCTCCACACTAATCTCATCATAATGACTTCGAGATCTACCACATCTTGCAATATATTGAGCATCATATCCGGGATATCAATTTGATATTGCTCACAAAATAACTTAACTTTCACCAAGAAATCATCCCATCCCGAATCTCGAAAATTCTTCAGTAGCTTTGTTGTGCTTTAGACAAGATGCATTGTATTCAAAATATCTTGAGATTTACGTTGCAATGCTATACAAAGAAGATGAGTAATTTCCATAATGTCTTTCATAAGATGCAAAGTGAAAACAAACTCAAAGGATAACAATTGATACAAAGCAAAATTTGCATCTCCTCGTTGAGAGTATGAACCTCCATCTGCTGCAATGTTACTTAAAACCACACAAGTAGCATTGAACATTTTCAGTAAACTAGAAATAGAATCCAAATAAGAACCCCAGCGAGTATCTCCAGCTCGTTTTAAAGTGCCAATTTGATTCAATCCCCTTCCAATTTCAAGTTCACCATTAGCAATCTTAGTAGCAACTTCAATTGCTTGAGCCTCCTTTAATTCATCATTACGTTTGCTAGATGCAGTAACAATGTTGATAATGAAAAATAAATTGGAGAAGAATTGGTGAACAGAAGCTACTTCTCTAGAAGCTGCAACTAAAGGAAGTTGAAGCCTATGGGCCAAACAATGAACATAATAGGCATATGGACATTCATGGCATATTAAAGCTTGCAAGCCATTCCATTCACCTCTCATATTACTAGCTCCATCATACCCTTGTCCATGAATGTTATGAATGGCCAAATTATGTTGAGAGAGAGTAGAAGAAATAGCTTCCTTCAAAGTTAAAGCCATAGTATCACGGACATGAATAACACCAAAAAACCGTTCACGGATGCATCATTCCTTATCTACATATCTCAAAACAAGAGCCATTTGCTCTCTTTTGGACTCATCACGAGCTTCATCAACTATAATGCAAAATTTTGAATTTCCAATCTCTTGTCAAATTTCTTTTCTAACCTTATTGGAAAATATATAAAGAATCTCCTTTTGAATTTCAGGAGATGTATAGGAGGCATTGGATGGAGCATTTTCTTGAACAATATTTGCAACCTGTCCATTAATAGAGCATAATTATAATTTTATAAAGATAATAACTAAATGGAAGCATATTATGAATTAAAAAGATTTCTTTCAAGCATGGATATTATATAAATTCAAGAAAGAATGCAAAGCTGGAAGAAAATCATTCTTACCTTATCATTATAAGAAGCCAACAACTTAATAAGTTGATGGAAGTTTCCATGATTAAGAGATTTTTCACTCTCATCTCGTCCTCGAAAGGCACAACCTTGAAATGCAAGCCATCGCACTAGCTGCATCAATTGAAACTTGAAGCCTTAATCGATTAATCTCAACTTGCTCAAAACTTTGTTTCTCAATGAAAGTTCCAATGTGTTGAGAAGCATTCATCAAATCGTTGCATGCTTTTATCGCAATTCTGTGAAATGAGTTAGGGCTTTTCCCCACATGTCCTAAGAAAGCACAATTAGCTCCATTATTGACCTTCTTCCAATTGTTAAAGCCACCAAGAACAAATGCACTTAATTCAACTCGTCCATTCGGCTTACTAAATAGATAGCATGAAAGACAAAAAGTAGCATCAATTGATGGAGAATATTCAAGCCAAGATGGAAACAATTCAAACCAAGAGCTACAAAAATGGCGAATATGTTTCTTTGAACCACTTGAAGGGTAATTTTCAAGCTTAACTTGATATGGCCCCCAATTGATATAAGCTCGACGAATTTCATCTTGTTGATTAAGAGGATAAACGTTTTCCGGGATCACGCTCCAAAGAAGCAATATCAATCTTTCAAGTTCAACTCTTTGAACTTTTTAGGGAGCTTCAACAACCAAACTCTCACTAAGAATAGATGATGGAGTAGCATCACTCTCCTTGTGCTTTTGATCTTCAATAATTTTTCTTTTAAAAAATGCATCAATTGTTGTTGACTTACCCATGGAGAATAAATTTCAAACCTGAATTCAATTCACATTTCATAAGTTATATACAACTCTAGCAAATTATCATAATAAATTATATATATGCCAAATTATATATGCATTATATTAGTATTTCTTTGAACCACAAATATAGTATGGAATCACAATTTTAAATGATACACACTTATTAAACAATAAAATACTTTATACATGTCAAATTAATTTTCTTGAGAAAAATATACTACAAATATAGTATAATATCACAATTTTGATACTAGAAATGTATTTTACATGAGCATAAGATAATTGGAAAGAGGAAAAGATTAAATTTCATAATAAATTAACTATAACAAGGAAAAGGTTTAGTACAGGTACCAAAGAATGGAGCCATGATAGGTTGCAATTTTATCATTTATTTTATTATTAATTTTCCCTATTATCTGACCTATTGTAGATTAATTGCTAGATTCTACTCACTTTTGATATTTTACATTTATTTCAGGGAGTAGAACGAAAATTTGATAACAAGTGCCAATTTAACAGAAAAAAAGTCTAAGGCACAGAGCTTATCCCAGGGGCATTGTTGGCAAAGGCAAACTTGTGCCCATTTTAGTAATTGCCGAAGACAAAAGCATTAAAAAGATGAACGAAGGGCTGGAGTTGGGAGCTTCTTCTTCCTCCGGAGTCCTCTCCGCAAGGGAGGGCGCCGCACAAAGCCGCCGCGCAGGAGACTACTTGGAAGCTTTAGTTTTTTTACTTTTCTTTGGTTGCTTGTCCTTCTGGCATGGCGGGTCCTCTTTGTTTTCTCCATTTCCTTAGTTTTTAGAACTTTGACTTTTCTTCTAAAGAGAGCATTGAGTAGCCGTTTTCCTTCTGGAGGTGTCAGACCAAAGGAAGACTATGAATTACCCTTTGTAGCTTTCTTTCTTTATTGAGTAAACGAATTGAATTCGCCCAGCTTTCCAATTGATTTCCGCAGCCTTCGCTATAATTTCTGGTGGGTTTAGCTCATCAATTATGAACTAATTTTTCAACTCTAGTCAAGGAGCAACGAAGGCTCTGATTCGCCTAAGAATTGTGAGATCGTTTTAATTTAATCTTTTTCTTTTATTTATTAGTATCCGCATATTTCTTGGTTGCTATGTTTATGGTTATTTAATTAATTGATTGTCTTGGATCCAGATAATTAGTTGATTGGATAATCTATTGTCAATTAGGGCATTAAATCCGTAATTGTTTAATTGCTCTAAAATAGTGGCAACTGGCATGATTAGGTTTGTGTCAGGGGAATACGCGGGCTAATCTAAAATAACCCTGGTAGTGTGTTATTTGGTTAGAATAGGGCTCCTCTAATACGTAAGGCAATTGGGGAATTAAATTCTACGGACGTACCTAGGATTATTTCTCAATTAGAGCAGTGATTAACAGGCGTACCTTAATCATCGACACAGTAAGGAGGGGTTGACTGTCTTCGCTTGTTTGGCAGTTATAACCTATTTATTGATAAATAATTGGAATTGCCTTTGCTTATCGATGATCAATTAGGTGAACCATTGCTGAAGTTATTCCTTGGCTAGATTCTTTGATTTTAGTAAATTGTTATTTAATTTCTAGTTGGCTATTTTATTTTTATTATTTTACTTTTAGTTGGATTGCTTAAATTGTCACCCCTGAGATAAAAACACCCCCTTTGTCACTGTGAATTTGAAAAGGAACAATTGCTCCCAGTCCCTGTGGATTCGACCCTGCTTACCACTATCTACAGAAATTATTTTTAGTTTGAGCAGGTTTTATTATTGCACAGGCTTCGACAACCTGTCAATTTTTGGCGCCGTTGCCGGGGACTGGCGCTAGTTATTTGTTTCTTTTTAAGTTCATCTTGCTTTCATTTTTTTTTATAGTTTATGGCTGCTAGCATTCCATATTTTGATGATAGACCGGACTTTGTTCCTGAATGGGGTTATGAGACTCATGTTCTTCCTAATGATCAATGGGCTGTTGCAAATTGTGGAACTTATTTTGACTCAGGTTATTCAACTGACACATGCCCCGCATTTCAAGACAATCTAAGTGCTCCAATTGATACTTTCGGAGATTTTCCACCCCAATATCAAATGCAGTATGACCCTTATTCAAACGGGTATGATCAAGGATGGTGGGATAATTCCAGTTTTGATTATGCGACCGGGCCAATGGATTTTCAACAGCAAGAGTCTCAACAACCATCGTCCCTGTCAGGGTACCAGCAGCAATACCAACCCCGACCACCTCCGCCCCCAAGCTCTGGTCCATCTTTGGAGGAGATGATAAAACAAGTGATGACAAACATGGCGCAAAATCAGCAAAGGACGGAGGCAATTCTTATGCAAAATCAACAAAGGACGGACTCCGAAATGCAGGATATAAGGAATCAGATAAGTCAAATGGCTACAACAATCAATCGTTTGGATTTCCAGAACCAAGGTGAATTGCCATCTCAACCTGAGTTGAACCCGAAGAATGTCAACGCCATGACCTTGAGGAGTGGCAAAGAGGTTCAAGGGCCTGAGCCTGTGATCCCTAAGGACAAGGATGAGGAGATGCAAGAATGTCAAAATGAGAAATCTACAGATGCAGTTGAAAAAGAAGCCGAAAATGAAGAAATGGAACCCCAACCGCAACCCATTGAAGTGAAAGAATCCAGTGAAGAATCATCAAATGTGGTGACACCACCTCCATTCCCTAACCCGCATTTTCTTAACTTTTATTCCATGATTTCTGTTAATGAGATTGATTTTGTTATACCGGAAGTTTTTGAGTCTCATGGCAGAAATAAGTTAAGAGTAGCTATGGTCAAATATCTTGAACCGTTGAGTGCTCTTGATGGAGGGGTGGAGGAAAAATTGAGATCACTGCTTGATTATTTGGCACCATCAACTAATCCATGGAAGACCGTAGCTCGTGTGCTCAAATATTACTCCATCTATGAGGGTTACCAGGATCATATAGAGGATGAAGCATTAAGACGAGCTACACGATTTTATCCTCCATGAACAAAACATGATAATGTCTAGCCAAAGACATTAAAGAAAGGCGCTCATTGAGAGGCAACCCAATTGTTTCTTTAAATTGATTGTTTTGATTTCGTGTGATAGTTTAAATATGTTTTCCTTGAATTTGACTGATTTTGGGTGTTAATTTTCGTTTTTGCTTATTTGTAGGTGACCTCCAGGCATGACGCGCCCGCGTGATAACGTGCAGGAAGCTCACGATCAGGAATTTCTGAAACTTCTGGGAGCTCTCTTGGCCTCATGACGCGCCCGCGTGATAACGTGCAGGAAGCTCACGATCATGAATTTCTGAAACTTCTGGGAGCTCTCGTGCTCTCTTGACGTGCCCGCGTCACGTTCGCGGGAAAGGTAAGATTCAAAAAAAAAAAAAAAACAAAGAGAATTTTTCTTATCACCGTAGCTTTAGTTTCCAAAATTCAAAAAAAAAATTTAAAAAAATTGATTCCCGTAGAAAAAAAAGAAGAAAGGAAAAAAATATTTCTCACCGTAGCTCCAATGGAGCCTAAAAAAAAAAAAAAATCTTTTTTTTTTCTTTTTCTTTTTCCTTCTTTTCTTTTCTTTCTTTTTCTTTCTTTCTTTTTTCTTTCATTCTTTCTTCTTTCTCTTTTCCTTCTTTCTTCTCCCCTGCTCCCTCTCTGTTGTCCGAAATCCCTTTGCCCGCCGCCCATCTCACCCGCGACCTCCGCCATACATCTCCCTCGCGCGAGCTTCTCTTCCTTTTGCCCCTTTCCGCCGCTACTTCACCTCCACCGCGCACCACCCTCTGCCTCGATCTCACAGCCGCCCGCCGCCGTCCACACGCCGCCACAGGCGCGGGCTTGGCCCACTGCCGCATGCAACCCCACCGCTCCACTGCCGCACCTCACGTCAAGCAGACGACCAGCTGGTGCGCCGCCGCTGTCTGGTTTCCCCTCGCACAGCCGCGGCCCTCCTCACTTCCAGCTCCTCCGCATCTCCGCCTCCTCGACCAGCCTGCGCCGCTGTTCATCCTTGGCCGCCAACCCATCCGACAGGTTTGGAATCAATTGGGCTCCCATCTGCTGCTTTAATTATTGCATTAATTCGAGTAGTTGTTAGAGATTGTTTGGGTTTCGATGACCCAGAGTTTCTGTGGCGCAGTTGGATTATCTCTGTGGTTGTGGGTTGAGTTGCGTGGCTTTTGTGCCACTTGAGCTGCTTGTTAAAATCGGGAAAATTTATTGCCATTGTTTGGGGTGTTCTATCCTTCGATTCCAGTTCGGATTTCACGGGAGTTTATTTCAATTACCTGTTGATTTATATCATTGAGTTGGGACCAAGCTTTATCTGTAATTCTGGGCCTAATTATTTGTGCAAGCCTCTGCCTCCTCGCCGGATTGGTTTTGATTATTGACTTCAGTGCACTAGATTTCCACCTAAGGCCCCTTTGCTTGCTTTATTCCCTGGAATTTCCGTCCTCTGATGCCTTCCTTTAGGGGTTTAGCCTCTGTCTTGTGCCTGGGTTAGTACTTGAGGCCATTGCTTTACTACCACTTTGCTTTGCTATGGCAATTGGTGAAATTTCGGAGGACATTTGCTGAAATTTTAGTTGAGCCAAGTTTTCTTTTGACTGTGAGTTGAGATTCTTATTACTTTGGGTCAGCCATTGGAATTGCTTCACTAGTAGCTTCTCCTCGATTTGTTTTGCCCCTGGACTACCTTTGCTGGATTTCGAATATTATTAGTGCACTAACTTTACTTCTCAATTGTGCGTTGGGGATCACTGGCGCCTACTGAATTGCATCTGCTGAGGTTTTGTGATTGGGTTGTGATTTTTCAATTTCTGAAATGCTATCACTGGTATGCCATATTATTGGGGCCCTTGTTACAATTTGACTCCATTGGGTGGCACGTTCTCTTTCTTGGGGTTGGATTAACATTTGGGGCTATTACTTTACTACTGTTCTACTCTGCTATAATAATTTCATAGATTTTGGCCTACGTTTTGCACCAGTGGTACTGGTTGGGGTATTTTGACGAGCATTTGTTATTTTCAATTGGTTGGCTACCTGATTGTGATTGTGTGGTTGTTCTCCCATTTCTATACTGCTATTGCTGGCATTGCCGCTTTTAAGTTGAGAAATTAACTGTCTACTTGGAGGCTTTGTTGAGATCTTTGGGTGGACAGAGTTTTGCATTTGCTGGTTGAATTGAGCTGAGATGTCTCAGCACTTGGGTGCATACTTCCGCCACATTGGTTTTCCTCCACCGTTCCCACCTATCCCTTCGCCACTCGAGAGGGAAGTTTCATTGTTCTCTTCACTTTAATTACTTTATTACCTCCATTGAGGACAATGTAGGATTTAGGTGTGGGGGGGAGTAGTTATGGTGCTAGTGTCTTTCATTCATTTCCTTTTTCTTTTCTTTTTGGTGTCTAGCTCTCGTGTGCATGCCAATGTTTGATGTTGGATTATTGCCTCTATTCCTACTTTTGTCAAGTTTTAATAATAAGAATGTATCAAGTTAATGTGATTGAATTCAAAAACATCTCTTTGGTGAATATCAATAATTGTTTTACTCTTATAATTTTTGGTTAACTTTCCTAGGCATAGGGAATGATTATTGGCATTTTAATGTGAATTGGTCCGGTTATTAACTTTAGTTCTCCATGTTTGAAAATGAGGCTAGCTGATGCAAGTTTTCTTTTGGTTCTTGTGTTATATTGAGTTTTTGTGATTTTTAGCTATGAATAAATTTGACTGTACTCCGCTAGTATTTACTACCGAGTAACCGGGAATTTTCACCAAAAGTGTCGATTCTCGCGTCAAAAAGTAGTAATTGCTATGAGTACGTGGTCACGTGGCGATAGAAGCTGAGTAACCGGGCTCCTTCATCCGGCCAATGTTGAAGTTCGCGTCAAAAGGCTCAAATGGCTAGCGACTAAGTCTTTTGTTACTATTGAAAAAAAAAAGAGAAAAAAAAAAGAGAGAAAAGTAGGAAAAAATATATGAAAAAAAAGTGAAGGTTGTGTTAGTGTGTAATAAAAGTCAGCTTGCCGAATTATGGATTTAATGTTGAGATTTTGGTTAATAGTTGGACCATTTGCTGATAAATGTTATGCATCATTCCTTTTTCTTAGATTAGTTAACTTAAAATTAGAGGAGTTTGTGGTTTAGAAGCTAACCGGAATGATGTTTCTTGGACTTGACCATTGATGCTTGATTATTATTTTTTTTGGTATCTTGGCAATTTATGAGATAGAGCAATAGTCACTATCAAATATTGGTACTTGTCTGCTGTTCTCATGCTTGAGGACAAGCATGGTTTAGGTGTGGGGGGAATTGATAGGTTGCAATTTTATCATTTATTTTATTATTAATTTTCCCTATTATCTGACCTATTGTAGATTAATTGCTAGATTCTACTCACTTTTGATATTTTGCATTTATTTCAGGGAGTAGAACGAAAATTTGATAACAAGTGCCAATTTAACAGAAAAAGAGTCTAAGGCACAGAGCTTATCCCAGGGGCATTGTTGGCAAAGGCAAACTTGTGCCCATTTTAGTAATTGCCGAAGACAAAAGCATTAAAAAGATGAACGAAGGGCTGGAGTTGGGAGCTTCTTCTTCCTCCGGAGTCCTCTCCGCAAGGGAGGGCGCCGCACAAAGCCGCCGCGCAGGAGACTACTTGGAAGCTTTAGTTTTTTTACTTTTCTTTGGTTGCTTGTCCTTCTGGCATGGCGGGTCCTCTTTGTTTTCTCCATTTCCTTAGTTTTTAGAACTTTGACTTTTCTTCTAAAGAGAGCATTGAGTAGCCGTTTTCCTTCTGGAGGTGTCAGACCAAAGGAAGACTATGAATTACCCTTTGTAGCTTTCTTTCTTTATTGAGTAAACGAATTGAATTCGCCCAGCTTTCCAATTGATTTCCGCAGCCTTCGCTATAATTTCTGGTGGGTTTAGCTCATCAATTATGAACTAATTTTTCAACTCTAGTCAAGGAGCAACGAAGGCTCTGATTCGCCTAAGAATTGTGAGATCGTTTTAATTTAATCTTTTTCTTTTATTTATTAGTATCCGCATATTTCTTGGTTGCTATGTTTATGGTTATTTAATTAATTGATTGTCTTGGATCCAGATAATTAGTTGATTGGATAATCTATTGTCAATTAGGGCATTAAATCCGTAATTGTTTAATTGCTCTAAAATAGTGGCAACTGGCATGATTAGGTTTGTGTCAGGGGAATACGCGGGCTAATCTAAAATAACCCTGGTAGTGTGTTATTTGGTTAGAATAGGGCTCCTCTAATACGTAAGGCAATTGGGGAATTAAATTCTACGGGCGTACCTAGGATTATTTCTCAATTAGAGCAGTGATTAACGGGCGTACCTTAATCATCGACACAGTAAGGAGGGGTTGACTGTCTTCGCTTGTTTGGCAGTTATAACCTATTTATTGATAAATAATTGGAATTGCCTTTGCTTATCGATGATCAATTAGGTGAACCATTGCTGAAGTTATTCCTTGGCTAGATTCTTTGATTTTAGTAAATTGTTATTTAATTTCTAGTTGGCTATTTTATTTTTATTATTTTACTTTTAGTTGGATTGCTTAAATTGTCACCCCTGAGATAAAAACACCCCCTTTGTCACTGTGAATTTGAAAAGGAACAATTGCTCCCAGTCCCTGTGGATTCGACCCTGCTTACCACTATCTACAGAAATTACTTTTAGTTTGAGCAGGTTTTATTATTGCACAGGCTTCGACAACCTGTCAAGCCACTTCACTTCAATTTATTGGATTCGATTTTCTAGCACCAAGTGACCAAGCCACGGAAGCCACCAAACGGTCCCAACCAATCACGCGACACCCTTGATGAATCTTCTTTGAATCTTTGTTGTATTCTTCTCCAGTTCTCCTGTCTTCTTTGCAGTGTGCTCTTTTCACTTTACTTTTGTCACCAACTACCAAGTACCACCATGAAAGAAAGAAAGAAATGAAAAGTGACCCACACTTTCCATTTTGATTCGCGTATGACGTATCAGAGATGTAGGCAATTAGCTTACTTTGTAAGCTTTTCTTAGAATAGTAAAGATAAAATAATTTTTTTAAATCTTTTACCCATTGGGCTAAGTTATATATTTGTATATGGGCTAATAAAATAATTATTTTTGTTTTAGTCCATTAACAATTATGAATTGGGTCTTTTTATTCTAATACATCACATTAGGTCAATTTACTATGGAACAACAAATTATATATTTAATTTTTGAAAGTTAAATAATTAGTACAATAAAAAATAAATAAGTTTTTTTGAAAAAAATTAATTCAAAGATGACTAATTCATATATATATATATATATATATGTATATCAACTCTCATAATATAAACTAAAATTGTAAAAATTTAGGGGGGCCATTTTTTTTTACACACATATTTACATATTATAAATTAAAATTTTCAAAACTTAGGGGGGACCATGGCCTCCCTTTGCCCCCCCTTGGCTCCATCATTGGTTGTTCTACAAGAATAGTGAAAAATCAGATTTATTTGATTTTATTGACAGTGACATACAAGCAATCTTAATGATAAAAAAAGTATGTCTGGGTATATATTCATGATGCGTTCAGCAACTATTTCATGGTGTTTAAAGAAGCAACCAATTGTTACCTTATAAACAATTGAAGTAGAGTTTGTAGATGCAACGGCTTGTGCTTGTCAAGCAATTTGGCTAAAAAATATTCTCGAAGAGTTGCATTTTCAACAAGGAGGAGCTACTACAATTTACTTTGACAATAGTTCTGCCATTAAATTCTTTAAAAATCTAGTTCTATATCGAAGAACCAAGCACATAGATGTGAGGTTTCACTTTCTAAGGGAGCTCATAAGGGATGGAATAATTGATTTTGTCTACTGCAAAAGCGAAGATTAGATTGCTGACATAGTGACCAAACCATTGAAGTTATATACGTTTCAAAAACTAAGGAAGCTGCTTGGAGTTTGTGCAATTGATAAGTTTTATTAAACTTAATGTTTGGAAAACTTTCAATTTGAGGGAGGGATTGATAGAAATATTCACTTATTTTTAGTTGACAATGTGAATAGAAGTTTGTTTGTTTTATTTTATCTAGTCTGTGGAGCTAGTAGAGCAAGTGGGGTTAGCGGAATTTGTTGTACGTGATCACTTTATCAATAGTTAGACTTCCTGGTTTGTAAGTACTTATCCATTGTTTTGAACTCTATAAATAGAATAGTTTCATGTTATGAGTGATGTATTAGCTTTACAAAGGCATAAAGTCTAGTTGTTTTCTTCTCTTATTATTTTCTCAATAATTGTATCATTCTCCCCATAATCTAGCATTTAAATTCACTCCTATAGGTAATAGTCTAGAGCATGCCCTCAGAATAATTTTTGAGAACTGTCCAGTTTTCATATTTTATTCCAGAAGTTCTTTTCTTTGGTGGTTGATAATGATCTTTCTGCTCCTCCAATTTTTCTTAAGTTCTTCACCAAGTGATATGATGACTTAAACATCAAAATTGCCATTCCTTGTATAAAACCAAACCATCTCATCCTTGGCCACCATTCCTCACCAAGTGAAAAGTAATTAACACATACTTTTAGGGAGTTTTTAGTATAAGTACCCAATTTAGTCTAGGAGTAGGTATTCCTTTTTTCCTTTCTTTTTTTTAAAAAAATTTTAATCTTCAAATAATGCAGAGAAAGAGAGTTATATTCATGAAATGTTTGGAGGTCATAACAACCATTGATGAACCATCAAAACCAAAATCATGATTATTCTAACTAAACAAAAGAGATCACTAAAGCAAACCAAACTACGTAAGGCTAGTGGTGAGAATAGGTATGAGTATAGTAACATATGACATGATACAATTGGTAAAATTGGAATTTTGAATTTTTGAAAACTTGAACCAATTTCATTTCTTGATTCATCAGCATCAAATTGAAGTCCATTTCAAAGTAAAATCAAAACTGTTAATAGGACATGCAATAGGTCAGAAAAAACTACAAAATCTAATGGACATGCATAAAAAGACTTGAAGTCATGGGTGGCAATTCTCGATATAACCTGAAAACATGATTTGAACATAATACTAAATTAGTAGACATGAATTTGTTGTTCACAGATTCGGGTCAAATGAGGTTAGATCCGAATAACCCGCTAAGCAAACAAATCCAAATTAAGTTAAACATGGGTTGGTACCAATGATGGAGCCAAGGGGGGGGGGGGGGCAGAGGGAGGCCATGAGTTTTGAAAATTTTAATTTATAATATGTAAATATGTGTGTAAAATAAAATTGGCTCCCCCTAAATTTTTACAATTTTAGTTTATATTATAAGACTTGATATATATATATATATATATATATATGAATTAGTCATCTTTGAATTAATTTTTTTTTTCAAAAAAAAGTTATTTATTTTTTATTGTACAAATTATTTAACTTTCAAAAATTAAATATATAATTTGTTGTTCCATAGTAAATTGACTAATGTGATGTATTAGAATAAAAAGACCCAATTCATAATTGTTAATGGACTAAAACAAAAATAATTATTTTATTAGCCCATATACAAATATATAACTTAGCCCAATGGGTAAAAGATTTAAAAAAATATTTTATCTTTACTATTCTAAGAAAAGCTTACAAAGTAAGCTAATTGCCTACTTCTCTGATACGTCATACGCGAATCAAAAAGGAAAGTGTGGGTCACTTTTCATTTCTTTCTTTCTTTCACGGTGGTACTTGGTAGTTGGTGACAAAAGTAAAGTGAAAGAGCACACTGCAAAGAAGACAGGAGAACTGGAGAAGAATACAACAAAGATTCAAAGAAGATTCATCAAGGGTGTCGCGTGATTGGTTGGGACCGTTTGGTGGCTTCCGTGGCTTGGTCACTTGGTGCTAGAAAGTGGAATCCAATAAATTGAAGTGAAGTGGCTCCATTCTTTGGTACCTGTACTAAACCTTTTCCTTGTTATAATTAATTTATTATGAAATTTAATCTTTTCCTCTTTTCAATTATCTTATGCTCTTGTAAAATACATTTCTAGTATCAAAATTGTGATATTATACTATATTTGTAGTATATTTTTCTCAAGAAAATTAATTTGACATGTATAAAGTATTTTATTGTTTAATAAGTGTGTATCATTTAAAATTGTGATTCCATACTATATTTGTGGTTCAAAGAAATACTAATATAATGCATATATAATTTGGCATATATATAATTTATTATGATAATTTGCTAGAGTTGTATATAACTTATGAAATGTGAATTGAATTCAGGTTTGAAATTTATTCTCCATGGGTAAGTCAACAACAATTGATGCATTTTTTAAAAGAAAAATTATTGAAGATCAAAAGCACAAGGAGAGTGATGCTACTCCATCATCTATTCTTAGTGAGAGTTTAGTTGTTGAACCTCCCTAAAAAGTTCAAAGAGTTGAACTTGAAAGATTGATATTGCTTCTTTGGAGCGTGATCCCAGAAAACGTTTATCCTCTTAATCAACAAGATGAAATTCGTCGAGCTTATATCAATTGGGGGCCATATCAAGTTAAGCTTGAAAATTACCCTTCAAGTGGTTCAAAGAAACATGTTCGCCATTTTTGTAGCTCTTGGTTTGAATTGTTTCCATCTTGGCTTGAATATTCTCCATCAATTGATGCTACTTTTTGTCTTTCATGCTATCTATTTAGTAAGCCGAATGGACGAGTTGAATTAAGTGCATTTGTTCTTGGTGGCTTTAACAATTGGAAGAAGGTCAATAATGGAGCTAATTGTGCTTTCTTAGGACATGTGGGGAAAAGTCCTAACTCATTTCACAGAATTGCGATAAAAGCATGCAACGATTTGATGAATGCTTCTCAACACATTGGAACTTTCATTGAGAAACAAAGTTTTGAGCAAGTTGAGATTAATCGATTAAGGCTTCAAGTTTCAATTGATGTAGTGCGATGGCTTGCATTTCAAGGTTGTGCCTTTCAAGGACGAGATGAGAGTGAAAAATCTCTTAATCATGGAAACTTCCATCAACTTATTAAGTTGTTGGCTTCTTATAATGATAAGGCAAGAATGATTTTCTTCCAGCTTTGCATTCTTTCTTGAATTTATATAATATCCATGCTTGAAAGAAATCTTTTTAATTCATAATATGCTTCCATTTAGTTATTATTTTTATAAAATTATAATTATGCTCTATTAATGGATAGGTTGCAAATGTTGTTCAAGAAAATGCTCCATCCAATGCCTCCTATACATCTCCTGAAATTCAAAAGGAGATTCTTTATATATTTTCCAATAAGGTTAGAAAAGAAATTTGACAAGAGATTGGAAATTCAAAATTTTGCATTATAGTTGATGAAGCTCGTGATGAGTCCAAAAGAGAGCAAATGGCTCTTGTTTTGAGATATGTAGATAAGGAAGGATGCATCCGTGAACGGTTTTTTGGTGTTATTCATGTCCGTGATACTATGGCTTTAACTTTGAAGGAAGCTATTTTTTCTACTCTCTCTCAACATAATTTGGCCATTCATAACATTCGTGGACAAGGGTATGATGGAGCTAGTAATAGGAGAGGTGAATGGAATGGCTTGCAAGCTTTAATATGCCATGAATGTCCATATGCCTATTATGTTCATTGTTTGGCCCATAGGCTTCAACTTGCTTTAGTTGCAGCTTCTAAAGAAGTAGCTTCTGTTCACCAATTCTTCTCCAATTTAGTTTTTATTATCAACATTGTTACTGCATCTAGCAAACGTAATGATGAATTAAAGGAGGCTCAAGCAATTGAAGTTCCTACTAAGATTGCTAATGGTGAACTTGAAACTGGAAGGGAGCTGAATCAAATTGGCACTTTAAAACGAGCTGGAGATACTCGTTGGGGTTCTCATTTGGATTCTATTCTAGTTTACTGAAAATGTTCAATGCTACTTGTGTGGTTTTAAGTAACATTGCAGCAGATAGAGGTTCATACTCTCAACAAGGAGATGCAAATTTTGCTTTGTATCAATTGTTATCCTTTGAGTTTGTTTTTACTTTGCATCTTATGAAAGACATTATGGAAATTACTCATCTTCTTTGTATAGCATTGCAACGTAAATCTCAAGATATTTTGAATGCAATGCATCTTGTCTCAAGCACAACAAAGCTACTGAAGAATTTTCGAGATTCGGGATGAGATGATTTCTTGGTGAAAGTTAAGTTATTTTGTGAGCAACATCAAATTGATATCCCGGATATGATGCTCAATATATTGCAAGATGTGGTAGATCTCGAAGTCATCACGATGAGATTAGTGTGGAGCATTATTATCGAGTGGATCTATTTCTTGTAACAATTGATTATCAATTGCAAGAGTTACATAGCAGGTTTAATGATCATACCGTGGAATTGCTTGTTTTGAGCACTGTTTTAGATCCTAGAAATGGATTTATGCTGTTCAAGATTGATGATATTTGTAAACTTGCAGAGAAGTTCTATCTGAATGATTTTATGGAGCAAGAACTAGTACGTCTAAGAATATAACTTCAACATTTTGAACTCGATATTCCAAATCATCCTGAATTGCAAGAATTATCTGGTATTCATGAGTTATGTCAAGGTTTGGTGAAGACAAGAAAATCAGTGATGTATCCTCTTATTGACAGGTTGATTAGACTTGTTCTTACTCTTCCTGTATCAACTGCAACTACAGAGTGGACATTTTCAATTATGAAAATAATCAAGACAAAGCTCCGAAACAAGATGGAAGATAATTTCTTGAATGATTGTCTAACTGTGTATATAGAGAAGGAAGTTGCTGAAAAATTTAGCAGTGATTCAATCATAAATGAATTTAGTTCTATGAAAGAGTGTAGAGTTCAATTTACTTCTAAGAAAAAATGTTGAAATTTTAAAGTATTTTAATATAACTTTTATCTTTTTTCAATTGAAAATAGTTACATTTATATTGCATAGTTATATATAGATATATATATATATATATATATATAGCATAGGTGACATATTGGAGAGTATCTTCTTATAATGTTCAAATTGGATAGTTTGTGATATTATAAAATATCTAATCAAAAATTATCTTTTTGGTTAATTTTTGTTATGACTATACCGCTTATTTATGAATAGACATACCTTTATAATTAAATTTAATATTTGATATTTTTAGATGTCATATATTTAAATAGAAGAAAATTATTTTGAACATAATATATTAAGATAATTTTATTAGGAAAAAAATTTTGGCCTTCCCCCCCTCCCAAAAAAAAAATCCTGGCTCCGTCACTTCCCAGAGGATTTCAATACCAGCTTCTCGAATCGCCATCGTCTAACAAAGCTGCAAACTGACAAAAATAAGGAAGCTGCAAATTGACAAAAAATAAGGAAGTTGCAAATTGAGAAAAAAAAAAGAAGCTAAGAGCAAGGAGGCTCACCGCTGCTGAAGATTTTGGTCGAATAATTTTGGTGAGGAAAGTGGCGGAGAGGAGAAGCGGCCAAGAGGCATTTGTTGTTCTGTACATCTAGCCCTAAAGTAAATAGATAAGATGGAAGTGGAGGATATATCTGGGTAAGCGATAGAGCAATATTGCCCAAAAAAAGGAGAGAAAGAAGGTAGTGGGAAGAAAGCAAATGCAGCAGAAGTATAGAAACAAGGAAACACGGGCACATGGGATCATCGCGCTATGCGCGAACAACGTAAGGCTTTCAACCCACATGCGCGGCACGTGAGAGGACAACGAAAATTTTGACTGAATGGAGTTGGCATGTTTTCTACTTATGTTGAAAATGCGGTCTAATAGCACATCATGTAGACGAATTTGACTACAAATCTGCCCACAAAAAGCAGGACAGGGGGCATGGATGGTTACAGGCATTCAGATGTTTTGAGTGTTTGATAAATGAAAATACATCTACTGAATTTGTTAAGTAGTGCTGAACTTGTGTGTATTTTTTTCAGCACAAGAATCCTAACTGAATGCTTAATTCTGATAAGAATCAATATAATTACTTCAACTACCTTATCTTATCTACCAAATCTACCCTTGCTTGTTAATTATGTTCATAATTATTATCTAATTAAACAACCTGATATTCTCTATCTAACGGTTTTCTGTTTCTCTTTTATCCATTTTTAATGACTTTCACATCTTCTCCATACTCCTCATATAATATATTTCATCTTGTATATTAATTTGATTTAAAAATAAATATTGTCATTTTCATACCTAACAATTTTAAACTAATCAAATCATAGGTTCTATTTCTTTTTTGAACGAAAGATATAAGGGTAAAATTGTCAAATTAAACTTGTTAAGCATTCAGTTATAAATATTTATCAAACAGTATAAATAAGTTTAGTATTAAAATTCAGACATTCATATATTTCTTTTCAGTACTTAAAATTCAGCAAATTAATTGTTTCAGTATTCAGATTTCAAAATTCAGACTTCAGTATTCAAATTCAATTTTATCAAATGGAACCTTAGTCAATAATGTTGCTCCGTTTGGATTCATCATTTTTTAAAAATTAAAATTTTCATATACAATATTACAGTAATACATAAATAAAAATAACTTCAAAATATGAAAAATAACCTCATCTACAATAAAAGTTTTTCATATACAATGCTACAGTAAAATATTTCAAAACACCCTAAAAATAGCTGATCCAAATGGAGTAAAACAAAATATAAAGATCTAAAATGGCACGTAACTCTAATTTAGCTACTGTTGCTACACTCACATAAATAGTAATTGAATATAATATCTCTGCTATAAAGAGTTACATGCTGTATTCGGATGATGTATTTTTTGGGCATTTATACAAAAATTTGGTATAATTTATTGTAGAATGTGTAGAAAAAATTTTGAAAAAATTAAAAAACTTTTGTATTTTTCTTTCATTTTCCTTTTCTTTCTTTTCTTTTCTATTTCCTCTCTTCTTCTTTCTTCCTATCACCATCCTGCTCCAACCACCTTCAAGTGGCACCTCCGCCACCGCAGTTCCACAGCCACACCCTTCCCTTTTTTTCTTCTCTCCCTACCCCCTCCTTCTCCTTAATGTTAGGGACTAGAGTGCGAAGTTGCAATTTGAACTTTCTTATGGTTGACAATGACATTATTTTGAAAACAGCAGTTAATTACCCTCAATTTGTTTTCGAGTTGCCAAAGTTGGCACTCATGTATTAGATTTGACATGCTACATAATTCGTTAGTTAATTATTGAATAACTATTAATTGGGACAATATTAATTAATTATAAATTAGTCCATGCGAAGAAAGAGATGTCAACTTAATGAAATGTATAATGTATAAAGGCCGATAACCGTTGATAAACTACCAAAACAAAAAACATATAATTTGCTAAACAAATGGTTATTTTGAGAACAGAATTAACCATTATCTAATTTCCAAGTTGCCAATGGTGGGCCATCATCTATAGGCTTAACATAATGAAAAATTATTTAGTTCAATCATTCACTGACAAGAAGTTGGAAGAAAACTAATCTTTAATTTAGTCCATGCAGAGAAAGAGAGTCATCTTGATGAAATGTATGTAGTCCATAAAAAAGAGAATCAATTTTTTTGTAACTAACCAAAAGAGATCACATAAACCATACCAAAATACGTAAGGCTAGAGGAAAGAATAGATCAAAGTATAGTAAAATACGATACAATACAATTGGTAAAATTGAAATTTTGAGTTTTTGAAAATTTGAACCAATTGCATCTCTTGACTCATCAAAATCAAATTGATGTTCATTTCAAAGTAAAATCAATTTCATTATTAAAATAAAAAAATATTAATTGCACATGCAATAGCTCAGAGAAAACTACAAAATCTAATGGATAGATATAAAAAGAATTGAAGTCAATGATGATTGGGGAAATTTAAAAGTAAAAAAAAAAAAAAAGAGCATTAGTTAAGCAAGTTGCAGTTCTTGTGAAAGAGATACATGTGATGAGAAAAATATAGTCATCCAGACAAAATTGACAATAAAGGTCTCCATGAAAAGCAAATGACAACAACACTACACCAATTTAAAAAAAAATTAATTATAATATATACCTTGTAATTTGTTGACAGTCACATTTGATCTCTTATGCATTGGATATATACACTTTACCCTAGTATCCTTACGAAAAAAATAGCAAAGTGGCACAAATCCTCATGATCTATTGTTTTAAGTACACGAAACCTTTTGGAAGTAGTAACTTATTAATGTGGATACAAGTGATTCTCAATTGGAGAGAAAATCGAAACACTTATAGAATATGATATATATCCAACAAAAAGAACGAAAACACATGTGTTTGGATAGTAAATTATTTGAGATAATTTTTTAAAAAATATTATAATATTTTTTGAATATAAGATATATGAGATAAATTAAAATATTTATTGACGATATAAGCAAATAAAAAAGGACAAATAATTAACTGTCCAAACTGTCCTGTTACCCTCCGCGTGGGACCTTTGGACCTTACCAGTACTTTTTTTTAGGGTTATTACTCCTTAAACAATACCACTACTATCAGTTTACCCCTTAACGTTATCTTTTAGTCACTTTACCCCCATAAGTAATTCAATTCAACATGTTAAGAAATTTTGGACAAAAATACCATTTTATTTTATAGCATTGCTACATTGTTATTATCACTTTAATCGTTTGAATTATAGTGATACAATCACTTTAGTTCCTAACATTATTTTCTAGGCATTTTACATTATCATTAATCTAACTAGTATGGTTAAAAAATTTTTAATATATTTATTCTTTTTTATATATAATTTTTTTTTAACAAACGATAACATTTTACAGATATTAACACTTGAAAATACAAGAGTTTATTACAAAAAGGGGTAACTACCCCCATATCTTTCCTAGCTAGATCGGTTAGCCATGCTGGGAAAGAAGTATCCCAATCAATGTTTCTAATCACCTTGGTTGCAAACTAAGCCATTGCATGACTACACCTATTCGCAGTTCTGGGAATAAAAGAGAATAGGCAACTGTCAAAGCTATTCTTTAGGGCCTCAATGTCCTCAAGGATTGTTTGTAACTTACACTCCTGAACATTACCCGTATTAATAGAGCTCACTACATTTTTGCAGTCAGACTGGACTTCTATATTTGCCCATCTTGCAACTTGAGCCATTTCCAGCACACTTCGGATTGCTAATGATTCCTCTGTGGCAGCTTCCCTCTTCTCCTTCCACTGATCCCTTGAGCTTTCACTAGTTCTCCATGCCAATTCCTTGGAACTATCCCCAGACCGGTCCTGACCACCATTTTGGCTGAAACTGCTGCATTCGTATTAATCCTCACTACTCCCTCCTTGGGCGGCTCCCAAACATGCTGAACCAGCTGTTCCCTCTCTGATGATGCAGTTGTTCGAGAGTCAGCTTCATTTGCCGCGTCAAATTCGAGCCACTCCTGCTGAACTTTGTCGATAATCAGTTTTGCATCCACACACTCCAGTTGGAATACCCTCTTGTTCCTTGCCTTCCATAGCTGCCAGAGAATATTCACTGTTAGCTTGATGCGATCCATTCCTTGTATCTCCTTTGCTGAGTCCATCACAGCATCCCACCATCTCCACAAGTTGCCTTGCAGTTCAACTATCCCTTCCCATCTCACAGGAGCTAGCCTCCAAGCCACTTGAGCTTTTGGGCAAAAGAAGAACACGTGTTCAATGGTTTCGGTAGCCTCTCCATAGCAGTGACAAAGATTGCTCCCTTTTCCTACTCTCTGATAGATTGCTTCACTAGTTGCTAGTCCATTTTGCAAACACCTCCATAAAAAGTGTTTCAGTTTCATCTTAATATTTAGGCTCCACAATCTTTTCCATACCGTATACCTCCTAATTTCCCAGCTAGTCTCAGAGTTAGGTTCTGACCTGCGGATCATGGTGTCCCTTCCACCTTTTGCAACAACATAACCTGTTTTAACTGTATATACCCCAAACTTGCTATGATCCCAAAACAACCTGTCTTTCCTGTCATAAAGGATAAGAGGTATACTAGTTATGAGCTCCAAATCATTTGCGCTAAACCAGAGCTGCAATTGATTAGTCTTCCACTTCCCCCCCCCCTCTATTAGCTCATGAACGAACTCTAGCTGACAGCCCTCTGGTCTTGCCGTGGCTATTTTCCCATGGATTGATCTAGGTAGCCACCTGTCTTCCCAGATTTTTATTGTCCTTCCATCTCCCATCCTCTTGTATAAACCCTGTTGTAGTAGCTCTCCCCCCTTGTGCATGCTTTTCCAGCACCAAGATGCTGTTTCCGGTGGCTTTTTGGTCAGCCAGTCATCACTCTTCATGTACTTAGCTTTCAGGACCTTGCTTACTAACAAATTAGGATTGGTAATGACTCTTCAAATTTGTTTTGCAAGCAAGGCAACATTGAAAGCTTCCAAATCTCTAAAACTCAAACCCTTTCCCTTTAACTTCAGACAGCTTACTCCATCTAACCCAGTGCACCTTGTTTCCTAATTCCCCACCACCCCACCAGAACCTAGCAATAGTTGCACTAATACCCTTACACAAGCCTTTGGGGAGTTTAAAACAGGACATAATATATGTAGGCATAGCCATAATGACAGATTTGATAAGGACCTCCTTACCCCCAGACTAAGCAGTTTATGTTTCCATCCTTGAAGCTTACTAGTGATTATACTTTTTAGGTACCCAAAAACCTGATTCTTAGCTCTCCCAATAGTCATAGGTAATCCTAAATATTTCCTACTAGAGGCTTCTCTCATGTTATCCAAGACCTCGCTGATTTCCTTTCGAATCAAGTTGGGGGCATTCTTGGAGAAAAACATAGCAGATTTGTCAAGGTTTACTACTTGTCCCGTGGCCCGACCATATATCTGAATGATCTCCTTCACCTTCTGAGCCTCCTCCTTGCTTGCTTTGCAATACAAGAGTGAATCATCTGCAAAAAATAAATGAGAAACCATAGGGCTGTCTTTGCAGACTTTGATGCCAGTTAGTTGCTTATTTTCCACAGCTTTCTTGATTAAACTAGACAGCCCTTCCGTACATATAATGAACAAATAGGGAGATAAAGGATCTCCTTGTCGAATTCCTCTGGAAGGTTTGATATAGCCCACCTTTTGTCCATTCAAGTTAAAGGAATAAGAGACAGTGGAAATGCACGTCATGATCCAGCAAACAAAAGTAGGACAAAAACCCATATGCAACATTATTCTACCTAGGAATTTCCACTCCACTCTACCATAGACTTTGGACATATAATTAAAATAATTGATAGTAGGCTTTTATATATAATTAAAAATAAAAAAATTAGAATGGTTATTCTTCCTTTTTTTCACTTTAAGAGATCGAAAAACATAAAAATAAAAGAGTTTTTTCAAATTTATTTTTTATACTTATTAATACTAGGAAAAGAAAAAGAAATAGGAAAGAAGGAGAGAAAAAATTAGATTTTAAAAAAAAGAAAATAAAGAAAAGTCTAACATTATCGTATTACTTTAATATTGTTGGGATTAAAATTAAAATTTGGTGGTAAACAAAAATTGTAAAATAATAAAAGTATTTAATTCTTTTTTATTTATAAATTTTAAAAAAAGAATTAAGCTCTCTGTCCCCCTCACCCTCCACCTCCACCTCTCCCTCTCTATCTTTCTATTTTTTTAATATTAATAAGATTACCGAGAAGAAAGAAATTAATATTTTGACTTTTTTTCTTGATACTAAAAAGGAGAAGAGCCACTCTAAATTTTGTATTATTTTTATTATGCAAAGAGAAGGGTATTTTCTTCTTAAGTTTTTTAACTTACTAAGTTGGTTTAATGGTAGGATAAATTATCTAAAAAATAACTCTAGGGGGTGAATTGATTATGAGACTATATTTTATGGGGTAAAGTGATAATAATTTTAAGGATTAAACATGTCTTTTCACTTTAATTAACAAACTCCGTTAAATTTGATTATTAGTCTTGGGATAAAGTAACTAAAAGATAATGTTGATGGGAAAAATTGATAGGCGCACCAAATATTAAGGGGGTAAAGTGATAATAATCCTTTTTTTTTAATCAAAGTTGCCAATGATGGACCTTAATCTCTCTCGTCTTACAGCGTTGACTCCAAGACTCAATTATTTCGCCAAGTCTTAGCCTCTTAGCAGTTTTCTGCAAAGGATTTTGGAATGGGATCCTCGAGTACCTCCGTGGGCAATCTGCTGCGCAATATTGGTTCAGCACAATAGTCCGGCAATTTGCTTCAAGTTCAGGTGCGTGTGCAAGCTTTCCAAATGCTGTTTGCTTAATTCTTTAATTCCGTAGCATAGCGTATTCTTTAATTCATTTAAGCTATTTAATTTTGAATTTAAGTTTGTATTTGTGAAGTTATTAACGTGTAGCATTGAAGTGATGACTATGTCAGAAATTCGAAAAAAAAGGAGAAAGAAGAAAGATCAACGATGAAGATAAATAGAAACAAAGGCAAAAGGGGGGGAAAAAGAAAAGGAAAAGATGGATGAATAATAGATAGCTAGGCGTCTTTTTCATTTAAAATAAACTCTAAACATGTCTGAGGTGATATTCTTTCCTTTCACAATGATATGCTTTTAGATGAACTAAGGTATTGAAAAAAGAAAACAATAAAAAGTATTGATGCATAAGGACATGTTTTTCTTTTGCATTGTTTTAACAGCACAAGTACAAAAGAAAATAAAAACCACCATAGTGCACGGAGTATCTTTGTCGTTTCAATTGCTTCGGCAACATAATTATATTCATTACTATATGAAAAGTGCACAAACTTAAAGCTAGAAATTAAGTGAAATGTCCTTACTTTTGGGGAGTTTTGCAATACCTTTTAAGGGGTTCAATATAAGTAATCCGTTTGGTTTGGTAATAGCAATAAACGTGTATAAATGGAGGGGATAAAGTGGCAAAACAATAATGTTAGGGACTATAGTGCAAACTGGGAAATTAACAGTTTTATATCGGTGAAAATGACATTATATTGGAAACATAATCAACCCTCATTTTGTTTTCTCCCCAGGTTGCCAAACGTGGGTCATCATCTATAGACTTAACGTACTAGATGATTTTTTAGTTCAATTATTGACTAATGATAAACTGGAAGAGAGATAATCTATAATTTAGTCCATGCCAAAAATGAGATGTTTCTTTCTAATCAAATTTATGAAGGCTATAACAACCATTGGTGAATTGTCAAATTAAACCAATAACATGCTTATGCTAATTAAACAAAAAATTATTTTGAGAAAAGTAGTTAACCCTTGCGTTATTTCCAAGTTGCCAATGGTGGACTATAATTTATAGACTTAACGTATTCGATAATTCTATAGTTCAATCATTTGTAAATAATAAGCCGGAAGAAAAGTACTCGAATTATTAATCCGCGCAGAGAAAGAAATGTGGCCTTCATGAAATGTTTAAATACCGGAACAACCATTGATGAACCATTTTATCGACAAAAACTCTTTATGCTAAGTAAACAAAAGGGATTTCAGCATCCAAAATAAACTATGAAAGGATGAAAGGATAGGGTCGTGTGCGAAAAAAAATAAAAGTGAGATTGGTAAAATTTGACATTTTGAGTTTTGAAAATTTGAAAGAAATTCAATTCTGAAATCGTCAACGTCCAATTGATTACTATTCCAAATTGAAATCGTCAATATCGTCAAAAAGCCAAGCATATTCCAACCCCAAATTCTGTTCCCAATTCATGCATTCTTCAATAATCTGAGATCGAAGTAACATAGTGAAATAACTAATTTATTTTTGATACATTATTAACGCAAGCTCGTTTAAGCTATTTATACTTTAATTTTAGTTTTTAGTTGCTAAAAAAAAAGAACCTTGAATTTTAATTTATATTGGTGAATTTGTTCACATATTACATTCAGGTGACGGTTGTATCCAGATTCCAAATCAAGAAATGAGAACGAAGAAAAATCTTCGATGAAGATAAACAGAAACAAAGGCGAAAAGAAAAGGGAAAAATGGATGAATTATAGATCACTATGGGCCTCTCTTGTTTGAAATAAACTCGATACATGTAAAATGTATGGAAAAAGAAAAGCAAGGAAATAATAACACCAGTATAGGTGTAAACAGACATGTTTGGCTTTTAATTTTGTTTTCACAACACAATTATATAAGAAAAGAAAACCATTGTAGTGCTAGGGGTATCTTTGTCATTTTGATAACTCTGACAACATAAATATGTTGACTAATGATTAAAATGGGTTAATTGATACACACTTGAAAATATATATTAAAGGGAAAAGTACACTATGCTTTAGGGTGTAATTTAGTTTAAGTACCCCCATTTAGCCTAGGAGTAGATATTCTTTTTTTTTTTCCTTTTTTGAAATAATTTCAATCCTCAAATAATGAGTCTGTGTTAATGGAAGGGGTAAAGTGATAACACAACAATGTTAGAGGCTACGGTGCAAAGTTTCAAATTGACTTTTCTTATGGTTGACAATGACAATATGACATTATTTTGAAAACATTATAATTACCCTCATTTTGTTTTCAAGTTGCCAAAGTTGGGCCACCATGTATTAGACTTGACGTACTAAATAATTCTTTAGTTCAATTATTGACTTAAAATTAATTGGAACAAAAGTAATTAATTATAATTTAGTTCCTGCAAAGAAAGAGATGCTGCCTTGATAAGGCCAACAACCATTGATAAACTATCAAAACAAAAAACATATTTGCTAGACAAAAGGTTATTTTGAAAACTAGATTAATGAGTGCGTTTGGATAGCAAATTATTTGAGATATGTTTTTTAAAAAACGGGTTTGTTTGGATAGGAGTTTATTTGAATGATTTATTTCAGATAATTATTGTATCACTTTTTGTGATGTAATGTATGTGAGATAAAAAGGTGATTGGGAAGATAAAATGTTAATTTAAAATTATGAAGTAAATTATTTTATTTAAAATCATCTAAATCCAAACAAACCATTGTAGCACCTTTTTGATGTGATATATGTGAAATAAAAATGTAATTGAAAAATATATTGATGATGCAAGTAAGTTAATGTGTGTAAATAAAATAAAAATAATGTGTAATCCAAACATAATCAAAATACCCTACAAAGAAAGAGCAAAGTGCCACAAATCCCCACGATCTATTGTTTTAACTACATTGAAACCTTTTGGGGTAGCAACTTACTGATTTGGATCCAAGTGATCCTCAATTAGGGAGGGAAAACCAAAACACTTGTAGTAGATGATATGCCCACCAAAAGAATGAAAGCATTATTGTGTTTGGAAGGTAGATTATTTGGGATAATTTTTTGAAAAAAATATCAGAGTATTTTTTTTAATGTGATATATGTGAGATAAAAAATGATTGAAAAATATGTTAAATGACGTAAACAAATAAAAAATAGTAAATAATTCCCTATCTAACCTGTTCAGCACTAATCTTTTTTTAATCAAAATTGCCGATGATGGACCTTAATTTCTCTGGCCTTACAGCGTTGACCCCGAGACTCAATGTCTTAGCCGCTTAGCAGTTTTCTGCAAAGGATTTTGGAATGGAATCCTCGGTGAGCAATCTGCTGCGCGATATTGGTTCACCACAATAGTCCGGCAATTTGCTTCAAGTCCAGGTGTGTGTGCAAGCTTTTTGAGATTCAGCTTAACATTTTTTCCTTCTATCTTTCGCTTGATTCTTTGATTCCGTAGCATAGAGTATAATTAGTACTTTAAAAGATCTCATATATTGTAGCTTCAACTCCTGCTGGGAGCTTTTAATTATCTTTAGCTGTGGAGTCAACTGCCTGTCTTCTTGGTCTACCTCAGATTGCTGGTTAAGCAATTATGAGGGATTCGGGACTCTAATTGTAGTCACAAATCTAATCGTAGCATCGACTTAATCAGTAGTTGTTCAAATTTATCTTACAAAATAAAAAGAAAATACTAAAATTTGAAAGGAGCAGTTTAGATTGAGTCCTATTACTAGCAGCCAGATCTGTACTCAGTCCTATTTGCAGTTGAACCGCTGACTGTACTCAGTCCAGTTCATGTACATATACTACTTTCTCATGGTGGAAATTGGTAAACAAAAGTTTCTCCATCAAATCAGTTGTTTTTTTGTCGAAAATTGTTTGGTCTTTTTTTTTTTTTGGTCAGCAACGGTAGATGTCCTATAACATAATCTAGCCTAATCTAGGGGGAAAGGATAAGAGGAGATGGTCAACTAAAACCAGCTACATATTGTGGCAAATTTGAGGGAGGTAGGGGGTTGAACCCTGATTTCCAACATCACCAAAAAGGGTGATGACCACTGGACCAAATGGCCAGTAGCTCGAAAATTGCTTGGTCATTAAAGCAAAAGTGTTGAAGGACTAGTCAAACTAGGACGCAGGAGACTGTATGGTGGGAAAAGAGAGGAAAGATCAAAATATATTGTGTGAAGGTATATAGAGGTTGCTTTTCTTTTGTTGTGGATTGATTTCTTTTTTATTCTTAGATATCAACTATTACGACAATCCTGATTAGAGGTGGCAAAATGGGTGATTTGGGTGGGTTTGGGTTGAGTAAAATGGGTAATAGGTATAAGTGAGTCAACCCATTTATATCCATTTAATTAGATGGGTACAAATGGATAAGTCAAAAAATAAATTGGGTAACCCAATTACCTATTTATAACCATTTATTTTAACTTTTGTAAACTCATTTAAATTCATTTTTGCAAACTAAGTTATCAATTTATATCGCCTTTTGCACCCATCATTAGTTTTAAATATTTATTTATAATGTTCAATAAGCCTAATTATCAATTTTTTTCTTATTCGTACTTTATGTCGCAAAATTACATGCCATTTAATAATTGAATAATAAGAATATAAAAATTTTAACTAAGTACTATAAAAGCTAACATAAAAATTAATCCAAAAATTTTGAATCCCTAACATTTTTTTCATATATAAATTTAAAATTTCATTTTGGAAAGATAGGAAAAAAGGTTAAAAATCATCATAAATTGGTAATGTTGAAAAAATGAGCAAGTTAACAAACTAAGAGAAAATAAAATGATAAGATAAAACCAACAAATAATGATAATAATGAAACTAAAGTAGTTGACATCATGACAAAATGAGAAATCTGAAAAAAAAAATGGGTGGGGGAAGAGAAGAGACTTGGGAAAAGACAATTCTAAATGGGTTAATTGGGTTTCATCGGTTACCCAATAATACCCATTTATTGGGTAACTCATTTATACCCATATGCAAAAGTTTAAGATACCCATACTTATCTATTCATGGACGGGTATGGGTAAATTTAATTAAATGGATTGATTTGCCATCTATAATCCTGACGAAGAATAAGTATGTCAAGACTTGATGATGATGGCTTCTAATAGTTCTTCACTTCTTTTGCTCCTTGATTTACCTTAACCAGCTTATGGAGCAGCGGTGAAAGTGTACTTTATGGTGTCATATAATCACCGACTCTGAAGTAGAAAAGTTTTGTAGTATACCATGAGCTTCATGATCAGTTGTTTGATAAGAAATGAAACCGTACTTAAACAGGGACTTAGGGCCTGTTTGGAGTTGCAGTAGCTTTTTGAAAAGCACTTCTCTAATAGAGTTTTTAATAAAAGTACTTATTAACTGCTTAAGTGCTTTTAAATATATTGTTTGGAGACATAATTCAATAAGTACTTATTGTATTGGATAATGTGTAATTTGAAAATTTTTAAAAATGTTTATCTTTTTATTTGGTTCATAATATAGAATAAACTGATTAAATTTAATGTTTTAATTTTTAAATCACAAAAGCTATTCTAAAAACACCAAATTTCAGGTTTTGCTACGAGTGCTTTTAAGACCAAAGCTCTCCTCCTAATTTTATGGGATGATATTCACCAAACACTTAGAAGCACTTTTAGAGTACTTTTAGCACCTAAAAGTGCTTTTTTATCAAAAGCACTGGAACCCCAAATGCGGCCTTAGATGCAGAAAACTGGACAGAGGATCCAAAGCCGCAGGGCTTTGATGGGTCTCTTCTTCTTTGCCAATAGTCAAAGCAAAATTTCAGGCTTGAAGATAAGTCGAATAGGGGAGCAAGGAGCTGCGAATCAGTCATTGAGGGTGTCATGTATCAGTGTTGATATTATGAAGAAATTGAAATTGAAGATAGATAGAAGAATAAGGTAGATGAAAGGAAGAAGTTAGAAAAAAGAGGAGAGTTGAGAGAGCAATTGGAGAAAGAATTATTATTGCTTGAACAAATTCAGATACAATTTTCCCCGACTCTTCCTTCAAATAACCTTGGTATTTAAGGACTAATGCAGCTATTACAGTGGCTGTTCTGTAACTAACTCTCCAATTACTGCAATTAAGTGGAACACACTCCCTAATGCACAAAATGACATCATTTCACCCATTGTCCATGACAATTTACCTCCCCTTAAGACTGAACCTTGTCCTCAAGGTTTGAAGTCAGGAAACTGATTGGTGATGAAGGACAAATCCTCCCACGAAGCTCCCTCAAAGCTCAATTGATTCCATTTAATCAGAAGTTGGTTTGTGGGCTGAGAATTCCTCAAAGTAGCCCTTCTTTTAAGCACCAATTCAGGCTCCAGTAAATAATGATCATCAACATCAAATTCTAGTATGGTAGGCTTGAATGGCGCTTCCTTCCTTCTTGTTTAATAAGGAGAGATGGAATACTGGATGTACCTTAACTCCGGGTGGAAGCTTCAGCTTATAGGCCACCTTCCCAGTCTTTTCAATCACCTTGAAAGGTCCATAAAACTTAGCAGCCAGCTTCAAGGATTTTCTGAATGCAATTGAGTGCTGCTTGGAAGGCTGGAGCTTCAGGTATACCATATCCCCCACTTGAAACAACTTCATCCTATTTTGTGCTTTGGTCAAATTATTTTTAAGAGTCTGGATGATTGAAAGTCTATCCTGCATCCAATTATTGGTTGCAGGAATAACTGAGTCATGAAAAGGACATAATGGTAAGTGGAGGGGGCTCATATCCATATAAAGCCTGGAAAAGAGTCATTTTCAAACTATTGTGAAAGTTGGTGCTGTACCACCATTCAGTTAATGCAATCCATTTGCTCCAATTATGTGGCCTTTCTCCTGTCATACACCTCAAGTATACTTCAAGACACTGATTAAGCCTTTCACTCGAACCATAACTTTGGGGATGGAAAGCTGTACTATAATTCAATTGAGTGCCCAGTAGTCTAAAGAGCTCCTTCCATAATATACTAGTGAAGATCTTATCCCTGTATGTCACTATAGACTCTGGTAATCCATGAAGTCTGTAAATTTGGTCCAAGAATTTCTGTGCTACAAGTTCAGCAGAAAAAGGATATGTCACTGGGATGAAATGCCCAAATTTAGTCAGCCGATCAATGACTGCTAAGATTTTGTTAAAACCATCAGACAAGGGCAGTTTCTCAATAAAATCCATCGTAATATGTGACTATGCCTGTGTAGGAATAGGCAATGGTTGCAGCAACCCTGTATAGGGGACATTTTCAGTTTTGTTGCGTTGGCAGACATCATATTGTCTAACAAAAGTCACCACTTCTTGCTTTAATCCTGGCCAGTAAAATAGAGAGTTGACTTTCTGTAAACACCCTAGTTGAACAGAATGTTCTCCTCCTGATGAGCCATGTAACTATTGAATGATATGAGTTCTGAGATTAGCAGAATTACCTGCATAAATTTTGCCATGAAACCCGAAATGCCATCTTTGTAAGAATACTGTGGCAAGGTTGCTGGGCAATCACCAACTGAGCTATCAGCTCCTTGGCTTGTTCATCCTCTAAGTAGCTATCCATAACTTTTTTCATCCAATCTAGCTGAACAGAGAATATCATCATAAGTCTTTCATTCTGATTCTCATTGCCTTGCTATTCAACCATTCTTCTAGACAATGCATCTGCTACTTTATTTTTTAACCTTTTTTTATATTGGATTTCATAATCCAACATTCCAACCCCAGCAATTTGGTAAGACACTTGTGTTGCAAGGAAGAGGTCAACTTCTACTCAAGGATATATTTAAGTGATTGATGCTCAGTTTTAATCACGAAATGATATCCCATCAAGTAATGCTTCCACTTGGTCAAGGCCAGCAATAAAGGCATCAATTCTTTCTCATATATGGAGAGCCACAAGTTTTTGGCACTCAGTGCTTTGCTTAGGAAGGGAATTGGCTGTCCTTCTTGTATAAGCACTGCTCTGAGGCCAACCCCAAAGGTATTTGTTTCCACGACAAAGGGTCTACAGAAATCTGGAAGCCTTAAAACAGGTGCTAAAATCACCACTTTATTGAGCTTTGTAAATGCTAATTCAGCTTCCTTTGTCCATTGAAATCCAGCCTTTTTAAGTAATTCAGTGAGGGGTTTGCAAATGAGGCCATAATCTTTGATGAATCATCTATAGTAACCTGTAAGACCCAAGAAGCCTCTTAAACCCTTTACATTCATTGGTCTGGGCCAACTCACAATATAGTCAATCTTCTTGTTATCCATCTTGACTCCATTCGCTGTAATAATAATGCCTAAGTATTGCACTTCCTTCTGAGCAAATAAGCATTTGGACTTCATGACATGTAACTGATTTTCTTGTAGAACTTTCAGAACCATACTCAGATGCTGCACATGAAGCTCCAAGGTGGGACCATAGATGAGTATATCATCAAGGAAGACCAGTACAAACTTCCTTAAAAATGGTTTGAATATTTGGTTCACTAGCGACTGAAATGTGGCTGGAGTATTAGTGAGTCCAAAGGGCATTCCTAAAAATTCATAGTGGCCCTCATGTGTTTGAATAGTAGTTTTGGGCACATCTTGTGGCTTGACTCTGATCTGATGGTACGCTGAAGTGAGGTCTAGTCTAGTCTGCCATTTAGCCCCATACAACTCGTTCAACAGCTCATAAATATTAGTATAGGATAGTTATCCTTGATTGTCAGTTTGTTGAGAAATTTGGAATCTACGCAGAACCTCCAAGTGTGATCCTTCTTCTTAACCAACAAAATAGGAGATGCATAGGGCCTATTGCCATGTTTAATGATCTTATTTTGCAGCATCTTGGTAACCTGAAACAGAGTTTCTCAGATTGAGGATATCTGAATGGTTTCAGTTATTAAAGGCTTTGCCCCTGGTTCCAAGTTTATCTGATGATCAACAGTCTTTTTTGTGGGTATTCCTCTTGGTTCTTCAAATACTGAATTGTATTGATTGAATCACAGAGGGTATATTTTAGTTGATGACATCCTTCCCTTTCTCTTCTGACATAACACAACATTCTTGCATGAATCTGCTATATTCTTTTAGATCTTTCCCTCTTATCAACCTTACAAAAGCATCATCAGCCCATCCATTTAAAGTAATCAGCTCTCCTCCTTTTAACATGTGAATATTCAAGTGATGGAAGTCAAAGATGATGTAAGCAAGAACTTGCAGTCAGCACCCAAAATTACATCTCAACCCCCCAAATCCATTACTTACAAATCATGACAGAAATTGTATTCTTGAATCTTCCATCTGACCCGTGGACAAATAGCTGCCCATAATACTACTTCCATCAGCCATAGTAACAGTAAAGGGATCAATGAAGATATAATCCAATTGCGATGCCTGAGAGTTTATAGCTTGCATAACTGTTAGTACTACCAATATTAACCCAAATGTGTATCCTGGTTTCTTTGAGCATGCCTTCAATAGTAATGATTTTTCTTTTAAGGGAATTTGATAAAGCATGTAAGGAAGCGTCAGTTACCTCCCCAGGATTTCCGGTTTTCTCATCTTGCTTCATGCAAGAATTCTTGCTCTTCCTCCTGTGGCACCAAGAAATTTAGATGCTTCATTCTGCACTGGTGGCCAAATCCATATTTTCTCCACATTTGAAGCACGAGCCAGTGTTCCTTCTATGCTATATCTCCTGAGCAGACAACCTCTGCACATCATTTGGATGGCGGACGGCTTTCTTGGGTTTGGGAATAGCTGGCACCTTGTGCTGGTTAGAGGATCCAGCAGTACCCACCCCATTTCTAATCAAGCCAACCGGCCACTGCCCACGGTTCTTGACTGGAATCTTTTGCTTCTTCTGTCCCCCAAGGTTTACTTCTTCATCATTTTGCTTCCTTCAAGCCATTATAAAACTTGAAATGAAATACAGCTCAAAGAGTCTTGGATCCCTAGTCAGCATTAACGCTTTTAATTCTCCAAATCTCTCGTGATATTCCTCAACTTCTCCTTGCTGTGATAATTCATTAAATTCCTCCACTTCATCACGTATGCCCTTATCCCCAAATCCAAGGGAACCATATTTATGCTTTATCTTGAAGGAAGACTTCTATCGCATCCACCTTTATTAACTCAGGAACTTGATAAAATGTGAAGTACTTGTTGCATTTCCGCAGCCATTCCCTTGAATTATTTCCTGAAGAAACAACTCAATTCAGCTCTGGTTTGGTAGGGAGTGTTGAATTTCCCAATCTTCTTCTTCTTGTTTCCCGCCATTGCTAACTCCTCCTCTCACGTTAGCTGGGAATGCAAGTGAGGAGTTGGTAACAGGGGTGTTTGCGTACTATCATCTGATCTTCTTGAGCTTTCACCCTGTTCAACATCCTCATTATAGTGTTCATGCCAACTATGAGAGAATCTATCTTTGAATCAAACATATGCTGTTGTTCTTCCATTTTTCCTACCATCGAGTGAAGTTTGGAATCCATCTTCCTGTTCTGCACCAGCAACTAAGCCTCCATTTGGAGCTGAAATTGCATCCGTTGCTGTTGCAGATTCTCCAAGGATTCTTGAAATTTCCCATCCTGCTTCTTGATCTGTTCCTCCAAATGCTTAAACCTCGTTCCGTCTGACATTGTAGAATCTTATCGACACTTTTGCAGATCCAAGAATCAACCAGCTCTGGGACCAAATTGTCATGAATCAGTGTTGATATTATGAAGAAATTGAAATTGAAGAGACATAGAAGAATGAGATAGATGAAAGAAAGAAGTCAGAAAAAAAGGGAGAGTTGAGAGAGCAATTGGAGAAGGAATTAGTATTGCACTTTAGAAGAGAGAGAGAAAAGGATGAACGAATTCAGTTACAATTTGCCTCGACTCTTCATTCAACTAACATTGGTATTTAAGGACTAATGCAGCTATTACAAGTGGCTATTCTGTAACTAACTCTCCAATTACTGCAATCAAGGTGGAATGAACTCCCTAATGCACAAAATGACATCATTTCACCCATAGTCCATGATAGAGGGCTGGAATGGGTGGGGAGCGGAGAGGGTGCATGGGTGCATATATATGGAGTATGGACTGGAGTGTGTCCCATTTATTTTTTCTTTTTCTAATCATAGGGAACTTCAGGTCTACCAAGGGAAAAAAGGAAGGAAGAGGAGTTACCATTCGAATTAGGGATTCCGTGATCACCTATCTAATGTCTCTATAAACTAAATTGGGTTTTTAGGACGTTCCTTTCCTTTCATTGGTACTTAGTTCTAGAAACCAACATTGTTGATGTATAGTCTGATTAAAGAAAATAGAATGATAATTGTAATATTCTAATCAACTCGAACAAAATAAATTTAGAGGAGTATATGACGACATTAGAAATGACATAAGAGATTAGTTTTATTTGTATTTCACAAATCTAATGTCCAGGAAGTGTCAGCGTCATTTTTGTTCTTTAAATGCATTCAAAGAAACTTTTACCCAGTTAAAATGCCTATTACATTGGTTAGGGGCTAAGTGTAACTAAAGTGGATTCAAGAAGGCAATGTGCAAGTCACTAATTCAGGAGCTTGAGACAAAAGAATGACTACAAATTATATCTTCTAAACAAGAAAAGGGGAAAAGTGACATGAATGCCAGGCCAAAAGTAAGTTTATGAATGCCGGGCAAAAGTAAGTGTCAGTGTTTGTGCTTGTAAAAATATATTTGTTGGCAAAATCAATGTGCAATCTTATATGTATGTGTGAAATTCCGTATATGTGGAAGTAGATATTCTAGCTAAGGTCAAGTAAACTAATTGAAAAAAAAAATTTGGATTAAATTATCACTTGATTATAAAGTTCAGTGATTCAATACATTCTAACTTGTCTGAAATTCATATTTGAGTTGCTAGATTTTAAAGACTCATTGACGAAAAACATCCTATTCTAAATTTATTTAAAGGATAAAAAAAAATCCTATCCTCTTATATTCTGTGAAACATAACTTATTTAAAAGAGTAAGACTCTGATTGTCTCCTGAATTCCCTCCCCCCGGATTATTTAGTGTATAGGTAAATTTTCAAATTTCCACCCAACAATAGATTTGTTAATACTTCAATTCTGTATTGTTCAATAAAATTAATTAGATAAGAAATGTAACTTTAATTAGGAATAAGAACTTGAGTAATTACCTAGCGAAACAAAAATACAAACAATCTGCAACACCAAAATATGTTCTGCATATATAAGAGCAACATACCCGTGCTTGGCGGTGTTTGGAATCATTGAATAGATTTATATGATGAAAATGTGTAGTCAGTCACGGAATTTTGGCATAGGATTGCTCAAGATGAATTTGCAGTTTGCAGGATGTCAGTTCCAAAGCCTGGGCCATCCGTTTCAGCCGCACACGGGACTTCTGCAGACGTCTTTCCGCACAAAAATCACAGGAGAAGGCATGTAATAGATTTACCCCACAATTTTAAAACACTAAAAGATCAAGTGGATAGTCTCCGTGCACATTGGAAGGTCATCAGTGACGATATAAATCATCAATCAGCGACCAGGCAGAGAAACGATAATCATGCAGCTTGTCATAGTGAAATAGAGTGGATATTGAAATATTACCAAGAGAATATTGTCAACCGGTACAAAAAGCTAGTTGGAATTGAATCAGGTGGAAACCAAACCCCAGTCCATGAATTGTCAGCCGCTTCCAAAGGTTGGAAGAACAAATTTCGTAACCCAACATTCTACAAGCTTGCAAGGCTGGATAAAGATGTTCTCAAGTTTGCGACTGAAGTCACCAATCTGGAAAATAAGATTACACTTGAGCATGTAACCAGTACCATAAATCCAGGAATTGTTGTAACACAAAGTGCTCAAGAACTAACTCATGTGCCTTCACATGAAGCGGTCCTTGAGATCCTGGAGGACTGTTTATGTGACCGGGGCTGCAAGAGGATTATCATCCACGGAGAACCACAAGTTGGAAAAACAAATATTTTGAGAAACTTGAATAACCGGTTGGTTCAATGCCCTCCCGGCCTGGAATTGGACTACGTCATTTGGGTGACTTTTCCGACTCATCTGCTGGAGCCGGAGGACATCATCACTGACATACAAGACAAAATTCTTCAGCGTCTGGGCTTAAATGGGCAGAGTAGTGGAAGTGGGAAAAAAGTAGTAATATCTAGAGCACTTCATGAGAAATCATATTTGCTGCTTTTTGACGGGTTCTCTTCCTCAATTGAGCTTGAGGACATTGGAATCTCTGAAGAACATGTGCACGGGAAAGTCATCATTGAAGCTAAAGATCCATATCTCCTGAGGAATTTTCCATTCGACAAAGCAATCAAATTAGAGAGGTTACCACCCCAAGATTCAAGGAAATTGTTTGATAAGATCATTTATGATGAAACATTTTGTGGACAAAAAGCTGACTTGATCCCTAAGGAGCTTGGGCTTCCAGGGGTGACCATATCTGCAGCTGGGCACCCGAGAATTTTTAATCGAGTACAACATTGGGAAAAAAATGCTGACTTGATCGTTAAGGAACTTGGTGGGCTTCCAGGGGTGATCACATCTGTAGCTGGGCAGCTGAAAATTAATAAACGAAAACAATATTGGGAAGATATGATTCGAAGATTGAAAGCAGATATTTGGGATAATAATCTTCTGGAATTGGCAGGCTTGGCAGGAGTAAAATTGGCTTTTGATACAGCTTATAGTAAATTGAAAGAGAATGAGCGAAAGTGCATACTTTATGCAGCATTGTTTCCAAAAGACTTCACAATTCCCATAGATATTTTGGTCGAATGTTGGAAAGCTGAAGAGTTTCTATGGTGTCCTATTCCTACACTCTCTCACGCACGAAGAGAAGGAGCGTGTGTACTCAAACAGCTGATTGAGCTTAATCTCTTAGAGAAGTGTTTTGAACACCATGTCAAGATGCCAATAATCTATAGGAGACTTGCACTTGAAACACCTTTCCCTGGGGAGAAAAATGCAACGTCCTTTGTCAGGTCGGGTCCAGAGATAGACGGACACCTAAAAGACGAAGAATGGGAGATGGCCAGAAGGGTGTCTTTGATACAAAGCCAATTAGAGGAATTACCTGTGAGCCCGAAATGTGAGGGCATGTCAACACTATTTCTGCAATTTAACCCAAACTTGACAAGCATTGAGGAACCGTTCTTCAGAAGGATGCAGAACCTTCGAGTTTTGGACCTGCACAGCAAAGGAATAAAATTGTTGCCTCCCTCTATCTCCTACTTGATGTCACTCCGGAGTTTATACCTCAACAATTGCTGTGACTTAACCGTGCTCCCACCTGAAATAGTGAAGCTCAAGAAGCTTGAAGTTCTTGATATTCGAGGTACCTCAATCCATTGTTTGCCCGAAGAGATCAGCAGTTTGTTTGGCCTTAGGTGCTTGAGGTTTTCATTTGTCCTTGAAGCGTGCAATCCCAATCCGGAGATAGAACGGACATGGCTCATATTTTCCCCCGGAACGGCTGACCAGCTTGACAAGCTCGAGGAGTTGACTATTGTCTTAGTAAATGGAAGCAATGACGGCATTGTTGATCGAATAAAGGCAGAGATGCTTGAATTTGAGAACAAAAATAACCAGTTTAAGTTCATTCTTCATAGGCTGTCCCAATCAGTGGACCAAGGGAATCTCGTTCAACTAAAGGGAAAGGCAGTATACCTTCCGAATCCAAGTGTTACTGCAAGTCATGCTCATGAGCCAACAACAGGAAACCAGTCTCCGAGATCAGACAACAAGGTAACCCTTTCATTTGTGATCTGTTGCACCTTTTCCAACACGAAAAGGGGCAAAATTACTTATCCTACAATGAAAATGTTTCTTTTAATTTTTTTAAGGTATAATTTTTCAGAAACCTCCCCTTAGGTTTAGACCGTTGCACTTGATGCCATAAAACTTTGAAAAATCTCACTTTTCTCTCCTATTTTAAACTTTTGTAACATTAAAACGCACTTCAAAATATAATATTGAAAAAATTATTAGGGTTATTATCATTTTATCCCCTTAACGTTTGCTGCTACTATCAATTTTTCCCTTAACGTTATCTTTTAATCGCTTTACTCCCAAAACTAACGGTTAAATTTAACGGAGTTTGTTAATTAAAGTGAAAAGATATGTTTAACCCTTAAAATTATTATCACTTTACCCCCATAATATATAGTCTCATTATCAATTTACCCTCTAGAGTTAGTTTTTAGACAATTTGTTCTACCATTAAACCAACTTAATAAGTTAAAAAATTTTAGAAGAAATTACCCTTCTCTTTGCATAACAAAAAATTTAGAGTGACCCTTCTCCTTTTTAGTATCAAGAAAAATAGTCAAAATATTAATTTCTTTCTTCTTGGTAATCTTATTAATATTGAAAAAAATAGAAAGATGGAGAGGGGGAGGGGGAGAGAGAGAGAGAGAGAGCTCAATTCCTTTTTTAAAAATTACAAATAAGAAAGAATTAAATACTTTTATTATTTTAAAATTATTTCACTTTTTGGTTTACTACCAAATTTCAAATCTAATCGCGACAACCTTAAAGTAATACGATAATGTTAGACTTTTTTTGCAAAATCTAATTTTTTGCCTCCTTTCGTATCTCTTTTTCTTTTCCTAGTATTAATAAGTGTGAAAAAAAAATTTGAGAAAATCCTTTTATATTTATTTTTTCGATCTCTTAAAGTGAAAAGAAAAAGAAAGAATAACCATTCCAACTTTTTTATTTTTAATTATATATAAAAAAGGGTAAATATATTTAAAATTTTTTGACCACACTAGTTAGATTAATGATGAGGTAAAATGCCTAAAAAATAATGTTAGGAACTAAATTGATTATATCACTATAATTCAAACAAATAAAGTGATAATAATAATATAGTAATGTTATAAAATAAAAGGGTATTTTTGTTCAAAATTTCGTAACATGTTGAGTTGAATTACTTATGGGGGTAAAGTGACTAAAAGATAACGTTAGGAGGTAAATTAATAGTAGTGATATAGTTTAAAGGAGTAAAGTGATAATAACCCAAATTATTATGGGAGGGAGAGTATAATTTCATTCCCAATTTGCCCTTTTCTTGTGATTTATGAATTTTCATAACACACCAAATTTATCTCTTAATTTTTGTCAATTGATTGATGTAATTCTTTATTGAAAAACTCTTTAATAGTTTTGTATCATTGGTTTAGACAAAAAATGTTAATTACCTAAAATTACGAATGATTTACAATACTCTTATATATTATTTTTAGCATGTTTTTTATTTTAGTTTTCAAGCTATCAATATGGACAAAAAAATTAGAAAATTCAAAAAATATATATATACAATTTATAAAACTTCTTAAACTAACTAAAAATGCTTTTTAGTACAGAAAATATTATATTTGTAACTTGTAAAAACTTCAAAAATTTCAAATATTAACTGTTGATATTTAAAACGCACTATATTTTGTTCAATCGGAATAAACCTTCATGCTTTTTATTTCTGTTTTTATTCATTATTAAAATATACATGCTTTTGTAATAAAAAATAAGACAACAAAAAAATAAATTTGTAATAGGATTATATTTACACTCCCAAAATGATTTTTTTATATTATATATTAAAATGGGTTTCAAATTATACAAAAAACTTAAATTAAGGGAGACAAGTGATATTTTTCAAAGTTTAAGGGTGCAAGTGAAACAGTTAGAAACCTCAAGGGAGCTTTCAAAAATTATCCTTATTTAATTTGTTTAATATTTGAAAATTTGTTTATTTATTACCCTTCCCCATATATTCTTTAAAAGCTTCATTCTGTTCAAGTTTGACTTTTTACTTAGGATGCATTTGATAAAACTGAACTTTGAAAACTAAAATCTAAAATTTGATATCTGAAATCTAAATATATTAAACTACTAAATTATTAATTACTAAATTTAATACATTTGAATATGTATCACATTAAATGATAAATGAATAGCTTATGACCTATTGTTTGGAGCAAGTTTTGCTTAATAAATTTAGTATCATTCAATTAATTCAGATATTGTATATTTGGTTAACAAATGTATTGACCATGCTAAGATATGAAACTATTAATTTAAGTGTTGAATTGAGTTATCAAAGAGGGTAATATTTAAGTCCATCTTAGTAATGTTAAATTCCTATAAAGTAAAGGTAATTAAAATAAATTATTTCATATTGCCCAAAACTAAGATTACTATAAATTGTTTCTTCAATTTTCATATTGTATATTGGAAAAGGGTGATGCCCTCCCATGTTAACGCTACCTCAATAAATTTTGTACGGGGAAAAATACAACCTCCCCTCTGATTTTTTTTTTTTTTTTTAAATGAAGATCGCGCTTCAAGATTTAAGACTAACAAAAGACCTCCATCCTAGTTTGCAGTTAAACAAAATTACAAACCTCCCCTAGTTTGCAGTTAACAACGTCTCACAATATCTCCATATGTTTTCCAAAATACTCGTTGCAGTGATAGCAAAACAACAGATGCTAGAATTTTATCTTTAAAAATTTATTGGATTACCCATTGCATTTTGTCATAATTCTAAGCTTAGGCATGTACATGTAGATTTATAGATGAACAAGCACTATGTTAAACTTACCCAAGGCCACCTCCTTCTAATATTATTTGTTGTAGAAAAATAGTTTTAGGTTTACTACGATCTGAAGAAAACAATTACTCTAATTAGCAATAGGAAACCTTTGTATTATTTCATTTGTCTTTTGAATTGTATTTTGGCCTTGCGAACTATTTTGGTCTACTCTGTCTCATGTTTGGCCATGCTTTTTCGAAACAACAATCATCTGATTTCAGTCAGATTCTCTAATGCATTACAAGAGCATAAGAGGCACGGATGTTCTGGGAAACCAAAAAGTAGGAAAGATGACCTAAGGTCAAAAAGTAAAAAAAAATAATATAGAGAGACTAAGGAATAAAAAAGAAAAGTAATAAAGAAAAAATTAAAGTCTAGAGTAAATTTGTTTACGTGCACTTGATGTTGATGATGATGGATAGAGAATACATGAAGGGACGTCACTGATGGTAAGCAAATTTTGTTTATCAAATAATAGTCGGAGGTTCAAAGTTCAAATTTGAACCTCATGATTAAGAATAGGAACAGTATTGAAAAAGATGAGAGGATTAAAAAAAAATCTGTAGAAATGACAAAATTAAACCCTTCAAGTCTAGGTGCAATCTCGCAATACGCAAATTTATAATTTACTCAAAAATTTTTGTGACATTAACATTTTAACTATAGCATCTTTTTTTTTTTTTGGCTTTTGTGAAAGAACATTTTACTATAGCATCAACGTCAAACCCTCCAACAAATTAAAACAAACCTAAGTAAGAAATTGCTTAATGTGGTCCTTTTTAACTTTTCCTCCGACCATATTATAGATGGCAGAACTTTCCTGGTAAACAATAACTTTAAAATCTACTGGCAAATGATAATTTCAAGCTGTCACATGGTCAAATCTGGTCTTGGGTTCCCACAAGCAGTGCTAGTACTGGTTGTACCATAAGAAAGCTATCTTCTGGAGCTGCTATTGATATTGAATCCACCATATTGTGTTCCTTTATCGTTTGAGACAGCTTATGGTTTGCACTGGTTTGCACTGTGACTACACTCGCTTCACTTTGCTTTCCTATGCTAATTCCATATTATAAAACAGCACGAAACCCCATATAACTAGGTAGTAAAGCCAGAAATACGAAAAAGAGCTTAAATAGATTTATTCTTGCAAAAATTATATGCTCCCAACCGGCCCTTCTTTATCTCTTTTCCTTTCCTGAATTTGAGCGTTGCATTTTCTTGTTCTCTGCTAAGTTTCTTCAAGAGGGGTTCATCTCATTTAGCTTCTTTTGTCCAAAAGGACTTGGTTTTTGGTTGGAAGTTCTCATTTTTCCTGTCAGCAATTAGACTATATTTAAGGGCACCTTGCATCTCATTCTGTAACAAAATGGCAGAATGAGTAAACCGGACTTCTTGAAGACTCAGGTATTGTGTTACTTCTTCCCACGGGCTCTCTCTTATATTAGATTCAGGTTCTTGTTTTTGCTTTATTGTGCATGATTAAGTTTGTTGTACTATTCTTCCATTTTAAGATATGGTAATTGGCTATTCTTGTTACATGAAGTTATCTGGAGCAATATTTGTTGTTTCTTTTACTTTTTTGAGTGTTTGTCGGGAAAAATGAGAAATTTATTGCAAAGATTTCAACTTGGAAGGATTCTGGAGTTGTAGAAGCTAATCAAGACTATTTTTTCCCTCAAAGTGATGATTTTTAGAAAAAGAGAGCCAATAAATGTCTAGTTTGAGACCTGATAAGGATATTTTCTCTCGGAATGTAGAAAGATTTTGCACTTCTTTCTCATCTTCAATTTGCTTTCCACAAATTTCGTGCAGAGTTGTGTTCTCAGAGTGAACATCCATTGTGAAGGTTGCAAGAAAAAGATCAGAAAGACATTACTGAAAATTGATGGTAAGTCACTCTTAGTTAGTAATTAGCAATAGAATCTTTTAGTAGTTGCTCAGAATAGGTAAATCTTGGGCAACTCTGTTCAAGTGCGTATGACCCCTTTGGACTCACTGCTGATTTTTTGGTAAATATGATTTTGCAGGAGTTTATGCTGTTAAAATAGATGTAGACCAACAAAAAGTTACTGTGACAGGAAATGTTGATCCAGCTACACTGATAAAGAAGCTTGCCACGGCTGGAAGGCACGCAGAATTGTGGGGAGCACAGAAAGGCGGGAGTGGTGCATTCAACTTGAACAACCAGTTCAAGAATATGCAAATTGATAACTTTAAAGGTGGGGAAGATAACACAAGATGGGAGGTTAGTATTATTTGCCCTTTTGTTTACCTCAAGATGGACTTCACGTGATTTTTTTCTCCTTCATATAAACTATTCAAATGTCTGCATCTTTTCTAAAGTTCATGATATTCAAACTAATGGATTCCCTATTTTTTGGGGTACGTATCAGAGATTCACTTTAGGCTGTAGGAAGTAGGAACATAATTTTGCACCCTAACATTACTTTTATATTGTTTTATGGAATTTTCTATTTCTTCAATTTAATCCTTAATCTTTTACTATCGACCCAAATTTATTCTTCGAAATTTAACAAATCAAGTAGGCACTTATAGCAAAGTCATGTCTATTTTCTTATCCTTGACTTTCATACAATTACCACATTCACCAACCATTTTTAAGAGAGAAAGACGTTATAGTACGAAACAAATGAATATTACAGTTCACCTAAATCACTAGACAAATATAACGGAAATAAATTAACACGCTACAACATAATGGGGTTTTTTAAATGGGTGCCTAATAGCACTCATTAGTATACCTAAAACCTATGTTTTTGGACTCGGACTTAGGGATGCTAATGGGGTGGGGGGAATTTTTTTCCCCCCACTTAGAAACGGGGCGGGGGACGGGGGAGTGTCCCCGCCCCGCCACTCGCTTTAAAAAAATAAAAATAAAAATATATATATGTATATAATTATATATATAATATATAATTTAATTAGTTACAAATTTATGATAATGATATTATTAGTTATATGTATTGTATAATGTTTATTAGTATATATAATATAATTGATATTATTAATTATACTAATAATTATATATATGTACTAATACAAATTAGTAATTGGTTATATTAAATTTACTAATACATTTATACTAAATCCCTAATTACACTTAATACAATAACATTTTTTTCTTAAAAAAAACACAAGCACAATAATGAATTAGTGATTGTATTTGTGTTAAAAGTGAAAACTTGACTACTTTAGTTATATTTATTTTATCATGTTGGATTGTATTCAAATAATTTTTGTTTGATTGTTTTTATAAGTATCAATTGAAAAATTATAATGAATAATAATTTGATGATGTGTCGATATTTTAGTACTTGATTATTTGCTAAAATTTAACTATAATAAAATTATATAACAAATTTTTATTAGCTCCGCAAGGGCACCCGCGGGGAAGCTGGGTGGGGCGGGGATGGGGTGGGGGATGGGGAATGGGGCGGGGGCAGGGGAAATTTGTAGGCAGTGGGGCGGGGGATGGGGTAGGGGTCCCCCGCCCTAACCCCGCTCTATTGCCATCCCTACTCAGACTGGGTATTGACTCAACTGAACTTAGGGGTCAAAGATTAATGGATTCGAATCGGATGATGTCATCAATATATATTAATTATAAATAATTAAAATAATATATAAAAATTCCCTTTAAATAGGTGATTTACAACTTTATATGCATGTTTGATGAGTTTAGATTTAGTCTAAAAGAAATGCACTTAAAAGTTATAGGTAAATTTGTAGTTTAAAAAAATATAATGGGTGGATTTTGTACTTCTTAAAATAATATGGGGTCAAAATGTTAGCACTTAGCCGCCGCTCTAGTTCCTTTGCTTTTCACTTTATCCTGGTTCCTTCTTCTTCCTCCCATTCACTATAAATCTTTTCTTGTCTCCAAAAAGGGGGGGAACAAAAAGAAGCCAGGAAGAGGTGGTAGTGGTGGAGATAACAAGAAGAACGAATCAAAAGATGATGCCGTGAGAGATTACCCGGCGCCGATGCCCTATCAGTACCCGCCACCCGTGCCGGTATACTACACCGCACCAGTGCCGGCATACTACGCCGGGAGTGCGGAGGAGAATCCAAATGCTTGTGTCATATGCTAACTTCCAAGGATTAGAAGAACTTCGAAGTCATGAATCATGAAAGTATCCCCCATTAGACGACGGCAATGCCAGTTTCATCTGTTATGTTTTTTAATTTTTGGGTGTCAATCCTAAGGATAATTTTTGTTAGGTTAGTACGCAGTGGTATTTTAGAAGTCAAGAAGAGTGCTCCCAAAAACTCTTTTTATCTTTGTTATTTTCCTTTTTTCCTTCTCTCCTCTTCCCTTCTTTGCTGTTTTTCCTCCGATTTGATATCAAATATTTCAAGAACTAAGTTGCAGGAAATCAAGTTAGAAAATTTAGGGAATGAATTTTCTCTCTTAATCTGGGTTGTTACTTCATTTCGCTTGGAGCTGGTCAAAAATCAAAAGATGGAAAAAAAAAAAAGAAAAAACAGGAAGAAGCAGCCAATATGAACTATGAAGAAGCAAGGATGAGGTACCATCGGCATCGGGATCTTTCCGATTCTAGCAGTTCTTGGTCAAACTCAAGTTTTGATTGAATTTGATCGATTTTTAGACTGGCAGTTTTTCAAAGAAATTCGGGTCGAATGCTTGGCTGGCTTTTGGTTCAATTGGTCGGATCGGCCAGTTCGATCCGAATTTAAAAACATTGCCTAAAACCTATTATATAAACGAACATACTAACGGTTATTACACTTCTTTATAGTTATACACTTTTCCTAACTACAATTATTACTTTCGCTTGAATTTATATAATTTATCTAATTAATTTTACTTTTTCAAAAATTAACATATTTGGGTCTTTTTAAAGAAAGATAATCTAAATAACATAATAACAAACTCTTGTTTTAGTAACAACAGACTATCAGTAACAAATTTATGAATGTTGCATCAAATACTTCTTGAAATGGTTGCTCTTTGACCTTATATTGAGATAAAAGATTTGGAGTCGAAATTGAAATAAATTATTTTAGATTGACATCAGAGATTTGTTTAAAAGAAGTTGATAATACATAATACATACACATATACATATACATACATATATATATATATATATATATATATATATATATATATATGTGTGTGTATATATATATGTGCATGTATATGTATATGTATATATGTGTGTGTGTCTGTAGACGTGCTATCGAGTCGAGTCGACTTCGAGTAGCACGATGTTTAAGCACGAACTCGATTTCTATCAGTGTTGCTCGAGTTCGAACGAGTATATAAATTTGAGTTCGAACTCGACTCGTTTGAACTCGAGTAATGTAAGTCTTATCAAGCTCGAGTTCGAGCTTTCTTTTCTTATTATTAATTTTTTACATTTTAGATTTATTAGATTACCATTTTGTCATCCATTACTTTTCTTTACTGAATATTACATCATGTAAATTTATTAAAATATGAACCCATAATAGTCATTTTCATAATTAAAATATATAATATATAAATAATATAAATACTCTAGTAAACTCGTCATGTACTCGAGTATTTACTTCTGATACACGAACTCGACTTGTTACATGTAACGAGTAGCTCGAGCTTGAGCCCATCATTACATGTAACAAGCATCTCGAGCTCAAGCTCGAATTCGGTTAACTCGGTCAAACCAATTCGAGTCAAGATTTTGACCAAGCCGCTCATAAGCTATTTGCGAACAGCTTGGCTTGATAGCACCCCTATATGTATGTGTGTGTATATAAGCAATTTTCATCCTAAACCTCCCATTAAGCTTCCAAGTCTCTATCCTTTTTGCTTAGAATTTTGAATTGTTTTATTTAAAAATTGATTTATGTCTTCTGTTTTTTTTTTCGTAACGACATATCTAATCTAGTCTATTCTGGGAGGGTGGTTCAACTGAGTCGGGAGAATCCAATGGAGAGTGAACTATCATCAGATCATACGAGTGCAGCACACATCCACATGAATTTAGAAAAAGCCACATACTGTGGCATGTTGATAAAAGATAATGTTTGAATTCTTCACCTCCCACCCCACAATACATGTGGTGGCCAACTCCTCTTCTATTTCGATTGGCAATAATGTCATGGATTGCTTTGTTGTTCATAGTTCCCTAAATTTTATGTAGTTCCAAATATGGCATATAGTATTCGCTCTCTTAATAAATATAATTGATTAATCATACCAAAATAACGTTTGTATTAAATATAATATTAAACCTTAGTTAGTTTTATATCATTCCCTATTCTGTTTTGCTCCAAACATTCCCCAGAATACTTAATCCTCTCATAATGCAATTAAGTAAATATACCAAACATAACTACAAACATTTAAAACTAAAAATAATCATAAACATAATAATAAATATAAAAAATTAACTAAATAACATCCATTGACCGACATAAACTAATAACATATGTTCTGGTTGTCCGTCGAAACAACATTATTCCAAATCTTAAAAGTTGAAACAATTTAACAAATTAGCAAAATTGACTAACAAATACAAAAATAAAAATAAAAATTTTAAACCCTTTTCTATGGAAATCCTAACTATAATTTGCAAAGCCTATGTGCACTAAAAAATGAGACGTATTTATCAAATGCTTCGATTTTTATAATCACCACGTATTGAAATTAAAATGGGTCTAACTCTATATCTTGACCTGGATCTAAATTTGGACCTACTTTATATTTAACTACCTACTAAAGTTGTTAAGTTTTGTTAACATAAAAAAGAAACAATAATATTGTTTATCTGTTCTTATTTTAGCAATCCAAACTAAATCTATGTATAACTATGACTAACAAAATGCAAAAGGAAATATCTAACTTCAATTCAAATTAAAGAAAATATTTAGGGTTAATTTCATAAACCTCCCCTGAGGTTTTCCCCGATAACACCTAGCGCCCCCCAACTTTGAGAAATCACACCTACCACCCTTAGAATGACAACTTTCATCACATTGTCAGCCCTTTTGTGTAAGAATGGTATTTAAAAATTGTTTATAGGGAGATACTATTTTTTGTTCCACTCTTACCCTACTGGGAACATGAGCTTTGAATTTACAAGATGAAAATAAAAACAAATATATGTTGTGATATTATTTTTGAAGCTAAATGGGTGTAAGTGCAATGAGCACAAGAAGCTTCTTAACTATGCTAATATGGAGGACCATTGGGTAGGACCATTTTCAAAATGTTTGGTGTTTAAGCTGTATAAAGTAGCTTGGAAACAAGCTACTAATATCATTCACCATCAATTTTCGTTGGGCAAATTGCAGCAACTAATGCACAATCTAATATTGATTGCTATCTACAATTTTTATTCAGATTACAAAATCAATTTGATGAAATCCAAGTACAACATGACCAGACTCTTAACTGCATAGCTCAAAATATATAGTCAAGTATTTCTCATGTCTAGGCTAAGCACCACTGCTACTTAATATTAGTAAGGATGAACATGATCAAACCCCAATCCTTCAGCTATTTTTGTAGTTTTAGAAATATTCGTTTGATTACCATCATCTATGGACTACAAAACATCATTGCATCTCAATTTTGTTAACATGCATACTATATATTAGCTAAGATCTTCACCATATTCCTTAATATCAACAAAAATCTGCAAAAATTAAAAAGCTCATTCTTTTTTTCTTTTTGTTTATAAGTGGGAGGTGAAACTGATTCTTATCTACTTTGGTGGAGTCGAAGCTGAAAACCTACGACTTCAAGAGCACCCGAACTGCACTTGTAAATTGTTTTTCACCAAGTGATTGATTTTCGCCTAACTATCACCACCTCTTCATTGGCAACTATATGCTCAAGTGGGATTAACTAAGAAAGCCCACCATCAGGGTTATGTACTCCAAAAATGGCGCTCAAATTGTGTGCCAAAAATGATAGCAATCTTGTTCTTTCAATTTCCAATTAATATAGCTTCAAATTTTTATTTTTTTTTTAGTTTTGCAGCATTTTCCTGCACAAGAATTACTTAATACTAGGGGTAGCATCATAATTTCTCCTCTATTGATTGGGACAGGATGTCACTTCATTCTGCCAAGGGTGGTAAGTGTGATTTCAAAAGGTTAAGGGGTGCTAGGTGTAAATAGCAGAAACCTCAGGGTAGGTTTCCGAAATTAACCCAAATATTTATACTATGAAAATTAGTTTTAGGAAAGATAACTTAAAAATAATGCACAAAGTTTGGTCTGTGATACTTTCAAAATGTTCTTAGAAAACTTTTATAGTAGACTTGTTCTTTAAAAATCTTGACATATGATATCTTTTCTGTGTTTTTGAACATCTTATTGGGGTATTTTTCACAGTTGACATTTGATATGTGTGAAAATGACTAGCAAGTGGCAAATCAGTCGTGAAAAATGATGAGACAGAGAGAGAGGGGGGGTGTGTGAGGAGGATGGACAGAGTGGGGCAGATGTAGCATCCAGAGGAAAAACGATTTGAATTGGGGGTTGCTGCGGGATACAGGGTTAAGGGCAAGGAAGAGGAAAGTAGTAAAGTGCTGGAATGGGCTTTGGGGGACAGGCTAGAGTTGGAAGCTAAATTTACTCAAAGATATTAAAGCACTTGAACAGTTTGAAATTTAGTCGAAGACGTATTGATACTATGAAAATAGTTTTGAGAGGATAATTTGAAAATAATGTACAAAGTTTGGCCACATTTTGATGGGATAGTATTAGGATGTCCTTAGAAAACTTTTACAGTAGCCATGATCGTTAAAAATTGTTGCATATGGTATTTTTGGGGTGCTTTGAAAATTTTTTGAGTAACTTTTTAAAGTTGGCATTGGATATGTTCAAAAATAGTAGGCAAGTTATAAACGATGGCATGAAAGAAGAGTGTGGGGGAGAGGGGGAGACGTGGCCTGGGTAATCTATATTGGGAGTTCTAGGCAGAAGGAAAGATAGAGGAAAATTAGTAAATGGGGCGGGTTTGGGGAGGGGCGCCCCCACCCGCTGCCCACTACTTCCCCCCGCACCTCCCCTCTCCCTCCCTTGCTCCCTCCAACCCACCCCGCTTTCTTCGCGGGGTTAATAAAAATTTATTATTTAATTTTATTGTAATCAAATTTTATCAAATAATTAAATACTAAAATATAAATATATCACCAAATCATTATCCATTGTAGTTTCACAATTAAAATCCATAAAAACAATCAAACAAACAAAATATTTGAATACCATCCAACATGGTGAAACAAATACAACTAAAGTAATCAAGCTTTTACTTTTGTAATAAATATAATCACTAAATCATTATTGTATTTTTTTAAGAAAAAAGTGTTAATGTGTTAAGTGTAATTAGAAATTTAATATAAATGTATTAGTAACTTTAGTATAACTAATTAATAATTTCTATTAGTAGATATGTATAATTATTAGTAATTAAATATACTAATATACATTATATTATACTTATAACTAATAACATCATTATTATAAATTTGTAACTAATTAAATTAAATATTATATATACATATAAATATATATACATTTTTTTGGCAGGTGGCGGGGCAGAGGATGGAGCAGGGGTATATTCCTCCGCCCCGTTTCTTAGCAGGGAGGAGGAAATTCCTCCCCCTCCCCACTATCGTTCAAAGTCGTGGTTGCGGCCCGAACCGTTCTACATCGGTTTCGGAATATCGGTCGCGGTCTTGGCAAGACGCAAATTTTTAAAATATTTAATGTTCTAAAAATTGTACAAATATATAATTAAAAAATAATTAAAAATTAGCAAAAGTAAAAAAATTTCCAACTAACTAGAGATGACTCGGGACGACTCAAGGCGACTTGGACGTCTCGGTTGAGTTCTCGGCAATTCATTATCTCGGAATCATTTCATCCCGATATCGGATCGGGAAACCTCGTTCCAGTGATAACTCGGCCGAGTCTTTGAACCATCCTCCACACCCCATTAGCCCCCCACAGGGCGGGTGGATGCCCAATTGCCATTCCTAGAAATCAATTTCCTCTAGGGTATTGCGTGGGCTAGGGAAGAGGAAAGTAAAAGATGGTAAGGTAGGATGGGGTTGGGGGAATGGTTAGAGAGGGCTGAATTTACTTATGATACTAAATTTATAGTACAAATTTACGTAACGATATTAAATTTACTTAACAAAAACATTAAATTTAGATTTAATTATCACTTTATGAGAATAAATTTACTTAACAATATTAGTTTCACATTTCTACTTTACTTGTTAGATTTACTTTATGATGTTGTTAATATTTTATTTTACAAATTTAGAATAGCTATAGGTGAACACATTTTACTAAGTTATTTTATTATCACAAGTACTAGATATTTACTGTATATCCTTGTTTGGAAAGCCATTTTCTGTCAAAAAACTTCTACATTTTTTGTGAATATATTTTCCAATCATCTTTTTACCTCACAAATATTAAATTGTTACAATACAATTTTTTACAAAAATTTCAGAAAATAGCAATCCAAACGGGACAAAGCAATAAGATTTACCTTCTGCTCTGATGGGGTGTGTGTGTGTGTGTATTATATTGAAATTTTTTCTTTAGTTTTGTTTATAGTAAGTTTCAGAATAAATTGATATTACATTGACACTCTCTTGAACTTTTCATATAAATTTTTATTATTTATTTGGATAGTTTGACTAAACTTTAGAATAATTTCAAGACTAAATGGAATCTTGTATAAAAGTTAGGAACCTTCATAGTAAGGGGAAAACCTACTTTTCATCCTTAACTTTGAGCTAGGAACACATTTCGTTCTCACGCAGCACATTTAGTACATGAATTAATAACTTCTAGCCATATTTAGTCCAAAAATGGTAAATTGTTCTATTTGGAGGAGAAGTATCATGTGTCTAGCATGTGGCCATTAACAAAAAGTAAATTGTCAGTCAAAACCGACAAAATTCAATGCAGAATTTTACTCTCACTTTCTTTTGTCACTTTTCTCTCCAAGTTTCCCCTTTCCACATTGATTCAAATCCACAATCAATAGAGTGGAGGTTTCCGATTTGTGATTGAAGCCATCCAACATGGAGAAAACGTTGGTTCGGAAGAAAGAATTCAACAATCGTGCATCCCCACATTATGGTAAATTTTCTAGAGTTTTTGATATGTTGGATAAAGAGTTAAATGTAAAAATTTTTAACTTTTGTGAGTATAATATTTAAATGTGGTCCCTGTGGCCGGCATTGTGGGCATATCCTCGTTAAGTTGAGTTGAAGTGGGTTGAAAAGTTTAATTATTTTTATTTGAAATGTCAGAGCATAAATGTTTAAATAATACGCATGTGGTCCATATTTCTGATTATAATATTTAGATGGGCCGATGATGTTTGCGTTATTGATTGCATTGTTGTTAATATATAGCATGTTGATTATTGAATGATTGACATGTTCATTTTTTTTATCAGAATAAGGTAGCACACTTATAACACTAAGGTGTCACTATGGAGGGTTGATTTCATACACTCCCTTGTCCACATTATAAGGGTGGAGATATATTATCTTTGACTATGTTAAAAGCGTAGGTGTAAGTGTTTTTGAAGTAGATGGATTGACTGAACATGCTAGTTTATACGGATACAAAGTGTAGCATGCTTGTGAAAACAGTAGCTTTATAAGGATAGACACAAGTTTATTTCCCTAAAAGAGATTATTTCCTACTAAATTAACTGAAAGTACTAGTTTTTAGGGGAAAAATTTCCAAGTAATGCAATTACTCTTTTCCCATCCCCGCCATAGCAACATCCTCCACCATCTTCGTGCCACCTTCTCTCCTCTTCCTTCACTACCTCCACTCCCTCCACCGCTCACCACCAACTTCTCCCCGCTCCCCCTCCACCATCAGTCTCCCACCTCTACCACGTCTTTTTTCCTCTCTTCTCTGCTCCATAGTTATGAGATGAGATAATAAATTTAGTTCTTTCTCTTCTTCGAAAGTCCTAGTGATATGTACCGTAGTGCCCAGTAGTAGTTCTACTATTTTACTTTTTTTTTTTTAAATTCAAATATTACTATAGTTTTCTTCACTAGTTGATAGCCACCAGTTAATGATACTAAATTCAAATATTGAGATGATAGCCACCAGTTCCTTTTCTTCAAAACATTAGCATAGTTTTCCCTCTGCTAGTACTGATAATACTAAATCATCATCATCTACTGTCACTTTTTCATCTGCTATGGCTTTCCCCTAGTCCTTGAATCTCAGATCTAGGCCTCTCACTGCAACTGCTAATAAAAATAACAACTCCTATTGCTCAACTGCTTCAGTTTCCAATCGCAGCACTACGCTCTTCTCCGACAAACCCTCTTCTACTTCTAGTGGGAAAAAACACTCTCATCCCAAAATCCACATCCCTAGTGACCAAATTTTGTCCCTACTAGCGACCAGATCTAGACACGGAAGAAGGAGGGAGAGAAGGGGAAGCCAGGGAAGGAGGCGGTGGGAGGAGAGAAGAGAGGGTCGGATGGTGGTTGTGTAATACTGGCGGTGGGTAGTGGAGGTAGAGGAGGAGGAAAAAGATGATGATATGTTGACGATTTTTTGTATTAATTGCATTTACCTCTTATTAAGTTCTGCCAAAACCTAGATTAACCCCTAAAATTTAGTTTTTCTTTAAAGAAAAATTGTGTCAATCAGAATAGGACATTTTTACCCTTAAAAACCTACAATAGTAGGTCAAATTTGCTTTTTTTTTTTTAATTGGTGTACTGGCTAACAGGTCAAAATGATCCTAATGGCTCGTTTTAGAGAGTTGAGTGAAATTTTTGATCACAAAAAAATTTGGTGATCAACTTATACCATTTTGAATAGTTTAGTGATTATTTTGGTCATTTATTCAAATAATAATAAAGAAAGACTAAGGAATGCAAAAGAAAAATAATAAAATTTAGAGTAAATTTGTAAACATGCACTTGCTATTGATGAAGATAGAGAGAACATGTGGAAAGGAGGTCTTTATTATTATGAGATTTAGGGGGTGGTCATGTTTCTCAAAACTAGAAGGAGGTTAATATGTTAATATTATTTACCCTTTTGTTTACCTACGAGAATAGAGTCCCCATGACATTTTTTTTCATATAAATTAATCATATGCCTGCATCTTTTCTAATGCTCAGAATATTCAAACTAATGGATTCCCTTTTTTTTTGGGTAGGTATAAGTGATTCACTTTAGGTAATGGAAGTAGGAACATTGTCCCTAATATTACTTTTGTATAGTTTACCGTATTTTTTATTTCTTCAATTTAATCCTTAATCTTTTACTATCCACCCAAATTTATTCTTTGAAATTTCACAAATCAAGTAGGCACTTTTAACAACGTCATGACTGTTATCATAATCTTGACTTTTATTCGTTTACTGCATTTACCAAGCATTATTAAGAGACAAAGACGTCATAGCATGAAACAAAAGAATATGGGCACTCGTTAATATGGGTAAGAAATAGTCAACTTAATTAATACATTAATTATTTTGTATTTTGTAAAGCTATTTTTAAAGAATTCACATATTAAATGACAAATATTAACCTTTTCTCTAAAAATAAACATCACAAACCTTTCGCTGGCACTTAGAAAGCATTTTGGAACTATAAAAATTTTAATTCATATTTAAAAGTTTTCAATAATTTTAGAAAATATATTAAAGACAAAACAAATGCAAAATCCAAGAGAAAATTATAATTTCAATTGAAAATGTTCTTGTATTTGAAGTTCGAACCATTTTAGTTTTTAACATAGTTTCACATTAAATCATTAATTTAGTTTTGACTAGTGTTGTCAAAAGTCACGAGGAGTGTGTTAAATTCATTTGTCAAATAAAAGAAAAAGAAAACCAAGTAAGCCAATTCTTAAAAAGAAAAAGAATATCATATATGATGTGCTTATTTTCTTCTTTTTACAATTCTTAAAAAATTTATTGTTCAATGTCTTCTTCCAGAACAAATTGTGTTTTTCCTGTCACTTTGTCATTTTGTGGAGGATAAAAAGTTCCAAATTCATAATTGTTTTCCTTTTTTTAGCCATAACGGTCTTGATTTGGTTTCATTTAGAATTTGAGGACCTACAATCTCTTTGTAGTTAAAAAGAAATAAAAGCATAAAAATAAGTTACTTTAGTAATATTGACAGTATTATGCATCTTTTAGACAAAATACAAAACAAAGCACAAAGTGACTGCACTTTTGTTCTTAGTTTCACAAAAATGAATTATTAGATTTCTAAATTTATGTTGGCAAAAAAAAAACTAAAAAAAAAAGGAAAAGAATAAAAGGAAAAGAAATTAAAGCACAAATAGTTATACGTTTGCTCTACCTTTTATTGGTTTATTTGAAATGGTCTTTTTTGTCATTTCCAAAATTCTTTCCTTATCAGAAGTTTTTCAAAACTAAAAACATCATATTTTAAATACTAAAAATTCATCAATTACGATAATTTATCCTTTTTAGCGAGTGCCTAGTGATAGCTGGACGCCTGGACGGAAAGAATATTATGGTGCACCTAAGTCACTAGATAAATACAATGGTAGTAAATTGCAAGCTATCAATTATATTTGGTTCATTTTCCCTTAAAAAAGGAGAATCTATGTAACATAACAAACTCACTCTTAATTTTGTAACAACAAACTATCAATGACAAATTTATGAATTTTGCATCAAATAAGTGTTGAAATGATTGCTATTTAGCCTTAAATTGACGTGTAATATTTAGATTAGAAACTGAAATATATTTCGGATTGGCATCGGAGCTTTGTTAAGAGAAACTGAAATTTTGATAAAACTTTCAGAATAGTTTGACAACTAAATGGAATCTTGTATAAGAGTTAGGAACCTTCACAATAATTAACTTGGCCTAAAGTCTTTATTTTCCATCAGTTGGAAATTAAAATAAAAAATATAATTGTTTGGATGGGGTATTATTTAAAATATTATTTGGAATAATTACTGTAACACTTTTTGTGATGTGATGTATGTGAGATAAAAAGGTGGTTGAGAATGTAAAATGTGGGTTGGAAAATGTGTTTATGATACAAGCGTGATAGGTCATGATTTGTTGCTAAATTTATAATTATTCATCCCTTGATTTTAGCCAAATATTGCGTTAATTGATGGATTCTACTTATATTTGGTTAATGGTGCTAAATTGTAGGAAAAACAAAACGTGACAAAAAGGGGCAATCTTCCGATTAATTTGATGATGGCACGTTCGGGACCGATTTTCAGGTTCGATTCAAATTCTGGGTAGCTTTAGAGGAAGATTTGGGAGACTTGAATTCTAATTATTAGTCTTATGATTGAATTAGGAAACTTGAAATACTTTCTTTTGTGGTTTATTTTTCTATTTAGGAAACTAGTTCTATTTGGTAGTAGACTTCCATTAGGGAACAAAAAGAATAAGGAAAAGCTGGATTCCCGCGTAATCAAGAGTTTGGCAAGCAACAATCTCACGAGAAGATTTGAGTAGTTTCGGCCACAAGGGAAGCAAAAAGGGAGCCATCACTTGCTTGGGCTAATTCGGCTTGCTTTCATTAGATTTTTGAGGAAAACCAATTGCAACCGGATTCCATGGAATCTGGTGGAAATTTTTCTAGGATGCGTAGCTAAATCTCCATTTTCTAGTCGAAGGTCAATTTGAGAATTCGGTTCCAAACATCTGTGAGATCGAATTATTTTACTTATTTCTTTTATTCATTGGTATTTATATGTTTTCTGCTTTTAATTGTTATAGCTTCTATGTATGATTGAATTGTGCGTAATATTTGATTATTCACGTAGGCTATTTTACTCATAGGGGGTGTGGAATCCGTAATTGTTTGATTACCTCTGTCCCGCTAGCAACTGGCGTAATTGGGTTTATGTCAAGAAAACATACGATCTAGTTTAAACGAACCCTCATAGCGTGTTTGTTAGTTAGAATTGGGCTTTTCTAATTATTAATGCAATCGAGGAATTAAATCCTATGGTCACACCTAGAGTTGTCTCTTGGTTAGAGAAATAATCAACGGTCGTACCTTACTTATCGATAAAGTAAGAAAAGTTGGTTATCAGAGCTTGTTGATGGCTATAACCAATCTGGTAATGAGTAATTGAATTATCTTTGCATCGATGATCAGTTGAATGGACCGTGTCTGAAAAGTTGTACTTTTGGCTAGAGTCGTATTGGTTATTGATTAATTCCTGTTTATTTCTATTAGTTGGTTAATTAGTTATTTTATATTTTTCAAAAATCCACCATCTCTGGACTACAAAAGAAATAAGTTATCCCCAATTCTTGTGGATTCGACCCTGCTCACCATTATATACAAAATCTGTATTTTTCTCGAATAAGTATTTATCATTGCACAGGTTCGACTCCTATCAATTTTTGGCGCCGTTGCCGGGGGCTGGTGTCTCATTAATTTGTTTCTTTTTGAATTCATCTTGTTTTTATTTTTTTTATTTTTCTCTTATTTTTTTATATATAGTTTATTGCTGCTAACGTTTCGTATTTTGGTGATAGACTGGATTTTATTTCTGGAAGGGGTTATGAGACTCATGTTTTTTCTAATGATTAATGGGCTGTTGCAAATTGTGGAACTTATTTTGCCTCAGATCATTCAACTGACATGTGTCCTGCATTTCAATATGGTCTAAGTGCTCCAATAGATACTTTTGAAAATTTTTCAACTCAATATCAATCATGGTATGACCCTTATTCAAACGGGTACGATCAAAAATGGTGGAATGATTTCAATTTTAATTATGCGACCAGGCCAATGGATTTTCAACAACAAGAGTCTCAAGAAACGTCATCTACGTTAAGTATGTCTCTTGAAGAAATGATTGAATCATTAGCTACTAACACATATCTATTTCAATAGGAGACACATCAATTTTAACAGGAGATACAAAGGACGATTAAAGAGATGGAAGAAGGAAGGCATGAATTGGCATCAACAATGAGTAAATCGATTTCTCCAATTTATGAAGAATTGCCCTCACAAACGATCAACGATATTAAAGAAGGTGAGAGTACAATTATCCTGACAAATGACATGGAACTGCAAGAGTCTCAAGAAGAAGAATCTAAAAATGCAGTTGAAAAGGGAATTGAAGTGCAAGAAATGGGACCCCAATATCAAATAGTTCAAGTGAATGAATCCAGTGAACAATCCCCAAATGCGGTGACATCTCCTCCATTCCTTAATCAATATTTTCTTCTGACTTTTATTCTTTAATTCCTGTTGGTGAGATTAATTTTATTATGTTAGAAAATTTTGAGTTTCATGACAGGAATAAGTTAAAAGTTATGATGGCAAAATATCTCAAGCTAGTAAGTGTTCGTGATGGAGGAGTGAATGAAGAATTAATATTCTTATTAACTTGTTTGGCGCCATCTACTAATTCATGGAAGACCATACCTCGTGTGCTAAAAAATTACTCTATTTATGAGAGTTAACAGGGATACATAGAAGATGAAACACTGAAACGAGTTACACGATTTTATTCTTCGTGAATAAACATGGCGATTTCTAGGTAAAGACATTAAAGAAAGGCGATACTTGGGAGGGAACCCAAGGCTTTTCTTTTTTTTTAGTTTTCTTATATTTTTGGAGATTTTGTTAAGTGTTAGTATCATTTAGTGATTTGTTATTGTTGTGGCAAGAAGCTGGTAGTTAGACGTGTCCATGCTAAGTGGTCACGCCTAAGGAAGGAAGTTTTAATTTGTCGGACAAAAGACTACCCAGCAGTTAGGCGTGCCCGTGCTAAGTGATCACGCTTAAGGAAGACAATTCACATCGGCGATCCGAAAACTCTCTAGTAGTTAGGCATGCCCACGCCAGGTGGTTACACTTAAGAATCTTAATTTTGGACGTTTGGTCAGAAGACTCGAAAGCAGTTAGGCGTACCCACGCCTAACACAGGGGTTCCTTTGTTAAAAAAAACCATGGTTCTTTATCTTTTTTCTATTTTTCTTTCTTTTTCTTTCTTCTTCTTTCTTTCTTTCCCTTTCCCCCTTTCCCGCTGCTGCCTTCGCCCGCTTTGCTGTCCGCCGCTGTGCCGTTGCCACTGCACCGAGCACCTCCCCAGCCTGCTCCAGCCGCCGTCTTCGTTTAGCCACCGCTGCTATCCATCGTTCACCATCGGCGCTCTCCCTCTTCTCAGTCCCTCGTTGCTTGTTCTCATCTCTGCTCAAACAAAGGATAAAAAGAATAACCGACCAATTTCACCTATGTCATAGCTGCTCGAGACCCTCAATTACGTGCTCAGGGAAGTTTCGTTGTCCCTTTCGTTTCGTATTAAATTCTTTATCTCTTACATTGGGGACAATATAAGGTTTAGGTGTGAGGGAAGTAGGATATTGGTATTTTATTGAAAAAGTGTAAGTGTAGGCATTTTTGTTGGAATTTTTTTGTTTGACTTAGTCGAATTTTATCCAATTTTTGCCTATCTTTATGCATATTGATTTGAGCAAAAGCCATTGTTTAAATTTGATTATTTGATTTGTTGTTCTCATGTTTGAGTATAAGCATGGTTTAGGTGTGGGAAAAATTGATAGGTCATAATTTATTACTAAATTTATAGTTATTCTTTCCTTGATTTTAGCCAAATATTGCGTTAATTGATGGATTCTACTTATATTTGGTTAATGGTTCTAAATTGTAGGAAAATGAGCAAAACGTGACAAAAAGGGGCAACCTTCCAATTAATTTGATGGTGGCACATTCGGGACCCGATTTCCAAGTTCGATTCAAACTCTGGGCAGCTTTAGAGGAAGATATGAAAGGCTTGAATTCTAATTGTTAGTCTTATGGTTGAATTAGGAAACTTGAAATACTTTCTTTTGTGGTTTATTTTTGTATTTAGGAGACTAGTTTTATTTGGTAGTAGACTTCCATTAGGGAACAAAAAGAATAAGGAAAAGCCGGATTCACACGTAATCAAGAGTTTGGCCAGCAACAATCTCGCGAGAAGATTTGAGTAGTTTCGGCCGCAAGGGAAGCAAAAAGGGAGCCGTCACTTGCTTGGGCTAATTTGGCTTACTTTCATTAGTTTTTAGAGGAAAACCAATTGCTATCGGATTCCATGGAGTCTGGCGGAATTTCTTCTAGGATGCGTAGCTAAATCTCCATTTTCTAGTCAAAGGTCAATTTGAGAATTCAGTTCCAAACATATGTGCGATCGAATTATTTTACTTATTTCTTTTATTCATTGGTATTTATATATTTTTCATTTTTAATTGTTATAACTTCTGTGCATGATTGAATAGTGCGCAATATTTGATTATTCACGTAAACTATTTTGCTAATGGGGGTAGTGAAATCCGTAATTGTTCGATTACCTCCGTCCTGATAGCAACTGGCGTAATTGGATTTATGTTAGGAAAACATACGATATAGCTTAAACAAACCATCGTAGCGTGTTTGTTGATTAAGATTAGCTTGTCTAATTATTAATGCAATCGAGAAATTAAATCCTACGGTCGTACTTAGAATTGTCTCTGGGTTAGAGAAATAGTCAACGGTCGTACCTTGGCTATCGATAAAGTAAGAAAAAGTTGGCTATCAGAGCTTGTTGATAGCTATAACCAATCTGGTAATGAGTAATTGAATTATCTTTGTATCGATGATCAGTTGAATGAACTATGTCTGAAAAGTTGTACTTTTGGCTAGAGTCGTATTGGTTATTGATCCTGTTTATTTCTATTAGTTGTGTTTATTAGTTGGTTAATTAATTATTTTATATTTTTCAAAAATCCCCCATCTCTGGACTCTAAAAGAAATAAGTTATTCCCAATCCCTGTGGATTCGATCATACTCACTACTATATACAAAATTTGTATTTTTCTCGAGTATGTATTTATTATTGCACAGGTTCGGCTCCTATTAATTTTGGCGCCATTACCGGGGATTGGCGTTTGATTAATTTGTTTCTTTTTGAATTCATCTTGTTTTTATTTTTTTTATTTTTCTCTAATTTTTTAATATATAGTTTATGGCTGCTAATGTTCCGTATTTTGGTGATAGATTGGATTTTATTTCTAGAAGGGGTTATGAGTTTCGTGCATTTTCTAATGATCAATTGGCTGTTGCAAGTTGTGGAACTCATTTTACCTCCGATCATTCAACCGACATGTGTCTTGCATTTTAAGATGGTCTAGGTGCTCCAATAGATAATTTTGAAAAATTTTTATCTCAATATCAAACATGGTATGATCATTATTCAAACGGATATGATTAATGATGGTGGAATGATTCCAACTTTAATTATGTGACCAGGCCAATGAGTTTTCAACAACAAAAGTCTCAAGAAACGTCATTTACGTTAGGTATGTCTCTTGAAAAAATGATTGAATCATTAACTACTAACACATATCTATTTCAACAGGAGACACATCAATTTTAACAGGAGCCACAAAGGATGATTAAAGAGATGGAAGAAGGAAGGCGTGAATTGGCATGTACAATGAGTAAATTGATTTCTCTAATTTATGAATAATTGTCCTCACAAACCATCAACGACCTTAAAGAAAATGAGAGTACAATTATTCTGACAAATGACATGAAATTGCAAGAGTCTCAAGAAGAAGAATCTAAAGATGCAGTTGAAAAGGGAATTGAAGTGCAAGAAATGGGACCCCAATATCAAATGGTTCAAGTGAATGAATCCAATGAACAATCTCCAAATACGGTGACATTTCCTCCATTCCTTAATCAACATTTTCTTCTGACTTTTATTTTTTAATTCCTGTTGGTGAGATTGATTTTATTATGTTAGAAAATTTTGAGTTTCATGACAAGAATAAGTTAAAAGTTATGATGGCAAAATATCTCGAACTAGTAAGTGTTTGTGATGGAGGAGTGAGTGAAGAATTAATATTCTTGTTGACTTGTTTGGCGCCATCCACTAATTCATGTAAGACCATATCTCGTATGCTCAAAAATTACTCTATTTACGAGGGTTATCAGGGATACATAGAAGATGAAACACTGAAACGAGTTACACGATCTTATCCTCTGTGAATTAACATGGCGATTTCTAGTCAAAGACATTAAAGAAAGGTACTGTTTGGGAGGCAACTAGAGGCTTTTTTTTAGGTTTCTTAAGTTTTTGGAATTTTTGTTAAGTGTTAGTATCATTTAGTGATTTGTTATTGTAGTGGCACGAAACTTACAGTTAGACGTGTCCATACTAGGTAGTCACGGCTAAGGAATGAAGTTTTAATTTGACAGACAAAAGGCCACCCAGCAGTTAGACTTGCCCACGCCAAGTGATCACGCTTAAGGAAGACAATTCACCTCGGTGGTCAGAGAAAACTCTCTTGTAGTTAGGCGTGCCCACGTCAGATGTTTATGCTTAAGAATCTTAATTTCGGACGGTTGGTCAGAAGATTCGAAGGCAGTTAGGCGTGCCCAAACCTAACACAGGGTTTCTTTATAAAAAAAAAACCCATGGTTTTTCTTTTTTCTCTTTTTCTTTCCTTTTCTTTCTTCTTCTTTCTTTCTTTCCCTTTTTCCCCTTTCCCGCTGCTGCCTTCACCCGCTTTACTATCCATCGTTTCTCCGTTGCCACCGTACCGAGCACCTCCACAGCCCACTCCATCCGCCGTATTCGTTCAGCCACCACTGCTAGCCATCGTTCACCACCGGCGCTCTCACTCCCCTCAGTCCCTCGCTGCTTGTTCTTATCTCTGCTCAAACAAAGGATAAAAGGAAGAACCGACCAATTTCACCTATGCCATAGCTGCTCGAGACCCTCCATTACGTGCTCAGGGAAGTTTCGTTGTCCCTTTTGTTTCATATTATATTCTTTATCTCTTATATTGGGGACAATGTAAGATTTAGGTATGAGAGAAGTAGAATATTGATATTTTATTGAAAAAGTGCAAGTTTAGGCATTTTTGTTGGAATTTTTTCTTTGACCTAGTCGAATTTTATCCAATTTTTGCCTATCTTTGTGCATATTGATTTGAGCAAAAGCCATTGTTTGAATTTGATTATTTGATTTGTTGTTCTCATGCTTGAGAACAGGCATGATTTAGGTGTGAAAAAAATTGATAGGTCATAATTTATTTGTTAAATTTATAGTTATTCTTCCCTTGATTTTAGTCAAATATTGTGTTAATTGATGGATTCTACTTATATTTGGTTAATGGTGTTGAATTGTAGAAAAAAAAGAAGAACGTGACAAAAAGGGCAATCTTCCAATTAATTTGATGGTGGCACGTTCGGGACCGATTTTCATGCTCGATTCAAACTCTGAGCAGCTTTAGAGGAAGATTTAGAAGACTTGAATTCTAATTATTAGTCTTATGGTTGAATTAGAAAACTTGAAATACTTTCTTTTGTGGTTTATTTTTCTATTTAGGAGACTAGTTTTATTTGGTAGTAGACTTCCATTAGGGAACAAAAAGAATAAGGAAAAGCCAGATTCCCGCGTAATCAAGTGTTTGGCCAGCAACAATCTCGCGAGAAGATTATGGAACTTATTTTGCCTCAGATCATTCAACCGACATGTGTCCTGCATTTCAAGATAGTCTTACTGCTCCAATAGATACCTTTGAAATTTTTTCACCTCAACATCAAGCTTGGTATGACCCTTATTGAAACGGGTACGATCAAGGATGGTGGGATGATTCCAATTTTAATTATGCGACCAGGCCAATGGGTTTTCAACAACAAGAGTCTCAAGAAACGTCATCTACGGTAGGTATGTCTCTTGAAAAAATGATTGAATCGCTAGCTACTAACACATATCTATTTCAACAGGAGACACATCAATTTCAACAGGAGGCACAAAGGATGATTAAAGAGATGGAAGAAGGAAGGCGTGAATTGGCATCTACAATGAGTAAATTGATTTCTCCAATTTATGAAGAATTGCCCTCACAAACCATCAACGACTTTAAAGAAAATTAGAGTACAATTATCCTGACAAATGACATGGAACTACAAGAGTTTCAAGAAGAAAAATCTAAAGATGCAGTTGAAAAGGGAATTGAAGTGCAAAAAATGGGACACCAATATCAAATGATTCAAGTGAATGAATCCAGTGAACAATCTCCAAATTCGGTGGCATCTCCTCCATTCCTTAATCAATATTTTCTTCTGACTTTTATTTTTTAATTCCTGTTGGCGAAATTAATTTTATTATGCTAGAAATTTTTGAGTTTCATGACAGGAATAAGTTAAAAGTTATGATGGTAAAATATCTCGAACCAGTAAGTGTTCGTGATGGAAGAGTGAGTGAAGAATTAATATTCTTGTTGACTTGTTTGGCGCCATCTACTAATTCATGTAAGACCATACCTCGTGTGCTAAAAAATTACTCTATTTACGGGAGTTATCAGGGATACATAGAAGATGAAACATTGAAACGAGTTACACGATCTTATTCTCCGTGAATTAACATGGCAATTTCTAGCCAAAGTCATTAAAGAAAGGCACTGCTTGGGAGGCAACTCGAGTTTTTTTTTTTTTTTTTAGCTTTCTTATGTTTTTGGAATTTTTGTTAAGTATTAGTGACATTTAGTGATTTGTTATTGCTATGGCACGAAACTGGCAGTTAGACGTGTCCACGCTAGGTAGTCACACCTAAGGAAGGAAGTTTTAATTTGGCATACAGAAGGCCACCCACCAGTTAGGCGTGTCCGCGCCAAGTAATCATGCTCAAGGAAGACAATTCACGTCGGCTGCCAAAAAACTCTCTTGTAGTTAGGTATGCTCACGCCAGGTGTTCACGCTTAAGAATTTTAATTTCGAACGGTTGGTCAGAAGATTCGAAGGCAGTTAGGCGTACCCACGCCTAACATAGGGGTTCCTTTATAAAAAAAAAACTCATGGTTCTTCTTCTTTTTTCTCTTTTTCTTTCCTTTTCTTTCTTCTTCTTTCTTTCTTTCGCTTTTCCCCCTTTTCCGCTTCTATCTTCATCCGCTTTACTATCCGCCGCTGCTCGCCATCGCACCGAGCACCTCCCCAGCCTGTTCCATCCGCCGAATTCGTTCAGTCAACGCTGCTAGCCATCGTTCACCACCGGCGCTCTCCCACCCTTCAGTCCTCATTGCTTGTTCTCATCTCTGCTCAAACAAAGGATAAAAGAAAGAACCGACCAATATCACCTATGCCATAGCTGCTCGAGATCCTCCATTACATGCTCTGGGAAGTTTCATTGTCCCTTTTGTTTCATATTATATTATTTATCTCTTACATTGGGGATAATGTAAGATTTGGGTGTATGGGAAGTAGGATATTGATATTTTATTGAAAAAATGCAAGTGTAGTCATTTTTGTTGAAATTTTTTCTTTGACTTAGTCGAATTTTATTCAATTTTTGCCTATCTTTGGGTATATTGATTTGAGCAAAAGTCGTTGTTTGAATTTGATTATTTGATTTGTTGTTCTCATGCTTGGGAACAGGCATGGTTTAAGCGTGGGAAAAATTGATAGGTCATAATTTATTGTTAAATTTATAGTTATTCTTCCCTTGATTTTAGCCAAATATTGTGTTAATTGATGGATTCTACTTATATTTGGTTAAAGGTGCTAAATTGTATAAAAAAGAGAAAAATGTGACAAAAAAGGGCAATCTTCGAATTAATTTGATGGTGGCATGTTCGGGATTGATTTTCAAGTTCGATTCAAACTCTGGGTAGTTTTAGAGGAAGATTTGGAAGACTTGAATTCTAATTATTAGTCTTATGATTGAATTAGGAAACTTGAAATACTTTCTTTTGTGGTTTATTTTTCTATTTAGGGGACTAGTTTTACTTGGTAGTAGACTTCTATTAGGGAACAAAAGAATAAGGAAAAGTTAGATTCCCGCGTAATCAAGAGTTTGGCCAACAACAATCTCGCGCGAAGATTATGGAACTTATTTTGCCTCAAATCATTCAACCGACATGTGTCCTGCATTTCAAGATGGTTTTAGTGCTCCAATAGATACTTTTGGAAATTTTTCACCTTAACATCAAGCGTGGTATGACCCTTATTCAAACGGGTACGATCAAGGATGGTGGGATAATTCCAATTTTAATTATGCGATCAGGCCAATGGGTTTTCAACAACAAGAGTCTCAAGAAACGTCATTTATGTTAGGTGTGTCTGTCGCGCCCCATTTTTCGCGATGAAAAAGAAAATAAAGTGTGAGGTGTTTATAAAAAGATGTGATTTATTAATAATAAATGAAAAAGAACCTAGAATAGGACTTTGAAAAATGCGACAATTTGGGTCCCAAATTTAGTCTAAAAGGGTTTTGAAGAAAAATTAGGAGTCGCCACTTGGTATCGAGTTTGGGTGTATCAAGTCACCCAAAAAGTGTATTTAAATAAAATAAAACCCTTTTCGACAATTCCAAGTCTTTGAAAAACAAGAGAAAATGGATTCGGGAGTCACGGTTGAAGAAAGAGAAGGCAAAGGTTCGATTAACTCAAACCTAAGGCACCCTTTCAATCTAGTCTAAGCTAGTTGCGAGGTTTAGTCAAAATTTTCCTAATCTAACCCTTAATTTATAACATTTGGATGTTTTCTACATGGATGCAAATCCAAAAATATCGAAAGGGACAACATATTCATTCAAAGGTTTAATTGGACCAATCGTATTAATTGCGAAGGCCAAAATGATTCCTTGAAAGTGTCACGAGTACGCAAATGATGATATTAAAATAAAAGAAATTAAATTAAATTATATACATATATATATATAAGTGACCAAAGAAAAGGGGAATGCAACATAAAGGGTACGGGAGACAAAACTCATGACCTAATTTTCTTATACAAGAATTAATGGGGTATTTAAACTAAAAAGTTATAATCACCCATTTCCCATGTTTGAAAATAATTATCCTAACATGAACAAGCAAATGAACTAGTTTAAATGAGATGCAATTCTAAATGACATGATTAGCACCTATAGAGGACAGGGGATAATATAATAGGGAATATCATACAAATGAGAAAAGATTCTAAAAATGAAGATATGCATGAAAATGTAGTGAATAGCACACAAAGATGAATCTAACGCAAGACAACCTAAAGGGTCTAGCGTTGGACTAGCCAATTTCTAAAAATCCTTACTAGCGTTGGACTAGCAAGTAAGCGGAGGGAGAAGCCACAACTAGCGTTGGACTTGTGTGGTGACGTCATGCATTAACAATTCATAATGAGACAAATAAACCATAAATTAAAACAAATAAACACATAAGAGCACATAGCACATAACACGTAAACATAATATGTAGATGCCAAAATCCTAAGAAAAGCGGATAAAACACATAACACATAAGCCACATAAACACGCAACCTATCTATTACATCGGGGAGCGCCTAACTACAATCTAAAATGGGAAGATATGATAAAATAAAATTAGTTATCCTATCTATTACATTTTTGAGGTATTTAAATGCCTCTCGGATAATATAAAAATTAACTAAACAAATATAATATAAGAAAATTTAAATTAACATTTAAATCCAATAAATAAAGCATATATAAACACATAGGAACACATAGGAGCACATAAGAGCACGTAATTGACATTGAAATAATAAAAATAGAAGTACCTCCCGTTTGAAGTGGTGACTAAATGGAGTCAAATTATTCTATTTATACTCACAATGAACAAAAGAATCATGGCACCAATTTAATCGAAAAAGAAAATAATAATACAAGTACTAAATTCGCACTAATATATTAGACGTAAAGAAATTTAAGCAAATCTAAAAAAATTCCAAGTTAAGTATATTCAAAAGTAGCATAACTAGCTATTAAAGAAAAAAAAAACAATCATAATAAAGAGAGCCAAAATTCATCAGGGACTGAATTGCAAAAATTGAAAAGCTATTGGGGACAAAAATTATATTTTTTCAAAGTTCAGAGGTCAAAATTAAATGAAAGATAAAATTCAAGGACCAAAGTGCAATTAACTTAAGGAGCTAAGTGAAAGAAATTTAAAATGTTCTGGGCCATAGTGAAAATACTTGAAAGTACAGGAGCTGATATGCAAAACGATTTCTTATTCCTTAACAAATCAGGCCACTGGACCATTTTTCTCATTTCTTTGGGCCAGGACTCTCGAGCCCACCGGAAAAACCTCGAGAACAAGAGACGGGCTAGCCCATTGATTTTATCAAATAAACCCAATTGAAATGTATGGGCTTCAACTCCCAAGCCCATTCGTAAAATCCAAAAAAAATAACCAAAATCCAACTAAAACTAGCTCTTGGCCCAACCAAAATAAAACATTAGCCCAAATCATTTTTTTTCTTCTTTTCTTTCCTTTCTTTTCTTCTTCTTTTTTTTTTCTTCTTCCACCGAGAAGCCGAAGCTTCTCCCTGCTGGCGGCCATGGTTGCCTCCGCCATCGGGCCGCCGCCACCGCCGGTCGCCGGCGATATCTTCGGTCGTGAAAAATTACCAAAATCTACTCTCCCACTCGATTTTTCACGTAGATTCCATTTTTGGGTTTAGTTTTAACAAAAAAGGACTCGAAAGTGGCCAAAATGACAAGAAATCAGTCCAGTTTTGATTTTTCAAAACAACATATCCTTCACCAAAAATTATAAAAATTATATCACAACACTCTTACATCTCCTACAATACAAATATGATTTTATTTTGACAAGAAAACAACATAAAAGGGCTAAAATAAAGCAAAACAGCCCCCCTAAAATTCCCTTTTTTCCATTTTTGGCATTTTTTCAAACAGTTAACATGCATACATAAAAAACGTTTCCTTTTCCTCAATCTAGTTTTGGACTTGCCCAACAACACCACATCAATAAAACCAGCAAGAGGAAGGGGCAAATCAGCAACTAAACATGCTTCAAATATAACTACTAAAATAGAAAGAAAAAGGAAAGGAAATCGGAAAAATAAAAGGAAGATTACCTCAGCTAGAATTACGGTCCGTTGGCTAGAGTTTGGAGGAAACTCCAAGCTATGATTGTCCAATTGGTAGCTGCCCCTCTTTTTTGTTGTGTGTGAGTGTGTTGGGAAAAACCGAGAGAGAGAGAGAGTGAGGTTTTGTATGGTGTTCACAAAAAATGAGAGGGAGAATTGAGAGAAGAGCCGATAGAAGAGTCCGGGAGATTGAGTTGGTTTTTTTTTTCTTTTTTTGAGTCTGATTTCTTTTGTGTATGTGTCTCGAGAGAGTGAATTGAGGGAGTAGTTTTTTTTTAATTTTTGAGCCCCAAAAGTGCCGTTCCTTTTTGTCAGTCCCCGAGAATAAAGAGGGAACCAAGGGATTTTTGTCAAATGGGTTTAGTTGTGTTTTTTTTTTAAGATAAATCTACAAAAATGAGACAAAAATATACTTATAAATGCAAGAAAATAAATTGCTCATCAAATAGAAAATATTCAAGAAAACACAAAATTTGACAAAAATTTGGTATCTACAGTGTCTTTTGAAGAAATGATTGAATCACTCACTACTAACACACATTTATTTTAATAGGAGACACATCAATTTCAACAGGAGGCATAAAGGATGATTAAAGAGATGGAAGAAGGAAGGTGTGAATTGGCATCTACAATGAGTAAATCGATTTCTCTAATTTATGAAGAATTGCCCTCACAAACCATCAACGACCTTAAAGAAGGTGAGAGTACAATTATCCTGACAAATGACATGGAACTGCAAGAGTCTCAAGAAGAAAAATCTAAAGATGCAGTTGAAAAGGGAATTGAAGTGCAAGAAATGTGACCCTAATATTAAATGGTTCAAATGAATGAATCCAGTGAACAATCTCCAAATGCGATGACATCTCCTCCATTCCTTAATCAATATTTTCTTCTGACTTTTATTGTTTAATTCCTGTTGGTGAGATTAATTTTATTATACTAGAAAATTTTAAGTTTCATGACAGGAATAAGTTAAGAGTTATAATGGCAAAATATCTCGAACCAATAAGTGTTCGTGATGGAGGAATGAGCGAAGAATTAATATTCTTGTTGACTTGTTTGGCGCCATCAATAATTCATGGAAGATCATATCTCGTGTGCTCAAGAATTACTCTATTTATGAGGGTTATCAGGGATCTATAGATGATGAAGGACTAAAACGAGTTACACGATTTTATCCTCTGTGAATAAATATGGCGATATCTAACCACAGATAATGAAGAAAGGCGCTGTTTGGGAGGCAACCCAAGGGTTTTTCTTTTGAGTTTTCTTATATTTTTGGACTTTTTGTTAAGTGTTAGTGTCATTTAGTGATTTGTTATTGTTGTGCCAGGAAGCTGGCAGTTAGACGTATCCACCCTAGGGGGTCTCGCCTAAGAAAGGAAGTTTTAATTTGGCGGACAGAGGACTATCCAACAGTTAGGTGTGCCCGCGCCAAGTAATCACGCTTAAAGAAGACAATTCACGTCGGCGTTCAGAAGACTCTCTAGTAGTTAGATGTGACCACACCAGGTGGTCACGTTTAAGGATCTTAATTTCGAACGGTTATTCAGAAGAGTCGAAAGTTGTTAGGCGTACTCACGTCTAACACAGGGGTTCCTTTAATAAAAAAAAATAACCTATGGTTCTTCTTCTTTCTTCTTTCTTTTTCTTACTTCTTCTTTCTTTCTTTCCGTTTCCCCTTTCCCGCTACTTACTTCGCCCGCTTTGTTGTCCGTCGCTGCTCCATTGCCACTGCACCGAGCACCTCCCCGACCCGCTCCATCCGTCGTCTTCGTTCAGCCACCGCTGCTAGCCATCATTCACTACCGGCGCTCTCTCTCTCCTCAGGTCCTCACTGCTTGTTCTCATCTCTACTCAAACAAAGGATAAAAGGAAGAACCGACCAATTTCATCTATGCTATAGCTGCTCGAGACCCTCCAATACATGCCCAGGAAAGTTTCATTGTCCCTTTTATTTCGTATTATAGTCTTTATCTCTTACATTGGAGGCAATGTAAGATTTAGGTGTGGAGGAAGTAGGATATTGGTATTTTATTGAAAAAGTACAAGTGTAGGCCTTTTTCTTGGGTTTTTTTGTTTGACTTAGTCGAATTTTATCCAATTTTTACCTATCTTTGTGCATATTGATTTGAGCAATAGCCATTGTTTGAATTTGATTATTTGATTTATTGTTCTCATTATTAAGGACAAGCATTATTTAGGTGTGGGGGAAATTGATAGGTCATAATTTATTGTTAAATTTATAGTTATTCTTCCCTTGATTTTAGCCAAATATTGCGTTAATTGATGGATTCTACTTATATTTGGTTAATGGTGCTAAATTGTAGGAAAAAGAGCAAAATGTGACAAAAAAGGCAATCTTCCAATTAATTTGATAGTGGCACGTTCGGGACCGATTTTCAACTTCGATTCAAACTCTGGGCAGCTTTAGAGGAAGATTTGGGAGACTTGAATTCTAATTATTAGTCTTATGGTTGAATTAGAAAACTTGAAATACTTTCTTTTATGGTTTATTTTTCAATTTAGGAAACTAGTTCTATTTGGTAGTACACTTCCATTAGGGAACAAAAAGAATAAGGAAAAGTCGGATTCCCGCGTAATCAAGAGTTTGGCCAGCAACAATCTCGCGAGAAGATTTGAGTAGTTTCGGCCGCAAGGGAAGCAAAAAGGGAGCCGTCACTTGCTTGGGCTAATTCGGCTTGCTTTCATTAGTTTTTAGAGGAAAACCAATTGCAACCAGATTCCATGGAGTCTGGTGGAATTTCTTCTAGGATACGTAGCTAAATCTCCATTTTCTAGTCGAATGTCAATTCGAGAATTTGGTTCCAAACATCTGTGAGATCGAATTATTTTACTTATTTTTTTTATGCATTGATATTTATATGTTTTCTGCTTTTAATTGTTATAGCTTCTGTGTTTAATTGTATAGTGCACAATATTTGATTATTTATGTAGGTTATTTTGCTAATTGGAGGTAGTGAAATCCGTAATTGTTTGATTACCTCCGTCTCGGTAGCAACTGGCGTAATTGAATTTATAGGAAAACATACGATCTTGGTTAAACGAACCTTCGTCACGTGTTTGTTGGTTTGAATTGGGCTTTTATAATTATTAATGCAATCGAGAAATTAAATCCTACTATCGTATCTAGGGTTGTCTCTGGATTAGAGAAATAGTTAATGGTCGTACCTTGGCTATCGATAAAGTAAGAAAAAGTTGGCTATCAAAGATTGTTGATAACTATAACCAATCTGGTAATGAGTAATTGAATTATCTTTGTATTGATGATTAGTTGAATGGAACATATCTGAAAAGTTGTACTTTTGGTTAGAGTTGTATTGGTTATTGATTAATTCCTGTTTATTTCTATTAGTTGTTTTATTAGTTGGTTAATTAGTTAATTTATATTTTTCAAAAATTCCCATCTCTGGACTCCAAAAAAAATATATTATCTCCAGTCCTTGTGGATTCGACCCTGTTCACCATTATATACAAAATATGTATTTTTCTCGAGTAGATATTTATTGTTGCACGGGTTCGACTCTTGTCAATTTTTGGCGCCGCTATCGGAAACTGGTGTCTGATTAATTTATTTCTTTTTGAGTTTATCTTGTTTTTATTTTTTTATTTTTCTCTTATTTTTTTATATATTATTTATGGTTGCTAACATTTCGTATTTTGATGATAGACTGAATCTTATTTGTAGAAAGGGTTATGAGACTCGTGCTTTTTCTAATGATCAATGGGCTGTTGCAAATTATGGAACTTATTTTATCTCAGATCATTCAACCGACATGTGTCCTACATTTCAATATGTTCTAAATGCTTCAATAGATACTTTTGGAAATATTTCACTTCAACATCGAATGTGGTATGACCCTTATTCAAATGGATACGATCAAGGATAATTGGATGATTTCAATTTTAATTATGCGATCAGGCCAATGGATTTTTAACAACAAGAGTCTCAAGAAACGTCATCTACGTTAAGTATGTCTCTTGAAGACATGATTGAATCACTAGTTACTAACACATATCTATTTCATCAGGAGACACATCAATTTTAACAGGAATTACAAAGGATGATTAAAGAGATGGAAGAAGGAAGGCGTGAATTGGCATCTATAATGAGTAAATTGATTTCTCCAATTTATGAAAAATTGCCCTCACAAACCATCAATGACCTTAAAGAAGGTGAGAGTACAATTATTCTGACAAATGACACTGAACTGCAAGAGTCTCAAGAAGAAGAATCGAAAGATGCAGTTGAAAAGGGAATTAAAGTGCAAGAAATGGAACCCCAATATCAAATGGTTCAAGTGAATAAATCCAGTGAACAATTTCCAAATGCGGTGACATCTCCTCCATTCCTTAATCAATTTTTTTTCTGACTTTTATTCTTTAATTCCTGGTGGTGAGATTAATTTTATTCTGCCAGAAAATTTTGAGTTTCATGACAGTAATAAGTTAAGAGTTATGATGGTAAAAAATCGCGAACCAGTAAGTGTTCGTAATGGAGGGGTGAGTGAAGAATTAATATTCTTGTTGACTTGTTTGGCGCCATCTACTAATTCATGGAAGACCAAACCTCGTGTGTTCAAGAATTATTCTATTTACGAATGTTATCAGAGATACATATACGATGAAACACTGAAACGAATTATACGATTTTATCCTCTGTGAATAAACATGGCGAAGTCTAGTAAAAAACATTAAAGAAATGCGCTGCTTGGAAGGTAATCCAAGGCTTTTTTTTTAATTTTCTTATATTTTTGGAGTTTTTATTAAGTGTTAATGTCATTTAGTGATTTGTTATTATTGTGGCAGGATGCTGGTAGTTGGCGGACAGAAGACTACCCAATAGCTAAGGGCGCCCGCGCTAAGTGATCACGCTTAAGGAAGACAATTCACGTTGGTGGTCAGAAGACTCTCTAGTAGTTAGATGTGGCCACGCCAGGTGGTTACGCTTAAGGATCTTAATTTCAGACGATTGGTCAAAAGAGTCAAAGGCAGTTAGGCGTGTCCACACCTAATACAGGGGTTCCTTTATTCAAAAAAAAAAACCCACGGTTCTTCTTCTTTCTTCTCCTTTTTCTTTCTTCTTCTTTCTTTCTTTCCCTATTCCCCCTTTCCCGCTGCTGCCTTCACCTGCTTTGCTGTCCGCCGCTGCTCCGTTACCACTGCACCGAGCACCTTCCCAGCTCGCTCCATCCGCCGTCTTCATTCAGCCACCGCTAGTAGCCATCGTTCACCACCGGCGCTCTCCCTCTCCTTAGTCCCTTACTGCCTGTTCTCAACTCTGCTCAAATAAAAGATAAAAGGAAGAACCGACCAATTTCACCTATGCCATAGCTGCTCGAGTCCCTCCATTACGTGTGCAGAGAATTTGCGTTGTCCCTTTTGTTTCGTATTATATTCTTTATCTCTTACATTGGGGACAATGTAAGATTTAGGTGTGAGAGAAGTAGGATATTGGTATTTTATTGAAAAAGTGCAAGTGTAGACATTTTTGTTGAAATTTTTGTTTGACTTCGTCAAATTTTATCCAATTTTTGCCTATTTTTGTCATATTGATTTGAGCAATAGCCATTGTTTGAATTTGATTTTTTGATTTGTTATTCTCATGCTTGAGAACAAACATGGTTTAGGTGTGAAAAAAATTGATAGGTCATAATTTATTACTAAATTTATAATTATTCTTCCCTTGATTTTAACCAAATATTACGTTAATTGATGGATTCTAATTATATTGAGTTAATTGTGCTAAATTGTAGGAAAAAGACCAAAACATGACAAAGGGGGAAACCTTCCAATTCATTTGACATTGGCACGTTAGGGACCGATTTTCAAGTTCGATTCAAACTATGGGCAGTTTAGAGAAAGATTTGGTAGACTTGAATTCTAATTATTAGTCTTATGGTTGAATTAGGAAACTTAAAATACTTTCTTTTGTGTTTTGTTTCTCTATTTGGGAGACTAGTTTTATTTGGTAATAGACTTCGATTAGGGAACAAAAAGAATAAGGTAAAGCCGGAATCTCACGTAATCAAGAGTTTGGCCAGCAACAATCTCGCGAGAAGATTTGAGTATTTCGGCCTCAAGGGAAGCAAAAAGGGAGCCGTCACTCGCTTGGGCTAATTCGGCTTGCTTTCATTAGTTTTTGGAGGAAAATCAATTGCAACCATATTCCATGCAGTCTAGTTGAAGGTCAATTTGAGAATTCGGCTCCTAACATCTGTGAGATCGAATTATTTTATTCATTGATATTTATATATTTTCTGCTTTTAATTATTATAGCTTCTGTGTATGATTGAATAGTGTATAATATTTGATTATTCATGTAGGCTATTTTGCTAATTGGGGGTAGTGAAATCCGTAATTGTTCGATTACCTCCGTCCTGGTAGCAACTGGTGTAATTGGGTTTATATCGGAAAAACATACGATCTAACTTAAACGAACCCTCATAGCGTATTTGTTGGTTAGGATTGGATTTTTCCAATTATTAATGCAATCGAGGAATTAAATCCTATGGTCGTACCTAGGGTTGTCTTTTGATTAGAGAAATAGTCAACGGTCGTATCTTGGCTATCGATAAAGTAAGGAAAGGTTGGCTATAAGAGCTTGTTGATAGCTATAACTAATCTGGTAATGAGTAATTGAATTATCTTTGCATCGATGATCAGTTGAATGGAACGTGTCTGAAAAGTTGCACTTTTGGCTAGAATCGTATTGGTTATTGATTAATTTTTATTTATTTCTATTAGTTGTTTTATTAGTTGGTTAATTAGTTATTTTACATTTTCTAAAAATCTCCCATCTCTGGACTCTAAAAGAAATAAGTTATCTCCAATCCCTGTGGATTCGACTCTGCTCACTACAATATACAAAATCTATATTTTTCTCGAATAGGTATTTATTATTGCACAGGTTAGACTCCCGTCAATTTTTTGGAACTGTTGCCGGGGACTGGTGTCTGATTAATTTGTTTCTTTTTTAGTTCATCTTTTTTTTATTTTTTTTTATTTTTTTTTATTTTTCTCTTATTTTTTAATATATAGTTTATGGCTGCTAACATTTCCTATTTTGGAGATAGACTAGATTTTATTTCTAGAAGGGATCATGAGACTCATGCTTTTTCTAATGATCAATGGGCTGTTGCAAATTGTGAAACTTATTTTGTATCAGATCATTCAATCGACATGTGTCCTGTACTTCAAGATGGTCTAAGTGCTCCAATAGATACTTTTGGAAATGTTTCACCTAAATATCAAACGTGGTATGTCCCTTATTCAAACGTGTACGATCAAGGGCAGTGGGGGTGATTCCAATTTTAATTATGCGGCCAGACTAATGGGTTTTCAACAACAAAAGTCTCAAGAAATGTCATTTACGTTAGGTATATCTTTTGTAGAAATGATTAAATCACTAGCTACTAACACATATCTATTTCAACGGGAGACACATCAATTTCAACAGGAGACACAAAGGATGATTAAAGAGATGGAAGAAAGAATGCGTGAATTGGCATCTACAATGAGTAAATTGATTTCTCAAATTTATAAAGAATTGCCCTCACAAACCATCAACGATCGTAAAGAAAATAAGAGTACAATTATCCTGACAAATGACATGGAACTGCAAGAGTCTCAAGAAGAAGAATCTTAAGATGCAGTTGAAAAGGAAATTGGAGTGCAAGAAATGGGACCTCTATATCAAATAGTTCAAGTGAATGAATCCAGTGAACAATCTCCAAATGTGGTGACATCTCCTCCATTCCTTAATCAATATTCTTCTGACTTTTATTCTTTAATTTTTGTTGGCGAGATTGATTTTGTTATGCTAGAAAATTTTGAGTTTCATGACAGGAATAAGTTAAGAGTTATGATGGCAAAATATCTCGAACCACTAAGTATTCGTGATGGATGAGTGAGTGAAGAATTAATATTCTTGTTGACTTGTTTGGCGCCATCTAATAATTCATGGAAGACCATACCTCGTGTGTTCAAGGATTACTCTATTTACGAGAATTATCCGGAATACATAGAAGATGAAGCACTGAAACGAGTTACACGATTTTATCTTCTGTGAATAAACAGGACGATGTTTAGTCAAAAACATTAAAGAAAGACGCTACTTGGGAGGCAACCCAAGGTTTTTTCTTTTTTTTTTAGTTTTCTTATATTTTTTGAGTTTTTATTAAGTGTTAGTGTCATTTAGTGATTTATTTTTATTGTGACAGGAAGCTGACGGTTAGACGTGCCCACACTAGGGGGTCACGGCCAAGAAAGGTAGTTTTAATTTGGTGAACAGAAAACTACCGGCAGTTAGCCGTGCTCGCGCCAAATGATCACGTTTAAGGAAGACAATTCACGTCGGCGGTCAAAAGACTCTCTGTGACAGTCCCACCTCCCCCTAAGGTGAACCAAAGGGTTCTGCGGGCCGCCTACCCAACCCTCACCAGGAATCAGTCGTTCATTCAAACAAATCGGAAATAAAATCACAAGAATTCATATAGCAAAAATCGAAAACTTAAAGTGAAACTTATATACATTGCTATCTCAAAAGGAAGTACAAACGTCGAATATACAAAGATTCTCAATTCACCAAGCAACCAACCCGTGCCAAGCACTAGGGTGAGAACCATTACAAAACCAAAGAACTAGACCAAGCTAGACTATACAGAACTCTCGTCCTTGCTCGTCTTTCCCTGTTAAGGAAAACAAAACTAAAGGGGTGAGTTAAAAGTTCAGTGAGGTTCCAAACACGTAATCAAACAAAAACCCAATACAATAAACATAGATAATCAATAATTCAAGAAACAATTACAACATAAAGCGATAATAACACATTCATTAAAAGGATACAGGCTCACAAGGAGCAATTCATTCGTTCGTTCTACTTTTATTTTCTTATTCCTCCAAATATTTGAAAAATGCATTTTTGTAAATAAAACCCTCGCTCGTTCTTTCGTTTCATTCACCCCCTTCCTGGACGTTGGCCAGACTCCACCAGAATACAAGATAATACTCGAGTATACCAAATTTACGCAGGGTCACCATATCGCCCGACCGAATCCGCTTCTGGCTCGAGTCGATCGGTAACGAAGGGCAGGACCCAATTCAGCCAAAAGGCTTACATCATGCACAACTAATGTATCAATCATTAAATCATTGAAAATTTCACGTTTCATTTAGGTCGAGTGCGATAAAGTACACCTTCGCCTAGAAAATTCGTTTTGAAAATCATTGAAAACTCTTAACACATTAACAAACGACAACAAGAAGTCATGAAGTCAAGGAGAATAAAACAAACAAGGAACACTCACCTATTTAAGCAAAATATCGTCCAAAGTTTCCTTCCGGATACACCCTCAATCACTAAGGTATTCTGATATAATCAAATGAACACATTATGCATCAACCATCAAAGTTGTAAGTGAGTCAAATACAAGTCGAATACGTTCTAGTACAATACATAAATATGAGGTTTAAAATGAAAAGTATATATTTAGATTAGAGAACATTAGTAACTAGGAGTTTTTCCCAAATCAAATACAAAATCATACCCAAAAGGGTTTTAGAAAATTTTATTGAAAATAAATTAATAGTGCCACGTTAAAATACAGTCGGATATGAAAAGACAATTGTTCAAATTTGTAAAGCTCTTCGTTTGGTCCGAAACTAACTCATATGCAAAGAAATAACGTATAACAAGTGTCTTGGGTAAAATTATATGAAAAGGAAGCTAAACAAACCCTAATAATAACCAAGAGAAAATATTACACTTAAACCCTCAAAGGTTAGGTAAACAAAAAAAAATCCGAATATTTACTTGTACAAAATATAAATATAGTTTTGGAAGTAAAAAGAGTACCTGTAAACTAAAGGACCTGAGTAAAATATTTGGAAAACTTATGCTCGCTCTCAAATCGTTACCTAATTTTCGAGTGTAAATTTGGGGCACGCTCTTTGTATTTACCTATTTTCCAACCACTTATGATTTCATTATTTTTCTCAATTAATCCCAAAGTCATACCCAACATAAATTCATCACAATAGCCGTTCAATAGGTTCAAAGTCATTCACGTACAAGATTTAGCTGCGAAAATAACCGGAAATGAGTTTTAAGCTAAGAAACCAAAAAGGCAGATTCACCGCTACACAACGGATCGGACATAACCGAAACTATGCTTATTGGATTGGAGTGCAATTTATACTATTTCGAAACTAAGACAAAGCCCTACAACTTTCATGAAGACCACTCAGTCCAGTTCTCACCCTAACTAGGTCAAATTTACCAAAACAACCCCCAGATTTTGCAATTCGAAATTCACTGTGAAATTCAACTAGTAGTGCTGATTCATTCAATCATATCTCAGCACACACAGCTCCGATTCAGGTAATTCCAAAGCTATTTGAAAATTAAGATACAAGGCTATAATTCTTAAGAAGATATAAACAACCAATTCGGTAATATTCCTGGTCAAACTAACCAATTACATAAGCTGATTATCAGTTTCGAGCAGAAACAGGGCAGTAGCGGTATTTCAATGTTTTCACAGGTTACATTACTCCGATTGAGTTGAAATTTTACAAGAAGCTAGCTAACTCAATTATCAACAACTTTCATGTTTTGGGCAAGAGCTGATTCAGCCTCCATCATGGCCTAATAGGTCCGGGCAGAATAGGGTAAAAATGAAACCCTAAACTGGAATTCATGCATTCAAGTGCTAATCTTCCACAAAACAACATCTAAAACAACTAAAAATCACTAATAAATAATGAATTGAAATAAAGAGGATGTTCTTGGTAAAATACCTTAAAACCACAAGAAAGGTAGGAGTTTAATCTTTTCTCCTCCAAAACAACTCTACCAACACCTTTAACCTTCCTTAATGATCACTTGTATGGTGTAGTTTGTGATTTGGTTGGTTGAAACTCAAGATTTGAGTAAATTTGGAAGCTAGAAATTGAAGAACTCTCTCTTGTTTTCCTCCTCAAGAGATTCAGCCAAAGACAAGAAAAATGGGAGAAAATTGAGTCAAAATTGATTTTAGGAAAGTTAAGAAGGTCTTGGTCAAATCCAACATCCAATGGGTTAGTAACACTTGGCACCTTGCTTGCTTAAACTTATCTTCTCACTCCCAAAAGTTAATCTATCTAGTTAACCTCTAATCATCTTCTAACACCTTGTAAAATAATAATATTTAGCTCAAAAATCACTTAATCACCAAAATTTTATCGCACTAGCGGGTCCCACGTCTATAATGCATTTCAAATTTAACGTACACTAGCTTATACTAGGAAAATGATTTAAAACTGTACTTGCTTGTAAAAATGTATAGAAAGTTTAATATTTCCAAGGAAAATATAAAATATAGACAAAGGAATAAAATAGTGCTGAGAAAATGTAAAAATTTTCGGGTTCTCACACTCTCTCCCCCTTAAGAAATTTCGTCCTCTAAATTTTCCTTTTAACGGGATCCATCAAGATCTAAAGTAACCAATGACTTGTACCTTTGACGTCCTCAGAAAAAACGAGGATCTTCATTCCAGTTCCTTCTCCATTTGACGGTCCAGGGTCAGTCTGGGTTGGCTGCTGGGTTCTTTTCTTTTCGCGCAATTGAGTTGGGCAATTAGCAATCCGATGCTTGGTGCTCCCACAGCGCAGACATCTTCCCCCCTTTTTCCAACAACCTACCTCCAGATGGTTGGCTTTTCTACAATAGCCACAAAATGGGAAAGGGGTTGAGGTTTGATCTCCTTGTGAGATACCTCTCAGTGATCGTTCTCCACTTGGATTTTCTCTCGGAGTATCCTCCCTGAGGGTCTTCAAATTTTTCACACCACCTGCTCCTCGACCCATCTTAGCGAATGACCTATCTCGCTTACCCTGTTCTGGCCTTTGACTTTCAAGAAATGCACCCCTTTTCTTTGCTTGGAAGATCTTCACTTGCGGCTTTGCAATTTCTGTCCTTTGAACTTTCTTCGGAATCCCCATAGAAGTAGTGCCTTGTGCCATTGCTAAGGCCTTCTCGGGAATCCCTTCGTATTTCCTTTTAGCTCCATGTTCTTGTACAAGAGCTCAATTTTCTCTGAATACTCGTGCTTCCATCGCCCTTCCCAGTATTCGACTAGTTTCTTTTGGACCTCTATCTCGTCTCGAAGCACCGCGATTTCCTTATACGTATCAACCTAATGTGCCATCTCACGGAGTCACTGGAACTCAGATGATAGCCTGCCAGGCAAAACAATGGGTCATAATAAATTCCTAAGTACAAGTGGCACTCTCGGTCCTTGTCTTTGTTCAGCTGTTGTTTCCCTTTCTTCTCTTGGCTCTTGGTTTCGCTTAGTTCCACGGCCACGACCATGTCCACGACTACGTCTTCCCTCCATCTTTTTCCCCCCTTTCTCTCTTTCTTTTTTTTTGTTTTTTTTTCAAAAGGTAGTTTAATGAATAAATATAATAAGGTGACTAAAGTAACTAAAATTTAGGCCACCAAATACACGAATAAACATATACACACATAACACACTACATAAACATATCAGGGAAACAGATGATCAAATATACAAATACGTATCAAGTCAGGCAGATATTCATATACACAAATACACAAATTAATGTCATGTCATAACGATATAAGGGCAAATCGAAAGAAAAGGCGATATCGTCCCGGTCCCAATTAAAATAACCCCGTCCGGTCTCTCACATCACTTTCTATTCACTAGATGTCCGCAGGCCTCTTATACTCATTCTAACCGGACAAAACCTGTCCATGTTTCCAAAATACAAGTCTCAAGTACCTAGTAGCTAGCATCGCCTCGACTCTGGAGTACTCGGGTACAAGAATCCGAAATAAGATAATTCACATTTCGAACTGGCCAGTCCCAAGAATAAACCATCCACAATCGAAATTCCAATTAGACGTACCTATTTATGGTTCTCAAATACCACAAGAGAATTTAAGGCCTATAACAGCTACACTTCATAGCTTATGCTCGAACGAGAACTTAATCCTTCATACCTATTCACCACTCAGTCCAGGCTTACTCCGGGCAGAGACCACGCAAATCAGGCTCTGATACCAACTGTGACAGTCCCACCTCCCCCTAAGGCAAACCAAAGGGTTCTGTGGGCTACCTGCCAAACTCTCGCCGAGATTCAGTCGTTCACTCAAACAAATCCGAAATAAAACCACAAGAATTCATATAGCAAAAATCGAAAACTTAAAGCGAAACTTATATACATTGCTATCTCAAAAAGAAGTACAAACGTCGAATATACAAAGGTTCTTAATCCACCAAGCAACCAACCCGTGCCAAGCACTAGGGCGAGAACCATTACAAAACCAAAGAACTAGACCAAACTAGACTATACAGAGCTCTCGTCCTTGCTCGTCTTCCCCTGTTAAGGAAAACAAAACTAAAGGGATGAGCTAAAAGCTCAATGAGGTTCCAAACACGTAATCAAACAAAAATCCAATACAATAAACATAGATAATCAATAATTCAAGAAACAATTACAACATAAAGCGATAATAACACATTCATTAAAAGGATACAGGCTCACAAGGAGCAATTCGTTCGTTCGTTCTCCTTTCATTCCCTTATTCCTCCAAATATTTGAAAACTGCATTTTTGCAAATAAAATCCTCACTCGTTCTTTCGTTTCATTCACCCCCTTCCTGGACGTTGGCCAGGCTCCACCAGAATACAAGATAATACTCGAGTATACCAAATTCACCCAAGGTCACCATATCGCCCGACCGAATCCTCTTCTGACTCGAGTCGATCAGTAACGAAAGGCAGGGTCCAGTTCAGCCAAAAGGCTTACATCATGCACAACTAATGTATCAATCATTAAATCATTGAAAATTTCACGTTTCATTTAGGTCGAACGTGATAAAGTACACTTTCGCCTAGAAAATTCGTTTTGAAAATCATTGAAAACTCTTAATACATTATCAAATGACAACAACAAGTCATGAAGTTAAGGAGAATATAATAAACAAGGAACACTCACCTATTTAACCAAAATAACATCCAAAGTTTCCTTCCGGATACACCCTCAATGACCAAGGTATCCTAATATAATCAAATGAACACATTATGCATCAACCATCAAAGTTGTAAGTGAGTCAAATACAAGTCGAATACGTTCTAGTACAATACATAAATATGAGGTTTAAGGTGAAAAGTATATATTTAGATTAGAGCACATTAGTAACTAGGAGTTTTTCCCAAATCAAACACAAAACCATACCCAAAAGGGTTTTAGAAAATTCCATTGAAATAAATTAATAGTGCCACGTCAAAATACGGCCGGATATGAAAAGACAGTTGTTCAAATTTGTAAAGCTCTTCGTTTGGTCCGAAACTAACTCATATGCAAAGAAATAACGTATAACAAGTGTCTTGGGTAAAATCATATGAAAAAGAAGCTAAACAAACCCTAATAATAACCAAGAGAAAATAGTACAGTTAAACCCTCAAAGGTTAGGTAAACCAAAGAAAATCCGAATATTTACTTGTACAAAGTATAAATATAGTTTGTCGCGCCCCATTTTTTTTGATAAAATAAATAAATTAAATGGTTTTAAAAAAAATGTATTTTGTGATTGGAAAATGAATTGTGATTTAAAAGAAAGATGGGTCTAAATGGGACTTTTGAAAATGCGACGATTTGACCCAAGAAAAATAGTTCAAAAAGAGTTTTTTATATGAAAAATGGAGTCGCCACTTGGTATAGAGTTAGGGTGTACCAAGTCACCCAAAAAGTGAATTTTTAAGGAAAAAAAAAAGTAAGAAACCCTTTTGAACGACTCCTAGTCCACGCAAACAAAGAAAAAGGTTCGGGAGTCACATTTGACGAAGGGGAAGGCAAGGATAAAAATCCAAGGCACCCCTTCGACCTAGCCAAGGCTAGTTGCGTGATTTAATCAAAGATTTTCTTGTTTTAACCAAAGAATTTATTACATTTGGATGTACTACATGAATGCAAACCCTAGACCTAGGGGTATTGGGGGAAATTTCCCTTCAAAGGTTGAGTGGTGCCAATCACATTAATTGTGAACCCCAATAACGATCCTTTGAAGAAGTCACGAATAATGCGAGTGGGATGCAAATGAATGGAATGCATGTATGCAACGTGAGGACATGAGTTTAAAAAAAGTAATAAAAGGCAATAATATGTAAGTGAAAATGTGCACGTGAGTGGGCAAGGTGCGGTGTGTGAAATGATAATATGAAATACATGTGTGCAAGTGATGATAAAAGTGTTCGTGTGTAAGTGAAGGGATAAAAAGGTGTACGTGTGCAAATGAGAGAAAAAGTGTTCGTGTGCAAGTGAAGGGATAAAGGTATACGTGTGCAAATGAGAGGAGAAGTGTTCGTGTGCAAGTGAAGGGATAAAAGGTGTACGTGTGCAAATGGGAGGAAAAAAAATGAAAGTGTAATGATAGAGTGGATGCATGAACCTAGGGAATTCATGCATAATGGGTACGGGGAGACCTAAATCGTGACTCAATTTGCCCTTTGATAGAGAGGATACAAGCGTGCTAAGGCTTAGAAAAAGCCACACTCGTCTATATCCCATATTTAAGGGGACTCTCAAGCAAATGAACCCTATAACTAGCATGAAATGCAAAAATCCTAAAATGGAGGGAAAAGGGGTTCGAGGGACATGCAAAATGATAAAACTAAAAAGAATGCATGACATGTAATGAACATGCAAATATGTGCTAACGAGGGGAAATCCCTAAGGGTCTAGCGTTGGACTAGCCCATTCTATGAATTCCGACTAGCGTTGGACTAGTGGAAGCGTACATTCATCCATCACATTCATTCAGGCTATGGAAAGCGAGTAGACATGCCAAACACTTATAAACACATAGCACGTAACACTTAGCATGCTCGACTAGATGCAAAAATCCTAATAAAGCATTTAACACATAACATATAGCAAGCAACCAAACTAATGAACTATTACATTTGCTAGTTAGGCACACGTCTTCAATAGGTCTTCATCGGATGCTCCTCCAAGCCCTATCTATTACAAGCCAAGAGGTGTACACATACCCCATAAAAGAAAAAACTTAATAAAGCAAAAGTAAATAAAGGAATGAAAGGAATTAAGGCAATGCAAAGAAAGCGAAGTAGACATGCAATTCACTTAGCACATTGGATCACATAGGAGAGGAAAAAAAAAAAATTATACCTCCCCCTTTTGTGGTGCTAATAAAGGATAAATGGCTTCAAAATAATAAAAGGGGTCAAGGCATCAATTTAAAAGTAAAGTATAAGCAAGATCGCCAAAATTCACCCAATTGCAACTCAAGTGAAAAAACATAGTGCATGATTACTAAGAAAGTGGAATTATTGGTCAAATTTATAGAATAGAAAATTACCAAGGACCCAATTGCAAATATTTAATCAATCAACCAAACCCAATTGATACATTTCGGGAACCTCAAAGGTTAAATAGCACAGAAAAAATCAAGCAATGGATCTAATTGTAACTATCCTAGGACCTAATTGCAAGAAATTGGAATGTAATTGGGCCACAATGCAACCAAAGGAGACTTGAGGGGTTGGAATGCAATTTTTAGAAAATTATTTCATGCAAATTCATGCAAGCTACGTGAAACACGCATTCTGCAACAAGAATTTCTGCTGAAAGCTTCCTGCAACTAAAAACGCAACCTCTACTTCCATTTTTTCATGCAGGTTTCAACATTAACCACCACTTTGATCAAAGCTTCTCAACCAACGTAGCCAGGAACTTAATCTAAGCAGCATGACACACAAATTCAACTTCCAAACAAACCAAAACACATAAAAATCACTCAAACACTGGAGAGCTTTATGCAAAAGGTGCGGCAATTTCTGGTTTCAAATGAAGATTTCAGGAGCTCTTTGATCACAACTTCTCATCTAATCTTCAAAGAAACTTGAACTACACAGCAAAACACATATATTTCATATCCTAACCAGCCCAACTTATAAGGAAATCATGCAAGTTCTATGCAAGGTAGTAAGAAACAAGCTTCTGCAAAATCCTGCTGCAATCCTTTGCAGCTTCAAACCATGCGTATTTCATTCCAGAAAAATGCACAAAGTTCATTTGTTTACCAGCCCAACTCATAGGAATCCCAAATCAACAACTTTAGGCCATAATCATCTATCATTAGTGATCCCAACAGAGTATCCAAACAATAGAACAAAGAAAGAAACAACAGAAATTCTCAACCTCTGCTCAAAACAATCAAACCAGAACGTTCAACAAAACATACTAAAAACTGGACCACAAAGCAAACGAAATATCAGACATCTGTACAAGAAAACTCAAGGCAACATCATACAACCCATGAAGATGGTTGCTGCAGCTCAAACTTGCTGTCATTTCACTTTTGCACTAAAACTTCAGATTCAAACACACGCTGTGATCGAACTTTCCTAATTAAACATCAAAGCTCCAATCTACCAGGTAAGGCCACTGGACCTTAGCATCTAAACATGCGAGAAAACTGGGCAAGAGTTTATGCCAGTTCTGGAAAATTTTCGTGCAATAGAGTTCTTGAACTTTAGCAATTAATGCTCCCAATGATTCGGCATTTTCGCATGGCAGACTCATTCTCAAATCAAAACCAGCTTCGAATTCATATCATGCATGCCGGGGAATGATGAAATCAGAAACACTAAGGATCTACATGCAAACAAGAATGTGAACTAAGTTTTTTGTCAAAGGAAACAGAAAAATGCAACAGCTATAAAGGCTTTCGGCAATTCCAAACTGCTGCCATTTCAACTTTAAGATTCAAACACATGCTTCAATTGAACCTTCAGAACCGATTATCAAATACTTTAAATTCGGACAGCAACGTCATTGGCCATTAAACATCCAAATGTTGTTCATGGAGTTCTAGCTAAGTGACCAGCAAAAATCAGATTATCACAACCCGAAAGCCATCTAACAGCCCAAACACAACAAAAAAAACTGCTGCAATAAGTCAAGGCTTTCAAACTTATTAAAGCAAAACCTTCAAACGGATTCCCAAAGACAAAAACAGACCCAAGCTACGCAAATAAGGACCAAAGATACAACCTTCGGCTCGCCAGATTGGAGAAAATCATATTCAAAGTTTTAATGAATCGATCCCAAGCAAGATTTCATTTTTCTGTAAAAAAACTTTGGACTATGCATTTCTAGACTGAAACAGAAGCATATTCATTTGATAATCAAGAACATGCCGCCTGCCAAACCAGGTTCCATAACATTCAAGCGAACAAGAAGCTCGTGGTACGAAGAAAAACAAAATAGCAACGAAAAAAAAAAACAGCAGCTTTGGGATTTATAATGAAAGGGAAACACATGAAACATCATATATCTAGCAATCAGATTTCATATGGAATGAAAAATAGAACAGAGAAAGGATCAAAGGCTACCTGTTCAACAACTTTGGATTTGCAGCTTCAGTTTAGATACGATGAGGAGATTAACCGCAGATTCTGATGAAATAGCTTCTTGGGTTTCACTTGATCTCCCTCCTGGCCGTGACTTCCTTTTCTGGCCCGTCTCTCTTTGGTTTTTGTTTCTAAACCCTCACGGCCGCCAACTCTACTCAGCTCTCCCCTTGGTTCTCTTCACTCTTTCTTCACAAAGCTCTCCGTTTTTTCTCTGCCGTTCCCTCTTGCTCTCCGTAACCTTTCTCTTTTTTTTTTTTTTTGTCCGCCGTCCACCCTCTTTCTGATTTCTCTTTTTTTTTTTTAGCTTCCCTTGCGGCTGAATCCCCCTTTTCTTTTTATATGACCATCCCCTTTAAACCCTCAAAACCTAAACCTCAGACATCCTCTCCAAAATTGCAGCCCAAGGAGCCGTCCCAATGCTTCTTTGCAAGCTGCGGTTTCCGTAGCTTGCCTGCGCGACCTTTTTTTTTTTTTTTTTTTTGAAATTAATTAAAACAAAAATTAATATTAAAAATAAATAACAGAAAATACTTAATTAATATTGGATAAAATAAACTAAAAACAACAAAAATGCAAAATCCATTTTCCCCTTTTTTCTTCATTTTTTCTCATTTTTCTCTCTTTTTCAAGAAAACATTGAAATTAAATCACAAACAACTAAATCATATTTTGAATGCTTTTCTTTTTCTTTTTTTCTTTTTTTTTTAAGAAATTCTATGCTAAAAACTTAAACATAAAAATAAAACTATAAACTAAAAACGAATGAAACTAACATAACAAATAAAAACTAAAAATGAAATTACACCAAAAATTTGGTGTCTACAGTTTGCCCCTCTTTGTCTGAGTTTTGGAAAAACTTGAGACAAAGAAATAGACACCAAATACTTACCTGTGTTATTCGGTGGCGAATGTCTGGAACGATTGCCGCTCTTGAAACGAGAACTGACCTCTTTATCAAAATGTTGAAATGGGATTGACCCAGACAGGAATTTAAAACGGGACTGACCCGAACATGAAATTTAAAAACGGGACTGACCCGAACAGGAATTTAAAAACGGGACTGACCCGAACATGAATTTTAAAACGGGACTGACCCGAACGGGAAATTAAAAACGGGACTGACCCGAACAGGAATTTAAACGGGACTGACCCGAACAGAATTTAAAGTTATGAATTGAAGTGAGATGGAGTCTTAGTGGGATTGACCCATGTTTACTGGTGATGTAAATGAAAGAAGTGAAATGAAATGTTAATGGGACTGACCCATGTTTGTTAGTGATGCAAATGAAATGCTCACTGGCGGGACTAACCTCACGCTCCAGTGGCTGTGAAAACGGAGTGCTCACTAGTGGGACAAACCCAACGGCTAGTGGCGAATGCAAATGAAAGGCACACTAGTGGGACAAACCCAACGGCTAATGGCGATGAAAATAAAAGGCACACTAGTGGGACACACCCAACGGCTAGCGGCAATGAAAATGAAGAGGCACACTAGTGGGACAAACCCAACGGCTAGCGGCGATGAAAATGAAAGGCTCACCAGTGGGACAAACCCAACGGCTGGTGGCAAATGCAATTAAGAGGCACACTAGTGGGACAAACCCAACGGCTAGCGGCGACGAAAATGAAAGGCTCACCAGTGGGACAAACCCAACGGCTGGTGGCAAAAGCAATTAAAAGGCACACTAGTGGGACAAACCCAACGGCTAGCGGCGACGAAAATGAAAGGCTCACCAGTGGGACAAACCCAACGGCTGGTGGCAAAAGCAATTAAAAGGCACACTAGTGGGACAAACCCAACGGCTGGTGGCAAATGCAATTAAGAGGCACACTAGTGGGACAAACCCAACGGCTAGCGGCGACGAAAATGAAAGGCTCACCAGTGGGACAAACCCAACGGCTGGTGGCAAAAGCAATTAAGAGGCACACTAGTGGGACAAACCCAACGGCTAGCGGCGACGAAAATGAAAGGCTCACCAGTGGGACAAACCCAACGGCTGGTGGCAAAAGCAATTAAAAGGCACACTAGTGGGACAAACCCAACGGCTAGCGGCGACGAAAATGAAAGGCTCACCAGTGGGACAAACCCAACGGCTGGTGGTAAATGCAGAATGAAATGCTTACTGACGGGACAAACCCAGCTCCAATAGCAATGTAAATGAAATGCTTTGACAATCAGACCGTGGGATTAAACTTGAGCATGTCGTGATGAAATTTGATTTGATTTTTTGATTGATGATTTTCTTTTCTTTTTGCTTTTCTTTTTGACTTTTGAGAATCTTTCCAAAAAATTAATTTGCCCCAGTATGTTGAATTTTTGCAATTTGAATCCAAAGTTGACTTTGTATCGCCATGCTGTTGCATCTTTTGACCAAGTTTGCTTGCAATATTTTCGATCTGCCTTTGTTCACCGGAGGACTCTTTCCGACATCGATTTCGGTGCGAAGTGTGATTACTTTCATCTGTGCCTGCAATTTTCTGCAAATGAAAAAGAAACAAAAGAAATTGCCACCATCATTTGCCCCGTTTTCCTTTGAGAATCGTGTAAACATGAGTCTTTCGACGCCTTTATCAACTTTTGCTACGACAGCCGATTGAGTTGGATTTCTCGCCCTAAGGTTTTTCCGATTTTCAAACTGACCAGGTATATGCTTTGCCATATTATGAAGTTTGTGTAGCTGGCTTGGCGGGATTTCAACTGTTTCCAAAGGATGACTGAATCCAAGTATACTTTTTGAAATAAATCACAGGGATTGTCATCCACCACAATTCCATGATAAAAAAAATGAGGTATGCAAGAAAATTCACATGTCATGTAAAAATGAATATGCACAAGAATGCACATACAACCATGTGTGCTTAAATTCTAAAAAAAATGTCATGAATACAAGTAATTTGGGAAAAAATGAGTTTCTTAAGAATGTATGTGCAAAAGAATGTTTTTTCCAAAATGACACAGTTTTGGCCAACGGATGTCATATTCAAGTCTCTGGATATCTTAGTTCCGGAATTCAATGTTGCCAGAGGTATGACAAAAATGAGGAGAAATCTAAATGGACCAAACCACTAGTTGTTCCTCTTTGTGCTTTCCCATTGCAGAAACCTACCTTAGCGCCCATTCGGGTTTTCACCAAGGTTGTCCCCCACCCTTTTTGTTGATTTTTTCTTTTCTTTTCCTTTTTTTCCTTTTTCTTTCTTTTCCTTCTTTCTTCTTTCCTTTCTCTTGAGGTGCCCTTGTGGATTTTCACTTAAGGAAACAATGGAAAAGCTCAACCATAGTCGACTCAGGAATGTAAGTTGAAGATTGCTGGCATCAGTAAAATGCGCTTCCCTTATAAACTTAAACGAAGGCATTATGGACATCACCTGCCAGTTGATTAGCAAAATCCCTAATAGAAATGCAGCAAGTGACGAAAGCCAGGACTTTGGGCTTTGGTAATGAGGTCAGGTGGGGTGTTTTTCAAGAAAAGTTGAGGCTTGAAAACAAATTTTGATGAGGGAGGTGCGAAATAACCTGAGATTACATCATTTTGAAATTATCTCTAATTTTGAACGAAACCGAGGAAACTTGCCCCAGTTTGATTGGATTTTCTCTTTCTTTGCATTTTCTTCATTGCATTTTTCTCACTCTTTGCATTTTCCTTTCAAAAACTAAATTTGCCCCAGTGTGGGGTTCTTTCTTCCTTTTCATTTTCCTTTCAAAAATAAATTTGCCCCAGTGTAGGGTTCTTTCTTTTTTCCCATATCTCTTTCAAAGATAAATTTGCCCCAGTGTGGAGTTTTTCTTTTCTTTCTGATCACTTTTCAAAATGAATTTGCCCCAGTGTGGGGTTTGCAATTCTCAGGGGCTGCCAAACGAAAATTATTGTTCTAATAGTTCAAAAGGGATGACTAGGGATGAAATGTTTTGATTGGAAAGGAAGATGGCCTGACTTTTGTCTCGTCTCTTGCATGATTTCCTAAAAGAAACTTTGCATAATCAAATAAAAAACATCTTACACATGTCCGAATTGATAGGTTGAGGGAATGTCTGTCCTTCCATCTCTCCTTTGAACACCCAATAAGCTTTGCCGATTTGAGGCAAATTTGCCTTTGACTTCATCTTTCATCACTTTAGCACTTTGTTTCCTTCTTCAGAAGATCGGTGGCGGATCCTTTTGTTATGAACATAGGCCATGCGTTTTGACAACGTTGGTCATGGCACATAGCATTATCAATCAGAATCAATCGTTAATGATACTGCTTTGACCAATCAACTTTTAACCTGGCTGGAAAGGAATTTTCTCAAATGAAGGGATTTATCAATGAAGGAATTTCCAAATGAAAGGATTTTTCAATGAAGGGAAATGAAGGCTTTTTCAAAGAAGGGATCTCTTAATGAAGGCCTTTTCAAAGCAGGGATTTCTCCATGAAGGGTTTTCTCAATGAAGGCTTTCTCAAAGAAGGGTTTTTTCAATGTATGGTCTCAAAGAAAGAATTTCTCAATGAAGGGATTTTTCAATGAAGGCTTCATCGGATTCCAGAACAGTGATATTCAAAGGGTCAAATAATTTTATTTTGGCCATCGAAAGAATTTAGAATGAAATTGAACCAATAAACAATCAATATAAACAAAATGATATTAACAAATTAATGAAAAGATGTGACTATGCATGCTATCGAAAGAAAACAACATAGGAGCTTGATAATGCAAAAATGCTTTAGTTAAAACATAATTAAACATGATAAAACTATTTACTCAAAAGCAAACGGTGACGAGTTTCATGAAGTTTAACAAATAACAATCCCTGGATTCATCCCAAATTCCCTTTGCGAGAGAAGATACTTGGCAATCCAATTGTGCAAGGTTTCTTCAAGATTTTCAAATGTTTTCATTGGAAGTGGATGCCTCAAAGGTGTCCTTATGTTCAGGAAAAGGATTTGTATTTATGCTCGGTCCTTGTCCACCTTTCTTTTTTAGCACTATTTCACCTGCCTCGATCATGTCTTGGACTCTATGCTTAAGTGCTCTACAGTCAGTAGTTGGGTGGCCGAGTGCTCCCGAATGATAGGCACAAGTGTACTGCGAATCGTAGTTGGCAGGGACGCCATGAGGGTGAGATGGAGGGGGAATTACGCTGATTTTACCGGCAGCTTTTAATTGTTCGTACAATTGTTCCAAGGGCCTGCCAAGATTGGTAAAGGTACGATAATGGTTTTGTTTTTGGGGTTCAATGGGTCGGGGGTAATTATAGGTGGGCCTACTTGGTGGAGGGAATTGTTGATTATAGGGAGGTCGGGGTCGAACTTGTTGGAAGTTAGGTTGAGATATTTGAAAAGGGGCCATAGGAGAGTTGTTGTAGTTAGGCCGAGGTCGAGGATGAATGGTATTGGTGTGATAAACAGGATGAGGGCTTGAATAGTAAGGGTTTGAGTAGGTAGGGTATTGTCGAGATCTGGGTCTTGGAATAGGGCTTCGATTCCAGACAAAAGCAGTTTCCCCCTCTTGCCTTTTGGACTGTTGCTTCTTCCCATTACTACCTTGGCTTTGCAGAGCATCCAACTGCGATTTGAGGGCAGACACATTAACAATCTTTCCAGCCTTCACGAAATCATCAAATTCTTCAAGTTTATTAACAATTGCGGCAAATGAGCATCCAGTCATGCGGAAAATTTCTTCAAAGTACGGCGGATCATGTGCCTTAATGAAAGTTCGTATGATTTCGTCCTCCGTCATTGGTGGCTCGACTTTTGCAGCTACTTTCCTCCACCTCTTAGCATAAGTCTTGTGATCCTCGGAGGGTTTCCTCTTTGTCCCTTCCAACGTGGTTCGTGTTGGAGCCAGCTCGCAATTATACTCGTACTGCCTTACAAAAGCGTTGGACAAGTCAAGCCAGGTCTTCGCTTCTTCGGGTTTCAGCTTGGAATACCAGTCGAGTGCATCCCCCTCCAGACTTTCTGGGAATAGCCTCAAAGGCAGATTTTCATCATCTGTTGGCCTACCCAACTTGTTGGCGAACAGTCGGAGGTGTGTCTTGGGATTGCCCGTCCCATCATACTTGTTAAACTTCGGAGTTTTGAACCCCTCGGGCAATTGCACATTCGGGAAAAGGCAAAGTTCATCGTAATCCAGGACTCCTTGCTTGTTCAACCCCTGACTCATCCTTATAAACTCATCAAAACGGTCGAGGCGTTTAAGCAGTTTTACATCAACGGGAGCAGAGGATTCCCCCATTTCCGGCTTGTTTTGAATGGTATGGTCTGGCAAGAAAGGCTCAGCTGTATCGTGATAAAAGGTATGCGGCTTAGGAGGTATATCCGAAGTGATTTGGGGTTGTGGGCCCTGCATGTAAGCAGGGAAAAATGAAGGATCGGGAGGGTAGGTGTATGGCAAATGTATGGTGGGATATGTGAAAGTTCCTTCGGTTGGAATAGGGAAAGATGGAGCAACAGTGGCTTGAGTTGAAGGGATGACAAATGGCTCCTGCTCAGCCTGCTTGACAGGTATAGGTTCGGGTTGAACTCCGCTGCTGATTAGCTCGTCAATCAATTTCCTTTGGGCCGCCATCTCAGTGGTCATCTTGTCGAACTTAGTGAGCATTTCAGTCAACTGAACCCCCAAACTCATGGTCTCGGGTTGAGCGGTAGTAGTAGACCTATCTGATTGTTCCGGTTGTGAACTCATGTTTACACGACTCCTTTGAGCTTTGCTACGGGATCGTGTTATGATGGGGCTTCGACGAGAAGCTATGTTTAAATATTACCTGAGAATTTTTGAAAAGATTGCCTTTAGATTTAACTCTTGCTTAGTTATTCCAATAAAAAAATAAAGAAAAGAAAGAGAAAAAGGCAAGAGTTAGTAGATATCCAGGAAATTCGGATGCATGTCCTATGGGGGAACCCTTTTTGTGCCAAGGGTAGGCCTAGCATGAAAATGCAATCCTCTAGGGTAGGCACCATACCATACCTGATGGATCTGATCAACTCATTGAGTGAAAGTAATTTTTTGCAAAATGAGGTCCACGTCCGAATGGATTGATCACTTTTGATCAATACAAGATTTTGCAAAAACGCACGGGTTTGACCTTGACGAACTTCCTATCGAAGAGTTTGGAATTCGTTGATAAAATTTCTCAGTGAATTTACGGATCAAAATTCCAACTGATCAAATGTCTGGATGCAATGAATGGTTTTCTCAAAACCGACTAGGTTTCCAAATTGAAATTCGTCATTGAAACCCTACTCGGTCAAATGGGTTGAACGAAATTGACAATTTTATTTAAAATCGACCGCATTACCCTAAAAAAGGGAATCGGGTCAAATGAATTGAGTGAAATTTAAAAACTTACTCAAAATTGACCGAATCATTCTAAAAAAGGGATTTGGTCAAATGAAATCGAGAATTTATTCAAAATTGACCGGATCGCCCTAAAAGGGTAAACTGGTCAAATGAATCGGACGAAATTAATGATTTACTCGAAATCGATAAGATCGCCCTAAGAATGGAAAAATTGGTGATTTATTCAGAAAATCGATTAGATTGCCCTAAAAATGGGTGAATTGGCCAAATGAAACGAAATGAAGATTTATTCAAAAATCGACCAGATGACCCTAAAAAGGGTAAATTGGTCAAATGAATTGACGATTTATTCAAAATCGACCAGGTGACCCTAAAAAGGGTAAATTGGTCAAATGACCCTAAAAAGGGTAAATTGGTCAAATGACCCTAAAAAGGGTAAATTGGTCAAATGAATTGACGATTTATTCAAAATCGACCAGGTGACCCTAAAAAGGGTAAATTGGTCAAATGAAAAAAGGGTAATTTGGTCAAATCGAATTGACGAAAAAGGGTCAAAATCGACCAGGTGACCCTAAAAAGGGTAAATTGGTCAAATGAATGGATGATTTTTCAAAAATTGACCGGATGACCCTAAAAAGGGTAAATTGGTCAAATGAATTGACGATTTATTCAAAATCGACCAAGTGACCCTAAAAAGGGTAAATTGGTCAAATGACCCTAAAAAGGGTAAATTGGTCAAATGAATTGACGATTTATTCAAAATCGACCAGGTGACCCTAAAAAGGGTAAATTGGTCAAATGACCCTAAAAATGGTAAATTGGTCAAATGAATTGAAGGCCAATTGATAAAAATAGACTGGATGAAATTGATGAATGAAATGGTCCAATGGATTTGATAGAATTAGGAGCTTATTAAAAATCAAGCCATCCACTGGTAGTCTCAAAAAACCTTATTACGATGCATTAGCCTATGAGCCTTCTAAAATCAAATTTTAGCCTCAATTGATTTATCATCTCAATAGGAGGAATCATTCGTGAATTTTCTTCAAATTAATATCCTTTTACGCAAGGGATTTTTACCAATTTTGATAAAAATGGCCAAAAAGTGATTATTAGATACTCATATTCCAAAAATCGCTCTTATGAAGATGATCGGATCCTACCTTACCTTGTGCACTACCCCTTTGGATGGTACAAAATGTAAACGTGCAAGTCCCTTTGGATTAAGTATCCGAGACACAAGGTGGTTTATTCCTAGCACGGGATCGCCTAAATGGCATTCCCTTTCTAGGGCTTATGCATGATGCCATTTATTAAGGCAGTAAAATATGCAATATGACCTAAAGGACCCTTGATTTGCCAGGGTAGGCCCAAAATGACATTATTATTTATGCACAAAAATATACAAAACTTCTTAAACGTGCCATGTCCTATCTACACGGGTAGGCTTCTTAAAAGAATGTCATGCCAGACCTCTTATTTGCTAGGGTTGTGAATGCAAAAACAAGAAACAAGGAAAGTTAGTTCCACATTTAATCACATAACACGTTGGACAATTAAATGATAAAAAACAGGAAAAGTAAATAAGGAAAAGGATGGGATCCCTCCCCTCGTGAATGGTGTCCCTAATAGGGTAAGGCAGACTCTACCCTAGGTGAACTATATGGATGCATGAGGTTGGGGTTCACTAATGCATCTAACTCGATAAGCTCAGGTCCCCAAGCCTTCAGACTCAGGGCCAAGGGTCATCAATTCCATGGCCCTTTGTCGGTGGCTCGAGCGATTCCCCAAACACCGCTACGCACACGTCGTGTCACGGCCGCATGTTTGAGTGAATCTATAAAAAACCTCAACCTTCGACTAAAAACTAAGGATATTAACCCAAAGTTTAAAGCGGAAGAGTGAGTGACCCATTGGATCGTGCTACGCACACGTCGTGTCACGATCACACGTCCAAGTGGGTCTCCTAATCCTAATAGGGTGGAGTGGCGTGACAAGCCACTAAAAAGAAAAATAAAGGGGGATGAATAGTAAAGCGTATGCACGTATGATAGTGCACATTTTGGAGGGGAGGGATCAAGAACCAACGCGAGGCTCTAAGGTAGAATCCCCTCCCAAATGCAATGCAAAGCGCGGAATCACATACAAACATCCATTCATCAAAACAATCGTAGGCGAACGTGTGAGGAAGTGAATTGATACGCGAAATGCAAAAAATCCTAGAAAAGGGAAAAATGCAACCCTAAACATCCAATGTAATAAATAAAAAGGTTTAAAAGAAGAAAAAGATTGATTAAATCAAATTTGCTCGGACTCTCGAATGTCCCCAGTGGAGTCGCCAACTGTCGCGCCCCATTTTTTTTGATAAAATAAATAAATTAAATGGTTTTAAAAAAAATGTATTTTGTGATTGGAAAATGAATTGTGATTTAAAAGAAAGATGGGTCTAAATGGGACTTTTGAAAATGCGACGATTTGACCCAAGAAAAATAGTTCAAAAAGGGTTTTTTATATGAAAAATGGAGTCGCCACTTGGTATAGAGTTAGGGTGTACCAAGTCACCCAAAAAGTGAATTTTTAAGGAAAAAAAAAAGTAAGAAACCCTTTTGAACGACTCCTAGTCCACGCAAACAAAGAAAAAGATTCGGGAGTCACATTTGACGAAGGGGAAGGCAAGGATAAAAATCCAAGGCACCCCTTCGACCTAGCCAAGGCTAGTTGCATGATTTAATCAAAGATTTTCTTGTTTTAACCAAAGAATTTATTACATTTAGATGTACTACATGAATGCAAACCCTAGACCTAGGGGTATTGGGGGAAATTTCCCTTCAAAGGTTGAGTGGTGCCAATCACATTAATTGTGAAACCCAATAACGATCCTTTGAAGAAGTCACGAATAATGCGAGTGGGATGCAAATGAATGGAATGCATGTATGCAACGTGAGGACATGAGTTTTAAAAAAGTAATAAAAGGCAATAATATGTAAGTGAAAATGTGCACGTGAGTGGGCAAGGTGCGGTGTGTGAAATGATAATATGAAGTACATGTGTGCAAGTGATGATAAAAGTGTTCGTGTGTAAGTGAATGGATAAAAAGGTGTACGTGTGCAAATGAGAGAAAAAGTGTTCGTGTGCAAGTGAAGGGATAAAGGTATACGTGTGCAAATGAGAGGAGAAGTGTTCGTGTGCAAGTGAAGGGATAAAAGGTGTACGTGTGCAAATGGGAGGAAAAAAAATGAAAGTGTAATGATAGAGTGGATGCATGAACCTAGGGAATTCATGCATAATGGGTACGGGGAGACCTAAATCGTGACTCAATTTGCCCTTTGATAGAGAGGATACAAGCGTGCTAAGGCTTAGAAAAAGCCACACTCGTCTATATCCCATATTTAAGGGGACTCTCAAGCAAATGAACCCTATAACTAGCATGAAATGCAAAAATCCTAAAATGGAGGGAAAAGGGGTTCGAGGGACATGCAAAATGATAAAACTAAAAAGAATGCATGACATGTAATGAACATGCAAATATGTGCTAACGAGGGGAAATCCCTAAGGGTCTAGCGTTGGACTAGCCCATTCTATGAATTCCGACTAGCGTTGGACTAGTGGAAGCGTACATTCATCCATCACATTCATTCAGGCTATGGAAAGCGAGTAGACATGCCAAACACTTATAAACACATAGCACGTAACACTTAGCATGCTCGACTAGATGCAAAAATCCTAATAAAGCATTTAACACATAACATATAGCAAGCAACCAAACTAATGAACTATTACATTTGCTAGCTAGGCACACGTCTTCAATAGGTCTTCATCGGATGCTCCTCCAAGCCCTATCTATTACAAGCCAAGAGGTGTACACATACCCCATAAAAGAAAAAACTTAATAAAGCAAAAGTAAATAAAGGAATGAAAGGAATTAAGGCAATGCAAAGAAAGCGAAGTAGACATGCAATTCACTTAGCACATTGGATCACATAGGAGAGGAAAAAAAAAAATTATACCTCCCCCTTTTGTGGTGCTAATAAAGGATAAATGGCTTCAAAACAATAAAAGGGGTCAAGGCATCAATTTAAAAGTAAAGTATAAGCAAGATCGCCAAAATTCACCCAATTGCAACTCAAGTGAAAACACATAGTGCATGATTACTAAGAAAGTGGAATTATTGGTCAAATTTATAGAATAGAAAATTACCAAGGACCCAATTGCAAATATCTAATCAATCAACCAAACCCAATTGATACATTTCGGGAACCTCAAAGGTTAAATAGCACAGAAAAAATCAAGCAATGGATCTAATTGTAACTATCCTAGGACCTAATTGCAAGAAATTGGAATGTAATTGGGCCACAATGCAACCAAAGGAGACTTGAGGGGTTGGAATGCAATTTTTAGAAAATTATTTCATGCAAATTCATGCAAGCTACGTGAAACACGCATTCTGCAACAAGAATTTCTGCTGAAAGCTTCCTGCAACTAAAAACGCAACCTCTACTTCCATTTTTTCATGCAGGTTTCAACATTAACCACCACTTTGATCAAAGCTTCTCAACCAACGTAGCCAGGAACTTAATCTAAGCAGCATGACACACAAATTCAACTTCCAAACAAACCAAAACACATAAAAATCACTCAAACACTGGAGAGCTTTATGCAAAAGGTGCGGCAATTTCTGGTTTCAAATGAAGATTTCAGGAGCTCTTTGATCACAACTTCTCATCTAATCTTCAAAGAAACTTGAACTACACAGCAAAACACATATATTTCATATCCTAACCAGCCCAACTTATAAGGAAATCATGCAAGTTCTATGCAAGGTAGTAAGAAACAAGCTTCTGCAAAATCCTGCTGCAATCCTTTGCAGCTTCAAACCATGCGTATTTCATTCCAGAAAAATGCACAAAGTTCATTTGTTTACCAGCCCAACTCATAGGAATCCCAAATCAACAACTTTAGGCCATAATCATCTATCATTAGTGATCCCAACAGAGTATCCAAACAATAGAACAAAGAAAGAAACAACAGAAATTCTCAACCTCTGCTCAAAACAATCAAACCAGAACGTTCAACAAAACATACTAAAAACTGGACCACAAAGCAAACGAAATATCAGACATCTGTACAAGAAAACTCAAGGCAACATCATACAACCCATGAAGATGGTTGCTGCAGCTCAAACTTGCTGTCATTTCACTTTTGCACTAAAACTTCAGATTCAAACACACGCTGTGATCGAACTTTCCTAATTAAACATCAAAGCTCCAATCTACCAGGTAAGGCCACTGGACCTTAGCATCTAAACATGCGAGAAAACTGGGCAAGAGTTTATGCCAGTTCTGGAAAATTTTCGTGCAATAGAGTTCTTGAACTTTAGCAATTAATGCTCCCAATGATTCGGCATTTTCGCATGGCAGACTCATTCTCAAATCAAAACCAGCTTCGAATTCATATCATGCATGCCGGGGAATGATGAAATCAGAAACACTAAGGATCTACATGCAAACAAGAATGTGAACTAAGTTTTTTGTCAAAGGAAACAGAAAAATGCAACAGCTATAAAGGCTTTCGGCAATTCCAAACTGCTGCCATTTCAACTTTAAGATTCAAACACATGCTTCAATTGAACCTTCAGAACCGATTATCAAATACTTTAAATTCGGACAGCAACGTCATTGGCCATTAAACATCCAAATGTTGTTCATGGAGTTCTAGCTAAGTGACCAGCAAAAATCAGATTATCACAACCCGAAAGCCATCTAACAGCCCAAACACAACAAAAAAAACTGCTGCAATAAGTCAAGGCTTTCAAACTTATTAAAGCAAAACCTTCAAACGGATTCCCAAAGACAAAAACAGACCCAAGCTACGCAAATAAGGACCAAAGATACAACCTTCGGCTCGCCAGATTGGAGAAAATCATATTCAAAGTTTTAATGAATCGATCCCAAGCAAGATTTCATTTTTCTGTAAAAAAACTTTGGACTATGCATTTCTAGACTGAAACAGAAGCATATTCATTTGATAATCAAGAACATGCCGCCTGCCAAACCAGGTTCCATAACATTCAAGCGAACAAGAAGCTCATGGTACGAAGAAAAACAAAATAGCAACGAAAAAAAAAACAGCAGCTTTGGGATTTATAATGAAAGGGAAACACATGAAACATCATATATCTAGCAATCAGATTTCATATGGAATGAAAAATAGAACAGAGAAAGGATCAAAGGCTACCTGTTCAACAACTTTGGATTTGCAGCTTCAGTTTAGATACGATGAGGAGATTAACCGCAGATTCTGATGAAATAGCTTCTTGGGTTTCACTTGATCTCCCTCCTGGCCGTGACTTCCTTTTCTGCCCCGTCTCTCTTTGGTTTTTGTTTCTAAACCCTCACGGCCGCCAACTCTACTCAGCTCTCCCCTTGGTTCTCTTCACTCTTTCTTCACAAAGCTCTCCGTTTTTTCTCTGCCGTTCCCTCTTGCTCTCCGTAACCTTTCTCTTTTTTTTTTTTTTTGTCCGCCGTCCACCCTCTTTCTGATTTCTCTTTTTTTTTTTAGCTTCCCTTGCGGCTGAATCCCCCTTTTCTTTTTATATGACCATCCCCTTTAAACCCTCAAAACCTAAACCTCAGACATCCTCTCCAAAATTGCAGCCCAAGGAGCCGTCCCAATGCTTCTTTGCAAGCTGCGGTTTCCGTAGCTTGCCTGCGCGACCTTTTTTTTTTTTTTTTTTTTGAAATTAATTAAAACAAAAATTAATATTAAAAATAAATAACAGAAAATACTTAATTAATATTGGATAAAATAAACTAAAAACAACAAAAATGCAAAATCCATTTTCCCCTTTTTTCTTCATTTTTTCTCATTTTTCTCTCTTTTTCAAGAAAACATTGAAATTAAATCACAAACAACTAAATCATATTTTGAATGCTTTTCTTTTTCTTTTTTTCTTTTTTTTTTTAAGAAATTCTATGCTAAAAACTTAAACATAAAAATAAAACTATAAACTAAAAACGAATGAAACTAACATAACAAATAAAAACTAAAAATGAAATTACACCAAAAATTTGGTGTCTACATAGTTTTGGAAGTAAAAAGAGTACATGTAAACCAAAGGACCTGAGTAAAATATTTGAAAAACTTATGCTCGCTCTCAAATCGTTACCTAATCTTCGAGTGTAAATTTGGACAGCATGCCCTTTGTATTTACCTATTTTCCAGCCACTTATGGCTTCATTATTTTTCTCAATTAATCCCAAAGTCATACCCAACATAAATTCATCACAACAACCGTTCAATAGGCTCAAAGTCATTCAAGTACAAGATTTAGCTAGGAAAATAACCGGAAATGAGCTTTAAGCTAAGAAACCAAAAAGGCAGATTCACCGCTACATAGCGGATCGGACATAACAGAAACTACGCTTATTGTATTGGGGTGCAATTTATACCATTTCGAAGCTAAGACAAAGCCCTACAACTTTCATGAAGACCACTCAGTCCAGTTCTCACCCTAGCTACGTCAAATTTACCAAAACAACCCCCAAATTTTCCAATTCGAAATTCACTGTGAAATTCAACTAGCAGTGCTGATTCATTCAATCATATCTTAGTACACACAACTCCAATTCAGGTAATTCCAAAGCCATTTGAAAATTAAGATACAAGGCTATAATTCTTAAGAAGACATAAACAACCAATTCGGTAATATTCCTGGTCAAACGAACCAATTACATAAACTGATTATCAGTTTCGGGCAGAAACAGGGCGGCAGCGGTATTTCGGTGTTTTCACAAGTTACGTTGCTCTGATTGAGTTGAAAATTTACAGGTAGCTAGCTAACGCAATTACCAACAACTTTCATGTTTTGGAAAAGAGCTGATTCGGCCTCCATCATGGCCTAATAGGTCCGGGCAGAACAGGGTAAAAATGAAACTCTAAACTGGAATTCATGCATTCAAGTGCTAATCTTCCACAAAACAACATCTAAAACAACTAAAAACCACTAATAAGCAATGAATTGAAGTAAAGAGGATGTTCTTGGCAAAATACCTTAAAACCACAAGAAAGGTAGGAGCTTAATCTTTCCTCCTCCAAAACAACTCCATCAACACCTTTAACCTTCCTTAATGATCACTTGTATGGTGTAGTTTGTGATTTGGTTAGTTGAAACTCAAGATTTGAGCAAATTTGGAAGCTAGAAGTTGAAGTTTTTTTCCTCAAGAGATTCGGCCAAATACAAGAAAAATGGGAGAAAATTGAGTCAAAATTGATTTTAGGAAAGTTAAGAAGGTCTTGGTCAAATCCAACATCCAATAGGTTTGTGACACTTGGCACCTTGCTTGCTTAAACTTATCTTCTCACTCCCAAAGGTTAATCTATCTAATTAGCCTCTAATAATCTCCTAATACCTTGTAAAATAATAATACTTAGCACAAAAATCACTTAATCACCAAAATTTTATTGCACTAGCGGGTTCCACGTCTATGATGCATTTCAAATTTAACGTACACTAACTTACACTAGAAAAATGATTTAAAACTGTACTTGCTTGTAAAAATGCATAGAAAGTTTAATATTTCCAAGGAAAGTATAAAATGTAGACAAAGGAATAAAATAGTGCTGAGAAAATGTGAAAATTTTTGAGTTCTCACACTCTCTTATAGTTAGGTGTGTCAACGCTAGGTGGTCATACTTAAGGATCTTATTTTCAGACGATTGGTCAGAAGATTTGAAGGCAGTTAAGCGTGCCCACGCCTAACACAGGGGTTCCTTTATTCAAAAAAAAAATCCATGGTTCTTCTTCTTTCTTCTCTTTTTCTTTCTTCTTCTTTCTTTCTTTCCCTTTTCCCCTTTCCCGCTGCTGCCTTCACCCGCTTTGCTGTCCGCCGCTACTCTGTTGCCACCGCACCGAGCACCTCCCCACCCAGCTCCATCCACCGTCTTCGTTCAGCCACCGCTGCTAGCCATCGTTCACCACCAGCTCTCTCTCTCTCCTCAGTCCCTCTCTGTCTGTTCTCATCTCTGCTCAAACAAAGGATAAAAAGAAGAACCGACCAATTTCACTTATGCCATAGCTGCTTGAGACCCTCCATTACGTGATTAGGGAAGTTTCGTTGTCCCTGTTATTTCATATTATATTTTTTATCTCTTGCATTGGGGACAATGTAAGATTTAGGTGCGGGGGAAGTAGAATATTGGTATTTTATTGAAAAAGTGCAAGTGTAGACATTTTTGTTGAAATTTTTTATTTGACTTAGTCAAATTTATCCAATTTTTGCCTATCTTTGTGCATATTGATTTGAGCAATAGCCATTGTTTGAATTTGATTATTTGATTTGTTGTTCTCATATTTGAGGACAAGCATGATTTAGGTATGGGAGAAATTGATAGGTCGTAATTTATTACTAAATTTATAATTATTCTTCCATTGATTTTAGCCAAATATTGCGTTAATTGATGGATTCTATTTATATTTGATTAATGGTACTAAATTATAGGAAAAAGAGCAAAACGTGATAAAAAGGGGCAATCTTCCAATTAATTTGACGGTGGCACATTCGGTACCAATTTTCAAGTTTGATTCAAACTCTGAGCAGCTTTAGAGCGGGTGTTAAGGAGAGGAGGTACCTTCACCGTTGTGCAAAAGAGGGGGCCGTGAGGTAAGGGAGAAGTGTGGGCAGTCGCGAGGCGAGGAGCAACGGCAGGCACGGAGGTAGGGAAGTGGCCGCGAGGCACGTAGCGGCGGTGCGCGGTTTTGGAGGCGCAGGACAGGGGAGAACACGCTCGAGTTGGCGCACGCTGGCGGCGGAACGAGCTGGGTTTCTTCGGCTGGTAGGCGTGGGCTGAACGAGAGAGAGGGCGCAAGGTAATGCGTGGGTGCAAGGGAGTGAAAGAGAGCCGTACAGCAGCGGCGCACGTCGTCCCTAGGCATTGGTCATAGGTGACAGCCGTGTGGGGTGGGTCGCGGCCGGCAACGGTGGATCGAAGCGAGAGAGAGAGAGAGAGAGCTAGTAAGAGAGGCGCGGCGAGGAAAGAGAAAATGGCCGCGGAACGGCTGCGGACAGGGGAGGGCGGCGGCGTGCGAGCGAGGTGGAAGAGATGGCGGCGACAAAAGAGAAGAAGGGGCTAGGGGAGAAGAAACAAAGAAAAGAGGAAGAAAAAAAAGAAAAGAAAGAAAAAGAAGAAAAAGAAAAAGAAATAGGTTTTTTTTTTATTTTGAAATTTGAAAATCCTAGCTACGGTTAAAAGAAAATTTTTTCTCGTTTTTTTTCTTTATTTTTGTTTTTTTTTATTTTTATTATAATTTTAAATTCAATTAATTTTTTAAATTTAAATCCCCTTTTTTATTATTTTTTATATCATTATTAACAAAACTTATTTTCAAAATTAAAAATTAGAGATTAACAGGTAATTGAAAATTTTTCTCGAGATTTGAATACTTACCTTTCCTGCGAACGTGACGCGGGCACGTCAAGAAGGGAAGAACCCTTCTGACCATGAGCTCTCCATATGACGTGATGCTGGCACGTCAAAAAGTCAAGAACCCTTCTGACCATGAGCTCTCAATAAGACTTGATGCGGGCACGTCAAGTCAGAGAGATGCCTACGAATCATCAAAATCGAAAATTGAAGTCAGAAATTAGTTAAACTCAAGGAAAACATATTTAAACTATCAAATAAAACTAAACAAACAATTAAAAGAAATTTGGTTGCTTCCCAATGAGCACCTTTCTTTAATGTCTTTGGCTAGACGTTAAATACCACTCTTCAATCTGGAAATAATTCAATTTCTCTTGTAATCGGTAGCCTTCCTCCGGAATCTAAATAGCCATTGAGTACAATCTTTTTCCTTAATTTTCTACTCATTTTTATCTCATAAATTGCTTTCAACCCCTGATGTTTATTCACAGCAACTTTGAATTTATCCCTACAAGCAAACTTAGAAAATTCTTGCACAGATGGATTAATAGCATGAATAGCAAACATAGAATGAGAGTTAACAGGATGTTTCATTGTATCAAAAATATTAAAGTGGACTATTTCTCCATCAAATTTCATGGACAAGATACCCTTATTAATATCAATTTTTGTCTGTGATGTACTTAAAAAGGGTCTACCTAGTAGCAAAGGCGAGGGGTTAGGGGAATGATCATCATCCATGTCAAGTACATAAAAGTCAGTTGGGAATACCAAATCATTAATTTTGACTTATTTTCAACCAACCCATCAGGGTATGTATTGGTTCGATCAGTTAACTGAATTATTATCCCAATTTCTTTTAATGGACCTAGGTTCAGAGAAGTATAGATAGATTTAGGCATTACATTAATCGATACCCCCAAATCCAGCATGGCCTTCCTAATCAAAGTCTTGCATATCTTACAGGGGATAGTGAATATACGTGGATCCCTACATTTCGATGGGAGTTTTCTGTGTAGAATCGCTGACATAGTCTCCCCCACGATGACCCTTTCATCTCCCCTCAGACTTCTTCGCTTGACGCACAAATCTCTCAAAAATTTTGTATACTTTGGCACTTGTTTGATTGCGTCTAGTAGGAGGATATTAATCTCTATCTTACGAAGCACCTCCAGGTTCTTCGATTTCTCCAACCTGCTAGAAAATGGAGGGGGATTAGTTTTAACGTCTATGATCGGGTCAGGAAATACCACTGGATTTTTGGTACTAGTGTTCTCTGCCTCAAGCTCTTTCTCAATCTTCTCTTCGTCCTTATCTTTTGGAGTCATGAATTCGGACCCTTAAATTTCCATCCTACTCATTAAAGTCATTGCACTTATATTTTTCAGGTTCAATTCAGGTTGAGACGGCAATTTTTCATAAACTTGGGATTCTAGGCGGTTGATTGCCACTGCCATCTGACTCATTTGATTTTGCATGGATTGCATCTGGCTCATTTGATTTCTCATACTTTGCAGGTCTGAATCTGTCTTTTGTTGATTAGCAAGTAATTGTTTCATCATCTCTTCCATGGATGGACTTGACTTCGAAGGGGGTAATGGTAGGCGAGGCTGATACTGCTATTGATGCCCTTGCTGTCTATTTGGTGCGAAATTGAGTTGCCTATTTCCTCCATAGTTGAAGTTAGGGTGATCTCTCCAACCGGGATTATACGTATTCGAGTATGTGTTATAGAACTTTCTTGGCGCGGGCACGTGACCAGTCATGTTCACCTGCTCCATACTTTCCTCTTAAATCAGTGGGCACATCTCCGTAGAATGACCCATGTCAGTGCAAATCCCACACATCTTGGCCTGAGATGCATTTCCTACAGTCAGTTGCCTAACAAACGATGTTAACTTAGTCAACTGCTGTTGGATAGAAGATGTCTCTACGTCATTCACCTTGCGTGTTAGGACATCCTCTCTCGTACCAAACTGTTGCGAATTCTCAACCATTCCTTCAATTAACTCCCATGCTTCTTGAGGGGTCTTGTTCACCAGTGCCCTTCCACTTGCAGCATCAATTATACTCATGTCTCTGAAAAATAGCCCCTCGTAAAAATATTATATGAGCAATTGCTCATTTATTTGGTGTTGGGGGCACTTGATGCACAACTTCTTGAATCGCTCCTATGAATCATAAAGCGACTCCCTGGATGCTGCTTGATACCACAGATCTCTTTTCTTAAACTTGCAGCTCGAGACGCAAGAAAATACTGTTCTAAGAATTTTTTCTTCAATTGATCCTACGTGATGATACTACCTAGTGGTAAGTAGTACAGCCAGCCTTTAGCGGAGTCCTTCAAGGGGAAGGGGAATGCCCTAATTTTTATCTACTCTTCTGTGATTTTCGGGGGTTTTATACTGTTGCATGCGACATCAAACTTTTGCAAGTGCTTGTAAGGTTCCTCACCTAGCAAACCATGAAAAGATGGCAAGAGAAGAATTAGACCAGATTTTAGTTCAAATAGAGTGTTATTATTCAAATTTGGAAAGTAATGAATAAAGACTGTTAATTTAAATCATGAGCAGCCAACTCCCTTAATATTCGTGCATTTGCCATGGTGACTCCCTCTTGGTTCGAATCACTTGAACTATCACTAAGTGAATCTGTTAGTTCAACTTCTGGATCAGAACTCAGAGATGCAGCACTGGAGTGCTCTTCTCTGAGTTGCCTGGTCTCTTTCCTTGCTCTACGTGCAGTCTTCTCCACCTCGAGATCGAAAATTAATTCACCTATACGAGAAAAATGAGGCATGCACTCGAAAAGTACCAAAAAATTAGAGCAAAAAATGAACTAAAAAAGAAACAAATAAATAGCACCAGTCCTCGGCAATGGCGCCAAAAATTGACAGGTTGTCGATGCCTGTGCAATAATAAAAATAAACATATTTACCAATTAAAATAACCAAAACCCGTTTCCAAGTACTGGAGCAGGGACTCTAGGTGTGCAATAGATTACTTAATTCACCCTATTTCCGAAGAATTTACTTGATCCGATATACCCGAATGTGATGATTTTTTCACAACTAATTATTAATTTGTAAATATGGCAAGTAGGATCGTATCCTCAAGGATTGGGGATATTCGTCTCTTTTCGATATTCAAAGTCACAGTGGGGGTGTTTTTGTGTAAACGATGACAATAAAAAAAATTCAAATAAAAATAAATAACTAACTAGAAATTAAATGACAATTCACTGAAATTAGATTAATAATAATTGAAGGTCTAACCAAGAAATAACTTTAGCAATGGTTTACCTAATTGATCATCGATGCAAATGTAATTCCCATTATTTACTGATAAATAGGTTATAACTGCCAAATAAGCGATAACAGTCAACTTCTCTTTACTGTGTCGGTGATTAAGGTACGCCCGTTAATCACTACTCTAATTGAGAAATAATTTTAGGTGCGCCTGTATTATTTAATTTTTTAATTACCTTACGTATTAGAGGAGTTCTATTCCAACCAAATAATGCACTACCGGGGTTATTTCATATTAGCTCGTGTATTTCCCGACACAAATCTAATCATGCCAGTTGCACTATTTCAGAGCAATTAAACAATTACAGATTTAACGCCCCAATTGACAATAGATTATCAAATTAACTAATTATCCGGATCCAAGACAATCAATTAATTGAACAATCATAAGCACTGTAATCAGAGAATATGCGAATACCAATAAATAAAAGAAAAAATAAAATTAAATCGACCTCACAATTTTTCGACGAACCAAACTTTCCATTGTTTTTTAACTAGAAAAGGGAACTTAGTTCATCCCGGATACGAAAAACCCACACAAAGGTGAAGCATGAATCGCGACCATTGTCTCGAAATTTGGAAAACTTCAATTCGATCGATGGAATAAAGAAAAACAAAGTTACAAAGGATGATTAGTTTTCCTATGGGTCTTGACACACGGAGGAGAAACACGAAAGACCAAAAGAAATGTCAAAAGAAAAGCTAAGTTAAAAGTAATGCTAGTTGTCTGCACCTATTCCTATTTAATTCCTACTAAGTTGCCTCCCCCTGTGCGACTGCCCAGCGAAAGAAAAGAAAAGTGAGAGTCCAACCATTTTTTTTCCTTGCTGTTTTCGACCTAATTACCAAAAAGAGCTTGCGTTTCTTTGTTTCAAAAATGCCCCTGAATGCCTTCTATTTGAATTCTTTTTTGATAACTGTCAAATTGGCATTGGTTGTGATATTTTCGTTCTACTCCCTGAAATAAATGTAAATTATAAAAAATGAGTAGAATCTAATAATTAATCCACATCAGATCAGGTAATAGGAAAAATTAATAATAAAATAAATGATAAAATCGCAATCTATCATATATTATCATGTAAATGAATCAAAATTGGATTTACGTGCAAAGAAGGCTCTCTTTATGGGTTTTAATGTTAGAGTTAAGGTATACTGTTTTTGGTGTCTAGAAGCGAAGAAAACCATTATCAGCAGGGATGTTACCTTTGATGAATCTATCATGTTGAAAAAAAGTAACACAAAATGGGACCAGTGGTACTCCGCAATAGGTGGAGTGTACGCCAAAACAGGTGGAGTTTGAGCAAAAAATGGCAAGCCCAGCAAACAGCACCATCAGTGACTCTCCCATGGCAGAAGAGGAGTCAGACGAGGAAGAGATTTCAATCCAAGAACCTCAACAGCAACACAAATCAATTGCCGTAAATAGGCCAAGACGAGAAATTCAAAAACCTGCACATTTTGCTGACATGGTGGCCTATGTACTTTCAGTTATTGATGATGTTCCATTCACCTTTTCTGAAGCAGTACAAAATACAGAAAATGGTAGATGAAAAAATACTATGAAAGAAGAGATGCAATCTCTTCAGAAGAGCAAGACGTAAAAGTTGACACAACTACCGAAAGGTAAGAAGGCAATTGGATATAAATGGATATTTGCAAAGAAAGAAAGATTTCCTGACAAAAATGATATTCGCTACAATGCAAGATTGGTGGCTAAAAGCTACGCTCAGAAGAAGGGAATTGATTATAATGAGGTATTTTTTTCAGTTGTTAAACATTCCTCTATTAGAATTTTATTAGCCTTGGTAACACAGTTGAATTTGGAGTTAGTTCAACTTGATGTGCAGGTTGCGTTCCTTCACAGTGACTTAAAAGAGGAAATCTATATATCTCAGCCAGATGGATTCAAAGTTGCTGGTAAAGAAAATTGGGTTTGTAAGCTGAGCAAATCATTATACGGATTGAAACAATCACCAAGGCAATGGTACAAACGATTTAACCAGTTCATGATGGATCAGAACTACACAAGAAGCAAATACGATCACTGTGTGTATTTGCGCAAGTTACGAGATGATTCCTACATCTACTTACTCTTGTACGTTGATGATATGCTGATAGCGTCAAAGAGCGAAGTTAAAATTGACAAAATAAAGGTTCAGTTGATTAAAGAGTTTGAGATGAAGGATTTGGGAGAAGCTAAAAAGATTCTCGGCATGGAGATAAGTAGGGATAGAATGAGAGGCAAGTTTTGTCTGATACAGAAGCAGTATTTGAACAAAGTACTACAACGTTTTGATATGAATGGAGATTCAAAACCTGTAAGTATTCCGCTTGCTCCTCATTTGAAACTTAGCAGCCTATTATCTCCAAAAATGGATGAAGAACGAGCATACATGATGAATGTCTCATATACTAATGCAGTTGGTAGATTGATGTATGCAATGGTATGTACGAGACCTGACATTTCACAGGCAGTTAGTGTAGCAAACAGGTTTATGCATGATCCAGGTAAGGGTCATTGGCAAGCTATGAAATGGATTCTACGGTATATCTAAGATACTGTAGATGTTGGATTAGTTTTTTAACAGGATAAATCACTTGGTCAATGTGTAGTTGGATATTGTGATTCTGACTATGCAGGTGATTTGGATAAGCAACATTCTACAACTGGCTACTTGTTTACGTTTGCTAAGGCACCAGTTAGTTGGAAATCTACTTTGCAGTCAATGGTGGCTTTATCTACAACGGAGGCAGAGTATATGGCGATTACTAAAGCTGTGAAGGAGGCAATTTGGCTTGAAGGCTTGCTTGAAGACTTGGGAGTTGGTCAAAAACACATTGACGTGTTTTGTGATAGTCAGAGTACTATTCACTTAGCAAAGAACCAGGTCTTGCACGCAAGAACGAAGCACATTGATGTTCGCTATCATTTCGTGCGGGAAATTCTCGAAGAAAATGAGATTTTTCTCCAGAAGATTCAGACTGCAGAGAATCCTGCAGATATGCTGACCAAGGTGGTTACAAGGTCCAAGTTTGAACATTGTTTAGACTTGGTCAATATCCTGCACATTTGAGTTGGTGCCTGAGAGCCCAAATTTGGAAGCACCGCAAGAACCGTTTGATTTTTTATTTGGGTGAGAAGATTTGTATTTTTTTGTGGGATTAGAAATTATGTCAAGGCGAAAATTTGTTGAATTTCAAAGCCAATAATTGTTGACTTTGAAATTTTTGGCCTAACTTTCTAAATGCCACATCGGTGGAATTGAGAGTTTAGGTAAGAGCTTGAGAGTTATAAATAACTCTCAAGCAAATCAACTCAAGAAGTGCCTCCAACAAAGAATTCTTTTGTAATTCTTTCTTCTTTCAAAAATTATTAAGAGCGGATCGCTTGAGCGGTACTTGGAGATTAGGCAAAATTGGCCGAACTCCGTTATCAATTTTTTGGGTACGTTCTTTCCTTATCTCTTTTATTTATTCCGCATTTATTTAATAGTTTCTTTTCTATTGTAGTATAGTATTCAAGATATTTGTCGGGTTTATTTGTAGTGTTTTATACTGTTCATTTGGGTGTATTTTTTTTTTCATGTGTACATATTATTTATATATACATGGGTCTAATGGTGATAATACACTGTGCACGTAAATTCTGTCTAAGAGACTGGGTCTTAAGTGAGACCGCTTGTGACCCCTCCAGCCTTTCCTAAAAATTTACTTGGAATGATAATTCTGTCTAAGAAGATTGTTTTAACGATCTTTCCTAAATATTACTAAATCGGTTTAAATCACTAGTTGAATTTTTGAGTGAGAAATTACCCGATTTCCCCAACAAGTTGAAAGGAAGATGTTAGAAAAAAGAGGAGAGTTGAGAGAGCAATTGGAGAAAGAATTATTATTGCATGAATGAATTCAGATACAATTTGCCCTGACTCTTCCTTCATCTAACCTTGGTATTTAAGGACTAATGCACCTATTATGGTGGCTATTCTGTAGCTAACTCTCCAATTACTGCAATTAAGTGGAACACAATCCCTAATGCACAAAATGACATTATTTCACCCATTGTCCATGACAATTTCCCTCCCTTTAAGACTGAACCTTGTCCTCAAGGTTTGAAGTCAGGAAACTAATTGGTGATGAAGGACAAATCCTCCCACCAATTTAGGCTCCAGTAAATAATGATCATCAACATCAAATTCTATGGTAGGCTTGAATGGCGCTTGCTACCTTCTTATTTAATAAGGAGACATGGAATACTGGATGTGCCTTGACTCTGGGTGGAAGCTTCAGCTTATAGGCCACCTTCCCAATCTTTTGAATCACCTCGAAAGGTCCATAAAACTTAGCAGCCATCTTCAAGAATTTTCTGAATGCAATTCAGTGCTGCTTGTAAGACTGGAGCTTCAGGTATACCATATCCCCCACTTGAAACAACTTCATCATATTTTGCGCTTTGGTCAAATTATCTTTAAGAGTCTAGAGGATTGAAAGTCTATCCTGTATCCAATTATTGGTTGCAGGAATAACTGAGTCATGAATATGACATAATGGTAAATGCAGGGGCTCATATCTATATAAAGCCTGGTAAGTGTAAGGACTCGTATATAAAGCCTGGAAAGAAGTCATTTTCAAACTGTTGTGAAAGTTGGTGTTGTACCACCATTCAGCTAATGCAATCCATTTGCTCCAATTATGTGGCCTTTCTTGTCATACAACTCAAGTATACTTTGAGACACTGATTAAGCCTTTCACTCTAACCATAACTTTGGGGATGGAAAGTTGTACTATAATTCAATTGAGTGCCCAGTAGTCTAAAGAGCTCCTTCCAGAATATACCAGTGAAGATCTTATCCCTGTATGTTACTATAGACTTTGGTAATTCAAGAAGTTTGTAGACCTGGTCCAAGAATTTCTGTGCTACAAGTTTAGTAGAAAAAGGATGCTTCAGTGGGATGAAATGTCCAAATTTAGTCAGTAGATCAATGAATACTAAGATTTTGTCAAAACCATCAGACGAGGGCAATTTCTCAATAAAATCCATTGTAATATGTGACTATGTCTGTGTAGGAATAGGCAATGGTTGCAGCAAACCTGTATAGGGGACATTTCAGTTTTATTGCGTCGGCAGACATCATATTGTCTAACAAAGGTCACCACTTCTTGCTTTAATACTGGCCAGTAAAATAGAGATTGACTTTCTATAAACACCCTAGTTGACCAGAATGTCCTACTGATGAGGCAAGTAACTATTGAATAATTTGAGTTCTGAGATTAGCAGAATTACCCACATAAATTTGTAACTAACTCTCCAATTACTGCAATTAAGTAGAATGTACACCCTAATGCACAAAACGACATCATTTCACCCATAGTCCATGACAAAGGGCTGGAATGGGTGGGGATCGGAGAGGGAGCATTGGTGTATATATACAGATTATGGACTGGAGAGTGTCCTACTCATTTTTTTTTCTTGTAATCATAGGGAACTTCAACTCTGCAAAAGGAAAAAAGAAAAGAAGAGGAGTTACGAATTCGAATTAGGGATTTCATGATCACCTATCTAATATCTCTATTAACTAAATTCGGTTTTTAGGATGTTCCTTTCCTTTCGTTTGTACTTAGTTCTAGAAACCAACATTGTTGATGTATAGTTTGATTAAAGAAAATAGAATGATATTTGCAATATTCTAATCGAGTCAAACAAAAAAAATTAGAGGAGTATATGATGACATTTGTTAGGATTCAAGCGCAGAACAAACATCTATTGAAATATCAAGTACACAAAAATTTAATGATAAACAAGTCACAAGTATGAAAGATAAACGACACATAATATTTAACGTGGTTCGACTCCACCATTGAGTCTACGTTCACGGAGAGAAATCCGTTTTTTACTATGAGAGGAAAATCCTATACAAGAATACAATTTGAATCCAAACCCAACCCTTGTATATCATCTCCCATTTTTCAAGAATTTTCTTTCACCACCCATGTATAAGATTACATGTCGCCTCTTGTGTGCGCTTATGTATATCTTTGTAGTATGTCAATCCACCTATTTATAGAGAATATTATTTAGCCAAAAATTAAATAATAAAAGGAAACCAATTCTAATTCCTAAACTTATATAGAATAGGAAATAACTTCTTAATTCTAAACAAAATAGAAAATTTCTTGACAACTACTCCAAATAACTAAAACCAGTTAGGAAACTAGTTACTTTCACACAAAACAAGAAACTTGTCTAAAAGAAATTAAGCCAATTTCCTAACAAATTTTTACCTTGGCAAAAATTTCTTTTAACAACCATTTGCCTTCAACTATCAAATAATATGGTACCGAACTACATACTCGAATCAATATAGTTCTGACATCAAATTAATTCAATCACCAAATGAACATGTGTAGTTACCCCGAATTCAACCTTCAATTGACTCGTGAGAAGGTGCCTTAATTCACCATCTCCCTTCGTATGATTTCTTCTCACCACCACTTGCAATCCAAGATCCCCTTCTGTGAACTCTAACTCTAATCATTGAGGCAATCAAGTGGTAAAATCACCATACTTTTTCTCATCCTTAGAACTATCTCGCCACATGTGATTTTCAAAACTCCACCTAAAACGAAAATCTTATAACTATCAGAGTCTTCCGGCGCATGGAAATTAGATCTCTTTGTTTTTTTGAGACATGTGTCATACCATCCAAAGAATATAGCCGAAATCTAAAAATCACCAAAATAAAGTATCAACCGTTGGAAGTGTGAGAAAGTCTCTACCAATTTACATTCAAAATCAATATTGGACTACACTTTTTCCTTGACCCTTGAATCACATGTCTAGATTTACCATCAATTATCTCTATACTTTTCGACTTTCCATCCTTCACCTTCATTGTTTCTTACCAAATTTTTGAAACAAGAATGCTACCCATTAAATTGTTGAATTGGTAATAGACACCAACCCACTTGATTTCAATAGTTAACCAGGATCCAACCATGAACCTTGCTTTATTGCCCATAAGCAGCCCAATCTCACAATCAAGTTCTGATACCACTTGTTTGAATCCAAACGGGAAACAAAACAACTATTGAGATATCAAGTACACAACAATTTAATGATTAACAAGCCACAAGCATAAAAGATAAATGACACACAATATTTAATGTCGTTCGATTCCACCATTGAGCCTACGTCATTTTTTATTATGAGAGAAAAACCTTATACAAGAATACAATTTGAACCCAAATCCAATCCTTGTATATCATCTCTTATCTCCAAAGAACCCTCTTTCATCACCCATGTATAAGGCTACATGTCGTCTCTTGTGTGTTCTTGTATATTTCTTTATATTATGTCAACTCACCTATTTATTAAGAATATTATTTGGCCAAAAAAATCAAATAACAATAGCAAACTAATTCTAAATTCATACAAAATAGGAAATAGCTTCTAAATCGTAAACAAAATAGGAAATTTCTTGACAACTACTTTAAGTAACTAAAACTAATTAGAAAACTAGTTACTTCCATACAAAACAAGAAACCTACCTAAAAGAAATTAAGTCAATTTCCTAACAATATTAAAAATGAAATAAGAGAGCAATATCGACGTCATTTTTGTTCTTTAAATGTATTCAAAGAAACTTTTAACCGGGTTAAAATGCCTATTACATTGGTCAGGGGCTAAGTGTAACTAAAGTGGATTCAAGAAGGTGATGTGCAGGTAACTAATTCAGGAGCTTAGGATCAAAGAATGACTATAAATTATTTATCTTCTAAACAAGAAAAGGGGAAAAGTGACATGAATGCCAGCGCAAAAGTAAGTGTATGAATAAGTAAGTGTATGAATGCCCGGGCAAAAGTAAGTGTATGCGTTTGTGCTTGTAAAAATATATCTGTTGGCAAAATCAATGTGCGATCTTATATGCATGTGTGTAAATTCTATATATGTGGAAGTGGATTTTCTGGCTAAGGTCATGTAATCTAATTGAAAAAAAAATTAATGGATTAAGTTGTCACTTGATTATAAAGTTCAATGAGTCAATACATTCTAACTTGTCTAAAATTCACATTTGAGTTGCTAGATTTTAAAAACTCATTGACGAAAAACATCCTATTCTAAATTTATTTTAAGGATAGAAAAACGAATCCTGTCCCCTTTTGTTCTGTGAAACATAACTTCTTTAAAAGATTAAAGACTGTGATTGTCACCTGAATTCCCTCCCCCCAGATTATTCAGTGTATAGGTAAATTTTCAAATTTCCACACAAGAATAGATTTTTAATACTTCAAATCTGTATTGTCCAATAAAATTAATTAGATAAGAAACGTAACTTTAATTACGAATAACAACTTGAATAATTACCTAGCGGGAAAAAAATACAAACAATCTGCAACACCAAAATATGCTCTGCAAATATAAAAGCAACATACCCGTGCTTGGTGTGCTGTTTGGAATCATTGAATAGATTTATATGATAAAAATGTGTAGTCAATCACGGAGTTTTGGCATAGAATTGCTCAAGATAAATTTGCAGTTTGTAGGATGTCAGCTTCGAAGCCAGTTGGGCCACCCGTTTCAGCTGCATACGGGACTTCTGAAGGCTGCTTTCCGTATATAAATTACAGGAGAAGGCATGTCATAGATTTACCCCACAATTTTGAAACGCTAAAAGATGAAGTGGATATTCTCCGTGAACGTTGGAAAGACGTCGATGACTATATAAGTCGTCAATCAGCGACCAGACAGAAAAACGATAATTATGCAGCTCTTCATAATACCTTATGTCGGATATTGAAATATTACCAAGAGAGAATCGTCAACCGATACAAAAAGCTAGTTGGACTTGAATCAGGTGCAAACGGAGAAGCTGGAAACCAAACACCGGTCCATGAATTGTCACCTGCTTCCAAAGGTTGGAAGAACAAATTTTATACCCCAACATTCTACAGACTTTTAAGGTTGGATAGAGATGTTCTCAAGTTTATGACTGAAATCACTAATCTCAAAAATAAGATTACACTTGAGCTTGTTACTAGTCGGATAAATCCAGAAATTGTTGTAAGACAGAGTGCGCAAGAACTAACTCATGTGCCTTCACATCAAGCGGTCCTTGAGATCCCAGAGGACTGGCTATGTGACCCAGGCTGCAAGAGGATTATCATTCACAGAGAACCACAAGTTGGAAAAACAAATATTTTGAGAAACTTGAATAACTGGTTCGTTCAATGCCCTCCCGACCTGAAATTGGACTACGTCATTTGGGTGAACTTTCCGACTGATTTGCCCAAGCCAGAGGACATCATCACTGACATACAAGAGAAAATTATTCAGCATCTGGACTTAACTGTGCAGAATAGTGGAAGTGGGAAAAAAGGACTAATATCTAGTGCACTACTACATGAGAAATCATATTTGCTGCTTTTGATGGGTTCTCTTCATCAATTGAGCTTGAGGACATAGGAATCTCTGAAGAACACAAGCATGGGAAAGTCATCATTGAGGCTAAAGATCCATATCTTCTGTGCAATTTTGCATTCAACACAGAAATCAAATTAGAGAAGCTACCACCCCAAGATTCAAGGAAATTATTTGATAAGATCATTGATGATGAAACATTTTGTAAACAAAACACAGTTCTAGCTGACATGATCGTTGAGGAGCTAGGTGGGCTTCCGGGAGTGATCGCATCCATAGCAGGACAGCTGAAAATTAATAAACGAGTAGAATACTGGGAAGGTGTGATTCAAAGATTGAGAGCAGATATTTGGGACAGTAATCTTCTAGGCTTGGCAGGCTTGGCAGGAGTAAAATTGGATTTTGATACAACTTATAGTAAATTGAAAGAGAATGATCGAAAGTGCCTACATTATGCAGCATTGTTTCCAAAAGGGTTCACAATTCCCATAGATATTTTGGTCGAATGTTGGAAAGCTGAAGAGTTTCTATGGTGTCCTACTCCTACATTCTCTCACGCACGAAGAGAAGGAGAGTGTGTACTCAACCAGCTGACAGAGCTTCATCTCTTAGAGATGTGTTCTGAGCACCATTTCAAGATGCCAATAATCTAGAGGAGACTTGCACTTGAAACACCTTTCCCTAGGGAGAAAAGTGCAACATCCTTTGTCAGGTCGGGTCCAGAGATAGACGCACACCTAAAAGACGAAGAATGGGAGATGGCCAGAAGAGTGTCTTTGATACGAAGCCAATTAGAGGAATTACCTGTGAACCCGAAATGTGAGGGCATATCAACACTATTTCTGCAACTTAACCCAAACTTGAGAATCATTGAGGAACTGTTCTTCAGAAGGATGAAGAACCTTCGAGTTTTGGACCTGCACAGCACAGGAATAAAATTGTTGCCACCTTCTATCTCCAACTTGACATCACTCCGGGGTTTATACCTCAACAATTGCTGTGACTTAACCGTGCTCCCACCTGAAATAGTGAAACTCAAGAAGCTTGAAGTTCTTGATATTCGAGGCACCTCAACGGCTCAACCCATTGTTTGCCCGAAGAGATCAGCAGTTTGTTTGGCCTTAGGTGCTTGAGGTTTTCATTTGTCCTTGAAGCGTGCAATCCCAATCCGGAGCTAGAACGGACATGGCTGATATTTTCCCCCGGAACAGCTGACCAGCTAAACAAGCTCGAGGAGTTGACTATTGTCTTAGTAAATGGAAGCAATGACGGCATTGTTGATCGAATAAAAGCAGAGGTGCTTGAATTTGAGAACAAAAATAATCAGTTTAAGTTAATTCTTCATAGGCCGTCCCAATCAGTGGACCAAGGGAATCTCGTTCAACTAAAGGGACAGGCAGTATACCTTCCAAATCCAAGTGTTCCTGCAAGTCATGTTCATGATCCAACAACAGGAAACTGTTTCCGAGATCAGACAACAAGGTAACCCTTTCCTTCGTGATCTGTTGCACCTTTTTAAACACCAAAAGAGGGCAAAATTATCCTACAATGAAAATGTTTCTGTTGGTTTTTTGGGGCATGAACTAAGAAACAACACCTTAGTGTTGCAAAAAAAGCTTATAAGAGACTTGTGTTGAAGGTGGAAAATGAGCTTACTGTTCTACATTCATCAACTCATTATTTATAGTGATTACATGAAACAAACTAGCAAAATATTCAACTAACAATTATCCTAGAAATCTCAACAAAATATAATCTCCTTCTACTAGCAAATCTTATCTAAAATATCTGTTAACAAACCAACATGATCTTTTGTTAACAAATATCCTTATTTTTCTAATAACTAATTTTTGATATCAAACTCAATTTGATAAAATCTGTAGGAAAAGCTGGCATAACTCAACACTCCTCCTTGCCACTTTTGCTGCAGATTTTTAATTTTCTTCTCAAATCTTTGAACCTTGTTTTGGACAAGGCTTTCATAAAAATGTCTGCAATCTGGTCTTCAGTCTTGCAATGTTTCTTGAGACAACCTTCAAAGCCAATATCAAATTTTCTGATGTATTCAAATGACTTCTTTGCAACTTGAAAGTGAAACTCCCATACGCAATAGATGAACCTGAAACAGAAATTCGCAATACAAAAAAAGATTGCTATGAGAGACATAAAACAATCATTCAAATTTTTGTATGGCCTTTCATCAGCTTTGTCACTACCATCATCCTTGGGTAACTTTTCATGAATTTCCACAATGTAGCCTCCTTCAATTGTCTCATCAATGATCTCCTCCTGAATTTTAGCATCATCTAAATTTTTTGGTTCATAATACTGCACCTTAGAATTGTCAATTTCTGACAAATTCAAAGCAAAATTTTTGCCTCTCATTTTCACTGAGAAAAGTTCATTCCCAACTGGATCATGTATAACACAAGTCCTGTTTTTGAAGATGACAGAATAATTCTTCTCCAATAACTGTCCAACACTCAATAGATTTTGATTAATTTCAGGCACATACAAAACATCAGAAATAATTTTGGTACCTGAACCATAATCAATAGCAACACTACCTTTGCCTTTCACCTCAATATAATCTCCATTTCCAATTCTGACTTTGGAGATTTGCGATTTATCAAGTTTCCTAAATATAGATTCATCATAAGCCATGTGATGAGTGCAACCACTGTCTATTAGCCAAGTTTCAGTACTGAAATTATTGCTTGCAAAACAAGTGGCTACGAAAAGTTGCTCCTCATCTTGTTCATCAACCATCTGAGCATGATGTTCTCTTTTTCCTTTATTTTTGCAAACTCTCTCCATATGTCCCATTTGCTTACAAAACCTACATTGAACGTCAGGTCTAAACCAACAATATATTGAAAGATGTGAGGTTTTCTTACAGTGTGGACACGGAGGATTTCTGCCATTTTTCTTCTCATCTTTGCTAAATTTTTTTTGATCATTTCTCTCACCTTGTCGAATTTGATCCTCATTTGTTGCTTGAAAAGCACCTTCAATGACTTCTTCAGTTCTTATGGCTCGTCTTTGTTCTTGTGCCTCTAAAGCATTGATCAATTCTGGCAAGGTCATCTGAAATAGATCCCTTGAATCTTCAAGAGAGGAAATCTTGGCTTCAAACCTTTCTGGTAAACTCACCAAGACTTTCTCCACAACTCTGCTATCTGGAAGTTGTTCTCCAATCAATCTGATTTTGTTCACAACATTTAAGAGTTTGTCAGAGTACTCTTTAATGTTTTCTTTGTCTTTCATCCTAAGGAGTTCAAATTCTCTCCTATGGTTCAAAACTTGCATCTGTCTTGTTCTGTCATTGCCTTGAAAAGCCACTTTGAGAGTATCCCAAGCTTCTTTTGCAGTTTCACAAGTCATAATTTTTGTGAATACTGCATCGGAAACTGCTGAATGAATGCAAGTCATGGCTTTTGATCTCCTTTTGACTGCATCCCTATGGGCTCTCATCTCTGCAATAGTTGGATCTTCTGACAATTCAGGAACAGGATCTGTCTCTACTACATCCCAAAGATCATTAGCATCCAAATAAGACTTCATTTTGACAGCCCAGATTTGGTAGTTTTCACCAGTGAAATTTGGAGGATTGGACAAGAAGTTGTTTCCTGGCATTTTGATGTTGAAGGCTTAAGTGTATAATTTTATAGTGAAAAGGGTTTCTCACCAAGTTCACTCACTCTCAAAAACAAAACTCAGGCCCTTAAGATATAGGCTCTTGATACCACTTTGTTGGTTTTTTGGGGCATGAACTAAGAAACAACACCTTAGTGTTGCAAAAAAAGCTTTTAAGAGACTTGTGTTGAAGGTGAAAAATGAGCTTATTGTTCTACATTCATCAACTCACTATTTATAGTGATTACATGAAACAAACTAGCAAAATATTCAACTAACAATTATCCTAGAAATCTCAACAAAATATAATCTCCTTCTACTAGCAAATCTTATCTAAAATATCTGTTAACAAACCAACATGATCTTTTGTTAACAAATATCCTTATTTTTCTAATAACTAATTTTTGATATCAAACTCAATTTGATAAAATCTGTAGGAAAAGCTGGCATAACTCAACAGTTTCTTTATTTTTTAAAGGCATAATTTCAGAAACCTCGCCTTAGGTTTCTGACAGTCTAACTTGATGCCATCAAACTTTGAAAAATCTTACTTGTCTCCCCTATTTTAAACTTTTGTTAACATTTGAAACCCATTTCAAAATATAATATTGAAAAACTCATTATAGGAGAGAGAATACAATTTCATTCCAGATTTGCCCCTTTTCTTGTGATTTCTTAATTGTCACAACACACCAAATTTATCTTTTAATTTTTGTAAATTGATCAATGTAATTATTAATGAAAATTTAAAAGTTGATAATAAGATTGAAAAACTCTTTAATAGTTTTTGTATCATTGGTTTGGACAAAAGAAAAAGTTAATTACCTAAAATTACGAATGATTTACAATACTCTTGTATATTATTTTTAGCATGTTGTATTTGTTTAGTTTTCAAGCTATCAATTTGGACAAAAAAAGTTAGAAAATTCAAGAAAATATATATGATTTATAAAATTTCTTAAACTAACCCAAAACACTTTTCAGTAAAGAAAATATTATTTTTGTAACTCGAAAAACTTTAGAACTTTCAAATATTAACTATTGATAATAGAAAAAACACTATATTTTGTTCAATTAGAGTAAACCTCCATACTTTTTATTTTTTCTTCATTAATAATATACACACATTTTTGTAATAAAAAGTAAGACAACAAAAGGGCAAATTTATAATATATTTACTCTCCTAGAATGATTTTTTTAGTATTATATTCAAAAATGGGTAATAAATTATACAAAAAGCATAAGATAAGGAAGAAAAGTGATATTTTTCAAAGTTTAAGGGTTCCAAGTGAAACAGTTAGAAACCTCTAGAGAGGTTTGTGAAATTATCCTTTTTTAATTGGCTTCATTTTTGAAAATCTGCTTATTTATTATCCCTCCCCAAATATTCTTTGAAAACTTCATTCTTTTCAAGGTTGACATTTTATTTCGGGTGCATTTGATAAAATTGAAATTTGAAAACTAAAATTTGAATTTTGAATCTATTAAATTACTAAATTGTTAATTACTAAATATGATACATTTGAATATATATCGGATTAAGTGATAAATGAATAGTTTATCACTTATTTTTTGGACAAAGTTTTGCCTAAGAATTTCAGTGTCACTTAATTAATTCGAAAGTTTTATTTTTTGTTATCCAACACTCTGAACATGTTAAAATCTGAACCTATTAAGTTTAAATACTGAATTGGGTTATCAAACAAGTAATATTTAAGTTCATCTTAGTAATGTTAAATTCATATAAAGTAAAGGTAATTAAAATAATTTATTTCTTATTCCCCAGAGCTAAGATTACTATAAACTATTTCTTTAATTTTCATATTGTATATTGGAAATGGGGTTGTCCTCCCATGTTAACGTTACCTCCTAAATTTCATATGGGGAAAAATACGACAATCTTCCCTCTAATCTGTTAAAAAAAGTGAAGATCTTGCTTCAGGATTTAAGAATAATAACAAAAAAGCGTCTACCCTATTTTGTACTTAAGCAAAATTACAAATCTTCCCTGGTGTAAAGTTATCAGTGGGAGTTAACAACATCACACAATATCTCTATCTGTTTCCGAAATATTCTTTACAGTGACAGCGAAACAACAGACACTAGCACTGGATTACCCATTGCATTTTAAGGTGGAGGGATGGACTGAGTGGGACAATGAGAGGAAGTGGAGAGAGATGGATTTGATGATACGAAACAAGGCAGCGTAAGTCAGAGATCCTAAATTTGAGACGTCCCACTTACACTAAAGAAAAAATGTACTATGTTAAACTTACCCAAGGCCACTTTCTTCTAATATTATTTGTTGTAGAAAAATGGTTTTAGGTCTACTATGATCTATAGAAAACAATTACTCTAATTTGTAAGAGGAAAATTTTGTATTATTTCGTCTACCTTTTGATTTGTATTTTGGCCTTGAGAACTATTTTGGTCTACTCTGTCTCACGTTGCCATGCTTTTTTGAAATAATAATCAACAGATTTCAGTCAGATTCTCTAATGCATTACAAGAGCATAAGAGGCACGGATGTTTTGGGAAACCAAAAAATAGGAAAGATGACCTGAGGAAAAGAAAAGAAAAAAAATAATAAAGAGAGACTAGGGAATAAAAAAGAAAAGTAATAAAGAAAAAATGAAGTCGAGAATAAATTTGTTCAGACGCACTTGTTATTGATGATGATGGATACAGAACGCATGAAGGGAGGTCTTTGTTATGATGAAATTTTGGGGGTGGTCTCTAATGTTTCTCAAAACTAAAAGGGCGGTCAGTATTATTTACCTTTTTTTTTTACAATAAAAACAGCATATTATATTGCATAATAACAAGGTTTACATAATCTGTGTACAGACTTGGAGCAACTCATCCTATATCTTCCCCACCTAATCTAGTTAACTAGAGAGGGAAGGAAACCTTCCAGTGAACATCATCAATAAAGTTTAAGGCAAATCTTGCCAAGTTGTGACTTACACATATACCTTCTCTTCTAATGAATGAGAAACAACATTACAGAATTTCTATTTAAGCAATTTAATATCTTCAATTACAGTTCCAATCTTTGCATCATGTGTATCCTCTTCCAAAGTCTTGTCCACCGTCACCTTGCAATCAGATTGTATTTCTGCATTCCTCCATCCCTCCTGCATGGCTTTAAGTAGAGCTTTTCTGAATGCACAGGATTCTTCCACTACCAGGTCACTTTACCTCTTTCGGCTCCTGCTCAAGCACCAATAATATCACCATTTTCCTTTCTAGCGACTATTCCCCAACTAACTCTTCTCTTCTTCATATTTGTTGCTGCATCAGTGTTGAGCTTAACAACCCCTTCTTGTGGTGGTTTCCATCTGTCATGACTTTGTGAAATTATTTCTTCTTCAGCTCCATCCATTTTTTGATTAGCCATTTCATATTCCTGCCATCCTTGTATGCCGTTGTTAACAATCATTCTTGGACATCTTTTCTCCCTATTAAAATTGTGCTTGATTCCTCGCTTTCCAAATCTGCCATAAGATATTTACTGTCAGCACTATATATTCTCTCCCTTCCCTCCTTTGCTGAGCTCCCATCTGGCTATCACAGCCAGAAATTATGTCTGAAGTTATTAATTCCATCCCATTTAATAGGTGCAGCTTTCCATACCATTTCTGCTTGTTGCAAAGGAAAAACATGTGCTCCAATGTTTCAGTTCCTTCCCCACAGCATAAACATTTTCCTCCCCTCTCCCAATGCTGCTTTTAATCACTTCATTTACTGGCAACATCCTGTGCAAACATTTCCAAATAAACTGCTTTAGTTTATGCTTCATATTTAAGCTCCAAATAAACTTTCATGCGTTGGAATTCTGCCCATTCCTACTATCAATGTATATCCTGTCTTCACAGTATACTCTCCTGATGAAGAGAAAGGCCAAACTAATCTGTCCTTATATGCTGATAGGAATGTTTCTGATGTTCCTGCAATCAACCTCATTAAATATTGACCTTATTAAATCCATCTTCCATTCTCCATCCTGTATCAGATTATTTACTCTCTGTATTGGACGATCAGGAGGCTTTACTATTGTAACCAATCCTTTTCCCTATCAAGTATCCACCTATCATTCTAGACATCAATTGTACTCCCACCACCCACCCTCTTTCTTACCCTCCTTTTGCAGCATGTAACGTGCACTAGCCAAGCTTTTCCACATTCATGAATCACTTTCATTTATTTCATTCCCCAAATTGATTCCCCACCCCCCACCCCTCGAAAAAAAAACCTTCCTTTCAACATCCTACTTATCATCAAATTTGGTTTAGTCAAAATTCTCTACAACTGGCTTGCTAGCATTGCTCTATTGACTCCATCAAGTCTCTAAAACCCAATGTCCCCTTTCCTTTTACTTCTGTGAGTTTGTCCCAACCCAACCAGTGAATTTTCCTTTCTTTCTCCTTCTCTCCCCTCTAAAACTTTGCCATCTCCTTACAGATATCTACGTAAATTCCCTTAGTCAGTCTACAACATCTGATTGCATATGTTGGCATTTGCCAATATGATAGATTATAGCATCTCTTCCTTTCCAGCTTGACTCGAAAGTTTCTCTTTCCACCCCTTCAATCTAGTCATCACTCTCTCCTTCGTATAACTAAACACCTACTTTTTTGTCCTACCTATAACCACTGGCAGGCCCAAGTATCTGCTCTGTTGTACTTGCTTCAAGCCTTCTAGCACCTCCATTACTTCTCCTTTTTTATCCTTCCTCATGTTTTTCCCAAAAACACAGATGACTTATCTGCATTTATCATTTGACCAGATGCACTTTCATAAATCTTCAAGATCTGCATTACCTGTTGTTCTTCCTCCTTTGTTGCTTTGCAGAAAATTAAAGTATCATCTGCAAAAAATAGATGAGAAATAGCAGGACACTCTTTTGCAATTTTCAGTCCAGATATTCCTTGACATTGCATTGCATGTTTAAGCAGACTAGACAAACCTTCAGTAACTATAACAAACAAATAAGCAGACTAGACAATCCTTATTTGAGCCCCCTCTCAGGTTTCACATAACCCTTTTCCTCCCCATTAATATTAAAAGAATAGCTAGCAGAAGACACACATTTCATCACCTACTGAATCCAGTTAGGACAGAATCCAATTTTCTGCATAATTCTTGCCAAAAAAACCCATTCAACCCTATTATAAGCCTTTGACATGTCAAGCTTAAGAGCCATATTTGCAAATTCACCATTTCTATTTGTATTTAGGTAATGGAAAAACTCATGAGCAATTACCACAATATCTAGAATCTGCCTACCAGGTATAAAAGCTGATTGATTCAGACTGATACAATGTTTTAGAAAAAGGCTTAACTCTATTAACAAGAACATTGGAGATGATTCTATAAACAGCATTACAAAGGCTGATTGGCCTGAACTGTGACACCATCACATGAAACTCAACCTTTGGGATTAGAATGATAATGGTTTCATTTATAGACTTAAGCAAAATGCCAGAATGAAAAAACCTAGAAATAGCAGCAATAAGATCACCTTTGATGACATTCCAGAACTTCTGAAAGAATATTAATGTCATGCCATCAGGCCCTCGTGCCTTGTTTGGATGCAGAGAGAATACAGCCTTCCTGATCTCCCATTCTGAAACAGATCTTGTTCAGCTAATGTTCATCTGACTGGAAATTGTCTAGGAATTCTTTCAAGAATTGCATCAAATTGGCTTGACTGTGAGGATTTAAAGGTATTTCCAAAGTAGTCAGTCACTTCCTCCTCCACTTCAAATTCAAGTTCACACCAATTTCGGTTTTGTTTCTGAAGAGTAGATATTGTACTTCTCCTCCTTCTAGCCTCAACCACAGTATGGAAGTAACTAGTATTTTTATTCCCTTCCTGAAGTCATTTAATTGTCCCCAGTAAATTTCCTCTCTCTTGTATGCCTCAACACGTTTTTTATGCAATACACAGATTTCATCTTTTCTATTAAGCCCACACTCGTTTTTTATGTCTTGAATTTTCTGCTTTAACTCCTGTATTTCCCTCTTTGCATTACACTTTTAAGTTTTTATTCCATCTCATAAGCTCAAATCTACAGTTTTTAATTTTATTCTGCAGTCTAAAGAACCTAGATCCATTTTGCCTTCTCTCCCATGCTTTTTTAACCACCTCTCCTACTTCCTTGCATTCAAGCCATTTTCTGTCAAAATAGAATCTTCATTTCCAGTTTCTTTTTTTTTTTTCTGTTTCCAGCGGCATCATACAATCATCAGAGGCTTCAATGTGAATATGTGTACACTTAGCCCTTTCATGAGCTTCCTTCCAGCCTTTGTAGTCAAAATTCTGTCAAGTCTCTCCTTTATCTCTCCTTCTCTATCCCATTTATTGCACTAAGTCCATCGTTCCCCTTAAATTCCCAATCTGAGTATTGATTAATTCTGATAAAATTTCTAAACACTCTAAATCTGGACTCAAACTTCTTACTTCCTCCCCATTTCTCTGCATTAAACCAAATATCATTCATATCTCCTGCTAGTGTCCAATTATTCACCCATACTACTTTCCTTTGGCCAATAATGTTCCACTGTTTTTCTCTAATCTAGTTAACTGAGCTGCCATAAATGTCTATAAACCACCACTTAATGTCCCTTCTATAGTGATCTACGAGTAAACTCAATAGTAAAATCAGTGTAAAGAACCTGCTTACCTTCATATCATTCCTCTACATGGCAGCTAAACCACCGGACTTACCTACTGGATCCACCACAAACAGGTTATCATACCTAATCTTCATCTTAACCTTATTCATAACATTGTTTTTAGTTTCAGACAAAAAAAAGTTAAATTTGGGGAGTGGAGTTTAACAACCTCCTGTAATTAGAGAATTGTCAAGGGGCTCCCAACACCTCTACAATTCAACACTAGAGGATTCATTGATACTTGCGAGCCCCATTAAGTTTGGACTCCGCCACCTTCAGGATACTCTCATCTCTTTCCAAATATTCCACTCCTTTGAGCTCCTTGGTTTGGCCATCATCCTCCTGCATCCCCTCACTATCCCTTCCTTCCTTAGTAATCCCTTTTCGCTTTCCTTTTTCTTTTGTCCCTAGTGATCTTTCATTTCAATTTGATAAAGGCTTCCTACTTCCCACTTCTTTCACTAACCTTCTCAGCCACTATTCCCCTTGTATTTTCCCTTCTTGTTTTCCTTTCCTCAACCATTTTGCACTCATCATTCATTTCCAGCAGATGCACATTAGATTCCTTACTTTCCCCTCTATCTTCCCTTTCCTTTCTATTTTCATTGATGCCATCTATTCACGTACTGTCCTCCTGCCCTGTCTCACCTATCTCTACAGCTAATCCCCCATCATCTTCCATCCCAACATCCATCATCTCTTTCCCTTTCCCTTTCCCTCTCCCTTCAACTTTAGTACCCCCGACTCTTCCTTTCTTTTCTCCCTATATAAGTTTTTATTCCCGTTACCACTGTTTTGCTCTTTGACCTGATCCTCTCTGGGCATCTGACTCCTACTACCCCCCCTTCTCAGACCTATCCTTGTTCCTTTCACCATTTCCATCACCATTCTCGTTCCTATCCCCCACATTTTCTTTCCAAGCTATCATCAATCTACTCCTTACCTCTTTTTCTTGTTGTGTATGTTTTTCTGTTTCACTCGAATCCTCATCATTCTGACTAGAGCTAGCCTGCCTCTTCGCAGGACCCCTTGGATTACTCACTTTTAATCATGCTCCAAATTGAGACTCCCTTCCCATATAAGCTCCTTTCTCTTTATAATTTCTCTTAGTATATCCCATTATCCCAGAACCAAAGCAAAAATCAGGACACCGTTCATATTTAAACTCCTCCCATGTAATTAGACCATTCATCTTAACCACAGTTCCCCTTAGCATTGGTTGCTTTAAATCAATTTCAGCTAGAATTTTCAAATGCGTTCCATCTTTACTTCCATTGTTAGGGATAATAACTTCCTTCACAAAGAGAAAAACACACCTAATCTTCCTCCCTACATCTTTTCCTATCCAGTGTAAAGGGGGATTCCAGATTTGCACCCATATCGAAGTTTTATTAAAAACATTTTTGTCCATTTCCAGCCCTTCTCTCCAAGGAAGCACAACTAAGGGTAGATTATCAAAAACCCATGGTCTACTGTTCAATATCCTATCCTTATTATGCGTATTAGCAAACACAAACTGAAATATATTCATCCCAATTTCAATTACTTTTAAATTTTTAGCAAATACACACATATTATTAGTAAAACTTCACATAGTAGCGATATTCACGGTTTTATGTCCAATAACTTTTCCAATAATACTCTGCTTGCATTCCTCTGAACATTGAGAAACATCTACCCCCTCCATTTGAATCCCAGTTGCTTCCTTCTCTGACGAGGCAAATTTCCTCAGCACTTCCTCTAGCTCATCAGCCATTTGATGCAATCCTTGTAAGTTTCCTTAGATCTTACCCGACGGATGGCACTTGTTAACTTGTCTGTAACAGCAGGAAAAAAAAAACAGTAGTCCTTTAGCATGAAGTGTGGGAAAATCTGTATTTTTGGGAAGTAGAATATTGAGTAATAAAACCGTGTAAATTAGGAGAGATTAGAGGAGCTAAATTGGGGTAAAATCTTATTCCTAGGATTAAGGATATAATTGTGTATAGTTTCCTAATATAGGCTGAAATCTGTTGTATATATTCTCTTGAATCAATGAAATAAATTATTCCCCTAATTCATTATTTTCAAGTTGGCATCAGAGCTAGGTTTGCCTGATTTTTCCTCCTAGTTGTTTTTTCACATTGTCCCCTGTCCCTTCATCATGTCTGAAACATCATCAGACTCTACCATTAATCCTCAAACTACTGCCTCTTCATCAAAAAATAGAATCGAATCCTTGAAAACTGGGGTTGATTCTCACTCAATTCAGATTACTACCATTCGGCTGAATGGAGATAATTTTCTCCGATGGTCACAAGCAGTCCGGATGTATATCAGAGGTCGTGGCAAGATGGGGTATTTAACTGGTGAAACAAAGGCTCCAATATGCACGGATCCTGCTTACGCAACATGGGACGCGGAAAACTCCATGGTTATGACATGGCTTGTAAACTCAATGGAGGAAGATATCAGTTCTAACTACATGTGCTATTCAACGGCACAAGAGTTATGGGAAAATATCAATCAGATGTACTCTGATTTGGGAAATCAGTCCCGAATTTTTGAGTTGACTCTCAAAATTGCAGATCTACGTCAAGGGGAAGACACTGTCACAAAATATTTCAATTCGCTTAAGCGAATATGGCAGGATTTGGATCTCTTCAACAGCTATGAGTGGAAATCAACAGAGGATTTTCAGCATCATAAGAAAACTGTTGAAGACAGCCGAATCTTTAAATTTCTGGCAGGGCTAAACGTTGAATTTGATGAAGTTAGAGGGAGAATTATTGGGAGACAGCCTCTTCCTTCAATTGGTGAGGTGTTCTCAGAGGTTAGAAGGGAGGAAAGCAGAAGAAATGTAATGCTGGGAAAGAAGGGTCCTGGAATTGCTGTTGAAGGATCGGCTTTAGAGGTTGCCTCATCCTTTAAAACATCAACTTATCCGCGTAGAACAGGAGAAAAATTCAGTGAAAAATCACAGGTCTGGTGTGACTATTGTAATAAGCCTCGTCACACTCGTGACACATGTTGGAAATTGCACGGAAAACCTCCAAATTGGAAAAACAAAGGAGGAGAAAAGTCTGGACGAGGAGTTCCTACTGCTAACGAAGCTGATGCTGGCCCTTTCACCAAAGAACAAATGGAACATCTTCTTATGCTACTGAAATCCAGTTCTACCTCATCTGACTTTCCTAATGCTTCTATGGCTCATACAGGTATTGGATCTAAGGCTCTATTCAATTCTTTTTTGTCTAATTCCTCAACCTTTCCTTCTCCTTGGATCATAGACTCTGGAGCCTCAGACCATATGACAAATTCTTTTAAACTCTTCCAATCATATACACCATGTTCTGGAAATAAAAAGATCAAGGTTGCAGATGGAGGTTTCTCTCCTGTTGCTGGAAAAGGTTCAATACAGATCTCAAAAAATGTTAACCTGAAATCTGTTCTTCATGTTCCAAAATTGGCCAGCAGTCTTTTATCAGTTAGTAAACTAACAAAAGATTCTAATTGTTTGGCTATTTTCGATGAATCTCATTGTGCTTTTCAGGACAAGAATTCGAGGATGACGATTGGCAGAGCTAGAATGATCAATGGCCTTTACTGTCTTGAGGATAATTCACCTAGTGCTCAAATTGCTCAAGAGTATAGTAGTAATATTTCTGTATCTGCTTATGAACAAATAATGGTTTGGCATTACAGATTGGGCCATCCTAGTCTTATTTATCTAAAACATTTGTTTCCTTTGCTTTTTAAGAATGTGAACCCCCTGAAACTGAAATGTGAAAGTTGTTTGCTTGCTAAAAGTCAACGAAAATCTTATGTCCCAAGGCCTTATTTACTATCAAAACCATTTTATTTGTTTCATAGTGATGTTTGGGGACCCTCAAGGGTTACTACTGTTTCGGGAAAAAGGTGGTTTGTAACATTCATAGACGACCATACTCGTCTATGTTGGGTATACTTAATGCATAAGAAGTCAGAAGTAGCAACCATTTTTCAAAATTTCTATAACATGATAGAAAATCAATTTCAAACAAAAGCAAGTATTTTGCGGTCTGATAATGGAACAGAGTATTATAATAGTATCCTTGGAACATTTTTTGAAGAAAAAGGGATTTTACATCAGTCTTCTTGCACTGATACCCCCGAACAAATTGGAATTGCCGAGCGTAAAAACAAACATCTGTTGGAAGTTGCTCGTGCCATGATGTTTTATATGAACTTACCAAAATATTTTTGGGGGGATGCTGTTTTAACAGCATCATACCTAATTAATAGGATGCCTTCCAAGGTCTTACAATATAGTACTCCTTTAGAGTGTTTTAAAAAAATTTTCCCTGAATCAAGAGTTAATTCAGATTTGCCTTTAAAAATATTTGGTTGCACTGCTTATGTGCATATTCCAAAGAAATCTCGGTCCAAGTTGGATCCTAGGGCCGAAAAATGTGTCTTTGTTGGTTATGCTCCAAATAAAAAAGGGTACAAATTCTTTAATCCTGTCACACGGAAAGTCTTTGTCACTATGGATGCAACCTTTTTGGAAAGTCTTCCTTTCTTTAACAAACCTTTGATTCAGGGGAAGAATTCTAGTGAATCAAATTTTTGGGAAACTGAAACTTTACCAACTATAATTTTTGAAACAGATAAGGAAACGAAGATCCCTCAATTTGATAGTGCAGAAACTGATATTGGTTTATCAGATATGGAAATATTACGACGAGAAAAAAATCGTTCCAATCTTGAGCCTGTGGTATACACTAGGAGAAATATTTTCAAAAAGGGTGAAGGTCCATTGATGAGTCCAGCTCCTGTTCATGAGAAGTCCTCGAGGGAAGTCTGTCCAAATACATCAGGTAATACTTCACCTTTCTTTTCTTCTGCTGTTCCAGAATCTGACCCAGTTTTAAACCTTCCTACTCAAGAATCTGATCTTGATCTTCCCATTGCCATTAGGAAAGGAACCCGTACTTGTACTAGACATCCAATTTCCAAATATGTGTCCTATGATAACCTTTCCCCTAAATATAGAGCCTTTACCACTGAAATTTCAAAACTTGTGATTCCTAGAAACATTAAAGAAGCGTTGGTTGATCAGAACTGGAAATCTGCAGTGTTTGAAGAGATGGAAACATTGAGGAAGAATGATACATGGGATGTGGTGGAGTTGCCTAGGGAGAAAAAGATTGTTGGGTGCAAATGGATGTTTACAGTTAAAAGCAAAGCAGATGGTACTGTAGAAAGGTACAAGGCCAGATTAGTTGCGAAGGGTTTTACACAAACCCATGGAATAGATTATCAAGAAACATTTGCCCCTGTTGCCAAGATAAATTCTATTCGGGTCCTTTTATCTCTTGCTATTAATGCAAATTGGCCATTGTATCAACTTGATGTGAAAAATGCCTTTCTTAATGGAGACCTAGAAGAGGAGGTGTTTATGAGTCTTCCTCCAGGTTTTGTAGACAAATATGGTGTTGGAAAAGTTTGCAAACTGAAGAAATCTCTTTATGGACTTAAACAATCACTAAGAGCTTGGTTTGAACGCTTCAGCAAAGTGGTTAAAAAATTTGGTTTCTTACAAAGTCAGGCTGACCATACTTTGTTTTATAGGCATTCAAAAGAAGGTAAAGTTGCAATTTTAATTGTATACGTTGATGACATTATTTTAACAGGGGATGATTGTGGAGGATTAGAGAATTCGAAGAAGTTTCTGGCCAAGGAATTCGAAATCAAGGACTTGGGAAACTTAAAGTATTTTCTCGGGATGGAGTTTGCACGATCCAAGGAGGGAATTGTTGTAAGTCAGAAGAAGTATGTGCTTGATTTGCTCAAAGAGACAGGTATGATGGGATGCAGGCCAGCTGAAACTCCCATGGAGCCAAATTTGAAACTTCAACCAGCTAGTGTAGAGAAAGTAAGAGACAGAGAAAAGTTTCAAAGACTAGTTGGAAGACTTATTTATTTATCACACACTCGGCCTGACATAGCATTTCCAGTAAGTATTGTAAGTCAGTTCATGCATTCACCAGGCTCAGAGCACTTTGAAGCAATTCATAGAATCCTAAGGTACCTAAAGGGAACACCTGGCAAGGGTATTTTCTTTAAGGCACGAGGACATCTTCAAGTTGAAGCCTATACCGATGCGGATTGGGCTGGATGTATAACAGATAGAAGATCAACTTCTGGATATTGTACGTATGTGGGAGGTAATTTGGTAACTTGGAGAAGTAAGAAGCAGAATGTTGTGGCAAGAAGCAGTGCAGAAGCAGAGTTCCGGGCTGTTGCTCAAGGTATTTGTGAAGTGATATGGATTAGAAGAATATTACAGGAGTTGAAGGTTTCAGAAGTACTTCCTATGAAATTGTATTGTGACAATAAAGCGGCTATTTCTATTGCTCACAATCCAGTTCTTCATGACCGAACGAAACATGTTGAAGTAGATAAGCGCTTCATCAAAGAAAAAATAGAAGAAGGTGTAGTCTGCATGACCTATGTGCCAACTAGAGACCAAGTGGCAGATCTGCTTACAAAGAGTCTTCCCAAAAAACAGTTTGATTTGTTAGTGAGCAAGCTGGTGATGAAAGATATCTTCAAACCAGCTTGAGGGGGAGTGTGGGAAAATCTGTATTTTTGGGAAGTAGAATATTGAGTAATAAAACCGTGTAAATTAGGAGAGATTAAAGGAGCTAAATTGGGGTAAAATCTTATTCCTAGGATTAAGGATATAATTGTGTATAGTTTCCTAATATAGGCTGAAATCTGTTGTATATATTCTCTTGAATCAATGAAATAAATTATTCCCCTAATTCATTATTTTCAAGTTGAAGCAAAACACAAACTAGGAGAACAAGAGCTACGACTACCTGCTATAGAAGAAAATAGACAAAATGAAGGTGAACTGAAGTATCTAATAGCTGAAAATTAAGTTTAGAACTATCAACTATAAAGAATAAAGACGAAGAGAGAGCGATTTAATAGTAAAACTGATAGCAGATTCTGAAGCAAAACGAAGAACTCGATCACTGCAATGGCTAATGGTAATAAATCTGGTTCAACTAGCTTTGAGCCCTTCGACAGATCCATAATAATGATAGTAATTGCTTTTGACTAGAAAAAAAGGAATGTATTTCTAAGGAAATGGAGTATAAGTAATAGGTCTCGATTCGAGTCTTTCTATTTATTAAAAAAATAAAAAAAAAAGAAAAAGGAATGTATTTCTAAGAAGATTTCAATGAGTTTTTGTTTTGTTTTGGAATGCTAGAATTTCGAAAAGAGATGGCACGGACACTTGGAATTTGAAATTTTTCCAACCGCCCAGAAGGAGGAAATTCGCTACCTAGAGAGAGATGGTTCTCAAAGAAAGAGAGATTTATATCATCCGCCACATTTACCCTTTTGTTTACCTATGAAAATTGATTCCGCGTGATTGTTTTCTTTTTATTCATATAAATTATTCAAATGCCTGCATCTTTTCTATAGTCCATGATATTCAAACTGATGGATTCCCTTTTCCTAGGTAGGTATAATAGCTTCACTTTAGGCGGTAGGAGGTAGGAGCATAAATTTGCACCTAACATTACTTCTAGAGATAATTTCAGAACCTACGTGTTTCCCCACCCAGCACGCTTAACTCTGGAGCCCTTCCCATTCTTTCCGTCCGTGTGTTGTGGTCCAAACAGCACAGAAGGTGCTCCGCCGTCGACTCACTTGCAGTAGAATTCCGCCCATTGTGCACCAAGCAGCCAGCCCGCTCCAACCTACGTGTTAATTGCACTTGCATGGCTCGAAGCTCCTGACACCGCAACCCCTTGGATGCCTCTCCCCACACTGGGCTCAGAGACGTAGCGCCCCTCAGGTGTCTGGCTCTCCTGGCTCTCTGCTTCCCCACCTCCTCTCCCATCCCCTGAAGAACCCCAAAGGAATTGCTGGGGTGCAATCGCGACTCCTGCCCATCCCCCTTACCCCCATCCTTCGCAAGCAGCAATGCATCCACACCCCTTGCGTCAGCCTCCCCCCCTCCAGTTGTGGATAATGATGCCGCACTGAGCCCCTCAAGCGCTTGCCCACCTGTTTGGCCTCCTCCTACCGCCGTATTTGCCACAACCCACCCCTCCTGCGACCGCCCAGCTAAGTTCCCCTTGCCCTCATTCGCAGCCATTGTGGCCGCAGCTATCCTAGCAAGCCCCTGCCCACCTGCGCTTTCTCCACCCGCTGCTGTGTCTCCACCAACCAGTTGCCGCTGCACTACCTCATCCCTAGTGTTTGCCAGCCCCTCGGTCAGGGCCAGGAGCTATTGCGGCACCACTTCCAACTCCTCCAGAATCGTGGTCAAGAGCTTCAGACTCCCTTCCCCTTTCAACCACCGCTGCAGTCGCATCTCGCTGAGCCCGCGCTCCAACGCCCTCCTCTCCCTCCAAAGTCATACCCTTATCTCCCTTGGGAGGAGGGTCTGAAGGCTGCGTTAGCCGTGCCTGTGGTTTCTTCCCAGGCTTGAGAGACGGATTCTTCCTATAGCACTCCTAGAGGCCATGGCCAAATCTCTCACAGAAGGAGCAGAACGCTGGCCAATTTTCATACTCTACGTTCTGCCAGAACCCAAACTCCTCATCGCCTATCCAGACTCTCTTCACTGGTGCTCGGGCTACATCAACCTCCACCAAAACCCTTGCAACTGACGGCCTCCTCAAATCTCCCGTTGCGGCGTCGATCTTCAGTGGTCTTCAGTGGTCAAGTTGCATGGAATACCCCAGAGTATGCTATCAGACAGGGATAGAGTCTTCACCAGTCAGTTCTGGAGAGAACTGTTTACATTCCTGGGAACTACATTGGACCACAGTACCGCCTACCATCCACAGTCTGATGGCCAGACTGAAAGGGTCAATCAGGTCCTGGAAATGTACCTCAGGTGTTTTTCACATTTGGAGCCACAGAAGTGGAATCATTGGCTGACTATGGCTGAATGGTGGTATAACACCAGCTACCATACAGCCATCCAAATGACCCCTTTTGAGGCTCTATATGGGCAGGCACCCCCCCCAGTTAGCTATAAATGCAGCTGCTGTTCAATGGTTGGTACATTGGTGGGGAACAGATCCAGCAGAGGCAACATGGGAGTTTGCAGACGAAATTAGGAAGCAATTCCCTCATTTCCAATCTTGAGGACAAGATTCTTTAAAGGGAGAGGCTCTGTCATGGAGTAGGAAGGAAATACAGAAGTCGTGATCCAGAATAACGGAAAGGCGTGTTCCAGCTTGAAGGAAGAGGAAGGCGTGTTCCAGTTTGGTGAAAAGCGCAGCTGCTCAGCTAGAAGAAGAAAGGCGTGACTTACAAATCACGCCTTCTACCTGATATAACAGAATTATGCTTTTGTTATGCGCAAGTGGAGCTGATGATTCCAGAACTTCCACACGGCCTCACCTGATTAGCTAGTTTAGAAGTTAGTTAGTCTGAAAATGCTATAAATGGCTGAAGAATCCGAGAGTTAGATTAGATTTTTGAGATATTAATTTCCATTGTTTGTAGCAGAAATTGGCTCTTAGCTTGAAGGAAGAGGAAGGCGTGTTCCAGTTTGGTGAAAAGCGCAGCTGCTCAGCTAGAAGAAGAAAGGCGTGACTTACAAATCACGCCTTCTACCTGATATAACAGAATTATGCTTCTGTTATGCGCAAGTGGAGCTGATGATTCCAGAACTTCCACACGGCCTCACCTGATTAGCTAGTTTAGAAGTTAGTTAGTCTGAAAATGCTATAAATGGCTGAAGAATCCGAGAGTTAGATTAGATTTTTGAGATATTAATTTCCATTGTTTGTAGCAGAAATTGGCTCTGCCAATTTCCCTCCCTTTTCTTTTTCAAATTCCTTTAAATCTTTCCTCGTCGATCCTATATCCGTGGATTCTATCTCTGTAATTGATTTACCAATTGTCAATCAGAATTGAAGTTCCAATATTCATTACCAATTCCTGTTCAACCAGAATCATTAAGGGTTAATTCTTCTTCTGCTGCAACTAAATCTGTCACCATTGCTGTAATTAGGTTCAATACCATAACAGTGGTATCAGAGCTTAGCTACGAGCCATTGGGATGTCAAAATCTCAGGAGGAGGCGTTAAAGAAGGATATCTCTGAGCTAGGCAGTGTGGTCAAGGTGTTGGGACATAGACAAGAAAGCACATAAAGAACTCTTAAAAATCTAGACCAAAAATATGAGAGTATGATGGCTATGATGGCTCAGATGATGGCAAAATTTAATGACAGGGACAAGGAGGCAGAAAGCAGTAACTCCATCGAGGGACCTAGCAAGTTAGCAACACAGGAGGAAGGCTGTGGCAGATCAGAGTGGAGAGAAACCAGGTCCTACACCAGAATGCCTAAAGTGGAGTTACCTAACTTCACAGGAGACAATCCCAGGGAATGGATCCGTAAGGCTAACAAGTTCTTCAAAATCAATGGAGTGGAGGAAAACATGAAATCTGAGATTGCTGAGCTATACCTAAGGGACAGAGCTGATACCTGGTTCCATGGAGTATTCAGTGGCAGGGGAACCATTCCATGGACAGAACTGGCTACTGCTCTGTGCAAAAGGTTTGGGGAGGGTACACCAGAGGAAACTATTGAAGAATTCAACAAGCTTAGGCAGGAAGGATCCATAGCAGACTACCTGGAAAGGTTCGAGCTACTCAAAGCACTGGTAATGCCTTCCCTCCCTCACTTGGCTGATTCTTACTATAAAGCATGTTTCCTAAGTGGTTTAAAGGAAGAAATAGTCAATATGGTTAAAATGGCCAAACCTACAACCCTGTCAGATGCAATAGAAGCAGCCAAGCTACAAGAAAAGAACCTGAAAGCTATGCAAAAGTTTCACAAACCCCTACCTAACAACCAGACACACAGAACCCCTTTCCAAACCCAGAGCCATAACAAATGGAACCCCACACCATCCAGATTTCCAGATAAAACACCCACAGACACCTACAGAACCCCAAACAACAACACTAACCAGTTCAAAAAGATCACCCCTAGTGAGTTCAATCTCAGGAGAGAAAAAGGACTATGTTATAAATGTGCTGAACCATACACACTTGGCCATACATGTAAACAATCCCACATCCATCTTCTGTTAGTACATGATGACAGTGAGAAACAGGTAGTCAGTGAGGAAGGAAGAGAGACTGAACCTGAAGTTTTCTGTGATTGCATTGAAGGCAAAATTGGGGATGAACATATGAAAATCTCCATCAATGCTCTAGCAGGAGGTAGTGAGCACAAAACTATTAAATTAAAGGGGTTAGTAAAAGGGAGAACTATCACTGCACTTATTGACAGTGGTAGCACTCACTGTTTCCTGGATGCACAACTGGCAAGCAACCTGAAACTGGTTAGTAGTGGTCCACCCCTAGTTGTTAAGGTAGCCAATGGGGAAAAGGTTCAGTCCAGCAGCCTAGCTAAACCTGTAGTGTGGAGGATGCAAGGCTATGAATTTCAGCACCAGTTCAATACACTGAAGCTAGGAGGATGTGATATGGTGCTGGGAGTAGACTGGCTGGCCAGATTCAGTCCTATGGAGTTTGACTTCAAGGGGCTTAGTGTGAAGTTCAGAAAAGGGAAACAGCAGGTGGAACTGAAGGGGGAGAGGGACCAGGTGCAGCTGAGGTTGATCAAAGGGAGTAGATTGCACAAATGGGCCAGGAAACAGGCCTATGGAATTATAGCTCAGCTCAGTGCAGTCCAGGAGGAGGTACAGGCCAATGCTACTACACCCCCAGAGTTGGAAGAGGTACTGCAGGATTTTGAGGAGGTATTCAAAGAACCTCAAGGGCTGCCCCCTGAGAGGGGTCATGATCATTCCATTACCCTTCAAGAGGGGTCCAAACCTTTCCAGATCAGACCGTACAGGTGTCCCTATATTCAAAAGACTGAGATTGAGAAGCTGGTGCAAGAAATGTTGGGAAATGGTATCATTCAGCACAGTAACAGCCCCTTTGCATCCCCTGTACTTCTGGTAAAAAAGAAGGATGGCACCTGGAGATTCTGTGTTGATTATAGGCAGTTAAATGAACTGACAGTCAAAAACAAATATCCTATACCCCTTATTGACGAACTTTTGGATGAATTGTCAGGATCCAAATACTTCACCAAGATAGATTTGAGGGCAGGCTATTTCCAGATCAGAGTAAAGGCGGCAGACACTCCCAAGACTGCATTTAGAACTCACCAGGGGCTCTACGAGTTCAAAGTGATGCCATTTGGGCTCACCAATGCCCCTGCTACTTTCCAAAGTCTGATGAACCATGTATTCCAAAAACAGTTAAGGAAATTTGTGCTAGTCTTTTTTGATGATATCTTGATATATAGCTCAAGTTTGCAGGAACATTTGAAACATGTCACAGTAGTGATGAACATCCTCAGAGAACACCAGCTGTATGCCAAAAGGAGCAAATGTGCCTTTGGCCAAACACAGGTGGAGTACCTGGGACACATCATCTCTGCTGAAGGAGTAAAAGCTGACCCTGAGAAAATTGCAGGTATGGTGAACTGGCCTAAACCAGCAAATGTGAAACAACTGAGAGGGTTCCTTGGCCTAACAGGGTACTATAGGAGATTTGTCAAGGGTTATGGTAGTATAGCTCGACCATTGACTGCACTATTGAAGAAAGACAGCTTCCAATGGGGACCAGAAGCAGAGGAGGCATTTCAGAAGCTCAAAGGGGCCATGTGTGACACACCTGTCTTGGCTCTACCTGACTTCAACCAGCCCTTTGTAGTAGAAACTGATGCCTGTTACAATGGGATAGGGGCAGTATTAATGCAGAACAGGAGACCTCTAGCCTATATCAGTCAAGGATTAGGGCCAAGGAATATGGGGCTCTCTATCTATGAGAAGGAACTATTGGCACTAGTTACAGCAGTTACCAAATGGAGGCACTACCTGGAGGGCCAGCACTTCATCATCAACACGGATCAACAGAGCTTAAAGTACCTATTGGAGCAAAGAATCACCACTCCCTTGCAGCAAAAGTGGTTGACCAAGCTCATGGGGATGAGTTATGAGATCCACTACAAGAAAGGTAAGGAGAATGTGGTAGCAGATGGCCTTTCCAGGAGGGGGGATCCAGGCCTGGAGTGTACTGCAATAACTACCATAGTACCGGAATGGATCAAGGAGGTGATTAATAGCTACCAAGGAGATGACTGGGCACAGAATATCATCAGGGAGGTTTTACTAAAACCAGACCTGATTGCCAACCACAGCTATCAGAATGGTATACTGAAGTTTAAAGGAAGGGTAGTAGTGGGATCAGGAGGGGAGATAAGGAAAAAGCTTATCAACACCTTACATGACTCCCAATTGGGAGGACATTCTGGGATTCAGGCCAGTTTCATGAGGGCCAAGCAGTTGTTCTATTGGCCAGGCATGCACAGAGCCAATTGTTTGAGAACCATCCCTTTTCCATTGTTTGTAGCAGAAATTGGCTCTGTGCATGCCTGGCCAATAGAGCAACTGCTTGGCCCTCATGAAACTGGCCTGAATCCCAGAATGTCCTCCCAATTGGGAGTCATGTAAGGTGTTGATAAGCTTTTTCCTTATCTCCCCTCCTGATCCCACTACTACCCTTCCTTTAAACTTCAGTATACCATTCTGATAGCTGTGGTTGGCAATCAGGTCTGGTTTTAGTAAAACCTCCCTGATGATATTCTGTGCCCAATCATCTCCTTGGTAGCTATTAATCACCTCCTTGATCCATTCCGGTACTATGGTAGTTATTGCAGTACACTCCAGGCCTGGATCCCCCCTCCTGGAAAGGCCATCTGCTACCACATTCTCCTTACCTTTCTTGTAGTGGATCTCATAACTCATCCCCATGAGCTTGGTCAACCACTTTTGCTGCAAGGGAGTGGTGATTCTTTGCTCCAATAGGTACTTTAAGCTCTGTTGATCCGTGTTGATGATGAAGTGCTGGCCCTCCAGGTAGTGCCTCCATTTGGTAACTGCTGTAACTAGTGCCAATAGTTCCTTCTCATAGATAGAGAGCCCCATATTCCTTGGCCCTAATCCTTGACTGATATAGGCTAGAGGTCTCCTGTTCTGCATTAATAGTGCCCCTATCCCATTGTAACAGGCATCAGTTTCTACTACAAAGGGCTGGTTGAAGTCAGGTAGAGCCAAGACAGGTGTGTCACACATGGCCCCTTTGAGCTTCTGAAATGCCTCCTCTGCTTCTGGTCCCCATTGGAAGCTGTCTTTCTTCAATAGTGCAGTCAATGGTCGAGCTATACTACTATAACCCTTGACAAATCTCCTATAGTACCCTGTTAGGCCAAGGAACCCTCTCAGTTGTTTCACATTTGCTGGTTTAGGCCAGTTCACCATACCTGCAATTTTCTCAGGGTCAGCTTTTACTCCTTCAACAGAGATGATGTGTCCCAGGTACTCCACCTGTGTTTGGCCAAAGGCACATTTGCTCCTTTTGGCATACAGCTGGTGTTCTCTGAGGATGTTCATCACTACTGTGACATGTTTCAAATGTTCCTGCAAACTTGAGCTATATATCAAGATATCATCAAAAAAGACTAGCACAAATTTCCTTAACTGTTTTTGGAATACATGGTTCATCAGACTTTGGAAAGTAGCAGGGGCATTGGTGAGCTCAAATGGCATCACTTTGAACTCGTAGAGCCCCTGGTGAGTTCTAAATGCAGTCTTGGGAGTGTCTGCCGCCTTTACTCTGATCTGGAAATAGCCTGCCCTCAAATCTATCTTGGTGAAGTATTTGGATCCTGACAATTCATCCAAAAGTTCGTCAATAAGGGGTATCGGATATTTGTTTTTGACTGTCAGTTCATTTAACTGCCTATAATCAACACAGAATCTCCAGGTGCCATCCTTCTTTTTTACCAGAAGTACAGGGGATGCAAAGGGGCTGTTACTGTGCTGAATGATACCATTTCCCAACATTTCTTGCACCAGCTTCTCAATCTCAGTCTTTTGAATATAGGGACACCTGTACGGTCTGATCTGGAAAGGTTTGGACTCCTCTTGAAGGGTAATGGAATGATCATGACCCCTCTCAGGGGGCAGCCCTTGAGGTTCTTTGAATACCTCCTCAAAATCCTGCAGTACCTCTTCCAACTCTGGGGGTGTAGTAGCATTGGCCTGTACCTCCTCCTGGACTGCACTGAGCTGAGCTATAATTCCATAGGCCTGTTTCCTGGCCCATTTGTGCAATCTACTCCCTTTGATCAACCTCAGCTGCACCTGGTCCCTCTCCCCCTTCAGTTCCACCTGCTGTTTCCCTTTTCTGAACTTCACACTAAGCCCCTTGAAGTCAAACTCCATAGGACTGAATCTGGCCAGCCAGTCTACTCCCAGCACCATATCACATCCTCCTAGCTTCAGTGTATTGAACTGGTGCTGAAATTCATAGCCTTGCATCCTCCACACTACAGGTTTAGCTAGGCTGCTGGACTGAACCTTTTCCCCATTGGCTACCTTAACAACTAGGGGTGGACCACTACTAACCAGTTTCAGGTTGCTAGCCAGTTGTGCATCCAGGAAACAGTGAGTGCTACCACTGTCAATAAGTGCAGTGATAGTTCTCCCTTTTACTAACCCCTTTAATTTAATAGTTTTGTGCTCACTACCTCCTGCTAGAGCATTGATGGAGATTTCCATATGTTCATCCCCAATTTTGCCTTCAATGCAATCACAGAAAACTTCAGGTTCAGTCTCTCTTCCTTCCTCACTGACTACCTGTTTCTCACTGTCATCATGTACTAACAGAAGATGGATGTGGGATTGTTTACATGTATGGCCAAGTGTGTATGGTTCAGCACATTTATAACATAGTCCTTTTTCTCTCCTGAGATTGAACTCACTAGGGGTGATCTTTTTGAACTGGTTAGTGTTGTTGTTTAGGGTTCTGTAGGTGTCTGTGGGTGTTTTATCTGGAAATCTGGATGGTGTGGGGTTCCATTTGTTATGGCTCTGGGTTTGGAAAGGGGTTCTGTGTGTCTGGTTGTTAGGTAGGGGTTTGTGAAACTTTTGCATAGCTTTCAGGTTCTTTTCTTGTAGCTTGGCTGCTTCTATTGCATCTGACAGGGTTGTAGGTTTGGCCATTTTAACCATATTGACTATTTCTTCCTTTAAACCACTTAGGAAACATGCTTTATAGTAAGAATCAGCCAAGTGAGGGAGGGAAGGCATTACCAGTGCTTTGAGTAGCTCGAACCTTTCCAGGTAGTCTGCTATGGATCCTTCCTGCCTAAGCTTGTTGAATTCTTCAATAGCTTCCTCTGGTGTACCCTCCCCAAACCTTTTGCACAGAGCAGTAGCCAGTTCTGTCCATGGAATGGTTCCCCTGCCACTGAATACTCCATGGAACCAGGTATCAGCTCTGTCCCTTAGGTATAGCTCAGCAATCTCAGATTTCATGTTTTCCTCCACTCCATTGATTTTGAAGAACTTGTTAGCCTTACGGATCCATTCCCTGGGATTGTCTCCTGTGAAGTTAGGTAACTCCACTTTAGGCATTCTGGTGTAGGACCTGGTTTCTCTCCACTCTGATCTGCCACAGCCTTCCTCCTGTGTTGCTAACTTGCTAGGTCCCTCGATGGAGTTACTGCTTTCTGCCTCCTTGTCCCTGTCATTAAATTTTGCCATCATCTGAGCCATCATAGCCATCATACTCTCATATTTTTGGTCTAGATTTTTAAGAGTTCTTTCTGTGCTTTCTTGTCTATGTCCCAACACCTTGACCACACTGCCTAGCTCAGAGATATCCTTCTTTAACGCCTCCTCCTGAGATTTTGACATCCCAATGGCTCGTAGCTAAGCTCTGATACCACTGTTATGGTATTGAACCTAATTACAGCAATGGTGACAGATTTAGTTGCAGCAGAAGAAGAATTAACCCTTAATGATTCTGGTTGAACAGGAATTGGTAATGAATATTGGAACTTCAATTCTGATTGACAATTGGTAAATCAATTACAGAGATAGAATCCACGGATATAGGATCGAAGAGGAAAGATTTGAAGGAATTTGAAAAAGAAAAGGGAGGGAAATTGGCAGAGCCAATTTCTGCTACAAACAATGGAATTTAATATCTCAAAAATCTAATCTAACTCTCGGATTCTTCAGCCATTTATAGCATTTTCAGACTAACTAACTTCTAAACTAGCTAATCAGGTGAGGCCGTGTGGAAGTTCTGGAATCATCAGCTCCACTTGCGCATAACAGAAGCATAATTCTGTTATATCAGGTAGAAGGCGTGATTTGTAAGTCACGCCTTTCTTCTTCTAGCTGAGCAGCTGCGCTTTTCACCAAACTGGAACACGCCTTCCTCTTCCTTCAAGCTGGAACACGCCTTTCCGTTATTCTGGATCACGACTTCTGTATTTCCTTCCTACTCCATGACAGTTCCTCCCAAAAAATGGCAACGGCAGTCCTGGAAAACTTACCCAGACAGGAGCAATCAAGACCTCCTTGTTAGCTTTGAAATCCAAAGACCATTTGGAGATTGTCATGGGCGAGCTCCTTATATACCATGTGCGGCGAACGAATAACCGAGTGTAATCTTCTTCCACTGTTGGGCGGATGAGCACATGATTCGCATCCAGCAAGGCCACCGCACAGTCCCCCTTCAGCCCTAGCGATAGAAAAAACCTCCTTACAGCCTCCATAGGAGGTCGACTGTACGAGAATCTGCCCACCAGAGCTTGTTGAAATGGCCGCGCCAATTGCAGTATATCTTTCTTCGCAATGCTGGTTCCCTCTATATGTGGATATTGTCCCTGGGTCAAAAGCTTCAGCGCTACTGCTGGCTGTTAGTGCCGCTGCAAAGCTCTTCGTCAAGAGCGGCGCCTCTCCTACCGTCCTCTCCGACGGCTGGAGTGCTGCCATGGCTAACGACGGAACCCCTAGAAACCCTAGCTTACCTTATTTAGCCGAGAGAGAGAAGGGTTTTATTCTTATGTCTTCATAAACTTATCCAAAAACATTACATCATTCTATATATTTCTTTTTAGTTACAAATCTATTGTCAAACATAATTAACAACAAATATTTAAAAAAATCTACAACAAAACACTACAGAGAGCGAACTTTAATGCCATAAAAATCTCAGCAACTAATTTAGAGATATAACCTGTGCCAGAATGCTAGTTTGACTAAATTTTTGAATAATTTGAAGACTAAATGGAATCCTCAATAAAAGTTAGGAACCTTCACAATAATTGACTTGGCCTAAAGTCTTTAAATTATTTGGAAAAATAGCAAAGAATGGAATCTCCCTCCTTGACTAGTAACTGGTGGGATGACAAGGCTGACGATTGTTGTGGGCCCCAACAGGAGCCATCCCCAACCCTTTCCGTCCTATGTTTTCAGAATCGGACCAAGTATCGACTCGGTCAACTTCAGGGGTCAGGGGTCAATGGGTTCAACCGGGTTCAATAGGAGTTGAACCAGATGACGTCATAAATAAAACAATATTTAAAAATCAAAATATTATATGTAAAATACCTAATAACATGTTAATATTAATAAATGTATATTCATATATATATATTTGATATTTCAAATATATTTAACAAGAAAATACAATGAAATTAGAACAATCAAATAGCAATTTATATTATTTAATGAGCATTAACAAGTTTAGAATTAAAATTATGGACTTAATTGAAAAATAACACCAAACTTTAAGAAAATATTGATGAAGTATGGAATATTTGAGGTATATTAATAGTTTTTAACAATTTAGGGGTCAAAACATAATATTGAAAAAGTTTGAGTTTTTTTAAAAAAAAATGCTGATTGAACCGGAAAATTAGATTTTTTCTGGTCAAACCCAGTCAAATCCTATTTTTGACCGAATTTTTACTTATCCAATTTTTAGCATAACTCGGACCGAACACTTGACCAGTTCCCGGTTCGATCGATCGAAGCAGCCAGTCCGGTCCGAATTTTAAAACACAGTTTCCGTCCCATGACTATCCAACTGGATGTCTCTCTGTGACCCATGCCACTGCTAAAAATAAAATTAAGACCATCAACACTTCCATAGGTATGAAACTAGTACAGATTGAACTTTATTAATCCAAAGTACATAATCTACAAGCTGTGTCACTTAGCTGGAAACCACAAATTGTATAACACAAGTTTACTGTCCTAGGCATTTTAGCTAAAACTTACAAGCAACGTAGCAAAAGTTCCAATCCATGAAGCTCTAAATGTTCTGGAAAATCGTCGTGGGCTCAGAACCTCAAGCTCTTGATATCTCTTGCTTAAGGAAAACAATTTGGAAAGGAAACTCATGACTCGTGGAGCTTATGCTCACTAAGACTTTAAGATGTAAAATTTATAAATTTGCATGATCTACTTTTAAAATATTTTGTTTCAATAGCGTATAGCAATGAAAAGGAAGTTAAATGATAGTTGTAGTTAATATTCAAATAATCTTAACAATTACCGTTATGAATATACTTGAAGTACTTTCCATTAACTACATTCTTTGTAAGTGGTGTGTGACATGTTAAATTAGGTATATTGAAATTACCCCTATTATTGTGGTCACTTCGGCTTTGGATTTGTTATTTATGGGGATTTGAAGTTGGAATGTTCATGTTTCTTAAAAGTTTATTTATCTAAATTTCACATGGTGGTTATCAGTTTTGGGATTGTCTTGGGAGCTAAATACATTGCAAGGCAATGTTTTAAAACCCAAATAATTGAACCGGTGAAGTGATGGGGTCGAGGTTCAATTAGTCCGATCATTTCAACTCCGGTTCAATATCCCATACATATCATCCAATAAAAAATTAAATACTTCTAAACATACAATTTTTTAAAATTATAAATTCAAATAAATAAATTCTTATCAATTGTACTTACTAGAAAAAAATCTTAAATCCTACATAAACCACCACCATATTCTAATATTAAACAAAGGTCATTAAACTTCTGAACTTAAATAAAATCCAATAGAACTGTAAATGCTAAAACCACAACTAACATAAAAGCAATATTATAGTGTTCCAACTTACATGTTCAATTGTCTAAATATTAGAATTCACAAAAAACAATATAAAAACTCATATAAGTCTTGAAAACAAAAAAAAAATTCATTTTAGTGTGTAGGAACTAGGTATTAGGTTTAGATAATTTTAGTCAAATTTGTGAAAATAAAAAAAAAAACTCTATTCACAGCTCGATCCAGTAGGAATGGATTGAACGGTTTTGACTGGTTCTTGTGTCAACTCAACATAAGCTATGAACTTGGATTGAACAGGCGAACCGACCGGTTCGGTCCAATTTTGAAAACATTGTTGTAGGGCTATGCCTACATCTAAAAAAGGGCAAAAGCCATCTCTAAAATCTGTTCCATTTCTATATCCATCTCATATGTGTTCAAATTATTTAGTTGACTCTCCTTTATATAATGAGATTTGTCTAGCGGATGTCCATTGTTTACTTATTAAGAAGTATTTCAGGTATTAACTTTTTGGAAACTAAAGATTAGTTAGGGAAAGTATATCAATGTAAGAGCAAGCAATAATTGTTAGTATATACATATATATATATATATATATATATAGTAGGTTGGGTGGAATTTACCTATGTTAATAAGTGTCTATTCAGCACTTGTTAGAAAAATTCAAGAAATATATAGTTCTTACCCATATAGAATAATTTTATTATAACTACAATTGCTAAATATGTTATGTATTATATAGATATATATTGTGAGAACCCTAGAATTTGCATATTTCCTTAGTCTATTGTTTCTTCTCATTTTCTCCTCTTAAGTGCAAATTTGTTAACTACTCGTTGGAAACAACGAAAGGCCTTGTTGTTATGTGTATTTATGTGCGAGATATGTATATAAAGTATATTAGATTGAATGAGTATACAAGTTAAACTTGAAGATAGGTATGTTCATGGTTTGAAAATGATTGAGTTAATAAGTTTTGATATAAAAGGATAAACGAATATTAAGAATGTTAAATTTATATATTAAGGTCAAACTTGATTTTAAAAGCTTAAATAATAAGGTAAGAATGATAAGTGATCACTTACGAATTATAAATTTACCATTGAAATCATTAATTTGCTCAAGAAGTAGGCTGTCCTGCTTGAATGTCTCGTTTCTTCAGGAAAATGAATTTTTGTCTTTGAATAAGTATGTAAAACCAATTTTAAAGTTTCAAACACGTTAATCGTGCAAAATATTGAGTTATTTGAGTCTCGCCAAGTTAGAATAATATTTCTTGATGTAAACTATTTTATTATTTTAAGATTAATTCCTTGAATTTCCGATAGCTAGTTTTAAGCGTTAATAACGTTAAGTGTTAATAGGAACCTTAGAATTAAGATGAATCGATATATTTTTGATAAACCGTTATAAGTACATTGGGTACACTTAGGAGGTTAAAATCTCGATAATTGAATTTTGCGAGATTAGTGTACTAGTAGGCATTCGATTTACACTTGGGGTAAATTTTGGAATTAGTTTAAGATGAGGGACCTAAGTGAAAGGTTGAACAAGTTGCTAAAAGACTAAAACAGCCTTCCTCCATTTCAAATCTACCATGCAGCCATGGAACATTCCAAACCAATCCAATACCTGCCGGTTCCACTTCCAATTTCATTCCAGCATTTTCCATTTTGCTATTGCCGACCAACTCCACTCACAGCCTCACCTTATATACATTACACTACTAATCACCACAACATCACAACTCCAATTGCTTTTCTGCCGTAAACTGTGAGGGAGCAGCATAGGAAGTATCGACTGGGAGAGAGTGAGAAAGAGCCGAGCTTCTTGTTTCTTTTCTTTCTGCCCGTAAACTAGAGAGGGAAGAGAGGGACTTGTGATTCAGTCTGCCTACCATCCGTGAGCTGGTGCAGAGCTTGAGACCAGAGTTCCTTCATCCAGCCGCAAGCCAGAGCAAGGGAGAGAGGAAGAGCTAGCGGTCTGCATTTTTTTATTTCTGGACAGCCGAGAGTGAGAATTGTTGCAGCTGCTAGTCGTGTGTTTTAGGCTTCAAGCTAAGGTAAATTCTGGACTTAGATGAATTGTTTATGGGTTGATGCAGCTCTCTATACGCATGCATGTGGGTTTGTGAGGTTAGATGAGGAATTGAGACTTAAGAAATCTGGTTTGGAAGAATTGAAGCTGCCGAAAGTTTGAGCTGGAATTTGTAACTCTAATTAGCTAATCTGTGATAATCTGAGCCTAGATGCACATTTAATCAACTAAAACCTGGATGATTAAGATTTGCATGAAGGTAGTTAACCTTGATTAAGTCAGAAAATTGAAAAGATACAAAATCAGGTTGCATGCAAGCCAACCGAGAGCAGGATTGTTTGAAATTCTGATTGAGTAATGTTTTGATGTTGTCCGAATTTGCTTATGGATCAAAATTGATAGATAGTTTTTTTATTTGGTGTTGCATGTAAGCTACGTGGTCTGAATTTTGGTTGCATGGCTGGAAATGTTAATGGAAGCTGAAGGATTGCTGAAACAATTTTTCCAGTTTAGCCGTTGAAGTTGTTTTGGAAATTGCATGGGTATTTTAACATGAATTTTGCTGGAAAGTGGTGGATCTTCATTTGGTTAGGGGTTTGATTAATTAAAATTAGATGATTAAGCTTTGTAGGAAGTTTATTGGTCCGGCTAAGCAAGGAAAAAAAATGAGATGGCAAGCGGCTACATGCAAGTTCATCCAAGGATGGTGAACAGAATTTCTGGATTTGTGGATGATTTCAGTTGCTGACCGAACTTGATTTGAATTGGTTATGATAAGTGATTTCATTAAGTAGCCTTGCATGTTAGTTTTGGGTACTAAATACTGTGATTTAGCTGTGAAAATCTGGACTCTATGACTAATTAGTTGCTGGAATTTTTCTTAGATATAGCCGAGAGGAAGAAACAGAGTTTTTTCCAACTTTTCCTTTTGAATCTTTGGTATAAATTTCATATTATTGTTCAAGATGCTCCTTAGCATGATAATTGCACTTTGCATGTTGAGCTGAAATGGAAAAAAAAAATGAGGAATTATGGAGAAAGTTTCAAATTTAAGCTACCAATTGTTGGAAAATTTTATCCTAGCTGATGACAGATTTGTGGGGATTTATTGGTGGAATAATTTGCTGAAATCATTTATCATTTAACTCATTTCATGTTGGACAAAATGCATGCTAAGTGCCTAGTGATTAAGGCAAGCTAAGGATGGAACTCTTGTTGAAAATGTTGGTATATATTCGCTGGAAATTTCTATATTGTTGCTAGCCGTACTAGTTCAAGCTCTTAGTGAGTTATTTTTTTGGATTTGAGTATTGTTTGCTTCAGTTTAAGTTGAGCAGATTATAAACTATATGTATAGTGATTTTAGCAAGAAAAAGGGGAAAGTTTAATGGATATTTTGGATTCTTGGAATCATTTGGAACTCAAGTTGGCTGTAGTTTTTGTTCTTGTTTTGAATTAATTGGTGTTTGAAAGTGCGTATTGGTTGTCGAGAGCTAATGATTGATGAAGCTCTTGACCATTTGAGTAGTTTTGCAATAATTTAATTTTTGGTGAATTTGTTCAAGTGGTTGGTTGAAATGTACTTGGAAGATCCATGGGTTGTGATTTGGGATTGCTTTAGTACCTAGGACTTCCTTTGTTGAATTTTAATTGTACTGGATTTGATTGAGGCCTAGGGCTAATGATTGATGAAACCCTAGTAAAATTGATATTTGGCTTGTAATGTTTCAATCTTGGTGACTTGGGAATCCATTGTGCAAATGAGCTAGAATTGTGAAGATCGTTTTGGTTGTTTGAACTTGAATACTTTCAAATCAAGTTTCGTGGAAATACTTTGTTTTAATATCAAGTGATAGCATTTGAGGTTAGTATGTTATTATTAAAAATTTAGATATGGGGACTTTTAAAACCTTGCCGACTAGTTAATTCTTTTCTTTTGCTTAAACTAGTTTTATTACCTTTAGGGAATAATTGTATCTAACTTCTAAACTTTAAGTTTTTCATAAAACCATCCTTGACTAGTTGTTTTAAAGGAAATTTGGAAAAACACTAGATTTGAATAATTTCAAATTACAGACATAGAAAACTTGTTCGGCAAGAAAACTCGTTTGAACCAATTTGGTTCTAGTTTGCCTCTAGAGGGGAAATACCTTTAAAGAAACCACACGAAACATTTTATTCCTTTACTAGCTTTGATTTTTAGAAATTTATTGACTTGTTGCGGGAAATTAAATTAGTTTTATATAAGATAACTTTTTATAAAACAAGGGTTTGCTTAGTAAAATTTATAGTTTTTAAAACTTGGATTTCTAGGGTTTAGCGAGGACGCGCATTTCGATTCCCAGCGTGAGTTGTGACTTCACTCTTGGTGAGTGTTCTTTGTTTGTTATACTCCCTTGACTTATTGGCTTGATCTTTTTGCTTGATAATGTGTTAAACTTGATCTTATTGCTTGATAATGTGTTAAATGCTTTCAATGATTGTCAAAACGAGTTTTCAAGGCGAGTGTGTACTTTATCGCACTTAGCCTAAATGATTGTGAAATTTTAATGATTGAACGATTGACATGTTACTTGCGCATGAATGTAAGCCTTTTGGGCTGAACTGGCCATTGCCCCTTGTTACCGGTCGTCTCGAGCCAGAAGCGGACTCGGTCGGGCGATTAGGGACCTGAGTGAACGTTCCGGTATACTCGAGTATTACCTTGTAGGTTGGTGGAGCCTGGCCAAAAGCCAGGGACGGGGTGAATGAGAGGAATGAACGAATGAATGAACGAGGGATTTTACTTATACAAAATGCATTTTGCAAATGACTGGAGGAATAAGGGGAAATGTCAGGAGAACGAACGAACGAACATATGGCTCCCTGTGAGCCTGTATCCTTTTCATGAATGTGTTTATTGCTTTATTTGTGTTTGTATCTTGAATTATTGGTTATATGTAATGAATGCATCGATTTTCTTGTTGCCTATGTGTTCGGAACCTCACTGAGTTTTAGCTCACCACACGATATTTGTTTTCCTTAATAGGTTCCGGAAATCGAGAGACTTGAAGTGTATCTTATCATTTTGTAAATATTATTTCGAATCGTACTTGTATCTTTGTTTTGGGTTGTCAATTGAAGCTGGAAAAGTGCAAACCCTAAGATTTGGCTTGTATGAATTTTATCTGAGCTTTATGAACTTACTGTGTGGTTTGTATTGTATATTTGAATTTATGTGGTGATCTGGTCGGAGATGTATTTAGGAGTGAACGGGTGGATGTTCAATGGTAAGGTTATCTCTGAAGTTAATGTGTTTTAGTATTCAAGTCGTTTAAAAGTTGGCATGTTCGGATGGCGAATTGTGTTTTGGTTTAGGTTATACGTGGATATTTGGTCTGTTTGCTTGCGTGAGTCCTGGCGAGAGTTAGGCAGGCGACCCGCCAACCCTTTGGTTCGCCTTAGGGAGAAGTGGAGCCGTCATATATATATATATAGATATATCCCTCAAGTATAATAAAGAGAGAAGGGGAGTTACTGTAGCAGTCCAAATGGTTGCCACATGACTTCCCTTCTTTTTAACAAGTGGCATACTCCTTTTGAGGATGGTGATTTAAGTTCTTTTCTTTTTTCTTTTTTCATTATTTTTCGCCTTATTTTTTCCTTCCTTTTTGACCAAGACAAAAATCTACACAAATCCTAATGTACCGTGGCTTCATCCCTTCCCACGCTTTACCTCGTTACCCGCTCCCATGTTTTACACCTTTCTCTTTCAATGTTCTTTTTCTAAATGAGGCAAATTTACTAACATAGCTCATATTGTTAATTTTCTTTCTAAAATTTTGCCAATGTATTCTGATTTATACTTTTCACTGGAACATTATATGTTAAATGATGCTATTAGACTTTGAGTTGCGAGTTGAATGAGTTATTTTTTTCTAACGATATTGACACAGTTTGTCATGCTATTATTATATTTTCAAATAAGGACATGTGAAGGTGTATGTATTTGTTAGAATTAATTTTACAAAAATTTTTTCATGCTTTTTTTTCAGTTAATTTTTAACTTAGGACTGTCTTATTTTTGGGATAATGTTTCAAATTAGCAATGCTAAACGAAAACACTATCATGTTGAATCTATATTTTCCATATATTTAATTCTTATATTGATGAAATTTTTGTAAATAAAAATATAATTATATATATTTTAAACAATATTTTAGATGAGCCTAAGCTGTGCCTTGCATAAGCTGAAGTTTAGCTGACATTGCTTCTTTCATTGGGAAGGATTGCACTCGCTTGTAGCTTGAATATGCTGCCGAAAAATGACTCAAGTTTTTCTAGCAGCCGGTTTTCACTCTGATTTGTTTATAACAAAGTACAAAAAAAAAAAGCATTCTTCAATCACTCTGCATTCTTCACCTAATCAGATTAGACAAGTGCTTTCTTTGTAAGAGTTAGGTTGTAGTTCATAGAAATGTCAATTTTTGATAAGCTATCAGCTGTACTTTATCTTTTCATAGCCATTAGATTCAAATATAAAGTACTAGATTAGTTCAGATTGAATGGTCCAACTTTGAATAGTGCAGTCCACGCTACTACGTACACTAATAGTTGTTGTCCCGCTTCATTTCTCTTCCATTCGCACATACCAGAAACAAATCTTCCTTCACTTTCTTGCTTTCTGATCCTTTGGTAATACCATTTTTATTAGCTTTTCCTTCATCATATATATGCATTTTGTAACATATAGCTTCTTTTACATGTTTTCTGTTTTCACGTTGCAGCATTGCTTTTAGCTTTGAAGATTTGACTTGCACCATCACTTTACTTCAGGTTAGTCATATTACTCATAACTAGCCTGCCTAATGTTTGATAAAATGCTTGTTAAGCTTTCTTAATGCTTCATATTTACAAATTTCATAAGTATTGGTAGTTACTTGTTATTGAATTATATATTCTGTGTGCTTATGATTGTGAGCTCCGTTAATGAATTTTCAAGTAACATGGTTAGTCAGTTAGTCTAAGCTATTTGTTCATGTCAGCCATTTGATTGTCTGCCTTTTGTACTCTTATCATGTATTGGCCATTAGATTTGAATGATCATCTTTGAAGCAGTTTACTAACCCTTTATGTCTGCTTTTTAATGCTAAACAGCATGGTTGTGTTTGACACAGAAGGTTGAAGTTTACAAGACTTGCTTGTCTTCCTTTCGTCTCATTGTGCTGTGATTGTTGCTCATTCCGGTGGAAAAAAATGCAGTAGGCTTTCAGTTGCTTCTTTCCTTATTGCTTGGTCAGTTCTTATCTGCATTAAATTTCGTCACATGTAATATGTTTCTTTTTACATGAATGTTTAATGCTTGCCTTTTGTGACTTTTACCATATTATTGTGTACCTTACTTTCTTCTTCCTGCTATCTACTATATTTGCCATGCAGCTTTCGGTTTGTCTCTTTACTATTTTACTCATTGTCTCTGTCACTGCTTATTTCGCCAACATATGTTATTAGTGAAGCTTATTCTGACAGTGTAGATGGTTAAAATTGCTGAGTTATTAGTGAAGCATATTCTGTATCTTTTGTCCGAGAATAAGAAGTAATTTTAGCTTAACAAGGTTCAAAGTAAGAATGTTTGCATGGAAAAATAGTGGATATACAAGAAGAAAGAACAGGAATGACAGGAAGAGGGAACTTCCTGTGTTCCATCGATCTAAGTGAATACAGCTTGCATTATTATGAAAACATCAATGAAACATTTAATGCCTAGAAAAAGAGACTTTCAACATATGCACATGTAGATATATTGCTAATGTTAATTAGAAATGTAATATGAACTAACTAAAAATTTTTGGGCAAGGAGTTGCAACTTCCACACAATTTCAAATGACAGAAACATAACCCCAGCTAAGTGTCAATCTGAAAAGGCATATTGGACGTAGAGGTAGACCCATGGGGCTAAGGACAGGATTTGCCTTCTGTGCACTCAATTCAGGTGGGTGATGATATCTACAAGAAGCCCCAAACTTACAGTCCCTATATTTCATTTAATACTGGCATTCAGGTTGGCCAGGTCTTTCTGGAAAAGCATGTTCCCTCTGGCTGCTTCCTGAAGGACCAGCAGCAGGTGGAATGGATAGATACTGTCCTGTATATGCTGGAGCAGAAGGAGACAACTGAGATATTCCATAAATATGGCCAGCTCCCACAGCAGGTTGAGTACTTGCAGTGGCTGCAAGACTTACAGGTGTCTACAAAAGTTTACATTAGTCAATACACTTTAATAGGGACAAATATGAAAAGATTTTGACAAAACAAACAGGCTCAAATGCACATACTGGGTAAGAAGTCCAAGCCGGAAGAGGAACCATTGCAGGGGGAAGCAGCATAGGACCATATGTACCAGGGATGTATGAACCTGGAAGTAGAGTAGGCCTTGGAACTGGCCAGTTTCCAGCCACTACAACATACTGTTGAGATGATTGCACAGAAGGAGATTGCACAGGAGGATAAATAGCAGGCGCGGGTTCAGTTGCTGGTGCAGGCAGAGGTCCAGGTCCAGGTCCAGGCGCTGGTGCTGGCATTTGAACACCGGCTGGCTGTGGATGATGATATTTACAGGTGACACCATACTTGGACTGCCCTGTTTTCACATAATATGAGCATTCCTTTTCACCCTGTGACAAGAACTTTGTGAGCTAGCTCAGAAGGACACATGAAAAATATTGATAATCATAAGGCTAAAAATGAATAAGACGTCAAGAAGGAAAAGGCACAAAGTACAGACTGGTCGCAAAGGGTACCCAAAAAAATTAAGAGTCACAGGTGTTTGAGAGCCACTTCCTTGCCTTGGATGTTGATACTTGCAGGAAGCACCAAATTTGCAATTTCCAGTCCTCATGTAGAACTACAAGATTTAGTGAAGAACAGAAGCAACGTGAGATAGAAATTCACAACAAAAGCACATGATCGTGCCTCTGCAACATCAACTACATAAGCTATCTACTATATTTGCCATGCAGCTCTCGGTTTGTCTCTTTACTATTTTACTCATTGTCTCTGTCACTGCTTATTTCACCAACATATGTTATTAGTGAAGCATATTCTGACAGTGTACATGGTTAAAATTGCTGAGTTATTAGTGAAGCATATTTTGTATCTTTTGTCTGTTATATGCTTTCATTGCTCGTTTTTACGTAAACTTTTGCTGTTTCAACTTTCAATATAAAGCTGTTATATTCAATAAGTTTATTTATTATCAGGCAATATCTTCTGCTTTTCATTATTCGGTTCCACAGTTGATGAACCAAACGGGTAAAGTTGTTGAACCACATTCATGTGGTTATGCAGCAAAAACAGCTGATGTTAGCTATCTTAGCAACCATCAGTGTGCTGGTATAGGCATGAGGAACAATAGTTCTGCTTGCACACCAGAACAACTGATTACATTGCCTACTGAATATGTAGGCAGATCACAAACCAAAAAAACAGCTAAGCTTGAGCTGTTCTTCATCACAGAAACATACACAATCTACTCTGTTGTCTGGTACAATTAGCAGAGAGTACAGTCTTGTACATAATCAATCTTCTCATTCAAGCTCTACTACAAATTTGAGTAGAGATATGCTTATATTGCAAGCGGCTCCTTCGAGTAGCAATACTTCTATCCTTCTGGATAGACATCTAGGTAGTGTCTTCTATTCTCATGAAGATTGTCCTTCAGTTTCCATAGATTCTCATGGTACTAATATCTGAACTTCTACATATGACTTTTAGTAGTCAATAGTGAACCTGTTGAAGAATTAGCTAATCAAAGAAATCATGGTCAAAATAAAAGAAAACGTCCAGGTTAGCTTTGACCTTTATTACTGATTTAAATTCATAGTATTAGTAGGCATTTAAATTATTGGTTACTTCAGGTATTATTGCTTTTGGTTACTTCAGGTATTGTTATTGGTTACTTCAGGTATTATTTGTTTCTGTTATCCATTTAAATTATTGGTTACTTCAGGTATTAGTAGCCATTTAAATTATTAAATTCTATTATTTTTTTGTTACTCATTTAACTATTTGATTTGTGCATTAGTTTGTACATGCAAAATCAAATAGACACCTTAATAAATTTCAATCCAAATGGAAGATTGTCTATTTAAAAAATTCTATTATCATTACAATTTAGAATGAATAACTTACGTATATCCATTCATTTATACATATTTAACTTTTTAGCAAATGTAGTCTAAAAACTTATTTAAGATTTTTCACTTTTAAATAAATTTTTGATATCTTTACTTAGCTTTCAGCTATATTTCAGTAAAATACATTTCTTCCCATTTACTACTTTTTAAAATGAGCTATTTTATACCATTAAACAAAATTCCCTTTGCATATTGCTTTATAATAAGGTTGTGTTTGGATTGCATTTTCCGTCATTTTTCATGGAAAAATTACTGTAGCGATTTGATATATGTGAGGGAAAAAGGTGATAGGGAAATGTGATCACGGAAAACGACAATATTTTTCAACGGAAACAAGCAATCCAAACAAGGCCTAAATTTTCCACATTCCTTGCCACCAATCAATCTCAGCGGGCACAGCCCACCCCTACAGCCCTACTAGTTACATCTACCTAGTATATAAGAAAAGAGCCAGATTTAATGCTTTGCTTTCCTCTTGCCACGTGGTTTGTTATGTATCTGACAAGTGGCAAGTTGTTTAGTCTTCTATTTGTTTTCCTTCTTTTGCTATTGCCCCGTTTTCCCCTCAAATTGCATTCCCCTCAAATTGCATTGAAGACCCCTCAAATTGCATTGAAGCCTATTCTGTGCAGAATTCAGCCTACCTATTCTGAGCAAGTCAGTCCCAACCAGCTATGCTACCGCCGTTGAACCCATTTCTTGCCTTTGTTTTCCTTCTTTTGCTATTGCCCCGTTTTCCCCTCAAATTGCATTCCCCTCAAATTGCATTGAAGACCCCTCAAATTGCATTGAAGCCTATTCTGTGCAAAATTCAGCCTACCTATTCTGAGCAAGTCAGTCCCAACCAGCTATGCTACCAAACCCAGCATCTCTTTCCCAAATTGCCGTTGAACCCATTTCCTGCCTTTCCTCTACCGCACGGCTATTCTTAGCACAAATTCGGCGCATCTGTCCTGAGCAATCCCCAATTCCAGCCGTAAAAAGTTTTGATTTTCCATGATTTGAGCGATGGGTTTTGTGGCTTCCTTCTTTAAGCCAGCAGGTCAGCTGCTACTCCTGCAGCCGCTTCATTTGAACGGTAGCCGCTTCATTTGCTGACCGTTCACATGGTCTTTGTACTTCAGAGCAGCAGAATTGGGTGCAGGTCAACTGCTTTGCTTACACTAACTGTTTTTCCCTCTTTCTCTGATATCCGATTAACCCATTTCTGTATCAATTCCGTCTCATGTTGCCGAATTCTTGGAGCCCCACGTGATAGTTGTACTTCAGAGGAGTGAAATGGGGAACTTTTTGTTAGGTATGCCATTCTATTTTGATCAGCTTTGGTGTTCAATTTTCCGCCTAAATTATGCTTTCTATTCAACCTTCATCATCCGTATGATTACGATTACAATTATCTGCTTGGATGTGATTTTTCCCTTATTCCAGTTATGCTGCGAAGTAGCGTTCCTATCCACTTAGCCTGTACCTTTTCCAGCGGCTGACGAAATGGGATGCACGTATTTATCAGTGCATCGTGCTGCCTTCTCTGCCTTGTGAGCTGCAATCAAAATCCTCCGACCCTTTACACCTTGTTCTTTGGAGCCTCTCTGGTGAGAAAAAAACTCCCCCTTTTTCCCCCCAAATTTTCCTCTTATGAATAGTTCTCAGATTAATAAATTCTAATATACAGATATATGTTTCAATTCATAGGTTCCTTTTGCTGCGGTTCCTTCGACCAACCTTTTAACTTGAAGGTCAGTTTGCTGTCCTCCTTCAATCTATCCACAGCTTTTCTTTTTTTGAGTGCCTATATTTTCATAAGTGAAATTTCACCTTTCCCTTTTCTTTTTTGTAGTTTTTCTTCAGTTTCTGCTTCATTTATTTTAAGTTTATTGGTGCTATTTGTTTTGTGTTATCCTTTATGAAACAAACGATTGCTTATTTGAGCAGGTGATTTTGTTAATTTGAATATTTGATTAAAAAACTTTCTTATAGACATAGCCTTACAAAATTATTGCTGAGTACCAGTTTAAACGATGAATATTGGGTTGTAAAGGATGCATTATAGGGTGTGTGGAATAGTTGATTGTATGCTATCTTTATCATATTCTGGCCTTAAACTGTGAATGGCATATAGTTTAGAGAATGATAAGTTAGAGTAATTTATTTAATTTTAAGATTGAAGGCATAGGGAGCTGGAATTTATAAGAAAGGCTTTAAAAGACAAAACGAGTTTAAAATAAAATCACATAATATTTTAATGTTACAGACCTATTTTGGTTGACAGTGAATAGAAGGCATATACTTTTACAAAAGCTTAAAATGGTTAACTTGGAAAATATGCAGAAATTAGTGGCATTAAAATTTTAGCAAATGAAGCTGTCATAGACATTGAATGCCTGTTACTAAAATTTTAGCTAAGATTTCAGCTTGACTCTAATGTATGATCTTCAGGTAGCTAAAGTAAGCAAAAGCTCTCGAAAATGTCAAGTCATATTAGACAACAGGCATTCAATATGTCTATGACAGCTTGATTATCTCAAGCTTAGATTTTTTTTTGGGTTGGTATCTCATGCCTAGAATAGACTAAATAACAATTTTTTGCTCAGAATTAAAAGCTGTTCACCCATTTGCTGATGTTATTCTAAGTAACTGAGCTGTCCTATTGGTTTGCATATAATGGGTGTTCTATCGAATCAGCTCACATTCCAATGGCCATCACAACTGCAGAAACCAATGAAATAATTCCAGACCTACAAGCTACTGTCCTGCAGCCTACCAAGAAGACTGAATTTTTCAGTCCATCAACCAAAAAGATCCTTGATGCCATTGCTGAATCATCTACTGCTGCAAATGAACTGCCGCCTGCAGTGACAACAGCAAAGAGGGCCTTGGTTTTTGGAACTGTGCCTCCTGGAATTGGTTTGGATTCTGCTGAAGCTAATACACCTACCTTGCTGTCCACCAATGCACCTGGAAGTCCCTTGAAGAAGCAGCGTGACGATGAACTCTGAACTTCCTTGAAGCCTTTTGAATTCTTCATTTTGCTAATGTTAAAACACTTTACAGCTGCATTAATATTGACATCCATTAAGAAATTGTTCTTTTGTGCACCTTAATGGATCTCAATATGTGATCTTTTGTAATTGCAGCCTATGATTGCACTTTATATTTGAAGATGTTAGGCTATTTATGAAACTACTTGTCAACCTTTTGTCATCTTCTTTTATCTGTTGCAATACTAATGATTGGTGATGTTTTGTTTAGTCTCATATTCTTAGCTACATACTTGATTGGTTATTATTTGCTAACAGATTATAGGGGGCCTAGGCTGTGCTTAGCACAGCCGATAACCCCCTAGTATATATATAAAAACCTAAGGCTTCTTCTCCCACGTTGATCCACGTGGCAAAATATGGGAGAGAAGCAACTATTGTGTTTTTTTTTCCGGCAATAACCTCATAAAGTGTACCCTGGTCTAAACAGTTGATAACTATTCTAGGGCATTTTTGTCCTTTTAATTAAAATAACGTGTTTGTCCTTCTAAACATAATAGGCATCCAGAACAGTAACTCACTATTTTGGCTGAATTTTGGTTTTTCACCTGCACTTTTTCTTCTGTTCATCCGCGTCTTTCCCTTCTTCCTCTGTACCATCACTTTCTGCTTCTTTTGACTTTTAGTTTTAGCCTACCATCTTTCTGCTTCATTCCTGTTTCTTTCCTGTCTATTTCTTTTTCCTCTCATCAGACGAAAGGAAGAAGCTGCAGTTCAACTGCTTTAGCAGATAGTGTCTTCTCCTTTATTCAATGTCAAATAAACTCTTTTTTTTTTTGTAATTTCTTGCTCAGAATTTGCTTACCCACAGGATAATTCTACTTGGAAGGAGGAAAATGGGGAACTTTTGGTTAGATTAGGTTGTACTTCTTGGCCAAAAAATCAGCAAATTTTTCCCCAAATTATGCGTAGCCTTCAGATTCATCTTATAGATAATTCTTTCAGGATGGCATTTTGGGGAATATTATCCCCCAACTACAGCCGACTTTGTGGCCATGGGGATGCTTTTCTTCTTTGCTTGGCTTGTATAGATAAATTTGAGTCTTGGTTTTGATTGTCAAAATTCATTTTTTTTCCTATTTTATTAGTTTCAGTGTTGTTGAATGTGTTCTTCTAAACTTTTAATACAAATTTAGCCCCATTTTAAATATGATTACGACATGTTTTGATCCTTTCGATATTACTCTAATGACTAAAATAAGTTCTTGAATAATATTTTTCATTCTCTAAACATTCAATGCATTGCTTTTTAGTTTTTTTTTCTCTTCTTATTTTATGACTGACAACATGGAAAATTTTCAGGAAAGTATTGGAGGATTTGGGTTTTTTTGAATTTCCCTTCTCCAAAATTCTGTTCCTTCTACTTGAAGTTGGCTTGAAGGTAAGATTTTTTTTCCCCTTTTGTAACTCTTAAGAAATTTAGTGAATGACTTCTCTTTATGGGGACAACCATTCTACTAAAAGCAATTTGTGTTCTTTGTTCTCTGTTTTACAGATGGCTAGCTGCCATGGAAGCAATCATTCTACTGAAAGCCATTTTTACATTTTCTCCTCTGTTGTACAAATGTTCCTTTTCTTTCATGTAAAAAATAATATTTTAAGCAGAAGGTGAATAAATGTAATCCCCAAAAATTGGTATCTTCATTGTAAAGGTGTATGAATTTTATACTTTTTAAATGGAAAGGATATTATGTAATTTCATTTAAGAAGGTTCTACCTTTGCTTCTTTATTCTTAGATTAAACATTTACAAATGCAACATAGTATAGGATCTTTTGAACATTTACAGATGCAACATAGACTACATAGTATAGGATATTTTGATTTTCATTGGAGAGATGCTACTGCTAGAAAGCAATAATTTACGCACTTAATATTTTCCATATCTTGCCAGTAAATGTATTTGGCATGCTATGTTTACAACCTGATGACCAATGATGCAAGCAATCCACAGAAGTTTTTCAATTATACCACTGAACTTAATAAAATTTTCAACAAGAATCTCTAATATCGGATTTCTTTTCGGCTAATACTTTTATCCTCTAGCCTAAAAATGCTTTTAAAGAATTTTACACTTAAAAAGAAAAAAGAGCAGCAAATAATAACAGTATTTAGGTTGTTATTTCAATTAATAAAAATTAAAAAATAATGTTCAACCATTTCTTCAATTTTAATAGATGGGCGTGAGTTATGGTAAGCACTTTATTACATTATATACATCTACATAAGAATTGTCACTACTTACAATTTAGGTGCTTTGAGCCTCTGAATTATATTTTCTACACAATATGTTGGGAATTGGTTGTGCTATTGGATTTAGATGAATGATTATTTAGTCTGATGAGAATTTTGAACCTTTTCAAATGGGTAATTTATTTCTAATTTAGAATAAAATTAGATACAATTGTGCCCAAGTTTAAAAATAAGAGTGGCAAGAAATTTTTCAATATTTGTTACACAATAGATTGGGCATTGGCTATGCAAGGCACAGCCAGAACCATTCTAGTATATATAATGTGTTAGGTGGGTGACAGGGTGGGAATGGGGTGGAGACATACTCCCCGGTCTCCTATCCCGCCCCGGCGACACTCGACCCTAGACTTACGTGTTCTGGCAGATCAATCAACAAGCTATCATTTTAATCGCTGAGTCCTAAAAAGGGATATTATGCCTCTAGAGATGAAAATCAAGCTATCTTATGAGCTACACTATTTTGGAGTACAATCATGCGCAAATGCTAACTTTTTACTGAATCAATTGGCATGTCAGGAGATAACCGAATCGAGGAATGAAATAAAATTGAACGGGCATGGCAATGGATCCAATAGGTGAGGCTTACTAGAAATTGATATAATATTATATCAAAAAAGGAAACTGATATAGTATTGATTGAATACTGATGTCATATGTCAGCCATCCATTGCATGATTATCCATTAATGAAAAAAATTCCTCGTTCCTGTCAAACAGGGGTGCAGAATTGGCTCTAGTTACCGTAAGGAAATCAACATGACAAGCCAGAAATTTTAAGTGTGAGGTCTCAAACTCGGGACTTCCCACCTATATTCTCATCATACTATCCAATTTATCCCTTCGTCTGACAAGTCAAAATTGATTCTCTCCAAAAAGGTATGGTAGAACATAGGTCAAAATTAGCATAGCAAATTATAATATTGAAAAATTTAATATGCATGCCTTTCATGTGAATGCAATCAAGTTTCAAGTATGTTTGAAAACCATAACAATTTAGTTAATTGGATGAGCATGCCAATAAGCCACGAATTAACATGCTTAACAATATAGAGATGCTCTAATATGATATAAACAAATAAAAAGGTCTACTAGTTTAACCGTAAACAGAGTTCTCTCTAACCATGATTGTGTTACCAAATTTAATCCCTTGACATCCAAGAGTATTCCAGTCTATGCGTAAGTAGAAACAAATTTGTATAGATAGAGTATCACGGAGTTATTTATATGCCAGGCCATGAATGCTTCCTCAGGACCGTAAATTCAGAATTGAGAATATTGCTGTATAAAGTCTTTAATATACTTGACAATTTGATTGAAGATATCAAAATATTTTTACATACTAATGAATCAGTCAGGATACCAGATGCAGTCATGTGGGTCACTTTGTGCCTATAAGCATGCTACATTTGTATGATCAGCATTAATGGAAGGAGCAGAACAATGAAAATATGCAAATTGTGTATCTCAATGTTCTTTATGATTTTGACGTCCATATTATTTGAAGAAGTCGACCCTGTGCTCGGTCCATCCTTAGAAAATAATTGTGAGAAGATAAGCCTAATGTCATTATGGTTTCTATCGATAGAAGGTGTTTAGCAATTCACAGCCTTTAGTGTTGCACTTTGTTTGTTTGACTGTCGTAGCTGAAGAGATCCATGGAATCAATGCTTCTGTTAATTTCCACAGATTAATAATATTATCCATTTTTTTGTGGGTATTTCGAATTTTCTGGACTTTTAATTTGAAGTACTTGACAAACACATATCGACTAAAGAAACCAAAACAGTTGATATACATATGATCATGTTTTTGCTTAGAACTGATTGTCACCTTTGCATTCCAGGGAGCCGGAACAAGCACTTCAGGAACTGCTGGTGAAGCAGAGCAGGTCATTGAATGACTAGTCTCCTACTCCACAACAGAGTTGCAACCACCATTTCACGACTATGGCTCCGCCTCTGTGAGGTTAAAGAGATTTTGACATTGTCTATTGGGAAAGCTAGTAAAAGGGATGGGGTTGGATAGTTGGATCCTTAATTAATGTGTGTGCCTATTTCTCATAAGAATAATTCGCACGGACTCCCGTACGAAACATACTAGTATTTCTAGGTGACAAGTGTGTATTTTGTGAAACTATAGAACTGTCTTGTGTAATAGATATGCAAAATTGTGCCCTCCTAGTCCTGTTTATGATTTCAAGTGTGCCCTTCTGGAATTCCCGTCCGACCCCCAACTCCTCTTACTTGTATGTCAAGCAGCAATGCTGTTAGCAATGGCTCTGGCGACCTACATTAGTTATGTAGCTAGATAGAAGCATATTTTATTACAAGATACATTATTTGTCTAGCTAGACAGAAGTATAATTTATCTAGCTACATTATTTTCACCAGTTGCAAACCTTAAACAAGAAGCTCAAAAATGCTTGTTAAAAAAATGTGCAACATGAAAAATTGACACATAAGGTGATCATCATGTTAAAATTTCAATGTCTGTCCGACCAAGTATTATACCACTTGCAAGCCTAAATGTGACTCTCAAATGGTGGTTTGAAAAAAAAAACTCATATAGTACAATACAAGTATAAATCATGACACCAATAAGGCATGAATCAAATTGTCAAGGTTCCAAAAATCTTTCCCATACAATTTGGAGCGGACTAGGGGTCCGGGGACTCCTTGACAAGTTGGATCATTTTGTATGTTAATTCCTGCAACTCAAAATTTGCCTATACCAACCATTAAGACTTTCAAGAAAATTTGCTTTTTCTAATTGGTTCTAGGCAAATATTAGATATTGCTAGCCTCAACTCCCAAGCTATAACAAGTGTAGGGGAAACATAAGCAACAAAAATAAGACCATGATCAATCAAGATCTTACTTATGTGATTGCAACCAATCACATATAGCTTAGAAAGGAAGCGTGTAGTCATGGACCTCTGTCGCCCCAAATTGGGAGTACATATCCAAAGCAGCAGTTCTGACTGCGTCCTCAGAAGCTAAGCCATGTCAAATAGCAAAGCGATGAGCGGACTTTGATATGCTCAGATCTGCAAAAAGAGAGCAGGCTTCAATAAGATTCAACATGGTAACTGTGTTAAGATTTTCTTCAACCAGCTTCATCTCTCGGAAAACAGCAATTGCTTCGCCAGGCATGTCCCAGTAAGTGAATGCTGCAATCATTGTGCTCCAAGTGATTGCATCTCGGTGCTTCATCTGACTAAACAAAGAATTATTAACCAACTGATTTGATTCATAACCTTTCCTAAGTACTTTGGAATGAATCAACGTGCATTGATACGGTAACATAAGATACTAGTAATAGTTCACGTGCTTTGCACCTGATTATAATATCCTAAAATATATAATTCTTTAGATACTAAAAATTTTGATCATCATGGATTAGCTGTTTTTTGGTGTATTTTTGAAAAACTTTAATGTAGCAGTGTATATGAAAAACCTTTTTTGAGTTGTTTTTGTTTGTGTATTTCTGTAACATTATATTTGAAAAACAGGAAAATCCAAATGGAGCTATGTTATTTATTTTATTTAGCCAGTTACTTTTTACAATTTTATTAAATGGAAAGTGACAAAAAGCATTCCAATGTAGTTAACATGTCTTTTAAGATTAAATTTGGAATCATGAACCAAACATTTTTTTGATTTATCGCTTAAACTCTAACATATCAAATATTGATAATATCAAGTTTAAACCCTGCATACTGTAATGTAATTGTACAGATTTTCACTTCAACTAAGAAACAAAACTGTAGTTTGCCAATTGCTACCATCTGAACATCATGGGGAGGCAAATTTAATTCAGCTTATAATTTATGTATCGACATTTTATGATAAAAAAGCAAGTATATCTTGTTTCCTAGAATTGGAATGCCAAATGTTCTATATTTTCAGAACAATGAGACATTGTGCTCAATGAAAGTAAGGTGTATGGCTATTATCCAAAAGGAGATATGGGTTTGGCTCTAAAATGGTCACATAAATAGCTAATTTATAATCTATTCTCTTTTTAGAACATGTAAGAGCAAACCAAATGATGCTTGCTGCAACTTTAAATTACTTTCCCATCCTAACTTGAGATATAGCAAACGTAGATTTATTTCAGTCATCAAATTTATTCATCACAAATTTTAATGCTTTCATAAGTCTCCATGCAATCTAATCTAAATGTCATGTTCCAATCTAATCTCCATACAAATTTTAACTTGATATTACCAAAATAGTTAATACCATGTTCTAATACGTTATTAAGGTGAGCTCATTTAAGCTGTTTGAACTTGAATTTTGGTTTACATTTGTACATATATTCGCATTACATTCAGGTGACGATTATATCCAGATTCTAACTAAAAATGAGAAAGAAGAAAAATCCTCGATGAAGATAAACATAAACAAACGCAAAAAGCAAAGGGAAAGATGAATAAATTTTAGATCACTATGGACTTCTCTTATTTGAAATAAACTTAATACACGTAAAAGGTGTGGAAAAAGAAAACCAACGAAATAATGGCCAACCATAAGAAAAGGACAATTTGCAACTTTGCACCATAATCCCTAACATTGTTGTTCTATCACTTTTCCCCTTCCATTAACACACGCTCCATTACTTGAGGATTGAAAATTACAAATAAAACAGAAAAAAATGTCTACTTCTAGACTAAATGGGGTACTTGTACTAAACCCTCTAAAAGTATAATGTACTTTTCATTTTAATATCTATCTTTCAAGTGTGTCAATTAATCCTTTTTAATCATTAGTCAACATAATTATGTTGCCAAAGCTACTGAAATGACAAAGATACCCCTAGCACTATTGCGGCTTTCTTTTAATGTATAATTGTGTTGTGAAAACAATTTAAAAGCCAAACATGTCCCTATATGCCTATACTGCTGTTGAAAACAGGAGTTAACCCTCACTTTGTTTTCAAGTTGCTAAAGATGGGCCATCGTGTACTAGACTTAACCCACTAAACAATTCTTTAGTTCAATCATTGACCTATGATTAATTGGAACAAAAGTAATTAATTATAATTTATTCCATGCAAAGAAAGAGATGCCGCCTTAATGAAATGTATAAAGGCCAACAACCATAGATAAACCACCAAAATAAAAAAAAAAATTTGCTAAACAAAAGCTTATTTTGAAAACAGTAATTAACCATTATCTTATTTCCAAGTTGCCAATGGTGGGCCATTATCTATAGACTTAATGCAATGAAAAATTATTATTTTGTTCCATCATTCACTAACAACAAGCTGGAAGAAAACTAATCATTGATTTAGCCCACGCAGAGAAAGGGAGTCATCTTCATGAAATGTTTAGACGCCGTAACAACCATTTATGAACCGTTAAAAACAAATACATGTTTATTCTAATTAAACAAAAGAGATCACAAAAACCAAACCAAATTAACTACGTAAGGTTAGAGGTGAGAATAGATATTAGCATAGTAAAATACGATACTATACAATTAGTAAAATTGAAATTTTGAGTATTTGAAAAATTGAACCAAATTCGTTTCTTGATTCTTCAGCATCAAATTGATGTCCATTTCAAAGTAAAATCAAGTTCAATAATATACTGTTAAACGCACATGCAATGGGTGAGAGAAAACTACATAATCCAATACTAGATATAAAAAGACTTGAAGTCAATGGTGACTGGGGAGATTATTAAAAAAAAAAAAAAAAATTCAGCGTCAGTAAAGCAAGTTGCATTTCGTGACGGAAAATAGTCTGGTAGTACGTCGGGAGACAAAATTGATTATAAAGCCATCCACGAAAAGCAAATGACAAGAACACCAGACCAATTAAAAAAGGGTTAATTAAACTGCATACCTCGCAATTTGTTGATAGTTACACTTTATATCTCTTATATTTTAGTTATATACACTTCTCGTACCTCTAAATTATAGGTGATAAATAAATCTATTTAACTAAATTTATTCATATCCATCCATAAATAGTTAGATATGAATATTTTAATTTTTTTTATATGAATATATATGAATTATTCAATTATACCCATTTAATAAATGAATATAATTGAGAAGAAATTTGAGACTCGCGTTTGATTATTGCACTCATTGTTAGAGACTTTCATGCATTAATATTGTTGAATCCTTGTATGCAGTGGAATGGAATGTTTTATACCTGTTGCCAACGGTGTTCCTCTTACCTACGATATACCTCTTGACGACCAATAGAAAAGGACATATATTAACTTTTCAAACATGAGGATATCAGAAAGACTTTCATGCCTTACCCTTGGGGCGTGAAGACTGACTTGTTCTTCCACATATACAATTCATTGGAGGCAAAATAGTAGGTTTTTGGATTGATTGGTGCCGTACTCATGGAGAAGAAGCGATGAGGAAATATCTCAGTAGAGGGGAAGAAATGAGACGGAATAAAGATATTTTAGTCTTCTGGTAATCAAATCCTTGTACGACAGTAGAAATATTGATACTATTAGGTTATGTTACTTTTTTTTTTTTTAGTAATGTTACAAATTAAGAAACTACTTTTTCCAAAGATTCGTATGATATATTTGATCTAAATGCCTTGTTAAACAATTTTACGATAGTCCGTGCATATTTGGTATTATGACTATTATCGTTTTCCTATTTCTTGATTTCGTTTGCTTTCCTATTTTCATATTTCATGATTCTTGGGTGCAGGGAAACAATTTTTAATTTGATAATGCTACTAATTGGATTTGTAGTAAACATATTTGGGTAGTAAACTCTTTGGTTTAAAAAAAAAATTGCCGGGTAAGTTCTTCGACTTTGCCAGAAGTAGTCGTTGCTTGTATGTAGCAAAACCCTCGATAACAAGGCTTAAGATCAAGCAGTATGTTGCCAAACATTTCAAGGAAAAATTTGTCCTCGAAATATACAATTCAAATTGGGGAAGAAGGCATTAGTCTGCCCAGAGATAATTGTAGATAAAATAAACGTAGTTTGTGCATTGGTAACAGCCTTTTAATTATAGTTGGGCAAACCATCATTAAGCCAAATGAAACAAGTGGGGTTAAATGGAGGCATCAATTAGCTTCATAAACGGCTTGTAAGGCATGGAACTATGCATAATTAATTCTTCCAAAATGATAACGTGTGGTTTGCCATCTAAAGCACAAGTGAAACTTGGTATTTGGCCCTCACAGGGTGGTCCAGCGGTAAGCGGGTTCTTAAGAACTCTTGAGATTTTGGGTTCGAATCTTACTCTGGACTTAAATCCCTATGACTCACCCGGAGTCGCTACGTGGGATCGTGACGCACTCCTCCGATTTGATTTGCCAGCTCAGGTCCTAAGGGTTCGAGTCGGGGCATGCTCCGGTTGCACAAAAAAAAATTGGTATTTGGTTACTAAAATGCTCAAGCTTTTATTGACCTTGTAAACAATAAATATTAGACATAGGAGTATAGGACTAAAGTTTTTTCATTTTTACTTTTTAAAAAAGTCTACAGTTATATGTTTAAGGTTCAAGGGCAAGTATTACAATCCTCAAATATTAAGGGGTTAAAGTGCAATTGACCAGAAGATAGTACCAGCACCTGAGACAAAAGGTACCTTAATACAATTGTTGTATAACAATGTCGCAACTCGCAACTTGGTAATTAAATGACCTGAACTAAATGGGACTTCTAAGGCACATTCAAAGGATGAAAACCTTGTCCCATGATGCAGTTTAATTGGCAAAAACATTAGCTAAAAATCCGTGATGTTCCTAGTTCAATTTTTAAATCCTCTTTTTTCTCTATTCTTTTTTGTAAGGTTTATTGTCTTCCCTCAAAAAAAATAAAAATAAAAACCCAAGTTAAAACCGCTATTCCAGAAAACAAACACAAAAGAGCACTTTAGAGGGTAACAAGGAATTCACAAGACAAATGCATGTAAAAGCAAATCATGTACTATAGAACTCCAACAAAGACATCAAACATGAACCAACTGAAAAAATCATTAATGCAATCAACAAAATGACAATAGAGTGGCAAGAAATGTATGTATGTTCAGACTGAAGATTACCTGAAGGAGTTTTTTTCTTCGGTAAAATATAGAAAACCTTTTTGTGGCTCTGTCGAAAGTCAACGAACGACCCCATGATCTGTCGGCAAGCTGCCCTATGGTTGCGGCCAGATTTGGTCACCAAGGAGAGGGGGGGGGGGATAGAGAGGGATGGGTTGGGAAAGGGAGGGAAGAGGAGAAGTGGGAAGAGGGGGAGGGGGAAGTGAAAAAGGGAAGAGAAGAGAAGAGAAGAAGGTGGTGGCAGCTAGTGATGATGGGTGGTAGTAGGTGGAGGGGAGGAAAGAGGAAGGAGGATGATGTATAAATTTTAAAAATTTTAAAAGTATCTCAAAAGTTTTAAAATTTGTAAAATCACCCATGATAGTTAAGTGAAAAGAATTTGAGCACCAAAAAGAAAAATGAAAAAATGAAAACAAAAGAAAAAATATTAAAGTAATAATAATAATATATCACTTGCAGGTTTCATGCGAAATTTCATATTAATTTAAAGTACAAGGCAATTATGTGAATATTTTAAAATCACAAGATGACTTATTGATCTTCAGTGAAACTACAAGAAAGTTTTCTGTATTTTATCTTTTTTTTTAAAAAATATTATAACATTACGTGTAATGTGATATATATAAGATGAAAAAAATGATTAGAAACTTTTCCAAGTGCTAATTTAGAATCCATTAAATCAAGGCGAAGTTGATACAACGTCTCTTTGCTCAATTGAAAGTGCAATGCTTTTTATTGATTATTGAAATTTTTATTCTCTCATCTCTTATCTTTTTTTTTCTTTGTGAATAACGCGTATAAGTTAAATTTTTCCTCACCAATTTTATCGGGGGCAAAAGTATGAATACGAAGACAATACTTTCATAAACTTTCATACTCTTGAGCAGACAAAACATTGACGAACACGGGGGTTGGTGGCCCGTGGTTCCTTCCAGTCCGTCCTAGTTCAGGATTCTAGATACCTAATCAGCCGTCGAAGGATGGATCGAGTCAACTTGTGATAGATCAGATACTGTCTCTCCGTCACCCTCCGTGTGGGACCTTTTGACCTTACCAGTACTTTTTTAAAATCAAAGTTGATGATGGACCTTACCAGTACTTGACTCTGAGATGCAGCAACCATTTCTCCAAGTTCCAGCCTCTTAGCAGTTTTCTGCAAAGGATTTTGGAATGAAATCCTTGAGTACCTCTGTGGGCAATCTGCTGCGCAATATTGGTTGAGCACAATAATCCGGCTTTTCTGGAGAAATCTGCTTCAAAGTTTTCAGGTGTGTGAGTTCAGCTTAACATTTTTTCCTCATCTATCTTTCGAAATAAAGTTGCTTAATTCTTTAATTCTCTAGCATAGTGTATAACTAGTCCGTTAAAAGATCTCATGTATTGTACCTTCAACTTTTGCTGGGTGCTTTTACTTATCTTGAATTGTCGAGTCAACTGTCTGTCTTCTTGGTCTACCTCAGGAGTGTTAATCATTTCCATTGAGGGGAATTTACAATCTTTTTGTTTAAACGATTAAAAAGATTAGGGCCACAAAATCAACCATTGTTCAGACAGATACGTTACAGCCAAATCTGTAGGCTAGCTATGCTTTGTGAGTAGAGATAAGTCGAACAATCGGCACGGTAAAAAGGCTGTACCTATTGTTATTTTTCCCAAAACACAATCTTAGATCAGCTCATTAGGGCAGTTATGTCTATCACACGCCGAAATCCCAAATCATTTACTTGGGATTTCGCAGAGCAATGATTACAGAATCCCGGCGAAGGAACATTTTACTAATGAACTATCCTTGTTAACTGGAAGAGCTTTTTTCTTGCCTTTTCCTGTCTTGGGCACCACAGTCCACATCTCTCTGACATTTCCAGAACCATATTGCAGTGCCTGTCAAAGGCGCGCACACGACCAAGAAGCTTTCTGTTGTTCTGACAGTTAATGAGCACCTGAGTGTTATTTTTGACACTCAACATCAAGACAGATAGAGTCCCAGTGTTATATTCTTCTTCCTCATTCTTCACACCATCCTCCTCCATTGGCCCGGTCATTTTCAACAAAAGAGAATTGCTTCAGCTCTCCTCCAATGGAGTGACAAAAAATTGGGCCATGATGTACAAAGCTATTACTACAGACTCTATACATTGGTGAAAACTTCATGCTTATAGTTCTAGGGACAGATTCCATTCTAAAGCAAGTGCATAATTCTCTCTGGTTCTAGGAGCTTTCCCCCAAGGTCGAACCACATGCTGTACAGAATCAATAATAGCACGCACTATATTCCGAGAAGTCGAAAACTTATATAGCCAAAATATAGCCTGCATTTCTTGCTTTCCATGGTTCATAAACTGTCACTACGAAAACACGTCTTTTGAACTGATGGCCAAAAGAGTTTGAACTCCAATGCTTTGCTAATCAACTCAGCTTTTCCTCCCAATTGTAGCTCCCTCTAAAACCTGCACTCATGTTTTGGACCTTCTGCCATACAGACTGAGAGACTCTATAGCCAAAAGTAAATGGTCAAAAGTTTCATTTTCTTCTTGACACATTACATTAAGAAGAGTAGTTGAAACCTGTAACCCCCATACCATGATTCTGTTCATAGTGTTTAGCCTTCTTCTACAAGCTAGACATGGTATAAAGGCAAATCTAGGAACATAGTTTTTGCCCCATACAAGTTTATACCAATATGCTTTCAGTCTCCAAGCTCTGAGAATCTTCATAGCAGACTTAACAGATAATGTGTTCGTGGAGCTTGTGGACAAGATTGTTTGATCTTGCATATCTGGAAAAGGTTTAAAAGGATCAGGGGTTGCTTGCATCAAGTCTCTGACATCTTTAGACCACCTCCTCCCACAAGGCCACTTCCAGTTACCATTCAAGATACACTTCCATCTCCCACTAATCTTTTGATAAAGAGTTGAATATTGCTTCTTAGCTGGAGTATCTTCCTCCATGCCCAAGAGGAGTCACTTAGTACTTTTACCCCCAAATAGAATGACCTTTCAGCAAAATTTCAGGCACCCACTTGACCCAAAGGGAGTCCTTCTTAGTACAGATATTCCACAGAAGCTTCATGATCAGGCACTTGTTTTTATTCTGCAAGATTGAATAAGCCCAGTCCACCCTCTTTCTTAGGAGTACACACATCATTCTAGAAGACTTTGGGGTTATAATGCTGCTTAACTTCTCCTGCCCTTAAGAAGGTTGATAACATGCTATGATCAATCTTTCTGACAACTGACTTTGGCAAGATAAAAGCACTCCCCCAATAAAGATGAATACGATTGAGCACACCTTGGATCAACTGGAGTCTTCCACCATAACTGAGCTTTTTGTTTTCCCAATTTTGAATCTTGCTAAATATTGATTGACAATCCTTCATAGATAGTCTATAGGTAATAAGTGGCAGCCCAAGATACTTTACTAGCAATTCCGCTCTAGGCATATGAACAATGTTGCATAGCTCATTATCTAAACTATCAACAGTTCCGGCTAGGAAAACTTGACATTTTTGGAAATTTGGCTTAAGACCAAATAACTCTCCAAACTCATGTATATTGTGATTAATTAACTGAAACGATTCAGGAGAAGCACCAGTTAAGAGGAAGAGATCATCAGCAAAGGCCAAGTGGGATAGTCCAGCCTTTCCACATTTCAGATGGAAGACAAAACCACTTTTATGAGCAATGCTCCATTCAAACACAGCAGTAAAAGCTGCCATGGCAATAGTGTGATAATAGTGCTGTTTAGAGGCATATACATGTAGTTGTGAGAAAAACAAAATTGCAAAGCATCAATAACCTCTTTACCAACCAGTTGCCAATTTGTTTTGAAGAATTCAGCGTAGAAGCCATCCTGGCCTGGAGGTTTTCCACCTTTTATCTGGAATACTGCATTCTTTAATCCCTGCTCAGTTATCTCAGCTTGGAGATTAAGCCTCTATTCATCTGAAAGCTTATTGGATAGGACTTGGTGTAGTCTGGAGTTGTCAGGATTGAGATTCTAACTGCTAAATAATTGCTTGTAGAAGTCCACAGCCATCTCCTTAACTTTCTAATAGTCCTTGACAGTTTCACCATCATCAGCTTACAATGCCACAATTCTATTTTTTGCTGTATGGTTAGCTACCTGTCTATGAAAATATTTTGTGTTTTTATCACCTGCTCTAAGCCACTCCACCCTGCCTTCGTCTCTATAGAAAGCCTCTGCTGCCTTAAGGAGATCAATATACTCCATTTTTACAATCTTTTCCAGTTGAATAACATTTTCATCAGAAGGTTGTCCAGTGAGTGATTTCTGAATCAGACATAACTGCTCCCTTTTTTAAGCACTCTAAGCGAAGTGTTATCAAAAAATTCCTTATTGAACTCTTTAGCTTTAAGGACTCGCGCTTTTGACAAATGCTTCTGACTGGGCTGGCTTGAGAATCATCCTGGTCTAACCATATCTGATGAAGATCTCTCCAGACTTTTGATGACTCATCCAAAAACATGGAACTTGTAAGGCTTTGGGCCAAATTTTAACTCAGAATTAATGGATATTTGTATAGCAGAGTGATTAGAAGTACCAGGAAGAAGGAATTCTGCTTCAGTAATAGGGAAACCAGAATACCATTCTTTATTTACAAAAAACTCTTTTTAATTTTACTATATACACGCCCACCATCTTCTCTCTTATTACACACACTGTAGAAACAGCCCTTAGCAGGAAATTCACCAATGTCTAGAGTATCAATTATTATATCATTGAATGCAGAAATAGCACCAAGGTCATATTCTAAACTTCCCAACTTTTCAGAATAGTTCCTGATGATATTAAAACCTCCCATTATAATCCAGGGAATCCCATCAGCAAGAGGTTTAAGACTATGAAAGTGATCCCAAAATGGTCTCTTCTCTTCAACTTTATTTATCGCGTAGACCATAGTTACTATAAACATATCAAAACCAGGAAATTCCACGAAACATGCAATACACTACTTATGAATTTTAAGTACAGAGCAGGTCATATCATTTTTCCAGCAGTAAATAACTCTACATACACTACAAATACTACCATTGTGCACATAATGCCAATTTGGCAAACATTTCTTCATAACTCTATCCACATTTTCAATACGGAGCTTATTTTCAGTAATACCAAGCATACTAGCTGTAGTACGATTCACAATCTTTTGAATTTCTGATTGTTTAACAGGGTCATCCAACCCCCTAATCTTCCAGCATACTAAGTTCATTATGTAATTGAGGGATAGAGATTATTACTCGTGCGTTTCCTTGCACCTGTGCCCAATTTTTCACCTTTCTGATGTACTTCTTGTGAGAATTCTGACCTCTACAGGTTTTTTCCCAATTCAAGATTCAGCCTCACACCACCTGAGCTGCCATTCCCAACTAAAATAGGTCCAGCTTCTGTAGAAACTGAGATTGTACCTGTTTGAGCAGAGTTAGACCCCAGTTGAGTCACTCGACCTGTAGCCTTATTTGAGCAATCATCCACCTTAGTATATCTAGGAGCCACTACATTATCCTCTTCCAAGCCAACCAATTTCTCTGCTTTTTCTTCATGCACTTTCCCAACTGATTTGGAAATATCACCTTTTGATTCCTTCGATAGCCTTTTGGTAGTTTTAGCCACCAATGGGCACATTTTCACATTATGTCCAAATTTCTGGCAGTGAGAACACCTGACTGGAATCCATTCATACCCTATTGGCTAATTCCCCAAATTCATAATAATAAGGTTAAATTATGTATAACCCTGGTTTTAATCTATTGCCATGTGATCCCCTAACATCTTAAAATATCCATTTCACCCCCTATAATTTTTTGTAAAGTGGAAATTTGATGGAAAATAGCCTGTTTATTGACATTAGTTGAAATACCAATAGTTCTTTTACTTAAATGCTAATCAATCAATGGCTTAACCATCTTTATAAAGATATAGGGAGATTATAAATAAGTGCAAAAATCACAGAGGGTAAAGTGGATATTATACAAACTATAAGGAAGTCATATGAATATTAAGAATATATCACGCTGACTTTGAAATTGATATAAACACTATAATTGATTGTGCATTCCGTTCATTTTCCACTTTACACAAAATCACAGGGAGGTTATGTGATTATTTTAAAATTTTATGGGGGTTATTTGGCATTATGTAAAATTGCAGGGGTTAATAAGTAATTTAATCCTTGTAATAAGAATTTTTGAAGGCCTAGGGGCGTCAATCCTTAACTCAACACAAATTCTAGCATAAGCAACATGATCCTGGGCAGCAGTTTGCTTATCAATGTATGATGAAAGGCATCATATCTATTTGAATCTTTAAAGTCTAGTCCAGCTGAAATAATCTTAAGCATTAAAATATCTTTGGAATCATATGTAGGATTATTTTGATAAATATGTTTACTCCTTAAATCCACCAAGGGAGTTTGGAAATTTCAGAAAAAGTAGGAGTAGTCATGTATATAGCATTGATTACTCTAAATTTGTACCATTTTTAAATGAAATTACTGTCACATCCCTGCACACAATTCATCCGAGACGGTACACCAATGTAACTTGCAAGTTCACTCAGGCCAGCTTCAGTATAGTATTGGAGCTTCATTCTTGGGAATTGCACCCAAACTAGAGTAGCATCCAACTCTTCTTTGTGAAAATCAAGATCAGGACTGCATGGCATTGGGAGCAACATTTTGCTAGCCATGGGCCATGAAGACTGATCCAGCACTTTTACTTTTGACTCTGCATCAGCAAATCTGTAAACATACATCCTTTTTTGTAAGGATGAGACCTTAATTTGCCCTAACTCCTTCCATCCAGAATTTACAAACCACTACATTGCAATCTCTTTCCCAATGGTGAACAAAAGCTTCTCCATCTAATCAATTGTTTTTCAGTCGAAAATTTGGTTGCTCATTAAAGCAAAGGTGTTGAGAGACTAGCCAAACTAGTACATTGGAGATTATAGGGTGTAAAGTGGAAATAGAGAGGAAAGATCAAAATATAGGGTTGTTATCACTTTATCCCCTTAAACTATATCATTACTATCAGTTTACCCCCTAATGTTATCTTTTAGTTACTTTATCCCCATAAGTAATTCAACTCTAACATGTTAAGAAATTTTGGACAAAAATACCCTTTTATTTTATAGCATTACTACATTGTTATTATCACTTTATTCGTTTAGATTATAGCGATACAATCACTTTAGTTCCTAACATTATTTTCTAGGCATTTTACCTCATCGTTAATTTAACTAGTATGGTCAAAAAATTTTAAATATATTTACCCTTTTTATATATAATTAAAAATTAAAAAAGTTGAAATGGTTATTCTTCCTTTTTTTTCAATTTAAGAGATCAAAAAACATAAAAATAAAAAGATTTTCTCAAATTTCTTTTTTTCATATTTATTAATACTAGGAAAAGAAAAAGAGCTAGGCAAGAAGGAGACAAAACATTAGATTTTGCAAAAAAAGAAAATAAAGAAAAGTCTAACATTATCGTATTTTTTTAAGGTTGTCGAGATTGGGATTGGAATTTGGTGGTAAACAAAAAAGTGAAATAATTTTAAAATAATAAAAGTATTTAATTCTTTTTTATTTGTAATTAAAAAAAAAAGAATTGAGCTCTCTCTCTCCCTCTCCCTCTCCCCCTCCCTCTTTCCATCTTTCTATTTTTTTAATATTAATAAGATTGCCAAGAAGAAAGATATTAATACTTTGACTTTTTTCTTGATACTAAAAAAGAGAAGAGTCACTTTAAATTTTTTATTATTTTTATTATGCAAAGAGGAGAGTATTTTCTTCTAAAGTTTTTTGACTTGCTAAGTTGATTTAATGGTAGGATAAATTGCCTAAAAAAATAACTCTAGGGGGTAAATTAATAATGAGACTATATTTTATGGGGGTAAAGTGATAATAATTTTAAAGGTTAAACGTGTCTTTTCACTTTAATTAACAAACTCCGTTAAATTTGACTGTTAGTCTTGGGGGTAAAGTGATTAAAAGATAACGTTAAGGGAAAAATTGATAGCAGCACCAAACATTAAGGGGATAAAGTGATAATAACCCCAAAATATAAGTTGTGCACGTTTATAGAGGTTGCCTTTCTTTTGTTGTGAGATTGACTTCTTTTTGATTCTCAGAAATCAACTATTGCGAGAATCCCGACGAAGAATAAGTCGAGACTTGATGATGATGGCTTCTAACGGTTCTTCAATTCTTTTGTTCCTTTGTAGTTACACCTACTCTGAAATCTAGAGAGTGCACTAGGGGTGGAGCTGAACCAAGTAGCTCGACTCGAGCTCGCGAGCTTCTTGGTCAGCAGCTCGAGATCGAGTTTGGTCAACCAAACTCGATCTCGAGCTCGAGCTGCTCGTTAGAGCTATCAAGTCGAGTTCGATCTTAGATATATGATACTCGAGAGTTTGACGAGTTCTATCGAATATCGTATAAAAAATTATATATATAATTACTAATATAGGTAAACAACTTATGAAATTTACAATGAACCATTCTACCACCTTTATTTATTTGTGTGGACAAAGTAGGGATTTCATAAATCATAAATCATTATTTGTGTGGACAATGAAGGAAAGCACAGATTTTTTTGCACAAGTTTTCGAGCTCATTTTACGAGCTACTCGAGCTCGAATCTTATACGAGTTCGAGCTCGAGTTTTTTTAACTATATCGAGTCGAGTTCAAGTATGAAGTTTGAGGCTTGTTCGAGCTCGAGTAGTGCTCATAATCTTCGAGCTCAAGCTCGAGTATGGTACTACTCGAGCTCAACTCGACTCGACAGCACAGCTATTGGAGACTGTCCCATTTTTTTTTCTTTTTCTTTAATTTTTCATAATTAAAGGGTCTACAAAATGGAAAAGGAAAAGAAGTGGAGTTGAGAATCGAATTAGGAATTTCATGACCACTTATCTTACATTCCTATCAATTAAGTTGTGCTTTGGGGATATTTCTTTCCTTTTGTTTGTACTTCGATCTAGAAATCAACATTGTTGATGTATAGTTTGATTAAAAAAAATAGGAAGATCTTTGCAATATTCTAATGGATTTGAGCTAAAAGAATTTAGAGGATTTTATAAAGACATTAGAAATGAAATACGAGAATAATTTTATTTCACAAAAAAAAATTAGAGAGTTATATAAAGACATTAGAAATGAAATACGAGAACGATTTTATTTCACAAATCCAATGTCTAGGAAGTGTCTGTTATTTTCGTTCTTTATATATGTATTCACAGAAACTTTTTAACCTGTTAAAATGCCTATTAAATTGGTTAGACGCTAAGTGCAACTAAAATGGACTCAAGGAGGCAATGTACAGGTAATTAATTCAAAAGCATAAGATAAAAGAAGGGTAAATTACTCCTTGTGGTTTGGTACTTTATCACATAAACCCCTATGGTTTAAAAGTAATGAAATGGTAGATTTGTCAATATATTAGTTTAACTTTAACTGTTTACAATTGACCATTAATTTTAACGAAAAAAATTAACGGTGACACTTTAAATCAAATCATGAGGATGTTATCTATAAGATTTTAAACAATTGGAGGGTTATATGGTAAAATACCAAATTGTAATTTAGTGGATGATTGTATCATGCTTTGTTGCTTCTTTGATGTCCAAGAAAATAGTCCAGAACCAAGCAAAAAATAATAGCCTGAAGGCATCTGCCCCAATCACTATTGCAATAACCATGCAAATTTAAAGTAGCGCCTTTGCTGAATTTGATTATGTGGTTGGGTGTCCCTTTGATGTATCTTAATACTCTCTTAATTGCTTCTGAGATTGGCATAAACCTAGACTATAAGCTTGAAGAAAACATGATATCCAGCCCTGTAGCTGTAAGATAAAGCAAATTTCCCACCAAACTTCTGTACAAAGTAGAATCAATTTTTTTTTCACCATCTTCTTTGATAAGTTTTTTGCTCGCAACAAGTGGTGTGACCAAATGTTTACAATCAACCATGCGAAACTTCACAAGAATTTTTCAGCATATTTTTTTGACAAATAAAGGCTCCATCATCATATTGATAAATCTCCATGCCAAGGAAATGATGTAGCAGTCCCATATCATTTAGGGTCTGTTTGGTTGGAAGTAAAATGTTTTCCTTGGGAAAATATTTTCCGTGAAAGTAATTTTCCATGAAAATCATTTCCTTTTCATCATTTTCAGGTGTTTGGTTAGTTTATTGCAAATATTTTCTTACTTCATTTTTCTGGTGTTTGTTTAACTTTTGAAATATTTTCACTTTTATCTCTATCTTTACTTTCTACACATTATAACTACATACTTCTTCCCATGCAAAATAAGAAAATTTATCTCATTGTTTAACTTTAAAAAATCTTAGAGAAATGTATATATGAATAAAAAATATCTTCTTAAACAATAAACAAGTTGCTGGCCATTTAGTGTCAAATATCAATCACATGCAATGCTTATTGTGACATATACCTTGCACTCTCACTGCTGAAAGTTTCTCTAGAAAAGAATGTCCCTATTATACATAATTAATTACTAGCATAGGATGAGTAGGATTAGATTTTTTTTTTATTTTGAATATACTAGGGGGAGGGTTGGGTTGGGTGGTACGGGGGAGGGAGTGTAAGGAAGAGGTCTTAGGTTTACACTAAAAAAAAAAAGAATATTTTCAATAAGTTTGGAACATACTACAGGCGGGATACATGCATTTCGGAAAACAATTTTAGTAAGTTTGGAAGGGAAGTTGTTTTCCATAAAATGAGTGAAAATATTTTACATAGGAAAATGTTTTCAGTAACTTTTGTGCAACCAAACACGGGAAATTAGGAAAATATTTTCCTGGAAAACATTTTCACCCGAAACAAACGGACCCTTAGTTCATTTACTTTTCTATTTATTTATTTTCTTATTTATCTGTTTACTTTTGTAGAAACGGGTCCGCTTTAGTTTGGGCTAAGATTTGAGTTTGAATTTGACCCTATGATTAAGCCCATCCATGAAATAGATGCTTTATATCCATATATACCTATCTAACTTTGCATAAAAATAGGGTGTAGAAATATTTGATATTTGTATTTTTCATATTTTTTCCTTGCGCACATTTATTGATGATGGTGGTGTTTCTATTTTTTTAAACATAAAAGCACTTAAACTTTTCATAGACTCGCTCATTTTATTTTGTTGCTGATTGATTTTGGTAAGCTTTAATATTATTTAACTCATTTCTGCACTTCACACTTATTAGCCTAAAGCAAATGCAGGGAGAAAAAAAAACACTAATTACACACAAACCATGGGCAATCCTGCACGAAGGGTTTCAATTCTATGGGCTTAAACAAAACCTTACAAGTACCCATGGAACTTGGGTTGCTTGGTACCCAAAAAGCCACTCTAGTAAATGGGCTTCCCAAAAAGGGGCGTTAGGAATTGTTTTACCAACCTAAAGACGTAAATAGACGTTGGACCTTTATATTTGTTCAAGACCCATGTAGTGTGGGTCCAACATGCAAACCTACACTCTGGTGTACCCATCATCATTTTGTTTCATTGATGAAGAACAATTTAATTTATTTCACTACAGACTAAATAAACACACATTAAAATAAGGTGAACTGTATTGGTTTCATAAATTCGTCATTTAGGTTAGTCCTTGACTGATCAATAACTTAATCACTACTACTTTTTTCTTTACCCACTAAAAGAATGATTTTACCACTTGGAAACATAAAAACTCTTTTCTCCAATATCTTTTTATTTTAAAAGAAGGGAGTGACAGGACAAATTTTGTAAGATATTTCATTCTTAATATCCCTTTTCCAAAATTTTATGATTTTAATATATATATAGTGTATATCAAGGGGAATAACAAAAAGATTTAAATATTAATTATGACAAGCACTAACTTGTATCCTTCTTAAAATCTTTTGCACTGTCAATGTAAAATCTAAAAGTGACCCTTTCACCGCATATACAGAAAAGGTCAATTTCTGAAGGTTTGTTTTTTGTACACCAGTTATTGAAAATAATACTACTACATGTTATGGTGAAGTATATATCACTTATGGGCTCATTTAGAAAAAAATTATAATCTTGGGTCTGCCACTGCATAATGGACTTATGCAAGGAATTAGCTATGCTATTGTTTACAATCAACAATTACATGCTAATCAGCAATAACTTGAAACAAATGCAAGTAAATATTTTAGCCTAAAGATGATTGGAGCGTGCCCAAGGCCTGGACGGGTGCGGACAGGATGTCGGATGTTGTGGTCTCAAAATCTTCCCCTTCTGCTGAAGAAAAATATGCGTGAAAGCTCAAAAGATTTCATCTTGAGAAAGCCTCTTTGATTTTATGTTTTGAACTTGTGGGCAAATTGTAATGGTTTTAGATAACTTGTAAATTTTCTTGTAATTTGTCCTCTTCTACAGGGAAAAAAAGCGCTCGGTTTCTAAAATAAATTTATATATGGCACTGAATACTTTGGATTGACAATTGAGGACAACATTGCTGTCAATATTGTTAACAGACAAAGCAACATTATGTTCCCAGTTTAAATATTCTTCAATTTTCTGAGATTTAAGGAACACAGTGAAATAACTAATTTATGTTTTTCATATGTTATTATCACGAGCTCATTTAACCTATTTAATTTTGAATTTAAAATTGTATTTGTGAAGCTATTAACATGTTGCATTGAGGTGATGACTATGTCAGAAATTCAAAAAAAGGAGAAAGAAGAAAGATCAACGATGAAGATAAATAGAAGCAAAAACAAAAAAGAAAAGAAAAGAGCAGGGAAGGATGGAGGAACAATAGATAGCTGGGATCCCTTTCATTTAAAATAAACTCAAACTATGTCAGGTGTGATTTTCTTTACTTTCACAATGAGATGCTCTTACATGAACTAAGGTATGGCAAAAAAAAAAAAAAAATCTATATCTATATGTATTAAAGGACAGATTTTTGATAAGGAGCCTCCACAAGTATTAGAAATCTGAATCCCTTTTTATTATAATTTTAGATTTATTTTAATTTAATAATTCTTATCGCTTCTCCTTATCTCTTCCCACTTTTCAATTTACCTGGTTCACTAGCCCACAAAATCAAAACTCTAAAATTTTAACTAATGGATAATAACTAGGGATGGCAATGGGGGTGAGCACCCGCGGGGGGTGGGGGGGAATTTTTTCCCCCCGTTTAGAAACGGGGCGGGGGGCAGGGGTATACTCCCCCGCCCCGCCACCCATTTGAAAAAATATATATATGTACATAATTATATATATAATGATATTATCAATTATACTACTAATTATACATGTCTATTAATAAAAATTATTAATTATTTATACATTTATGTTAAATTCCTAACTACACTTAAGACAACAACACTTTTTCTCTAAAAAAAAATACAATAATAATTTAGTGATTGTATTTGTATCAAAAGTGAAAACTTGATTATTTTAGTTATATTTGTTTTATTATATTAGATTGTATTCAAATAACCTTTGTTTAATTATTTTTATGAGTTTCAATTGTGAAGTTATAATGAATAATAATTTGGTGATGTGTTAATATTTTAGTGCTTGATTATTTGCCCAAATTTAATTATAATGAAATTATATAATAAATTTTTTTTAACCCCATGGGTGCCCCCGCGGGGGAAGCGGGGCAGGGGGAATTAAAATGCAATGGGGCGGGGGTTGGGCGAGGTGTCCCCCGCCCCATTGCCACCCCTAATAATAACCACCCCTACAAAATCACATCTGTAAATCCCAAATCATGTTGACATTTACTACTGACACTTACCATACGATTGATAGTAATAACTATTTGATAATTTAAGAAACTCACCATTATGAAAATCACATATCAAAAATTTAAAACCCGTTTTAATTACAATTCCCACAATTTTACGTATCTTATTGTCATAATGTATTTCATTCTCATAATCATTCACAAAACTAACGATCACTAATCCATTTTCATTTGTTATCCATACAAATCAAATATAGTGAGAAAAAAAAGACTACCTATCATACTTTCACCATGGTTGAATCCCACCCACAAACATTTCAAATCAGTGACGGAACTAGGATTTTTTTCTGGGAGGGAATGCCAAAATTTTTCCTAACAAAATTATCTTAATAAGTTATGTTCAAAATAATTTTCATCTATTTAAATATATGACATCTAAAAACATCAAATATTAAATTTAATTATAAAGGTATGTAAAAAATAAATAACTTTTTTGAACAAAAAATCAATTCAAAGGTGGTTAATTCATATATATATATATATATATATATATATATATATATATAAACTCTCATAATATAAACTAAAATTATAAAAAATTGGGGGGGGCAACTTTGTTTAACAAATATGTTTACACATTACGAATTAAAATTTTCAAAACTTGGGGGGGGGGCACACACTAGTATTCAATGACTTTACCCACAGCTACAACTCTCTTGACTTTATCCTCCCTAACCCTATATTCCTATCTTTATATTCCTTTTACTATTTAAGATTTGTTACCTTACTTTTACCATTTCCAACTCTATATTCCTATCTTTCTATTCCTTTTTATTATTTAGGATTCGTTAGCTCACTTTTCATGTGTTTTTTTTTCAAATAAAAAGTTAGACTTATTGTCATCAAGGAAAGTAATTGGGTAGAATTTTGGTGAAATACTACTATTTTTAATGATGACCACCCAAGATAATTGTTTTAACTAATATTTGTTTTAAAATTTTTGATAAAAACTTCAAAAAAAACCATATAAATGCCCCTTTTATTAATTTAAAATTCATATAAAAATATTGTTTTATGTGAACTTTTTGATATACGTGTTATATGAAAAATTATCCAAATTATCCAAATGAAGTTTTGCCCAAGTAAAAAGTTATCTAGATGACGTTGAATGTCATGTTTATTTCACTAGTTGAAATAATCGTTTAATATGATAAGTTTAAGGCTAAAAAAATTGATTTAGTTGCAATAGGTTAAATGGTTAAAGAATGGTTATAATTTGATATGTCATCTGAATGTTTGACAAATCTATGTATATGCCGGAAGGAAAGTGCTAAAAAAGTTACTATGTAAATGATTAAAAAATGGGACTAATCACATTATTCCTCAATTTTGGCAAATCAATCTTTATTAATCAAGGAGAAAAATGGTTAAAATTGATTTAGCTGCGATAAGTTAAATGGTTAAACAATGGTTATAATGCTTGGCCCGTTCGACCTGAAAAAGCTCACTGAGCCTAAATTTTAATTGGGTTGAATAGAGTTTGGGCCTAAATATTAGAACTGAATTAAATGTGAGCTGATTTTGGGTCATAATAGGCTCAAGTCTAATTAAAACCCGACCCATATATAAGTATAATTATATATATATAATATATATAATATATATATAATAATATCTATAAATTATAATTATTTATACTATATATAAAGGGAAAGGAGAGGGTTTGGGGTAAAAAAAACATACTTTATATACTTCCTAATTAAACTACCCATGATGAGGGAAATTTTGGTATAAATGAAAATCTATCTATCTTTGATAATTATCCACTACCAATATGATTTTTTTATAGAGTAATATGTATTTTTTCATATTCTATTTTTAAACTTATTTAGTAAATCTTAATTTTATACTCTCAACTAGTGTGAATACCTATGCTACGCACGGTGTTGATATTATTGAAAGAAATTAAAAGAGAAGGTGAAATAAAAAAAAAGTAAAAAAACATTGTACGAACATAATTTAAATATAAGATTTGTCTACCAATGGTTCAAAGTATGATAAAATGTGTACATCATTCAAGAACTGCATTTTTGCTAAAGATGGATCTTGAAATAATAATAAAAATTTATATTAGAAAATGAATGATAGATGGATAGAAATGAATGTAATCACATGCTTTATTTGATTTTAAAATGAAATGCTTACAAACATTATGCATTCGATTTGATAATCTTGTTGTTATATATATATATATATATATATATATATATATATATGTATATATATATATAGCCATTTCCTGCTATTGTTCCCCTCCTAAGAGCAGGTTCTTACGCGTCACTCACCCATCCGCCACTAAAAACACCACTTCCCGTTTGACTTGCATGTGTTAAGCATGCCGCCAATGTTCATCCTGAGCCAGGATCAAACTCTCCATGAGATTCATAATTGCATTACTTATAGCTTTCTTGTTCGTAGACAAAGCGGATTCGGAATTTTCTTTCATTCCGAGGTCATCAATTACTGATGTTGGTAAGTGACCCAACAAAATTGATGGTAATTCAATTCGTGACGATCATAAATAGAAAGTTCATATATCTTCAGTCATTGATAAATAATTTGTTGGACAATACTCAACACAATCACCAGAAAATATACAGACTCCAAAATCAATACTGTAATTAAGCAATTGTTTCTTTCGAATATCGGTTTCCAATTTCCAATCAACAATGGGTAGATCTATAGGATGAGCCTCCACAAGCGTCAGAAATCTGAATCCTTTTTTACTATAATTTTAGATTTATTTTAATTCAATAATTCTTATTGCTTCTCCTTATCCCTTCCCACTTTTCAATTTACGTGATCCACTAACCCACAAAATCAAAACTCTAAAATTTTAACTAATGAATAATAACCACCTCTACAAAATCATATCTACAACTCTCAAATCATTTTTAATATTTATCACTGAAACTTATCACACGACTGATAGTAATAACTAATTGATAATTTAAGAAACTCACCATTATGAAAATCACATATCCAAAATTTAAAACCCGTTTGAATTGTAATTTTCATAATTTTACGTATCTTATTGTCATAATGTATTTTGTTTTCATAATCATTCACAAAAATAACGATCACTAATCCATTTTCATTGGTTATCCACACAAATCAAATATAGTGAGAAAAAAAAAAGACTACCTATCATACTCTCACCATGGATGAATCCCACCTACAAGCATTTCAAATTAGTGACAGAACTAGGATTTTTTTCTGGGAGGGAGGGCCAAAATTTTTCCTAACAAAATTATCTTAATATGTTATGTTCGAAAATCAAAATAATTTTCATCTATTTAAATATATGACATCTAAAAACATCAAATATTAACTTTAATTATAAAGGTATGTAAAGAATAAATAACTTTTTTGAAGAAAAAAATCACTTCAAAGGTTGTTAATTCATATATATATAAACACACACACACACACACATATAAACTCTTATAATATATACTAAAATTGTAAAAAATTAGGAGGGCCAACTTTGTTTTACAAATATATTTACATACTATGAATTAAAATTTTCAAAACTTGGGAGGGGGGGCATGGCTCCCACAAAACGAAACCTACACCACAGTGACCCCACTGAAATATTTCAAAAGGTTCAGTAAGTTTACTTCCAAGGAAGACAAGTCTCATTGAACATTCTTTTGTAGTACAAACTTCACAAAATTTGACAGTGTCAATTAAACCACCAAATTTGGCTTTTGCACTAAAGCTTGATTGGTGTGAAAAATGATCGCACCTTTGCACAAAATTATCAAATCGAATGCATAATGTTTACAAGTATTTCATTTTGAAATCAAATAAAACATATGATTACATATATTTTCTAATAAAAATTTCTATTATTATTTCAAGATCCACATTCTGCAAAAAAGAAGTTCTTAAATGATGTACACATTTTATCATATTTTCAACTTTTGTTAGACAAATTTTAGATTTTAATTATATTGATACAATTGTTTTACTTTTTTTAAATTCACCCTCTCTTTTTATTTTTTTTTAATAATGTCAATACTGTGCATAGCATGGGTATTTACACTAATAAAAACAGTATTGGTGCATAGGGAAATGTTTTTCTTTTATATTGTTTTAACAACGTAAGTACAGAAGAAAATGAAAGCTACAATAGTGCTAGAGGCATATTTGTCATTTTTGTTGATTTGGCAACATAATTATCTTGATTATTGTATGAAAAGCACACAAATTTAAAGTTAGAAATCAAAGTGAAATGTACATTATATTTTTAGAGAGTTCTGCAATAAGTAAACCATTTGGTCTGGGAGTACCAATGTCTTCTTTAATTTTCCAATCCTCAAACAATAAATGTATATAAATGGAAGGCATAAAGTGGCAAAACAATAATGTCATGGACTAGAGTGCAAACTAGGAAATTAACAATATATATATCCGTGAAAATGACGTTATATTTGAAACACTAATCAACTCTAATTTTGTTTTCTCCTAGGTTGTCAAAGGTGGGCCATCATCTATAGACTTAACGTATTAAATAATGTTTTAGTTCAATTATTGATTAATAATGAACTAGAAGAGAGATAATATATAAGTTGGTCCATACTAGGAAAGAGACGTCCTTCTAATCACATTTATAAAGTCCATAATAACCATTGATGAACTGTCAAAAAACTAACAACATGCTTATGCTAATTAAACAAAAGATTATTTTGAGAAAAATAGTTAACCTTGTGTTATTTCGAAGTTGCCTATAGTGGAGTATAGTTTATTGATTTAACGTAATCAATAATTATATAGTTCAATCATTTACAAATAATAAGCCGGAAGAAAAGTACCCGACATATTGATCCATGCAGAGAAAGAAATGTTGTCTTCATGAAACGTTTAAAGGCCAGAAAAACCATTGATGAACCATCTAATCGACAAAAACTCTTTATGCTAAGTAAACAAAGGAGATCTCAGAATCCAAACTATAACTATGAAAGGATGAAAGGATAGGGGTGGGGAAAGGGCGGTGGGCGATAAATACAAATGATATTGGTAAAATTGGACGTTTTGAGTATTGAAAATTTGAAACAAATTCAATTCTGAAGTCATCAACGTCCAATTGTTTACTACTTCAAAATAAAATCAGTTGCAGTTATGAAATAAAACATTACTGTTTATTGCACAGGCAATAGGTGAGTTTTTTTTTCCTCCCTACCCCAAACCATTTACAACCCTCTATCCACCCCCCTCCCATAGCCACCACCAGCTGATAGTAGCACCGCCCCACCCCCAAGATCAGAGTTAACTATGAAGTCTAATAAATACCAAAAAACGACTTAAAGTCAACAGCAATTGAAAAAAAAAAGAAAGAAAATCAGCATCAGCAAAGCAGGTTGGATTTTTTTTAAGGATAGTGCTGCTGTCAATATCGTCAAAAAGCCAAGTATATTCCAACCCCAAATTTTGTTCCCAATTTATGCATTCTTCAATATTCTGAGATTGAAAGAACATAGTGAAATAACTAATTTATTTTTGATACATTATTAATGCAAGCTCATTTAAGCTATTTAAACTTTAATTTTAGTTTTTAGTTGCTCAAAAAAAAAAAAAGAACCTTGAATTTTAATTGATATGGTGAATTTGTTCACATGTTGCATTCAGGTGACGGTTATATCCAGATTCCAAATCAAGAAATGAGAACGATGAAAAATTTTCCACGAAACAAAGGCAAAAAGAAAAGGGAAAGATGGTGTGAATTATAGATCACTAGGAGCCTCTCTTATTTTGAAATAAACTTGATACACGTAAAATGTATGGAAAAAGAAAAGCAAGGAAATAATAACAGCAGTATAGGTGTACACAAACATGTTTGGCATTTAATTTTGTTTTCACAACACAATTATACAAGAAAAGAAAACCATTGTAGTGCTAGGGGTGTCTTTGTCATTTTAGTAGCTTTGACAACATAAGTATGTTGGTTAGTGATGAAAATGGGTTAATTGACACACACTTTTTTTATGTTGATTTTTTTTTTGATAAATAATAAATTTGACACACACTTGAAAATAGATATTAAAGTGAAAAGGACACTATTCTTTAGGGTGTACTTTAGTTTAAATATCCCATTTAGTCTAGGAGTAGATATTCTTTTTTTCTCTTTTTTTTTTTTAAAAAATTTCAATCCTCAAAAAATGAGTGTGCATTAATGGAAGGGGTAAAGTGATAACACAACAATGCTAGGGACTACGGTGCAAAGTTGCAAATTGACCTTTTCGTATAGTTAACAATGACATTATTTTGAAAACAGTAGTTAATTACCCTCATTTTGTTTCAAGTTGCCAAAGTTGGGCCATCATGTATTAGACTTGACGTACAAAATAATTCTTTAGTTCAATTATTGACTTATAATTAATTGGAACAAAAGTAATTAATTATAATTTAGTTGATGCAAACAAAGAGATGCCGCCTTAATGAAACGTATAAAGGCCAACAACCATTGATAAACTATCAAAATAAAAAGCATATTTGCTAAACAAAAGGTTATTTTGAAAACAGAATTTATCATTGTCTTATTTCCAAGATGCCAATGGCGGCCCATCATCTATGGACTTAACGCAATGAAGAATTATTTAGTTCAATCATTCGTTAACACCAAGCTGGGAGAAAATCAATCTTTGATTTAGTCCATGCATAGAAAGAGAGTCATCTTCATGAAATGTTTGATGAACCATCAAAAACAGAACCATGTTTATTCTAACTAAATAAAAGAGATCACAGAAACCAAACCAAAATACGTAAGGGTAGAAGTGAGAATAGATCTGAGTATAGTAAAATACTATATAATACAATCGGTAAAATTGAAATTTTGAGTTTCTTGTTTTGAAAATTTGAACCAATTCAAATTGATGTCCATTTCAAATTCAAATCAATTTCAATGTTAAAATAGAAATCTATTAATCGCACATGCAATAGGTCAAAGGAAACTACAAAATCTAATGGATAGATATAAAAAGACTTGAAGTCAATGGTCAGTGGGGAATTTTTTTTTAAAGCATCAGTAAAGCAAGTTGCATTCTTGTGAAAGAGATACAAAATTGACAACAAACCTATCCACGAAAAGCAATGACAACAACACCAGACCAAATTCTTAAAAAAAGAACATATAATTATACTGTTTACCTTGTAATTTGCTAATAGTCAGATTTGATCTCTTATATTTTGAATATACACTTTACCCTATTACCCTTGTGGAAAAAGTGCAAAGTGGCACAAATTCCCTTGATCTATTGTTTTCAGTACATCGAAACCTTTTGGCAGTAGCAACTTACTAATTTGGATAAAAATGATCCTCAATTGGAGGGAAAACCTAAACACTTGTAGCGGATGATATGTCTACCAAAAGAATGACTAAAAACCAAAAACTGATAGATACCGCACCATTGGATGGTTCCTACCCTTGTGGCGTCAAAGCCTAAATTTTTCTTCCACAAATACATTTCACTAGTGGGAAAGTAGGAGGTATTAGGCAGGTGGCCTTAAAATCAAGCCGTTAGTTGCCAAACATTTTAAGGGAAAACTCGTCCTAATGGTTAAAAACAAATCAGGCATTAGTTCTTGATAAGTGTTTATTTTGCATATTTTTAGTATATTTTATTACTATATTTTTGGTGTATTTTCTTGAGTTTAAGGATGAAAATCGCTCTTTTCAACAACTAGCTATTTCTACAAGTTGAGATTTATAACCAAAACTTGCATTTGAATGGATTAATTTGCAAAATGTGTTGTTTTTGCTGTGTTTTGGCACTTGGCTGATTGATTTGATCGAGTGGAATTGAAGCGATGTCAGAAACGATTCAAAAACAATTTGTAGATGAAAAAAAATGAAGAAATCAAGGATTCTTTGTTGGATACGTGAACCAAATCGATGGAGGAGTCCACCTCTATATCACTCCACGGATCCATTTGATCAAAAGAACAAAAGAAGAAAAGAGAACAGCAAAGCAGATCAACTAATCCGCGGACCAGATCCATGGATAGGTCCACGGATCCTTATTACTGCTGTGCAAGTTATAGTTCAACTTGTAGCTAGTTCACAGAGTCTTTTTGACCAGTTTTTCTAAAGAAATTTTGCTGGATTTGCACAAGGAATCTTGGAAATTTCAAGAAATATCTTTTGAAGATTTCAATGGACAACATGCATCAACTTGAACAAGATTGCTAGGAGCTAATTTCATCTATAAATAGGACCCTTGAAGACATTTTTCCTAACTTTGGAAGGTTAGCATTTCTTAGTTTACTAGATGAGTATAATTTAGTATAGTTTCATCCAATTTTATATATAGTTAAACATAGATGAAGATTGAGACTTGAAGATGGAGAAGATGTTGCTTACAAGTGACAAGGGGTTTCATCTCTTCAAACTCTTGAATTCTTGTATTTGATTCTTATGTTTAATTATAATACAAATTTGACATTTACTTTTATATTTTTCTAGTTTTTACACCTAGGGTGTAGATGAACTTCTATTATTGTATGTGATATTTACTTGATTATTTGATATTTATATCTTGTGTAAATTATTTAACACTTTTGCTAATACAATCATGATTAGTTAGTTCATTAGTTATGACTCTATAAAGATGTTGTATCATCAATGAAAATTGAGATTCAATACTAGTTCATTGAAATATTAAACCTAACATTAAAACTAAACTTTCATGTTGACAACAGGATGCAAGAGTAAAACATGTACTATAGAACGCTAACGAAGACATAAAAAATAAACCTACTAAAAAAGCACTAATCCTATCACCAAATGACAGAAGAGTTGGCAAGATATCTATGTATGTTTGGATTGAAGATTATTTGAAGTGTTTTTTTAAAATAATACTATAGTATTATTTGTAATGTGATATATGTCAGATCAAATGATAATTAAAAATTTTTTGAAAGTAGTAACGTAATATCCATAAATCAACAAGAATTTGATATGATATTTCTTTGCTCAATCAAAAGTTCCAGGTTTTTTATTGATTATTGAACTTTTAACTCTCTTATGTCTTGTCATTTTTTGTGAATAACAAGTATAATTAAAATTTTATACTGTCTTTATAGAGGGCAAAAGTATGAATACGTAAAGAATACTTCCAAAGAAACTTTCATACTTTTGAAGGAGACAAAACATAGGATGAACTTGGGAGTTGATGGCCCTCCCAGTTTGTCCTAGTTCAGGATTCTAGATACCCTAATCTACGATTGAAGAGTGGATCTCGTCAATATAGCCCAAGGCAGGGGACGGTTGTCAGCCTTGAGAATGTACCATTGAACTGGTTTTGTCTTATTCAACAAAATATACTTTTATTTCTTGAGAATGTAAATCACTTCGAATGCAAAATAAGCATAGAACAATTTTTTTTAAGCCTCGCACATGACATTGAAAATGATGTACATGATATAATCTGAATCTTACGTTTCTTTTTCAGTCAATCTTAGCCCTTAATTTTTACTTTTTAGTCCGTCCCTGCCTTGCTCTCATCAACATGTGCTTTCTTTTTCTTTTTTTTTTGAATCTTTTGTAATTCTTCCCTCAAAAAAAAAAAGTCTTCTGTAATTCCAGAACAAAGAAATACAAACAGCAATGATACTTTTTGATTAACCATTAATAAAGGAAAAGAAAAAGAAAAAAAATTTAAAGAGCTAAATGAAATAAGAATGGGAGTCAGAAGTGCAAGTTCAGACACTGTCAATCTGTCACCCTCGGTGTGGGACCTTTTCACCTTACCGGCACCCCCTTTTTTAATCAAAGCTGCTGATGATGAACCTTAATCACTCTAGGCTTATCGTGTTGACTTCAAGATTCAATCATTTCACCAATTCCCAGCCTCTTTGCAGTTTTCTGCGAAGCATTTTGGAACGAAATCCTTGCTGCGGATTATTGCTGGTTCAACACAATAGTCCCGCTTTTCAGGAGAAATCTGCTTCAAAGTTCAGGTGTGTGTGCATGATTGTTGAGATTCAGCTTAACATTATTGTTTCCTTCTATCTTACCGAATACTCTGTTGCTTAATCTTTAATTCCGTAGCGTAGAGTATAGCTTGCCAGTACTTTTAAAGATCTCATATATTATACCTTCAACTTTAGCTGGGTGCTTTTATTTATCTCTTAGGTGTGGAGTCAACTGCCTGTCTTCCCTGGTCTATCTCAGATTGCTTCTTCTTTTTCGATAGGAAAGATCATTTTATTTAATAAATTTACACTAATGTCAAAAATACATCAAATCAAATATAAAACAAATACATACAAATTTGAAATCAATAAACAATAGATCTGAAAAATCACTACAGATTTGAAGTTGGGCCATTATGCGGGATTCGGGACTATAATTGTAGTCGCGAGCATTGACTTAATCTGTGTTGCTCAAATTTGTCTTTCAAAATAAAAAGAAAAAAACTAAAATTTGAAATGAGCAGTATAGATTGGTGCAATTATATTCCTTGTAAATACAACATGCATATGTCTTTACGTATCTGGATACTGGGAATAATCTCACCGCAGGATCTTGATGCAAGATTTTGCAATAACATCTATTTACACTTTGGCTTGATTCCACTTTATGAATCTGATATTTATTTACGGAATGTTTAATCTGGAATGCTTCAGACCTTTATATTTTGAAACCAGGCCGTCTGTAGGAGATTTCTGGAATAATGGCTGTTAAAAAATCAAATGGAGTGGAACGGACACTATTTAATTCCTCTGTATAGCTTAACCTTTTGCATCAGGTGTTTAAGGGATTTTACAGGCAGCTGGTGCAATTTCAAAGAACAATTAGGAGTTTGCATTGGACTGCTATTTTTACGTTGTCAGATCAGGGCGTTTATTTCAAAAAAAAAATATTCTTTTTATTTTTTGAGAACTGAAATTTTGGGATCCAAATCTGGGCTATACTGGCTATGACTTGATTTGGCAGACTTGCAAATTAGCCTCTATAGACGCACTTGATTCGGAGTTCTTTGAGCCAAACCCACTTAAAATACTTATTTTTTTTATTACTTTTTATGGTGAAATTTTCTATATTATCCATTTTGAAAAAAATACTAAAGTTACGTCTTATTCTTATACAAATTTAATTAAGCCCGAGCTTCAGCTCAAATTTAATTACATTTAGATTCAAGAATGAGTTTGAGCTGGAACTTTACTAGAGATCCTTAGTTATTCGATTTCGAGTTTGACCTTAATAAACCTAAGTTGAGCTTTGGTCAACTAAGGCAAAACTTGACTCCAATTTGCATATTTGTAGTCCTGGCTATCGGTCATTTACCAAATTAATTCTTTTTTTTTTTTGTCATAGTTCTACAATTAGTCCAACATGTTGCAATCTTACAAAATAGAGGTTTCGAGCTATTTCAATCGGCAGAAGGGACAAAAGGCACCCGTATAATGCTAAGAGTCATGGCTGATGCTATTGGATTAGCAGCTGCTATGGCTACTCTTCTCGAGTTTTCGTTCCAATCAGCAATATTTAACCGATTAGTTTTCTGATTTTGTCCTCTACAATCCTTCCACCAACCTGGATATCCATGCAACTTGAAACAAGTGTCACGGTATGTTTTTATTCCCGCAATAAGTGCAACAATCTCCTTTGGCTGGCGCTACAGTTTAACTTAACATAATTGGCCTACTTTTCACTTCCTTGGAAGCCATTTTAAAGCCAATCGTGTTGTCTTCCTCTGTCAATATCACCAATTATCTATTGTTTTGTGTCAAACATAAGCATATGCCTCCTCTACCATCGGAAATGGTTTTAGTTGCAATATTTTACTGTGAATCTTGTCCAAGTGGTCATCTAACCCATCAGGGAAAATGTATACTTTCTTTTCTTGTATGAGAGAGTTATATGTATTGATATTGACAGTACACTCTATTGGATTAGGCCAACAAAAATTTAATCTCCCTTCACAAGCCTTGAAGGTGGTTGTAGTGCTTCTCAATGAGTCTTCCAACTTATCTTGTCCTGATTACCTTCCTATGCAAATCATACATTTGTGATTTATCAATGCCATCGAAATACGTTGTAGCAACTACATTCCATACCGCTTTCATGTTCAGAAAATGAATCAAGATGCTAATCAAGGATGGATCCATGAAATTTATCAACCATCCATTCAAGATAGAGTCTGTAGTCCATCACTGTTGGTATATAGGATCTGCCAGTGAAGGTTGAGAAAGTTCATAGTTAATATATCCCAATTTGTCTTTGCTTGAAATATATATATTTCGATAAATTGAGACCACAAGGTATAATTGGTGTCATCCAACTTAATGTGAATATTTGTCATCGATGAATCACTGTTTTGACATAGTTTTCTAGCTCCTAACTAAGACTTCTATCATTTGTGCAGTCAAATCCTTTAAGATGGAGACAATTACACTGTTTCACTATTTCAGAAGATTCTGCCATGGTTTTTGATTCAAAGTTATATTAGAATAGTTCTTAAGTAGAAACCTTAGAATTTCTGCCTTAATACCACGTCAAGAAAAGAAATAAGTTTGGGAAATATTTCTATATTTCTCGCCTTTCACAAATGATACATCAGGATACTTACAGGTTTATACTAGGAAAAGGTACAATGAATCTAGATAAATTTGAATGTATATCTAATCTATAATTGATATCTAATAATATCTTTCAAATTTAAAAAGATATTTACATCTATCAACTCATTCTAACAGTAAATTGGTTTGAAGTGGAACTTGTGAGGCCTCATACCCAACAGTTTTTTGAATTCTTAATCGATTTTATATAGAAACTAAAAGGAATCAACAAAACAGTCCCTTTAATTGCTGAATTCTAATTAAAAAAATAACTTATAAACCTTACCAACATTGAAAAATGTAACAAGACTTGTGGTAGGTGATAACAATTTAAGCCAATTATAGACTTCAAGTATAAATCTATATCTATGAAAGTGTAATGTCAATCACTCATATTTTGACAACAGTTATGTTATATTAAGAAGAGTCACCCATTTATTGTTTTAAGTTGTTCCAAAAAATAAGATTTCATAAGGATAAATATTTTCTTAATTACTAAAGTGACTTTTTATATTTTTTAATAAAAAGATATAATTTCATTCCATGAAATTTATACTAATGGCAAAAATACATTGAACATGTCATAGATACAATAAATTTGAAAAATCACTAGATCTAATATATCTAAAAAATAATAAAGATTATATCGTGAAAGTCAAACATATTTCAAATCCAGATAAATTATAAGTAGTCCAATGAATATTTGTGTATGTCAATAATATCATATTTGCTATCCAACTACTTTAAGTTCAAATTAGATACTGAAATATGATGTTAGGACTCAAAGAATCTCAGATTTGACATACATATCTGAAAAATTCTTAAATCCAATAGGAAATGGCAAAAAACTAAGAAAAATTCTCACTAACATACCCAATGAGAGGATAAAACTCTCACATAGAAACCTATGAGAGCAAAAAACTCTCATGGGTAAGCACTAGGAGAGCGAAAACTTTTTGTAGGATACCCTAGAAAAGATTTCATTGAACATAAAACAAGAGCAAAAGGAGGGAGATCTTGATTTGAGACCAAAATCCCCCTCCCATGGAGAAAAAAGAATTGTTGAAAGGCTTTGTAAAGAGAAGGTAGGGAAACTTTTGTTGGGAGGGAATAACTTAAGGATCCAAAATACTTAGGTCATACTTCTCTTTTACATTAATCAACATTTTTTATTTTCAAATGTATTATAAAACTCTTGAGTATCCTAAATTTTGGGATCTAAAGTATATTTTCATTTATCTACATTTCTTTCATTAGTGAAATCAATTATGTGCACTAGGCTAGTAGCAATGTGCATAATTATGAGAATTTTACCGTCCAACATTATTCAGGTTATTTTATTAATTTTTGTTTTCTCTTCAATTTGATATTAATCAACTGATGATTGTTATTATGTTGATATCTTTTTCCATCATTTTTCCTTTCCCTGGTGTTACAAAAATTACAAGTGTGATTCATTTGTTTCTATCCACAGCCCTAGGGAAATAGCTTTTGCTTTCATTTCTAGCCTTATTTTTCCACAAAAATATCTTTCTCTCATCGACCCATTTCAACAAAACTAGCATTTAGAATGTTAATCTTTTTTTTTTTTCCTTCTTCTCTAGAATCGTACTTTTCCTATTGTTAGTACTCCTAGCAAACTATGACAAAGTGTGTTTTCTCTTCTTCTGCTTTTATTATTTTATTTTTTATTCATATAATTCAGTTGCATTTCTTTTTCTGCTAAACTATATTGTTGTGCACAGACACATTATATATACACACATATATATACACATACATATGTACATATATATGTGTGTGTGTGTGTGTATGAGTGTGTGTGTGTAAATATACGTGTGCATGTGTGTGTAATCTTCTACTTCCTAATGCCTTTGTTTGATGTTTTCATTAGAAATTAATGCTTTTTTTGCCTTAATTGTTTGCTCCTAATAACCAGTGTTCAAAGCTCAGCATTATCGATGAGCAACCATCATCCTTCGAGGTAAAGTTTTCTTTTCATTTTCTGTTGTAGTTTTTAGTATCTTTCTCAATCATCAATGAAGAAAAAAAAATTCACTTGAAAAAAATTTCTCACTTCATTTAAGATGTTGAATATCATTTATAACCATTTTCATGTCTCCGTTAAAAGAATATATGTTTTTCTGAAGGTCCTTGTACATCATTAGTTGTGTTAATTGCGATTTCGTCTTCATTCATATGTTCTTATATACTTCTATGCATCCTATGTTTCATCAATTGAGATCTATTTTAAATGCAGTCATTTATAACTAGATTAAACCCGTTCATCAATGCAGGCAATGCAAGGAGAGAATATTTGTTTTAAAAAAAATGTGTATGTACATGCATATCGTTGTATGTATATATGTATATATATACATATATATGTGTATATGTATATATATATATATATGCATACAAAAATATGTGCGTACATACATAAAGTATGTGTGTATGTTTGTACATATAGATGTGTACAAACGCATACATGTATGTATTTAATTATTATGTATGTATGCATGTAGATATGTTTATACATAGACATGTGCGTCTATATGTATCTGCATATGATGTATATATGATTGTATGTAGATATTATGCATTATACATTTATCTATATAGGTATATACATACATCAACTTCACCACATAGCACACACGTAGTATCTAAGATCCGTTTCTACAATCTACTTCAGTATTTAGTCACTTTCTACATCCTAACCATAAGATAAAGGAGCATCTAGGTACATAGATTTTTCCCAAACCAGATGATACCAGAAAACCTTTTGACCCCATGATCTGAGTGTCAACACAGATGATTCAACAGTGATCAATCCAAAGAAGCTAGGTGGTTGTATACTCTACTCATCCTCATCAACAAACGGTACAAAGAGAGTAGGTATCTGTTGCATTAGCAACCTGACCTCCTGATTCCTTCTCCTCCCTGTTGGCCATTTCCAAGTTCCCTCAGCAATGCATTTCTTCAATGTATCTTGCCTTTGACATCTGAAACAAGAGAGTAAGTTCTATGTTAAATGTTGATACAAAGGCCCAGTTGGTTGCCAATTATCGAACCAGAAAAATTCTCGCTGCCATTTCCCACCATTTTCTTAATGAGAGGCTGGGCTAAAACTCTTTAAGTTTCAGAATCTTCTTCCAAGACCAGAGCAGTCACCAGGCACACACAACCCCCAGTTGCATGTGTGTCTAGTGACTTTATAGTCCTAAATTAATTGATGAGTTTAGGATCATACTTACCCTAGTTGCACTTTATATTCCTAAATTAATTGATGGGCACTATCGCCTACGAAAACTATTAAGTGAGACTCCAAATTACACTCTCTTTTTTTTTTTAATTTTAAAGAACCTTTTATTTTTCCTCCTCCAAGGAGAAGAATGACATGAATTCTTACGCAAAAGTAAGCAAAGATGGCTTTTGTTACATTGTTGGCTTCTCTAACATATGTCTCTGTGTGTGTGTGTTTAGCCCCCTCTGTGAACCAATTAAATTAGTCCCAAATGTTCCAACTAAACCAAATGTTGTTCCTAAATTGTTTATCGGCGAAAATGATCCGTAGTATTTTCTCTTAAACAATTGTAGTCCTTCAGGTGTTCAATTTCAGCCATTTTGGTCTAAATGTTTTTAAAAAAATTAGTAAAACTCATAATAAAGCTTAAAAAACATTTATTAGAATTATAGAATGGTTACAAAAATTGTGAAAAGCCACAAAATGCAAAATAGAGGTCATATCCTTTGTTTTACATAGTTTTTGTGCATCGAGCAATAGAGCATTGAGTAGTAAATTTTACACCTTTCAAGTAAAACAATATAAACTTACAACTCGTATACTATTGTATTACTTGCACCATAAAAATAATGGAAACCAAAATTTTACAACTAATTTTTGTAATGATTACGTACAAAAATATGTTGCTTAATGAATGATTATATTTAAGTATAGAAAATAACTAAATGGAGGTCATACACACTTAAAACAGCACCGGATTTGTTCAATTAGCAAATTATTAGGTATATATCTATTTTTTTTAATTTGGTAAAAAATTGGATAGTTTACACTTATATTATATCTTACCGAGTTTCTATGGTTTCCCATTATTTGTTCGTAAGTGTTATAGTTGTTCTAAATTTTTACGTATTTTGTAAACCATTAATAAATTTTCTTACATTTTATGGATATTGAGGACAATTTGTCGAAAATTATATACTTTAGGACAACATTGGTTTAGATTAAAACATAAGAAACTGAGTTATCCAAAATTGATTACCTTAAAACTTCTTTTGTTTTGGCTTAAGGTTGCCCAAGCACTGAAGACTGAAGATTTATCTCGCCCTATTTCATTCATTCCAATGAATTTGATTAAACTTTTACTACACCGAGTCTGGAACCTTCAAGGATGGCTTAAGAAAAATTTTTGAGTTTGCAGGATGGCTGTTGATGCCGCACTTGGTGGGTCATCTCTAACATTTGCATATGCGGTTCTCAAAGATTTATGGGTGTACATGAAGCACAGGAGAAAACACGTGAAAGATTTACTCGACAATCTTAAATATCTTGGAGATGAAGCGGGTATTCTTTATGCCCGTTGGCATGACAATGAAGAAGATATCGATCGTCGAGCAGCCTCCATACAGAGAAGTCGACAACATGAAGCGTGGAAGAAGGTAGTATCCCAGTTGTTGGATGATTATAGTAAGATAATTGCGAAGTACAGAAAGATGACAGGAGCAACTGGAAACCAAAGGCGCCAGGAAGCGGAAGGTTCGAACAAAGCGGATGTGGATGAGAGCAGCACAAATGCACCGATCCATGAATTGCCGGATATTTCCCACTTAGGGAAGCACAAATTATGGACCCGAAAGTTCTTCAAGCTTGCAAGGCTCGATAAAGACGTTATGAAGCTAAGGGATAAATTTGCTTCAGCCCGAAAAGACATACCACTTGCGAATTTAACACGTCCAGTGAAGCCAAAAGCTGCTATAAGAATGGAAGATGCCAAAGACCTAGATGTTGCGCCTTCACATCAAAACAAACTTGATGAACTCCTTCGTGAACTGCTGCCCTGTGGAGTTGAGGCAGAAGCAGAACCAGAGGCAGAAGCAGAAGCAGAAGCAAAAGCAAAATTGAAGAGGATTGCTATCTGTGGAGAAGCGCAAGTTGGAAAAACAAATATCATGAAGAACTTGAATAACTGGTTTGATTCATGCCCTCCTTCAGCGAAACTCGACTACGTCATTTGGGTGACTGTTCCAACTAATCTGCACGAGAAAGAGGATGTCATCAAAACCATACAAGAGAGTATTCTTCGGCGTTTGGAGTTAACTGAGCAGATTAGTGCAATTGATAAGAATAAAGATACAATATGTACAGAATTACGTGAAAAATCATATTTGCTGCTTTTTGAGGGGTTTTCTTCATCAATTCAACTTGGGAAGATTGGAGTCTCCGAAGAACATAAGCACGTGATAGTCGTGATTGAAACTACATATCCAGTTTTGCTGAGGAGTTTTGGTTTCGACCAAAAAATCAAAGTAGAGAAGTTACCACACAATGATTCGAGGAAATTGTTTGATAAGATCATGGAAGATGAAAAACTAAGTAAAGAGTGCTATGATCTGGTTGGGCTGATTCCTAAAGAGCTTAGCGGGCTTCCAGGGGTGATCTCATTCATTGCGATGTTGCTAAAAAGCAAAATGGATGCAGAATTTTGGGGAACTATAAAAGACAAATTAACAGCAGATGTTGGTGAATCTGAAGATCTGGGACTAGGAGGATTATTTAAGGCTTTTGAGATAGCTTATGAAGGCTTGAAAGAGGATCGCTGCAAAAGTTGCCTACTTTATGCAGCATTGTTTCCGAAAGAATTCACAATTCCCATTAATGTTTTAGTCGAATGTTGGAAAGCTAAAGATTTTCTATGCTGTCCTATTCCTACATTCCTTAAGGCGCGAGGAGATGGAATTTACGTACTGCATAAGCTGACTGAGCTCTCTCTCTTAGAGAACTGTTCTGAACAGTACGTTAAGATGCCAATACTCTTCAGAAGATTTGCAATTCGTACATCTTTCCCTGGGGAAGAAGTTGGAACATCCTATGTCAGGTCCGGCCCAGAGATAGACGGAAACCTAACAGATGAAGAATGGGAGAAGGCCAGAAGGGTGTCTTTGATAGGAAGCAGATTAGAGAAATTACCTGTGAGCCCGATATGTGAGGGGATATCAACACTATTTCTGCAACATAACCCAAACTTGAGAATCATTGGGGAAACGTTCTTCACAAGTATGAAGAAACTTCGAGTTTTGGACCTGCACAGCACCGGAATACAATTGTTGCCACCCTCTATCTCCTCCTTGACTGCGCTTCGGAGTTTATACCTCAACAATTGTGATGGCTTAACTAAGCTCCCACCTAAAATAGTGAAACTCACGAAACTCGAAGTTCTTGATATTCGAGACACCTCAATCCATTTTTTACCGAAAGAAGTCAGCAGTTTGGTTGGGCTAAGGTGCTTAAGATTTTCATTTGCCCCACCAAAGCCAAGATTGTGGGAACGTATTGTGCGGTGCCCAAATTATTCCACAACAGGGAGAAGGGTAATATTTCCCCCCGGAGCAGCTGATCAGCTTAGTAAGCTCGAGGAGATGACTATTGTCTTAGTAAATGGAAGCAGTGATTGCATTGTTGATCAAATAGAAGCAGAGGTGCTTGAATTTAAGAACAAAAATAATCAGTTTAAGTTAATTCTTCACAAGCCGTCCCAATCACTGGACCAACGGAATCTCGTCCAACTGAGGGGAGAGGGAACAACCCTTCCGAATCAAAGTGTTCCTGCAAGTCATGTTCATGATCCAACAACAGGAAACCAGTCTCCGAGATCAGATAACGAGGTAAGCCTTTCCTACCTGATGTGTTGTACCTTTCAAACAACAAAAGGGGGCAGGATTACTTATCTTACCATGAAAATATTTCTTGATTTTTATAAATTGGTTTCATATTTGAAAATATGCTTATTTTTTAACCCTTTCCAAATATTCTTTAAAAACTGCATTCTTTTCAAGGTTGACTTTTTACTTAATGTTTAAGTCCGTCTTAGTACAATGTAAAGGTAATTAAACTAAACTATTTCTGATCGAAATACCGGATTTGTCTGGTTTTTCTCCCATTGAGAGGTGGAGGAGGTTTGACCGGAAGAGTTCTAGAGAAAAAAAGATAGAAAATGAGTTATAGGGAGGGAAGGAGGAGGCAGGTCTTTTATGGATTTTTAACTTGTATGAGAATTTCCTGAACTTTTACTGTGAAATATGTGATGGTACAAACAAGTGGACTAAGAAACCAAAGCAATTGAATGTATAATCTTAACAATTCCACCAGTTTTCTAATTTGGAAAAGCAAGGAAAATATTGAGTCCATATCCACTAAGTGCAAGAACGAAAAACAGACTTATTCATTTTGTACTTGAAGGTAAATGTGCATAATATTTTGATCTTAAGATGTATCCAATCTTATAAGTGGAGTTAACATCATTATCTCAACGAAATTGGATCGACAGAGGAATTTTGGTTTAAAAACAATGACGAACGGGTCTGGGGAGGTGGAGAGGGACAGGATGAATGCCCTGCAATGAGCATAAGAGGAGCGGAGTATCAACATGGAGGGATGGAGTATTATCAATAAAAGGAAAATAGAGAAGAATGAACAACGACGAGGAGAGAGGCAACTAGAAGGAAAAGTTTGAAGTAACGATCGTTATGGTAATGAAACTATTTTTACCTGATATGACAGGCAAAAACATTTTTAATGTTCATTTGATTACTTGTTAGACCGGTCACCTAAATAAAATAATATCTAAATATTTGATTAGTAAGTTTCGCATTAAAAATAGTAAGTTAACCTGATAAATTAGTGACTTTTATGTCTCAAAAAATAAATCGAAATAAATATGAAACTTACATTTTAAAAAAAAATTAAATTCCTACTCTATATTCAAAACTTACTTTTTGGAGAGTAAGTTAAGTTCAAGTTATAGTAAGTTTTTATAGATTAATAGTAAATCTTATTGATAAAATAGTAAATTTGGTTAATGGTCAAAACTTACTAGTTTGTGGCATAAATTTACTATTTTACTTAAAAAACTTATATGAAACAAGTATTAAGAAGTTTATTTGAAATAATGCTAAGATTTTTTATTAATGATTGAAACTTAGTATTATAGTTAGTAATTACTCGTAACGTAAATGTATGATACATGATTGTCTGTATCATTTATAAATGTTATTTGATTTAAGCATTTTAAATATACTTTGAAAACTATTTCTTTCAGATGACTTTATAAAATATGTAAGAATAATTTTTCATATTACAAATTCTGAATTATTATTGAATTTGTGAAAGGTTAGAAAGTTTGGATGACAATAACAACAAATCTTTCGAGTTATATATAGAATAGCACTTATCTATAAATCACAATTTCCATATATTAATACCTATGAATTTAATAAAATGGTAAAGTTTTAATAAATTTATTTTCTGGGTCACAAGTATAAAAGTTAAAATTGTATTAATGTAGCATAATCTTCAAAAATTATAATAAATTTACCCATATATTAAGTTCCGAGACCTTCAAATATATTTTGTATCATTTTCATTATGGATTTGTATGCATATTATTTTTATCAAACTTATTTTTTTATTGGCAAATGGTATGTAAATTGTTATAACCAAAATTTTTATAGGTGAATGATATGTAAACTGCTAAAATTGTCAATTCATATATGACTAAATCTTACTGCTTATGGCATATATTAGTATGATAGACTAAAAAATTACCGTAATCAAGTGTACGTTGATTGTTGATTAAAAATTTGCACCATTGTCCCTATTTCCGTTATTACTAGTACAAGTTTTTCTAATCAAACTAAAACAAATTCAAATATCTTTTCCTTTTGTATGCAGTAGTTATGTTCAGTAAAAAATTATTAATCCATTTTTACATTACAAAATTTCTAATGAAATTAGTAACATTTTCTAAATATATTGGAATAATTTGTAAAATATATATATTTTTTGCCAATATAATCGAAAGAAGTTTGCACTATTAAAACACAAATGGAAAGAAAGGACGATGGCATAAGTATAAATGTGAGCAACTACATACGTATCACACCATGAGTTTAGGTATGATTTGTTAAAACATTAGTAATTTATTCGTTGGTGGATATACAATGCATATTATTTTTCTACAAATGGAAATACAATTTAGCATATACTAATTATCCGTTAACAGAATTTGTAGTCTGAACACAATCAATTTAGCTCATATTTCATTTGTTTAGTTATCATTTATTTTGTTACTTATGTTGAATATTTACATTTGAATAGAGTATCGCTATTAGAACTTCAATTATTCTTAATGACACTAATTTTGAACTGATAAAAGTTGGTCTAGACAATTAAGTGTCAATGACAACAATTGCTAAAATATAGTTTTTTAAATTTTTTTGAAAAATGACAATCTATGTCCCAAAAAATTACACTTTTATTTTTTGAAAGTATCAATTTGTTTATTCAATTTAAAATAATTTTATAATAAAAAATGTTACTCCTCAAACTAGTTGCTTAATTCACATCTATGTGTGTACTAGTGTCGGATGGATAATTAAAATAGGAAATTCAGGAATATAATAAGCAGTAGAAAGGAACTAGTTGATGTGTGAGAAGGAAACATAGAGATGTGTGAGAAGGTTTATTAAATAATATACAAAATTTACGTATTTTTCTTGGTATATAAATATACGTTTTATTAAGTTGTTATCTTCTTGAACTATACATGTTCTTGCAGATATTTGTGCCAATAAATGAAGACAATCAACATTGGTATTGCATACAAGTTGACTTTGTAAAAAAGAAGGTGTACATATTGGATTCGTTACCTAATTCAACAAAGCAACGAGGTGTTATGGTTAGGAAGTTAGTAAGTATCCTTTTTAAGTTGTGTAGTAAATAATGATATGGATATTTTGTATTACAATAAGGATTTTATTTTTTGATAATAGGTGCAAGTTCTTGATACTGTGCTACAACATAAATTTGGAGATAAGTACAAGTTTCAGGCATCGTCATTTGAATTTGACGAATCTCCTAACATTCCTAAACAGTCAAACAGGTAATTTTCGTTAATTTTGCTATTTTTCATGCAGACATTTTGGAATCTCATCTTTTATTTATCGTAATGATTGATTTACATGCAGTGATGATTGTGGTGTGTATGTTATTAATTTCATGAAGGTGTCTGAAGTAGAACGAATGAGTTCAATCAGGGTATATTCTAAATTTATGAAGTTTTTTTTGTAGTGAATAATTTTAGATGTCATTGTAACTGTTATCTTCACTTGCATGGTTAACTCACTAATTCTATTATGGTGTCATGAACTTTCAGTTTGAATCAGAGGCTGAACGTTTTAACATTGCAATGGAATTGATCCTACACCCTAAGAACGCGTGCGGATTTCTTCCACAAGATCATTTGTAGAGAAGATGAAAAATATAAGTATTCATAGTTGGGAAAAATTCTTATTTATGTTTGCTATTTCTAGCTGAATAACAAGTACTCAATAAGGCAGATGATGTGTGCGAGTTTTGTTGTCACTTAATTTTATGGTCCCTTAATTTTGTTATGTAGGCAAAGTTGCCAAGGACTTCAGTCAAAGTTCCACTACTTGGTAGTAAACTCAAAGTGCTCCTTTTAGTTTTGTCCAACAAATTTCACATGCTTTTGTAATCAATAGTATGAGAAAAAGGAATCATCCAAGAAGTTATATTCATCCATCTTCAGTAACTTTTTGGTTTTATAAGTGATCCTAAACAATGACAAGAAGAGCCAATAATAACTTGGTCATTTTTGTTTTAGCTAAATATAGGCACTATGCTTCAATTTGATTCACTACATATTATTAAAGATACAAACGAGCTTAAATAGTTTCCTCAAGGAAGAAGAGTATAGAAATTCCTCTAACCAACAACATGATCCTTTATCTCCATTTCAACGTAGTTTGATTCTGCAGATATGCTTCAATCTAGCCACAGGCTATTTTACTTCGATTTACTAGTTGATCATTTCAGTAGCATATTTACATGCCTAGTGCCTCCCACTAAAACTTCTGATCTTCTTGGGATACGCTCTAAAACTTCTGATCTTCTTCATGCAACATATTTTAGTCTTAGTACCTTCCAATAGAAAATCTTCCCTCTACCATTAAACATTAATTTAAGTGGAACCTATTCATTAAGTACATCACCTAATCCCTTGTGAACCAATGTTAAGCATAATAACTAAACCAATAGTGGTTTGCATGTTTAGCTTCATTTTGATTTCTAGTATTGTACTAGGCTAACTAGAATTGGTATTTCTTCAATTTATCTTGCCTTTGACATCTGAAACAAGAGAGTAAGTTCTATGTTAAATGTTGATACAAAGGCCCAGTTGGTTGCCAATTATCGAACCAGAAAAATTCTCGCTGCCATTTCCCACCATTTTCTTAATGAGAGGCTGGGCTAAAACTCTTTAAGTTTCAGAATCTTTTTCCAAGACCAGAGCAGTCACCAGGCACACACAACCCCCAGTTGCATGTGTGCCTAGTGACTTTATAGTCCTAAATTAATTGATGAGTTTAGGATCATACTTACCCTAGTTGCACTTTATATTCCTAAATTAATTGATGGGCACTATCGCCTACGAAAACTATTAAGTGAGACTCCAAATTACACTCTCTTTTTTTTTTTAATTTTAAAGAACCTTTTATTTTTCCTCCTCCAAGGGGAAGAATGACATGAATTCTTACGCAAAAGTAAGCAAAGATGGCTTTTGTTACATTGTTGGCTTCTCTAACATATGTCTCTGTGTGTGTGTGTTTAGCCCCCTCTGTGAACTAATTAAATTAGTCCCAAATGTTCCAACTAAACCAAATGTTGTTCCTAAACTGTTTATCGGCGAAAATGATCCGTGGTATTTTCTCTTAAACAATTGTAGTCCTTCAGGTGTTCAATTTCAGCCATTTTGGTCTAAATGTTTTTAAAAAAATTAGTAAAACTCATAATAAAGCTTAAAAAACATTTATTAGAATTATAGAATGGTTACAAAAATTGTGAAAAGCCACAAAATGAAAAATAGAGGTCATATCCTTTGTTTTACATAGTTTTTGTGCATCGAGCAATAGAGCATTGAGTAGTAAATTTTACACCTTTCAAGTAAAACAATATAAACTTACAACTCGTATACTATTGTATTACTTGCACCATAAAAATAATGGAAACCAAAATTTTACAACTAATTTTTGTAATGATTACGTACAAAAATATGTTGCTTAATGAATGATTATATTTAAGTATAGAAAATAACTAAATGGAGGTCATACACACTTAAAACAGCACCGGATTTGTTCAATTAGCAAATTATTAGGTATATATCTATTTTTTTTAATTTGGTAAAAAATTGGATAGTTTACACTTATATTATATCTTACCGAGTTTCTATGGTTTCCCATTATTTGTTCGTAAGTGTTATAGTTGTTCTAAATTTTTACGTATTTTGTAAACCATTAATAAATTTTCTTACATTTTATGGACATTGAGGATAATTTGTCGAAAATTATATACTTTAGGACAACATTGGTTTAGATTAAAACATAAGAAACTGAGTTATCCAAAATTGATTACCTTAAAACTTCTTTTGTTTTGGCTTAAGGTTGCCCAAGCACTGAAGACTGAAGATTTATCTCGCCCTATTTCATTCATTCCAATGAATTTGATTAAACTTTTACTACACCGAGTCTGGAACCTTCAAGGATGGCTTAAGAAAAATTTTTGAGTTTGCAGGATGGCTGTTGATGCCGCACTTGGTGGGTCATCTCTAACATTTGCATATGCGGTTCTCAAAGATTTATGGGTGTACATGAAGCACAGGAGAAAACACGTGAAAGATTTACTCGACAATCTTAAATATCTTGGAGATGAAGCGGGTATTCTTTATGCCCGTTGGCATGACAATGAAGAAGATATCGATCGTCGAGCAGCCTCCATACAGAGAAGTCGACAACATGAAGCGTGGAAGAAGGTAGTATCCCGGTTGTTGGATGATTATAGTAAGATAATTGCGAAGTACAGAAAGATGACAGGAGCAACTGGAAACCAAAGGCGCCAGGAAGCGGAAGGTTCGAACAAAGCGGATGTGGATGAGAGCAGCACAAATGCACCGATCCATGAACTGCCGGATATTTCCCACTTAGGGAAGCACAAATTATGGACCCGAAAGTTCTTCAAGCTTGCAAGGCTCGATAAAGACGTTATGAAGCTAAGGGATAAATTTGCTTCAGCCCGAAAAGACATACCACTTGCGAATTTAACACGTCCAGTGAAGCCAAAAGCTGCTATAAGAATGGAAGATGCCAAAGACCTAGATGTTGCGCCTTCACATCAAAACAAACTTGATGAACTCCTTCGTGAACTGCTGCCCTGTGGAGTTGAGGCAGAAGCAGAACCAGAGGCAGAAGCAGAAGCAGAAGCAAAAGCAAAATTGAAGAGGATTGCTATCTGTGGAGAAGCGCAAGTTGGAAAAACAAATATCATGAAGAACTTGAATAACTGGTTTGATTCATGCCCTCCTTCAGCGAAACTCGACTACGTCATTTGGGTGACTGTTCCAACTAATCTGCACGAGAAAGAGGATGTCATCAAAACCATACAAGAGAGTATTCTTCGGCGTTTGGAGTTAACTGAGCAGATTAGTGCAATTGATAAGAATAAAGATACAATATGTACAGAATTACGTGAAAAATCATATTTGCTGCTTTTTGAGGGGTTTTCTTCATCAATTCAACTTGGGAAGATTGGAGTCTCCGAAGAACATAAGCACGTGATAGTCGTGATTGAAACTACATATCCAGTTTTGCTGAGGAGTTTTGGTTTCGACCAAAAAATCAAAGTAGAGAAGTTACCACACAATGATTCGAGGAAATTGTTTGATAAGATCATGGAAGATGAAAAACTAAGTAAAGAGTGCTATGATCTGGTTGGGCTGATTCCTAAAGAGCTTAGCGGGCTTCCAGGGGTGATCTCATTCATTGCGATGTTGCTAAAAAGCAAAATAGATGCAGAATTTTGGGGAACTATAAAAGACAAATTAACAGCAGATGTTGGTGAATCTGAAGATCTGGGACTAGGAGGATTATTTAAGGCTTTTGAGATAGCTTATGAAGGCTTGAAAGAGGATCGCTGCAAAAGTTGCCTACTTTATGCAGCATTGTTTCCGAAAGAATTCACAATTCCCATTAATGTTTTAGTCGAATGTTGGAAAGCTAAAGATTTTCTATGCTGTCCTATTCCTACATTCCTTAAGGCGCGAGGAGATGGAATTTACGTACTGCATAAGCTGACTGAGCTCTCTCTCTTAGAGAACTGTTCTGAACAGTACGTTAAGATGCCAATACTCTTCAGAAGATTTGCAATTCGTACATCTTTCCCTGGGGAAGAAGTTGGAACATCCTATGTCAGGTCCGGCCCAGAGATAGACGGAAACCTAACAGATGAAGAATGGGAGAAGGCCAGAAGGGTGTCTTTGATAGGAAGCAGATTAGAGAAATTACCTGTGAGCCCGATATGTGAGGGGATATCAACACTATTTCTGCAACATAACCCAAACTTGAGAATCATTGGGGAAACGTTCTTCACAAGTATGAAGAAACTTCGAGTTTTGGACCTGCACAGCACCGGAATACAATTGTTGCCACCCTCTATCTCCTCCTTGACTGCGCTTCGGAGTTTATACCTCAACAATTGTGATGGCTTAACTAAGCTCCCACCTAAAATAGTGAAACTCACGAAACTCGAAGTTCTTGATATTCGAGACACCTCAATCCATTTTTTACCGAAAGAAGTCAGCAGTTTGGTTGGGCTAAGGTGCTTAAGATTTTCATTTGCCCCACCAAAGCCAAGATTGTGGGAACGTATTGTGCGGTGCCCAAATTATTCCACAACAGGGAGAAGGGTAATATTTCCCCCCGGAGCAGCTGATCAGCTTAGTAAGCTCGAGGAGATGACTATTGTCTTAGTAAATGGAAGCAGTGATTGCATTGTTGATCAAATAGAAGCAGAGGTGCTTGAATTTAAGAACAAAAATAATCAGTTTAAGTTAATTCTTCACAAGCCGTCCCAATCACTGGACCAACGGAATCTCGTCCAACTGAGGGGAGAGGGAACAACCCTTCCGAATCAAAGTGTTCCTGCAAGTCATGTTCATGATCCAACAACAGGAAACCAGTCTCCGAGATCAGATAACGAGGTAAGCCTTTCCTACCTGATGTGTTGTACCTTTCAAACAACAAAAGGGGGCAGGATTACTTATCTTACCATGAAAATATTTCTTGATTTTTATAAATTGGTTTCATATTTGAAAATATGCTTATTTTTTAACCCTTTCCAAATATTCTTTAAAAACTGCATTCTTTTCAAGGTTGACTTTTTACTTAATGTTTAAGTCCGTCTTAGTACAATGTAAAGGTAATTAAACTAAACTATTTCTGATCGAAATACCGGATTTGTCTGGTTTTTCTCCCATTGAGAGGTGGAGGAGGTTTGACCGGAAGAGTTCTAGAGAAAAAAAGATAGAAAATGAGTTATAGGGAGGGAAGGAGGAGGCAGGTCTTTTATGGATTTTTAACTTGTATGAGAATTTCCTGAACTTTTACTGTGAAATATGTGATGGTACAAACAAGTGGACTAAGAAACCAAAGCAATTGAATGTATAATCTTAACAATTCCACCAGTTTTCTAATTTGGAAAAGCAAGGAAAATATTGAGTCCATATCCACTAAGTGCAAGAACGAAAAACAGACTTATTCATTTTGTACTTGAAGGTAAATGTGCATAATATTTTGATCTTAAGATGTATCCAATCTTATAAGTGGAGTTAACATCATTATCTCAACGAAATTGGATCGACAGAGGAATTTTGGTTTAAAAACAATGACGAACGGGTCTGGGGAGGTGGAGAGGGACAGGATGAATGCCCTGCAATGAGCATAAGAGGAGCGGAGTATCAACATGGAGGGATGGAGTATTATCAATAAAAGGAAAATAGAGAAGAATGAACAACGACGAGGAGAGAGGCAACTAGAAGGAAAAGTTTGAAGTAACGATCGTTATGGTAATGAAACTATTTTTACCTGATATGACAGGCAAAAACATTTTTAATGTTCATTTGATTACTTGTTAGACCGGTCACCTAAATAAAATAATATCTAAATATTTGATTAGTAAGTTTCGCATTAAAAATAGTAAGTTAACCTGATAAATTAGTGACTTTTATGTCTCAAAAAATAAATCGAAATAAATATGAAACTTACATTTTAAAAAAAAATTAAATTCCTACTCTATATTCAAAACTTACTTTTTGGAGAGTAAGTTAAGTTCAAGTTATAGTAAATCTTATTGATAAAATAGTAAATTTGGTTAATGGTCAAAACTTACTAGTTTGTGGCATAAATTTACTATTTTACTTAAAAAACTTATATGAAACAAGTATTAAGAAGTTTATTTGAAATAATGCTAAGATTTTTTATTAATGATTGAAACTTAGTATTATAGTTAGTAATTACTCGTAACGTAAATGTATGATACATGATTGTCTGTATCATTTATAAATGTTATTTGATTTAAGCATTTTAAATATACTTTGAAAACTATTTCTTTCAGATGACTTTATAAAATATGTAAGAATAATTTTTCATATTACAAATTCTGAATTATTATTGAATTTGTGAAAGGTTAGAAAGTTTGGATGACAATAACAACAAATCTTTCGAGTTATATATAGAATAGCACTTATCTATAAATCACAATTTCCATATATTAATACCTATGAATTTAATAAAATGGTAAAGTTTTAATAAATTTATTTTCTGGGTCACAAGTATAAAAGTTAAAATTGTATTAATGTAGCATAATCTTCAAAAATTATAATAAATTTACCCATATATTAAGTTCCGAGACCTTCAAATATATTTTGTATCATTTTCATTATGGATTTGTATGCATATTATTTTTATCAAACTTATTTTTTTATTGGCAAATGGTATGTAAATTGTTATAACCAAAATTTTTATAGGTGAATGATATGTAAACTGCTAAAATTGTCAATTCATATATGACTAAATCTTACTGCTTATGGCATATATTAGTATGATAGACTAAAAAATTACCGTAATCAAGTGTACGTTGATTGTTGATTAAAAATTTGCACCATTGTCCCTATTTCCGTTATTACTAGTACAAGTTTTTCTAATCAAACTAAAACAAATTCAAATATCTTTTCCTTTTGTATGCAGTAGTTATGTTCAGTAAAAAATTATTAATCCATTTTTACATTACAAAATTTCTAATGAAATTAGTAACATTTTCTAAATATATTGGAATAATTTGTAAAATATATATTTTTTTTGCCAATATAATCGAAAGAAGTTTGCACTATTAAAACACAAATGGAAAGAAAGGACGATGGCATAAGTATAAATGTGAGCAACTACATACGTATCACACCATGAGTTTAGGTATGATTTGTTAAAACATTAGTAATTTATTCGTTGGTGGATATACAATGCATATTATTTTTCTACAAATGGAAATACAATTTAGCATATACTAATTATCCGTTAACAGAATTTGTAGTCTGAACACAATCAATTTAGCTCATATTTCATTTGTTTAGTTATCATTTATTTTGTTACTTATGTTGAATATTTACATTTGAATAGAATATCGCTATTAGAACTTCAATTATTCTTAATGACACTAATTTTGAACTGATAAAAGTTGGTCTAGACAATTAAGTGTCAATGACAACAATTGCTAAAATATAGTTTTTTAAATTTTTTTGAAAAATGACAATCTATGTCCCAAAAAATTACACTTTTATTTTTTGAAAGTATCAATTTGTTTATTCAATTTAAAATAATTTTATAATAAAAAATGTTACTCCTCAAACTAGTTGCTTAATTCACATCTATGTGTGTACTAGTGTCGGATGGATAATTAAAATAGGAAATTCAGGAATATAATAAGCAGTAAAAAGGAGCTAGTTGATACGGGAGACTCTTCCACTGCATTTGAAAAATAGGAAGTAAGAGCAGCATCAAGGTTTGCCTCTGTTATGGAACAAGTGTTGATACAATTATCAAATATAATGCCAATGATATGGAGGACATAGATTCAAGCCTCGACGATAACACAGCTAAGAAAAGGAAACTCAATAAAAAAAAGTCAGAGTTCGAAAATTATTTGCAAGTAGTAGATTTGTTATCCATTGGACAATCGTTGCTTATGAATACCCATGCAGCTTGTAACAAGAAAGCCAATAAATATGTTAGAAATGCATATACTTCACTAGGACAGCAAAATAAAAGAAAAAGGTTAGATATTCCATATACATATTTCAGTTACCTACACAAATATTCCTAAGTGATATAGTTTATATGGTAGAATATATTCTTTATTCTCAAGTTTTAAAATCTTGACATTTTTTCTCAATGGACAGCAAAAGCAGAGAATATCAGCACATGCTATCCAACTGGAGAATGACAAGGTATACAATATGGTTGCTTCATGTCAAATGAAATATATAACATATTACATATTTATGATACATGTTTGAAATAATTTTTGCATTTCATATGGTTTATTAAACAGCTTGTAGGGCAAGAAAGAATGTTAGGTGAAGAGTATCTATTGCAACAATTTCCCAATGATAAAGCTCGAATCCTGGACTACATATTTAACGAGAAATATAATCAACGGTAATAATTTAATGGCAATAATGGATTTTTCATAACAACTATCTTTGCATTATCATTATTATTCATTGTAGGCTCAATTAACAATTATTTGCAGCATACCAATTGTGCATATTGGACAGGAGTTTGCCTCAAGAAGTCATCTGGCATGCTTGAAACCTTGAACCTGGCTTACTGAAAGTGTGAGATTTTCACTGCTTAAAAAACTGATTTTTGATGGTAGATATACTATCCACCATGTGTTGATTGTAAGGTGTAAAGGTGGATTGTAATGTGCTTGCAGCCAATCAATCTTGTTGCAAACATGCTTCGGATGGACATTGAGAAGGAGCATCAAGATCAAACATATAACACTTGGTACATGCCAACTTTCTTCACGGTAGGTCGACATATCATTAAAGGATTATGTTTGTTGTTAATTCATATGTTTTTTGATAATTTTGTAATTTCGATAAAATTGTGCAGTGCGAAATACAAAAGGCCGAACTGGACCTTACAGCTACTTTGAAATATCTTGATGCTGATAGATATGGAGGAAACATAGAGATGTGTGAGAAGGTTTATTAAATAATGTACAAAATTTACGTATTTTTCTTGGTATATAAATATACGTTTTATTAAGTTATTATCTTCTTGAACTATACATGTTCTTGCAGATATTTGTGCCAATAAATGAAGACAATCAACATTGGTATTGCACACAAGTTGACTTTGTAAAAAAGAAGGTGTACATATTGGATTCGTAACCTAATTCAACAAAGCAACGAGGTGTTATGGTTAGGAAGTTAGTAAGTATCCTTTTTAAGTTGTGTAGTAAATAATGATATGGATATTTTGTATTACAATAAGGATTTTATTTTTTGATAATAGGTGCAAGTTCTTGATACTGTGCTACAACATAAATTTGGGGATAAGTACAAGTTTCAGGCATCGTCATTTGAATTTGACGAATCTCCTAACATTCCTAAACAGTCAAACAGGCAATTTTCGTTAATTTTGCTATTTTTCATGCAGACATTTTGGAATCTCATCTTTTATTAATCGTAATGATTGATTTACATGCAGTGATGATTGTGGTGTGTATGTTATTAATTTCATGAAGGTGTCTGAAGTAGAACGAATGAGTTCAATCAGGGTATATTCTAAATTTATGAAGTTTTTGTTTGTAGTGAATAATTTTAGATGTCATTGTAACTGTTATCTTCACTTGCATGGTTAACTCACTAATTCTATTATGGTGTCATGAACTTTCAGTTTGAATCAGAGGCTGAACGTTTTAACATTGCAATGGAATTGATCCTACACCCTAAGAACGCGTGCGGATTTCTTCCACAAGATCATTGTAGAGAAGATGAAAAATATAAGTATTCATAGTTGGAAAAAATTCTTATTTATGTTTGCTATTTCTAGCTGAATAACAAGTACTCAATAAGGCAGATGATGTGTGCGAGTTTTGTTGTCACTTAATTTTATGGTCCCTTAATTTTGTTATGTAGGCAAAGTTGCCAAGGACTTCAGTCAAAGTTCCACTACTTGGTAGTAAACTCAAAGTGCTCCTTTTAGTTTTGTCCAACAAATTTCACATGCTTTTGTAATCAATAGTATGAGAAAAAGGAATCATCCAAGAAGTTATATTCATCCATCTTCAGTAACTTTTTGGTTTTATAAGTGATCCTAAACAATGACAAGAAGAGCCAATAATAACTTGGTCATTTTTGCTTTAGCTAAATAAAACTTCTTTTGCAGGTGTCTTGGGCTGTTTCCACCGATATTCTTGCAGGAAAATAGATCAAAAAGCTTGTGTGAACAAAACACAAGTTTCTGAGTAAGTTGCAGTCGAAATTGAGGAATACGCGACTTGAAACCACGTATTCATGTAGTCGCGTTTTCTCTTCTGCGCACTTGGCACCACTTCAACTGCTATTTTCTTACTGATGGAGGCCGAATTAGTTTTTGTGCAAAACATGAATGTTGTAGCCCTTTGAGTTAGCTTTCCAATACCTCAAGATTCATCCCCATTTGGAGCTCTGTGGAGCTAGATATGACCAAAATACCAAAGACAGGCCAGAGCTCTGTTTCAACTTTCGACAACAGAGTTTGTGCTTTTGTATTTCGATGTTTTGACAATTAAAATGACTGAAATGGATTTCGATGTCTTCATACCAAATGTAGATATGTCTCATAGTTTCAAAATGGTTCAAGAATCAGCTCAATCAAATTATTGTAGCTCAAGATATATTCGAAATACCACAATGTGTCAAAGCTGGAAAACCTTTCTTCTTTTGTTCTTGATTGCATTTCCTCTTTTGCACTTCATATTCTCTTTTTTATCACTTTAAACCATCATCAATCATCCAATTATCTTCTCAATTCATACCATTTGATGATTGAATCATTAAACCTACAAAAACATGAAGTTTTTACCATAAAAATCCATAGATATGCAATTTTTATCACTTAAACCATAAAATGAATATTTTCACTAAATTTCTAGTTAATTGATTATAAAAGTAGTTAAAACATATCAAAAACTAACTATAACTAATAAAACATACTAAAAACACGTAAAATATATACTTGTCATTAAGCAAATTTGCTTACTTTTCCTATACAAGTATGAACCTTCACAATTTGATTACTTAATGCACAAAAAGCACCAAATCGAGCTATTTGAATTATTAAATCTTCAAGTTGAATAGAATAGATATTTTTTGTGCTAGCTTTGCTTGCTGAGTCCATCTAAACAAAATGCATGGTTTAGGAATCTTGTCCATATCTTCAGTTTTTATAACTACAAACGCATGGGAGAAAAGAATTCCATCTGACTTAAGTTTCTTACTTGAACAAATAATAGTCCATTCAAATTTATCCAATTTCACTTGCCAAGAGCATATTTGATGCAAGTACTCAGTGAATGTATATAACTTCACCTTCTCTTGGTCAACAACTAAAACAGGAATTTAGGTGTGAGGCCTCAGCAGAAATTTCATCACAAATCTTTAAAAAAATCTTTCTCGTGAAAATATTTGCAGCATGTCCTTCCAATTCTCTCAAATGAGTAACTAGAATAGGAGATGACTGACGTGTGATACACTCTTCCTTGTGTTCATTCTATCTAATTTTGATAAAATATCTCAAATAATTGATCGAAAGGGTAAAGTAACATTTTGAATTGAAGGTACTTGTGCGCCATAGCATTCAATTGCTCTGATCTTTGCGTTGAGTTCATTCTAGCAAAAAAGTGTCCTCTCAAAAATGCCATGGCGCATTTTTCCCTTTCTTTTGTACAAATCCACAACCCATTGGTTTTCCTTCAAATTGTGTTTCTCACCTAGCAAATGCCACCTTCTCTCAAACTCCTCATGGCTACAAATCATGCCCATCGCCACATAAAATCATGAATGAACCCCTTATTTGTATTTGTAACCACATTTCTTTTTAAATGCCAAGTACATAATCGGTAATGGACATAAGGAATTACTACATTTACTACATTTCTCATTGCACCATCTCCATCAGTGACAATTGAGATAGGTGCCTTTTTTCCATGGCCTCCAAAAATGTTTCCCATACCCACTTATATGTGTCCTCAATCTCATCAGCAACCAATGCACATCCAAAAATTGTTGTATGATGATTCACAACGGCCAAAATTACTAGTGGCTTCCTCTAAGCGTTAGTGTGGTATGTCGAATCAAAGACAAGAACATCACCAAAGCACTAGTAATCCAAACGAGATTGTGAATCTGTCCAAAAGAGTCGTATCAATCGCTTCTCCGAGTCAGCAGCATAGTTGTAAAAGAAATTCGGCTCACAATTTGATCGACCATCTAAATATGCCAACACCTGAGAGGCATCACCAACTTCAAGTGCGTTCCTATGAAATTGGTCAATATCATTTCGTAGATCAAAGTGTCTAGCTGCTACCAAATTTGTCAACAAAAATGAAAAATGGTATTGTTGAAATATTTCAAATGTCACAACTTCATAGTAAAGCAGAAACTAAGTTATGAAATTTTGTAGAAAAGTCAGTCACAGGGTAGAAAAGCACAGTTATCTTATGTTATTTTTGAACCACATGCAACAAAAAGAAGCATAAATGATCTCAATATTAAAGCTCATACAAAATGTTCCAGCCAAAACATGAAAACTAATGAAGAAAGAACTTGGTGTGCCAGTCATAATATTGAGCTCGTCTGAATAAAATTATAGATTCACTTATTTTGGAGAAGACAAATTGTCATTAGTGTCATTGATAACTAAGCCTTTTAAACTGTGTCAAGAAAAAGGAATTTAATGGCAAACTATAAAGTTTTACAGCAACACAATATCATCCATATATTCATGATGTTTATATTAGCTTAATTATATTCCTCGTACTTGCCTTTGGACATCCATTTAATGCATATATTTCATTTCTTGAGCACATTAAGGTGAGCATTGAATAGCCAATACTAGCATAGCCTCAAATATTGCACCACCAATCCAGCCATTGCCAGGGATCGATTCATTCTACCATGGAAGTGGTACAATTGAATCAGTTACCACTTGTTTTCATGCTATCCACTCATTAAACATAAACAAAGGAGTATTAATTTATAAACACTCCTTTGTGGTGTTGTTCAAGTTTCTAATGTGTAGAAATATTGTACCATAGGAATATACTATACCAATAGTTCTCATAGGAAATTATGATAATCAGATATACATCTCTTTTGGATGTAGCTCCTTCAAATGATTATGACTCGAGCTTACAGGTGCTAGAAGAACACCAATCAGTGAATTTTTCACTACATTATACGAGTTTAGAGGGATTAAAAAAGGAATAAAGATTTTAATAGGTCTATATTTTTAAATTTTTTGCAATCGTCTCCCTTGAGCGCTCCTGCAAGGGTTTGCTAAACGGCTATGTCAGCCCTTCAGCCCTTGGCTGAGGGGCAATCTGTATCTCCTACTACATTCAAATCCTTCTCCTAGCTATTCTCACAACCAACTGAATCGCCAATACCGGTGCGGCCGCATACAAAGTGCAAGGGCGAGGCGGCTGTCGTCTTCTTCAAAGATGATGCTGACAGGCTTGCGAGAGACTTCATTTAAAGAAAACACATATTAATATAATACTAAAAGGAAACAAATAACCAGAAATAAAGTAGCCTTTGTCACGAATTTTAGTCAAAGATAATCTCCTAAATTTTTCAAAATTTCCTTCGAGAGGAAAGATAGTCAGCAGTCCAATTCTGTATGGCTCTTTCGGGGATGGTTGAAAACTCAATGTCTTCTAGTGGCTCATCCTTATAAATGACTCCAACGAACAGTTGGGACAGACCTACCTCAATATCTTCAATCTGGTGTTCTTCATCTAATTCTGATAGGATTACTCCAGATGAATGAGGAAAGTGTAGCGTAATGGTGGAATACTTATAGTAATTTGCTTTCCTTCCTTTTTCGCTTTCTTACGAGCTTGCATCTCCTTCTTGTCCTTAGCGGTTGGCTAAAATCTCAATCCAAATGTATCTTTTTTCGCCAAAAGTTCCATAGGATCTAAAATGCCTTGCAGATTCTCCTCCAAACCCTTACCTATTTCATATCCTCCTCGAATAATTTCCTTGACCATCATGATGATAGCTTCCGGTAAGTCCATCTTCGTCAATGAATTTTCTTTAGATATCCATCCCACTGAGACAATGTCAGCAACATGATGAGGGAAAACTAAATTTTTTCTACTGTCCTCCTCCTTCGATACAGAATTAACAATCATGGTGCAGTCATTCTCAATGAACACAGTGATAAGTTGGTTATTCACAACAAATTTCACCTTTTGATTGAGAAAAAATGGAACGGCACTAGAAGTGTGGATCCAAGGTCATCCAAATAGAATATTGTAAACACTCAAAAAGCCATAATTTGGCAAATCACTTGAAATTGGGCAGGTTCTATTTCCAGTACCAAATCAGTTTTGCCCATTGATTCCCTTGTGGCACCATCAAATCCTCTTATTATCGTTGCAGATGGTCGTAATCTAGCATCAGGAAGTCCAAGTTTTGTAAGAGTATTTCATGGATAGATGTTTAGAGCGGATCTATTATCTATCAAAACTCTTGGCAGCAATTTTTCATTGCACCTTATTGAGATATACAATGCCTTATTATTTTCGATCCCTTCAAAATTCAAATTCTCATCAGAAAAGATTTATATGATTGGTAGCCAGAGCATTCTCCACAACGTGAGTGAACTTGTCAATCGGAATATTCTTCGGTATTTGAGCCTTACTCAAGACCTCGAGTTGTGCCTCTCTATGTAATTCAGAGGTTAAAAGTAAGTCTAAAATAGAGATTTGGACAGGAATTTTGTCCACCTATTCCATGACCTTGAACTCGTTCCTTTTCAGTAATTTAAGAAATGTCATTGTTTTTTTTAGTCATTGATGGCTTTGATGGCAAAACATTCTCTTTCGCCTTTGATTGGGCCAAAATTTTAGATTCGCCCATAATCTTTTCAGATCTACTGATAATAGCCACCTCTTCTTTTGGCACCTCTATATCCCTGATTAGCAAAACGGGTTTACCATAATTTCATGGTACTTCTTGTAAGTTGTGCACAGGTGATTGTTCACGAAATTTGAGTACTGCGGGTTCCAACAAGTCCAAGATGAAAGGATTTTCATTAGTTTCCAAGAGTTCTTCCAGTACAAATGGCTTCTCGACTATTCCAATTACTTCATTCTCATCTACAATGTATTGGGCAGGCTCTCCAAACTTCTCAACAGTGGTAATAGCTCTTACAGTGTCCTTGTGTTTGGGAAGAGGGTTCTTACTGATATTCGACCCTGGCTCATCTCTTCTTCTCAAAGCTATATTTTCGGTGTCAATCATGTCTTGAATTTTATACTTTAATATCCAAAAATTGACAATAGAGTGACAGGAGCTCCCAGAATGATAGGCATAGATGGCTTGAGAATTATAATCCGTAGGAACACCTCTAAGGTAGGTTTTAGGAGACACCGCGCCGATCTTGCCAGCGGCTTTAAGTTACTCATATATTTGATCGAGGGGTCAACCCAAATTGATGAAGATTCGATATTGATTTTTATTTAGGGTTTCACTGATTTGAGTATGGTTGTAAGTTTGGTTATTTGGGGGAACGGATCTGGGATTAGAAATCAGAAAAAGTGATATGGGTATACTTGTCTAGTTAGGTCGAGAGCAAGGATGATTGATAGTAGTATGGTAAACAGGTCGAGGGTTTGGGTAGTATGGTTAGGGAGATTGGGTCTAGTTGAGGGGTCTTGATCCCATACGAAGGCAGCTTCTTCTTCTTTCTTCTTGAATTGGGGTTTCTTTCCAATGTTATTCTGACTCTACAGGGTTTCTAATTGTGATTTCAAAGCCGATACATTGACAATTTTTCCTGCCCTAACAAATTCATCAAACTCTTCCAATTTGTTTATGATAGTTGCAAATGAACACCCCGTCATACGAAAAATATTTTTGAAGTACAGTAGGTCATGAGATTTAATGAATGTGCAAACAATTTTCTCCTCGGTCATGGGGGGTTCCACTTTAACGGCCAATTCCTCCAACGTTTAGCATATGTCTTATGGTCTTCTGATGGTTTCCTCTTGGTCTCTTCAAGTGTTGTTCTTGTTGACGCAATTTCGCAGTTGTATGCGTATTGCCTTACAAAAGTTATAAATAAATCCAACTAAGTTTTCATTTTCTTAGGTTTCAAATTAGTATACCAATCCAGGGCATCACCTTCTAAGCTTTTATGGAACAAATGCACCAGCAAGTTTTCATCATCCATAGGTTTGCCTAATTTGTTAGCAAACATTTTGAGATGCATCTTAGGATTCCTGGTTCCATCATACTTGCTAAATTTAGGAACTTTAAAGCCCAGAAACAACTGCATATCTTGAAAGAAACACAGCTCATTGTAGTCTAAGCCTGTATGCCTATTTAGTTCTTGACTCTTCTTCATAAATTCATCAAATCAATCCAACCTCTTTAGCAGATTCTTGTTGATCAAAGCAGAGGGTTCATATGTTTCGACCTTCCCTTGAAAGGTGATGTCCAACATGAATGGCTCTGTGGTGGGGTGATGAGGTCCTCGAGGGTTAGATGGAATGTTCAAATTGATTTGTGGATAACTTAAGGAATTTGGTTGCTAGTCAAGTTGACGAAAATATTGCTTGAATATGTATGTGGTAAACTAGAGATGGGATAAATAAAGGCGCCTCCAAGTGGATTTGTAAAAGGTGGAACAAAAGTGGTTTGAGGTTTGATTGTGTGATATGTGAGGTAGTGAATTTTCTAACTCATGTTGATTATCATTGATAGGCACATGGTCATTTTGGACACCGTCGGTGTTGTTCGAGACCAATTGGTCGATTATGTGTCTCTGTGCTGCCATTTATGCATTTAATTTATTGAATCTATTCAGCGTCTCACTCAATTGGGCCCCAAGATTTGCAGCGTCTGATGATGAAATTATTGCAGATCTCTCCGATGGTTCTGGATAGGAACTCATATTTTCACGATTTCTCAAGATTCGGCTGCGGGATCACATAATGATAGGGCTTATACGGATAGCTATTTTTTGAAAGTACCTGGGGATGAGGAAAAGAAATCGACGCAAAAGTGCATTTTCTTTCAAATTGTTGTAATTTATTCAAAAGAAAAAAGAAAAAAAATCAGTCAGCAAATGTTTGAATAATTTCAGATGCATATCTTATGGAAAAACCCTTTTTATGCTAAGGATTGGCCTAACATGATGCAACACCTTCGAAGTGGGGGCCGTTCATCAAACCTATTTTTTTACTAATGATATTGCACGAAAGAGAAAAGTCATTTTGTTGCAGAATTTGTAGAATATTTACATCATTTCTCGAAGGCAGTTTTGTACAAATTCATTAATTCTCTTCAACCTATCTATTATAGCATCTTTTGATTCTCTAGAGTAAGAATTGCTCATGCACTTCTCTTGATCATATAGCTCTCCACATTTTCTCTTTAGTTCTTGATACTTTTATCGCATTTCTTTACATGCCTTTTTACATTTTTCTGCCAACTCCTTGTTAGATTTAACGGACTTTTTCAATTGTAGATTCTCCCTATCTTTTGCCTCAATAATAGTTATCAACCTCTTGACCTCATCGGATTGCTTTTCTTACGGTTCTTTTGTATTAGAGTCTCTAAGCCAATCCTAGTATTGCCGGGTGACCAAAATTTTTGCTTGAATTTTGGAATGTAGGCAATGCGCTCATCGTCAGACAGTGTTTCCCAAACTTTAATAATCGGTACCTTCATTGGAACTTCACTCAGACAGATTCTCTTGTCGAAACTAATAGTGAATTCAGCCAGATCCGATGTAGGTGGTAACTCTTGAAATTGTCCTAACTACCAAAGAAATCTTTTTTGATGTAAGTCATAATGCCTTGAGTTCCTAGCAATAGGATAAATTCTGATGACTTGGTACGCAAGCAAGTTTGAAACAACCAGTCCAGTCTAAAACCCATCTAATCTCTTGATCTAACAACATCTTCAAAAAATCCATGTATTCTAATGCAATTCTCGGTAAATTATTCCTATCAATTCTCTTGTGATGGGTCACTATCCAATTGTATTCAATCAATGGCAAGCTATCCGATACGAGTAGTTTTCTCCTAAAATGTTCCATAGCCCACATGTGCAGAATCAGATTTGGACCATGGAAGAATTTCGCCCCTCTTTGGCAACTGTACAAGCGACAAATATGTCAGTTAAAATAGTTGGTACTATAGAGCATAGTCGATTCTTAATCCCAAGAAAGAGGTCAAATATGAGTTTAGTGATTTTGAAGGCGATCTTCTTATCAGTTGTAGATTCTTAATCCCATTGCGGAAAGAGGTAAATTTCCGCCATGACAAGTCTATATACCCATGGTCTCTTTCACTCCCACATTGTCCTAGACATAAATGAAAAGTCCCACATTGTCCATATACACTTCTCTCAGTGCGAATCTGTCGAACAGAGATTTTACATCTATACTTTGATTAGACTCTTACTCTATAAATTCTTTTAATCCAGTGAAGTGACAAAACTCAGTTTTCTCGGACGCAAATGGAAAAATTACCACAGTACCATGTACTGGCAAGTTAAGGAGATTGGTTATCTCTTCAATTGTTACAGTCACTTCTCGGTTTCCTATCCTAAATGTCGAGCAACTAGGGTCCCATAATTGTACCAAGACCTCTACCAAGTAACCATCCGATTGAATATCTTAAAAATCTCCGATCGGTTCTAGGTGAGATGCTACTTGATAGATTTCACTAGGTGAGAGAAGCGCAGGTCACCTCTGAATCTCAATTGGGACTACTAGATGTTGTTTAATTCGGCAAAAGCTATCCATCTGAAGCATAAAGTTGGGGTCAAATACCTTACCTACGAACCCCACTTCTTCAGTTTTAACGGAAATTTAAACATGCAAATTCCATAACAAGTTAGATACCTAGGGGAGATAAAGTTGGCATAATCTTAAAGTGGGATTCCCTAAATGACATTTTCTTTAAGGTTGATGCATGATACTAGGTTATTAAAGCGAGTAAATATGCAGTAATGAAAATTAAACATGACCTAGAGGAATCCCTTTTTTATATGCCAGGATAGGCCTAAGATGAAGTGCAATGTTAGGGCACTAAAACGTAATAACTTGTAATTTAGACGTACAATAAGCTATCTAATTAGGTGGGTTCTTAAAAAGAGTACCACGTCAGAACTCTTATTTCCTAAAGTTGGTGAATGCACGAGGAGAGAAAAGAAAGAGAGGTTAGTTCAATAGATAAAGAACATATAACACATTGGAGTGATAAAAAAATGTAAAGTACTGAAAGAGGGGTAAAATCCTTCCCCTCGTGTCTAGTGTTTCTAATTGGATAAGGCTGGCTCTATATTAAGCAATTTCTAATATGGATGCATCAGTTGGAACTCACTAATACATCTAAACTCGATAAGATTTCAAACTGCCAAACCTTCAGACCAAAGGGCAAATGGTCATCAATCTCAAAGTCCTTGGTCGGTGATTTGAGTGATCCCTCAGACGTTACTACGGGCATGTCATGCCACAGCTACATGTCAAAGTGGATCGATTCTAATCCTAATAGAGAGGAGTGGTATGTTAACCACTAAAAGGAAAATAAGATGAAGGATTATATATATAAAAAATAACGCATGCACGTATAAAGTGCTCCTTTGAGGAGAGAGATTAATATTATTAAGCATGCATGAAGGCTCTAAGGTGACTCCCCTCCCCACCCCAAATGCAAAAACGCGATAATATAAATGTAAGTTGTTGCGCCCATTTTTTGAAATAAAAATTATGAAATCTAAGTATTTAGGTGTTAAATAAATGAATTTTTGATTTGAAAAATGAGTTCTTTATTTTAGAGAATAAACAAAAAAAAAGGGTCTAAAATGGGACTTAAGAAGTGCGACGATTTTGACTCAAAATAATAGTCTAAAAAGGTTTTTAGGGAAAATACAAGTCGCCACTTGGTATTAAGTTAAGGTGTACCAAGTCACCCAAAAATATATTTCTAATAAAAAAAATAAACAAAACCCTTTTTAGACGACTCCAAATCTTCCAAAAATAAGAGAAAAGAGTTCGGGAGTCACGGTTGAAGAAAGGGAAGACAAAGATTTGATCTAAGACACCCTTTCAACCTAATCAAGGCTAGTTGCGTGATTTAGTCGAAAATTTTCTTAATTTAATATATAAAAATTATTACATTTGGATGTTACTAGATGGATGCAAACCTAGACCTAATGGATATCGAGGGAGTCAAAATATCTTTTCAAATTTTAATTGGTGCTAATTACATTTATTGTGATGCCTAAGAATGATTCTTAGAAGAGGTCACGAATATGCAAAATGAGACTCAAAGAAAAGAAGAATTATAATATATAAATATACGTGACCTAAAGGAGATGAATACAACATAACGAGTACGGGAAACTAAAATTCGTAACTCAATTTTTTCCTTCTCAAAGAAGAGATATGAGCGTGGTAGAGCTAAGAAGTCATACTTGTCCATTTTCCATATTTGAAAGGTGACTCTCCTAATCTAATCAAGCAAATGGACTAACCTATTTCTATTCTCTTAAATGGGATACAAGTCTAAATGTCATATTTCTCGCACATAGGGATAAAGGGGATAATATATAGAGGAAATATCATGCAAGATGTGAAAAAGATCCTAAAAATGAAAAAACATGTATGGAATGCAATGAATGTCACGCAAAGAATGTGAATCTAGCGCAAAAATGGCCTAAAGGGTCTAGTATTAAATTATCCCATTTTTACAAGTTTTCACTAGCGTTGGACTAGTGAGAAATCGGGGAGGAAAGCCACAACTAGCATTGGACTAGTGTGGTGACGTCATGTATTTATTATAACTAAATAAATCATATTAAACATAATTAAAACAAGTAAACACATAATGCACATAGAGCACATAACACATAAACATAACTTCTAGATGCAAAACTCTAATGAAAACTAGTGAACACATAAGCACACAAGCATGCAAACACTCAAACAAATAAACGCAAATAAGAGCCTAACTATTACATTCGACGCCTTAACTACAATCCAAGGGGGGAATTTAAAAAAATAATAACCTAACTATTATATTTATGTAACTAAATATATTTTTAGTAAAAATTAAAACCTATCTATTACATAAGCTAACTAAATACATGTCTTGAGCACCTATCTATTACAACTTGGCATTTTAATGCCTCTCAAATAATCATCAAAATTAAATAAAATAAAGGGGTAATTTCAGATACCTCCCCTGAGGTTTCTGACAGTCTCACTCTCCTCCCTTGTGGTTTCAAAAATATCACAAACCTCCCCTGTCAGAATTTAGGTCTCATTTCTTACATCATTATGGCCAAAAAGACTTAAATACCCTCATAAGTCAGCTAATATTTCGTGATTATCAGGACAAATACATTCCAACTCACGTAATTACTTTTTTCTATGCTATATCTAATCTCCTTTTTACATGTATACATAGTCAAATAACTAACACCTAATATGATGTACATTTTTTTAACACCTAATCATTCCAAATTTATGCGTATCATTACACTACCTTTTATAGATATACACAGTCAAGTAACTAACATATAACATAATGTATATATTTGTAAACTGATTGTACCTCATAGATCACCCCGTGTAAGGTATTTATAGGCAAATTAGTATTAGTCATATAGATAAAATTACATATCCACTGCAGCTTGTAAGGAGATGCATAAGTGGGTCAAAGCACCAATAACCATTTCAAATGTATACATACCATTGCACTATGCGTATTGCTGTGATGACAAATTGCAATATGTATGTGAAGAAATAATTGCATGTTCAACAATTTCTATGCATCGTATTTGGTCGATAACATGGTGTACATTATTTCAACCAGATTGTACATTTACTAAGTATTTATATACATGCTACTTATTGAAGTAAACTACCTCTCTACTAAATATTTAATGCACTCTCATAAGTACTAATGTTTGATTTAATATGCAATTGAAACAAATAACCATCTAGTAAAAGCTTTTGATATAATATTATTGATGAATAACATATTGTATCTGAAATTATCCCTTTTTTCTAATTTATTTTTGGTTTTTATTAGTTTTCATTATTTCACTAATATAACTTGTACATTTACCTCAGGGGCATTTATGGAAACAAGATTCCCTCTCTTTCCTGAAAACACTTTTTTATGTTCACTTTTGACATCATGGGCTGATTTTGTTACAAAATCCTAAATCTCAGGGGAGGTTTGTGATATTTTTGAAACCACAGGGGAGGAGAGTGAGACTGTCAGAAACCTCAGGGAAGGTTTCTGAAATTATCCCTAAAATAAATGAAACTTAAAATGAAAAAGAATGACTAATTAAAAGAAAAAACATTCAAAACATGCAATTACACATAAAAACACGTTTGAGCACATAAAAGAGTTTAAAGTAATAAAAGAGGTTACCTCCCTTAAGGTGGTGATTAAATGGGGTGAAATTTGCCCTACTGATGCTCCAAAATCAACAAAATGATCAAAGCACCAATTTAATAATAAAGAAATGAAAATAATCATGAAATCTACCAATTAAATCACCCAAATGAAATATAATTAACAATTAAAGAAGAAAAGTAACTTATATTTAAGAAATTAAAACTTTTAGGGACCTCATTGCAAAAATTAAGAAAGTTTTTAGGGTCACATTATATTATTACAAAGATTAGGGGTCAAATTAAAGAAAAATAAAGTCTAGGGACCAACTTGAAATTATATTAGGGACCTAATGGAAACAAAATTAAAATATTTAGGGCCATAATATAATCACTCAAAAGTACAGGGACCAAATTGACATTTTGTTTTCTGGATTTCTTAAGAAAAAACAGGCCATCGGGATTTTGTTATTTCTTCCTTGGGCCAGCATCCCTAAGCCCAGTCCAAACCCAAGAAAATACGCAGGCCAATCTATCTTTTTACCAAACAAACCCAATAAAAAATAGGTGGGCTTTAGCTGTTCAAGCCCAGAACAAAACCCATAAAATAAACCAAAATCCATTACCAAAACCCAAACCCACTAAGCCTAATCCAAAACAAAAACTTAAATTATTTAACCCAACATGATAAAAATCAACTAAAAATTATTCAACCCCAATTATGTCCTAAAATTCAGAATTAATCTACCCAAGAAACCACTCAAAATATGCTGAATAGGATTAAAACTTAAAAGGTGCAAAAATGATTTATTTGCAGACGTTTTTGGGCCAAAATGGAAATATTTAAAAGTATAGGGGTCAATATGAAAATTTCAAAAAACTTTCAATGCATCTTGCCCGAAGCTTTCTTTTACATTCTTCCAGTGCCGCGAGAACCACACGAAACCTCAAGAATCAAGCATCTATCCAAAAGAATCCCTACTCAAGAATCAAGCATCTTCTTCTACATCTATAGAGTACTCTGAAATCAAGCATCTATCCAAAAGAAGTTGAGACTAAGAAGAAAATGGCCTCTGAACAGGGCTTCTCGGTCAACCCTGGCTCAAAATTCTGCAGGAAGAAATTTCAAAGAGCGAAGTTTGGGTTGAGATTTGAAGAGTTTCTGATATTTTTCAGAAAAAATTCTTTAACAAAATTTATTCCCCTCTGTCTGAAGAAACTATAAAAAGAAAAGTCACTTGAAAATGATCTATAACGAAGGAGAAAAGTCTCCCCGAACTAGGCTGGTTCATCAGCTTTTTCCAGAAATTTAATGCAATTTTCTTCCACTCTCTCTCTTGTTTTCTCTCCTTTTTTTTTTTTTTCTGTTTTTTCTTCCGCCGCCTCTCTTGTTTTCTCTCTCGTCCTCCCTTAGGGCAGCATTTTTGGAGCCTTTTTATAGCAACAAATCCCCCCCCCCCCCAAAAAAAACCTAACATCTAAGGTGCAAATTTTGCTGCACTTTTTCTTGATGATTTCTGAGCCATTAGATGGCTTTTGTCCTGAGATTTTCTTGGTGTTTGTATCAATGCCAAGTGGTCCTATACTAGAGTGATCGAATGGAGGGTGCAAGAAAAATGCATGTAAATGGCCAAGAAATGACCTCTACAAATCAGGTACAAAGCCATCTCCATGGCTTTCTTACCAGAAGCCATGGAGATGCCGCGCGCGTGCAGTACGAAGCCATGGAGATGCACACATGCGTGAGGCTCCACGCTTCTCTTTTTTTTTTTTTTTTTTTACAAAAAACTGATTTTGTTATTTCTTTTTTTTCTTGTTTTTCTAATTTTTTTTTCTTTTTTTTTTCAATAACAATAAAATGAATTTGATAAAATTTTTGTGTCTACATAAGTAAACAAGTTATTCATCGCATACACGTGGAGTGAGAGACGATTACGTGTGTGAATTGCAGAAAAATCCTAAAAAAAGAGAAAGAAAAAGAAAAATGCAACCTAAAACATCCTAATGTGATATGTAAAAAGGTTAGAAAAAGAAAAAAATAAACTAAACCAAGTGCTTGGACTCACTAAAACTCCTTATTGGGGTTATCAACTGTTGCGCCCCATTTTTGAAAAATAAAATTTATGGTGTTAAAAAATGCATTTATTTGAAAATTAGTTTTTTGTTTTAGAGAATAAATAAAGAAAAATGGCCTAACATGAAATTTAGAAAATGCGACGATTTAGGTCCAAATTTTAGTTTAAAAAGGATTTTTTTAAAGAAAAATAGAAATTGCCACTTGATATCGAGTTTAGGCGTACCAAAACACCTAAAATGTATTTTAAATAAAAAAAACTAAAAAAGATTAAAAAAAACTAAAACCCTTTTTAGGAGATTCCAGGTCTTTCAAAACAACAGAAAAGAGTTAAGGAGTCATGTTTGAAGAAAGGGAAGATAAAGATTTGATCTAAGGTACCCTTTTAACCTAATCAAAGTTAGTTACGAGTTTTAGACGAAAATTTTCTTAGTCTAACCTATAAAATTTATCACATTTAGATGTTTCTATATAGATGCAAATCTAGATCTAAAAGATATCACGAGGGTCAAAATGTCTCTTCAAAGTTTAATTGGTGCAAATCACATTCATTATGATGTCCAGGAATGATTCTTAGAAGATGCCATGAATATGCAAAAGATAAGATTCAAAAAGAAATTATAATATATATAGATGAATATGCATGACCTAGAAAAGGGGAATGCAACATAACGGGTACGGGACGCTAAAATTCATGAGTCAAAATTTTCTTATAGAGGGGATAAGAGCGTGTTAAGACTAAGAAGTCATACTCGTTCGTTTTCCATATTTGAATGGTAACACTCCTAACTTAGTCAAACAAATAAACTAACCTATTTTTAATTTTCTAAAATGAGTTGTAATTCTAAATGATATGGTCGAAACATATAGAGGGTAAGGGAATAATAGTAGGAAAATATGATGCAAATGAAAATAACCTAAAAATAGGAAAAATGCATGAAATACAATAAGTGTCACATAAGGTATGAATCTAACGTTAAAATGGTCTAAAGGGTCTAGCATTGGACTAACTCATTTCTACAAATCCTCACTAACGTTTAACTAGTGGGAAATTGGGAAGAAAGGCCACAACTAACATTGGATTAGTGTGGTGACATCATGCAGTTATTATAAATAAATAAAATATGTAAAACATAATTAAAACAAATAAACACATAAAGCACATAGAGCACATAACACATCGTCACGAGATCTAGATATAAAGACCCTAAAGAAAGCGAATAAACACATAAGCACACAAGCAAAGAAACGCATATAAAGACTTAATTATTACATTTAGGACCCTAACTGCAATCTAAGGGGGAAATTTGAAAAATAATAACCTAGTTATTACATACATATAACTAATTACATTTTTTGGCAAAAATAAAATCTATCTATTACATAGCCTATTTAAATACATTTCTTGAGCACCTATCTATGACAATTTGGCTTTTAAATGCCCTTCAAATAATCATAAAAAATAAATATAGTAAATGAAAATTTAAAATGAGTAAATACAAGAAAAAACACTCAAAACATGCAATCACATATAAAAAACACATAATAGCACATAAAAGGATTTAAAATAATAATAGAAGATGCTTCCCTTGAAATAGTGGTTAAATGAGGTGAAATTTGCGCTATTTTTACTCCAAAATCAATAAAATAGTCAAGACACCAATTTAATTAACAATTAAAAAGAAAATGTAAACATATAGTAAATTCACTTTTACTATAATAAGCAAAAGTAAACAAACATAAAATCCTAAAAAATTTACAAATTAAATATACTTAAATGAAGCATGATTAACAATTAAAGAAGATAAATCAGTTATACTTAAGAAATCAAAGCTGTTAGGGACCCAATTGAAAAATTTTAAAAGTTTTCAAGTCAAATTATAATTTTTTAGAAAAATAGAGATCAAAATTGAATAAAAGTCAAGTTTAGGGACCAAATTGTAATTAAATTAAGGGCCTAATTTAGAGAAATCAAAAATTTTTAGCCCACAATGAAATTTCTTCAAAGATTAGGGACTAGATTGCAATTGTCTTATGAGATTTCTTTAGAGACAAAAGCCACTGGGCCATTTTTATTTATTTCTTGGGTCAAAACCCTTGACCTAACGAACAAATCCAAAAGGAAAGAGTGGGCTAACCTGGCTTCTGGTCCAACCGAAATGCTGGGTTTTGGGCACAAAACCCGGGCCATAACCCAAGAAAAATATAAAACCAGACCTACTCTTCAAGCCTAAAAAGTAACCTTGGCCCAACTCTTACATCATTTTCCCAAGCCCAAAAAAAAACTAAAAGAGAATATTTAACTAGGAGATTAAATTCAACAAAAATATTTAAACCCTCATTATGTCTTAAAATCCGGAAATAATTCACTCAAAAACATGTATAAAATATACAAAAGAGTATCAAATTTTGAAGAGGGCAGATTTGATTCATTTTCACAAACTTTTGGGCCTTAGTGTAATTATACAAAAGTTGAGGGGTCAACTTGCAATTGTTTTAACTTTCCATGCAAGAACCAACGAAGGGTTCTACATTTGGAGGTTCACCAAACTAGCAAACACTTACTACGGCTACGGCTCTCCCATCCTATGCCATGTCCGTTTTCAGATTATCAAAGAGCCTGTGCAAAGAGCTAAGTGGGTTAATGGCCAGATTTTGGTGGGGAAATGATCAAGGGGAAAAAAGAATACATTGGAAGAAATGGTATGATATTGCTGATAGGAAAGAAAATGGTAGCCTCGGGTTTAGGGATTTGCTCTGTTTCAATGAAGCTTTGCTAGCCAAACAAGTTTGGTGACTAATTACCTGTCCCAACTTGTTAGTAAGTAAAGTTATGAAAAACAGGTACTTCCCTAAATCTAATATCTTTCAATCCAAAGTTAAAGCTGGAGCATCATGGATTTGGCAAAGTTTGCATAGTTCTTTAGAGATGCTTGAAAGTGGAATCTGGAAGCAAGTCGGGGATGGATCAACAGTGGAAATATGCATGGGAAGATAGATGGTTAGATATTTCAAAAAATGGAAGAGTCTCCTCCCCAAAACCAAATGGCTACCAACTGACCAAGGTTAGCAGTTTGATCAAGGGGAGCAAATGGAACAAAGAAATCATTCAAGGACTGTTTTCAAAGGAAGAGGCAGAGGCGATCATGGCTATTCCCCTCAGTGTATTCCAAAAGAAGGATAGATTCAAATGGAAATATACAGAGAATGGCTGCTATTCTTCTAAATCTGGGTATGCTAAGGCCAAACAGAGATTCAAAGAGAGTAGTGACAAGAATAAGGCAAATGTTAACTCCAGCACAAACAAAGAAAGATCCAAGGTCTGGAATCAACTATGGGGACTGAACATCAAACATAAAATTAAACATTTCTTGTGGAAATGTCTCCATTGTATCCTCCCAACCAATGAGGAAATTTTTAGAAGGACAGGCAAGGGTGATCCAATATGCAAATGTTGCGGGGAAGAACCAGAAACGACTGAACATGCACTGTTTCACTGCAAATCTAGAGTGCTGGCTTGGGCAACATTTCCTGTTTCTTGGGACGGCATTCAAGAACACAACTGGAACTTTTGGAAATGGTGGGAACATATGCAGGGTGCCAGATCAAGGGAAGATAGGAATAAACACATTGAAATCACAGCAAATTTCCTCTGGCAAATTTGGAAGGCAAGAAATGGGTGGAGCTTTAACCAGGAACTTAAAGAAGGTGACCAGATTTCCAAAAAAGCAATGGAAGAATGGATAGAGTTTGATGACGCAGGAAGAAATGCAGAGGTGACCAATGGTGCGGGTCCCCAACCAGATGATAGACAGAGCATGTTAGTTGGACTAATGGAACAACATAGCTCCATTATGTACATGGATGCAGGAACGAATCAAGCCAGAAAGAAAGCAAGAGTGGGAATCATTGCTAAAGCTAATGATGGCAGGATTCTGGCAACTTGGTCTATTCCACATCCAGGAGGTAGAGATGCAGCTGAAATGGAGGCTATCGCTATTAGAACAGCATTGAGCAAGGCTATTGAGGAAAATATGGCATCCTTATTGATTCTCTTGGACTGCAAAGCAGTGGTGGACAGAATCAATAGAGGAGGTCAAGGCCTAACCTCTCTGGACATGCTTATTGAAGACATAAGGCAATTGAGTCTCTCATTCTGGAAATGCTCCTTCTTTCACATTAGGAGAGAATTGAACCTGTGTAGTCATGGGTTAGCTAAGTTAGCAATTAACTTGTTACAAGAAACTAGGTGGAAGCAATCCTTCCCTGTGTGGCTTAACAAATAAGCCCACAATGATTTCCTGGCAGTTGCTAGTCTTTTGTAAATCTGCTATGCAGACTAATCTGTAATCAATTACTTATATAATGCAGTTGAAGTTTGACAAAAAAAAAAAAAAAAAAAAACCAGCAAACACTTGGGGCTGATTACGCAGCTTTGGATAAGATCAATCAACCCAAACATTAATCATTAAATTTCCTTTTCCAAATACAAGATCAACTAGCAAATCATGCTACACTTCTCAACTAGTGGGCTGCCATAAGAGGAAGAAAAATAGAAAAAGTAGAGGAAAGAACAAAGTGCAGCAAAATCTTTGGTACATCTAGGCTTGTGAAGAGGAGGAAAATGAAGGGAACTACCTTTGATGCCTCGTGCGGTAAACCTCGAAAAAACAAATCTAAAAGCTAATAGAGGAAACTGATGAATTTTTTTTCGGAGCTCAAGGGTTGTGAGGGTAGCGAGTTCTAGCCTCGATTCAACAAAATTAGAGTCATTATTTCTGAAGAGAAGTTGCCCCTCAACAGACATAGTTTTCCAGAATTAGCAATCTTCCCACGAGAAGTCTTAACAAGATCGGAAAAAATGGCTGAATAATCAGCCCTGTCTCAAGAAAAGTTTTTTCAGAATTTTTTTTCTTTTTTTCTCTCCATTTTCTCTCTTTTTCCCCTTTTTTTCTTTTTTTCCGATGCTCTCCCCTCTCTTTCTTACCCTAATAGCTGCGTTTTGTTGGTATTTATACTAAACAAAAGTTGCTAAACCTCATCTCAAGGGTTGTTTTTAAAGCTAGGCTTGCTAGGCATTTTAGAGCTATTTGACGGCTATTGTTCCAGAAATTTCTTGATACTTTTTGATGAGTGAGGCGGCAATATACTAATAATGCTTAGGAAACAAAGAAGAGGCCAAAAAATCGAGCCAAAATCTGCTCGAAAGCTGCACCTTGTACTGGTGCATTGCTTTTGGTTTGTATGAAGAAGAAAGGGATGACGCATGCGCGTGTGAGGAACTCTTTTTTTTCTTTTTTGTTACAAACATCTGATTTTGATTTTTTTTCCTTTTCTGTCTTTCCTTTTCTTTTCTTTCTAATTTTTCTGCGAAAATAATTAAACGAAGATCAAATGAGATGAGATGATTTTTTCCTATAAAGAATAAAAATAAAAATAGAGATAAAAAAATAACAATAAAAAAATAAATAATAGATATAAACAACTAATAAGATGATTTATGGAATATTTGGTGTCTACAGGCAGCATTGATAGACAAATGAAGAGTATCATTGCTAAGAAAAAGTCACAATTGGAGGCTGCACATTCTAAGATTGAGGAACAACAAACTCAACTTTAGCGCCTACAAGATTCAATAGATTGGTTGATGGTAGAAACAAAAAGCAGGACTATATTTATTGCCAATGGCTAATTTTATAATTTAACATGGTAAGATATTCTAAATTTTGAATCCTAGTTAGTAGCTAAAATATCTAGTTGTATCATCATACTTTCAAACAGTTGAGTTTGTGATGTCACCAATTTGTACTTTTGTGTGATGATGTCAATACGGATCTCAAATAATATGAATGCATAGAGTTTGTTCTCTATTATTTCTGGTAATACACTATGACGAAATGATGAATGGATGTGGTGCAAGCTATATGTGGCTTTGGGAAGCAATGCGTGGGTAGCCAAATCTATTGGAAGTTTTAGAACTAAGAAATGCTGTTGAGGCACAATGGTTTTAGTAAAAAATTTCATTATGTTTGGAAAAGCTCTTACGTTAAGGGTTTGTTTGTTTCGGGTGAAAATATTCTCCAAGAAAATATTTTCCTAATTTTCCATGTTTGGTTGCACAAAAGTTACTGAAAATATTTTACCGTGTAAAAGATTTTCACTCATCCTAGGGAAAACAACTTCCCTTTCAAACTTACTAAAGTTGTTTTCCTAAACGCACGCGTCTCGTCTGCTTAAGGTATCTGTCAAACTTTCGAAGCTTGTAGTATGTTGAAAAATAAAAAAAGCCTCACCCTAGTCACCCTATTCTAGTAATTAATTATGTATAATAGGAACATTATTTTCTAGAGAAGCTTTCAGCCATGAGAGTGCAAGATATATGTCACAATAAGCATTGCGTGTGATTGATATTTGACAATGAATAGCTAGCAATTTGTTTATTGCTTAAGGAGAAATTTTTTATTCATATATACATTTCTCTAAGATTTTTTTAAAGTTAAACAATGAGATAAATTTTTTTATTTTTTATGGGAAGAAGTATGTGGTTATAATGTGTAGAAAGAAAGGATAAGGTAAAAGTGAAAATATTTCAAAGTTGGAAAATATTTCAAAAGTTAAACAAACACTAGAAAATGAAGTAAGAAAATATTGTCAATAGGCTAACCAAACACCTGAAAATGATGAAAGAGAAATGATTTTCCTGGGAAATTACTTCCATGGAAAATATTTTCCCAAGGAAAACATTTTACTCCCAACCAAACGGACCCTAAATTTTTGTTTTCCAGGTTGATTTTGGAGATTTTGGATGGAAATAGGCTATGCAATCTGGGAGGGGCCATTTGAGCTCGAATTGTTTTTTGTAGTTTGGCGTGTTTTGGATGTGGTAGATGGTAGAATATTTTGAAGATAAGCTTGTTTTTGTTTAACAGATGTAATGGTATGTGTTTTCCTTCTTCCATGTTGCAATTTGTCCTCTTGACAAAAGTTTTGAATTTCTAAAAATGCTTGCAATTAATTTTTTGCTTTGATTTGAATTTAACTTGTTAATATGTGATTTTTCTGGTGAAGGTAAACATTGGGAATTTGGAAATAGGCTACAGTCTGGAAGGCACTGTGAAAGTGTTTAAAATGTTTAGGCAGCTTGTTTGGGATGTAGTAGGTGATAGGACCTTTTGGAAGCTAAAATTTAGTTTAGATAGTGGTTATAAACTCTAGTTATTTTGGAAAAGCACAGCTGGTGTTCATGTACTTTAGAAGTAATGACTTCAACTTTTTTGGTCATAGGTGCTAAATCATGATCAAATGTCAGACATCCCCTTTTCCATCCTAATTTATGCTTGTTGCCTTTTTAAGTTTCAATTTTTGCATAATTTACCTTTATTATTAATCCATATTTTTGAAACTTTGAGAATCAAATAGACCAAATACTTTAAATCAGGCATATTTATGGGTTTTGAATTTTATATCTACCAGCCAAACAATGCAAGCATGGGAAGAGTGTTACACTTGGCTCATTAACTTTCACAACTCTATCAAAGAACTTCGAATTTTATGAAAATGGTGTTTACATACTTCCTCCGTCCCATTGTTATTGTCATCTTTTTATTTTATTTATGTCCCAAAATAAGAGTCACTATTTCAAATTTAACACATGATTTTCAATCTTACCATTTGAAAAAGCAACTTTTTAAAATTCCAATACACATCTATTAAAAGAATATTTTGAATTCAAAGAATATATATGTAAATTCATCAATACTACCTCATCTAGAAATAATAATTACTATGTCTCCACAAAAAGTTAATGCGTGTTTGATAAAATTGAAGTTTGAATTAAAAATTTGAAGTTTGAATCCATTAAGTTATGGAATTGTTAAGTATTAAATCTAATACATTTGAGTGCATATCATATTCGGTGATAAGTGAATGGCTTATCACTTAATTTTGGGAGCAAGTTTTGCCTACGAAATTTAGTGCCACTTAATTAATTCAGATGTTCAATTTTCATTATCAAACAATCTGAATAGGTTAAAATCTAAATGTATTAAATTTAAGTGCTGAACTGGGTTATTAAACAAAGCCTTAGATTCCCAAAAAACAACTCTAATATTAGAACGGATTGAGTACTTTTGAATCTTTTCACTTAATATGGAAACAAGGGGAAATGATATCACAAATAATATTAAAAAATTAATTAATCTATATATGCATTGGTATTTGACAATATTGGAATAGTTCAATCACATTTGTTATGTTGGTATCAGAATAATAAAAATGGAGTGGTTTACAATTATTAATAATCAATGAAACCTCTAAAGTACTTTATTTCAATCAATTTTGTAATTGAAGAGAGATTAAGCCTATTACACAAGACTTTTTTCTTAATCAATGAATTACATACTTTTCTAATGATTCAAAAATAATTGGCTAGGCACTGTGAAGCACTTGTTACACAAAATTCATTTTATAAACTACAATTAAAAATTCATCATAGAAATATGAGTTTAGCAAAATAACACATATAGTTCATATGAGAACAGAACAAAATAGATTTCAAAGTTGAGGAGCTGGAACTACAAGTAATTTACTATGATTTTCATAGATTATACTACATCCATACCAAATTTATCCCTTATCCTTGTGTATAAAACTTTAGAACAATTAAAACCACATCATCTAATTATTAGCACTTATAAGTGTTTTTATATGATTACTTGAAAAAAGTAGTTGTATACGAAATACATAAGATTTTTTGAATTATACATATGGACATGTATTAGCATAGTTATAGTATGAATATTTACTGACTAGCACACCTAGAAGCATTCCTCTTATTCTATTTTATACATAGTTAAGTTCTTTGAAGTTTAGCAAAAGATATAAGAGTGACAAATAATTTCAAGAAATGACAATTACATATCATACAACAAGCTTCTATCTGAAAATTAAATGCAAATCTTATCAAACTTAGTTAATTTGTTGAAGCTGTATATTGAGAATATTTTCATTAATTTCATTTTCTCATGCATGATTTCTTTCAAATTATATACTTCTAATACTCAATATTCATTGTATATAATATACTCCATTTCTTAGAAACTTTTAACTACAACAATCAAAACGTCATCATTTTAGAACCTAGGACACGTGCACTTTATTCCCTACAAGAATTTTATTTTTCCTGCCATGTCCTTGTGAGGACCTGAATTTTTTTTCTTATTTTTATATTATTTTACTGGCGTATTTAATTATTTATTCATCCGTTTACCCCAAACAATTTATTTCATCCGTTTCAAGTCCATTTGTACGCAAAAATATCCATTTTATATTTTTAAAATATTTCGTTAGCAAATTTAATTTTTCTATGGCTCGTTTAGCGAGAAATAACGAGTACACATTTTTCGAGACTATGTTCAGTTCGAGAGTCCGAGAGTGCAATAACCTTGGAGAATTAAGAATGAGCAATAGTAGACTAAGAAAAGTTAATTGAGGGATTAGATGTGAATGAGTTCAAATTAAGCTTTTACCGCGCGCGCATCAATAGTTTTCCGAAAGTCGCGCCGGTACGACTAATTGAAAATTTGAGGAATTTATATTAGACTAGTAAAACTGAGTAATTGTAGTGTTAAAGGAAGTACCTTAAAGGATTAGTGCAAGAGTGTATCAAACCCGAGAGAAAACGGTGGTACGAAACTCTCAAACCCGAGAGAAAACGGTGGTACGAAACTCTCGCGCGACAACTATTCCTAGTTGACTTTTGGATTGCTTAACCCTTACTTTTCTCTCCAAGCTTCCAAGACAAGCCAAAACCATCACACACTCTCTCTCTTACCTTTCCATTTTGGGCTGTAGCTCCAAGAAAGACAAGGAGGAAGAAAGCTTCACAAATCTTGCTACAAATCTTCATGCAACTTCCACACCTCTTGGAAATCACCTCTAGCTTGAAGAAAGACAACATCTTGTGGAGTTTCTTGGGGAGTTTTTAGTGGAAAATATGGTCTTCATCTAGGGTTTCTTCTTGGGTTTTGAAGGTATAAATATCTCCCACCAAAACTCTTGCTTTCTTGTTTCATTTCTTGGCTTTGAAGCTTGTAGCTTTCTTCTTGTTGTTGTTGCTTGGATTTGGTTGGTTGAAGTAGACTCTATGAACTCCCATCTTGGTTAAATGAGGGCTGTCATGATATTTATGTGTGTGTTAGTGTGTTTTTGATGAGTTTTAATAAAAGAAACGAGAATAGGAGAAAGAAAGAGAGAAACCGTGAGAGGAAGAGAGCTAGCCGAAAATTCTGTCCATGTTGTTCAGTTTATATTTCAAAATTTTTGATGCTTGTTGGCTGTGAAATTGGTAGAGATATGTTGTATATTATGTGTACAAAGTGTATTCCAAGAATCGTTGCATTGGGTTGAACAAAACTTGGGTTTTCGAAAAAGAAAGAAATCTAGAATTGGTGTTCTGTGTAGCCAAACAGTAGTTATTTGTCTGAACATATCTCTTTGTACAAAAGTTAAAATCGAGTGCCATTTGTGGCATTTGAAACTAGACATTCATAGCTTTCTAACGGCATAAAAATCACCAGCTAGTTCAATTTGAATCAACCGTAGTGATTCGGCAAATTTGACTGCCCTGTTGTGACTGTCTGTCCGAGAGGAATGGAGAAGCTGCATCTTGTGGCTTTGTTTTCTCTCACTTGTGAATTGATTTTGGAAACGACTTTTTCTGATGAAATGTAGCATTTTGAACCTAGTTTACAACACCATAAGCCATTCTTAATTTGAACTTGTATCGAGTCAGATGTGGTCTGATTTCGAAAGTGCAATAAAGCTGGGAAACTGGAAAGTTTTTCCCTTCTTGCTAACCGAATGGTCTGATTTGTTTTGGGATGTTTTGTTTCGAAAATGTTGATGCCAATTACCCATAAATTGATTATTTAATGTTTCTAGAACCTTGGTTTCAAAAATGGATCGATTTTGGGCTGATTTCATTGTACTAAACTTTTGAAAGGAAAGAAAGGGGTCGAGTTGGCAGATTAGCCTTGAGATTTTCCCAAACTTTGGTAGTTTTGTTAACTACCTTCCCACATGATTTTTGCGTAAAATTTGATAGAGAGGTAGTCCACATATGGAAGTTTAAGTGTACCAAATTTGGTGTAATTTCAATACCATGTCGATACCCAAATAATGCCCCAAAGATGGCTCTTCAAATCTGGAAATTCACTGATCAGTTTGCAAAATTCAGCCGACTTTAAACTGTTATATCTTGATACTCAAAACTCCGAATTTAGTTTCACTTGTTGTGTTTGAAACTTTGTATGGGACTCTTATTGTGTTACGAATTTCAAAAGTTAGTTCACTTTCTGTGAATTTTACCGAATTTCCAAACATCGCCGAAAACCAAGATTGGTTCTGTCTTGCTTTCTTGAATCAGCAACTTTGAACTGAAAAATGAATGCTTTCCGTTTAGAATCTTGGAAAAGTATCTTTTAAGAACTTTTAGTACTTCGAACCTAGTTTCCGATGGTGTAAAGTTTTCCATTTTTGGACGTATGAAACTCAAGATCTGATTTTCTAAATTTTGTCGCATAAAGCTGAAATTTTCTAATTTCTTAAGAAACAAACTTTTAAGAACATTCAGCATCCTTTTGATATTGATAGTTCATTTTAAACCCAATTTCATGGAGGATACGAGTTTTCCCTTGTGACTTTAAATTTTCACTTTTGAATTTTTGAATTTCAATAGAGTGAAGCTCTTTTGAGGCATTGTTCTAAGTTTAAGCAAATACATTTCCTTCTTTGTATGTTAAGTGATTGTGAGTATATGTGAGTGATAATCGATCACTATTTCTTCAGGCGCTCAAAAGGATATTGAAGGAAACCTCGGAGCGGAACACTAAAGGATTTATTTACTCACTTACTTTTGATTTGGTGAGTGTTCCTTGTAGGTGTTTGGGACTTGAATAGTTTTGCTACATGTTTACTTCATAATTTTTGAGAGTTTAAGTGTTAAATGCTCCCTATAATTGCTCCTATGTAATTTTCTACCATTTTAAAGGCAAGTGCGTGCTTTATCACACTTGACCTACTAAAATAACAAATTTCTACCGTTTAACCGTGAATTTCTACCGTTTACCGATTTATTTGATTACTTATGGATGTTGTAAGCTCTTAGCTGAACTGAGCCCTGCCCTTGGTTACTAACCTGCTCGAGCCAGGACTGAGTTCGGTCGGGTAGGTTGGAACCTTGGGCCACTGTTTCGGTATACTCGAGTATTACCACTGGAGGAATAAGGCGATGAGCCGATGACCAGATAACCAGGGGAATTACTGGAGTTATAAAATGAAGCTGACCGAAATAGTTCTACGTGAACATCCTATCCTTTTAATGTGTGTTTATTTCTATACAATAATAAATGTCTCATTTTAATGTGCCAATGTGAAACCTTGAACCATACACGTGTTTTGCTCAATTTACTTGATTTATTAGAACTGCTTATGTGTTTTGGAGTCTCACTAGGTTGTTTAGCTCATTCCACGCTTTTTTTTTTCTTAACAGGGTTCAAGACCAAGAGTGCGCGCGAATAGTACTAAATTATTTTCTTTTAGAGACTTTAAGTTGTTTATAGCAGATGGCTGTAGTACATATTCTTTTGAGTTATATTTAAGTTTGAAGGTTAACTAATTGTGTTCTGGAGTACTTTAGATGTATATTGAAAATATTTGAAGTATTTCTAGTTTTGAATTATGGATTGTAGTGAACCCCGGCAAGAGTTGGACAGGCGTTCTGCGGATACCCTTGGGTTTGCCTTTGGGAGAAGTGGGGGCGTCACAGTCCTTCCCTCAAAATTCGAATGCTCCTCAGAGTCTAAGATTATATATATAGACACACATACACAACACACACACACATAGAAAGGCCACTCCACTCTTATCTTTCTCAATTGAGAAGCACGTATTTGTTCTTCTCTTAAGGATCAAGATCGGTGGTTTTAGTCCAAAAATAGACCAGATTAAACCAAAAAAAAAAAGAAAAAAGAAACCCACTTGTCTATCTCATAAGATTTGCTAAACGTGAAGGAACTTAGGTTTTATTGCTATAGGGAAACCTCAAAACAACTTCAATGCTTCATCCATTTGCTTCAAACACTGTTAGATCTATATTTTGGTGCCATTTTGTAAGTCTTCATACCCTTCTTGTGTGTTCTTATTACCATTATTTGTGTTAGATTTCTAAGATTGCATTATTTTCCTCACAATTTTAGGAAAATTGAGTTCCAACCATGCTTCTGGATTCTGTAAAGTTAAATTATGTGGGTTGTTGATGTATTTTAAATCAAGCAATATTTGAAAATTTAGTAGTTTTAGAATTAGATTTTTTATTCGGTAACTATATTAGATTTGGTATTACATTTGGTTTAGGAAATAGGTTGAGTCATATTTTTGTATTATAAGTATAATAGAATTTGTGGTTATGTTTCTCTATTTAAGGACTTGGAGTTCCAAATTTATAGTTGAGGAAAATTAATGAATTGAAACAGAATATTTTGTTTCCTTCGGTGCCTTTCTTATTGTATATTATTTGTAAAATTTTAACATTACTTTCGTTGCATGATTTTTTATGCTAACAAATGGTATCATAGCTCTAGGTGAGTTTGATCTTAGGATATCTATGATATCTGAAGGGTGTGCAGAGTTTGTGATAGAGAAACTTATGCCATAGAAAGATGTAGAGGTTGTGGTAGAATACTCGTACATTGAAAAATTGAACCACAAGAGTTTGTCTTGGAGTACTCGTTTGTTGATTGTAATTAGGGAAAAGTGACCCTAATAAGACAGAAGTCTAAAAAAATGACTCTGTTGCAATTATTGGTGTTGTGCACTGATCAAAGAAAAACTGTCAGATTGTTGATTGTGACAATGCTGTTTGATCAAGTAAGAAGTCAGGAAAGCCAAGAAATTCAAGTAAGGAAGAAAAATTTTGTGAAGGTACGTAAATTGTTGTGAATTATCATGGAGAGATAATTTGGCAATAGTGAAAATTGTTACCATAAAGAAGATTGTGAAAGGCATGATTTATTAGCTGAAAGTTATGTAGATTGCTCTTCAAGAAAATATGGTGGCTCTAATTGCGAAAGGGTCAACATGGTTGACCTTTTTGATCGAGGAGAATTTGTAGCAAAATTGTATGCAGACAGTCCACTTCCACATGTAAATATGCAAATGGGTATCAATTACAAATTGGAGTTGCATTTGAGTTACATTGCTACAAAGGCTGCAAAGGCAATTGAAACTCGTGATGGCATTAGAAATGACAACATCAAGAGCTTGGTTTAAGGGAAACATTGTTGATATATTTTAAACTAAGCAATATTTGGAAATTTAGTAGTTTTAGAATTATATCTTTTTATTTGGTAACTATACTATATTTGGTATTATAGTCGATTTAGGAAATACATTGAGTCATATTTTTGTATTATAATTAGAATAGGATTTGTGATTATATTTCTCTATTTAAGGACTTGGAGTCCTAAGTTTGTAGTTGAGGAAAATTAATGAATTGAAACAGAATATTTGTTTCCTCCCGTGCCTTTCTTATTATTTATTATTTGTAAAATTTTAATGTTACTTCCGCTGCATGATTGTTTGTGATAACAAGTGGGTTGTGTGTTAAATATCAAAGATAGCATTTTTTGATTGGTTGAGGTTTAAGCTAACAACTTCTAACTTCTACATCTTGTTTCCTAGTTGGTTGAAATTAACTTCTTTACTTTTCTTAGTTGGTTTAAGCTCCTGTTTTCATATGCAATTAGTAAAATTTCTCCATTTCATCTAATTGTCCCTTTTTGTGCAGCTTAATCAAATGAGATTTAAACTTTAAAAAGGGGCAGTACTAAGATGGAGCCACATCAAGGTAGTTCCATTGAATGCCTTCTTCTAAACTTACTTACAAGTGTGTAGAACAGGTGAGCCTCTATATGCATACTAAGTGTTGGAGGCAAGAGTACTTTGGGGTAATTTCAGGATTCATAGAATCATAATACTGGCTTGCAATTTACTGGAGTTGAAGTTGCAGGACCATGGTACTAGATATTTTTGCGTTTGAACTAAACTTGGTCTATTTCAAAATAGGCCCTTTGAATTTAGGTTCTTTTTATGCACTTATTGTAAACCCTGATTTCAGATATTAATGTTTTGTTGCTTTTGGATTTATTCTCATTGATAGTTGACAATTTTTGTTTGCCAATTAGTTTCAAGCACTTCATACTGTATGGCTCAAGATATTGAAAGAGCTGGATTTTGATGTATTACTTTGCTAGTAATTATTTTTAGTTAACAGAAGCTTTTGTAAGTTCTTTATTGAATGTTTATCAAAGTAGCAAAAGGGGCTTGTTGGCTTCAAGTGATATTCAAAAAAACTATCAAATTCCAGGGCTTATGAGTTTAAATTTAATGAGCATCTACGTTAGTAATGATTCATAAAAAAAAAATTTTGCCAACCAATTTGACACTTATAAGTTACAAGAAGCAAGAAAATGTAAAGCAGACACACAAGAAACCAAATTGAAGCTATTTGTGGCTAAATTTTCTAACAAAAGGACCCATTAATTAGCTTAGGGAATTAAGATTAGCATATTAAAATGGGATTAAAAAATCTTTACAACAGCATTGGAGGGGAATATTTTCCCACCGAACAGTTAGGCGGGAATCAAATATGGCTTGTTAGAGAGGAAACTTGTGACGCCCCCACTTCTCCCAAGGGCGAACCTAAGGGTATCCGCGGGACGCCTGCCTAACTCTCGTCAGGACTTGAAACAATTCCAATTCAAACTTAAAGTCTAATACTAACAATGAAAATCAGAATAAAAGTACGAAATTATTTCCATACGTAAATATTCAATCTTACATCACAATTTCAAACTTATAATTATTTTTTTCAAAATATACAACTTCCAAAAGTTGTCTAAACAAATACATTCAAAATTCTAATCAAATGAGCCACTAAGTAAACTTCTCCATAATTCCTCACATATCCACTCCTATTAAGAAAAACAAATCTAACGGGGTGAGCGAATGCTTGTGAGGCCAAGAAAACATGCAAGACACATAATTCAATAACAATGGCACTTACACAGTAATGAAAACTATAACATTCAAGTAATTCACAATTTATGATAAACACCCTTGAGTAAGATGCAGGAGCTCTAAAGAGCTAATTTTTTTACTTACTTCATCCAAGTTCAATTCAATACCTTCTCGTGACGACACCCCGTCACCCGGGTAGGTAAACAAATTAGTAGCACTTCACGTATTTCATTTATGTTCCTGAAACAACTCGAGAGGTACCTCCCACCCGAATCAGTGTGGTACTTACTATCGTTCCGTTTATAGTTCTGAGACGATTCGAGAGGTACCTCCCACCCAATTGGTGTGGTACTTACTATCGTTCAAAGGTCGATGAGACACTGTTCTAATCGACTTAGAATACTTTATGGTTCTAAGATGATTCGAGAGGTACCTCCCACCCGAATCGGTGTGGTACTTATTATCGTTCAGAGGTTTAGGGTACTGAGACGACTCGAGAGGTACCTCCCACCAAATCGGTGTGGTACTTACTATCGTTCAGTGGTCAATGAGACATCGCTCCAATCGACTTAGAATGCTTTATGGTTCTGAGACGATTCGAGAGGTACCTTCCACCCGAACCGGTGTGGTACTTACTATCGTTCAGAGGTTTAGGGTACTGAGATGACTCGAGAGGTACCTTCCACCAAATCGGTGTGGTACTTACTATCGTTCAGTGATCGATGAGACATCGCTCCAATCGACTTATGCAGCCATAGCATAATTAATCATTCCATTCAATCATACGATCCATTCAATCATTCATTTCATTTCAATCAAGTCATTCATGATTCATTCATTTTATTTCAATCAAGTCATTCATGATTCATTCATTTCAAATGAGAACAAGTGCGATAAAGTATACACTCGACTCCATTTTCAAACTCTCAAATCATGATAACAAGTAAGCACGTATCAAGTTCACAGGATTTCAACTATTCCTGCACGTAATATCCATATACAATTACCAATCATATTCATTCAAGTATTAAGTATCACGTAGTTATATGAGAAAGAGGATGAGGGAGATAAGGTACACTCTCATCTCGACAAGTTTACGTATCATGTATAACACTCGTACAATTAATATCTCAATCACATAAGCATTTAACATACACTTGACACTCATCAAGTAAATCAAGAAGTAAGTTCAAGTGATTGTTTAGGCATCCCCGTGAGATCCCCTTGAAGATCCTCTTAAGTGCCTGAGCAATTAATAATGAACTGTCACTTATAAACCCCAATTATCAAAGAAGATTGCACACTTGCACACTTGTACAATCTAAGAGAATTTCACGAAAATGAGCCTGAATTACTCGTAAATCGAGACTCAAAAGTGGGATTTTTAAAATACAAGCGAAATTTAAATTTTCATCTTTGAAATCAAGTGTAAAACAATCAAGTGATATTGAAGGAAAAAGATGAGTTTGAAAAACTCCATTTCTTTTGAGTTAGGAATTTTCAGATTTGCTACACATATTTTGAAAAATCGTATCTCACTCTCTACAAGTCCAAAATTTGAAAACTTAGTATGTTGGAAACTACTTCCAAAATATTAAAAGTTCCTAGAAGACACCTTTCTATGATTCCAAATGGAAAACATTCAAAATTCGGTTCAAAGTGGCTGTTTTGGCCAACTTTGAAAATTTGGCAAAATTCACACAATGCGAACTAGCCTCTCAGATTTGAAACTCAATTAGCGTTGAAATCAAAGTTTAAAACAAAATAAGTAGAACAAGAATCGGAGTTTTGAGCACCATGATATGGTAGCTCAAAGTTGCTGCAAAAGTGAAATTGTTAAGCAAATTCCAGGTTTAAATCACGTATTTCGGGACTTTGTTTGAGCTTCAAAATGGACTCGGAATGGTACCAAATTTGGTATGATTATACTACCATATAAGGGCTATTCCTCTGTCAAATTTCATAGAAAACTACATATGGAAAGTTGGTTAACAAGATCATTAAAGCTCCACGACTTTCAAAACAAAATTGCCTTGGGGTTCCGTTTTTCCGTTTTAAAAAAAAAACGGTTGGCCAACAAAATGTCTCAAACATGGTCCATTTGTGCAAAAAATGTCTAATAAACATCCAAGATACATTTGGTAGGTGATCAACACCAAGAATTTCTAAACAACAAGTCCCAATCAAAATTTAAGCATCCAACTAGCCAAAAGAGGGTTTTTCATCACTAAGTCAGTTTCGGATTTTGGCCATAACTCACTCAATTCAACTTGGAATTGAGCGTGATTGGTGATATTGAAAACTACATTCATAGGGATACAATTTTTTAGAAGAAATCGTTTTAAAAATCTGTCCACAACTAGCTCATATTTGAGCATCAAGTCGCAGCTCATAACAGGGCTTCCAGTACAAATGTGAAACAGGACAGGCAGGTTCAGACGATTGGTATGGTTCACTCAGGTGGAATCATGGCATGCATTTTACACCGTTGGAAAACTGGAAATGTCTAGTTTCTAATGCCACAAACGGCACTCGATTTTGACATTGAAGCAAAGATTTATAGCCTAAACAATATCACTGCCAAAGTAATACTGGACACAATTCCAGTTTTGGGAAATTTTCGAAATCTCAACATTTGGCCAACCAAATCACGTAATTTTTTGTGAAAACCTTCCACACTGTCCACACAACATATATACAGCATAAACAAGTTAATTGAACTTTGAAAAAATGCTTTAAGGGTCACGGAATTGACAGGGACAGAAACAACAAAATTCCCCTCTTCACTTTCTTTGAGTTTCCATCCACAATATCATTTATTTCTACTAAATTAAGCACTAATCCAACACTAATAACATCAAAACTCATTAAATCAGTCCATCATAGTGGGAGTTCATAGAGCCCACTCACCAAGTTTCTAACAATTCAAAGCTACCCATGAGAATCCAAGAGCTCATGAGTGCAATACTACTTCCATAAATTAAGATTCAAGAGGTTGATCGTTGATTACCTTCTTAGATGACTAAAGAAGAAAATTTCTGTCCTTTGAAGCTCAAGAAAACCATGCAAATGAAGCCCCTTTCCTAGCTTGAGTTGATCTTCAAGTGGTTTGCAAGGTGTGTGTAAATTTTGAGGTGATTTGAGTGAGAAATAGAGCAAGAAATGGAAGAGCTTTAGGTTGTCTTCTTCCTTGGGTTGGCCGGCTGTCTTAGAGCAAGAGAGAGGGAGTGAAATCTAATGTTATTGGCTTCTAAAGGAAGCTTATAACTTGTGGCCCAAACTTGCTCAAGGTTATCCACTAAAATAATGCACGAGCGCGCGTGTTTCGTGCTCGTTTTCTCTCAAGTTTATTTCACTAGTGCACTAAACCTCTAATACACTTTCATTCATATTATTATTATTCACTCTTAATAGTCCAAAAATAAAGGTCTTAAGCCCCTCGATTAATCGCGTACGCGAAAAACGCGTACCTCCGATTTGTGCGCGATAAAGTGAAAATTTCAAGAAATTCTTATAACGATAGTATTACTAACTAATACTTGAACACTTAAACATAAAATTACTTATTTCAAGACTAGTGTACAAGTCTCCAATTTTCCAACCTTATTGTATTCTCGAATCGATTATTGACGCCAAACGCGTATTCACTATTCTCACTTAACGAGCTTTCAAAAATCAAATTTTAAAACGAGTCATTTTAAAAATATAAGTAAGTCATAGTTTCATGTAATTAGGTCTAAAAATATTGAAATAAAATATTCGGAGTAAACGGCCAAATAAATATTTAAATGAGCTCGTAATAGGAATTTAAAATAAGAAAATTTGCGAGTGCTCACAAAACTTACCTAGCCAAAAACATTTTATTGGTCTAGGGGATTGCAATTTTGTTAGAAGACTCCTTACCAATTCTATATTATTAGTGAGGATGCACTATTTTCCTCACCAAATACCTTGACTATTCGCAACGAACTACTAGTTTTTGTGGGAGTTTCTGAATTTAGTGGAAATGAAAGTTTTCCTCGCCATGGTATTTGAGCCATTAGTGAGAAGGTCCATCCTTGTTATTGATCTGTTCCATTGGCGAGAAAGGCACCAGCATCCTCACTAATGTCTTTTAGTGATGAGCATCTAGCGAGAAACTTGGTAAAGAAGCATGTTCCTCACTAAAACTAATTGGGGAGGAAGTCAAAGCTTTTGGCATGGACTTTTGTTTCTTGCCAACCCCTTTTTTGTTGTATTACATTTGTCACATAAGGTCTAACTCTCCATTTTGCTCCTTAGCTTTCGTTCAAAGCTAGCTACAAGTACAAGAGTAGTTGAACTAAACTATACTACCCTATCTATTCCTAAACTAATTACTAGGAGCTTGTAGCTTAAGAGTTTCATTTTTGGTGTTTCTCTTCTTTCCAAACTCTCAAACTTATGCTCAAATGAAGGACACAATCCCCTATTTATGGAGAAATCTTCAAGTCTCTTTGTGTTTTCTCTAATGTGAACTCTTAACAAAAGTTGGCTTCTAAAGTAAAATTTTGTGGTTCCATAGAATCTTGATGATTTGAGAGGATAGAAGATGTTAAAGTTTCTTGAGCATGATCTTTCAGCCACCAAACGTCTAATCAAATCTTCCATCCAAAGCAAGAAAGTGTATGCATCAACAAAGTAAAGTTGCACAACTTGTGCAAGTTGCATATTGCTTTTCGGCTAAGAGAATCCCTAGCTCAAAATCAGTTCTTGCAAGAGCCGGCTTTGTGAACTGATTTTTCTTTGAGAAGAATTTTAATTTCCTTAGAAACTGGTGTGTCGAGAATTGCCAGCTCCAACCGGCTCTTGTCAAGAATCGGTTTCTTCCACTGTTTCACAACCCTTCTGATCATCACAAATTAGCCCTAATAATCAACATTGGATTTGAATCAACTTTCCTACAAAACACAAAAGTTGTAGTCCTTTAAGTTATTTTTCCAATGGTGTAGGAATTAGGTCATTTGGAGGTTTGGATGTTGAGACATGTTCAAAATACTAAGAACTACTTAGACAAGTATTGTTACTAAAATATGCTTCAGTAATTCAGATAATTGGCTATGAAAATGTGAGAACTGGACTTTTATGTTATTAAATTATAGAGCATTGCCTTATATTCAAAATGAATTAAGAATTATCTCAATTCGATCTCTGTTACTCAAGTTATAGCCAAAGTATGTAAATATGTGACATCCTCCATTCCTTTTGCTCTTTGATTCTTCACGCGCACTTCATTTCTTGCTTTTTGTACTCCATGCCAACTTCAAATACATTTCAAATCATCAAGTTTCACTTGAATACTTCTTACTTAACTCCAATTGATGATTGAAACGTTAAAAGCTTCAAAAACATGACGTTTTCACCATTTAATACCATACAAATGCAACTTTCTCATTTATACCACAAAATGCAACTTTTGACTATAAAATTAATTATTTAAATCCAAATTACATAAAAACACACTAAAAAAACATATAAATGACTACACAAAAAGTACATAAAATAAATACTTATCAATTATATACTTCCTCCGTTCCATTTATTTAGTCATGTTTGGAGAATCCAACATTTTAAGAATAGTGATTTGATTTGTGATGTTTGTACTTTCTTTCTGATTTTACCCTCATAAATTCAAAATTTAAATTTGAATGGTAACATGTATATGATTAGAAAGAAGGGCTATATTTGCAAGAGAGACTTAAAGATGCTTGACTTTTCTAACAAAACAATTGTTTTGGAACATTTCAAAATAGAAAGTATGACACTTTTAATGGGTAGTCCCACATGTATCTTACTTTTAATCACCAGTCTTAATACCATAACTCTCAACCTTCCAACTCCCCCTCGTAGTTATTCCTAGGTGAAGCTCAATTTGGATTAAAGCAAATTAAGCTCACTCTAGACTTTTTGTTTGGTGGATTGATAGAAACTTGGATTAAAGTTGAAAATATTTACCTAAAACCTCATATAAGAATTTGAAAGACCAAAGGATATGTAAACTTAAAGAAAAAAGGAAAACCCAACCATCTCTGTCAACCAAATTTCCACTAATGAGAATGAAGAGTCAGGCAAAAACAATTGTTTTTGATAATTAATTCCCTTCATTAATTAATAATGTTCAAAAGAATGTAAACCATTTTTTTTTATTTTCAAAGAATGTACATGTATTAAAGTTGAGAAACAATAAAGCATGTCATATGTTGAACAAATTCACCAAACGACTAACCATTCCAACTCACATAGCAAGAAAAATAACAATGTTATATACTATATTATGCAAAACAAAAAAAAAAAATTACTTGGCAAGGCAGTTTTGGTCACCCAAGTTCAAATTAAAAATAAAAATCTATAACCCCATTCTAATTACATTGTTCAAATCTTTTTCATTTAGTAAAATAAAATATTAATTAATGTCATAAATATTAATATTGTACCAATCATTAAGAAAATCAATACTAATGGCAAAGCCTTTTGTATTTTGGTCATTTTATTTTTCAATTATTCATCAAAATCTTTAACATGAATTGTACATACCAAGTCATTTATTCTAAAGCCCTTCCAGAAGTTGATTTACGATTCGAGCCTTTATTTTACTATTATTTATCAATATTTTTTACAGCTCCATCTTTGACTTGTGCATCTATTTTTCCTACTTAACAATGTTGTATGGTGTATAATAACTTAAACATTTATGTTTTAATAAGTGTAACGACATTATGAATATAAATAAATTTGGCAAGCATAATGGTGTTAATATTTGTGTCACAATTTAAGCTATAAATCAACCTTACCATTTACGAAAGATTGAAAAATCTTAGATCTATGACTTTAAAATAATGTATTCTAAAAATAATTGCATAAAGCAAAAGAAATAATACAGATATTGTATCATGATACATGACAATATGTTTTGACAAAAAAAATAATTGATATATAATAATCATGCGCAAATCACATGAAGTGTTACTTGTACAACAAAGTTGGTATAAAATTTACAATTACACGAAAACTATACAAGTTATATCAAGTATATTAAGAATTACATGATCCGTATGAACCGGACAGAATTCAACTTGTGAGATTTGGATCCATGGTGATTTAGCTTGCTAGTAAAGCAATATGTCCGCAGGAGTCGAAAGCTATGTCTCTTTTACTGTTATTCTGCAGAAAGGCTTAGGTAGCAAGCTTATAATCTTCCTCTATCAGCTCCTTCACCAATGGTTGCTTGAGTAAACTGCGGTCCAGCTTAGGACATGAGTGCAATGTTACAGATTCAAGTTGGCAGTCTCTCGATGGGAGAGGATCCTCCAAACTTCTTTCCCCTTCATATAGAAGCCTAAACAGTTGAGGCAGATAGTAAAGCTTTATTTTTCTCAAACGCGGAAGGGCAGAGAAATCATCATTACCCATCTCATCACTCCTTTCTATTATCTCCTTCAGAGACTCACAATCCTCAACTATTAACTCCTCTAAATTACAAAAGCATTGAGCCAGTGACCCAGAGAAAATGTACTCTAGCTTAGGGCATGTGGCAACTGTCAATGATTTAAGGGCACGAAAGCTTCCTTTGTGCGGTTGGTCCTTACAGATGCTCTCGAGTTTCCACAAATAATGCAACCCCAGGTACTCGAGAGAGGGATAGGCAGGTTCATCAATGATCTCAGATATGATGAACTCGATGTTGGGACATTCTCTCACCACACAAAATGACAGTTGTCTGCTATTGGTGATCCCAAATTCTGAGAGGCTGCAAACAGCAGAATGATGATCCAAATAGAATGCCGTGACATAACTTAAAACATTTTCAACGGCTTCTGGTACTTCTTTTCCATTTACAAACCTCAAACATCTATCCTGCTCGTTGAACTTGTGTTCTACATCACCCGAGACTCGGTCCACAATGCGTTTAACATCTTGGCCTACAACAAACTTGAACTTATTAGAGCCGATTATTTTCCATGCTGGACTCCTTATAAAGCGTTCCATGATTTCCACCTTTGTAAAGTAGAAGTGTAGATAACTCAGATTCTCCAAGTTCCCTATGTCCTGCATTATAGCTTCTGCATTTTTTACCCATCGTAAATCTTCAGGATGCACAACAATGGTTAATGCTTCTAAATGTTGAAGCTTTGAGACTGTTTCAGAAGAAAGCAAGACATTTGGCAGGTGATCACTTTCTCTTCCGTCATCAGTTCCGTAAAATGAAATCTGCAGGTGCCTTAAATTTGTCAGCTGCCCTAATTCGTCGGGAGCCTTTTCGAGCTCAGTCCCCAATAGATCAAGAACTTCAATGTGTTCAAGTCCTTTGATTTCTGGTGGAAACATATAGATAAAGCTGCAATCCCTTAAAATAAGAACTTGAAGCTTGTGCAGCCCAAAAATTGAAGATGGCAAAGATCGAAATCTGTTGTCAGAAAGGTCTACAACTCTGAGAGAAGGCATGGCACTAAAAAGTGACTCTGGTATTGGTCTTAAGCTGGGATTCCTTTGGAGGAAAAGAAGTACCAGGTTAGGAGAATAAAGTTTTTGTGGAAGTGAATAGAGTTTTTTTGGAAGTGAAGGGAATGTGTCTGTCAAGTCCATAACACCAGCTTGTTTCCATTGATCCTCATTTGGAGGTTTCTTCATTTTATCACCTTCATTTCTAAAGACTAGATGCTTTGGTAGGGTGGAATTGGCTAGGTTAAAACTTTCAAGGGGTTCTGGTGATGAATAATCTGTATCTGAACTTTTGCCTCGATCCAATTCCAACTCCACGGTCTTGTCTCTTGCAAGAATGCGATAATTTTCTTTTCCTGAAAGAAAATCCCAGCGCAAGAATCCATTACTTAGATTCTGCCATTTACTCAAAGAAGTCCCACGAGGGATTTCCAAGCTGATGTCCATGAACTGTGATAACTCGCCCTCTACTGAGATGCTGACTAGCGTTGTGGTTTCCGGATCGGTGCTCAGGATTGGGGGCTTATTACCACTTTCGGCTCCAGAAGAAATGGCACCTCGTATGTTGAAAGCAGTTCCTGGAGTATCGTTTGATTGAGAAGAACCAGATCCACCGTCCACCTGCTCCAATTGTAAAATCCTTTCTACCTCCGGAGTGGTGGCTTTAGGCTCCATCTGTGTAGAAGGATAAGCAGCAGACACGACTTCATCCTCAAGCTGTAACACGGGCTTAGACAATCCAGGAAATTGAGCAGCCCCATGCTCTTCTTGAATGCTAGGTGACAATTTCATCGAGCCTGCTTCATGATCACCTTTTGCTTCATATACTTGAAATTTTTTCTGCCCAACTTTCTCTTCACTTGGTGCAGCAGATAAATCAGTAGGAGGGGGAAACATTTCTGTTTCATCCTGATGCTCCACCTCATCTTGCGACGTTGAACTTTTAGCTGAATCGGACTTGACTACATTTTCTCCTACGTGCTGTTGGTCTTTAGATTCCAAGGAAATGTCTTTTTCTTTCGATTCTTGTGGCCGTGGTATCAGCTCCATGGAAGAATCTCGAACTGACGATTGTCCAATTTTGTTTACATCATCTTTCGGGTAAATCTCCTCCAATTTTTTAGTTTTTTGGCTCTGGATCAACGTCTCCTGTGAGAATTCTTGCCATCCTTTAGCACTGTCTTCGAGCTTTTTCCCGGATTTCATCCTCTGCACCTTTTCATCCTTTGATGACTTCCTTGTATCCTTGCGAGTTGGCCAACTGAATTCAGTTCGTTTCACATACTGTCCCTGCGCGTAAAAGTGTTGTTCATCTTTCCTATCAAACTCCTTCAATTGTTGAATTTGGGAGTACAAAACGAGCAGTTTCTCAAGCAGTTCAGTATAGTTGAGGTGACGACTCCCAGTCTTTTTCTTTTTCCCCAGGGCATCACGAGCGTGTGTTTGAAATTCTTTTGCTTCTTGTACGCCAATGAAGAGTGCAGTTGAAATTTTGTTCCGCTCAAGTGCTTTGTCTATCGCATCCTCAACTTGATTTATATCGTCTGATAGCTGGTCATTAGCCACTTCAATCTGCCGCAACATCCTCTTTTTTAGTCTCCACTTTTCTAGTTTGCTAGGCCAAATGCCACCTGATTTATCCACCAGCGTCATACTTGAACCCAAACACAAACTGCAGGAAGGTTAGGAAAACAGTACTTGTATTAAGCAAAACCTTTAAGAGACCATAGTAAGCAAACCTTTGAAGATTCATAGACGCGTAATATCCACCACTTTAGGAACTCAAAAACTCGAGTTTACGAAAACTATATGTGATAAAGCGCAATGAAATTTTCAAAATTAAATTGTGAAACTACGTAAGAAAACTTGCTTTTCCGCGTCCTTCATGTTCAAAATTAACTCATAGCTGCGTAGGTTTAAAAGTGCAATGAATCTTTTGTCCAACTTCTTATTCCATTCCCTGCCCCACATTCTATTGTATTATCATATCTTCGTCACAAAGATCTTACTGTAATTCTTGAAGCTTCCTTTAGTTATAATAACTACCAGTAGGATAAAAAATAGAATACAATAGGCTATATATATGTATATATATATATATATATATATATATATATATATAATAGGAAAACAAAAAATATAATAGAAAATTCATAAAATTCCCCTGTTTCTGTGTTATTTTTGTTGTTAGTCGGTTAAATTTAGGGTTTTTCCCCATTAGTAGTTATTGAAATTTAAGAAAATCAAAAAGAGTTGAAATAAGATTGAAATTTAAGGAAACCAAACACCACACCACTATGCGCAACTCCCACTTAGAGTATAATAACGATATAAGATATTTCCTCCGTACCATAAAGATAGGTTTGTTTCTTTTTCACACAAATTAAGAAATTTAGTTAATATAATTTCAGCAATTATTTTTTCTTTGTACTTTCCTCAAATACCTTTATTAGTGTTAGATCATTCATTCAAAGTAAGAGATACATATTACTATACCTTAGAAAAACAGTAAATCTAGTTATTAATACTGCATTTAATATTCCAAATAGAATCATTAACTAATGGAGTAGTGCATTTGCTAATAATTATGTACATTAAATATGAGCATATTATTAGTAAAATAACAAACTAACTACTCTTTAGAAAAGGAAAGAAGCCTACAATTTGGAACAGACATAAAAGAAAAGCAAGTCTATCTTTATAGGACCAGAGCAAGTCAATTCAATAGATGATTTTAATATTTCCTTTCTTTTTCTTTCGTATTTAATCCAAACAAAATAAATGTAATATGCTTTTCCCTATTTTCCTTTCCCTTCCACTAGAGTCATCTCCTTTTCCTTTAATCCAATGGTGCCTTTATAATATATAGTAACTTATCAACAGTGAAGGGGGAAGGAGACAGGGTGGAGGAGGAGGGGGAGGGATAGTTGCACACCCTTACCTCAACGTGCCTTCCCCGACTGCTTCCTCACATGGGTTGGCATGTGTGTAATCTGTCTTGACGCGAGTAATAATAAAGCTCAATGGGCTTTTAACAATACACCATTGTCATACGACCCACTGATACGTCATCCAACATCAATTCAAAATTCCAAACTAGTCCAACGTTTTAAAGCCTTCTTGAAATATAAATTTCAGTATCTGAAGAAATTACTTCGAAAGTTGTGACTTCAAATGGAGACTTTAAAGTTTCTCCTTTAAAGAGTAATTTTAATTCCTTGAAATGGCAAATTTTTGGTAAAAATAACTTATTGCATATAGTTTTTTCCAGTACGTTATCGTTCATTTTTATAGCATATTTCCTCCTTTATTTTTAATTACTTAAATGCCTTTAGTGGAACACTTCAATTTCTACCGGAAGTTGCAGGTTCGGAGTAGACAATTTTGAAGTTGCAGGTTGAAATTGCCCTCGAATTCTGGTTGGTAAGACTACAACATGTTGGCCTGATTTTTGGAACTATTAATAAATACACAATAATTTTGGTAATGACCAGATATCTGGCTAGGATTACAAACAAGTCGAAAACGAACTAACTCAGCTTTTTGCTCAATCTTATCAAGTTCAACTTGAATTTATCAGATTGAAGTTCAACTTGAATTTATCAAAGCTCAAACCTGAACTTGAAAAATTGAGGAACTTATAAAGTAGTGTTCGAGCTGAGATTCATGTTTGAATTTGAGTATAATCAAGCTTGAACTCATGCTTGACTTTTATCTAATTTCGATAAGAATAACCAAAAACTAAAATATACTTTTGGGTTAAATGCACTAAACCTCCTTGAATTTAACCCTTAGTTATGTTTTGCCCCTTTGAACTTATTAAAATATGCACTTTGTGCCCCTATTTGATATTTTAAGACAAAAGTACATTTACTATTTTATTTTTGTTTATTCAGTCCCTTGTTTTTCCTTTCCACTAATTTCTTTTATTTATTTATTTTTTTACTTATTTCCTTTTTTGCACTTCTTCATGTCATTGTTTTGTTTCACTTTCCTATTAGTATTACTAATTTGTATGCTTATTACAATGTTGTAATCATCTTTTACTTATAATTTCATTATTTTTTATTTATTTATTTACACTATTAGAAAGTTTCATATAAGTTATATGGCATAATTAATTGATATATGCCTATCATAATCAAAAAGTGTATATTAATAGAAATTTGAATATGTAAAAAGATATTAGTATACTAGAACTTTAAATTACGTAATAATTAAAAGTATATCCCAAAAAACAAAGTAATTAATAATTTTATTTACTTTTTTTATGTATAGTTGATTATCCGCTACTGTTTTATCTATAACTCTGCCAAATGCTCAGCTAATTCTTTTCTAAAATACCCCAAGATACACAAAGGAGAGATCCAAGGCCTCTAAAATCAGGGGGAGTTACTATTGAAGCTGATTAGTGGCTAGCGTAGCCCAGATTTGGACCTCAAAATTCAATTTTTTAACAAATAAAAAATTTAGAAATTAATTGTCCAAACTGTGAAAATAGAAAGGTCTAAAGCATTCCAAATGAAACTGTATTTGAAGGTTTTCAGGTTCATAAAGTGGAATCAAAATAACTGTGATTAGATGGTACTTCAAGATCTTGCAGCAAGATCCAGTGGTGAGATTCTTCTCCCTGTGTATCACATACATGTAGATATACACGCCGTATTTAGAAGGAATACAAATGAAACAAAGCAGATCCAAGTTATCGGATGTCAGGATCAATTTCAGAAGAGGCAAGTTGAGCATACGTTTTTCCTTTCTACTTTTTAAAACGCAAAAGCAAACGATTCTTATAGTCACCAGACAACGGGAAAAAGAATCTTCAATAATCTTAGATCATCAAGAAAAGGTAGTATACTTACAGGGTAAGTTCAATAATCCTTTGAAGCAGAGAGATTGTTTGCCGAGCTGCAGGCAAGAGAGCAATCAGAGAGTCAATGATGAGGAAGCCAACAGTCCGTTACTTCTGAGTTCCAACCACCGTTTTGTAGGCTTTAGCGTATGTCGCGTGCCAATAATTTGTCATTCAGCGTACTTCTTCCTGGCCTGACTTGGGTCCGGCTTCTTGCTTTCCTCTTCTTTTATATTCTTTCTTGCTTTCCTCTTCTTTTATATTCTTTTTCACTTGAGAATTGCCTATTCCATCCCTTAAGTACTTTCTTATTTATTCCCAGAGGTCCCGTAATTTTTTGTTAAACTTTACTGTCCCTATACTAGCTTTTGATTTTAGGCAAAAAAACAAAAATTACAGGATTAACTCCACTTAACACCCTTAAACTTGTATTACTTTTTACTTTACATTCTAAATTTTAATTTTGAACATTTTGCATGCTAAATTTTCAAGTTTGTACTATTTAAATTCATCAATAACAACTTTAGGAAAATTAACAGACCTAATAAATCAATGGCAATGTGCCAAAAGAGATCAAAAGGCGCCAAGGTATCATAGTAAAAATAAAATAGTACATTGTTATTAATTTACACAATCTTTTATCTCGTTAATTTTGCTAATAATATTAGTAATTAAGACCATATAAATTAATGACAATGTGCTAAAAATGGTTAATAAAGGTTAAGGGATCACGGTATAAACAAAACAGTACATTTAAATGGGACAAACTTGAGAATTTAAGGTGCAAAATCTCCAAAATAAAAAATTTAGGGTACAAAGTGTTCAAAATTGAAGTTTAAAATGCAAAATGAAAAAGTGATACAAGTTTAGTGCAAAGTGGAGTTAATCCAAAATTATGTGTGCTTCCTGCTTGCCGATCAAAAGGGTTAATTATATTGCCTCCCCTGAAATTTGGCCAAATTATGAAATCTACCCTATAATTTGGCTAAATTACAATCAAATCCCTTGAAAGGCAATTCCATACTTCTCTCTCCACAGTCTTGCTTTCATCTCACGATCCCCTAATCATTTTTCGGTTTTTCTTTGGCCTCCTTTAATTCCCCGTACTCATGCATTCCTCTATAGTCTATACCTGTGTCTTAGCCTCCCTCTTTTTTGACTTATTCCTCTTTTTTATAATCCTTTTTTAGTCTTCTCCCTTGAAATTGAATCTACGCGTTTTTCTAAAAATAAACAAGATTCAACGTGGATCTTTTTGAGGTACTTTAATGAAGCAAAGCGTAAGAAAATGGAGATGATAGCATCTCTTGTCTTCCAAGTCCATTCCATTATGTTGGGTTTCCTCCTCCGCCACTCACTCTCCAACATCTCTTCCAACCGCAAAACCCCACATACCTGCTGCTACTTATGCTTTTCCTCCTAAAATGAATAATTTTTCGTTCTCTTTTTCTGGGAAAGGAATTCAATTTTTGTCCCAAGTGACTCATCAAATTTCATGCAACTGGCTAATTCTTGAATAAAAAAAAAAAGAAAAAGGTTTTCCCCACTTTGTGTGATTTCTTTTTCCCTTGCATATTTTGGCTTTTAAGCAAATTAACCAAAAAAATGAGCATAGAGTTAAGGTACAAGGTTATTAGCAGCTGTAAAGCCCCTGGCATTTGTTGATAACATATGTGATGCTACAAGACGCGATGCACACGAAAAATTCTCCTTTTCTATTAATTTTACGTTGATTGGTGCCCCATCTGGTCTTGTACAAAAGTTGCAGATATTTTGGTGCATGATGTCCCACTGGTCATAAGCAGTGTTTTGAAAACCGGACCGGACCGGCCGGTTCGACCGGTTGAACCGCGAACCGGCCATGGCTCCGGTCCGGTTCAATGCCAGGTTTGACTTTGTCAAGAAACCAGTCAAAAACCGGTCGGACCGCTAAACCGCTGAACCGGATTTGAACCGGTTATTTCCGGTTTTTGAGTTTTCCTTTTTTTTTTTTTTTTTGGCAAAATGTAGTTATCAAGATTCGAACTTAAGACCTTTGTAATAGAAGACCAATGTAGTAACCGTTGCACTATCACATCTTATTAGTTTTTTTTGATAACTTATTTATATAAAACAAACACTCATATTTCTTTTGTTCCATTTTTTTCACAAAATATCATCCTTTCATGACTCTTTCTTTTTAATCTTCAACACACACACACTCTCTCTCTATCATCTTTTCTTTTGCCACTCATTTTTTAATCAAACCTCTTTAGTTTTAATTTATTGATGTTTTCTTCCATATTTTAATTTTGTTTTTGTCCATTAAATTTAAAAAAGTTAAAAAAGAATTATTTTTCTTTAACCCAATTTATTTAATACCACAACCACTCACTTTTATCTAATTTTTTGTTTCTTATCAAATTTGCATTTCTATTTTCAATTCTCTTGATTTTCTTCGAACTCCAAATTTCCTTTTTTAAATTGTAAATTTAAATTCCAAAATGTAAATTAAAATTTAAGTTCACAATGTCTAAATTCTCATAGACGTGAATTTTGTATAATTTCAAATATTGTGATATTTTTGGATTATATTTAAGATTTTTTTGGTAGATATAATTGAAATTGAGATGAAATTTATTTGTTTTAACTTATAATTTAAAAAATTTATTTTTAAAAATCCAAGTTATTCAAAAATAGTAAACTTTTCATCATATAAAGTATTAAATTATCCATTACATGTCTTATTTTGTGCACATATATATTTATATAAATTATTTTTTAAAAAATTCATTGAACCGAGATTGAACCGGTCCGACCGGTTGAATCTCGACCCTTTCACTTCACCGGTTCGATTAACGGTCCGGTTTTTAAAACATTGGTCATAAGTGATTTTGTAGATGAATTGATGGATACCTTTGTGGTAGGAACTCATTGACCGTTCCTGCCATTGGCCTGCAATGCGTGTCCAGACGAGAAATCGACACATCATGGTCTGGCCATGGTTGAATTGTTTGTGGTCCAAAACCATTTGGACTAAGAAGCACAGACCACGCGCTTGGCAAGGAGTGCTCGCCACGCCTGAGAAAAATTCTACACCACAGCAATTCTTCATTTGAATTTAATTAAGTTTTGTCTTCACTTCTCCCATTTTGGTATTCAACGAAAAATGTGCGTGAAGAAAGTATCGAAATTTTAACAAATAATAAATATAAATCTCACACATGCAGGGGATAATAATTTGGAAGAAGAAAAAGTGGAGGTAAACGTAGTAGTTCCGCGGCAATTCGAAACACAAAAGGATTCAAGCCTTCATTATATTTATATACATATATAAATTTAGTACTCAAGTGTTCAGCTTAAGCATCCGAGAAAATGGTATAGTAACTATCGTTATGATAAAAAAACAGTTTTAGACATGATATAATAGGTTATAATAATTTTAGCGATCATTTGATTACCTGTTGGACTTATCCACTTGAATAGGATTATGGGTAAAAATAAGGAAGTAAGTTTCTCATCTAAAATAGTAAGTTAACGTAATAAATTAGTAACTTATGGGAGTCCAAAAGGTAAATTGAAATTAATATGAAACATACTTTTTAAAGAGATAAATTACAATTTTATATCCCAAATATACTTTTGAGGGAGTAAATTTATTTCAAGTAATAGTATGTTTTTATACATAAATAGTGATTTTTACTTATAACATAGTAAATTTGATTAATGACAAAAACATGCTAATTTATGGCACAAATATTCTATTCTGCTTAAAAAACTTATACCAAGCCCATATTTTATTGTTATTTGAAATAACACTAAAATGTTTTATTAATGATTAAAACTGAGTACCTTACTTAGTAAGTACTCTTAATATACTTGTATACATACTTGATTGTATGTATAATTTTAAAAAATTTTGGGTCAATTTATTTTAAAATATTTCGACCATTGACAAAACCTTATAAAGTAATAAAATTTTGTCGTATTATACATTTGAATAATTTTTGAAAAGTTTAAAAGTTTGGATAATAATAACAACACATGTTCCTACTTATGTATGGAATATCACTTATCTATATAATTTCTATAATTTTAAACCCATGAATATAATAAGACGATGAAGTTTTAATATAAGTAATTTAAAACATGTGATTGTGTTTAACTATGATCTTCATTATTTAATCCAAACAGAACCAATCTTCATTATTTAAAATGTCAAATCTATGATTGTGTTTTAACTGTTATCCATTGGTATTCTAAAGTATCATTTGTCCATCAAATACGAGCTCTTTAAGACCCATTTTCCCATAAACAAATTTATTTATCGGATAAAATAAAAATAAACTCATTTTCCAATAAAACACTAGTTCTTTATGGCTTTCCTCCATTATAAGAACAGAGTACCCATATTTTCATAAACAAATTTATTTATCAGATAAAATAAAAATAAACCCGTTTCCCAATAAAACGCCAGCTATTTATTGCTTTCCTCCATAAATTATCCATTTTCCCATTTTTTCATTAGCTAATTTATTAGTTGGATAAAATCAGAATAAAATTAGGTTGAATGGCAAATTACCCTTTAGGATACAATGGAAAACAAGAAACTAACCTATAGCAAGTTTAAACTCCGTTTCCACTACAAAGATATGCAAGAAATTGTCTTTGCAAACTCAAGACACCTAATTTATAAAGTCTGAAGGAACCTTTAGAACCGTTATACAAAGCAACTTATTCATTCTAAATTTTTTAGCATCCATTTGATTACCTGTTGGACATATCCACGTCAATAGGAAAATATGTATTTTCTGGGACACGAGACATAATAAGAATTAAAATTGTATTAATGTAGACCTAACAAAATGAGAGAAATAGCATAACAATTAATACAATAATAAGAATAACAGAGTAAGTATAATAAAATTAGTATAGTCTGGAATTTTTTTTTCATCTGCAAATAGTTCACAAATATAAGATTCAACCACTAAAAAAATGACATGGAAAAGGGGAAAATGAGCACTTTATGGAGGAAAGCCAAAAATAAATAGTAATTTTCTGGGAACACGAGTATTATACATTAATCCCATTTATTCACTAGAAATTTTACTGTGATTTTGTCCGGTGAATAATTTAGTAATTTTGAAATTTATACATAATTAATTTATTTCTTTTGCATTTCTTAAAAAAATTCATCGACAATTGTTTTCCTAGTGCACAGAAATTCACAAAGTCAAAACAGTTGGTCTAAAAGGGAAAGAAACAGCTGAATTTCCCATAATTTCATAAACCAAATCGCAGTCACTTTCTATAAAGTATCAATTTCCCATAATAGACGCTTTCGTCCATTATAAGAATAGAGTACCCATAAACCCGTAAACGCGATTATTTATGGGAGAAAATAGAAAAAAAAACTCATTTTCCAATAAAACACTAACTCTTTATGGCTTTCCTTCATTATAAGAACAGAGTACCCATAAACCCGTAAACACATTTATTTATGGGATAAAAAAAATTCATTTTTCAATAAAACACCAGTTTTTTATGGCTTTCCTCCATTATAAGAACAGAGTGCCCATAAACCCGCAAACACATTTATTTATGGGATAAAATATAAATAAATCCGTTTTCCAATAAAACACCAGTTCTTTATGGCTTTCCTCCATTATAATAGCAGAGTGTCCATAAAGCCGTAAACACATTTATTTATGGGATAAAATAAAAAAAAACCATTTTTCAATAAAACACTAGCTCTTTATGGCTTTCCTCCATTATAAGAACAGAGTGTCCATCAAGCCGTAAACACATTTATTTATGGGATAAAATAAAAAAACCTATTTTTCAATAAAACACCAGCTCTTTACGGCTTTCCTCCATTATAAGAACAGAGTGTCCATAAACCCCTGATCAATTTTTATTTTATGGGATAAAATAAAAATAAACCCGTTTTCCAATAAAACACCAGCTATTTATGGCTTTCCTCCATTATAAGAACAAAATGCCCATAAACCCGTAAACACATTTACTTATGGGATAAAATAAAAATAAACCTGTTTTCCAATAAAACATCAGATTCAACCAAATTTAATTATGAATGGTTGTTAGTCGGTTTCGGTAAATTCACACTATTTTGGAAAGTAAGTTTACTTCAACTAACATTAAGCTTTTATTCATTGATACTAAATCTTAGTAGTAACATGGTAAATTTTATAACGATTAACACTTACTGATTTTTGCAATACATGTACAGTTTTACATTAAAAACTGTTGTCAAACTAATATTATGAAGCTTATTTTAAATAATGATAAGAGGTTACTAGTCATTAAGGCTGTAAGTACTTAACTTAGTAAGTACTCATAATATACCTATATAATAAATGATTTTAGATATTAATTAATTTTTTTTGTTTTTTTTAATTCTATGAAAAGAAGTTTCACTTTGTTGATAACCTTGGACAAAAATTATTAACAACGTGTCACATTATAAGTTTTTAATAATTTTCTATTTTTAAAAAGTTTGAAGGTTTGAATACCAATTACAACAAATCTTCATACTTATATATAGAATATCACTTGTTTATATATAACAATTTTTATATTTTAACACCTACGAATATACTAAGATGATACAATTTTAATAAATTGACATCTGGACACAAGAATTAATAAGAGTTAAAGCCCAAACAATGTAAGAAATAGTACAACAATAACAAATTGACAAAATTGGTATAATACGCAATATAAAGAAATTTGTTGTGTTCTGGACTTTTTTCCTTGCCAGATTGTTCATATAAAAAAAGATCCAACAATTAAATGAAATTCACTTGCACGTACAAATGTTTTGTATAATTTAAATTAAATTCAATTCACGTATACAACGGTCCAAAAATAATTAGGGCACTGTGATACAAAGTTATTTTAACAACAACACTTTTTGTTTTACAAAGTCTCAAATGTCCATGACATACATATGAGGGATGTTTTACCATATTTGAGCAAATTTCGTTGCCGAAAATAAAAGACAAGAAAACTCGCACAAATATCAAATTTATTACATATATTAATAATATAGTTAGAATCTCAAAAAATTCTTTCTTCTTTTCATAATTACAATCTCTAAAAATTATTGAATCAAAGAAATTAATCCCCTAATACTTCCATTCGATTTTTAACTTTAGACAATATAAATATTGTATGTTTATAAATTGGACATTTCAATTTAATGTTTAAAGAGTAGATACATATTTAAGTTAGAATTACCAAAGGTAATAATAAATGTTTATGTTGGAATTACCTAAAAGAATGACTGGAGTAAATGTTAGTTCTTTTTTTAATTTGATAGTTTGTTTTATCTTTTATACTTGATAAGTTGTTTTCATTTTGTTATTACCAATTTGAAGGATTTCTGACAGGTCGTCAACCTGTGCAATAATAATAATAATATAGAACCTAGATACCACTAAGAGCTGTCAATAATTAATCCTAGGTACTGGAGCAGGGACTCTAGGTGTGCAATGGGTTACTTGATTCACCCTGTTCCCGAAGAGTTTGCTGAACCCGATATACCAGAATTAATTAGTTGGCAAAAATGGTAGGCAGTGGCAAGTAAAGTCGTCTCCTCAGGGACTGGAGATATCTGTCTCTTTTTAAAGTCCAATTGATAAGGGGGGATTTCACCGGAATGGAACTAAAAATAATTAAACAATTTAATTAAAAATAAATAATCACTAGCACAAGTAAAGCAGGAATTAAATCAAGAATAAATAAGTTCTAGCCAAGGATACAACTACTCAGGCACAGTCCATTTATCCGATCATTGATGCAGGAGAGGTTCACTTAATTTATTAATAGGTTAGTTATAGTCTGACGACCAATTTTTCCTTAAATTATTGATAACCAAGGTACGACCATTGATCACCCCTAACCAGAAAATACTCCTAGGTACGACCGTAGGAATTAATTTCCCAATTGCATTAATATTAGAAAAACCTAGCCCTAACCAATAACACGCTACGAGGGTTATTTAAATTAGATTGCACGTTCCCCTAATGTGTAAACACACCAGTTGCCACTAATATTAATCAATCAAACAATTACGGATTTAATTGACTAAATTGGCACGAGACTAATAAATCACATTGAACATCGGGCCCTTGACATCCAATTAATAAAATAATCCCATGAAAATACAAGCAGGCAACGTGCAATTATTAATAAATTAAGGAACGCGTGAAAACTAATTAGATCTCACAGGTTTTCGGGACTGCGCCGTCGAGTTGATCCTTGACTAGATGGAAGATTTAGCCACGCCGCATAATTAAATCACCACACGAATTAATGGATTGCAAAGGCATAGCGTTTTCTATTAAGAAGCAAGGAATAAAAGGTGTTTTTCCCGTTGGGGAATTTTGTCGAACACCTGGCGTGTGCCAGAGGCCAGTCAAAAGAAGGAAAAAGTAAAGCTACACTAAAAGACTAAAACCAGAGATATCCCCCTGCTACTCTACGTTATCTCTATTTAAGCAATAAAAGAAAGATGACTAAAGGCTATCTAGGTGGTCCCCACACATGTGGACAAAGCCTTCAAAGTACTTCTTGCCCCCAAGTCTCTTTCCGTAGCTTTCTTTTAAGAGTCCAAATGACTAGATGCCTTCCACTAGCTTGTGGTCCCCACAAATTCAAGGACCCAAGCATTGAAGCCCTTAGAAGTCTCCATATTTTCCATAAAGTCCCTCCTTTTGGTAGTTTTCTGCTTTATTCCTGAAATTACGTCCACATACCAAATATGAGTAAATATCAGCAATTAACACAATATTTGTCAGGGATAAAAGGGAAAATTAATAATAAAATTACTAACAAATTGTACCCTATCAATTCCCCCCACACCTGAATCATGCTTGCCCTCAAGCATGAGGAAAATTTAACTCAACAATGGCTAGCTTTCACATTATCATAGCCAGCTGTGCCTATACCCAAAATCAAGGTCTAGTGACTAAGTGTCAAGACATATCTCTCACGGTTAGCTTTTAAGTCCATAGACCTGTCCAATTCATGGCTAACTCGCTTAGGAAATCCAAATAATAACTAGCAACAATTAGTAATTAAGTCAACTGGCAACCAAAATCTCAACAATACGAACCAAGGATCGGCAGGCTAATATGATCATAAACTCACATATTCTCCACATCTGATTTTCTTTTTTTCTTTTCTTTTCTGTTTTGTTTCTCCCTTTTTTTTTTCTTCTCTTTTTTTCCATTTTTTTTTCATTTGTTTCCGATGCTTAGCCCCGAGCTATTCAAATCTTTTGACGTGAACTCTGACATTTTTAGATGAAAGAGCCCAGTTACTCGACCTTTCGTAGCTCCCGGTCTATTTACTCATAGATATCGTCACTTTTTGACGCGAGAGCCGACACTTGTGGTGAAGACTCCCGGTTACTAGGTGGCGACACTAGCGGAGTATAGCCATACATTATTCACCAGAAAACACCAAGATACCAAATAATTACAGATCATAGCCTGCGTCATGTCCCAAATATGGAGAACTAAGGTAAACAGGAGACCAAACTACACAACAGTGCCAGCAAAATATTTGTACTGCCTAAACAAGTTAGCCATAAATTGCACCACGTCGTTAAACTCAAAGTATTCACCAAGAAGGCATGCTTTTACTTGCCACTGTAACTCAACTCATAGTACAAACCACAACTAACAAGAAAAAGTGCGCTGCCAAAAATATTCACCAAGATAGAAGCAAGGGAAAGACACTCAAAAGAGATAAAGGAGCAACACCTAAAAAAAAAAAATAATAATAAAGAAACGAGAACTAGCACCCAAACTGACCCCCCCACACCTAAATGACGCATTGCCCTCAATGTGAAAAGATAATAGCAGAAAAAGGGGAGGGGCAACGGTACTTCCCTGAAGGCGTCAAGACAAGGGTGGGTTAGGCGGAAACTGAGGAGGGAACCCGGCTTGCTGCATAAAAGCCGCTAGATTCTGCGCCATATTGTGAATGTTAACGTCCATGTGTTTCTGCCGAATCTCAAGCCGCTCGACTGTGTTGCGGAGCTGGTTCCATTCCTCATCCGTATGGGCGGAATGGAGGGGAACGGAGGAAGATGGACCGGGATCACCGCCTGCCGTGGAGGCACTGGCAAAGGATGAACGGGGGGGAGGGTGTAGCGGTCCCGGGGGAACAACCTCCCAACCATTGTCGCCCTCCCGAACTAAGCCCATTTTCTCTAAGCTTGGAATATCCAAAGGCTCCATTTGACAGGCTATATGCAAGTTATGGTTAGAAATATCAAGGACATGCAAATTAATAGCCAAGTGAGTAATGTAAGACCCAAGAATCAAGGGCCGCTTCTTTTTAGGCAAAATGGACTTGAACTGAGACGCGAGCCAACACCCAAGATTAACCTTAATATTGTTTTGCATGCACCATATAAAGAAAAATTCGGGCTTAGACAGAATGCCCGAACTATCTCGCCTACCAGAGAAACTGTAAGCCAAAAAACGGTGGATATAGCGAGAGGCCGGGTCCTTCAGATAGGACCCCTTGGATAGACGAGGGTCATAGTTATCCCTGTCTACAGACATATCATCCCAAAGAAAGCGATAGCGGGAGAAAAACGGCTGGACATAGTCACACGCACTCTCGGCATACTCCCTAGACTCAGCATAAGCAGGATCAATGAAACCAAAGGCCAGATTGAAGTCGGTTATGGAATGGTGGAATTCCTGGCCCATTAAACGGAAGCGGATGACATCAGGGGTAGAAACTGTGTAATTAGTGGGAAGGTCAAACTCAAACGTGGCATAAAACTCCCTAACCAACTCGACAAAAGCCGGGAGGTCAGTGATACGAGAATAGGGGCGCCACCCGATGGCTTCAATCAAATCGTGAAAGGGGACGCTAATATTTAGAAGGCCCAAGGTGGCGGGGTCCCGATAACGACAAGGAATAATCCGTCGTTCACAAGCCGCTTCATAGCGTCGCTTGTCGGCTGCCCTGGTGAAAACCAAATGACCCCCAAAATGTGCAGGGTCAGAGATATGGACGCCTCTTTGTCGCCCAAGACGAGCCCGCCTCCCAGAGGAGGAAGGGTCGTGCGAGGGGTCAGAGGCGGGAATGGAATGCTGAGGTGGAGGGGGCTTAGGAGTCCTAGGGGTCCTAGTCTTAGAAGAAGATCGAGGCTTCACCATGGTGGTCAACAGGCAAACCCAAACAACCAAGTAGCAAATATAAGCGTCACGGGCGCCCCCAATAAACAAGTATAAGCGTCACGGGCGCCCCCCAATAAGCAAGTATAAGCGTCACGGGCGCCCCCAATAAGCAAATAATCGCAGCAATTCACCCACAATTGGACACAAATTTCAGCAAATGAGACCCAATCCCCCAGAAATGAAACCTGAACGTAAGCCAGTATCTCCAAAAACAGCAACAATGATAGGCTAAAGTGCTCAACCAGTACCACTGGTGAGTCACAGGGAAAAATTAAAGCAAATGGGCTAGCTGTTCAACAAATAGTAGAAAATACCCCCACTTGGCAGCAATTAAACTCAAACTTGTCCAAACAGTTCCCCCAAGAAATAATTAAGCAAATAAACAGAGCAGAAACCCCCCCCTCAAAAACTAAATAAACAGTCAAATCGAGTAAAGATTCTCCCCAAATACCATCGATTGAGAACAAAATTTACCAAATAATCAACAACCAACCACAGATATACCACAGCACCCAAATAAGCCCAAAAGTTTTGTTCTCAACTAGCAAATCAAAAATCTGGCATCAGCTAATGAAAAACTAGTGCTCTGGCCTCAGCTACTCAGTGATTAAAAAATAGGAAAAAGAAAAATAGAGGACGAATTCACCAGAAGTAGCGCCTGGTCTACCCGCGCGAGGAGGAAGCTGCTGGAGGACTGGCGGTGGACTGGAGGGTTGAGCAGCCGTGCGACTGTGGCGGCGAAGTGGAACTGGGCAGAGAGAAACCGTGCGCAGCGAGGTGGGCCTGCAGGAGCTGGAGCTTGGAGGGGGTGGAAAGGCGCGGCGAGCCACTAGCTCGCGGCTGCGTGGAAGGGGCGCGGTGGAGGTTGGAGTTGCGCGCGGCTGGTGTAGGCGGAGGAGGGTCGCCCGAGGTGGGCGGCGGCGTCGACGGCAGCCTGCGTGGGTGAAGCTGCTGCGGTGGTGGTGGAAACTCGTGGGCTCTGGCCGAAGCTGGGGCGCGGTGGAGGTCGGCGGCGGCTGGAGGGTGGCTGTGGTCGTGGCGCTCGGGCTTAGGGAGCCGCGACCGAGAGTAGCCGCGCGCAGCGAGCGTGGGCAGCTTGGCCTTGGCTCACGGCGGCGTGCGGCTCTGGTGATTTGGGTGAAAGGGGTGGCGGCCGAAAGGAGAAAAGAAGGAAAAGGGAAAGAGGGGCAGCGGGGAAGAAAGAAAGAAAGAAGAAAGAAAAAGGAAAGAAAGAAAAGAAGAGAAGGAAAGAAGAAAAAGAGTTTTTTTTTTTTTTTTTTTTTTTAAATATAAATTTCTCAAAACCCTGTTTCTTCATTATTCCGAATTTATATTTCAAAATTCTGAATTTTGAAAAGAAAATAAAAGCCTAAGGTTTTAAAAGAAAATTTCTTTGAAAATGTTTAAATGTTTAATTTTTTTTTTTTTTTTTGAAAGGAATAATAATAATAATAACTAATTTTTTTTTTTTTTTTTTAAATCCATGTTTTGGGTCGTCAATCACCGCGTGGGCATGCCAAGATTACTCTTCGTCCTCTGATCTCAGTAGACACCAACACCGCGTGGGCACGCCAAGATTGCTCTTCGTCCTCTGATCTCAGGATACACCAACACCGCGTGGGCACGCCACGATTGGTATTCGTCCTCTGATCTCAGGATACACCAACACCGCGTGGGCACGCCAAGATTGGTCTTCCTGATTTCAGTGAAGGAAATATTAATACTGCTACTACCCAACGAGGAAACGACAAAATGAAAGAAATGAACAACTAAAAACAATAAAATCAATATTCAGGTTGCCTCCCGAAAAAGCGCCTTTCTTTAGTGTCTTTGGCTAGACATAGCCCATAATTTGCTTAAACCAAGCAAATTGGGTCCTCCAAATGCATCATCTCTACCCGCTCAACTGGAACCTCATCATAATACGGCTTGAGACGATGACCATTCACCACAAATTTCTTCTCCGTCTTCAGACTCTGGATCTCCACTGCACCATAATCAAAGACATTAGTTACAACAAAGGGACCAATCCAACGAGAACGTAACTTACCTGGAAATAACTTCAACTTCGAGTGATACAGTAGAACTTTTTGTCCACATTCAAACGTCTTCCTAGAGACCTGCTGGTCATGAAAAATCTTGTTTTTCTCCTTATACATCACAGCATTCTCGTAGGCTTCATTGCGAATCTCCTCCAATTCTTGTAACTGTAGCTTCCTTTGAATTCCGCCCTCTTCGATATCCATGTTGCATTGCTTGACCGCCCAAAATGCTCTATGCTCGAATTCGACAGGAAGGTGGCATGGCTTCCCAAATACCAAACGGTAAGGGGACATGCCGATCGGTGTCTTGTACGCCGTTCTATATGCCCACAAGGCATCTTCAAGTCTCACACTCCAGTCCTTCCTGTCAGGTCGAACCATTTTTTCCAAAATCGACTTGATCTCCCGATTCGATGCTTCCGCCTGACCGTTTGTCTGCGGATGGTAAGACGTGGAGACTTTGTGCAAGACACCGTACCTCCTAAAAAGTGCAGCAATCGTCTTGTTGCAGAAATGGGTACCCCGATCACTTACAATTGCTCGTGGCATCCCAAAACGGACAAAGATATTAGATTTAATGAATTCTGCAACCACCTTAGAATCATTAGTGCGGGTGGCTTTTGCTTCCACCCACTTTGAGACATAATCTACGGCAAGCAATATATACAAAAAACCGAAAGATGAAGGAAAAGGGCCCATAAAATCAATACCCCAAACATCAAAAATCTCAACAAAAATCATTGGGGTCTGGGTCATTTGATCCCTTCGAGAAATACTACCTACTCGTTGACACTTATCACATGACTTACAAAATAAATAGGTATCCTTAAAGAGGGTTGGCCAATAAAATCCACTCTCTAGAACCTTACGAGCAGTTCTCTTTGGTCCAAAGTGACCTCCACATGCAAAAGAGTGACAATAAGCTAAAATAGACTGGAATTCATTTTCACTCACACATCTGCGAATGATTTGGTCGGCACCACGTTTCCAGAGGTAAGGATCATCCCAGATGTAAGATTTTGCGTCACTCCTTAACTTATCCCTTTTTGCCTTAGGCCATCCTGCAGGAAACTTGTCAGTAACTAGAAAATTAACAATATCTGCATACCAGGGCAAAGTTAAATTAGCAGAAAATAAGTGCTCGTCAGGGAAGCTTTCTCTCAACGGGATATCGTCCTTGGTGACTTGTACCCGACTCAAGTGATCTGCTACCAAATTCTCTGCCCCTTTCTTATCTCTGATCTCCAAGTCAAACTCCTGTAGCAACAATATCCACCTTATCAGTCGCGGTTTTGCCTCTTTCTTGGTCAACAGATACCGCAGGGCTGCATGATCAGAGAAAATAATAACTTTAGCACCAAGTAAATAGGAACGAAATTTTTCTAAAGCAAAAACTACAGCTAGGAGCTCTTTCTCGGTGGTCGAATAGTTCAATTGGGCTCCGTTCAAGGCTCGAGATGCGTAGTATATAGCGTGGGCTGCCTTTCCCACTCTTTGACCTAGTACCGCACCCACTGCGTAATCGCTGGCGTCACACATGATTTCAAATGGGAGATTCCAGTCAGGGGGTTGGATGACAGGTGGAGAAGTGAGTAATTTTTTCAACTTCTCGAACGCTTCTTCGCATTTCTCGTCGAATTCAAAACTGACATCCTTTTGTAAAAGCCTGAAAAGTGGTGCCCCGATCTTTGAGAAATCCTTGATAAATCTGCGATAGAAACCTGCATGTCCTAGAAAAGAACGAACTTCCCGTACAGTTACGGGGTAAGGTAAAGCAGATATCACATCTATTTTAGCTTTATCAACTTCAATTCCTCTAGATGACACTACATGTCCTAGAACTATCCCGTGCTCAACCATGAAGTGACATTTTTCCCAATTCAGCACCAGGTTAGTCTCAATGCATCTTTTTAAAATCAATGTCAGGTTATCTAAGCAATCGTCAAAGCTATCACCATAGACACTGAAGTCATCCATGAATACCTCAATTATCCTCTCTACATATTCAGAAAAAATGCTAATCATGCACCTCTGGAATGTTGCAGGGGCATTACACAATCCAAAAGGCATTCTTCGATAGGCAAAAGTGCCAAAGGGGCAAGTGAAAGTTGTTTTCTCTTGATCCTCTGGCGCAATTGCTATCTGAAAATAACCAGAAAAACCATCTAAAAAACAATAATAGGCACGACAGGCTAACCTTTCAACCATTTGATCAATGAATGGAAGGGGAAAATGATCCTTCTTGGTCACTGCGTTCAATTTACGGTAATCGATGCACTGGCGCCAACCCGTAGGCTTTCGAATTGGAACAAGGTCCCCTTCATGATTTTCTTCCGCAGTTACCCCTGCTTTCTTTGGCACCACTTGGACCGGACTTACCCATGGGCTGTCTGAGATAGAGAAAATAATTCCTACGTCCAGAAGCTTGATTACCTCTTTTTTGACCACTTCCATCATGATGGGGTTCAATCTCCTTTGTGGTTGCCTTATCGGCCTAGCATCCTCTTCCAGGCGAATTCGATGCATGCACACAGACGGGCTTATACCCTTGATGTCTGCAATTGTCCACCCTATAGCTTCCTTATGCTCCCTTAAAACCCGCAGCAGTTTGTCCTCCTCCGTGGGTGATAATTTGGATGAGATTATCACTGGTAACGTCTCTTTTTCACCTAGAAAGGCATACTTTAAATGCTCGGGAAGGGGTTTCAACTCCACTTCAGGTGCCTGCACGATAGAAGGTAACAGCTTTAGGTGTGGTTCAGGCACAAATATAGGAGCAACATCATACCTTAGAGGACTTTGGCCTAGTGAATGCAAGGCTCCAACCATTCTTTGCAAATTGATGTCTAACTCCATTTCGCAGGCCACTTCCAGATCCAAATGTTTGGTGATTGCTACCTCCAATTCATCCCTGCCATTAATCTCAAATACTTCTTGCACCAAAGGGTCAATTATACTCACAGCAAAAACAGCATTAGAATGACACGGATATTTCATGGCCTCAAATATACTAAAATGAACTATTTCTCCATCAAATTCCATCGTTAGGGTGCCCTTACTAACATCAATTTTTGTACGAGCCGTGCTCAAGAAGGGTCTCCCCAACAAAATTGGTGATGGATTTGGAGAACGTTCATCACCCATATCAAGAATATAAAAATCAGCAGGGAACACTAAATTGTTCACTTGTACTAACACATCTTCTATCACCCCATCAGGATAAGCATTAGTCCTATCAGCCAATTGAATTATAATGCCAGTTTCCTTTAAAGGGCCCAAATTCAGAGAAGTATATATAGCCCTGGGCATCACATTTATAGAGGCTCCTAAATCTAACATGGCATTCCTAATGCTAGTGTTCCCTATTTTGCACGGAATAGTGAACATACCTGGGTCTCCGCACTTGGGTGGAAGTTTTCTTTGAAGCACTGCAGATACGTTCTCTCCCACAATTATCCTTTCATCTCCCCTCAGTTTCTTCCTATTGATGCATAGGTCCTTCAAAAATTTGGCATACCGGGGTACTTGCTTAATTGCGTCAAGTAAGGGGATATTTATCTCCACCTTCCTAAACATCTCCAATATTTCCTTTTCCTTGTCTTGCTTTTTCGGCCTTTCCAACCTGCTAGGAAAAGGTGGTGGGTTAGGCTTAATCGGAACCACAGGGTTACGTATTACCTCTTCATTTGTGCCAGGAGTTCCTTCTTCCTCAAGCTCCTTCTCAATACGGTCCTCATTCTTGTCCTTCGGAGCCACTGGGGCTGGACCTTCAACCTCTTTCCCACTCCTGAGGGTCATTGCACTTACATTCTTGGGATTCACCTCAGGTTGGGATGGGAGTTTTCCCTTCCCCTGGGAGTCTAGTCGGTTGACAATGGAGGCTAATTGACTCATCTGATTTTCCAAGTTTTGCATACGTGCTTTCATCTCTTGATTGTTGGCCTCAGTGTCCTGTTGAAATTTCATAGTATTAGAGGCTATGGTTTTAACCATGTCTTCTAGGGACATACCTGAGGTAGAGGAGGGTTGATTCCTTGTTTGATATTGTTGCTGGAAGCCCTGCTGTCTATTGGGGATGAAATTTTGTTGCTTATTTCCCCCATAGCTTAGATTTGGATGATCCCTCCAACCCGGATTGTATGAGTTGGAATAGGGGTCATACTGTCTACGTGGCATGGGCATGTTACCAGCCATATTTGCTTGCTCAATTCCCTCTTCATGTAACTGTGGGCACGAGTCAGTGGTATGACCAATATTCGTGCAAATCCCACACACTTTGGCCTGCTGTGCATTTCCTACAGCTATCTGTCGAACAAATGAGGTTAATTCAGATAACTGCTGTTCGATGGAAGATGAACTTACCTCGTTGACCTTTCTCGTAGGAACATCTGCTCTCGTACCAAACTGCTGGCAATTCTCTGCCATTCGCTCAATTAAGTCCCATGCCTCCTGGGTAGTCTTATTTACCAGTGCACCACCACTTGCTGCATCAATGATATTCCTATCGTTCATCAGTAGCCCCTCGTAGAAATACTGAATCAGCAGTTGATCACTTATTTGGTGATGTGGGCATCGGGTACGCAGCCTGGTGAACCTCTCCCAATATTCATACAAGGATTCCCCGTGAAATTGCTTGATTCCACATATTTCCTTTCGCAAGCTAGCAGCTATGGATGCAGGGAAATATTTTTCAAAAAAATTTTTCTGCATCTCTGGCCACGTGGTGATAATGCCTGCAGGTAGACAGTATAACCAGTCCTTTGCCGAATCCTTGAGAGAGAAAGGGAAGGCCCTTAATTTAATTTGTTCATCAGTTACTCCCGAAGGTTTCATACTCGAACACACCACATCAAATTCCTGCATGTGTTTGTGGGGTTCCTCTCCTGGCAGACCATGAAAAACAGGCAACAAATGTATTAAACCAGGTTTTAATTCAAAAGCTGCATTCTCACTAAGGCGAGGAAAAGTTATGCAAAGAGGTTGTTGGGTCAAGTTTGGAGCAGCCAACTCCCTTAATGTTTGTGTGTTTGCCATGTCGACGCTCTCTTGGCAAAAATCACTTGAAGTGTCACCAAACGAATCTGCTGGTTCAACTTCGGGCTCAGGTCTCTGAGATGTAGCCCTGGAGTGCTTCTCTCTGAGCTGTCTGGTTTCTTTCCTTGTTCTACGCGCGGTTTTCTCTACTTCAGGGTCAAAAATCAATTCACCTGCACGAGAAGACCTAGGCATACACTAGAAAAATACCAGAAAATTAGAGCAAAAATGAAATTTAAAAAGAAATAAATAATAACGCCAGTCCCCGGCAGCGGCGCCAAAAATTGACAGGTCGTCAACCTGTGCAATAATAATAATAATATAGAACCTAGATACCACTAAGAGCTGTCAATAATTAATCCTAGGTACTGGAGCAGGGACTCTAGGTGTGCAATGGGTTACTTGATTCACCCTGTTCCCGAAGAGTTTGCTGAACCCGATATACCAGAATTAATTAGTTGGCAAAAATGGTAGGCAGTGGCAAGTAAAGTCGTCTCCTCAGGGACTGGGGATATCTGTCTCTTTTTAAAGTCCAATTGATAAGGGGGGATTTCACCGGAATGGAACTAAAAATAATTAAACAATTTAATTAAAAATAAATAAATCACTAGCACAAGTAAAGCAGGAATTAAATCAAGAATAAATAAGTTCTAGCCAAGGATACAACTACTCAGGCACAGTCCATTTATCCGATCATTGATGCAGGAGAGGTTCACTTAATTTATTAATAGGTTAGTTATAGTCTGACGACCAATTTTTCCTTAAATTATTGATAACCAAGGTACGACCATTGATCACCCCTAACCAGAAAATACTCCTAGGTACGACCGTAGGAATTAATTTCCCAATTGCATTAATATTAGAAAAACCTAACCCTAACCAATAACACGCTACGAGGGTTATTTAAATTAGATTGCACGTTCCCCTAATGTGTAAACACACCAGTTGCCACTAATATTAATCAATCAAACAATTACGGATTTAATTGACTAAATTGGCACGAGACTAATAAATCACATTGAACATCGGGCCCTTGACATCCAATTAATAAAATAATCCCATGAAAATACAAGCAGGCAACGTGCAATTATTAATAAATTAAGGAACGCGTGAAAACTAATTAGATCTCACAGGTTTTCGGGACTGCGCCGTCGAGTTGATCCTTGACTAGATGGAAGATTTAGCCACGCCGCATAATTAAATCACCACACGAATTAATGGATTGCAAAGGCATAGCGTTTTCTATTAAGAAGCAAGGAATAAAAGGTGTTTTTCCCGTTGGGAAATTTTGTCGAACACCTGGCGTGTGCCAGAGGCCAGTCAAAAGAAGGAAAAAGTAAAGCTACACTAAAAGACTAAAACCAGAGATATCCCCCTGCTACTCTACGTTATCTCTATTTAAGCAATAAAAGAAAGATGACTAAAGGCTATCTAGGTGGTCCCCACACATGTGGACAAAGCCTTCAAAGTACTTCTTGCCCCCAAGTCTCTTTCCGTAGCTTTCTTTTAAGAGTCCAAATGACTAGATGCCTTCCACTAGCTTGTGGTCCCCACAAATTCAAGGACCCAAGCATTGAAACCCTTAGAAGTCTCCATATTTTCCATAAAGTCCCTCCTTTTGGTAGTTTTCTGCTTTATTCCTGAAATTACGTCCACATACCAAATATGAGTAAATATCAGCAATTAACACAATATTTGTCAGGGATAAAAGGGAAAATTAATAATAAAATTACTAACAAATTGTACCCTATCAATTTCAAATATTATTTCCTTATTAGCAATAATCATTTATAAGTCTGGTATTGTGTTAGTATGTTAAGTTTTGTTAATTTTTTTAGAAATGTTACTCATTCATAAATGCCTATATGAGAAGTATGTAATTTCAAATTGTGCTAGTATTTTGAATGTTGTTAATATTTCGAAAATGTAACTAACTTATGACCGCATCCATGGTAACTATGTAATGCAAAGATTGAAAGTTATTTATTTAATTAAAAATAAATTAAAAAAAATATAAGAAAAAAGATGGGGAGTTGGGAGCTCTCTAAATAGGTCTACACTAAAATTGTAAATAATTGGTGTTAATAGTTAATTAATATAGAGTCGTGGGAATTGTAATTAAATTTTGTGTTATCAGTCTAAAATTTTGCAAATGTTATTTGGATAAGTTTTATATAAGTTTGAATCTGTGAGTTAGGGTCAAGTAGACATGGGGAGGAATTGGAAATCGTGAAAATTTAATTTGCATACCGGTGACAAACAAAAGAATTTGAAATGGTTTGATTGTACCAAATTGTGGAGCCAATGTGTGTGAATTAAAATAAATGTGAAATTCTAGGAAAAAGGGATTGGGATTTTGGAGATATGTGAAGGTTTCTGATGAAAAACCCTCAATCTATTACATATATATAAATATAAGACAATAAGTAAAATTCTCAATTTGTACAACAGGATTGAGGGAAAAATGTATCGTTTTTACATTTTTACGACAGTTATGTATTGATATTTATCAGTTTGTCAAACTATTTATTTAAATTTATAATATCCTAATATACAAAAAAATTTACAAATGACAATACATGCTATTTGTCATTTGAAGCTAAGGAAAACATTAAAGTAAAAAATTTTACTTGGAGAGAATTATTGATAAGCTGGTTAAACCAAGCCTTTTCTGCCTAAAAGAAACATTAAAATAAAGACAAGTTTTTTGATCAGGTAATTTAACAAAAATATTTCCTACCTAAAATATAGGGATTTAAACATGTAAATTAAACAAACTATTATCATTAGATGACATTAATTGAAATTAATTAAAAGATAAAATAATTCAAAATTCTTGAGAAATGACACATATTGAAGTATATATATGCTATTTGTCATTTGCAACAAAAGGAAAAGTTGAAAGTAGTAAATATAGTAAATGTTACTTAGAAAAGGCTGTTGATAAGTTAGTTTAACTAGGATTTTTATGTGTAAAGGAAATGTTAAAATAAAATATTTACTTAAAGAGGCTTTTTGATAAGTTAGTTTAACAAAATATTTTTCTAACTAAAATATAGTGATTTAAACATTTGAACTAAACAAACTAATAACTATTAAATTACATTAATTGAATTGATGAAAGATAATTCAAGAATACATCATACTATTAGAAATCTTTTAGAAAATATGGACTAATAAATTTCTAGTATAATAGATTTCCTCGTATTTGTCCCATTATAATCTACACACTGCTTTCAACTTTTTATTCTTCTTATGCTTTGGTCCAAACCGTTTCCTCCTACCAATTCATTCATGCGCGTCCAACTTCCACTGCCACTATTCTCCGCAGGTGGCCATTATTAATGTTTCTCACACGTGTCTCGCCCACATTGTCCTCCTACGGTAGGAACGGTCAATGCATTCCTACCATAAAGGTATCCATGAATTGATGCCAGTGTGACAACTGATAAGATGTACTTTTTGACCTTTCTAGTGCTCATAAAGTTTGTCTAACGAGGTTGCGGAATGGGGTATGACTGTCCATAAACGGTTAATCGCCATGATCTGGCCTCAAAAATTTGTGCGGCTGAAATTATAAGTTGTAATTCAATTTCCACGTCATGTGTGGGTCTCACAAAAATTTGCTCTAAAGTTACGCGATGTGCAAAAAAAGTTACGCCATGTACAAAGAAAGTTACGCGCAGTTAAAAATGGCCAAAACCGTCCGGGACGGTTGCACCTGCACCTGCAACCGTCCGTGCCCCTTGTCCCGAGGTTGCAGCCAAGTTGAATGCAATTTATTGAGTTCATTATGCTTTTCACTGACTTTACTTCGACTTCTTGTGGTCTGAACATGGACCTAGCTCTGACGTGTGTTTTTTTGTCGTAGTTGTGGGGGTTTTTTTGTCGTACATTGGGCCTGAGTTTTTTGGGAGTTTGTATAAAACTTTACTATAGTGCATTGTAGATGTTTTTGAAAAAATTTTGTAGAAGTTTTTGTAAGGTGAAAAATTTTTTTGTAGAAGTTTTTGTAATGTGAAAAATTTTATAGAAATTTTTGTAAGATGAAAAACATTTTTTCCTTTTTTTTCTTTCTTTTTCTCTTTCTCTTTCTTTTTCTTTCTTTCCTTTTTCTTTTCTTTCCTCTCTTCTTCTTTGTGAGGATCTCAAAATTGCATTAATTTCTGAAAATTAAAATCAAAATATTATTTAAATATTGAAATTATTAAATAATATGTATTTATATTTAATAATGTGTATTTATATTATTAATGATGTTTTCACTTATATAAATGTTATATTTTAATTTACATGAATTTTTAAAAATTTATTTGATGGTTCGCGTTCGGCTAAGCATTAGGATGAATTTTTGCGCACTGACGCGCAATGTAGCCCTAAGTTGAAATGTTAGGTATGTAGAGGTTATAAAAATGTACAACTAAGCTAAGGAAATGTTAAATGGGGAATTCTTACCATTAGATAAAATTCTCGCGCCTAAACGCGATTCAATTCAAAATTTCCCCACCCTTCATGGCAGGCCCAAAAGTTAACAAACCTATACCTTTAGCTTACCTTCATTTTCAACCCATCTTATCCCAGCTTTCACGTTCATATCTTCCCTCCAAATTCTGATCTTCGGGTGCAAGAAAGAAACAGGAGCCACTGCTCTTCCACAGCTTCCACCGATCTTCCATCTTCGCCAACCTTCAACTCCTACCTTCACCTTCCATTTCCAGCATCAACCTTCACTCTTTGCTGCTGCCTCGATCGAGCAAGAGGAAGGAGAAGATCGTTGTTGCTGTTGCTCCTGCCGCTACTACTACTGCTGGGTTGTTCGGACCAGGGTGAAGGAGAAAAACCAGCTTCATTTTTCTTCCTTCCACCAACCACAGAACCACCCCAAGCTCACCAAAAACCCCAGAACCCCAGTCCTCTTCATCTTCGGTCGCTACTGTGCTGCTGCGGTGACAGGTCAGACAAGCAGAAAAATAGAGTGCAAGGGTGCCGACTGACTTCTTTGATTCTAGGAGCAAACTTGGGGAACTAGGCACTTCATTTAGCTAGTAAACAATCACTTGAAGGTAACCCAAAAACTTCCGCCTAGCACTTAGCAGAATTTCAGATTTTTGCAGCTTTTGGTTCTTGAAATTTTAGCTTGCGTTGATGAAACTTGTTGGGTTGCTGATCCTCTAAGCTAATGATTGATGAAGCTAGAGGTGTTTTATATGTTTATATGTGTGTTTTGTGGTGGTTAAATGTTGGAAAAATTTTTAAGAATGAAAATGGGGTGCTGGCCGGATGAGGGAGCAATTTTCCAGCTTTGTTACCGGTTGTTGTTTTGCAAATTTTGCTTAGGTAATGAACTGGATTGCTTGTTGGGAGGTTACACTAATTAGTTGTGATTGTTATGGACTTAAAGTATGAGTTATAAGTTGAAAATGGTTGAGCAAAAAGACGAGAAAATTCTGCTCTGCTATAGCCGCACAAACAGGCTTGATTTTCTTCCATTTTTACCCAAATTTTGAGCTAGATTTTGTGAAGTTATTGAACTATTTAAATCATGTATATGTTCACCTATATGTGTAGAGTAGTTTTGGTGAAAAATGCCCTTGAGCTGTCCGAAAAAAAAAATTCTGAAAATTTCCAGATTTTTGGGCGAATTTTGGGGTTTGGTTTTGACAAGTTTTTGAACCATTTGAGCTGTAAACATGTTAACCTATATGTGAAGTATTGTTTGGGTAAAAATGTAGCTTTTGAGTAGTTGAAAAATTTTGGACAAATTGAAGAGAAAATGGACTGCTTGTACCGAATGCACTTGAAAATTTGTCCAGATTTGCATGAGACATGTTGAATGATTTTCACGTTAGCATGAGCCCAATTTGACTTGTGTTTAGTTAAGGGGTGTGTATAGCTCAATTTGTGGATTTCACTTTGAGAAAACGATTTGTGCTAGTTTGGGATTTTTTTGAGTGAAATTAAATGTTAGTTGACTCGAGTTAAATTCGCCAACTCAAAAGTGGAAATTTATGTGAATTATTTGTATGATTTTAGGAGTTGGTGAAGAGCACAATCTCGATCAGAGTTTGGAATTTTAGACACTTCACTTGAGGTGAAGTGTCTCTTGCATGAATCGTGTTTAATTGTTAGTTGAACTACTTGTTAAAAGTACTTGCTAGAGCTATCACGAAAGGTTATATGCTATGTGATTGCGTGAAATGCCACAAGTACAAGTGTTGCAATGTCGATTGGAGCGTGGTCTCGTCGACTAAATAAACCAAACGGATGCACGTACCACGCTCTATTAGAGTGGGAGGTACCTCTCTGCCGTCTTGGTAAAAGTGCTTGCAAAATTCGTGTTGGAGTCGGGCCCGAAAATAAGGGGGAAGTCGTTGCTAGGAGACGTGTAGATTAGGGAAAATGTCTACATGGAGATTAGGTAGTGAAAGTTGACGGAGTGTCAACTACTATAAATTACCTGATCGAGCGCGAGGACTTTGGCTCCTGAGAGCCCCGTATCATTTTCTTGTCATGTTACTTCGTTTTCCTAAATTGTTAATTGCTTACTTGTCCATTTGTATTTGTTAAATTACCCTATGTGAATTGCATGTTTCGAGGCACCACTGAGTTATTGGCTCATCCCTTCCAATTTGTTTTTCCTTGACAGGTTCTGAAATGCATGAAGTCTTGGAGAACTAGAAAAGAAATGTTATATTTTGAATGCCCACTTTTGTAATTGTACTTTGGGAGATACTTTAATATCTTTTGGATGATTTTTTTTTTGTGCCTTTGGGAAAATGTGAATCCTGTGGTGCTTCTGTGCCCTGGATTAGGAATTTTAAATTGTAAATTAAGTATTTTAAGCTCGACATTTTCGTTGGTACTTGGAATTGTATTTTTGGGTTGTATAAGTTGAATTGCATGATTTATTTAAGTACTTAGCTTGCTCGAAAAGTAAGGGTTATTTTCGATTTATGTTTGGTGAAATTAGTTGTTAGAGTGAGTGAATTCTGGCGAGAGTTAAGCAGGCGACCCCGCCAACCCTTTGGTTCGCCTTAGGGGGAAGTGGGGCCGCCACATTCTTCTTCTTCTTCTTCTTCTTCTTTCCCCCTCCCCCTTCCCCGTTACCTCTGCCTCCCACCTCCAGCACCTCCGCCAGCACCACTTCTCTTCTTTTTTTTTTTTTATTTTCTCCTCTCCCCCCTCCCTCTCCCTCCCCTGCCACCCCCAAACTTTTCCATCATCCCTTTCCTCTCTCCTCTGCCCGCCACCACTCTGCCCTCCTACAACTTGGGTGGCAATTTGTTTTGAATGATGGCACTACACTCTTCCGTTAATGCAATAGTCTCGTAATCCTCCAATTTCCTTGAGAAATTTCATATAAGAGGGAGTCTACAAAATAGCATCAACAAATGGATGTTAATATGTAATTGTTTAAAAATATTAACAAAATTTTCAAATTCTTTATTAACTCTTGATTGCTTCAATTTATATGAAAATGGAACCGGTGGAGGAATTAGGGTCATCACAGAAGTTGATAGTTTGCTCACATCTACTTTTTCTTTTTCTTTGCTTGCTCATTCTCTTCTACTACCTCACTCTCTTGTTCATCTTCTTTCCTCTCATTCTCTTTTTCTTTCATTCTCTCAACTACAAGCTGCACACTTAATTGTTTACCATTGTAGATGGTTATAGCCTTATATATGTTCTCTTGGCTTCACCTCAATTTTGCTAGACAACTCCCCTTGGTTTCTATTATTTATAGCATTGGCTATTTGACCTAATTGGACCTCAACGTTCCTATACATATTGGTAATTTGGTCAATTCTTCCCTCAATTCTTTCAAACAATTGAGTAGTTGTACTAGTTAACTTTTCAAATTTATCAATTGATACATTTGCTAGCTTCTCAATTGCCAACTCCCAAACCGGTTTAGACTCCACAAGCGGTTGTTTCGGTTGAAAGTTCAGTGGATTTGTTAGCCGCGGTTGGTTCCCTTAGTCCTTCCATCCAAAGTTAGGATGGTTTCGCCACCCCAGATTGTAAGTGTTGGAGTACGGATTGTTTTCGGGTTGCTGGCTATAATTGTTGAGGTATTGTACCTGCTCAACACTTGCACAAATAGAGTCATCATGGTCTCTTCCATACATAGTACAATAGGCAACATTTATTCCTTGACTAGGACTAGAACCAACCTGTCTATTAAGAATCTTAACCACATTATCCATCTTGGCATTTAACACATTTAGATTATCAAGTTCGAGTATACCTGCTGTCTTCTTGTGTTACCTCGTTCATTGGCCCATTGATAGTTATTGGTAGCCATCTTTTCAATCAAACTTTGAGCCTCCTCTATACTCTTTCCCATCAATGCACCTCCGGCCGCTATATCCATATGAGTCTTGATCGCATAAGTGAGTCTATTGTAAAATGTTTGAACCACGATCCAATCTAGCAAACCATGATGTGGACATTTACGTAAAAGCTCCTGAAAACGCTCCCAAAATTCATATAGAGATTCTCTATCCTATTAAGAAAACCTAATTATATCCATACAGAGTTTAACAGTCTTGCCTGGTGGAAAAAATTTATCTAAAAATGCCTTGGACAAATTGGCTCAAGTTATAAAAGTATTAAGAGCGTGTGATTGTAACCAAATCTTAGCCTTGTCCCTCAAAGAAAGAGGAAATAATCTAAGCCTAATTGCATCATCGCTAACTCCATTAAGTTTAATTGTGTCACATATTTCCAAAAAGGTAGACAAATGGGAATTAGGATTTTTAGTAGCATTACCTCCATATTGAGATTATTGCACCATTTGAATTAGTTCAGGTTTAATTTTCAAATTATTAGCATTTACCATGGGTCAATGCTAGTTTGTAGTTTATTCCTTCCAGGCAATGCAAAGTCTGTTAAAGGTCGTCTATTCCCTTCTATCTGCCATTGTATTAATTGGAGGAATTTTGACGAAAGTTTCACCTTCATCTTGTGTCTCCTTGATGTCTTGCAGTGTTTGCCCTCTTCGTCTCCGTAGAGTTCTTTTGATTTCAAGATCCTATCAGACCATTCCACATAGAACTCGGTGCATGCACTGCTGTAATCATAATTAAAGAGAAATTAACCACAAACTAAACAAACTAGATGAAATAAAATCTACTCTATCAATAATTAAAAGATATTCACAAATTACTACAATGTCTAGAGTAATAAAGATTGTTTTAGCTCTAATATTGCCATGGTTCCCTGACAACAATGCCAAAACTTGACGAGGTGTATACCTGTGCTCGAATTTTAAATCTAATCTTCTCGTTAACCCAAAGTGCACGGGTTGTGAATCGTAGTACAAGGAAAGGGAGTCGAATCCCACGAGAACCACTTTTGAATTACTAAGGCTTAATCACACTCTCTATTAGCTAGACTACACAATAATTAATCATCATTAAACAACAATAATGATAAAACAATTCAAAAGTTAACAATCTAAATTGGAGTAACTCAAATAACACAAGTGTTCTAGGGAATAGAATCCACTAATCATGGTCAAACATAGAAGAAACAATCAATTAATACTACTTTTCTTGTTTTGCTAGGGATGCATTTCACTAAGGCAATCGGAACTCATTTTTGCCGATGAACCGAAGTTAGCTAATACCTAAGTTTCCTTACTTTCGTGGTGAAATCTCAAGTATCAACTAGATCAAGGACAAGAAATGTCATACAAGTCCACCCAAGTGCACCACTACTTTCGTGTGTCTACTCTTTAAGTCCCACTCATTCATTTTCCATCATTGTCAACTATTTTCATAGATTAACAACAAATAAGATGACTTGCAAATGATGATCAAGCACTTACAAGTGTTAAAGCATGAGCAAGTACAAGATATAGTAATAATCAAGATCTAACCATAATCAAAGCATAAATAGCTTCATCTACCCCTAGAACAAGAAGATCTAGTTACACATAGTGTATTTCACAATAAAGCTCACAACTTCTATGGAACCAAACATTCTTTAAAGCAAATAAAGAGAAAAGGGATGAGCAATTACTACCCCTAGAACAAGAAGATCTAGTTACACATAGTGTATTTCACAATAAAGCTCATAACTTCTATGGAACCAAACATTCTTTAAAGCAAATAAAGAGAAAAGGGAGAAGCAATTACTCATTCAAATGAAGAAACAAGATCTCCAAATTTCATCAACTTCATAACCAACCAAATATTTGATTACATCATGTGTTCTTCAAGGTTCTCTAAGGAAATAAGAAAGATAGACAAAACACTAAAACTAGTGAGAAAACTAAAGAAAACCCTACTTTCTTCTTTTTAACTTCTATCTCTAAGCTTTTCCTCCCTTTGATTCCTTATGTTTTACATATACTCCTTAGTTCCTTTTCCTTTTCTTCCCAAAAAGCCCTTCATTGGAATCTCCACTATTCTTTCTTCAAATGTCCAAGTTGCTTTGTTAGCTTTCCAACCAAAATTCCTTGTGAGACAAGAGTCAAAAAGCAAGTGTGAAATCTGCATAAGTTGTTCTACAAATTGCAAAAGAGAGAGGTAGATCCGAGCCCTAGGATCCAAAGGGTATCCAACTGATTCGAACTCGAATGTAAGATTTCTTCATTTTTTTTACGTATTTTGCATGCAAGATCCGAGGCCTCTCTAAAAGGGATCTGAGCTTGAATCATGGCCTCGAATACAACCCTGATTACAGAAGTATATCCGAGCTCAGATCCTTGCTCTCTTGCTCCAATCCGAGTTCGGATCCAGCTCCCCTGTTTCTAGCTTCAACTTTCTTCCTTTGTTGCACAAATTTCTCTTCTTGTCTCACTTATGCATTATCCTCCAAGAAGTACATTGCATCTTCTTTAATTCAAACAATTGCTTCATGCACCAATAACTTATAAACACCACAAATTTATGTATTAATCCACTCATTTCACACATTTAGTTCAATAAGCGATACTTGAAGAAATTTCACCAAAAAGGACTAAAAATTCGCTGTGGTCCCTTAAAAACACACCAATAACTTGCATGTAACCATGCAAAACACCTTTGAAATATTCACTTATCAATGGTGTCACGCGAACCTTAACCTCTACTCATGATTAGATTAAGCATGTCATCTGTCTAATGCACAGTTGCATGTCACTTTTGAGCTTAATACAACTCAAAAATTATGTTCATGTTGATTCGGCATAAACACGAAATTAAAATCAAGATAGACAAATCCTAGCAAAAGTTAAGAAGTTAAACTAGAAAAATTAATCAATTTCCTTCATAAAGACCCTAATCCTAGAAGTGAATTAGTTAAACATGATGGAAAAAAAATTAAAACCACAAATTCAATGTTTTAATATAAAGATAAGAATAAGAGAAAGCAACTTCTCAATTGCACATTCCAATCTTCTCTTTGCACACTTCTTGATTCGCATGAGTTCGATCTTGATCTCTTAAGAAAATCTATGAAAATATGTTTTAAACTAAGTTAAGCTTATGTTTTCCAACCCTAATTGTTCCAAAGATCTCTTATTTATAGCTACTACATGTTACCATTGAATCCCAGCTGGAATAGGTTTCTTAGAGCTGAAAAAAGAAGTGCATGATAATAATCCGATGATAAACGACGCCAATCATGACACCGGTCATTGCTTTGCATTATTCAAATTCCAACTTCTGGTGATGTCTGGCATGATGTCTAGTCCAATGACCAGCACCGATCATCATACTTCAGTTCTTCATTTTGCATTTCAGCTAGGGGTATAAACAAATCGAGCTGCTCGCGATCGGGCGGCTCAAATACGAGTTCGAGTCAAATTCGATCAATATCGAGTTCGAGTTGAGTTCGAGGTAATTAAGTCAAATTCGAGCTCAAAAATATTAAATTCGTTAACTCGCGAACGACTCGCGAGCTCGATTATATATATTTTTTATTTTAATAATAAAATTACATATATATCCCTAATATTTTATTATTTGTTAATAAAAATTATTATTTTATTTATTTTTAAAAGTAAAATAATTATTTTTTATTTTGTAAAAATAAAATAATTATTTTATTTAATTATTTTCCCTAATAATTATTACATCCCTAATAATTTTTTTTTCTTATGGTTGACAAAATGAAATAATTGAAAACAGTAGTTAACCCTCATTTTGTTTAAGTTGTCAAAGATGGGCCATCGTGTATTCGACTTTTGATAAAAAAATTATTAACTAAATTGCTGGAAATGGTCCATCATGAATTGCTTAACAAAGTTGGGTGAGGAATTTCATAAGGTGTGAATATTTAGCATGAAAAGCTAATTTATGTGCCACCTTATTGGCATCCCTAGGAACCCATTTTACAACAACAATTTTTGCTTCTAACATGGACAGCCGAATATTCTCAATTGTAGGACCACTGGCTGATAGCACCTCTTCCTCGTCATGCAAGTGGTTAATACCATTAAGTGTGTAATTAAGAATTCTTACATTTTTAATCAAGTCAATTGCCTCACGAATTGCAACTACCTTATCTATCTCAATATCTATCAGGCCATCTAAACAGATAATCCCACGACAAAGTGCCCATCATGACCCATAAATAATTCTCATCGTGTATTAGAGTTGACGTATTAAATAATTCTTTAGTTCAATTATTGATTTATAATTAATTGGAACAAAAGTAATTAATTATAATTTAGTTCCTGCAAAGAACAAGATGCTGCCTTAATGAAATGTAAAAAGGCTAACAACCATTGATGAACTAACAAAATATAAACACATATTTGCTAAACAAAAGGTTATTTTGAAAACAGAATTAACCATTTTCTTATTTTCCAAGTTGTCAATGGTGGGCCATCCATCATCTATAGACTTAACATAATGAAAAAATATTCAGTTCAGTCATTAGCAAACAACAAGCTGGAAGAAAACTAATCTTAGGTTTAGTCCATGCAGAGAAAGAGAGTCATCTTCATGAAATGTTTGGAGGCCATAACAACTATTGATGAACCATAAAAAACAGAATTATTTTTGTTTCTAGCTAAACAAAAGAGATCACAGAAACCAAACAAAAATACGCAAGGCTAGAGGTGAGAATGGACCTGAGTATAGTAAAATACGATACAATACAATTCGTAAAATGAAATTTTGAGTTTTTTTTTTTATTTTTGAAAATTTGAACCAATTTCATCTCTTGAATCATCAAAATCAAATTGATGTCCATTTCAATGTAAAATCAATTTCGATATTAAAATAAAAAGCTATTAATCGCACATGCAGTAAGTCAGAGAAAACAACAAAATCTAATGGATAGACACAAAAAGACTTGAAGTCAATGGTGATTGGGGAAAGTTAAAATAAAAAGCATCCGTAAAGCAAGTTGCATTTCTTGTAAAGGAGAAAATATGGTCATGCAGACAAAATTGAATATGAAGCTTATCCACAAAAAGTGATGCAGACAAAATTTGACAACGAAGCTGTCCACCGAAAGCGAAAGACAGCAACACCAGACCAATTAAAGAAATATGGGGTTAATTATACTATATACCTTGTAATTTGTTGATAGTCACATTTGATCTCTTAGATATATACACTTTACCCCTACAAAGAAAGAGCAAAGTGCCACAAATCTCCACGATCTATTGTTTTAAATACATTGAAACCTTTTGGGAGTAGCAACTGATTGACTTGGATACAAGTGATCCTCAATTGAGGGGAAAAGCAAAACACTTGTGGCAGATGATTTGTCCACCACAAGAATGAAAAATATTGTGTTTGGATAATAGATTATTTGAAATAAATTTTTAAAAATAATATTATAATATTTTCTTGATGTGATTTATGTGATATAAAAAGATGATGGTTGAAAAATATGTTAATGATATCTTTATTAATCAAAATTGCCGATGATGGACCTTAAAATCTCTAGCCTTACAGCGTTGACTCCGACACTCAATCATTTCACCAAGTCTTAGCCACTTAGCAGTTTTCTGCAAAGGAATTTGGAATGGAATCCTCGAGTACCTCGGCGAGCAATCTGCTGCGCAATATTGGTTCAGCACAATAGACCGGCAATCTGCTTCAAGTTCAGGTGTGTGTGCATGCTTTTTGAGATTCAGCTTAACATTTTTTACTTCTATCTTTCCAAATGCTGTTGCTTGATTCTTTGATTCCGTATAATTAGTACTTTAAAAGCTCTCATATATTGTGGCTTCAACTCCTGCTGGGTGCTTTTAATTATCTTTAGCGGTGGAGTCAACTGCCTGTCCTCTTGGTCTACCGTACCTCAGATTGCTGGTTAGGCAATTATGAGGGATTCGGGACTCTAATTGTACTCACAAATCTAATCGTAGCATCGAATTAATCAGTAGTTGTTCAAATTTATCTTTCAAAATAAAAAGAAAATACTAAAATTCGAAAGGAGCAGTTTAGATTGAATCCTATTACTTACTAGCAACCCGATATGGACTGCGCGTTGCTATTTGCAGTTGAACCGCTGACTGTACTCAGTCCAGTTCATGTACATATACTTACTTTCTTACGGTGGAAATTGGTAAACCTCAAAGCCTTCTAACCCAGAAACTAAGGAGACGGCAAAGTGGTACACCAATTGTTGCAATTTCTTTTTGTCAGTGTTCTGATCAGGAGTGCATTGGATCAGGAGTGCTAATCGATCGTTTCCATTGAGGCAAATTTTCAATCTCTTTCTTCAATGGTAAACAAAAGTTTCTCCATCTAATCAATTGTTTTTTGGTTGAAAATTTGTTTGGTAATTAAAGCAGAAGTGTTGAAAGACCAGTCAAACTAGTACGTAGGAGATTGTAGGGTATATAGAGGTTGCCTTTCTTTTCTTGTGGGATTGATTTCTTTTGATTCTTAGCTATCAATTATTACGTAGAATAAGTAAGTCTAGACTTTGATGATGATGGCTTCTAATAATAGTTCTTCACTTCTTTTGATCAATGGCGAGAGCGTTCTTAGACCAGCAATTACAGAGCAATGGAGAAAGTGTTCTTTATGGTGTCGATTCTGAAGTAGAAAAGCTTTGTAGTATACTGAGAGCTTCATTATCAGTTGTTTGATAAGAAATGAAATCGTACTTAGACAGGGACTTAAACTGGACAGAGGATCCGAAGCCGCGAGCCTTTGATCCGAAGCAAAAGTTTATCGGGTATTTCAGGCTGGAAGATAACTCGAATGGGGAAGCAATCATAGGCTGGAATGGGTGGGGATCGGGGAGGGAGCAGCCCGGTGCATACATATGGAGCGTAGACCGGAAGGTGTCCCATTAATTTTCCTTTTTTTTTTTTTAATTTTTATTCATAATCATTGAGGACTTCAAGTCTACAAAATGAAAAAAAGAAAAGAAAAGAAGTTAAGAGTCGAATTAGGGATTTAATGGTCACCTATAGGCGTGTTAATGGGTAGGGTCTGAGTTAGATCCTTTTGATCCATATTCAAACCCATTAAATTTAGTTAGACTTACACCCAAATCCAAACCCTTATCAGTCTGAAAAAATTAGTTTAAATCCAGACCCTCTTGGATCTAGGTATCTAATGGGTATCTATTGTATTTTATAAACGCACTAAAATAAAAATATATTAAAAGTATATAGATTTCAAAAAATATATATACACACCATCCAAATTTTATTTTCAAATAATAAAATTAATATTCAAGAAGTTAAATGTAATATTATGAACTCAAAAAAATAACTACTATCAACTGCTTCTATTTATTTTTGAAACTTCAACTGTATCTACATCAAATCTTTCATTTATTTGCCTTTACTTTTTCTCCTTTTTCTGAAAAGGTTTGTACTAATTACAATGACAACCAAGATTAGGTTAAAAAAAGAAAACAATTATAAAGTCTTACTATATTTGATTCAATAATCATAGAATATTAGCCTATTCTATAAATTTACAAATACATATATATAATTTAATAATATATACATGAGATTGGGTAGAGTCTTGTATGGGTTTGGATTTTGATATAGATTATAGAAAATCAGACCCACCCAAATCCATAACTCTTTTATAGGGTCTGAATTTGGATAGGATTTGGATTTAATTTCTCAAATCCAAACCCTACCCAAGTACATTGGGTTTGGATTGAATTTGGGTAAAAGCCGATCCATTGACATCATGCCTAATCACCTATCTAATATCTCTACTAACTAAATTGGGTTTTGGGAACGTTCCTTTCCTTTCATTGGTACTTAGTTCTAGAAACCAACTTTGTTGATGTGTAGTTTGATTAAGTAAAACAGAATGATCTTTGCAATACTCTAATCGACTCAAACCAAAAAAAAAAAAAAAAAAGATTCAGAGGAGTATATAAAGACATTAGAAATGAAATAAGTGAGTAGTTTTATTTCACAAATCTAATGTACAGAAGTGTCGACGTCATTTTTGTTTTTTATATGTATTCGAAGAAACTTTTACCCGGTCAAAATGCCTATTACGTTGGTTAGGGGCTAAGTGTAACTAAAGTGGATTCAAGAAGGTAATGTGCAAGTAACTAATTCAGGAGCTTAAGATAAAAGAATGACTGCAAAATATTTCTCTTCTAAACAAGAAAAGGGAAAAGTGACATGAATGCTAGGGCAAAAGAAAGTGTATGTGTTTGTGCTAGTAAAAATGTATTTTTAGGCAAAATCAATGTAAAATCTTATATGTAAATTCTATATATGTGGAAGTAGATTCTATCTAAGGTCATGTAAACTAATTAAAAAGAATTAATGGATTAAATTGTCACTTGATTATAAAGTTCAATGATTCAATACATTCTAACTTGTCTAAAGTCCGCATTTGAGTGCATGAAAAACATCGTATTCTAAAATTTATTTAAAAGAATAAGACTCTAATTGTCACCTAAATTCCCTCCCCCCAATAGCTTAGTGTATGGGTAAAATTTCAAATTTCCACACAACAATGGATTTGTCAAATAAAATTGGATAAGAAATGTAACTTTAATTAGGAATAACACCTTAAATAATTACCTAGCGAAACAAAAATACAAACAATCTACAACACCGAAATATGTTCTGCATGTATATATATATATATATATGTATATATATATATATATATATAAGAGCTATATATATACCCGTGCTGGGACTGATGTTTGGAATCATTGAAAAGTCCCAGCCTAGGATTGCTCAGGATAAATTTGCAGTTTGCAGGATGACAGTTCTGCCGCCAGTCCAAAATATAAAAACATATTTGCTAAACAAAAGGTTATTTTGAAAACAGAATTAACCATTGTCTTATTTCCAAGTTGTCAATGGTGGGCCATCATCTATAGACTTAAGCAATGAAGAATCAATCATTCGCTAACAAGAAATTGGAAGAAAACTAATCTTTGATTTAGTCCATGCAGAGAGAGAGTCATCTTCATGAAATGTCTGACGGTCGTGATAACCACTGATGAACCATCAAAAACAGAATCATGTTTATTCTAACTAAACAAAAGAGATCATAGAAATCCAACCAAACCAAAATACGTAAGACTAGAGGTGAGAATAGATCTCAATACAGCAAAATTGAAATTTTGATTTTTTTTTAAAAATTTGAACCAATTTCATCTCTTGATTCATCAAACATCAAATTGATGTCCATTTCAAAGTAAAATCAATTTCGATATTAAAATAAAAAAACTATTAATCGTACATGCAATAGGTCAAAGGAAACTACAAAATCTAAGGATAGAAAAAGACTTGAAGTCAATGGCGATTGTAGAAAATTTTTTTTTTTTTAAAAAAAAAGCATCAGTAAAGCAAGTTGCATTTCTCGTAAAAGAGATACACGGGGGACGAGAAAAATATAATGATACTTTTTGATTAACCATTAATAAAGGAAAAAAAAAAGAAAAAAATTTAAAGAGCTAGATGAAATAAGAATGGAAGTCAGAAGGGCTAGTTCAAATACTGTCAATCTGACACCCTCCGTGTGGGACCTTTTCACCTTACCGGCACTCCCTATTTTAATTAAAGTTGCTGGTGATGAACCTTAATCTCTCTAGGCTTATATTGTTGACTCCAAGATTCAATCGTTTCACCCAACTTCTTAGCAGTTTTCTGCGAAGGATTTTGGAACGGAATCCTTGAGTACCTCGGCCTGCAATCTGCTGCGGGCTATTGCTGGGTTCAGCACAGTAGTTCGGCTTTTCAGGAAAAATCTGCATCAAAGTTCAGGTGCGTGTGCATGCTTGTTGAGATTCAGCTTAACATCACTGTTTCTTTCTATCTTTCCAAATACTCTGTTGCTTAATCTTTAATTCCGTAGCGTGGTGTATAACTAGCTAGTACTTCTTAAAGATCTCACATATTGTACCTTCAACTTTAGCTGGGTGCTTTTATTTATCTTTTAGGTGTGGAGTCAACTGCCTGTCTTCCCTGGTCTATCTCAGATAAGATCATTTTATTCAATAAATTTGCACTAATGTCAAAAATACATCAAATCAAATATGATATAAATACATATAGATCTGAAATCAATAAACAATAGATGTGAAAAATCACTATAGATTATGAGGGATTTGGGACTGTAATTGTAGTCACAATATAATCAGACGTTGACTTAAACAGTGTTGCTCAAATTTATCTTTCAAAATAAAAAGAAAAAAACTAGAATTTGAAATGTGCAGTTTAGATTGAATCCTACTAGTAGCAGCCCGGTCTACCTTGGTGAATTCATATTCCTTGCAAATACAACATGCATATGAATCCATGTTGACATGAAAAATTCCCGTGCACAAAGCAGAAGCAATTCTAATACATATAAAAAAAATGTGGGAAGAGAAGGGGAACAAACACTCAATAATTTATTTAACTCAAAACAAATATTAAGTCGTAGCTTTTCGTTCACGACAACTCACAAATCTCAACTATGAGATTTTCTCTCAAGTCTAATTTCTAGACTCAACTCAACTTTCCACATCTCTTCACCTAATAACCTACTAGACTAGTAGTATTTATAGACTCTAAAACCTCCTAAAACAAATATAATTGTAAATCAAAACTTATTTGGAAATTGACTTGAGATTTCCTAATCTAATATGTAAACTGAACAAATAAGATTCCAAAAGGAATTAGGAAACTAATTGCTAAAATAGTTTGGTTTAATTTTTTTCATTGCCTCCTTTAAACCAAGCTCTTAATTTTGTCATCTCCAATGCTATCACCGGCTTGAATTTCCATGAAAAATTCAGTTACAGTATAAACAACATTGAACACCAACTTCCAATAGATTTCCAATTTCATCTTCATGAGCGGTAGTGGAAGAAATTTGTACTTCTCAAACAACTTCTTGGTTTGATCACTCTTGTCAAAAAATTCAAACATATTCACTCATACTCCTTTTGATACTCCATAATTTAATTCATTCATATCACCAATAAAATCTCCCAAAAGCAGAAAATCATAGTTGATGCTACCAATGTTTTTAGCATCATCATGTTTTCCATTTACTTTTTTTCACACTAACAATTGCATCAACTTTAGCAGTATCAGAATTTTCAATTAATTTGTCCACTTCACAATTGATCTCAACCAAGTCCATCACTTGATTTTTCTTTTCAAAAAATTCAACAATCTCAATAAAGTCAACAATTTCTCTATCATCATGATCTTCAATCACATCTTCAATTTGATCAATGATTTCACTTTCTTTCTCAACCATCTACGAAATTTCTTCTTCAATCACAATTTATTCATTTTCATGTGTGTCCACAATTGTTACAATTTCTTCTTTCTTTGCCTCATCAAAAACTTCTTTTTCTTCTTCCTCGTTACAAATTTCTTCTCCACCATCGCCATAGGAATTTATTAAAAATTTCCAAACCTCTTTTGTTGTCTTTACATGTATGAATTTTTTCACTACGTGTAACTAGACTTGGGTTTGGAGATAGTATAATGCCTTATATCTCAACTGTCTACTCCTCTTTAATTGTTTAACTACATCTCTTGATAATTCTGTGCCTGTTATAGGTTTCATGAATCCTTTTTGGATAATATTCCAAACTCTAATATTTTGAAAAAAATTCTTCATAATCGACCTCCAAATCTCAAAATCATTTTTACCATCAAAGATAAAAACACCACAATGTGGTAAATAATACGGATCCATATTTTAATTTTACAAACAAGGCCCAGGATCAAAACCTAGAGCTCTGATACCATTTGTTGGGATCCAGACATGGAACATACAACTATTGAGATATCAAGAACACAACAATTTAATGAGGAACAAACCACAATCATGAAAGATAAACGACACATAATATTTAAAGTGGTTCGACTCCACTATTGAGTCTACATCCACGGAGAGAAACTCATTCTTTATTATAAGAGGAAAATCCTGTACAAGAATACAACTAGAACCCAAATCCAACTCTTGTATATTATCTCTCATCTCCCAAGAACTTCTCCCACCACCCATGTATAAGGCTACATATTGCCTTTTGTATGCTCTTGTGTGTCACATTGTAGGATGCCAACACACCTATTTATAGGGAACATTATTTGGTCAAAATTCAAATAATAACAGGAAATCAATTCGAATTCTTAGACTCATACAGAATAGGAAATAACTTCTAATTGTAAACAAAATAGGAAATTTCTTGACTATTATTTCAAATAACTAAAATCAATTAGGAAACTAGTTACTTTCACACAAAACAAGAATTTTATCTAAAAGAAATTAAGCCAATTTCCTAACAATTCTCCACCTTAGCGAAAATTTCTTTTAAAAATCATTTGCCTTCAACTACCAAATAATTTGATACCGAATTACACACCCGAATCAATACAGTCCTGACATAAAATTGATTTAATCGGTAAATGAACATGTGTAGTTACCCCAGGTCCAACCTCCAGTTGACTCATAAAAAGGCGCCTCAATTCATCATCTCCTTTTTTATGATTTCTTCTCACCACCACTTGCAATTCGGGATCTCTTTCTGTGAGTTCTAACCCTAATCATTGAGGCAACCAAGTGGTAAAATCACCATACTTCTTTCCGTTCTCAAGACTATCTTGCTACGTGTGGCTTGCAAGACTCCACCTAAAACGAAAAATTTATAACTGTCAATCTTCTGACGTATGAAAATTAGATCTCTTTGTTTCTCTGGGACACGTGCCACTCCACCCAAAGAACATAACCAAAATCTAAAATCCACCAGGATGAAGTATCCAACGTTGGAGGTGTGAGAAAGTTTCCACCAATTCACTTCCAAAATCAACATTGGACCCCACATTTTTCTTGACTCTAACACCTTTGACAGATATTGTCCCACAGTTAACCGTCCTATTAGACCGTGGATTTTGTTCTTAGAGGTGGGTGAAACCACAACAGATGAGGAGTCCAAACCCGCAAGTCATGAAGCCCCGTACCCCTCCAAAAGGCCTCGGTTAGGTGGGAGATATCACAACAAGTTATTAAAGCAGTCCAAAACTTCCTCCCTAACTGATGTGGGATCATTACAATCTACCCCTTTTAGGAGAACCTAGCATTCTCGCTTGCACACCGGGGTTTGGAGTCGACTCTGATACCAAATCTAACACCTCTGACCAATATTGTCCCACAGTTAACTGCCCCATTGAGCCGTGAATTTTGTTCCTAGAGGTGGGTGAAACCACAACAGATGAGGAACCCAATCCCGCAGGTCATAAAATCCCGCACCCCTCGAAAAGGTCTCGGTCAGATAGGGAACACCACGACAGGTTATTACAGTGGATCAGGACTTTCACCCTAACCGATGTGGGATTATTACAATCTTAACACCTCTGACCAATATTGTCCCACAATTAACCGTCCCATTAGACCATGGGTTTTGTTCCTAGAGGTGGGTGAAACCACAACAGATGAAGATCTCAAACCCGCAGGTCATGAGACCCCGCACCCCTCCAAAAGGCCTCGGTTAGGTGGGGGACACCACGACAGGTTATTAAAGCGGTTCAGGACTTCCTCCCTAACCGATGTGGGATCATTACAATCCACCCCCTTTAGGAGAACCCAGTATCCTCGCTGGCACATCAGAGTTGAAAGACGATTCTGATACCAATTCTAACACCTCTGATCAATATTGTCCCACAGTTAACCGCCCCATTGAGCCGTGGATTTTGTTCCTGGAGGTGGATGAAACCACAACAGAGAGGAGCCCAAGCCCGTAGGTCATGAAACCCCGCACCCTTCCAAAACACTTCGGTCAGGTGGGGGACACCACGACAGGTTATTAAAATGGCCCAAGACTTCCTCCCCAGGCAATGTGGGATCATTATATTGACTCTTGAATCACCTGTCTAGATTCACCATCAAGTATCTCCATGCTTTTCGACTTCCCATCCTTCACCATCAACGTTTTTTGCCATACCATTGAAACAAGAATACCACCCATTAAATTGTTCAATTGATGATAGCTACCAATCCACTTGATCTCAATAGTTAACCAAAATCCAACCTTGAATAACCAAACCTTGTTCCAACCATTTAATTTGTTGGGATCCAAGTGCTTAAGAGCATGGCAATGGTAAAGAATCCTTCCACAAATTTTTAATAATAGCTGACCAACCCTAAGAAACTCCTTACTTTAGTCACATTAGTGTGCCTGGCCAATCTACGATTACATCCACTTTCTTTGGATCGATTGACACTCCTTGGGCTGATATTACGTGTCTTAAGAAGGCCACATTCTTCAACCAAGATTTATAATTTTTAAACTTAGCATACAATCTCTCCTTTCTTAATATCTTTAGAACTCCCTTAAGGTGGGGGACATGAGTTTCTTTATTTGAGTATACCAGAATGTCATCAATAAATATCACAACAAAACGATCTAGTTACAATTTGAACACCCTATTCATCAAATCCATAAAGGCTGCTGAGATATTGGTTAATCCGAAGGGCATTACTAAAAACTCATAGTGCCCATATCTCATACGAAATGCACTTTTTTGGATATTTTCGATTTAATTTTCAATTGATGGTATTCAGATCTTAAATTTATTTTAGAAAATACTTTAGTTCCCTTCAACTGGTCAAAAAGATCATCTATCCCAGGAAAGAGGATATTTGTTTTTATTGTGATTCGATTCAATTCTCTATAATCGATACACAATTTTAGACTACCTTCTTTCTTCTTCACAAAGAGTACTGTGCACCCCAAGGAGAAACACTAGATCTAATTAATTTCTTATCTAATAATTTCTATAATTGCTCCTTAAGTTCTTTTAATTCTGCAGGTGTCATTCTATAGAGGAACTTAGATATAGGAGTCACCTCTGGAACAATATTTATTTCAAATTCTATTTCTCTATCTGGAGGTAAATCAGGAAGGTCATCCGAAAATACGTCAGGAAAGCTTTTCACCACCGGAATCTTTTCTAAAGGCATTCCCTCATTCTCCGTATCTATCATATAAGCCAAATATATCTCACATTCTTTTCTTATTGTCTTATAAGTCTGCATTGCAAACAGAAGTGGTAACTTACAGATTTTTTAACACCAGTATTTCCTTGATAAGAAAAATCCTTCTCGTGTTGTTTTATGAATAATACTCTCTTTTTCTATAATCAGCCTGCGCAAAATGTCTAACTAGCCTATCCATTCCTAGAATGGCGTCAAAATCATTCATGTTTATTTGCATTAAATCCACTTCTAATTTTCTAACTTCTAATTTCACACTACAGTTTGGATACTTTATATAGGATACTAGTATTTTATTTTTTAGAGCAAGCACTCGGTAGGGGTAGGGCATCCATTTAGAAGACATGCACAAGTATTTTGCAAATTTCTTAGTAACAAAAGAGTGACTAGCCCCACAATCAAATAGCACGTATGCAGGCACATAATTGATTAGAAGGGTATCTATGACTACATCGCTTGACGCTTCCGCCTCAACGTCAGTCATGGCATGCACCCTCACAATGACCTTTGGCTTCTTATTAGTTGAGTTGCTACCTTTATCTGCTTCTATCTTTTTATTTGGACAATTCATAACTCTATGCCATTGTTGCCCACACTCAAAACAAGCTCTTGTCCCAAATCAACATTCTCCTCGGTGCATCTTTTCACAAGCCTTACACGTGGAAAAAGTTGTCTTAAGTTGGCATTCTTCCCTATGCATCTTTCCACAAGTTTTGCATGTAGAGAAGGTGTTTCCTCTAGTTATCCTCGGAGGTAGGCCATGACTCTTCTTCACTAAGCAAAATTGTCCGCTAAGTTTTAGTATTCCTGACATTGCAAGTTCATTCTATAGTCCCGATTTTTTTTCCTAATCTACTCATCTAATCTTTTGCAATCTGCCTCAACTTTAACGCTGGCATCTAACACATTGCTAAACGTAGGGGTGTAGGAGGTGTTCATCCTAGTCTAAATTCTACTCAACAATACCCGTATGAACTTATACTTTTTCAACTCCACATCTATTATTATCGACAGAACAAACCTTTCTAGTGTCATGAATTTATTCAAATATTGCACTACAGACATTCCTAGTGTTTGCTTCCAATTTTCAAACTAATCTATTTTCTGCACACTCACCGCAAGTGGGTAAAAGTATTTTAAGAACTCCTTTCTAAATTTCATCCAATTTACTGGTGAGACGACAGTAGGTTCCAAAGTTACCCCCCTCCCCCACTTGTTGGCCTCTCCTACCAAAGAGGGTCTGATGATTTGGTGTTTCATCTCCTCTGACACTTGCAAAAGTATAAAATTACTTTCCATCTCATCTAATCATTTTTTCTGTCAAATTCGAGTCAGGAGTCCCATCAAAAGTGGGGATATGGACCCTTTTCATTTTCTCATAATAGGATTAAGTCCCTCCCTATCCATAATTTTGGAATTGGACAACTTAAATTTGTGTTAACTATGCCTGGGCTTGTAAAACCTGTGCTACCCCAATTAGTACAATCACTAATTCTGTGGGCAACATCACATAGGGTTGATGTCCATTTGGTCCAACTCCTTGATAACCCATGTTCTAGTTGTTGTTTTCTTGATGTAGTTCTTGGTTATGGTTTCATTCTCATCATGAGGACTGCCATTTTGATTTCCGACATGCCTACTATTTGCTGTCATTTTCTAAATCAAGCAAATAAGTTTCACACTAAAGTGAGTATTTTATTTTTATTTATTATTATTTATAGATGTATATATTTTTTTAATACGACACAACTAAAGTTATCTGCGAGCAATTTCATACATACTACCCCATAAGACACAATTTAAAGTAGAGAGATTTTATTGATCGACTCAAGATGAAAAGAACAATCGACTTCTTACACATTAGAAATCAACTTCATAACTTATTCTAGAAATTCCTAACGAATTTAGTGTTCAAAATCCCTAACTATGTCCTACAATTGGATGGAGGAACTAATCAATATGAACAATCACCAAACCTACATAATAATGTTCTTGGAATAACATTCAATAACAATAAAAAATCTCTACTAGACCAACTCTGCTTCTCATTTGCTGGGGTCTGCATCCTCAATTGCTCCATTTCCTACATCATCTTCAGCGTCGTCTGGGTCGTCAACTCCATTTTTCACTGGGTGATTATCTATGGGATGTCCTATAGGGGTTCCTCAAGATTCTCCTCCGAGTCATTGTCTAATTCAGCGTCACAATCAGATCACAGGTGATTCCACCTAGGCATTTAGGGTACGAGTGGTAGGTGATCATCTATCACGTGCCGCCTCCTCTTTTTATATTTCACCATTAAAGTATGATACTCCACATCCCGATTCTGGAGTAAGGAAGTCACTTCTTTAAATCTCTCATGATACATATCAGTTAGTCCCTTCTGCACCTACTTTTCTACTTTCAAATTATTGACCTCCTCCTATAGACAGGGGGCCTCTTTACGCCAGCCTTCCTTGCTCCGTCTCATGTGTTCCCTTGACACTATTAACTTAGAGATCTCATGCATTTGGTCAACTATTGGATCAGCCAACGCAGTAGCCTTCCTAGCTCTATCCATGATACACGTCCTTATAGAATCTCAGTCTCTTCCTAAGGCAAGTCACATCACAACCCGTCACATAAACTGGGTAGTCGCAATCCTGATGCTCCTTGTGTACCGGCTCAACCATTTCCTATAGGTCAAAAGGAACACTATTAGCAATGATTTCAGCCTCTCCAAGGTACACAGATCCTTTCAAGCCTAATCTTCTAGTAGCTACCGATCATTTCTTAATATGTTCTATCTCATGGCGTTATTCATAACCTGGCTCCGATACTACTAAAAATGTCATGCCACTAGTCTGCATGCATCAATCATGTAACATCCACTGTATCCTTAAGTTACAATCAAGAATACAAGGCAACATTAAACTAAACTAAACTTAGAAAGTACTAAATAATATAACTAAATAAAGTGCGGTATAAATTTCAAATGAAAGGTAGTCAATAAGTATCTCATAAGTTTGTACATTTATTCTCTGGTCCAAACAACGGGAAGAGAAATTAAATAAAATTAACAGCTAAAAGCAGCTAGACTGCTAATTCTTATCCACTTGGACCTAATAAAAATCATCCTTAGGGTCTTCTACGTAAATCAATTCATACTTTTTCGAATATGTAAAAGTGGTAAAAATTGGATTGAACGACAAATTGTTCAATAGGTAGTATCTACCCCTCTGTTGGACCATGCAACCATAAGTTTATATACACGCATATATATATATACATATCAAATTATTTGCACATCATTCACATCCATATTTATTGAAAATAATGTTATTTGTAAAACAATAAGTAATAATGAATGACACAACAATTGATAAACATCTTATTCATAACTATACGTGAAAGTATTAAAGTCACAAGTCATTTTATATCAATTTACAATAAGTACATGCAATGATGGCTTCTGAGTACTCACTCTAGAGATTAAACCCCTCTTATATGGGCGACCAATAGGTTTCATGACTACTTATTGATTTCATTATATACATGGGTCAATTAGCCAAACTCTATACCGAACTACAATAATCTTTTCAATCGGTCGGACTCTATACCAGACTACCATGACTATTAAGTAGGACTATAGCCCCTACCATCTATTTCATGACTGTTTTGAGTTTTACTTGATACAGATTTATTTCACACGTCACATGCATAGTTCCTTGATTTCACAAAAGACCCATTTGGTATATAATAATAATTAAAATATTTCAAATAACTCACATGGTCTATCTTTGTATCGCAAAAATAAAATTGCATAAATACTTAAGTAAATCATTTAATCAAGTACATTTCAAGTTAACACATCAAAATAAGATTAACAATAAAAATTTCATTTTAAATTTTTGAAACCTCAGAAGGGTAAGTACCACCTACCTTTGTCTGACTGCTCAAGTAGAACTACCTTAGATCTTTTAAACTTATGTCGTACCTATCAAATGCATAGGTTTCTTCCTTAGTTGATATTCCTTATAAATGCATAAATATATAAACTTTGAGTAAGTTTAAGATTCAAGTCTAGTCCATTATATGAACCCTAGCAAAGTTTTTCTAAATCGGGAAGTTTCTTAATTTGGAAAGCTTCCTATTTTTGTAAAGTTTCCTAATTTAAAAATAATTATTCAAAATAATATTTATTGCCTTGACTATTATCTTACTATACATATATTTATCATCATCATCATCATCATCATTGTCCTTATCGACACTATTTCATTTTATTTTCATTCATTTATATACATATATATATTGGTTAATTAGTTATTATTATCTTTTGTTCTATTTTCATTTTTGCACCTATGTATGTATGTATTATTATTCATGTATATACGTATGTATAGTTATTGGGATAATTTCACAAACCTGCCTTAAAGTTTTAATAATTGCAGAGAGCTCCTCTCAGGTTTTAAAAATTATATATACCTCCCCTATTTTACTATTTATATAACAATATTAGTTCAACAAGCTAGATTTTCTTTCAAAAATCCTAAATTGCCCTTTTCTACAAAAGTAAGAAAGAAAAACATAGTATATTCAATCATTTTTTCCACATTTTGTACAAATCGACAAACCTGATCTCTTGCAACCATCCAACCATAAACTCCAAATCTAAGGAGCTATCCAAAAAATCTCAAATTGCATATACAACATCGATGCTTGCCATGCAAAAATATAAAAATACAAAAAATACACAGACATACCATTGACAACCAATTTTATGCTCCAAAATTAAATCTCAATACCCAAATACCTTTTCAATACAAGATCGTCTAGTCTAAAACCACCATTACAACTCTTTTATGACCTTAAAAATATTAATACCTCAAAAGCAGAGAATAAATTTTACCTCCACAATAAAATCATAACAAAAAATTTCTCATCCAATGAAAGAAATTCTCATGCAATTGTTGGCATTTTACAAAAATTTTTCTTGACAACAAGCAAAATATGACTAATTCCACATCTTTGGTTCTTCTTCCTATTTCAATAATTAATTTCATTATGTATATCTCCATTAATGCAAGCCTCTTCATTTCTTTCTAGTTCGATACATAATTTGCACCCTCTGTCAATTTTGTAATTTCAATTTACTAATATCCATAAAATAAAAGATAACAAAAAATGTATAGTATATTATCTAGAAAATAAAGGAGCAAAAATAGAAAAGAGATAAAAGAATAGAATTTGTTTGGGTTTTGTAAATCTATTGCTTTAAATTGAGAATTGCCTACCAAGTGAAGGGCATTTTAGGTACTTTACTATGCCATGGGAGGTAAGTGTAATTTCTTAAATCTAAGGGGAGCCGAGTGAAGTTATGTGAAACCTCAAGGGAGGTTTCTGAAATTATCCCATAGTTATTTACCATTACAATTATTTTCTTAACTTATTCCACTTTTATTTATATTTTTTATCTTCTTCTCGTTTATATCCTTAATTTATTTCATCCTTATTTATATTATTGCTACTACTACTACTACTATTATTTTAAAGGTTTCGTTTAACAATCTAAGACTTATCTTACATTGTATAAGTTTATCTAATAAGGCTAGATTAAGATGTTTTATATTTCTATTTAAGTATCTCAGCCTTAATTATTTAAGCATAAGTCTAAATGTCTAAATCCTTGAAGCCTATAATTATTTAGGTTGGATTTCGAAGTTTAATACCTATGACAATCTATAGAAGATGGTCTAGTTATATCTAAAATTTATCTATTGGACATTCACTAAGAACATACTATATTTTTTATCCAAATATACTTGCAATTTTTTTATAATGGCCCAATGCTGTTAAACCCAAACATTCTCATATTTTACCCCAGTCTTAATACAACACTCCTTTATGCTTGGCCCAAGATTCAATTTAACAAACCCACACATATAACTAATTAATTTTGATCCAACTCATTTCCTTCATACCTGGCCCACAAGAACTACCCCAATTCATTAATCCATCAATTAGCGGGTCATCTGCTTCCCTATATATATATATATGTGTGTGTGTGTGTGTGTATATATATAGATATATATTATTTTTTTCCAAATTCTATTAGTGTTATCATTATTTTTATTATTCATAATTTTTCCTTCTTTTAGTTGGCCTGTTGGCGACCTTTGCTCCTCTTTCTTTTTTTCTTTTTTTTTTTTGCCTCATTGTTGCAGCAACACACACACCAATAGCAATGGCAACCAGCTGCTACTTTCCCTTTTTTTTTTTATTTTACTTTCCAACAGATTTGGGTAGATCCTATTCATCTCATAATTAAAATTTAACACTTTATTTCTATTAATCCGGACAAGAATCTTCCTAAATTTCTCATGTAGGTATATACATATCGAAATATACATATACATAAAATCTTTAAAATAATTCATGAAACTAATAGGACTTAAAAGAAAAGTTTTGAAGTGCATTTGAGACTTACAGATCTAGATGCTTAGTTGCCTGCTTGGTTGACAGTGACGTCTTCTTCTCCTTCTCTATTCTCTCACCGATTTGCTCTAAGGGAACGACGATAACGAGAAATAAGAATATTGTTGCTTCTTTAAACCTTTAGATATGTATTTTAAATCCCTAATAATTCCCACTACTTGGTGATTTAGATAAGAGTTTTAATTTGTTGTGAATTCTTATTCTATCTTATCTCCTCCCTAACCCCCAGTTTACCCTTTAACATATTCTACAAATATCTTTACTTTTACCCATAGAAAATTTTACCATTTAATTAGTTGAGCAAAATAAAAATTGAAAAGAAACGTGGGTTTTACAATTAGGAGTTTGTATTGGACTGCTAATTTTAAGTTGTCAGATTTGGGCGTTTATTTCAAAATAAATTTTTCTTTTTATTTTTTGAGAACTGAAATTTTGGGATCGAAATCTGGGCTATACTAGCTACGACTTGATTTGGCAGACTTGCAAATTAGCTTCTATAGGCGCACTTGATTCGGAGTTCTTTGAGCCAAAACTACTTAAATACTTAATTTTTTAATTACTTTTTGAGGTGAAATTTTCTATATTATCCATTTTGAAAAAAATACTAGAGTTACTTTTATTCTTATACAAATTTAATTAAGCTCGAGCTTTAGCTTAAACATAATTACATTTAGATTCAAGAATGAGTTTGAGCTGGAACTTGACTATAGATCCTAGTTATTCAATTTTCGAGTTTAAGCCTGATAAACCTAAGTTGAGCTCTATTCAACTAAGGCAAAACTTGACTCCAGTTTGCATATTTGCAGTCCTAGCCATTGGTCATTTACCAAATTAATTCTATTTTTTTGTCATAGTTCTACAGTTAGTCCAACATGTTGCGATCTCACAAAACAGAGGTTTTGAGCTATTTCAATCTGCCACTGCCTAATAAGAGATAGGATCCAGAGCAAATTTCACTAATACACCACTTTGCTCATCCTTGAAAACATCTAACTTTATCCTTATGTTTCAACGAGTACAACCAAGTCATTTTTTTGGCCAAAAAAAAAAAACCAAGTCATTCCAATACAATCATCAACAAATTTAACAAATCAACAAATACTAGTGGATGACGTAATTGATTAGAGTCCCTATACATCACTATAAACTAAAACAAATAGTACACTTCTTTCATTCAAGTTAGTTGGATATGGGACCTATGACTCTTGGTTAGAATACAAGTGTTACATTTTAGGGAAAATCGTTCAAAACATCCCTCACATTTTACAAAATGACTTTTTACGTCCCTCACTTTTAAAAATATACTTTTACGTCCCTTACAAATTCACATTGGTTAAATTTGGTCCCTATCTAGGTTTCCGACTAGTTTTTAATCGGAATCCATCATGTGCCTTGCTTGTAATCATTTTTTAAGGGTAAAATTATCAAATCAAAGTTTACATAATCCGATCCATAGTCCCTCACATTTCACAAAACAAATTATTTCATCCCTCAGATTTCACAAAATAAATTTTTTTCACATTTCACAAAATAAATTTTTTTCATCCCTTATATTTTAAAAAATAAATTTTTTCATCCCTCATTGATCATGTGTACGAATAACTTTTTTTAAAAGTTAATATATATCTATTTAATTTCACCTGAACAATATGAATAGCATGTAAGATATCTCTATTTTATTTCACCTGAACGTACTGTTCAAGTGAAATTAAAATAGATATATATAGAGATTTAAAAAATTTGTTAGTTTTTTACTCATGTTCATTCCTTTTACTCAAAAGTTGAAAACAAAGAAGATATTTAATTCTAAACATTATCAAGCATTTATATCGAATTAAATTTGGATAGAAAAAATAAACAAAAGAAAAGAATGACAAAATGAAGCTAGTGATTGACACTTTTAAATTTTAAAATAATTATAAGGTAAGAATTCAACTATTGGTCTTAAAGGTAGCGAGTAAAAATTTTAGATTTAAATTGTAATTTGTTAGCATGACTATAAATTTTGAATTAACATTGATTAATTATATGGTCTTATTATACAACTTAATAAATGAATTATTACCAAAATAGAAATGGTTAAAAATATTAAATAAATTTACATGGTGAAATCAAATATAAATATATATGGGTTTAAAAAAAATTATTAGATTTACACTTATGTATATATTTATTGAATAACATATGCACAACTACAATTAGTCTGTTTAAGTGAAACAAAATAGAGATATATTACATACTATTCATATTGTTCAGGTGAAATCAAATAGATATATATATATATATATATATATATATATATTTAAAAAAAAAACTATTTGTGTACATGGTCAATGAGGGATGAAAAAATTCATTTTGTGAAATGTGAGGGATGAAAAATTTATTTTGTAAATGTGAGGGACGAAACAATTTATTTTGTGAAATGTAAGGGATTATAGATGGATTATGTAAATTTTGATTTGACAATTTTACCCCTACAAAATAAAAACATGCAAGGCATGTGATAAATTTCGACAAAAAATTAGTCAGAAACCTAGGTAGGGACCAAATTTGATTAATATGAATTTGTAAGGGATGTAAAATTATACATTTTAAAGTGAGGGACGAAAAAAGTCATTTTACAAAATGTGAGGGACGTTTTGAATGATTTTTCCTACATTTTAAATCAGTAATATGTATAATAGAGAACAAATCAGTAAATGGATGCCTTATATAACCAATGATAGATGCCCTCACTGCTGATGTCATATCTAGATCTCACACTATTTAGTATTCTTCGTGCATCTTATTTGATTTGTTTTACCTGGACTAAAATTATCCATGTTGTACAAGTCCCCTCTCTTCTTGTCATGATTGATTATTTTCTTTGTGAGAATATCTTGAAGTAGACAAAAAATTGGATGTATCAATACTGCACAAATAAGATCGGCTATGATTTGACTCATAGACAGTAAATTATTTGACAGAGAGGAATTAATGAGGGGTCAAATAAAGAAAGAATTGATAGAAGAACAAATCCAACTCCTGTAACTTAATATATAACACCATTTGTATTAGAGATCATTGATTGTATTGGTTGAATAACACAGAAAAAATCATTTGGATCAAAAGTCATATGATTAGTAACCCTTAATTGACAATCTAGTTACTATCACACCAATTACAGCTATAATTACCTTGACACTGACAAGTCATTGAGGTATCAGAAGAAAGGACAAAATGCACCTATGTAATGATAAGAGTTGTGGCTAATGCTATTGGATTACCAGCTGCTATGGCTACTCTTCTAGAGTTTCCATTATGTTCAACAATATTCACCTGTTTAATTTGTCGATTTTGTCCTTTATAGTCCTTCCGCCCAGCTTGATATCCATACAGCTTAAAACAAGTGTCGCGGGAATGCTTTTTATTCCTACAATAAGTGCAAGATAATCTTCTTTGGTTGGCACCTCGATTAGTTTGTCTGGTGTTTTCGTGTCAAAAGTAGGCATATGCCTCCTCTATCATCGAAAATTGTTTCAGTTGCAATACCTTACTATGAATATTGTCCAAAGTGGACCCATCAAGGAAAATGTATACTCTCTTTTTTTGTATTAGAGAGTTATACCTGCTGATATCGATAGCACACTCCATTGGGATAGGCTACAAAAATCAATCTCCTTTTACAAGCCTTGAGGGTGGTTGTTAGTGCTTCTCAATTGATCTTCAAACTTATCTCATCCTACCTACCTTCCTATGCAAATCATACATTGGAATTTATAAACGCCATTGAAATATGTTGTAACAACCGGACTCCTTACCATTTTCACGTTTAGAAAACGAATGAAGCTACTAATCAAGGATGGCTCCATGTAGTTTATCAACTATCTGTTTAGGATAGAGTTTTCAGTCCATCTCTGTGGGTATATAGGATCTGTCAGTGAAGGTTGAGGAAGTTCACAGTTTATATATCCCAATTTATCTTTGCTTGAGATATACTCTCAATAACTTGGAACCATAAGATATAGTTGGTGGCATCCAACATAATGCAAATATTTGTCATTGTTGAGTCACTATTTTGGCATAGTCTTCCAGCTCTTAACTAAGACTTCTGTCATTCTTGCAATCAAGTCCTTTAAGATGGAGGCAATTTCACTATTTTTCACCATTTCAAATGATTCTGCCATGTTTTTTTATTCAAAGTTATATTGGAATAGTACTTGAGTAGAAACCTTAGAATTCCCGCTCTAATATTATATGTAAAGAAGAGAAATAAGTTTGGGAAATATTTCTATATTTCTCACCTTTCACAAATGATACATCAGCATACTTATAGGCTTATACTAGGAAGAGATACAATGAACCTAGATAAATTTGAATTTATATCTAATCTATCCTAGTCTATTATTGATATCTAATCATATCTCTCAAATTTAAAAAGATATTTACATCTATCAACTCATTCTAACAATAAACTGGTTTGAAGTGGAACTTGTGAAGCCCTATACCCCCTAGTTTTTTGAGTTCTTAATCGATTTTACATAGAAATTAAAATGAATCAACAAAATAGTCCCTTTACTTGCTGAATCCTAATTAAAAAAGGAACCTATAAACCTTACCAACATGTAACGTTACAAATTGTACCGAGACTTGTGATAGGTGATTCCAGTTTGAGCCAATTATAGACTTCAAGTATAAACCTATATATATATGAAAGTGTAATGTCCTATCCAAACGCACTGATAATTTGACAACAGTTATTTCATATTCAGAAGAATTAGCCATTTATTGTTTTAAGAAAATAAGATTTCATAAGAATAAATATTTTCTTAATTACTAATGTGACTATTTTAATTTTTTTGACAAAAAAGATATAATTTTATTCCATGAAATTTATACGAGTTAAAAAATACATTGAACATGTCATAGATACAATAAATCTAAAAAATCACTAGATCTAATAGATTTAAAAAATAATAAAGATTATATTGTGAAAGTGCAACATATTTCAAATCCTGATAAATCATAAGCGGTCCAATGAATATTCGTGTATGTCAATAATATCATATTTGCTATACAACTAGTTCAAGTTCAAATTAGATACTGAAATTTGATTTTAGGACCAAAAAAAATCTCAGATTTGACATACATATTTTTAAAAAATTCTTAAATCTAATAAAGAAATGGAAAAAAAAACTAAGAAAAATTCTCGCTACCATCCTCAATGAGGGGATAAAACTCTCATGTAGAAACCTATGAAAGCAAAAAACTCTCACATGTAAGCACTAGAAGAGTGAAAACTTTTAGTAGGATGCCTAAGAAGAGATTTTCTTGAACATAAAACAAGAGCAGAAGGAGGGAGATATTGACTTGAGACCAAAATCTCCCTCTCATAGAGAAAAAAGAATTGTTGAAAGGCTTGCAAAGAGAAGTTAGAGAAACTTTTATTGAGAGAAAATAATTTAAGCATCCAAAATACTTAGGTCAAACTTCTCTTTTACATTAATCAACATTTTTAATTTTCAAATGTATTATGAAACTCTTGAGTATCCTAAATTTTGGGATCTAAAGTATATTTTCATTTATCTACATTTCTTTCATTGGTGAAACCAATTATGTGCACTAGTAGCAATGTGTATAATTATGAGAATTTTACCATCCAACATTATTCAGGTTATTTTATTAATTTTTGTTTTCTCTTAAATTTGATATTCTTCATCAACTAATGATTGTTATGTTGACAACTGTTTCCATAATTTTTCCTCTCCTTGGTTCTTTGCTTATTCCTTGCAATTGTTACAAAAATTACAAGTGTGATTCATTTGTTTCCTTCCACAGCCCTAGGGAATTATCTTTTGCATTCCTTTCTAGCCTTATTTTTCCACAAAATATCTTTCTCATTGACCCATTTCAACAAAACTAGCATTTAGAATGTTCATCATTTTTGCTTTCTATTTTTTTTTTTGCCCTTCTTCTCAAGAATTGTACTTTTCCTAGCAAACTATGACAAAGTGTGTTTTCTCTTGTTGTGCTTTTATTATTTTATTTTTTTATCCGTACTCTTTAGTTGCATTTTTTTCTGCTAAACTACATTGTTGTGTACACACCAGAAAAAATGCAACTAAAGTATATCGATAAAATAATAAAATAATAAAAACATTTTTTCTACTAAACTATATTATTGTGCACATACACATTATACATACACACGCACATAAATATATATGTGTGTGTGTGTGTATTTGTGTAAATATGTGTGTGCTTGTATGTGTGATATTCTTGTTGGATCTTTAATTTAACGTTGGACTTTTATGTGAATAATTATATGTTGCAGATTGTTAAATAAGGTTAAGTCCAATTAAAATCATCAATTACGGTTTGGGCTTTAATGTATCTAATAGGATCTGGGTTTTTATTGAATAAAGATTTAAAGGTATTTTCTATTTCTATGATGAGTTGAAATAAGAATCCGAAAAGGTAACACGAAAGTTATCTATAAATAGGATTATGGTTCCAAGTCACACTTATCTTATTCTCGTATTCTTTAGTACCATAAAATAACCTTTCCCGATATCCCATCATCAGGAAAATCCTAACAATAGAGAGAACATGAATCCAAGTATATTTCCGCAATTTTGCTGCTGATTTATTTCTTAATAATTGCCATAAAGATCTTGGGTTTAATAGGTGATGGTTTTCACCGAAAGGTAAATATAAACAACCACTAACACTTCTAGTTCCTAATGCCTTTGATGTTTCATTAGAATTTAATGCTTTTTTTTAATTGTTTGCTCCTAATAACCAATGTTCAAAGCTCAGCATCATCGATGAGCAATCATAATCCTTCGAGGTAAATTTTTTGTTTCATTTTCTTTCGTAGTTTTTAGTACCTTTCTCAATCATCAATGAAGAAAAAATAGTTCACTTGAAAAAAATTTCTCACCTCATTTAAGAAATCCAATATCATTCATAACGATTTTCATGTCTTTTGTTAAATGAATATATGTTTTTCTGAAAGATCCTTGTAGATCAGTAGTTGTGTCAATTGCGATTTCGTCTTCATTTATATGTTCATATAATAGATCTCTATGCATCCTATGTTGCATCAATTGAGATCTATTTTAAATGTAGTCATTTACAACTAGATTAAACCCGTGCATCAATAAGATGCAAGGAGAGAATATTTGTTGAAAAAATAGTTACAATATATATATATACCTGTGTGTGTGTATTCATGTGGTTGTATGTATATATGTGTGTACATAAATATGTGCACATGTTCATAAAGTATGTGTGTGTGTTTGTACATATAGATATGTACAAATGCACATATGTATGTATTTAATAATGGGATAATTTCAATAACCTCCCTTGAGGTTTCTGACAATTTTATTCGGCTCCCCTCAGGTTTAAGAAATTATACTTATCTCTCTTGATATAGTAAAATACCTATAATTCCCTCCATTTGATAGATAATTTTAAATTTAAGGCAACAAATTTTCAAAACCTAAATAAATTTATTTTCTGTCTCTTGTCTATTTTTTATCCTCTCTTTTCTAATTGATATAACCTAAGTTTATTATTTTCAGTTTTGTGGATATTAGCAAATTGAAATTACAAAATCAACAGAGGGAGTAGATTATGTGTCAAATTAAAAGTAAATGAAGAGACTTATAGTGATAAAGAAATAAATAATAAAATTGATGATTAAAATAAGAAGAAGAACTAAAGATGTGAAATTTGTCATATTTAGTTTGCTGTCAATAATTACATAAGAATTTCTTTCATTGGATAAGGAATTTTTTTATTATGATTTTATTGTAGAGGTAGAATTCATTCTCTACTTTTCAAATATTAATATTTTTAAGGCCATAGAGTGTTGTAATGGTGATTCTAGTCAGTTTAACTTATATTGAAAAGGTATTTAAGCATTGATATTTAATTTTGGTGTATAAAATTGGTTGTCAATGGGGTTTGTATGTGTTTTTTTTTACGTGACAAGTATTGGTATTGTATATGTAGTTTGGGATCTTTTGGGCAGCTATTTGATTTTAAAACTTATGTTTGGATGGTTGTTATGGATTAGATTAGTTGATTTGTGCAAAGTGTGGAAGAAAATGATTGAGTATGCTATATTTTTTTCTTAGTTTTGTACAAAAGGACAATTTAGGATTTTTGAAAGAAAATTTGGATTGTTGGACCTATATTGTTACTAAATAGTAAAAGTATGAGAGGTATATGTAATTTTTAAAACCTAAGGGGAACTCTCTGTAATCATTAAAAGCCTCAAGAGAGGTTTGTGAAATTATCCCTTTAATTATTATGTATGTATGCATGTAGATATGTATATACATAGACATGTGCATCTATATGTACCTACATATGATGTATGTATGTATATATATATTATGCATTACATATTTATCTATATAGGTATATAAATATATATATATATATATGTATGTATATGGATATAGCAAAATTAATGAATAGAAAGAAATAGTTTAGAATCATACTCTTTTCTTTTTTTTTTTTGGAAAAAATAAGCTCTTTATTGACAATATCCAATGATATCTACACACCAGGGCATTCCCTAACTACATAGAACAAAACAACTACAAGAATTTTAGCAAATCTGATCTAAGGACAGTACCCATTCCTGTGCGAGCCATGTAGCCTATACATGTGTTCTTAGGAGGTGAGAGAGCAATTATACAAGGGTTGGACTTGAATTTAGGTTATATTCTTATATGAGGTTTATTCTCTCACAATAAAGAAGGATTTTTTCTCTGTGGACATCGGCCCATAATAAATTTTGCGTGTCATTTATTTTTATATTTATAGTTTATTTATTATTAAATTGCTGGCTATTTGATGTCTCAATAGAAGTTTGTTACGCGGCTAGATCCCAACATATTTAGTGTTTTCTACCACATCCATGCGACACTCTGCAACTGAAGAGAAGATGATCATCAACTTCACCGCATAGCACACACTTGGTAGCTAAGATCTGTAAATCCCATTTCTGCAATCTACTTTAGTAGTTAGTTGCATTCTACAGGCCAACCATAAGATAAGGAGCCTCTAGGTACATAGGTTTTTTCCCAAACCAGATGATACCAGAAAACCTTTTTGATCCCGTGATCTGAGTGTCAACATAGCTGATTTAACAATGAACAATCCAAAGAAGCTAGGTGTCTGTATACTCTACTCAACCTCATCTACAAACGGTACAAAGAGTGTAGGTATCTGTTGCATTAGCAACCTGACCTTCTGATTCCTTCTCCTCCCAGTTGGCCATTTCCAAGTTCCCTCAGCAACACATTTCTTCAATGTATCTTGCCTTCGACATCTGAAACAAGAGAGTAAGTTATGTGAAAATGTTGATACAAAGGCCCCGTTGGTTGCCAATTATCGAACCAGAAAAATTCTCGCTGCCATTTCCCACCATTTTCTTAATGAGAGGCTGGGCTAAAACTCTTTAAGTTTCAGAATTTTCTTCCAAGACCAGAGCAGTCATTGGCACACACAACCCCCAGTTGCATGTGTGCCTAGTGACTTTATATTCCTAAATTAATTAATGAGTTTAGGATCATACTTACCCTAGTTGCACTTTATATTCCTAAATTAATTGATGGGCACTATCGCCTACGAAAACTATAAAGTGAGACTCCAAATTACACTTTTTTTTTAATTTTAAAGAACCTTTTATTTTTCCTCCTCCAAGGGGAAGAATAACATGAATTCTTACACAAAAGTAAGTAAAGATGGCTTTTGTTACGTTGTTGGCTTCTCTGACATATGTGTGTGTGTGTGTGTGTGTTTAGTCTGCTATGTGAACTAATTAAATTAATCCAAATGTTCCAACTAAACCAAATGTTGTTCCTAAACTGTTTATCGGCGAAAATGATCTGTAATATTTCCGCTTAAACAATTGTAGTCCTTCAGGTATTCAATCTCGGCCATTTTGGTTATAAATGTTAAAAAAAATTATTAAAACTCATAATAAAGCTTAAAAACCATTTGTTAGAATTATTGAATAGTTACAAAAATTGTGAAAAGTCACAAAATGCAAAATAGAGGTCATAACGTTTGTTTTACATAATTTTTGTGCATTGAGTACTAGAGCATTGAGTAATAAATTTTACACCTTATAAACTTTACAACTTGTATACTATTATATTACTTACACCATAAAAATAATGGAAACCAAAACTTTACAACTAATTTTTGTAATAACTATGTACAAAATATATTGTTTAATGGATTATTATATTTAAGTTTAGAAAATAACTAAATGGAGATCATACATGCTAAAAACAGCACCGGATTTGTTCAATTAGCAAATTATTAGGTGTATATATATATATATATATATAATTTTTAATTTGGTAAAAAATTGGATGGTTTACACTTATATTATATCTTACCGAGTTTCTAGGGTTTCCCATTATTTGTCCATAAATTTTATCATTGTTCTGAATTTTTATGTATTTTGTATCTCATGTTAATAAATTTTCTTACATTTTTATGGATATTGAAGACCAATTTGGCGAAAATTAAATACTTTAGACGAACATTGGTTTAGATTAAAACATAATAAACTACGTTATTCAAAATTGAATACCTTAAAACATATTTTGTTTTGGTGGAAACATTGGAAACCAATTTAGCTCAATTCTCGAGCATTGAAGACTTAAGGTTCATTTTGTCCCATTTCATAACAATGAATTTAATTACTGAATCTGGAACCTTCAAGGTCGGCTTAAGAAAAGCTTTTGAGCTTGCAGGATGGCTGTTGATGCAGCACTTGGTGGGTCATCTCTAACATTTGCATATGCGGTTGTTAAAGATCTCTGTGTGTACATGAAGCACAGGAGAAGACACGTGAAAGATTTACTAGACAATCTTGAATATCTTGGACTCGAAGCAGATATTCTTCATGCCCGTTGGCATGACTATGAAGAAGATATCGATCGTCGAGCAGGCTCCGTACAGAGACGTCTACAACATGGAGCATGGAAGAAGGTAGTATTCCGGTTGTTGCATGATTACAAAAAGATAATTGAAAAGTACAGAAAGATGACAGCAGCAACTGGAAACCAAAGGCGCCAGGAAGTGGAAGGTTCGAACAGAGCGGTTGAGAATGAGAGGAGCACAAATGCACCGATCCATGAACTGCCGGATATTTCCCACTTAAGGGAGCACAAATTATGGACTAAAAAATTCTTCAAGCTTGCAAGGCTCGATAAAGACATTATGAAGCTAAGGGAAAAAATTGCTTCAGCCCGAAAGGACATACAACTTGCGGATTTAACAGGTGCAGTGAGGCCAAAAGCTGTTATAAGAATGGAAGATGCTAAAAACCTAGATGTTATGCCTTCGCATAAAAAGATCCTTGATGAACTCCTTGGTGAACTGCAGACCTGTGGAGTTGAGGCAGAAGCAGAAGCGGAAGCAGAGGCAGAAACAGAAGCAGAAGCAGAGGCAGAAGTAGAAGCAGAAGCAGAAGCAAAAGCAAAATTGAAAAGGATTGCTATCTGTGGAGAAGCGCAAGTTGGAAAAACAAATATCATGAAGAACTTGAATAACTGGTTTGATTCATGCCCTCCTTCAGTGAAACTCGACTACGTCATTTGGGTGACTGTTCCAACTAATCTGCACGAGAAAGAGAATGTCATCAAAACCATACAAGAGATTATTCTTCGGCGTTTGGAGTTAACTGAGCAGATTAGTACAATTGATAAGAATAAAGATACAATATCTACAGAATTACGTGAAAAATCATATTTGCTGCTTTTTGAGGGGTTTTCTTCATCAATTCAGCTTGGGGAGATTGGAGTCTCTTATGAACATAAGCACGGGATAGTCGTGATTGAAACTACAGATCCAGTTTTGCTGAGGAGTTTTGGTTTCGACCAAAAAATCAAAGTAGAAAAGTTACCATACAATGATTCGAGAAAATTGTTTGATAAGATCATGGAAGGTGAAAAACTAAGTAAAGAGTGTTGTGATCTGATTGGGCTGATTCTTAAAGAGCTTGGCGGGCTTCCAGGGGTGATCTCATTCATTGCGACGTTGCTAAAAAGCAAAATAGATGCAGAATTTTGGGGAACTATAAAGGACAAATTAACAGCAGATGTTGGTGAATCTGAAGATCTGGGACTAGGAGGATTATTTAAGGCTTTTGAGATAGCTTATGAAGGCTTGAAAGAGGATCGTTGCAAAAGTTGCCTACTTTATGCAGCATTGTTTCCTAAAGGCTTCACAATTCCCATTAATGTTTTAGTCGAATGTTGGAAAGCTGAAGGTTTTCTTTGCTGTCCTGCTCCTACATTCCTTAAGGCCCGAGGAGATGGAATTTTCATACTGCACAAGCTGACTGGGCATTATCTCTTAGAGAGCTGTTCTGAACAGTACGTTAAGATGCCAATACTCTTCAGGAGATTTGCAATTCGTACAACTTTCCCCGGGGAGAAAGTTGGAACATCCTTTGTCAGGTCAGGTCCAAAGATAGACGGACACCTAAAAGACGAAGAATGGAAGATGGCCAGAAGGGTGTCTTTGATACAAAGCCAATTGGAGGAATTACCTGTGAGCCTAGAATGTGGGGGCATATCAACACTATTTCTGCAACTTAACCCAGACTTGAGAAGCATTAAGGAACCGTTCTTCACAACTTTGAAGGAACTTCGAGTTTTGGACCTGCACAGCACCGGAATACAATTGTTGCCATCCTCTATTTCCTCCTTGACTGAGCTTCGCAGTTTATACCTCAACAATTGCGGTGACCTAACTGAGCTCCCATCTAAAATAGTGAAACTCACGAAGCTCGAAGTTCTTGATATTCGAGACACCTCAATCCATTGTTTACCAGAAGAAGTCAGCAGTTTGGTTGGCCTAAGGTGCTTAAGGTTTTCATTTGCCCCGGGAATGTGCAATCCTAATCCAAAGCCAAGATTGTGGGAACGTATTGTGCGGCGCCCAAATTATCGCACAACAGTGAGAAGGGTAATATTTCCCCCTGGAGCAGCTGATCAGCTTAGTAAGCTTGAGGAGATGACTATTGTCTTAGTAAATGGAAGCAGTGATGGCATTGTTGATCGAATAGAAGCAGAGGTGCTTGAATTTAAGAACAAAAATAGTCAGTTTAAGTTAATTCTTCACAGGCCATCCCAATCACTGGACCAACGGAATCCCGTCCAACTGAGGGGAGAGGGAATAACCCTTCCGAATCAAAGTGTTGCTGCAAGTCAAGTTCATGATCCAACAACAGGAAACCAGTCTCCGAGATCAGATAATGAGGTAAGCCTTTCCTACCTGATCTGTTGCACCTTTTCAAAGACCAAAAGGGTACAAAATTACTTATCTTACTATGAAAATATTTCTTGATTTTTATAAATTGGTTTCATACTTGAAAATCTACTAATTTATTACCCCTTGAAAATCCGTCTCAGTACAATGTTAAAGTCCTACAAAGAAATGATAATTGAACTAAACTATTTCTGATTCAGATACCTGATTTGTTTGGTTTCTCTCCCATTGAGAGGTGGAGGAGGTTTTGATCTAGAGAGAAGTAGAAAATTAGTTTTCGAGAGGGAAGGAGGAGGCAAGTCTTTTGTGAGTTTTTAACTTGTATGAGAATTTCCTGAACTTTTACTGTGAAAAATGTGACGGTAGCACAATTGACAAACACATGGACTAAGAAACCAAAGCAATTGAATATACAATCTTAACAATTCCACCAGTTTTCTAATTTGGAAAAGTAATGAAAAAATTGAGTCTATATCCACTAAGTGCAAGAACAAAAACAAACTTATTCATTTTGCACTTGAAGGTAAATGTGTTTAATTATTTTGATCTTAAAATGTATCCAATCTTCTTTTAATTGGAGTTAGCATCATTATTCAACGACATTGGAATGAAAGAGAAATTTTGGTTTAAAAACAAGGAGGAGGATTTTTTGGTGGGAAAGGAGACAAAGAAGAATGAACGACACGGAGGAGAGAGGCAACTAGAATGGAGAGAGGGACTACCGTTGAGAGAAGCAAGAGTATTGAAAAAATAACAAGTCAATTATGACAATCATAACAATATAAAAAAAATATCTCTATCTTTAGTGGTGAAATGTTAAAAAAAGGTAATAACTTACGTGGATTTTAATGTGTAGAGAAGATATGAAAGTTTTGCAAATGGGTTTGTGTATTGAGAGCACATTGAGAAAGGAGAAGAATCATAAAGGTAAAGTTGTGTCTTGTTTGATCTTGATTCAAATGTAAAAAATAAAATGGGTTGTTATTTTGTTTTAAGTGTGTTGACTCAAAAAAAGTGTGTTGAGTTGGCGGGGAAAAAATGACAAACAAAGAATAATATTAAATAAAAATTGTATTCAAGTCGATTAGTATGTAATTGTAAACTTTGTACTTGTGAGCTTAACTAATTAAGGAGTTTATAGAGTATTTGGACTAGTAATTAAAGAGAGATAATATTCTCACGATCAAATGACAAAAATGATCATTAAATTATTCAACATTTCTTGTTTTAGTTGCTAAACCTTTTATTTAGCTCAAATAGTTATTCAACTAATTTAAATATACATTTTTTAAAACAATTGGTGTGCATTTTCATTAGATGCATGATAAATATGTACGTCTTGATGAGTTGAGTGATCGAAAATGTACCAATTTATTAGTTGAATCACCATTTTGACTAAACAAAAAATTCAGTGATCAAAACGTGAAATTGGAAATAATTTGGTGGCTATCTATGCCATTTACTTACATTCTCATTGGGACATGCGGACAATTGAAGTCCATCAGCAAAAATTATAGACAAGTAGTTCAAAGCATGTCCACTTTGCTAATAGAGGAATAAACTTCATCTATTGGGACAAACTTAAAAAATTATACATGTATAAACATTGGTGGGAGCAGTAGGGGCAATCTCCATTGGACCTGGAATCAAAGGGGATAGTGAAAAAATTAGCCTAGCATAGGTGCCCACTTAGCATAACCTACTAAATATGCCAGTTCAAGTTAGTCCTTAATGCTGATATTTTCCTTGCAAAAGATGAAAAGTCATTTTATGGCATATGTCATGTTATCAACATAATTTTATGCTATTTCCGGAAACGTCAAATCATCCATTGGCATCATGGAGTAAGCACCATCTTTAGTTGCCTAACGCTAGGTATCCACTCCCCATTCAGCCTGAAGCTGGTCAAATATGTCATTTGCTTAACAACATATAAGTAATTATTAGGATGTTACAGCTCGGGGACTTTCGTATTTTTCAGGGCCGTTCTAGAGGTGGAACAACTAATGCAAACTCTCAGGCAAGGAGGAAGGATAAAGGGAAGGGACTTGCAATTTTTAAGCCTAAAAATAAAGCCCGGAATATTGGTGTGGTGATAAGAGAGCCTTTAGAAACAAATGGGAGTCGAGTTGATATTCATGAAGAAGCCAATGTTATTGTTGATCAGCAGGTAGATAGAGTTACGGTAATTTCTCTATAACTTTCCGGCGCTCATAAAGTAGTAATACTCTTTTTGGTTTAAAGTGATTGTCACCTTTAAATTCCAGGTAGATGCTATTGACCGGCCAAAATTCTTGGATGAAGCAAGTACTTCAGGAACTGCTCGTGGAGCAGACTAGCATCTTTTACTTCAACGCATTTCTTTGTTTTCCACTATACAAAGGAGTGCAAGGTCCTTTCCATGACTATGGCTTGCAATATGATGTTATAGAGATTGTCTGCAGGAAAATTTTGAAAAGGGTGCATTTGGATCTTTAATTGATGAATGGTGCGTATTATTGACTGCTTATTTTAAAAATAATTTGTATTGACTTGGGTACTACATACACTACTACTATTCTACGTGATAAATTGTATATTGTAAAATAACATAGATGTCATACATATTCAAAGTTGTGCCCTCTTTATTGAATAAAGGCTGGCAGTGACGGAGTTAGAATCCAAAGCTGGGGGACAATTGCTTTGTGTACAACGCAGTACAACCAAATAGATAACTTTTATATACAAAAATAACTGTCTAGAAAATCATAAATAACTAGTATAATAGTCGAGTCAATTTTGTTAAAGTTGTATTGAATTTTACAATAATGACGTTATTGCACAAGCTGAATGATAATTATTTTTTGTACTATAGAATAAAAAGCTTTTATGTTCAATATTCTTTTTTTTTAACTAGCACTTGGTTTTGTTTCTAAGAGGCATCATTTTAAATAGGTGATAATTATAGATTTGAAGAACTTAGAGGAACAAAGGAAATCAAAAGGGGATACTTCAGAAATTTTGGTGGGTGGGCACTTAAAAATTGCTCTGCCTTTGAGGGATATGGTATTATTTTATGGGCAAAATATTTCAGTGGATATTAAACTATTGCTTGCATCAACTATTGGCCATCAAATAAATTTTTATAAAAAAAATTGGCCACTAAATTAACCAATCAGCACACCCATGGCCATTTCATCGATTATTGCTCTTAATTTATCAAATAATCAGAACACATAGCAAATTCAAGGATATTTTTTCCACAATTAATTGATCCTATTCTCCCTATTATTTCTTTCCTCAAACCTATACTCAAATGTGAAATTATTTCAGGAAAGAAGTAGGGAGTCAATTTGAAGCCCTAAATTCCTCAGGCAAAGTGCAAAGAAGACAAAGAATGTTAAGGCGCTCTTCTCAACCTATTTCTAGATGCCCATGCAGATTAACAACAACGATGAAGCCCTCATGGACAAACTAGAACCCAACAAGAAGATATGTTATTTGCCCTTTATGAGAGGTAAGGTGTTTGATTTATAATGGAGAAGTTATAACATGAGAATTTAGTCCTACCATGTAAAATGCAGGATAAGGGATGTGGCTTTTGGGATTGGTGCAATCCAAAAATGTGCAAAAGATTGACTCACGTAATTCCCAATTTGTTGAGAAAAATGAATAGAATGGAATTGTATGAGAGGAACTGGAAACCTTGGCAAGAAGATGGGAAACTAAAACTAAAAAATTGGAGTTTAAAGGTTCAAAATTTGAGGTTGAAGTGAAAAAACGCAAAACTACATAGCATTATTTCTCAAGAGCTCTTCTTGCTGCATGATTTTTCGTATTGGTGTATTGTATCCCCTTGTATTTTATGACTATCAATGAGAGTGCCCATACTTTGGTCATCAAAGGATCGTGAATGCTATAGGGTGATTGTGGACAAGTAGGCGTAGTAAAGTTGATTAGGTGTCAAGTTGGCAGTGTTTTCTATAATCAGACCAAGAAGATGAAACATGTTGTCTATTGTAGTGAGATCTCCATTGGTATGTTTTGTAATGGAATCCCTGCAGTAATTTTTGATTTGCACTAAATGAATGGACACTTGTGCATGCAGTATTATAACACAGTAAATTGAGTACTCGTGTATGTAGAAAAGGCAAGACAAAAGGAGCATAACCACTGCATAAACACAACTGTAAAAGCTTTTGATTTCCACTAGTACATAGAATCTATTCCAAGATGCATTATAGAAAGACAGTGGACAAAAAACAAAAGCCATTTATCATAACAAACTAAAAGCCATCAACTATTTACATAAAGTGGATCCCCTAACCTATAATGCATCTATTTTAATAGCCACACTTAAATAAACTATTATCAATTAGAGGATAAGTCATTTACATATCAGTCAACATCAAAACATAATCCAATCCCATTTAACTTGTAGGGCCACCTCTGGCTCTTGTTAATCCAGATCTACTAGTATTTCTATCTCTTCTACCCTTCTACCTACCAAACTTGAAGGGTGTTTCCTTTTCCAGATAGGCTAATTAGCATTAATCATCCCTTTGTTTGCTTTAGTTAATAGCTATTTACCATTTTTGTAGAATTTTCTACTAGATCTAGAACTTGTAGCTGCCGGATTTGGATGCTAAACTGCTAATATTGGTTGCTGAGATGGTGGATTTGGCTATTGAGACACTGGATTGAATGCTGAATTGTTGGGATTGGTGGATTTGGCTGGTTAACTGCTAGAGTTTGCTACTACTACTACTGCTGTTGAGTTCATAAACCCTCCTCATGCACTCTTTTGCCCTTTGTTTTCTTTTTGAAACTTTGTATAAATGGAAGTGTATTGGTTAACAAAGGTAAGACATTTGGCATGAAAACTATATGTATACGTATAGGCTATTGCTTAGGGATGGCAATGGAGGCGAGTGCCCGCGGGGGGCTCTCGGGGCGGGGGTTGGGGCGGGGGCGGGGGCGGGGGCGGGGGGAATTTTTTCCCCCCGCTTAGAAACGGGGCGGGGGGGGAGTATACCCCCGCCCTGCCACCCGCAAAACAAAAAATATATATATAATATGTAAGTTAATTAGTTATAAACTTATGATGATGATATTATTAGTTAGATGTATTACATAATGCATATTAGTTTATGTAATATAATTGATATTATCAATTATATGAATAATTATACATGTCTACTAATAGAATTTATTAATTAGTTATACTAAATTTACTAATACATTTATACTAAATTTCTAATTACACTTAATAGAATAACACTTTTTTCTCAAAAAAAAGCACAAACACAATAATGAATTAGTGATTGCATTTGTACTAAAAGTGAAAACTTGACTATTTTAGTTATATTTATTTCATCATATTGGATTGTATTCAAATAACTTCTGTTTGATTGTTTTTATGAGTTTCAATTGCAAAATTACAATGAATAATAATTTGGTGATGTGTTGATATTTTAGTACTTGATTATTTATTAAAATTTAATTATAATAAAATTATATTAACCCCGCGGGTGCCCCACGAGGGAAGCGAGGCAAGGCGGGGCGGGGCGGGGGGAGCGGGAGACGGGGGATGGGGGGAACTAATAGGCAACGGGGTGGGGAGCGGAGGAGGGGTCCCTCGCCCTAACCCCACCCCGTTGCCATCCCTACTATTGCTTCATCATTAGTTAAGCAGTTTCTCGATTCGAAGTCATCTATTTGCATGTTGCTACATTGTACCATATTTTTCCACATTTCCTACAATGCATGGTGACATGCTCTGAGCTTTCTTCCATGGTTCTTTTCTTCTACATCATTCCTTTTCCTTGCCTCTTTTGGCATACTTTGTTGGATAGTAGAAATTGGAGGATCAAGTTCCATGTTGGTAGACTTAGGCCAAAGTATTTGGCTACTGATAGGCCTGTCAATCGGGCCTAATGAATCGGGTTTTTATAAGTTCGAACTCAATTCATTTAATTTATAATATTTTCGAGTTTCGTTCTATGAGTGTCGGGTTAATAAACGTGAAACTCATACTCAATTCACATAATATTCGAGTTGTGAGTCTTATTCATATTTAGCTCAAGCTCACTTATTACTCCTTAATTTTCTTAATATAATTACTATAACTATTAAATTGTAAAACTAATTTAACATTTACAAGACTACAATATTAAAACTAAACATGAACAAATAATAGTTCTTAAAAAGTATATAAACCAAAAAATTTTCAACAATATTTATATTTAATTTGTTCAAAATACATGAAAACTATTAATAAAACATACGGTCATAAGCCAATACATCTTTAAAAGTTGAAATTTTTTTATAGCCTTGTGATTTGAATCCAAACATGTTTGATGATTTGTGTTTCTAGACCAAAAAAGAAATCAACCAATATTATGCTAACACAAAAATTTACTCGACCAATAAGAAAAGTTAGAGATTCAGTTATGCATTACTAATATTGGCTCTTAAGAAAGTTCATAAGAGAGTCTTCAGATGTATTTTTGTATTTTGTAATTTATAGACATTTAGTATTTAGTAATAATATATTTGGATATATAGTTGTACATAATATCAAAATATAAATATTATATATATAGGTAATTAAAGGGTCGGATCTATGTCGGATTTGAGCCTAATGAGGTGCAAGCTCGGCTCATATTTAATTAAACTAAACCGACTCACTAAAAGGTCGGGCTGATTGGACTTTTTGTTGGGATGAATAAACCGAGCTTGAGTTGGCCTAGCCCCATTGACAGTCCTAGCTACTGATAGGCTACAAGATATTATTATAAACCTACAAAAATAAGCTGTTGTAGTAACATTCATTAGTCATTTCATGGGGATCATCTTCTATTTGCTTAATTGCTACAATTAAATGGGTACAAGGTAAATTAGATACTTCCCAAATCCAACAAGTACATTGCTTCTTTTTCAAAGTCACTGTAAATTGGCATTCCTTGGGCCTTTACCTGATATCCATCAATTCCATTGAATTATGGTAACCAGTGAAAAAATTTTTCATTTCTATCAGCAATAAATTTTCTAGTCAAAGGCCCTGGTAAGTGTGGATTTCTAGTAATGGCAGCCTTTCTTTGAATTCTTTCCATCATCAATTCTCTAACATTTTTCAATAAAGATATGATTGGCTTATCCTTAACTTCTAGTATGTGTGAATCGAAAGACTGGCACGGATTATCGACAATCATATTACACTTAATGTGAGGAGAAAAGAAAGTCTTAAACCAGTGGCTCGGATGAGGTGCTTTCTCCACCCATTTGTATGCTTCACTATCATACTATTTCAAGTTCTCAGCAGTTTTCCTAAACATGCTAATTGTGCTGCTTCTAGCTATTACCCATAACATTTCTTTAAGTGCCTTACTGAGATATTTCTTTTTGAAATTTTGATATATGTGCTATACACAATATCTATGGTCAGAGTTAGGTAGCACTTTGGATAATGCTCTATCCAACCCCCACAAAAATACTTTACACATTAGTACTTGAAGTGGCTACTAGTATGCACCAATTGTTATATAACAAGATACTCATATTTTGTTAATCAGAGATGAAAGTGTACTGAAACTAATTATCTATTTCTAGATCTACTTTGAGAAGCTCCAAGGACCATTCCCACTAGACAGTAGCTTCTTTCTCTACTATGGCCCAAGCAATAGGCCACTAGCCATTATTGGGATCAATTGCCACTGCTGATAAGAGTTGATTAGGGTATGACCCTTTTATATGACATCCATCAAGTACAATCACAAGCTTACACATTTTGCATCATTCCTTTAATGCACCCAAACAATAATATTGCCTCATGAACCAATAAATGCAACCTAGATGAATCGCAACCCAGTTCTCTAAATGAAGTGAACTTAATTGCCATGGTAGAATCATGGTGAGTTTTCTTAATCCCCTAACAATATTCCCAGATATGCTTGTACTATTTTACTGCATAACCTTTGATTTTGTCAATAGTAATATTTCTAAGCATTTCTAATTATTTTTGTTTGATATTTGTAATTGCACTCCTCATGCACTGTTGCCTCAGCTATCTATTTAACAGTCATGTTTTTATTTTTCCAAGCATGACTACAATTTTCATGCACATCATACGACAAAATCATTCGGCCCAGGTGCTTTCTCCTGAGAAGTATAAAACTCCCAGTTGCATGGATCCTTGCATCTTACCCTCACTCTAAATTCCTCATTGGTGTAGTACCAAACAAGTCTACCATTAGCAATAGAATAATTCTAGATTGTAGTCTTGAACTCAACTAATGATATAAACCTTATCGCTACTTGAAAATATGGATTTCCCATGTATTTTTTTAGCATTGAGGTCAGTGTATACGATTTCTTTATGCACATCATCATCTTGATAAGAAGAACCATGAGTGGTCCATAGGTCTTAATTCATCATGTTGTCCTACAACACATCTTCATCATTAGCATCTTCTAGTTGTTTATCATCCTATGGTGATGTATTTTGATCAGTTTGTGATGATGAATTATTATATGTGATGATCTATTTTATTTTATTTTTTTGTTGTGCTCTTTCTTGGCCCTCTTGCTATTTTTCTAACATACGTTTTCTTATTTCTCTTGCTACCACCAAATGCTTTATTAGTTGTCTATGATTCTTTTCCAACTGAGGTTGCATGTTGACCACCTCCTTGTGCATCACTTTCCAAGCTTGTTATATCCCATTCCTCATACATTGTAGATTCAATAGTGTTCCTCACAACAGGAGGGAGAACTTCAACTATAGGGGCTAGTTTCTCACTCTCAAGCATTTGATCATCTTTGCAAAACCCTTCATCATTAGTCAAATGCTCTCCTTTAGAGTTGCTACCATTTTTGTTATCTTCTTCAGTTCCCCTATACCTACAGCAGCCCTATTTCTTGTACCAGCCCCACTAACTTCTCCCTCAATTACAGCACCACCTCCTGCACTTTCACCCCTATTGTACCTCCCATTGTTGGTCTACGTCTAGCCATAGTTGCATTAACAAAAGAGCCAAAAAATAGAAATTTTCTAATAGTTAATTATTGATCAGGTTTCACAGTTGGACTCCTTACAACTAATCAAACAAGTACAAATATAATGTGCAGATATATGAACTAATAGGTTCACAAGATAGCTATGATCAGCTCAAGTCAACACAAATCAAGAAGCTACAAGTTCATTTTTACCCGTAGGGGAAAATGGTTTAGCTAGACATAAAGTCTGACATGTTAAAGCACCCAACCCTATTGTCATAATGCATGAATAATACAAGAAGTTGAGAGTAAAATTTGAATAAATCTTATTTAATTAGATGAAGCAAGTTCCTCAAGCTCCACATTTACACATTATTCTTCAAGTTCTAGAACAAAGTTGTTCTTCCACAAAAGAAAATCTCACTTTCTTTTGCTCTCTCTACCTTTTCTTTCCATAATTATAGCTCTTTCTCAAGAGTTTCTAAAATCTCCTTAATCCTTTTAAAACAAGTGTTTATATAGAAGAAAGATTTACAAAAGATGCTCCTTGAGATTCCAAAATGTTGCTTTTTCAAGTTCCCATTGCTACTTTGCAGAAACTAGTTGAAATTGATTAAAGAAAATAGTCCCAAAAACTGTGAAAAGTCTACAAGTTGCCTTTAACCCAGGGATATGCAACATGGATCCGCGAGGTGTAGCTCACGGATCTAGGTTGCGGATTAGTTCCTCTACCTCTTAGATGATGAAATGCGACATCAAGGATCCATGAGGCATACTTCACTTTTTGTGGCTCACGTGTCCTCTTCACAGAGGTTTATTTTGAATCCTTGAACTGGATCCATGAGGCACGTTTCAAGTATCCATTGGCACGGTCATTTTTTGACTTTTCCTCATGTTCTGCATTTGCTTCATGCCTAAATTGACTTTGAATTACTCCTAATATATCACTTCGACTTCACTTGATTCGAATAAATCATCCAAAACCTAAAAAACTATAAACTCATGCAGTAATTTGCTCAAATGCAAGTTTTGACTAGAATTAGCAACCTGAGGAATATAAGCTTAAAGAGCCAAATGTCATCATTTTTATCCTAAAAACACACCAAAAGTTAAGCATAAAACACAATAAAAATATGCAAAACAAACGCTTATCAAATTCCCCCACACTTAAATCATTACTTGTCCTCAAGCAATAGGAAAAATCAACCAATAATGATTTAAGAGTTTTGAAATAAATCATATGAAACTTTAAAATTCAACCCTTTATAATTGTTCAATTTGTCTTAAATCATATGAAACTTATGTAATTGTTAAATTTGTCTTAAATGCTCATAATATCAAGTAAAAGAGAGATAATCATACCCTAATTTTAACAAGTTAAATTTAATCTCTCACCCTAACCGAATTTCACAAATAAACAACTCATATAGTCAATTCATAGTTTTTCTTTTTTCAATCATCTTTTTCTCAAATTCCAACACTAAGAGGGATTTATTCATATTTAACTTACTCAAATAATGAAATTATCTTTTGACATGAAAATCGACATTTATAGATGTAGACCCCCGGTTACTCAATATTTTACTTATTTGAGATGTTTAGCATACTCATAATTCAAACATCTTTTGATGCGAAAATTAATGTTTATAGATGCCAATCCCTGATTGCTCAATACTAGAATCATTGGAGTAGAACAACTCTTATTTTTCCTTCATCCGGTTTTTTTTTTATACCTCTTTAGCATAAATCATAGGAAAAAGATAACTCTTATTGATTATATCGATCTCTTACTTAGGGGAGAAATCTCACTCAACTAGCAAAATTTAGGCATAATTTTTTCCATTTTACAAAATTTATTTTCTAAAGTTCAAAAATCCTAATCACATAATAACTATTTCCAAATCAAATAAAAAATGAATTTTTCAAGTCAATATTGGTTAGAACTTCTTGACCTTTGGGCTAAATCAAAAAATTTTTTTTTTTAAATTTAGCCAATTTTGTAATTTTAGATAAGATTTTGAAAAAATTTTGATAGAGTTTTGTCTTATAATTGGATGAAACTCCCAGTTAGCAAATTTTCAACAACTTCAGAAGCATAATAATATTTCCATCAAGTCCAAGCAATTCAAACATTTCCAACAACAAACATCAACATTAAAAAATATTTTAGCCAATTTTGTAATTTTAGATAAGATTTTGAAAAAATTTTGATAGAGTTTTGTCTTATAATTGGATGAAACTCCCAGTTAGCAAATTTTCAACAACTTCAGAAGCATAATAATATTTCCATCAAGTCCAAGCAATTCAAACATTTCCAACAACACACATCTACATATCATGCATGTATCACAAGTTTTTCCCCCCACACTTAGTATACACATTGCTGTCAATGTGTAGAGAAAGATAAATGAACAAAAATAAGAAATGATCCCAAATGTCAATGGTTAAAATCCTGATCAACTATGAATCATAAACCATCAATCTACAAATCTACTAACACTGCAGATAGTTCATAAGTAGCAACATCATAAGTTCAAAAAAAATGATTAAGAGTAAAAACCAAATAACAAATAAAAGTTTCAAATTTTCAAGGAAGCAAGAAAGTCAAAAAATAAAAGCTGTAAAAGGCCATCTGGAAGTAATTCATCTTAAGCCATTGGACCATCTCTTCCACCGCTCCCTTGGGTCATCTAATTGCCTCTCCAGTTGCATCCTTCAAGTTAACTCCTCCATCCTCCAAATCAGGTGGTGGAGGAGGCAAAATGCCCAAATAATGTTCGATGTGGCATAGGCAGACATCCTGCCTATCAAGGCGAGCATCTATCCTATCAAGTCACTCCACCACTTGTGTCTGCGTGTAACCAATTGTTTCTAACACTCTCTGCCACGTAGACCGTGAGGATAGAGGTAATGGTGTAGAAGTCGAGGCGCCAATCTCGCCCTCATCTCTAGGCGCTAAAATGGAAGTTTCTTCTTGGTTAGTTCAGGTTGCATCTCTAGTTCAATGACACTATGGGTGAGGAATGTTATCAGCTCTTATACTCAATTCTTAAAGAGTATAAACATTTATCTTATATGTTGACTTCATTAATACCTTCTTCTTTCCTTCCAAATCAACTTCCTCTTGCTAAAAAAGAAATGATAAGAGGTGCGAGAATGCAAAATGATACTTTGTAGTGTGATGTCTTGCAGTTGTTCTCATATAGCTGGTAATGGTATTTGGGAGTGAAATTTGCGCAAATGGAGAATTGCTATCGTGGAACATCTGGTCCATCAAATACAAGTCGCTATTCTAGACTTCATTCATGCCACTCTTCTTCGAGATCACATTTTGAGAAAATATGTAGAGAATAATTAAAATGATGGCATAGTTTCAAATGCACTTGCTTTCTTTATAAGTATGTGTAGCAGTTAGTGATCTAACTTAGCTAATATATGTTTAGGAGGTCAAATTAAGAAGAATCATACTTAACTTTCAAAGGGGTATATCCACCTATCTTGGACCGGCCCTCCAAGTTTGGCTTGACGGGATAAGTGAACAGCTAAATGAATCATAATATCAAAAAAAGTTGGCGGAAAGATTATTTCCAACTTGCATAATATCATTACTATGTTCTCTTCTAATTTCTCAATCTCCTCCAATCTAAGCTTTCTTGAACACAAATCTTGAAAGAGCTTAGCTACTTCACATACTAAAGTATACACCTCTGTTGACAAGAATCCGTGCAATCCAATAGGAAGCTTCCGTTGCAAAAGAATATGATAACCGTGGCTCTTTAATCCTGATATCTTACTAGTTTTTGACAAGAACCGGTCCGAGCTAGGGAATCATGGCAAGTTAGTTTCTAAGGAAATTGAAATTCTTGTCGAAGCAAAACTGGCTATTGCATGTACTGGTTTTGAGCTGGGTATTCTCTTAGCCAAAAAGTAACATACAACTTGCCCAAGTTGCGCAACTTTACTCCTTTGATGCATGCACTTTCTTGCTTTGGATGGGAGATTTGATTAGACATTTTGGTGACTGAAAGATCATGCTCAAGAAACTTTAAAAACATCTTTTTTCATCTCAAATCCTCACGATTCCATGGAGCCACAAAATTTGACTTTAAAAGCCAATTTTGTCAAGAATTCACATTAAAAAAGACACAAAAAGGCTTGAAGAATCTATAAATAGAGTTTGTGTTTATTATTTTAGCATAAGTTAGAGAGCTTGGAATAAAGAGAAACACAAAAAATGTAGCTCTTAAACTACAAGCTCCTAGTAGTTAGTTTAGGAGTAGACTAGGGTAATGTGGTTTAGTTCAGCTACTTTTGCACTTGTAGCTAGATTTGGATGAAGAGTTAAGGAACAAAATGGAGAATTGGAACTCATATGACAAGAGTGACCTCTCTCATGTTACTTTTTCTTTTGTAATTGATTTCATGTTTAGCTATAATATAAGTGTGGTCTTTTCTTTGATTTTTATTATATGTTTTTAAAAGTTTATACCTAGAGTTATGGATGAACTTTTTATGATTGTTTGTGAAATTTGCTTGGTTATTTAATACTATTATTTTGAACAAGTTATTTAGCAGTTTTGCTTTTATAATCATAATTAATTGATCATTAATTGTGATAATCTCAAGATGTTAAGTTTCCAATGTAAATTGGGATTTAACACTAATTCAAGGAAAGCCTAAACCTGTAGAATACTCTCATGAGAATAGAGATACATTTTGGTGGTCTTAATGGCTTATTCCATATAATTTCATAGAATTTAATGAACTTGTAGTTAATTTGATAACTCTAAGAGTAGGTATAGTTTAACTATAAGTATAGATGATTACTACAAGAGTAGGTTTCATAGATATTATAAAATTATGCCATAAATAGCCAAACTAATAGCATTCAATTAACCTATAGATTCACTTGGAAAAGTAATTAGAAATTTCATAATCCTAGGGGGTTTTTATTTTTATTTCTACTCCTTTTATTTCATGCTTGCAATATAGATTTATTTTCTCGCGTTTATGATAGTATAAATGATAAAGGAGTTAGAAAACCGTCGATAATTGACAATTTACTTTGTGGCATCGATACCTAGTATCCCCTATACTCAATAAACAATTTGTATATTTGCAAAAAATAGAGGTATTTAGGTTTTTAAAATTTTGTGTGAAGGAAAAACCTCATCAATAATTCTAAATCATAAAATATGACTTTCATCATTTTCTTGGTAAAAAAAAGTTCCTTTATACATTTTATTTTTCAAAATTTATAAAATGATCTACCTAACCCTAACTCTTATCTACCCTTTTCATTTCCTACATTCATCGCTACTAATTTTATTTACTTTGCTACCCTCTTTTATTTTTTCTCAAAAATTTCTTTTCATTTCTCATAAATTCTATCCACTACATCACTCTAGTAATTATTTTATTTTTTAATTTTTAAAGCTTGCATGTTTGGTTGTGCAGTAACCTATCATCCTTATTAAAAATAAATTAATGACTTTCAAGAAATAGAGAAAACAAAAACAAATGTGTTAGAATATTTTGTGTTTTGATTTTCTATTTTGTTATGATTTTAGAGTTACTGGATTAAATGCTCTTATGGATTTGAAAAAATGTTGTATTATTTGATTTGTTAATCTAATCTTTGTTCCCTATAAGTAGAAAAAGATTAAGTTATGATATATACCCGACCCTATTCCATAGATTAATCGAATGAATTGGGTCAAGATACGGATTGCAATTTTGCGAAATTAGTATATGCGGTTAGGATCAGCAAAATTACAAATAGACTAGTTGCCCAGACATGAACACCCCTACTGTAGGCCATTACCACTTTCGATCACAAATTTTACTAAAATTTCATTCCCTTTTTTTGCGTAAAATCTAATTTTGATATTAGTTTTTGCAAAAGTGAATGATTGTGGGTGAAAACAAAGAAAAAAGGTAAAATATAGGGAATCTCCCTGTGATTGCAGCGAAAGTCAATTGCCCGGTTCACAGTTTCAAAGTATCTATGTAATCTTCTGGAGATTTAAATTGGCGTGAAAATTGGCCTCTTACTAGCTGTGTTAGTCTTTGCAAGATTAAACCAAAAAACATAAATTTTCTTTCTGATTCTTTCTCTTTTCATTTTTTCTTCCTTTTCTACTTGATATGGAAATTCCCACAATAGTGCAGCTCATGCCAACACCACCATTTGGATTAGCTATTTTTGAAAAATTTTATTGTAACAAAGTTTTAGAGTATATTTTGGGATATTTTTAGAAAATATTTTGAAAAATTTAAAAGTAGAAGAATTATTAGAATATATTTTGGGATATTTTTTAAACATTAAAAAAAATTTAAACTATTTTTTAGAATACCTTTGAGAGTACTTTTTAAAAAATTTTCTGTTTGGATGGAAGTGTTTTCAAAAACTAGTTTTTCAAATACAATAAAAATTTATCAAAAGTACTCTAAAAGATAATCTAAAAATTAGTTTAAATTTTTTTAAAATTTTAAAAAATATCTCAAAATATATTTTAGAAACTCTTATATAGGGGTGGCAATGGAGCGGGGGTGGAGCGGGGGACACCTCCCCCAACCCCCGTCCCGTTGCATTTTAATTCCCCCCGCCCCTGCCCCGTCCCCCGCCCCGCCCCGCCCCGCTTCCCCCGCGGGGGCACCCGTGGGGTTAAAAAAATTTTTATTATATAATTTCATTATAATTAAATTTGAGCAAATAATCAAGTACTAAAATATCAGCACATCACCAAATTATTATTCATTATAACTTCACAATTGAAACTCATAAAAATAATTAAACAAAAGTTATTTGAATACAATCTAATATAATAAAACAAATATAACTAAAATAATCAAGTACTTTTGATACAAATACAATCACTAAATTATTATTATATTTTTAAAAAAAAAAAGTGTTATTGTTTAAGTGTAGTTAGGAATTTAACATAAATGTATTAATAAATTTAGTATAAATAATTAATAATTTTTATTAATAGACATGTATAATTAGTAATATAATTGATAATATCATTATATATAATTATGTACATATATATATATATTTTCAAACGGGTGGCTTCCCCCGCCCCCGCTCCAATCCCCGCCCTTATACTCTTAAATATTCTAAAATATTTTCTAAAAGTATCTCAAAATATAATATAAAAACTCTATTACAGTAAAATTTTTCAAAAATATTCCAAAAAATAGCTAATCCAAACAGATATTTGAAAAACTAATTTTTGAAAACCAGAGCAATCTAAAGAGAAATTTGGGTTCTTTTTCTTATTTTTTTTTCTCCCCAACTAATCCAGCTTTTTATCCCAGCACCAAACAACATCAAATTAGACACGAAATTTGAGATATTGTGGGGCAAAGAAGAATAGGACGCTGGCGACGGGATGACAAAGGCGAGGATGAAGACGAAGAAGAGGAATAAAGCTCCGGAAATAGAGAAAACAAAGGTAGAGGAGATCTCAAGGTCAAATAATTGCTCTCATTCTTTCTCATCTTGGACGATTTCTTTAGTGGCTGAAAATTCCTAACAAATATAATAAGGAAGGGAAGTTGGAAACAGGTTTCCATCACGAGAGAGGGATTCTGCTAAGCTAAGACGCCCTATGATTCAAGATGATTAGTTACCAATTGGGAAATCTCGGTCTTCTTCACATTTTTCCATGGAGAAGGCACGATTGGAATTGGGATTGAGAAAAATTCTCTCAGCCATTATCACAAACACCCCCAAGGCGTTCAATTTCTTCTCTAATTTTCAGAATTAAAAAACAACGAATTGAACGCACTATTTCTTGACAAAAACCAGTCTAAGATTGACAACAAAAGAAACGAATTGAACGCAGCATTTCTTAACAAAAACCAGTCTAAGATTGACAACAAAAGAATCTATACAAATAAGATTTCACAGAAATCGCCAAAATTTTCTTGGTTTCTTTGTTTTATTTCCATAACATTAATATCTTTTTCAGAAATTCAAGGCAGGGATCTTGGAAAACAGAGGTATCAAGAAGGGTAGATTAGATTTCAATAAGTGACCTGATAATGTAAACCTATTCCTTATCCACTCTGGAGTGCTCTGAAATTGAGGCAGAAAAGCAAAAGAAAAATACGGAAGAAAAGGATTTAAGTTTCTCTTTTCTTGAGTAGTATGATGGAGGGATTCAGCTGCAAAGTTGGTGCAGGGTGGCTGTGGCGGTGGTGGTGGGTTGACTTGTTTGATGGATTTTTTTGGGAGAATTTGATCGAAGGAAGAAGAGATGGGAAAGAAAACCAAAATAAAATGGCGAAAGGAAAAAAGAAAAAAAAATATATGGAACACGATAAAATGTAATTTAGAATATCCTTATTTACTACACTAAATAAATTTCACAAACCCTAAACTGAGCAGAGGCTTGAATTTTGGTAAAATTTTATGATCAAAGTTGGGAGTATGACGGCTAGATGTAGCCATAGCTGCTACCACATTCTTAGATAGGAAAATAGGACGAAGAAAAGAAAAAAGAAATGAGATGGACCTTTTTCCTGCAATCTTTTGACAAGAATGTGAGTAGAAATGAATTGGAGAATTAAAAAAAAATGTGCTTTTTCATTTTTGAAGATAAAAAAAATCATCATTTCATGTATAAGCGACGTAAAAACTACGAAACAAATACATGAAGGACGAAAAATCATATGACATATGCATCATGATTTACAAATTTTGTAGATTAAGTTTGACTAACCATTTCCCCATGTTATAATGAAACGTGGTTGCTTCAGCTGGTTAGGGGCCTCACAACTTCCATTCCATTTAGCCACTTTGACAAGTTAGTTTTTTGGGCGCAACGGATCTTCTGTCTCACATCATATCGTGTGTCATTCTCTGTCCCACTTTTTATTATATTGCCATTCTCTGTCCCATTCTCTGTCCCACTTTTATTATATTGCCATTCTCTGTCCCACATCGTGTGCCATTCTCTGTCCCACATCGTGTGTCATTCTCTGTCCCATTCTCTATCCCACAACGGATCTTCTGGGTGTTTGTCTAAAATTTTACTGTAACTTACTGCAGAAGTTTTTAAAAAAATTTTTGAAATGTGTAAATTTTTGAATATTTTGAAGTATATAGTTTAAAATTTTTGAAAATTTTTTTAAAGTTATTGTAACTAAAGTCTTTAAAAAACTTATAGCAGACAAACTTGGAAATAAACTTACCTTCCAAACAAGGCTGTAAAATGGTCATTTCAAATTATTTTACATTACCCTGTAACTAACCCACACTCTGTTCATAACTTATTCAATTAAACTTGTGTACATGAGTATGAATGTGTGTTACATCTATAAAATTTGTAAATTAAAATTAAAATTAAATTAAATAACATGCGTCTTTGTCCGTTAGTATGTACCGGTGTATCATGTATGCTATAGATTAACGCCAATTTATTATTGCAACTCACTTACGTGATACATCCGGAGCAAAACTTATTTGAAATGGAACTCGTGAGGCCCATCCACTTGCTCCAGCATTGCCTACTTCCCAAGAAATTCGCATCAAACTGGTGCACTTGCCCCAACCGACGAAATTCCCAGCTTGTCTGGGACCCGTTGTTGTCTTCTAGTGAATTGTCTTAATGGTCAGGATTTCAGATTGGAATGATCAAGGGCTCTCGATCATAAGTAGAGAAACCTTTTTTAGTGCCTGAACAACTCCTCGGATTCCCTCAACACCTGCAAGCGTTTCTTTCCTCGGACACACAAAGGTCAACGACAATGGCTGAAACTTTGATCGTGCTTTTTTCTGGAATCTTGAGCAAGATACCTCCGATATCTGACGATCGGAGACTGGGTTTACACAAAGAACTTGAAAAAATGGCAACTATGCTACTTAAGTTGCAAGCTGTTCTCTTTGATCTTCAAAGCAGCGATGGATATCACAGCAGCCAAACTGAGCTTTGGCTGAAAATGCTCCAACAGATATTATCCGACACTGAGACCTTGGTGGACGAGATTGCATATGAAGTTCTTCGCCGAAAGTTTGGGATCAGAAAGTTTGGGATCAGAAATTGGGGCGACAAGGTAAGCGGCTTTGTTGCTCCCATTTCTCCACTTGTTTTTTCCTCGATAATTGAATGTCTTCGCCAACAGAGTGAGATCCACGATTCGGATAATAAGGTGCTCAGCTTCTTTCCCTTTTCATATCGTGGAAAGATGGCTCGTATGATAAAAAATACTATATTATCTTTAGAGGTGGCATATGAAGAATTCTCAGGTATCCGGGCTACTAGAGTGGATTTGATGAGCAGGCCTACTCAGCTGGAAGAAACACGCTCCATGGCTTCCTTTCTGGATGACCAAGCAATTGTACGAAGGGAGAATGATATCTCTGTGCTGACAAGCATGTTGGACGACTCTGTAGGCGACTTAGAGGTCATTAGCATAGTGGGAATGGGTGGTGTTGGTAAGACGACCCTTGCTTGGCTAGTGTACGGCCATCCCCGGGTAGAGTATTGCTTTTACAAGAGAATGTGGGTACACGTATCTGAGAAATTTGAAGTGAACAGAGTCTTGAATGACATACTGCAATCTCTAGGGGAAGCCCGCGTTGAGACAACTAGTAAAGAATCACCAGTGTCGAGGCTTCGAGAAATCATTCCCAGGAGAAGAAGTTTCCTTGTGCTCGATGATGTCTGGACCGAGAGTGAAGAAAAATTGTATGAATTGAAGAGTTGTTTGCTATATGCAATGTCTGGTGGAGGGAGCAAGATACTGATAACTACACGCAGTCATAGAGTTGCTGCAATGATGCGAACATCTCATGTTTGTCCCTACGTGCTACAGCCTCTCCCAGAGGACCTCAGCTGGGAGTTGTTTGAGAAAATAGCATTTAGACATGGGAGTGCAGGAAAGTATCCGGAATTGGTAGACATTGGTCGAAGGATGGTTAAAAAGTGTGGGGGTCTTCCATTAGCTATAACAAAAATAGCCGGTTGGATGTATCCCCAGAAAGATCAATCCGAGTGGTCCAGGATTGAAGAAAGTGAAATTTGGAATTTTCGATCTGCAGGTCATCCGTATGGGAACGGTAGTTGGTATAAAAATGGAGTCCTTTCTGTATTGCTGCTCAGTTATTATAATTTACCATCACCGTGGTTGAAAAAATGTTTTGCATGCTGTTCCATATTTCCCAAGGACACCCTCATAGAAAAGGAGAAGCTGAAACAAATTTGGATGGCACTAGGACTCATTAGTTCTCCTAATGAAAAAAATTTGACATTGGAGGACGTTGGTAGCAGCTATATCAATATATTGCTACAGAGTTCTCTGTTGCAAGACACTCGAGAGGATGACTATGATAATATCACACATTGTGGGATGCATAATATTGTGCATGACCTTTCGTTATATGTGTCACATAATTTTTCCTCTGTTTTCGATGGGCTCGAAAGTAATTCTACAGCCGACATGAGTATAAATGATGATGCTGAGGCTGTACATTTGTCATTTAATAATTCAGCTACATGGACGATGTGCAAGATTCCTGATCGACGTCTCAACAATTTGCGAACATTTTGTGTTGTAGGGGGCTGTGTAGACCTTGAAGATGTCTTCACAAACTTCACAGGTCTTCGTGTCTTGATAGTTGAAGACCATGCTGTCAAGAACTTACCGAAGACTGTTGATAGATTGAAACATCTAAGGTATCTTGACATCTCAAGAACCAGAATCAGATTTCTGCCGCAGTCCTTTACAAAGCTCTACAATTTGCAGACATGAAGGGTCTTTGATCTGGTAATGCTTCCAGAGGGGTTCGAAAAACTCATTAACTTGAGGCACTTTTACATTCAGCAATATCGTCGTAGTCGTCCGCCGAATCTTTTGCTTCCAAGGATAGGGCATTTGACTAATCTTCAAACATTGCCTTTCTTTTCGGTGAGCCAAGAAAAGGGATGTCGAATTGAAGAGTTGGAATACTTGGACAATCTTGGAGGTAAATTAACAATCTATGGCCTTGAAAACGTGAACAGCTATGAATCTGCTTTGAAGGCAAATTTGTCAAGGAAGTTTCGAGTCCAAAGTTTGGAACTCTACTGGGAAGGTCCAAACAAGAATAGCAATGATAAAGATGTGCTCGAGGGTCTCAAACCTCATAGCAATTTGAGAAGTCTAAAGATTGTTGGTTTCCAAGGGTCAAGATTCCCTCAGTGGATGGTTCGACAAAATCTACTGTCATTGCATAATCTAGTGCAGCTTCAATTGGAGCATTTGGATGAGCTTGAAGATCTCCCTCCAACCAAGAGGTTCCCTAAACTAGAGAAACTACGTCTGCATTGGCTTCCAAAGTTGGAAAGTGTACCAGAGGATACGAGCAATCTTACCTGTCTTCGGAGATTGGAAATTTCTTGTTGCCATAGTTTGACAAGTTTACCAAATCTGAATAGCCTTGCAACTCTTCAGGAGCTGGAGATGATCGGTTGCCCTAATTTGACCCATCTATGGGAGGATTCCACATGGCAAGATGGCATTCTATCTCTTGAGAATCTATGCATAAGCAATTGCCCCAATCTTGAAGCTATTCCAGCCATTCAGAAACTCCAATCGCTGCGTAAACTGCAAATTGAAAGTTGCGAGTCGTTGAATTTATCGTTAAAAAATGTTGGGAATTTTCAATACCTCGAGTTCCTAGATATTTATTCCGACCCTGCCACATGGCCACAGGACATCTATGAATTGACAAGCCTCACGACCTTGCATCTTGGTGGCTTCTCCGAGAACATTGATTATTTTCCTTGGCCCGACACCTTCTCGGGGCCTGTTGATGGAATAAAAGAACATTGTGCCTCTTTAAGGTCCCTTCAATTGTACGGGTGGCCAATGATCAAATCTCTGCCTGGGCAAATGCAGTACCTCTCCAAGTTGACTAATTTAACAATAATCAGGTTTGATGGGTTGGAGGCTCTTCCAGAGTGGCTGGGGAAATTACAATCTCTCCAAACGTTGGAGCTTTTTGCATGCAAGAACCTGAAGTACTTACCTTCAACAGCGATGGAATGTCTTGCAGATTTACACACTTTGAGAATCAATAGATGTCCCCTTTTGAAGGAGAGATACAGCAGAGGAACCGGCGAAGAGTGGCCCAAGATAGCCCATATTCCTAATATTTATCTCTAGACTTCTTCATATCCAACCATGATGTGAGTTTATGTCTCCAAGTATCTACCTTGAATTTATTTCCGAATATCAAATTTGCAATAAAAAAAAAACATTTTTTATCATGTTTAATGTTAGATTCGGCTCTTGTTTTTATTCCGGTTTTGCTTGGGATTTTACTTTTTGTTCTTTATGATTAAAAGATACAGAGGAGTAGATTATTTGAAACGGATAGCCTTGCTGATGATACCAAGTGAAGAGCGGTTGTTCAGTCCAAGATTTTTTTTTGGAGGGGATATTTTCCTGTTTCTGATTGGGGTCAAAGATCTACAATTAGAATTATGGAAATCTGATTTTGTTCCAGTTAATTCTGCTTTTCCTAGGCCCAGAACTTACCAGGCTGAACCCTCATCATTCAGAGGTTACCACACCAGGTTTAGTGCTCCTTTGAATATGATAAATTTTTTGTCTTCCAAAAAATGAATGCAATGATTTGTTGTTTTGACTACACTGTTTGTCAAACTGTTACTGTTCCTTCTACTGCCATCTCATTATTGAACCTGGGAATTTTTTGCTGGTCCTTTGAGCTTGATTTTGTTTGTTTTAAGCATTTATATATTCTCATGAATGCCTTGGGATGAATCTCATAGTAATAATGAAACTTCTCTTCAATGTCAATTTGTAAGTGTACAATTACATAAATTTCCAAGTCCAAAAACATTTGTGAGGTCGACTAAGTTTCTGTTTTTTCAATGCTTTCACAGTAATAACCCCATAATCATTCCCATGATTCAATTTGATAAGTATGCAATTACATATTTTCCAACTCCAAAGACACTTGTGAGGTCAACTGAGTTTCTGTTTTTTCAATGTTTTCACAATTATAACCCCATAATCATTCCCATGATTCAATTTTTTGGCACTTCTTCTTAAAATCTACTTATCTCATTGAAGTTCCTTGCCTTGCCCAGCATCCGACTTCATACTTTCCTTGATGCTTGGATGACATATTCCCTCGAGGCTTTGTTGGCTACACTACTAACTGTTGAACCTTCGGTGCTACGCACTGAGAAGATGTCCCCACAGAATCAATATATATAATCTTCCCTTAATTCAGAACTTGAGTTGTATTTTCACTTTTGATTGTGGAATGACTAATTTTATGCCCAATAAGCAGAAGGAAGGCTATATTTGCTTTCAAGGAGACTGTGGTAAAGGAGCTGAATTAGACCTGAGCTTTTGAATCATAACAAGAGGTAATAAGGTACGATGCTTCTGCCACACAATTATTATGCATCTTACACTTTGTAAGCAGTGGACTGGCACTTTATTACTAGATATCACCGAAATCAAGCAATTTCAAAAGACACAAATCAAAGGGCTCTGCTCTAGCACTTTGTCGGAATAAGATTTTGTTGATTGTTCTCATTCCTTGCATTTCTTCTACGTAGGTATAGAGTACTAAATACTGATGTTCAAGCTCTCTTTGTGAAGGTTATTACATAGACCAGGAATTCCTGAAGCTTTTGTTGGATTGGCACTGCAACTCCCTGAGATTCTCAGTAAGTAGACTACTTCTACTGCCTTGGACTGGCTTTCTTGTAGTTTTGCCTGTAAAAGTCCTTTATCTCTGTGAGTCAATTCACCTATAATTTGAGACAGATGTACTGGTCAAAACGTTTACCTTGTATTAAAGTGTATTCTTCCTCCATCATATGTGTGCACCTGGACTAGTGCCATTTTCTTTAATCCCTCCGCAGAAATTAAATTATGGAACAAGATTTGTCCAGAGTCCAGAGTTTATATGAGCATTTTTTTTTTCACTAGTAAGGTGTTGATCTATTCAGTTTTCAATCTTTGATAAGTCATACAAATGTCACAATGCTTTTCTTTCTCCATATAACGGAAAACGTGACGTTCTGTGAGTCGTTAATACTGGTGGGATGTGGAGTATTTTTCTTTACCGAAGTAAAGGAAAAACCAACACCTTAAGTTTAATGTTTTAAACCTGACTATAGCCAATAACTTCCTGGCTGTGTTTTATTCAAGTGGTATGCAGATTTTTTCTTTTCCTGCATTTGTGCCATACAGCAGTTGGCATGGACCAGGCATGTGAAAAAATTCCTGAGTTGGGCTAAGTTAGTCTCAGTTTGTTCATATTCATTGTGTCAGGACTCAGGAAACGTAGATTGCTGATTATTTGTATTCAGAATATTGTAGATGGGAAATGCCAAGATTCTTCTGAGGTAAGAACATCTTATTTGACCTACTTTGAAAGGTTTTCAATTTAAAGTATCATGTTTAATGCGTGAAGAACTTCTGCTTTTAATCTCAGATGGAGAAGAATAGAGTGTTAAATGTGCTCAGAAGAAGCTTACAGGAAAAGTCCAAGGAAGAAGTACAAGGTGTCTGGCATGAACAGCTGACATTTCTCTTGAAACAAATTCAACTCCCTTCTGTTGAGTCTTTCATCCTCTCTCTCAGACAGCGCCAGTATATTCAGTGTAAATATGGTTATTCAATTCAATGGGACTCTGATTTGTACCAATGTGCATGTTGCATGGTTTTCAGTTTAGGATATTGATCTGGACCTCCAAAATTGCAAGAACTACTGCTCTAAGATCTAATCCAGCTTGGAAGCTGAGTCTTGCTCTTAAGGTGGCAACTTAACCCTGTAAAAACGCAGTTTTAGAGGTGATAAGTAACGTCGCTTTACGGCTGATTCAGAAGTGAAAATTGTTAGTTAGTGTTTACACCAAAACCATTTCATTTCTGATTCTTGGTGAGGATGTCAAATAGATATCCTCATGGAAATCTGGTATACACTTTCGTGAGAATGTGATTTAGGTGGAGATAGAGCAGGCTTGAAGCTGATAGCAGTATGTTATTAACAGTATCCCGAAAATGTCCGGGTCAAAATATGGCTTTCAAATTAAGTTCTGAATTAGTGGATGTTGCTGTCAAAAAGAGTGGCAATGCCATATGTAAAAGGGAAGAGACTCAAAGAACGGCAAAGGCAAATAGAACTTGTGCACATTTTCCGTAATCCAAGAACAGGATCTATATATCTGGATCAAAAAAGAATGAGGAAAAAAAGAAAGAAAGAAAGAAAGAATCGGAATTGATCGATGGATCTCTTAAAACAAATAAAAGCAAAAAATTTATGCATTTAATCACAATGATTTGTAATTGTATCACAGTACTACAGTTATGAGGTCCTTGGACCATTTCTGATATGAAGCATTAAGAGGAAAGCCTATTTTGAGGTACAAGGTTGAAGCTATGTTGAATTATCGATTGCAGCCGTTGCAAGACGGCACGAGGAAAAATGAATTACAAGTCCTTTTGACAGGAAGGAGAAATGAGCAGAAGTTAACCGAGTAGAGTTTCACTTTGCAGTAATCTTTGAGTTTCATTTTCCAGCAACTAAGTGGAGGATAAGGGAAAAGGAATGGACTTAGCCCATAAAAGGAATGGACAGTCCAATTACAACTGCAAAGTATTAATCAACCTAAAAGTTGAATGCTTAATGGTCTGAATACTTCTTTCTTGATCATTACAACAAAGCCCATACCTAAAACTACTTTCAAACAATGTTTAAACATGCTGTTTAGTTTTAAAATGTTCAAACAATGTTTAAAAATGCTCATTTGAAGAACATGTTTGTTCAAACAATGTTCTTGCATCTGCTCATGTTATACTGTAAATCCCTCTGATCTCCCCCTTGGTTTGGAGAAATGGAATGTTCATTTCAAAATATTTAAGAGACAAAGTAAAGACAAGCTCAATAACTGGCAACATTCTCAGAATTGTACATATATAAGGCATGTAAATAGGCACATGGACAAGCATGACAGCAGGAAAATAAAGGAGTCTAAACAAGTCGAGCACTGTAGTATTAAATTCTCTTTATTTATTTTATTGAATTATAAATTGTTTCCAGAATTTTATTGAATAATTTCACTTGCAAGAATTTGTATATCATTTGGGAGAAAGATTGAATTTTTAAACATTCTTTAGGACCGGCAAGTATATGTGGAAATTGAAATCAGTAAATGAATTCGTAACATGAATCAAGTGCATTTTACATTTGAAATGCAATATTGGATACATATCATATCACATAGACATGGACCGGTTACAGCGTAATTTTTAGGAACTCCGGTGGCTTTTACAATGTGAGATTGCAAGAAATTCAGGGCAATATCGTCACTCCATGGAAATTTTACTCGTTCCATGACAACCGATTCCCCTCCACCAATTATCCACCAAACCAAAAAAAAAAAATTATCCACCAAACCAAATCGCTCCTCTTCACAGCTTTCTATCTCACAGTTTTTTTTTTTTTTTTAAAGGAATCTACTTATTCATCTTGTTTCTGAAAAGATTTGGAATTCAGAGAGCTTATTCACTGCCTGCCTGAGGTATGTCTTTTGGTTTCTTTTAAACTTTTGCCATTTTTTCGTATTTTTTTTTCTCAAAGTTTTCGTGGTACTTGCATGATTAGGCAATTAAACTGTACTTGGATGAAAAATACATGAACCTTTGACCTGCAGTATGTCAAAATCGAAAGCAAGTGATAGATAGTATTAAATTTCTGGTTTCTTTATATCGTATTTGGCTTGCAGATTTTTCTTGCTTGGCAGAGTTTTCTAGCTGGATAATCTTTCTTCTTATCTTAGAACTGATCATTAAAAGAAGAAGCAAATGATTGCCGGTTATTCCCATGGTAGTTAATACAAAATAGGGAAGCAACTGATCACTGATTAGTTCTTCTTGTAGGCTCATTCTTGTGGAGTTTAGATTGTTAACTGGAGTTTTTTTGGTGTATTTTGCTGGTAACTACACTGGGATTTGATGTTTTGTTGTTAAGCGGCACATTAAAAAGCATAAACTTAGAGCATGGACTGATTTTCTCGAGTATTTGTTCAAACAAAGGCATTGGCTTTGCTGAGTAAGAAGGCAGGTTCTATGGTGGAGCACAACTTAAAGGTACTTTCTATCTGCAGGTTACTGTATATTGCTAATAGTAGCATTTCAGCTTTTTTTTTTTTTTTTAAAAAAACTCAGTGATTATCCAATATGTCCTTAATCTAGATGCTTATGCCTGGGCTTAATTTATTGCAGCATAGTTCCAATTTAATCTGTTTCTTGGGTTAGATACTTGTGTTGGTACTAATTGAAATATGTTCTTTGTTTGATAAGTCTAGCAAGTATTATTACAAGTGGTATATCAGTTGTTTTAGTTTAACTTTAATTATTGATACAAATTGAAATTGTGAAATGTGGCAAGATAGTAGATAGGAGATGGTGAGGCTTGTACTCCCTCCCTTTTTTTATAACTAACGTTTAAGAAATTTGCTCTTAAATACTTTTATCTGTCGTTGTATTATTCCCATGCAGCATTAATTATTTTTTCACAATTTTACCCTTTTATCTCTCTTTACCAATACAGGGCTCTTAATTACTACTCCTAGTAATTATTACTTTTCTCTTTACTTTTGGCCTAGTAAAACAGCACCATTTAATACTCTAGTGAGAGAAAACATGAGTGAATTGGACAATTAATGAGGGTATAAAAAGAAAGTAGTGTATAGATTTAAACAATGAAAAACTTTTCTTAATTGGTGTGCAAAACCTTAAACGTCAGTTATAAAAAAAGGGAGGGAGTATTAAGGAAGGGAATTAGGAAAAGAAAGCTCTAACTTGTATTTTATGTTGACTCTTAACTACTATGAAACCATCTAATATTCTGTGAACTTTTATTTCTTTTCCAGCTGCCATTCGTCTATTCAACTATAAATTTAATGTATCACAAAGTATTTGACTTGAAAACTCGAGCCTTTGGTGGGAAAGACTCAACCTCATCGTCCAATATATTGAAGTGGACTGATCTTTAATCTAGATTAACTTTCTCATTCTCCCAGTAATTCTCCCAGTATCTCCGGACATGAGCATAAAAATTGTCATTTATATCAGCTGTCCTTACACTTCAACAAAAAATCATCATGAAGTTAGTGATTTGTACATTAGAACAATTCTTGAAGGAGTTGGGAAGGGGAATAAGCCAGTTGATCAATGCCTGAGTGAATTGATTCAACTGATTTGGTCTTTTTTTGTTCCCCTAAAGAAATCAATACTATCTTATGCTACCCATTAATTAGAGATAGAGTTTGACAATAAGCAAATAGATTGATTGCTGCACTCTACTACTAAAAAACAAAGGGCAAATTACATTTTACCTCCCTGGTGGTTTAGCACTTTTTTTACATAATCCCCTTATGATTTCAAAAGTTATATATAACCCCCTCATGGTTTGGATTAAAATGTCAAAGTGACGAAAATAGTCATTCGTAACAGAACTTCTAAAAATGTCGAAATTACCCTTATAAATACGTAACACAGCAACCCGTATGATTTTTATATTTTACCATACAACCCCCTTATGGTTTAATATTTTATCATATAACCCCATTTAGTTTTCATAATATACACATAACCCTTCTTGGTTAATAAATAATTTTCAACTTTACATAAGGGTATTTTTGACATTTTAGGTGACTCCGTTACGAATAATCATTTCCGTCACTTTGACACTTTAATTCAAACCATGAGAAGGTTATGCATAGTTTTTGAAATCATAGGGGAGTTGTGTAAAAAAATACTAAATCACATGGGGAAAGTGGAATTTGCCCAAAAACAAAAAGCAACGTCAAGAGAAAGAGACAGAAATTCAATAGGGAATAAATTTTCCATAGTTACAACCATGTTAAAATATCAATTTCATGCTCTTCTTCTAGTTAATATATAAGTACGACTATTTCTGTAAGTGTACGCCAAATTATTGAAACCTGATGCCATCATACCAACAGTACCTACCCTAAATCTCTCCAGATAAGGTGTTTCTTGAGTGCAATAAAAGTTAGAGAAAATAGTTTTCAGGGGAATATTGGCTGAGAGCTTCAATGGCAGAGCCCACACCAGTGTCAACTCTAGCCTCTCAAATATGCAATCAGATTAGCTCTGTTTTCAACCAACCCATCTCTGGACCCACCGCCCTGGATGTGATTGTGGAAGAAGTGGCGGCAACAGCCAAGGGCAACGGCCAAATCTTCGTTTACGGTGTAGGACGAGAAGGTTTAATGCTGAAGGCTTTGTGCATGAGGCTCTTCCATCTGGGTCTCTCCGCCCACTGCGTCTTCGACATGACCACCCCGCCAATCGCTTCTCCTGACCTCTTGATTGCTTCGGCCGGACCGGGGGGTTTCTCCACCGTCGATGCAATTTGCGAGGTAGCAAGATCCAACGGGGCAAGAGTAGTGTTGCTGACCGCTCAGCCTGAGTCAAAATCTTCTTGTGTGAAGCATGCGAGCGTGGTTGCTCATATCCCTGCTCAGACTATGGCGGATGATCAGGTTGCTGCTGATCCCAAATCTAAGCCATTGCTTCCGATGGGAAGCCTGTATGAAGGGGCCATGTTTGTGCTATTTGAGATGGTAGTCTTCAAACTGGCTGAGGTTTTGGGTCAGAGTTCAGAGGTCATTCGTGCTCGCCATACTAATCTTGAGTAGAATGGCTGAGTTCTAAAACTTAATTGCCAGGACACTTGGGATTGACCCAATCATGTTAATCACTCTGGCTTTGCAAGAAAATCAGTCTTGAACTTCTGTTTTAGTCATATGTATGTATGAAATACATTAGCATTTTCTTTGTGGGATTTCATGTATTGACTCCGATGCAATAAAATACAAAATGCTGAATTTCCTATTCCAAAGTACTCGTCCCATATAAATTTCTCATTCTTTTGAGTCCAATATAAACTCAATTTAAACTCGAGTATTGGTAGGAGTGGCAATGGGGCAGGGGACACCTCCCCCAACCCCAGCCCCTGTTGCATTTTAATTTCTCCTGCCCCACGTCCTGTCCTGCCCCGCTTCCCTCGTGGGGTTAAAAAAATTTATTATATAATTTTATTATAATTAAATTTGAGCAAATAATCAAGTACTAAAAATCAACACATCACCAAATTATTATTCATTGTAACTCATAAAAATAATTAAACAAAGGTTATTTGAATACAATTTAATATGATAAAACAAATATAACTAAAATAATCAAATTTTTACATTTGATACAAATACAATCACTAAATTATTATTGTGTTTTTTTGCAGAAAAAAGTGTTATTGTATTAAGTGTAGTTAGGAATTTAATATAAATATATTAATAAATTTGGTATAAATAATTAATAAAATTTATTAATAGACATGTATAATTAGTAGTATAATTGATAATATCATTATATATATAATTATATATATATATATTTTTTCAAACGAGTGGCGGGGTGGGTCGGGGGAGTATACCCCTGCCCCGTTTCTAAACAGGGCGAAAAAATTTCCTCCCACCCCCGCCCCAATGACCCACCCGCGCGCGGACACCTGCCCCGTTGCCATCCTTAGGTATTGGATTTGAATCGGACAAGTTCAAACTTATGTCATGTATTTTTTACATTCATAAAATCTAGTCTTACATATAAAAAGAGGGAGTTGAGCTTAGGAATGGTGTTAGGAGACCTTGAGTGGGTGGACAATTTTGTGAATTCAATTTTATATGATATTGGTCAAGATTAGTTTCAACTCTAATCATGTGAGACCATGTGCCAATCGCTTTTTCCCTGTTTGGTTTGCTAATAAATTAGTTAGTTTGGGTGGTAATTGCTGTTGAAATATGAGATGCCATTTTAATTATTTTTGGTGATTAGGTTCAATACCTTGATTGTTTAATTGTTTAGCTTTGGAATCACGTTGGTTTTCCAAGTTATTATTCAAATAGTGATACTTTTTCCAATAGGTCTCGACCAATGATTCAACTGAAAGAATGCACTTCATGAATGCAGTTTTAACAAACAGTGCATTCACTAAGTATGATTTTCAGTCTTTAAAAGTATATATTAACACGCTCACTATTCGATGACTCTTTGAAAAAAAATCCATGTATGAGTCTTGTGCATGCAAGTTAAATTCTTTCATAAAATTTGGAATCATCTTTTGTGAAATACAACAAAGGTATGTTTGTTCTTCGTGCCTATTAGTTTTCAAAACTTCCAGCTAACTTTTAAATGCGGTTATCTTAGTTATTGCTTTACAAATTTCACTAATTTTTTAAGGCTCACACTTGGATAAATCCAGTTTTAATACATCTAATAGCCCAAATTGTATGATACAATCTGGACCATTGAATGTTTGAAATCGAGTCTACCCAAGTTTTGACCATTTGTTATTACTCTCTTCCATATTTTATATTGATAAATTTTTTCTATAGCTTTCATCTGAGCAACATCAAGCATCGCGTGATGCCCCAAAAAAATAGTTTGGATAAGAGTTTATTTGGATGATTTATTTGAGATAATTACTGTATCATTTTTTGTGATGTGATGTATGTAAGATAAAAAAGTAACTGAAAGATACAAACCCAGTGTTGCCAACAGACATGAAATGGAAATGGGGCATCAAAGGCCCATTAAAGAGCAAGTTCCCTGTTAGCAGCTGCAGTTGCTTTATCTAAGCCTGAGAGTAATTTTGGACCAGTAAAAACGCTACATTTGCTCGCCGAGTCCGTTTGCCCAAGTGTTGGGCAACAGGCCCAACCTTGGCTCATTCATGCGCATGAGCCTCAGGTCAAGATCGGGCCACCCGTCATGTTGTAAAGACTACAGTATGTTTTTTATTATAGTGTTTTTAATGAATGTATAAAATTAAAAAGAAACATGTTCATGTAGTTATTTTGAACAAAGTTTAGTGCATTAGCATAAAATCTTAGCTAACAAATGCATAATTATTTTAACAAAAATTATTAAGTTTAAATGTAGAGAAATGTTTAGCATATAAGTTATTCTTTTCAGTATTATTAAATCCACTGCACAATATTTCGACCAAAAGCTTGTATAGCCCAAAACTCAGTAATATTTTAATTGGGCACAAAGTTTAAAGCCCATTCTCAATCCAATCCTAAAACATGTGAAACTCGGCCCTATTTGGTGGTCATGGGTAGGCAACAATTCCAATTTTGATTCCAAATATTTTGCCAATTTGGTTTTCGACCAAGTAGACAATTGAGAAATTCAGAGAATCCTAGCAAAATAAGTCATCTGCAAGTCATGAACAAAAATTTTAAACATAAAAATACCATACACTTGGAAAGAAACTACAACCTAAGTTGCTTTCTCTCTATCTCACCTTCTCTTTCATAAATTCCTCAACACTTTATACACAAAGCCTCCAAAGTAAAAATCATATTGAGAAATTCTAGAAGCATTTGTAAGTTTTTAAAGGTGTCCTCTAGCAATATGTCACGAGACGATCAACTACTCCTAGAAAATGGTCCCAATTCTGATTTAAGGGGAAAAAATACAACTGATAAATTTGGTCAGTTGCTAGCTAGGGTAAGAATGATATGGCTGTTAGAATATACCAAAAGAGCCAAGATTGTCTAGAAAGGTTACTTTTACGTGACTCTAACTATCAGCAACTATCTTGTCAAATTTTTTCTTTAAGTTTATACTATAAACTCTAAGGCTCAAATTTGTTCTCCTTTAACTGGGGGCCACTTTAGTCCAGTACACTCTAGGGGACTAAGCCAATATCTATCTCATTCAAAATTTAAGCATATATGTAGTATTACTTCTTTCTCAGTTACACATGTATCATTAGATTTTGGTGGTTTATTCCTTTACAAGCTAATTAGGGAAGGGTTCTTGAAGTTCTCTTCACTGTTAGGTTCAGAATTTGAATCACAGACCTGACAGTTGGGATTGAAAAGAGTGTGGAGAGGGATGAGAGGTAAAAAATAATATTAATAACAATAATAAATTAAAAAAAGGGTTTTTAATGGGCACCCGTTAACACATCTAAAATTCATCTAATCTATTATATATATATATATATACATATACTATAATTATTATCCTCCCTTATATTTATATAATTTTTCTATTTAATCTTAGCTACCCTCCCATGTATTTATTTACTTTTCGTAATTAATCTTACATTTTTTAAAAATATGACATTTGAAATATATTTTACTGAGTGTCCAATGGTCACCCGTTAAACAAACATTTAAAAAAAAAGGCTAACCAAAATGTGACATTATGTTGATGTATAAATGACAATAAAAACTAAAATGTAACATATTGATGGTGGTATATATACTGCCGCAAATCCAGTGTGAATACTTTTTATGGCGGTATATATCTTGGCATTTTGCGCCATAATTTGCGTGCCTCGTAAAGCCAAAATTCTTGTAGTAACTAAATCAATAACTATACATTGGACAATGAAGTGTTAAGATCCACGAAGAATGGGGCTAAAATGGGAGGTTATAGGTGAATTAAACAAATTACACTGGTTAAAATAATTATATGCAAAAATGATTTTGCAAAGGTGAGAATATGCCTAAAAGTACAAGAGATTGAACTTGTAACGTTTTACTACTAACTGAAAATTCAGAAGTTGAGGTGTTCAAATTCGTGTGGATTAATCCATGAGCACTGTCGCAGAATTCTTGTCAAGTGTAAGCGACTATACCTAAAACGTTGAAAAAATAAAACTAAACCATATTTTAAATGCACTTTACAGCTGCAGCATACAATAATTTAAGTGCAGTTAATGTTGTTAACTTGAAGTATCTGTATAGGTGCATACCTCGGGTAAACAATAGAATAATTAGACTAGTTGTTTCATGCATGGTAGAGCGAGACTAACCAGAATTGATATTTTCATGTTGCCATGGGTGAGAATGGGATCTATTGGACATGCTTTTTTAACTTTATCTTTTAGCTCTTTGAGGTAGTTGCGACAAGATTATTACTGGAAAAATTTCACAAACCATTCTTGAGGTTTATGAAAAATTCAATAATTCTCCTCAAGTTTTTGAAATGGATTTATCTAACGAGTGTCCTATATGTTCGGGTATTAATTTTTTGATAAGAGTGAAACTAATTTAGAAAAGTATCTAAGGGTGCGATTAATAAAACTGAAGTTTGAAAACTGAAATTTGAATCCATTAAGTTATTGAATTATTAAGTATTAAATCAAATACATTTGAGTGTATATCATATTCAATAATAAGTGAATCGTTTATCACTTATTTTTGGAAGCAAGTTTTATCTAGAAAATTCAGTGCCACTTAGTTAATTCAGATATTCAATTTTTGATTATCAAATGCATCTAAACATATTAAGATCTGAATTCATATTTAAGTGCTGAATTGGGTTATCAAACATGGCCTAAATGCAGGAGAGACAAATAATACAAGCATGTGTATTCATAAGGTAAGTTAGGTGTAATTTAAGCGTCTTAACAAGTGCTTTTACTTACCCAAAATAACAATTAAGTTGAAGTAGGTTCCCCTGGGGCACTTTTTAGAAAAATCCTTTCAAAAATTAGACTTTTTAACAAGTGCTTTGAGCAAAAAAATAATAATTATATAGCTAAAAAAGGCATGAAAAAGACATAAAATGAAGTTACAAATTTTTTGTAGCATGGCGAGAGTAAGTTTTCAAACAAAATTCAGCATGTGCCTATTGAAATCTAATATTTAATTGACACGAACCATATATGGCAAGGAAATCTGAACATAAGGGATGTAATTGTAAGTTTAAAAACTTGAACGGACCTATGTGAAATTGTCATAAACCTAAAGGGATATCTGTGAAACTATGTCTTGAATAATTTATGTACACGATATTAACGGACAACATATTTTTAAAATTCTTATTTTTTTTGGCAATAATTATCAAAATACAGGAAGTTAAACTTAACCAAACGTTAAAGATAAGAAACTCTCTATGATTCCATTGGATTGTGACATTCCTTCATGATTCATACAGTTCGTTCAAGAATTTTTTTTTTAATGAATGTCTATTGAGCACTTGTTAAAATATCAAAATCACACCTAAATTACCATGTAACTACACACACTCACATTTATTGAACCCTGAATTGTGATAATTTTTCCAATTAACTATACTTTTCCTAGCCACGAACCCGAGAATCCTCTTGTATAAGCATCTTATATGTTGTATATCATTACATCAAATGAATGCGTAAGTTAGCAAACGTGCATTCATACAGTAGTTAAAAAAGTTGAACTTCTGATTTTTGTGTCTTAAAACCTTTTAAGAAGCTAGCAGCCCCATGCATAGGAAGTCGGGAGCTACAGAAAAGATTGTGATTGATTAGGTACCCAATCTCTCCATTTGGTACATGGATTCCAAATCCAAATGTAAAGAAAGGAGAAATCAATCAATGTAAAACTGTAGTTTACGTAGAATTCAGTAAGGGTGCGTTTGGTTCTGCAGAATTGGAATTGAATTAGAATTGAAATTCTATAGAATTGGAATTCTATGAATTATAATTCCAAATCATTGCAATTCTTTCGTTTGGAAAATGCATAGAATTGACATGGAATTTATTTGGAATTCCAAATTCTTTATTTGCATGAGAGAATAATTCATTAGGAATTAGAATTGTTTTCATGAAACATACCCTAAATGTAAATGCACCATGTAATTCAGCAATTAGACAAAAGACTACCCTCTTATGTTTTGGATAAAATTGCAAAATAGATGGAAAACTCTTTAATAGACAACCCTAGCCAAAACGATTTTTCTGCCTTGTAGTAAGACATTAAATTTCACCTACACTTTCCAGCTTTCTTAATCAATTCCACCAATTATGCAATTATATGTGGAGTTGATAGATATTTTTTCTTATCGATAAAAAGAAAAGAAAATTGTATAAATTTCAGTTTGACCTCTAAACTTTTCTTCGTTTTTTGCTTAACCCACTAGAGGGTATTTTGGGTCAAAAAAAGTGACAAATTGTAAGACAATTGAACTGACAAATTTCTCCAGCTTACAACCCACGCCATAGCTGCTTGATCCTCAAAAAACATTTGAACTGACAAATTTCATCCATCTTGCACTTTTACCCCAAAGCGCAGGGGTATTACGTAGAATTCAAAAAAAAAAAGGGGTTATGTGTCTAAACCACAGGGGTGTATAGTAAGATTTTAAAATCAAGATCCTACCATGGGTTGTTTTGGAAGTCATAAGATCAAATCATAGGTAGGATTGTGGAATCGTACGATTCTACCTAAAAAAAAAAGTAAAAAATTAATATTTTATTTATTTATAAGTTTATTGTTCATAAAAACATGTATAAATATATGTTGAGAATGCAATGCCAGCTGAAAATGTAAATTTATTTGACTAAAATGTATAATTTCTAGCATTACGTACTAACAGATAAAGGTTTAAATTACTTCTGAATTTATTTTATTTTTTGGCTAAAAATTTGAAAATAAATATCATTGATCTAAATTCGTGAAATTTAAGATTTTGTATCTAAATTATTAAGGCATCTCTTACTTTATATAATATGTACTTAAATCCACGAAATTCTAGTGATCCAACAATAATGTTACAAACTATAAGATCTTAATAGGATTCAGATTGAATTCACAAACTTGAATTGTATAATTGTATAATCCTCAGATCATAAAGTCTGGATTTAGAGTTTAATAACTATTGCGTATGGTACATGCTATCGTTTTCTTTTACAATTTTTGAACCATAACTCGAGGATTTTGCGTTGGAAGTATTTCAACAGCCATAAGTACAGTTGGAAAAATGGCAGGGTATAGGTAGGACTGCGTAGGTGCAATTTTATACGATTTTTGTAATTATTATATTTTATTGGTGTACACTTTTGTTATGGTATTGTACGTGTAATTTTATTGTATATTAGTTAAAAGTATAAATTATGTTTCTGTATCCCAAATATAACAAACTACATAAGTATACGTCAAAACTTGTAAAAAGTACGACAATTAAACACAATCCTGCCAAAACCCAAAAGTATAACTGCACCTGTCCTGTGTCCTTCAGGTGCCGTCAGCCCACAATATAGGTGTTGGCTCTTTCCAAAGCCACCGCAGCCTTTATTTAGATTAGGGATCTACGCGAGTCGAGCTACTCGCGAGTAGCTCACGAGTAGTTCGATCAACGGCTTGGCTCGAATTCGATCAAACCGAGTTCGAGCCGAGTTTCGAGTAGCTCGATTGGCGTTCGAGTCGAGTTTCGAGTCTCAAGTTTTTGGCTCGCGGCTTGTCGAGTAGCTCGTTGAGTCGGACTATTTAAATAATATATATGTATTATAATTATAAAATGACTATTATGGGTATAGATTATACGGAATTTACAATATATTCTTCTTTATAATAAATTTTTATAAGGGCAAAAAAGTAATAACATAATTATAAAAAATACCTAAAAAGAAAAAATGTCTAAAAAATGCCTCATTTTTTTTTGGTCGAGTCGAGTCAAAAACTTGATTAGACTCGGCTTGATAAGGCTTGACTAAGGGTCGAGCCTTATCGAGTCGAGTTTCGAGCTTAGAGCGAGTACATCGAGTCAAGTTTCGAGTATCAATTTTTTTGACTCGATCGAGCTCAAGCCGAGCTCGAGCCTAGGGATATATGAGTCGAGTCGAGTCGAGCTCGAGTATAGCACTACTCGAGCTTGACTCGGCTCGATTACATCCCTAATTTAGATGTAATTAATAGAGATGTTAACGCATCCTCTTTCTTTACTCTCATTAATAACGTTTCATTTTTTCCTCATTAATACTGCCTTCATTTTCTTACTTTGTTTTGATAATTAAACATTTGAGTGTATTCGGTTCTGATCATCATCACGGGCAGGGTATCTTCTTAGAATTATAGATCACTTACAGAGATTATTACAAATTTCCTTCCAACATAATTCTCACGTTCACAGCAAAATTTGAATGTACAACTTTTTATAAAAAAGCTGTGCGCTCTTATTGATTGAACCAATTTGTACTGGTCCATTTATCATGCGAATGTGGTCTCCGCTAGTATTTGGCCTCTTTGGGAGGGGCCAAGCTAGTTCCCCGAAGATATGGTAAGTAGTAATGCTACTTATAAATGGAGGGCGGCGGTGTTCATTTGCGCCGCCAACTTTATGGAGCTCTAGTGTAAGCCCAATAGATTTTGAGAGCTATGGTTGAAAAGTAGTAAGCCTCTCTGCTTTTGGATTACGGAAAATTTCAAACCTTTTTGCTTGCTCAAACAAATTTTGAACTTGAAAATTCTTTAAGCCAATATACATGGCCGAACTTCTTGCTTTGCATAATTTTACTGCTTTGAAACGTTGTGTAGCGATAAATATGTAATCAACTACTACATATCTTTTTGCAAGCAACTACCGTCTAAGTGAAATTCAAGATGATGTAATTGGCAATGATTCATGTTTACATATTGTCTACACTTTAGACTAAAAATGTAATGAGATTATTTGTTTTGTACCATCTATTACGCGACATTAGCAATTTCATTTTTGATAATCGAACCCTTCTTGACTTTTTAAGCATCTAAAATGACAAAGATACATTTATCTAATATCATTTGAATTACAACATAACAAAAAGGAAGTAGTTGTAATTTCAATGAGAGATAGTAATATTTTTGTCCTTTCATATATTAAAAATTTTAAAAAGAAAAAGAGTGTCGTCTACAAATATGGAAGTGCCGATATCAATTCCCCTTTTTCTTTCTTATCTCAATACTTGCTATGATATATAAATGACGTAGTGAAGCAAACAATTCAGAAAACTCAGATGCCCAAAATGACTGACATCCAATGCTACTCCATGTTCTTTATCATCTCCTTCGTCTCAACACTCGTAATTCGATCCTTTTCAAAGAAAACCAATCGCACTCATTTCCACCTCCCGCCTGGCCCGCGCCCGCTGCCCATCATCGGTCACCTCCAACTCATAACTTTTCCTTTGGACCAGTTTTACCAGAAGCTATCAACCAAATATGGCCCCATTATTTACCTGCAATTTGGTGCTTCAAAGCAGATTATCATATCATCTGCTTCTTTGGCAACAGAAATCTTCAAAACCCAAGATCTTGCATTCGCTTCTCGGCCGCCTTTTGCTGTTGAAGATAGGTTAACTTTTATTGCCTCTAGTTTTCTCTATTCTGAGTATGGAGAATACTGGAAGTTCATGAAGAAGCTTTGCATGACTAAGTTGCTTAGTCCCCAAGCATTAGAGGCCTCAAGTGGGGTTCGCAGACAAGGATTACGCAGTTTCTTGCAAAAGATTGTGGAGAGTGCATCTCTTCTAAAGCCCGTCGACGTTGGACTTGAGCTCTTAAAGCTAACAAATAACATAATCTGTACGATGGCAATGAACACTAATTGTTCGAGTAACGATGATGAAGCTGAAAAGTGTAGAAAATTAGTGCAGGAGACGTTTGAACAAGCTCTCAAGTTGACTATTGGAGATGTTTTGGGGCCATTCAAATGGTTAGGCTTCTGGATTTATGGGAAGCAGGCCGTGAATCTGGAAAGAAGGTTTGATGGCATGGTAGAGAATATATTGAAGCAGCATGAAGAAAAAAGGGAAGAAAACAGCAAAACTAGCCAATATAAAGATCTGATAGATGTTCTTTTGGAGATGCATTATGATAACCAAGCTGAGTTTAAACTGACTAGAACTCAAATGAAGTCTTTCCTCCTGGTATGTGATTTTAAGTACTTGCTTTTCTTTCTTTTTTCTGTTTTGCTTTCAGATATCCAGATCTTCAGCAATTTTGTTATTTATTATTTTTTTTGTTATTTACTATTGTTATTTGTATCTAGAATATGATTTGCAAGTCGACCAAGTCATAGATAGTTAATTCTTAAACTAACCTAAAAGGTTTCTCTGAATGACAACGAAAAAATATGAGGAAGAAAATAAGGAAAAAGAAAAAAAAAGATAAAGCACAAATGTATACATATATACATACTGTTAGTCTAGGAATCTATTTCTGATATTTATTTCTCAAAATGAGATTAGAATTTCTTTATATCATTTGGTAGTTTGTGTTCGCAGCAAAAAATTAGAAAAAATGATTGAGAAGAAGACCAAATATGGAACTTCCTCTTATTCTTTTGATGCAATTATTATATCTTAATTTGGATTGTGTTCTTCGTCAATTAGGACATATTTGTGGCAGGCACTGATACTTCTGCGAATACTATGCAATGGACTTTAGCTGAGCTCATAAACCATCCTAAAGTTTTCAAGAAAGTTAGAGAAGAGATAGATTCACTTGTTGGCAACTCAAGACTTGTTGAGGAATCAGACATCTCAAGTCTACCCTATCTCCAAGCTGTAATGAAGGAAATACTCCGATTACATCCTCTGGGTTCTCTCATACCAAGAAAATGCCGCGAACATTGCAAGCTGGATGGCTTTGATATACCTAAGAACACAACCGTACTGATCAATACATATGCAGCCATGAGGGACCCTAACCTTTGGGATGATCCTAACGAATTTAAGCCCGAAAGATTCTTGATTTCCAAGGATACAGAGAAAACCTTAGCTCGGCAAGACCAAATGGAAGGACAAGTGCTGGATCTCTTAACTTTTGGAGGTGGGAGGAGAAGGTGTCCAGGAATGATGCTGGCTTTCCACACAATGAGCCCTACAGTTGCTGCCATGGTTCAGTGCTTCGACTGGACGCCGATTGAAAAGGGAAGGGAAGTTGATGTAGTGAATATGGAAGTCAGAAAAGGGTTAAATCACGTTATGGAACAATCGCTTGTATGCACTCCTCGAGTTCGTCTCAATCCACTTGACTGCATAGCTTGATCTTGGAAAAATAATGCGTTACCAAAACTTGGTGCAGGATTACACTTTTGTTGGATAGTTGCGTTTTGCCAACAAAAATTTACAAGAAGTTTAGCACAATGATATGTGTGAGCAGCATATTTACTTTTATGAAAATAATAAATGACTGAATTATAATTTTGTTTATAAAAGAAAATGTTGTCTTGGTCTAATTAAATTGGGATATTATCGGTCATCGTTTAATTTTCACATATTTGGTCCCTCGAAGTATAGATGTTTCCACTTTGTCTTCCATATAGCTTTTGACATTAATGCAATTTGTTTGGTAATATGATTTTTGGAGTTATATAAAATGTGAGAAAGCTAAATTAAAAGTTGACAAGTATCCAAAAATGTAGAAACCGCCTAAATTTTTATTTTTTTTTGAAAAAAAGAACTTGATAGACAAGAGATGCTAAAAGCAAGGCATGATTAGGGACTAAATTAAAACTTGCATCAAACTGAAGGAGATAAAACAACGATTTTCGCTCATTTTAATTATTTTATCAGGATAATTTTCATTTGATAACTTATATGGTTTAAAAAGAAAATAAACTTTGTAAATGTATAATCAGAAAATTCAAAAATGTAATTCTCTTAATCCTATTGTACTGGCTAAGCAATTTCCTTATTATGTTTCAATAATATGTAGCCCATTATCAATTTTTACTAGAATACGCAACTAGTGAAATCTGCAAATAGACTGTTTATTGATGCTAAAGTTCCAAATAGAATTAATTCTAATTTTTACCAAAAGTACAACTCTTGAAAAAATAATTACATACGACGAATCCTTAAAAAACCCAATCCTGACTTATTATTAGGCCTAAACAAAACTTTATATGCTTTAGAACTTCTACCTGCTGAGAGATATCAACTGTTCTTCACTTAAATCTTATCTGATTCTCATAAGTAATTGAGCATCAAATACTGAAAGTCAAACGCCAATTGTGCAACTGAGAATTAGAAACTGGGCTTTGACCCACCACTCTTGTTCTTCATATCTCAGGGCCCATTACACAGTGTTGGGTCTTTCTTCATATTCCCCTTCTTGGTGGTCATTGCAGTGGTGGGCGTGATGCCCATTACCCAGCAACCGAAACTCTAAATGTATTTTGGCCCAACTAACTGGGAGAATGGAGTATAGGGGCTATACAAAAACTTTTTCATAATATTATTTTTTTGAATAAATTTTATGTACACTGTCACCGTTAAATTCATGAAATGTGTGTAAAAATTGAATTTTAAATTCAAAATTTGTATAGTTGTTATTCATTCAACGTTGATAGTGTATATACACTGTTAGTGTAGGAAAGATTAATCCTATTTTTTTTGGTACATAATAACTAATAATTATAATATTATTCTTTACTACTATTACGTTTTTTACACATTTTTTCGTAATACTATGTTTTACTAATGTTATTGATCAAATCTCATGTGTACAGCCTAATTTTCCGCCGAATAATTGTTGCAAAACATTTTTTGTTGGTTCTCTAAATTTCTACTTTTCAAGTAATCTCTTTGCCAAATTTGACTTGTGAAAGGACTAATCTAATAAAAAAAAAATAACGTTAGGAAGTAAATTACAGAAATATTTTTATTTGGAGACGGGGGGGGAGGGGTGGGATTATTACGTTTGACCCTATGAAATTTTCAGATTGTCAACCTGTGGAGAAGGTTTTGGTACCATTCATCTCGTTTATGCTCATGAAGACCAAAGCCAACAATGAGTTAGAATGCAGGTGCAATTTCATTCCGCTCTACATTTTGTTAGTCCATTTGTGCTGAACAATTTCTAACAATTCGATTAATGGAATTTTTGTTTTGACTATCAAAAATGTAAATCGCGATGTCCTCAAATTGGAATGACAATAAACTCAATTCAGTTCATTCACGAGGAAGCATAAGAATCCGAGGAACCGCAAAGAAAAATACGGAATAGAGTGAAGAAGGGGAGGAGGACTTTGGATAAAAGTAAATTGGGAATGCTCTCGAATCACGAGGTACTTTTCTCGATTAAGAATCCTATAACTAACTTGATCATAAATCTTTAAACTTCTGAAAATAATTTAACAAATAATTAAGCAATTATCTAACAACCGCAAGTTGCAAATAATTAAGCAATTACCTAATTTTGTGGCTTTAGTCTTGTTTCCTAAAAAATTACATCATCTGGCACTAAACTTTTTCAAAAGAACTCTGAAAAAGTGTGTCATTGATCACTAAACATTTCCAAATTCTCACTTCGCCCCACTTTACTATTTTTCATTACAAAATGACAAATATGCCCACACAAAATATATTGTGCAGCTCAGGTGCGATGTGATTTCATTTCAGCAAAATAGCCAATTTCGCCTCTAAACATTTTTATTGGTGCTGATTTAGTCCTTAACTTTTATTTTTGGCTAATTTGATACTTGAATTTATTTTACAGTTCCAATTAAGGACGTCCGCGATGGCAACACTACTTAAAATCGATTCGACTCTTAATTGACTAACTAAATAGGGATATTATGTGAACGTCACTCATTGGATTGTAATAAAACACGTAAATCGTATAAAAGATCATCTGATAAAACTTTTAAATCATCTAAACCATTATCAGATAAAACTTTTTAAAGTTTAATCTTGTAGTTTTTTTTATACAATTTACTTAATTTATTAAAGTCTCATGAGTGACGTTCCCAAAATACCCTATTTAATTGGTTAATTAGGAGTTAGATCAGTTTTAGGTGGTGACGCTGTCATGAAAGTCTTTAATAGGAACCGTAAAATAAGTTCACACATTAAATTGACTGGGAATAAAAGTTAAGAACTAAATTAGTACTAGTAAAATAGTCTAGGAACAAAATTGGTGATTTTCCGTTTCATTGCTTTCAACGGATTCGACGGAATTGTGCAATTGATCATGTTTAGGAGCTTAGTATAGGCCAATTGGCATTAAAATATTATAGTGGACTAAATAATTTTAGCAAAGTTTAGTGGCTTGTGGCACTTTTAACATTCTTTTTTCCTTTTTCTTTTTATTAAAGAAGGCTATTTTGTAGTGATGCAAGGATTAACATTTTACAAAGGTAAATAATGTTAGAACTCCGAGAAAAGTTTGAGAAACTCCATCTTCCCTTTTAATCCACAAGAAATGATGGAGTGCTTGAGGTATTTTTAGGAAAGCAAGTATCATTTGCCTTTATAAATAAATCAAAATGTCAACACACAAGATGGAACGAAACAGAAGCGATGAATTCGGATCCTCTACCATATTTTAGTGTTACGCCACGTATTAACATAACACTCTTCCTTCATGATTTATTAGCATAACATGCTTCCTCCATGATTTACAACTATAGTAGAATATTAAATTAGGGGACATGTTTTAACCTAATGGATAGTATAATAGAAAGTATAAGACCAAAATATAAAAAATAATATAATACCATAAGGAACTTAAAAAAGGGATAATTTCAAAAGCTTCTCTTGAGGTTTCTAATAATTTCACTGGCCTCTCATGAAATTTACAAAATTACACTAACCTTCCCTAAGGTTAAGGTTTTGGTAACAAAATCAATCCAAATAAAAAAATAGTATCATCAAAATGTACTCTAAAGGAGAGAGATGAAACTTTTATTTCATAAATACTTCTTATACATGTGTACAAGTTCTATTAGTAAAAGAATGAAAACAACTAAAAGTTGGAAAAAATTAACACACATTCTACTATTCAACAAGTTCACATTCGACACATTAGACAACACAAATAAACAATAAAACTATACAAATGATCACAAGATTCAATGAAATAGATTACCTATCTCTCTTAACATGAAGTTTGCTATAACTTTTGTGATTTTGAGTAGAAAATATTTCTAAATTTGCCTTTTTCCTCCCTATTTTTTCCTTCACTTCCACGAAATTTACTTTGCAACTATCATGTCTTTAAGAATTTCAAAGAAAATTTCCTCATAACAGCCTTCTTTTTCTCTTTCTTTGCCCCTGTGTCTTTTCCCCTTCTACCAGAGCCCTTCTTCTCATATTGTACAACTGATTTCTAATTATTGTCAAGTTCTATCAATCACAAAATGGCTCCATTTGGTATATCAATTAGCATCATTTTGTAATAGTAAGTTACTGTTCATCATTAACGAAATTTCCAACAGTTATTTTCATTAATTAGTTACTATCAATTAATTAATGCCCTAATTGCTCAATCGTCAGATAGTTTCTAATAAGACATAATATTTTAGGGTATATGAGTAATTTCTCCCCATATGATATAAGCAATTGAGCTCACAAATCTGCTAGGGGAGGTCAATATAATTTTGCAAATCTCAGAAAAAGGTCAGTGAAATTGTTAGAAACCTCAAGAGAGGTTTCTAAAACTATCCCAAAAAAAGTTAGAACTTGTTTGGAAATAAGCACATGATGGAGGTAATTCTAATTAAGTGCAAATATCACATACTTAAACATTATAACTTAACATGCACTGCATTGATGGTAAAGCGAAGACATTATAGTATCCGGCTAGGAGTCTTGGTGTGTTTGCATCGTTTCAGTAATCTATTAATAGTCTTTTTTTTTCCTTCTAGATTTCTCTGAAACAATTGGAATAAACTGATTTTCTGCATTGTCCTTGTCTTTGTTGCTTTGTGAGCTACTGGTATTGTTGCTTGCGCAAGATGTTTGATTTGTTTTCAACTGCACGGTTTTGTGGAAATCTTTGAGAGCTTGTATGACCCCTTTTTGTTCTTGAGTATCTGATTTCCAATATCTAAACTCTTCAAATGCATCTGGTTTTGGTGTTTCTTTTTGCAATCCTGCTTCCGCGTCATCATTTGTAGAGTCATTTGCTTTTGAGTTGACTTTCAATTGATCCTTCAAACCAATCAACAAATCACGCTTATCAGCCATAAGGAACTTATATCTGTAATCACAAACTCAAGTTTAAGGGCTAAATTAATTTGTATTTGAACTAGGAAGAAAAAAAATTAGCATAAAATGATTTTTTGCTAAACTATTTTCCTCGCAAAAGTTGACAAATTTCTTTGTTTCCACGTATCTGACAATTCAGGCAAGTATCAAAATCTTTAAGTATAAGAAGACCAGCTTAGGGTTCTCAAGATGCTTATAATAATTCCAAGCACAAAAAATAGTATAATAATAGTAGTATACTATGATGATGATAACAATAATAATATAACATAAAAATAAAAGTTTCTAATATAACCAATCATTCGGGTTATAAATGTGACATGACAAGTTGAGGTATACATGTCAATTCTTGTCCTTTAACAAGTTACTAATTGGTTAATCATATCAACTCATGAGTTGATTCAATAATACTCATTTTGATACCTAATTGTGAGACTAATTTCTTTTTTGTGTTGTGTCTCGGTCAGGTTTCTTGCAAGTCATATTAATGTTGTGTCATCGTATCCAAAAGTGCCATCTCTAGTTATTTTTTACGCAATGAATAATTTAATCGGTTATTTTAGTTCCAATGAAATAATAAGTTGATAGTTGGGCTTTGGGGATATTAATCAAGTGACATGAAATTCCTGATTTGACTCTCAATACCTCCCTTTTTCCCCTTCCCCTTTTATAAGGTTTGAATTCTCCTCTTGAACAAAAAAAAAAAACTCCATCTTTAAAATGGTTGATGACTTGAAAAGACAAATATCTAAAACATTTTTTTAAATTTTAGTGTCAATGTAAAAATTAGCCTTCCATCGCAGATATACAAAATGGGACAACAGGGCCTTAGCAATTGAGTGCCTTTTGTACGAGATAATCTAGACACTAAAACAATAATCTTACAGACTAAATTGATAAATGGCTATAATATGTACTATTCATATACGAGGCAAAGATGCGTCAGCCTGCACTGCATCCGCAAGTAGTAAATATAAATTCAAAATATTCGCCTTAAATTAACAAATGTAAATAAATTTTATTTTTGTGCACAAAAGGTCATATTTGTGCATCAACTCTTACTTGTCGGCCCCTAAGTGGACACAATGAGATCAAATACTTGCAAATCTGAAGGATAAAATGAAGGTTTATCTTTTAACACCAGAAAATTATTAAGATAATCCACATAAGCAATTTAAATATTCTCGAATTAGCTCAAAATGTGGGCAAAAGTTTGGGGACTTGGTAGGAGCAAACAAGAAATATTTATCATGTTCATTAAGGGAGAAAATAATTTAAGGGTGTAGTTAAATTACTCAAAATGGAAATCTGTAACCAATTTAGTGGAAAATTCCTGATTAAAATAGAAGTTCCAATTAAAAAAATGTTGGAGATATTTTGTAGAAAGTGCTTGCTAATAGAAGAATTAACATTAAATTTGAATAAACAAGTATTCTGCTCCATTTATTCCACAAACCCTCGAATTGGAATGAGCGTAGATTTAATTGTTATGTAGTGTTTTCTCACTGTTTTGATAGCAATATCCACCCTTTTTATTTTACTCTTCTTTTTTGGTTACATAGAGTTCAAAATGGCATGGTTTGTAAGTAAGACATCTCACACATAAGAATATTGTGGTATATCACACCAACTTAGAGTTACCCTCTTAAAGTGGCTATACGATTTTCCTTGCGTAATTGAATTGAATCAAGGCAAAGTAATCTATTGTACTAATACGCTGTAGGTACCATATATACCCTTGCATGCCTTTCATCTAAAGGATTAAGATATTTTTATTGCTTTTGGTACTGAATAGGAGGGTGACACTTCAAATTGGAACAAGAACTTTAGCTCATTTTCTGCCACAAGCAGGAAGCATAAGAATCCAAGTAACCGGAAACCTGTGAAATAAAGTAAATTTGGATGCCATCAGTGTAGATTGCAGTATTACTTCATCTACAAGAGTGGTTAATTTCAAGCAATTACAGGAATAGATACCAATGCAATTTCTTACAAGCTAGTAAGGAAAAAGCTAAAAATAAACACTAAGGAAGTAAAGCAAAGTATTGCGTGCCTTTGCTGTCTACTACATGAAGCTTATTTGGAACCTTTTCTTCCTTTTCATACTGCTTTTATTGTCCCTTCTTGCAGCATTTCTTCCCCCAAAGGAAAAGAATATTGAAAAGCTTCAACTTCTATTTAATTACCAAGAGAAAAATTAGAACCACCACCAACTTGTAGACTTGTCATTTCAATTACTTGCATGTACAACTCTTTCTCACCTTGCAAATTGCTTAATCCCACAATCTCAAAAATATCAAAGTCGCTCTTACTCTCAAATATAGACCTAATGGCGGATGCATTGCTTGGTTCCACGATTCAAGTCCTAGTGGAGAAGGCAATAAACTTGGCTTCAGAACAAATTGGCCTCTTTATTGGCTTTAAGAAAGATTTGGAGAAACTGAAGAAAACGTTGACTCGAATCCAGGCTTTTCTTTGTGAAGCGGAGAAAAAATAGATGACTGTAGAGTCTGTGAAGCTTTGGCTAGAAGAGCTTGAACGTGTGGCTTTTGAAGCTGAAAATTTGTTGGATGACTTCAACTATGAAATGATTCGACGCAAAGTTGAGATCCAAAGCCAAATGAAGAGGAAGGTATGCTTCTTCTTCTCACTCTCTAATCCTATTGCATTTCGTTGCAAAATGGCCAACAAATTTCAGAAAATCAATTTGGATTTAAAAATTATCAATGAAGAAGCTGTTCGGAATATTGCAATGAACTGGCAAATATTGTGACAAGAATTGACTTCAAATCGTGATAGATATCACTTTCCTTTATGCTTTATTTGTCCGGTATACCGTGCAATAACCTTGGAGAAACATCCTTTAGAATAAGATGAAATTTGTTTGTCTTAAACTCTTGCACAAAGTAAGACAAACCCTTTTTGAACTAAGGAGTGCTTTTGAGAGAATACACAGTAGTAGGAAAGTAATTTTCTGCAGCAAATCACTCTCCACTTAACCTCTTTATATAGGAAAGATTGTTTAAAAAACAAAAGAACTCATTAAATACTTGTATGAATAGATTCAAAGTATTGTGTACAAATTCATGCACTTTAATTCATGTATCTCATGATTCTAAGATCAAAACATGAATCTATCCTTTTATTCGAGGATTCCCACATACATGAATATATTCATAAATGAATGTACATTTTAGAAACATTCACAATACTATACATGTATCAAAAACATGAATGAATATACATTAATTACATGTATGTACATCATACAAATTTTGAAAAATTTCCAACAGAAGCATCGCAACTTAGTCTCCAGCCACATATTGGAGCTAGATATGCACCTCGTGTTCTTCCTCCTCCCATTGTAGGAGGTTTTACAAAGAACAGAGAGACTGACTCTATTACTATTGATGTGAGTTTTGTTGGAAGAGAAAATGATGTCTCAGCAATAGTAAAAAAGTTGGCTGCCCCAAATAATAATGAAACTATCTCCGTTCTCCCTATAGTAGGGATGGGTGGGATCGGTAAGACCACCTTGGCTTGAAATGTTTTTAATGATCCAAAGATCCAAGAACATTTCGTGGAGAGAATGTGGGTATGCGTGTCAGATGATTTCAATGCCAATAGGCTTTTTAGGTTGATGCTAGAATCATTGAAAGAACGAATGCCCGAAGTTGAGAGTAGGGAAGCCAGAGTCAATTAGCTCAAGGAATTATTGGATGGTAAAAAGTATCTATTGGTCTGGGATGATGTTTGGAATAAGGACTCAACACTATGGAATGAGTTTCTTGGGTACTAGCCAAGCCATGGGGAGCTAGATTCTTGTGGCCACTCGTGACCAACAAGTGGCAAACATCACGAGAATTTTTTCTTCTCCTTGGTCCTTGAAAGAATTATCAAATCATCAGTGCTGGCTCATTCTCAAAGAAAATGCATTTGGCGCTGGGGAAGTGCCTAATAGACTGCAAGAGATAGGTTTCAAGATTGCGCTAGAATGTAGAGGCTTACCATTAGCCACAAGAGTTCTCGGTGGCATGTTGCGCAACAAGGGAACAACTGACTGGGAAACTTTAGAGAGTAGGCTTCAAAGTTTAGGTGTAGGTGAAAATACTAATGTTGATAAAATTTTGAAGTTGAGTTTTGATCATCTTCCATATCCATCTCTTCAAAAGTGTCTTTCATATTGTTCAATTTTTCCCAAGGATTTGGAAATGGAAAGGAATCAACTGATCCAACTTTGGGCGGCAGAAGGATTTCTTCATTCAAATCAAAGAAACAATATGTGTATGGAGGAGGTTGGTAACATGTATTTTACCATTTTGTTGGATAGTAACTTGTTTCAAGATGCAGAGAAGGATGAGTATGGGAATGTTTTGAATTGCAAAATGCATGATCTTGTGCATGATATGGTGCAATCCATTTCCAGTTCTAAAACTTTAAGGTTGATAGAGTCTGGAAGTGATGATAAGGAGACGTTTCCCATTCAGTATCTTGCACCAGAGAGAAGTGAAAAAGAAATGCCATTTCCCCCTTCTAAAAGGTTCAAGTGTATTACAACATTATTTTTGTTGGAAGACAGATCACTTAATGATAGAAAGATTTCATTTTTTATGTTGCGAGTTTTGAGCTTAAGGTCATCAAGTGTCAAGGAGCTTCCTAAATCAATTGGCAAGGTAACTCATTTGCGATACTTTGATTTATCAAGAATTTCAATCAAAATAATGCCAGACTCTCTTTGTCGACTTTATAATTTGCAGACATTAAGAGTTGGAGATCGTGAATCATTGACAAAGTTTCCAAATAATTTCAAGAATTTGGTGAATTTGAGGCACTTTGAACTGCGAAATTGCACAAACTGCAAAGAGTTACCAACTCTTGGATACATGCCCTCTCTTAGATCTCTTCACTTGGAAGGACTTGATGGCATAACAATCGTAGAGCCTTCTTTTTATGGAGAATTAGCCATGCATAGTGGCGCTAGCAATCAAAGTTCCCCAAAATTGTTTCCAAAACTAGGACATTTCATTCTAAGAGACATGAAAAATTTGATTGAATGGATGGAAGCAATAGTCCATGACAGAACCGTGGTGGTATTTCCTATCCTTGATATGGTAACGATTGATAGCTGCCGTCAATTAGCCACTTTGTCATTTTCCATGTCTCAAGAAATTGAAGATCATTGGACCAAGAATGGATCAGTAGTACTGGCATATATTTGTAGCGGAGTTAGCACTCTCACTAGTGTTCACATTGAGGATGTGAATGGGCTCGCCAAGCTACCAATTATATTATTTCAAAACAATCCAAATCTTGCAGATCTCAAATTAAGCAATTGTCGGGATTTGACCCAATTTTTGGATTTTCCATTTGTTATTTCGCAAACTTTAGAAGGTCCAAATTCCCAAACAATACTTGGGCTGAGCCAACCACGCGCTTATATTGACAATAATGCTACTCCATGTTTGGTTGGTCTTGAGTCCCTAGAGAAATTAGTTCTCTTACAAGGGAGTTTTGTTTTCTTATAAGCTTGAGAAGGTTAATGATTGGACCATTTTCAGAAACCACAAAGTTGCATTCCTTTCTAGACCTCTTTGATGCTCTCCAACCACCCCACCACTATTTGCCCTCCCTTTCAAGATTAAGTCTAGATGGATGGCCTCATTGGGAATCTTTGCCCCGGCAACTTCAGCACCTCTCTGTCCTAACATTTATTCGACTGGTTGGTTTTGGAGTAAAATCATTGCCCGATTGGTTTGGGAAGCTTTTGTCACTTGAAGAACTTTGGCTCTTAACGATGTAAAAAGTTAGAGAATTTACCCTCTCTGTGAGGACTCACAAAATTTACTTATTTAATCTCCTATTTCTAGCTTATTTAATTATTTATTTGGTCTTTTACTCCGAATATTATTTTCTAAGCTCTTGAGACCTAATTACATGGAAATATAGTTTCATTATATTTTTAAAATGACTTGTTTCAAAAATTAATTTTCGGAAGCTCGTTTTGTAAAAATAGTGAACACGTCTTTGGAAATCTTGATCGATTGAGAGTACAATAGGTTTGAAATATTGGAGACATGTACAATGGACCTAAATTAGGCATTTTAATGTTTAAATACTCAAGTGATAGTTATTAGTACTATCGTTATAAGAATTTCTCGGAAGTTTCGCGTTATTGCGCTTAAATTGGAGATACGCGTTTTCACACGCGTAATTTAAATTGAGGAACTTTAGACCCTTATTTTGGGACAATTAAGAGTGAATAATATTTATATGAATATAAATGCATTAGAAGTTTAGTACACTAGTGAAACAAACGCGAGAGGAATCGAGCACAAAACGCGCGCGTGCGCGCACTTTTTGCGGTTGACTTTTGTGCACCCAATCCTTAGTCATTAAGCTTCCTTTGGAAGCCTCATTTCAGACCACAATTTCTCTCTCTTGCTCCCTCATCTGGCCGAACAACAAAGCAAGAAAAACAGCTCAAGAGTTCTTCCAATTCCTCCATCAAATCTTCACCAAACCTCTTCCAATTCACTCCAAATTCGAACTACACTTAGCTTAACACTTGAGGAGTATTTTGAGCTGCAAAAGGGAGCTGAAAAGCCACGGTTTTCTGGAGCAAAGAGTGACCAAAATTTCTGATCTAATCATCCAAGAAGGTAGCAAATCATCCAACCCATAGATCTTAGTTTTTGTAAGATTTATTGCACATATAAGGTTATATAATCATGTGGGTAGTCTTGTTTATGGTATAAAATGTGAAAGTGGGCTCTATGAACTCCCACTCTTGGGTTGTTGCTGATTTGATGTTGGATGATGAAATTAATGGTGGTTTAGTGCTTATATTAGTAGATTAATGTTGTATTGTTGGTAGAAAATCAAAGGAGGTGCTTGGAGCAAAAGTGACCGTTTTACCCCTGCCTTGTCCGACCGTTTTCGTGCCAGATTTTGAGATTCTAATGAATTGATTATGTTGTTTATCTATTATTGTAAGTGTGTACAAAATTTCATTGAAAAATAACATGATTTGGTTGGTCAAATGAGTTGATTTCCAAAGTTAGCAAAACTGGAAAATGAATCCCGTATTGCCCAGGCAGTCATTTTGTAACGGCCATAACTCTTTGTTCCGATGTCGAAATCAAGTGCCGTTTGCGGCATTGGAAACTAGACATTCCTAGCTTTCTATCGGTACCAATTTCACATTCTGGTTCCACTTGAGTGAGCCACACCATTCGATTGAATATCACTGTCCTGTTTCGTTGCTCTCCAGGAGACAGGACAGAAATTGCTTCTTGATGCTCAAAAACGAGCTATTTGTGAATGGAATTTGAAAATGGTTTCTTCTGAGAAAATTCAGATTTATGTGAGAGCTTTCTAACGCCATCAACCACGCTCGATTCCAAGTTGAATTGAGTGAGTTGTGGTCATATTTCGAAACTGATGCAGTGAGTAAAAATCCTCTTTTGACTAGTTGAATGGCCTAGCTTGACTTGGGACTTGTTGTTTTGAAAACTTTGATGTCCGACATCTACCAAACTTTAGATTAGATGTTCCTTGGACTTTGTTTCACAAATAAACCAGATTTGGGTTGGTTGCTTTGGACAAAATGTTTAAAAAGGAAAGAAGAGCTAGAAGACAGTTTTACCTTGGGAAATTTCCTGAACTTTGATGGTTTAGTTAACTACCTTCCCGTGTGAATTTTCAAATGAAATTTGATAGAAGAGTAATCCTCATATGGAGGTTTAATTGTACAAAATTTGGTAATATTCTAAGACCATTTTGATATGCAAATGATGTCACAAAATTCGCTCATCGAATCTGGAAAACTTTTCGTTTTCTCTTAGCCAAATGGTCAAATCTGATTTGGAGAGTTTTATTTCTAGAATTTGGATGTCAATGGTCTTTAAATTGCTCAGTGGATGTTTATGAACTCTTGGTTTCAATAATGGAGAGATTTGGAACTGATTTCATGGTACAAAAAGTTTGTAAACGAAAGAAAAGTGAGAAGGTAGTTTAGCCTTGAAACTCTTCATAAACTTTGGTTGTTTTAATGACTACCTTACCGTGAGAGTTTTTGTACGAAACTTAGTAGAAATGTTGTTCACACATGGAAGATTTAGTGTACCAAGTTTGATGTATTTCTAATGTCAACTTGATGACCAAATGATATTTCGAATCTAGTTTTAAACCTGGAAAATAGCCCAACAGTCTTAACTTTTTCAGCAACTTGGAGGTACTATATCTTGGTGCTCGAAACTCCATTTCTCTTTCCGCTTGTTTTGTTATACTCTTGGATTGCAACACTATTTGATTTCCAAATTTCAAAGGTTAGTTCAAAACAAGTGAATTTTGCCGAATTTCCAAAATTGGCCAAAAACCAACCTTGAAACTGTCTTAGTATTCTACAGCAGTAACTTTGATCCAACTTTTGAATACCTTCCATTTGGAATCATGGAAAAGTGTCTTCTAGAAACTTGTAGTACTCGGAATGTAGTTTTCAATGGTATCAAGCTTTCCAATTTTGGACCTACGTAGTGCAAGATACGATTTTTCTAAAATTGACACCCAAAGCTGAAATTTGGCAATTTCTTAGAAAATGAGATTTTGGAAACTTGCCTTCTTTTCTCGATATCGATTGAACATTTTGAACTCGATTTCATGAAAAATGTTAGTCTCTCTCTTTAGACTTTCAAACTTTACTCTTGAGCCTCGATTATTAATAATTAAGGCCCAATTTATGAATTCCCCTTAGATTGTACAACCTTCTTCGATAAGTAGGAGTTCTAAGTGATAGTGTATAATAGTTAATGGTTATTTGCTCAGGCGCTCAAGGGGACCTTCAAGAGGAACTCGAAGTGGACGCCTAGACACTTGTTTGAGTATTTACTCTCTTGTTGCAATAGGTGAGTGTTCCATATAGGAATACGTAATTGGAATAAGTCTATGACATGCTTAATCCATGGTCATTAAGTATTTACCACACTCATGCACATTTGAATAATGTATACTTGAATTACTCGACATGAAACACCTGAAGTAGGTATATTTGAACTATTCGATATGAAATGCTTAAAGAGCATACTTATGTGATTACTTGAAATACTAGATATGAAATGTTTGGAGAGCATATTTACATGATGTGTTTAAATGATTAATTATGCTATGGAAGCATAAGTCGGTTGGAGTAAATCTCCTCGACTCTTACGTGGTGAAAGTGAAAAACGGCCAATGGCGGCCTATTGAAATGACATATGTCTACCAATTAACCGTAATTACTACCGTTAACCGTTTACCGTTTACCGTTAACCGTGTTTACTTACCGTTTTCTAATCTATTTGGTTACTTGCTTACTTGGTTATCTGCTTACGTGATCACCAACTTACTTGGTTACTTGACCACCTGATTACTTGATTATCATGAATCACATGTTATATGAAGCTGTCCATCATTATTAGGCGAGTGTGTACTTTACCTCACTCGACCTACTCAAATGATGAATTTTACCTTTTGTCGAATTACTTGGTTACCTGTGCATGTTGTAAGCTCTAAGCTGAACTTGGGCCCTGCCCTTGGTTACTGACCTACTCGAGCCAGGACTGGGCTCGGTCGGGTAGGTTGGAACCCTGGGCCACCGTTTCGGTATACTCGAGTATTACCACTGGAGGGATAAGGCGATGGCCAGACTGTACCGTGGGGATCGGAAGTCATAAAGTGCAGATGACCGACAGAGTTCCACTGGAACACCGTATCCTACCGTATATGTTTACCTTGTATCATGATAATTGTTTCATGCTAAAATGTCAACATGAAATCCTGAGCCATGCCTGTGATATGCTCCCTACCTGTTACCTGTCCAATGTACTCATATCATGATACCTGTTTCATGTTAATGCTCCATACCTGTAACATGCTTAATTACTCGCACCTGTAATAAGCTCCAATCACTCATGAACTATACATGCCAATGTCTTGAACCATGATAACTGTCTCATGATAAATGTTTCATACCATGATACATGTCTCAAATTACCCGTACAATGATTATCACTTCATGGTAACATGCCATTGTGTAACCTTGAACCATGCATATGATATGCCCAACCTACTTGATTTATTTGAACTGTTAGAGTGTATTGGAACCTCACTGGGCTGTGTAGCTCATCCCACGTTGTGGTTTTCTTTTACAGGGTTCGAGACCAAGGGTGCTCGTGAGTAGTACTAGATTGTTTTCTTTTGAAAACTTTAAGTTATATTATAACGGATGGCTATTGTACCCTTTTCCGTTGGGTTGTATTTAAGCTTGGAAGCTGCATAATTGTAAGTGTGAGATATTTGGAGTACTTTAATTATGTATTGAAGTTACTTAAAGTATTTCGAGCTTTTGAATGATGGATTGTAGTGAGTCCTGGCGAGAGCTGGGCAGGCGTCCCGCGGATACCCTTTGGTTCGCCTTAGGGAGAAGTGGGGGCGTTACACTCTCACCAATCTGTGAGAAGCTTCACCAGACTAAGTTTAGAGCGAGGGATTTGATGAAAGATTTGAAATCTTTGTAAATCCCTTTAGATTGTATAGATGACTTGGAAGGGTACTTGGATTTATAATCGAATAATTATTTAATATTCAAGTGTATATAAATAATTTGTAGATTAACAACTCCAATACCTCCCACTTAATTCAAACTATGTAGAGAGATTTTATAAGATTTTAAACCCTTCGTTAAAATCTCTCAATCCAAATCCAGCTTGATTTTGGTAAAACAAAAATTCAAAGCTAATAGATTTATGTCTTATAACACGTGATTCGTAGGTGCCTACATGTAAGATAAAGAATGATTCCTTGCTTCTTGGCTTCTTTGCTAAACACAAAATGCTAGGTGCTTTGCAACTTAGATTTTTAAAAAAAAAATGATAGAGAAGCATTCTTTAATCCAAGGATTGATTTATCAGAATTTTGACCAACATTTGCAGCGATCCACATTCATGACAACCATGCATAGAGTGCATACAGCAACTAGTATTTTCCAATTATAAGGGACAAATTAAGTAGTTCACGTTGACTTGCAAATCCCACCACTTCTTTGTGGTGTACATTTCAGAAAAGGAGGAAACTATGCAATGAGCACATGCCGCCGATATTCACCAAGAGCCCAAGTAGGGAATATATTTCGATAAGACGAATAGTGCAAAGTGCAATTCTTCATGAATATCCCTGTCATTTCCTGCAGGCAAATCTCCAATATGTTGTGGAAAATTAAGAGAAGTGTAACAAAAATGAGAAAGGTCTATAGCTGGTGTTTAAAAATCATAAAAGAAAAAAGGTAAAGAGATTTTTTATTGAAAAAACGTAAAAAGTTGATTGATGTTTACCACACAGAATAAACAGTCATCCAAATTTGAATACTATACAAAAAATAGAAGGAAAAAATCTACAGTACACACCTGCTGAGGAAAGTCACCATCTTCCATTTGGGAACTTCCTAGTAATCTTATTCCACGATTTATTGGAGTTGGGTCAATCTTGGCCTGGTATTAATTTTAACAATAAAGCACAAGTTTATCATATATTATACATGAAATGCTCATACAAGGAGAATCAATAATTGGTGGGGCACCCAAAAAAAAAAAAAAAAAAAATTGGTGGGGCATGAAGAACCCTCTAGACTGGGAAAATTCCACACCTAGGAAAAAGTATGACACCCAAGCAGTGCATGACACGTGTCTCCCAAACTTTGAGGATGTCTGATGGGTCCGGTGAGAAGAGGTAACCGGTTGCATACAATAGGTGGAAATTGGGGCATGACATTGCACGGTTTTGTATGCTTTTATTTTCTTAACCTCAAACTTTAAACACATACATATTTTATATTATACATCCAAATTAAGCATAAAATATGTTATTGGAAAGCTTATTTACATATTTCTGGATGGCATATCAATGCAAAAATTTGGTCTTAAAGAAGCGTACTTAACTTGCAATTTGGAAAAAAAATGTTAGATTATTAATTAATTAATATGTGATACTCCCTCCATCCTATTTTTATTATCATGTTTTCACTTTATTAATGTTCCAAAATAGGAGTTACTATTTTAGATTTAACATATGTTTTTCAATCTTACCACTTTAGAAAGCAACTTTTTAAAATTTCAATACGCATCGATTAAGATAATATATATTGAATTCAAAGGATACATTTGTAAATTCACCAATACCACTTCATTTAAACATAATAACTACCATGTCCTCATAAAAAGTTGGATTTCCAAAAAAAACTCTAATATTGGGACGGAGAGAGTAGTTGTGATTTTTTTTAAGTTTATACATGGGGATAATTTCATAAACCTCCCCTGCAATTATGAAAAATCTCAATTTTGACTCATTTTTTACTTAAATTATTTCATGTCATGTTTTGTTCAGGTATGTTTCGTTTCATGTCCACATAGTGTTAGGAATTGTCATCCCTACCTTTGGGCTAATGGCAATTTGGGTTGTAACCAAAAGAGAACCCAAAAAAAAGGGCTGTAACAACTGGAAATGACCCTTTCATATACCCCCAACATAAATTAATCTTTCATATACCCAAATTTTTATTTTTTTTTACTGACAGGTCTGGATGAATAACAGAAACTAATATGCAATTGCCAATCGTATTATTACTTAGAATAGGATTTTTCTTTCTCTAACTAACGAAGAAGCCAGCGTTCGACACCGGTCTCTCTGCCCCTGCTAATTGATTTGGTCCTTGCCCTTGCGGATCTAACTATCTAAAATATTTCAGGTGCCTTTTGATTTTCCAATTAGCTTGTAGCAAATTTTTTACTTATCAAGATGTTAAAGTTGTTATTTTCTAGCATTTCTATTATTCCTATACCAATCAAAGATTTTTATTTTATCTTGTAGTTCTGAGTTGCAGTTTCCAAGTGTCTGACAGACTGACACCCTTTTGAGTCTTTAATGCAAAGATTTGCTTCTCATCTTAGTAGTACTTTTTCTCCAATGGGACTCTCACTAACCTGTCCAGCAGCAACGAGACCCAACAGTGCCCATGAAGTTTGTACCAGATTCGATCTATTTCCTTCCAGATTGGTGTAAACCTGTTACAAATGAAATACTGAATCACTTCAGTAATTAAAGAAAAACAACTTCATATTGAATTATGTTTCTCAATAACGATGCATTGCTTAGGGTACGAGGCAGGAAAGGCTGGAAGTAAAAGGAAAATTGGAAAATCTTCCAACCTCGTTTGAGCAAGAAAGATAACTCTCTCCCCATCCACCATCAGGTAATTGCTTTGATAGCAGAAATTTACATGCCTTGCGAAGTGCGGAAGAGTTGTCATAGTCCCTGCCACAAGCAACCAACGCTTCCACTGCAAACCAAGTCCCATAGGTGTAACAAATTCCCCAACGACCATACCTGCAAGTGTGAAGAAAGCAAAATTTTTGTCATCTCTATGTATTTGCTATTCTTCAAAGAATTTATGCAGGTCGACAATCTGTATGTGTGTGTGTGTGAAAACGAACCATGAACCGTCATCTTCTTGTTCATTTTCAATATAATCTATGGCTCTGGAGATGCAACTTTCAACTTCAGCTTTTCTGTGTCCAGGATACAATTTCTTAAAGAGTGATAGTGCTTGAATTGCTGAAGACGTGCATTCCACATACCTGGCACAAGTTTCAGTCAAGTAGATTTTCGTAACAAAGAGAACTTTTTATACTCTTGTAAACATACTTCTGCAATGAGAAGGGAAGAGATCAAGAGAAATCTTACTCTCGCTCGATAAGAACATCCTCAAGAAAGTCAGTAGGATTGAACTTCTGAAAGGAATTATTCCAATTGGACTAGAGTAAGGACAAAGTTGAGGTAATGGCAAACTAATCTCAAACATCAATAAGGATAACAAATTATTGAAGTTTCAAGTATGAAGATGTAACTATGTTAAGGACCATAACAGAACTAGTATTTACAGTTACCTCCATCCAACGATATGCTCTCTCCGGCTCCCAGGCTGGAAAGCCACCATTTTTACTCTGTGGATAAATTGAGATGAAATCAGGATGTTATTCTTGTGTAATGGAGAAGATGAACTAACCTTCAAAACTATATCTACACCAATCATAATTGAGTTTGACCAATACTTAATTAAGGGACCAGGGAGTCTGATAGATACTACTAAGATAATACAAGTTCAGGAATGTTTTGCCTAGCCTGCATACCTGTAGAGACAAAATAGCATTCACAGCGTCATATGCATGCGCTGTTTCAAGCTTTTCCCCCACAAGTTCTGGTGGCAATTGGCCTAAAAGAAGTGCAGCCTATAATAGAAAAAGGAAGAAATTTTGAATGGTTAACGAGACAATACTGATACTGCATCATGACCGGTAATATAACCTTAAACAAATAAATCATAATCAGTACAAAATAGCATTGTAGCTATACCTTTAATCCTTCTGCCGTACAGTCTGATACTTGCCAACCATGATCTTGCATTGAAAATGTCCAACATCCTTTAGAAATGTGCCTATGCATTTTGACAAAATCCCCTGAAGGGTTATCTTGCACCTTGTAGTAGAATAAAATATGGTTCAGTCAGAAGCTACATTCTTGGTTAGCTTGACAGTTGAATGACTTTTGCTTATGTGCTTGTACCTGTGATGCTTTTATGAAGTCATGTGCTTTCTTAAGTGTTGGCCCATATTCTTCAGCGAGGTTACTGGATAAGATTGCCTGAACTGCTAATGCTCCATCCCATGTTTGGCTACCGAAACTCTGCAGAAGTAGTTTACAGATTTAGTCAAGGCAGATTTCATTTAATCTTCAGTACAATGAAGGCAATTACACAAATAGTATCAATTTTCTTGTAGGAAAAGAAAAAAAAAAAAAAAAAAAAAAGGTGAGTGGGGAAGCATGGAGGGAAGGATCTGGAAGTTATCCACTTTAAGAACCTAAAGAAAGAAAATACCATTTGACCTCTCGATTCTATATTTCATTCTCCATCATGGTCATTAAACTGTCACAGTTAGTGGACAATGATCACCTGCATTTTCAGGCCGTCCTCTGCTACCCAAAAGTAATCAGGTATGCGAGCAAGATGGCATTTGAATGCTTCTGAATTTGGATCTTCTACCCAGCAAGCAAGCAGGGAGAGCACCTGCATTGTTTGTTTTACTTTGCTGTTATCACAGCCATATTTATCTTGTGCTGGTGACCCTCAGCGTAGTACTACATCATACACTATTTTATACCTTCACTATACATCCAATGGCAATGTATCTGCTGTTTTTGTCCTCGTACTGAATACGTTCCATTGTCATTTTCAAAGCCTTCTCTCGCAGTATAGAAAATGGCCATCGTGTTAGAATTGGTTCAGCAAAGTGGTAAAGGAATCCCCACAGCATGTCTTGTACTAATGGGTGTCTGTAGTATACATCCTCCTGACAGGCCATAAACCACCAGAATTTTCAACACAAGTAATGTCGAACAATTTCAGATGCAGTCACTTAATGAGAGTAATTCTCTTGAATTATGTTCTGTATATTCATAAGAATCATTTCTACAGTAGATTCAGAATAAATCTTAACCAAAAAGGGAAAAATAAAGGTGATATGGAATCCGGATTTAAAAAATTCCGAGTGTGAGAGTGTTTATGAATAACGCGTAAATGACCAAACATATATAGATATGGGGGACTCAAACATATTCACACTGTTGTTATTTTCCTATTTTAAACAATTTGTGTTTACGTTAATTCACGTCAAAAACTGGATTTTTACTCAGTGAATCAAAAATCCTTTAAAATTTGATTACAAGTATAGCTTTTTGTCTTGCTTGAACTGACAATCTTAGAAACAAGTGTTGAACATTAAATTTTCAGAGGCTTACGTTCTTGTGCATGTCTTGAAATAGATAGGAATATTGTCCTCTCAATCAACACATAAATTTCAAATCCACAATATTCTGATTTATATGTTATCAGAATCCTTGTTTAAGGCAATTTGAGTTTATATTCTAATGAGAGTAGGCAAGTCCTTCGTACATATAATGTTGTCCTATAACTCAAATTCACTAAGATGAAAAGTTCAAAATATATGCATATTAATGAATCTTGTAATTCTTATTTTAGTTTGGATTACTAAAACCTGTTATCTTGTAATATTCATGACAGTCTTTTTTATTTAATGAAACTCCTATATATAAATTCACAGTGAATTAGATGGGCATAGAAATGGAATTGAAAACGAGGACTATTCCGATTCTAGGTTTAGGAAAACTAAGTGTGCTCCAAAGTTGTTTGGATGTATAAAGAGAAGCAATGACTACAATGATTAAAAAGTATCATTTATGTCTGCCTTTATTTTATTTTATTTTTTGTTACTTTAACAATGAACATAAGACCACTTTACAAAATTAAATAGGGATAATGTCAAAACCTCCCATGAAGTTTTTGACAATTGCAGCCACCTCCCTTGAGATTTGAAAATTTACGGAAACATCCTCTAAAATGTATGTCTTGGCAATAATTGATGATGTAAGAAAAAATATCTAATGAATATCTAATATTACCTCTCTCTGATATGTTAAACAAATTAAATGCTAAAAAGTCAACTATCACCATTATCCGTTAGGTGAAAATTTCAAGTAAGCTTTTTGCAAGAAATTTAAGCAATGTTTTGAAAGCATTCTCTTTTTTTTTTTTTTGTACTTTGGACATGTTTTTTGGTTAAGTAATTTTTTAAAGATACTTATTTTAACAAATGCATCCCTAATTAGTTGGTTGACTTTTTGTAAATTGATTAATAAATCTAGTCAGAAAAATTGGGAATGAAGTACAATGTAATAGATTAGATAACGATAGAATTTTAGAATCAAGAAATATTACCAAAAAAGAATTTTCATTTTTCTCTTTTAAAATCATTTCCACTTAAAATTTGTAAAGTTTGTGAAAGCTATCATAGTCTTTTCGTGGCATGAAAGGAAGATAAATGTAATCTTTCAAACTTTAGGAGAGATGGCTACAATTGTTAAAAACTTCAGGGGAGGTTTCTAAAATTATCCCAATTAAATATGAGATAAAGTGAAGTAACCTTTGCATAGGTATTTCGCGCATCGATCCAATTTATTTGGTGATATGGTTGGGTGTATAGCTCCTCTCTTAGAGAATGTACCAGTGGAGTTATTGCACCGATGACCCTCTTTCCATACAAGTATGACATGGTCATGTAAAACAAGCGGCAATAGCACATCATTTTGGCTGCATGGAAATTAAAAAAAAAAAAAAAAACTAACAATAAGGCAATAATAATTCAGAATGGTTCAAAATGTATTTGCAAGGAACTAAGGGTCTGTTTGTTTGGACTGAAAATCTTTTCCAGAAAATATTTTCTTCAATTTCTGGTGTTTGGCTGCAAAAGAGGCTAGGAAAATTTTTTCTGGTAGAAAATCTTTTACATAACTTGGTATAAAATGACTTCTGAAATTAAGATACAGAAGTTAATTTCCGACAACTATCGCGACTTCTTAGTCTCCTTGGTGCTTGGCTATTGTACTATACCACAGAGATCAGATCAAGAGCAACGTCCCTGCATATGCTTTTGTAAATTCCACAACTTTCCACCTCTTCGAGCTCTCCTCTTTCTTATGTTGCTCCCTACAACAGAAAATGAAGGGAAAACAAATATTTTCCAGGAAAGAATTTTCATTGAAAATGTTTTCTTAGGGAAAATATTCTACAAACAGACCCTAAATGGCAAAATTGATGAACATGTGACGTTAAAGATTTACAACTATTTAAGTCTAGGATAGATCATTGAGAAAAGAACCGGGATGAACTGGAAAGAATTCAGGAAGCAACCAGAGCTCTGGAGGGATTGGATTCAAGCCTTCCCAGTCATATACTCCAAGAACCTGTTGGATATTTCAGTGAATGTCCTCGTTAAGTAAGTACACGGTTAAGATGTACAGAGTTCCAATACTAAGAAACGTGAGGAACTATGTACAAGAAAACTAATTCATAGTATCAAATCTTCGTCCCACTCTGCGTTTGAAAAAAAATTTCTCATATGAACAAAAAATCAAACCACCAGTAAATTTATGGTGATCATACCGTCAGCCAAAACTTTCCCCATGATAGTGTTCCAACTGCACCACCATGGTCAAGGATCCATCTGCGACCTCTGGCCATGGCTTTATCTTCCCCATCTTCAGGTCCTTCCCCTAGCAACCTCAACGTAATGTAGCTAAAGGTAGAACCAAATACTGTACTATGGCCCTCTATCTGTAGTCCCCATCCTCCATCTTCGTTCTATCACATTGAAAAGAAATTGATAGTACAAAAGTAAGTCGTAATTATGGTTTTCAGAAATATGCCAAATTTTTTCTGAATATTTCAACAAGGAAAAAAACAATCCTTTCAAGACCTGATGGTTGTACAAGTAACGAACAATCTCTTTCTGATGTTCTGGTGAAAGAACTGTATTGAGTGCTCCTGTGATATATAAGCCCATAACCTGTGTACAATTAAGGCAGACGCTTAACTATGAGTCATTTGCTTTCTTGAAAAGTTAGACCATTTAGGGGCAGACATACTAGTGGAGGTGAGAAAAATAGAGGACCAGCAGATTCAGCTGGCCAGTGCCCATCATGCGCCTGGATAGTTGAGTAGAAGCCGATCGCTCTCCTTAGAGTAGTAGTCACGGCCTCCTCCGTTAACACCTGAGTCTCTTTGAAATTAATAGCTGGTGGAATTGGAGGACCACCAGAATTCTCCTTTCTTAGCTGCGTTGGATTATCATAGGGGATTAAACAAGATAATATATCTGGTAATGAGAGATTGAGTAACTGATTACTGTTAGTGCCAGAGAATGAGAGCCATGACAGCATTGTTCTACCTGCAAGCGCATCAGGAGGTCAGCACTTTGCTTCCTCCGAAACCTGTTAGTCTTGAACTCCTTCCGCATTCTTTCAACTTCAGCTCTCTCTTCGGTAGTTCCAGCTTCAGGATCGAACTCCCAGTATTGTCTTCCAATGTAGTTGTTGGTGCTTGTTAGCCAGGGTGCATTGCCTTCAGCAATCTTCAACTTCCACATTTCGCCTCGAGCACTTTGACTGACTTACACTATCTTCAGCGACAAAGCCTGCGAAAAGCTAATCGATGGAATCTGTCTAAATTTGTCTAACAATATATCTATTGGATAACACTACAGTCGCGATCGTTACCATAATTGGTGCAACCAATCAATAGTGGTCTCCGTATCCATTAAAATATTGGTACAACCGATCAATAGTGGTCCCCATATTCAAAATTGATATCTTTAGCGACAACCCCTCTACTTCTACCAATTTATGAAAACTTAAAAGACAAAAAAGTGGAGTACACTGTTTAACAAGCAAAAGCTTAGTGCTGCATGTTATACAAAAATTTGATCGCTTTCTGCATTGTTGTCATTATTATCATCATCATAATTATTATAAATCATTATTCTATTTAAAGTCTAATAAAACCATAGGTTGCTAGACTTGGACATATATAGCTTTAGCTCCATAAGCATGCATAATTCCAAATTAATCCCAATTTTATCATTTCAAATAAGTTTACGTACGGTACAACATTGAAATGACAAATTATCAGCAAAGGTTTCATTTGCATATACTGCTATGCAAACTGAATATTTCAACTAACTGGTTATTTTCCCACATGGATGATTGATAGCTTTAGCTCCATAAGTTTGGCATTTGTTTCAATCAGTCTGGATAGAATGTCTATGAATAAATTATTTTGTGAGCCCTTCTTTCATGTCAAGCTTATGGTGCTGCGATGAAATGAATTAAAACGAACAGTACAGGCTTTATTTGCACATTTGAGAATATTTCAGCCAGCTAGTTTGGCAGATTCGAGATTTATAGCTTTAGCTCCATGCTTAGTAGTTTGTGGTACTGCATTAAGTGAAATATTGATTGACGAATTCCTGCAAGTATACAGGGTCGATCATAGTATAAAATCATCTGAAGTATTCCAGGGGTCGAACCCTCAAGGGCGAATTGATTTTCTATCTTAATTAATCAAACACAAGAGAATTAAATTGCAGAGAATTTGGATTATTAATGAAGATCTAGTAGTTAATCTAATTAAACAAGAATTGAGTGAGAAAACAATAGTTATACGAGTCTAGGGTTTAGGTTTTAATCCAGAGTTTTGAATAAATTTTTCAATTATTTTCTTGCCAAGTTATGAACACTTCACACAATTATGGTATAGAATATCATCTTTTGATACATCTAAAGTGTACTTGATTAAATTTTATGTCTTTCTCAAGGTCACAAAAGTTTAATTAAACCCTTTAAGAGTTTTGATGATATAAGTGCGTTATACAAATTCTAACCTACTTTCGTAATTAGGCTAAGTACGTTTATTTATCTAGCACATGATTGTATCACCTTTCTCAATTCAATACAAACCTAAATATCACGTTCATGGTGATTAGGGATAAATCATAGCAAAAGACAAGAATTGTAATTGGAAGATTAAATCAAATCTCCTTCATAAACCCTAACCCTAGCAAAAGTTTAGTTCAACGTGATGAACAAATTAAAACACAATTCAAGAAGTAATACAAAGGAAAATAGCTTGGAAAAGAAAACTTCTAAGTGGTTTACTCCAACTTCTCCCTTGCACTCCTTGGTTCTATTCTCGCACAATTGATCTTGATTTTCAAGAAAAAACTGTGTGAAAAGATAAGATAACATGTTGCCCTAAGCCAAACTAATGTCTTTTTTCCCTTCTATAAACGTCCCAGGTATCTCCTATTTATAACTACTAAAAGTTGCAAGTGAATTCGTGTTGGAATAGGTTTCTTGAAGTTGTTGGAAAAATCGCGCGCTCAATAGTCCGACGAAGATAGGCGACAACATAGACTGACGCTGGTGTTTTTTCTGATTTCATTCCTCCACTTGACCAGAACAACACCGGCGAAAACACCGGTCCAAAGACTGGTGCCGATCTTCGTGCCACAATCTTCAATTCGCTTCTTTTCTCCGTGGTTCCTAATCAAACACCTTTTTTCCTACAACATGAAAATAACACCAAATTAGACAGTTCAATGACCAATTTAGGTGCAAAAACATACAATTATTACATCATAAGACCATCCATTTAAGCCACAATTTGCACCTTATCAAATATATAATAAATAATTGTGTACGCCCCTCTGGCGTGTCCTGTTTATGGCACTGAATTAAAACGGAATAAGCCAATACCACAAGGTTGCAAGACTTGGAGATTTATAGCTTTATCTCCATAGGGATGCAGTGGCTCCAATTAATCCCTACCTTATGGTTACATATAACTTAAATGGTGCAACTTTGAAATGAAAAACCATTGACATAGGTTTTATTTGCGTACGCTGATATGCATACTCAATGTTTCAGTTAACTATTTATTTTGCTTGATGGGAGATAGATATATAACTTTAGCTTCATAAGTGTTGGCGCCATTTTCAAACAGTCCTCATAAAATGGCTTGAAATAAATTATTTAGTGAGTCCTTCTTTCAGTCCCTATAGAACGGTCTGCAATTAATTATTCCGTGAGCCTTCTTTCATGTCAAACTTATGGTACTCCAATTAAATGAATTATCACCAATAGTATAGATTTTATTTGCGCTCTCACGGGATAGCTCGAGCGATCCGCTCCCCCTCTTTAGGGTATGGCGACCTTCCTGACAACCAGGGTTCGAGTCCCACTGTTAACGCGTTCGGGGGATGGGGCCTCTCTACCCGAGTCGGAGTGGGAGTAGTCGGGCGCCGTAAGAATTGACCCGAACACCCACTTCGTCAGGAAAAAAAAAAGTATAGATTTTATTTGCATACTTGAAAATATTTCATCTAGCTAGTTTGGCAGATTTGAGATAATAGCTTTAGCTCCGTATGTGATGGTTTGAATGAAATAAGTAATTGATGGTTCTTTTGCCAGGACACTGCACATAGTTTTTTTTTTTTTTTTTTTTTTTTTTTGTAACATACTACTCATTGTTTGAGTACAAGACGAGAAAATCATAACAAATAATGTTAAGGATTCTTTCCTCTTGTTTCACAAGACTTGTATCCGTCTTTACTATTTCAATCTAAAAAAGTAAGATTTTTCTTTCACATTTATGAAAGGAAGGAAATTATAACTAATTTCCAAGGGCGATTAATCAACAAGCATAAGATGGTCAAAGTTTTTATTAGTTTCAAGAGTAACTTCATATTTCATTTGTCATCATTCTTATTTGTCTTGAACCTATCAAAAAATTTGGTTAAAGTTACATAGAAAATTGGGTGCATGCTTCTGTAGTCAACAGGAAATGATGGTAGGGTTTAACAATTTCCTGGTCATGCTTGCTCTGTCAACTATGATACTCTTTGTCAATGAGTCTTCTATGGTGCAGGACTAATGCATTCCATAGAAATCACAATATAGACCATGTCAAAGCCTTCAACATCGTATTAAAACATGACTAAATTACATAACCACCATAACAAAGGCAAATAATAATTATTCCTCTATCCTCACCAAACAATTAAGATCATTGAGCAGTATTTTCCACTGCATAAAAATTGAAAATTTTTCATTTCAGGAATCGAATTCCACCTTAGATGGTCAATTCAGATATCTTATTTCAAGTTTTTGCTAATTGTTTGATAATCAGTTAATAACTCTCAAAACATGCAAGATTGGGAAGACATGGAAACCTCATTGCCATAACCAAATTGACTGTAGTCAGTAGTAGAGTCATATTACCGTCCACAGACCAAAAATTATATGCAATTCTTGAGTATGGCTTTCTTCCAGGGAACAATCCAGGGCCGAAATCTCTCTATTTGAACTTTGTCTGGTAAAGATTGAAACATTACAATGCAGAATTTGGTTGTACTCAAACAAAATCCTGTTTGCATGTCCTGCATCATACTTCCAATAATAAGTGCCTTTTCTACTTCTTTCATGTGCTCATTTAATAAAACCCACAGTGGACACTCCCTCAATTTAAAAAAAAAAAAAAAAAATCGTGCAGCTAACAAAACATTTATGAGAACTTATCATGTAGAGTAGACGTAGGAATATCGAGGAGGTCATGGTCTAATGGTTTAATTTGATATTTTAGAAATTAAAGGTTCTGAGTACAAATTCCCCTACTCACCTTGGTGTTTCTTAAGTCTTACCCCTCTACTACTGAATTTTTTTTTTAAGTGTAGGATAAGGAGTAGATTAGAATTTATCCTATAAAAAATTTAAAAAAAATTATCAGAACAAAAAATAAAATTAGGCACTAAGTTAAAAGTTAGCCACATTAGCCAAAAACGCAAAAATAAAAAATAAAATGCACCTAACGAAATGCGTCTGCCATGGATGACTGCAATGAAGTTTCCTAATGCATGCATATTATTCAAGTGAGTGCGAGTTTTGTAATTTTAACCACGCTACAGCATAATAATATACATGGCGGAACGAGTAACAACACATTCGCTCAATTACTGTTACATGCATCTACTTAGAGAGCCCAAAGGTGAAAGTTCATATGCACTTCTGGCATGTCAATTTCAGTCCATAGCTTCTTTTCGTTTGTTTTTTTTTTTTTTTTTTTGGTTACTTTTTTGGCCATAGGAACCAAATGACCGTGGATATAAGTTCCCTTTCAATTCCCACCCAGAGTGCATTATTGAAATGGCCCAGTAAGTTCATTGTTGCATTAGAATGTTGGTGCGTAGACTTGGTCAATCTGAGATAAGAAAGAGAAACACACGGGGTAGACTGACAAAGGAGAGGGACATCCTTTGTTTTGGTCATTATGCAAATGCTCTGCTTTAGTCATGTCTTTTACACCTTTTATAGTCTGCTTTTTTTTCTTTTTATTCCTTTTTAATCAAATCCTCTCTTACAAGTCTGTCTACTAGCGAGAAGAAAGCAGAAAAAGTTACCAAACAACTTGTGTAATTATTTTTCAATGCCAACCCAACTGATAAATGTAAGCTGTAATTTTTGGGGTTAGATGCTGAGAAATTGAATTCCAGCTCCCCTTTATGTCTTTTCTCTTTCTTGATGGAATTGAATTCTATCTTAGACGGTGAGTTCGCATTCCTGTGATCTTTTGTAGATATTCAAGAACATTGAAAATCATCCCACAACTTTTTGCACAAGAAATCATCTCACAAATTTTTGTTAATTGTTTGATAGTCAGTTAATAACTCTCAAACAATACAAGATTGAGGAGACATCAAGCCTCACTACCATAACCAAATTGAATATAGTCACTCGTATACTTGCATTGAGCCAACGACCTATAGACCAAAAGTTATGTGCAATTCCTGAGGATGGCTTTTGTGTCGAGTAGAAGGTGTGCTGATGAAGTTTTGATAGTTAAAGGTTGAAATTTAAAAAATTAAAGGTGCTGATTTCAAATCCCTCACCTCCTTCCTTGTTTTAGAATTTCCACTCCTCTCTTATTAGGAAAAATTAAAAAGCAAAAGTGAAAGTAGGAGTCGGTATAAATTAAACTTATCGTGTTTAAAATATGATAAAAAAAAATTCATCAGAACGTGTGCTTTACCCTTTATCTCTTTCAAAATCTCTGCTCAATGAGATATTAGGGATAAAGTTAAAAGTTAGTCAAATTAATCTAAAAAATCTAAAATGCATCAAACAAAATGTGTCTGGCCATCTACCATGGATGACTATATGGTTGTCGGTTGCTTTTCAATCCCACCCGCACTGAATTTTTATTTTATTTTATTTTTTTTTTGTCAAAACCCACACTGAATTATTGAAATGGCCTGGTAAGTTCATTATTGCTTCAGACTTGTGAGCATAGCATTGGCCACCACAAAAATCAAAATAGAAAGACGCATGGATAGATTCAGTCATCCCTTGTCTAGTCAAAGTCTTTCACACTTTTCCTTGCTCAGCTTAGTTGTTTTTTCATACGAGTCTGTAGACTCGTGAAAAGAGGCAAAAATTTTGGTAGATCAGATTTATGACTCTATCTGTGTATTAAGTGGTTTAAAATTTATCATATCATCTTATTAACTCAAGCATTATATGCACGACGAAGAAGATATGGCAAAATTTAGACCAAACTTTTTCCTGAGCAAAGAAAGCTACCAAACACTCAATGGGTGAAATTCTATACCAATGCTAGTCCAAACAGTAAATGTAAGCTGTAATTTTTCAAGGTTAGACTAAAAACACAAAAATAAAAAAAGCCTAAAAACAAAAACAAAAAACAAAAGACGCGTCTACCATGGATGACCGTGGAAATGGTTGTAAGGTCCATTTCAATCCACCAGAGTGAATTATTGAAATGGCCCAGTGAATTCAGTATTGCTTCAGACTTCTGAGCACTGCCTCAATCAATCTGACATAATGGCAATCCAGTGCAAGTACCGGCCACCGCAAGATAGAAATACACATGGATCGTACAGGTTTGTCTACTTACGAAAAAGAAAATAGATAAAGGTGCCAACAACAAATGCGTGTAATTCTTTTTCAATGCTAGCTTAATTAGTAAATGCAAGCTGTAATTTTTTCAGGGTTAGATGCTGAGAAATTGAATTCCAGCTACCTTTTTTTCTTTTTCTTTTTCTCGATGAAATTGAATTCCATCTTTGACCGTCAATTCACATGCCTTGTTCTTTTATAGACATTCAGAAACATTAAAAATCATCCTGTATTGCTTAAGAATTTGGGAATTAATTAGTACATATTACTTATTATCTCTTTCATATGGATTTTCTAGCTTTAAGAAGCTAAATGTGCTAGTACACTTTTCTAAAGCATTGTGAGCATAGGAACTTCCAAAGTAATACGAAACATTTGCTGACTGTGAATTTTAGAAGTTTTTTTCATGTAAATCATGTGCATGGTGAATATTACGAATTACTCCCTCCGTCCCATTTTAATAGTCATGTTTTCTTTTTTCGTCCATCCCAAATTATAATCCACTTTCCAATTAAAAAATGTAATTGTCTTTTAATTTCTCTAACATATCCTTATTTAATGTAAGTTGTTATTATTATAAACTACCTTATTTAATATAGATTGTTAATATTGAATATAACATACCCCATTTAATGTATTTAGATTTTTCAAAACATATCAATATATGAAAAATCAACTTTATTTAATGTAAGGGTATTTTAGAAAAATAGTAATCTAAAATTGTTTTTTCAACAAAATTAACTATTTTTTTAAACTGTGTGAAAAAAAATTAAAATTATCAAAATGGAACAGAGGGAGTAGTATTGTTTTCCCCTCTGATAGGGTGTTAATTGTTAGTCATTTTCTTGTTGACTTCCCTCATTATTTGTGCCAAATATTTTGTTAATTGTCGGATTCTATTTATAATTGGCATTTAGCCATAATTGCAGGGGTGGAGTACAAAATTCTGAAAAGTGAAAGATGAGACGTGCAAATATGCAAAGAGTTACAAGTTGACTCCAATTGAAGGACAAAAGTTTCCTATTCTGGTAGTCGTGTGGTGCGTTGGCAGTAGGAAACCAAAAAGGAAGAAGACTCTTTGTAATTAGTCCCTAGAGATTCGGAGAGGACAACCAACTAGAGAGGTTGCCTTGAAAAAGGAAATTCTTTGTTAGGAAGATAGCTTGGTTCTTTTGTCTTTTGTCCCGTTTCTTCGTTTCTTCATTTTTGTTTTTTCCGTTTGTTCTATTAGGACTACTGGAACACAGTTTTATTATTCTTCTTGATTATTAGAGAAAAGGAGATGCCTTTGAAATCGATTGAATTGCATGGAAATTTTCTTATGAGACGTGGCTGAGCTCTTCATATAATCAAGGGTCAACGTGATGACGCAGTTCTGAATATCTGTGAGATCAAATTAGTTTTCATAGGTTCCTTAATTTGTTGATATTTGCACGTTTTCTAATTGAATTTCTGTGAGATTATTTTGTTAATTGGATGTCAAAGGTCCGATATTCAAGGTGACTTGTTAATCTCCTGCCAAATTGATCAATTAAATCCGTACTTGTTTAATCGATTAATATCAGTGGCAACTAGTGCTTATATACACCAGGAGAACGTACGATCTGATCTAAATAACTCTTGTAGCGTGTTATTGATTAGGGTTAGGCTTTTCTGATTCTTAATGCAATTAGGAAATTAACTCCTACGATCGTACCTAGGGGTGTTTCTTGGTTAGGGGTAATTAATGGTCATACCTTGGTTATCAATAAACTAAGGAAAGGCTGATCGTCAAAACTCGTCGGCAACTATAACTAACCTATTGATAAATTAAGTAAATCCCCCTTGCATCGATGATCGGATGAGCGGACTGTGTCTGAGAAATTGTATCCTTAGCTAAACTTTGTCTATTATTGATTTAATTCCTGTCTACATTCGTATTAGTTAATTGTTTGTTTTTTGTTGAATTGTTTAATTGTTCTTATCTTTATTCCAATAAAAACCCCCGCATCCCGAACTTGGAAAGAAACGAATTCTCCCCAATCCCTGAGGATACGACCCTACTTGCCCTGTTTACGAATTAATAATTCCTTGTGAATAAGCAATCACATTCTGGTATATCGGATTAAGTAAATTCTTCGGGAACAGGGTGAATCAAGTAACCCATTGCACACCTAGAGTCCCTGCTCCAGTACTCAGAATTGGGTTTTGATTACTCCGATTGACAACTAGGTTTATTTTTATTATTGTACAGGCATCGACAACCTGTCACCCTCTCGTGGCACGGGAGTATAAAGGGCAATCCTCTACGTTCATGTAGTTGAATATTAATGGTTATAACATGTTTAAATTATATCCATTCATTTAGTTGAATAATTCTTTTGACAAAAAATTATAATTTCATTTATGAAATCTACATTAATACTAGAAAATAAATCAAACGTACCAAATGTACAGTAGATCTGAAGATCTACAGATCCAAGAAATAAATATTAATTATATTCTGAAATTGCAACACATTCCAACTTGACATCAATCACCTCAAACTCAATAAATATCTGTGCATGTTACTTCTAGATCTTTTATTAGACTATTTTAAATTAAACATCTAGTTGAGACCTAACAAAATCTTGAAAGCTATTAAATTAAATAGGGATTTTAACATTTTTAAAACAGGGAAACAAATGACCAGTTTACATTAGCAAATATTTTGCTGCCATTTTGCCAAAACACTGATAACATGTCCAATTGCATGCCCCTTTAGCTTTGTAATTAACTATTTATGAACTAATTTCTTTTTTTTCTTTTTACTTTGTAATCTTTTTTTTTAGTGTGAGTAAGAGGATTTGAATTCAAAATTTCTCACTTACATTCCCTTCCCATGATCCAATAAATTCATCCCTTCCCCCTTCTTGCTCTGTAATCAAGTCTTTGTGGACTAGTTTCATCTTCTTTTGTATTCTTTTCAAGCTAACCTCTACCAAAACCAGAAACCCAAAAAACTTGCTTCACTTCTCTATTTGCAAGCCACCTGGGATACCTCTTATTACGAAGCAAAAGGAAAGTGTTGGATATTTTAATAAAAAATATCACATGTTTATTTTGAATTCAAATACAGTAAGTTGTTAGAAAATTGGCTTAATTTCTTTTAAGCAGGTTTCTTATTTTGTGTAGAAGTAACTAGTTTCCTAATTGGTTTTAGTTACTTGAAGTTGTAGCCAATGAATTTCCTATTTTGTTTAGAATTAGAAGTTATTTCCTATTCTGTACAAGTCTAGAAATTAGAATTGGTTTCTTATTGTTATTTGGATTTTTAGCCAAATAATGTTTCGTATAAATAGGTATCAGAGTTTGGTTGCGAGACTGGGGTGCTCAAAAGTACTTGGATCCCAACAAAGTGAATGGTTGGATCAAAAATTTGGTTATTCAAGTTTGGATTCTGGTTAACTATTGAGATCAAGTGGATTAATAATTGTTACAAATTGAATAATTTAATGGGTGATATCTTTGTTTTAATCGCTTGGCAAGAAGCATTGACGGTGAAGGATGGAAAGTCGAAAAGCATGGAGATACTTAACGGTGAATCTAGACAGGTGATTCAAGAGTCAAGGAAAAAGTGGAGTCCAATGTTAATTTTGGACGTAATCGGTGGAGACTTTCTCACACCTCCAACGGTTGATATTACATCCCGTGGCTTTTAGATCGAGGTTATGTTCTTTGGGTGGTGTGGCACGTGTCCCAAAAAAACAAAGAGATCTAATTTCCGTGCGTCAAAAAACTCTGACAGTTACGAGTTTTTTATTTTAGGTGGAGTCTTGGAAACCACACGTGATGAGACAGTCCTGAGGATGAGAAGAAATATGATGATTTTACCACTTAATTGCCTCAATGATTAGGGTTAGAGCTCACAAAAGGGGATCCCATGTTGCAAGTGGTGGTGAGAAGTCCTGCAAAGGGAAATAGTGAATTGAGCCACCTTCTTACGAGTCAACTAGAGGTTGAACTCCAGGTAACTACACATGTTTATTTGCCGATTGAATCAATTTAGATTGATGCTAGAATCATTGAAAAAACCAATGCCCGAAGTTGAGAGTAGGGAAGCCAAAGTTAATCGGCTTAAGGAATTGTTGGATGGTAAAAAGTATCTACTGGTCTTGGATGATGTTTGGAATAAAGAGTCCGCACTATGGAATGAGTTTATTGGGTCTTTGAGGGGTACTAGCCAAGCCATGAGGAGCTGGATTCTTGTGACCACTCGTGACCAACAAGTGGTAGACATCATGAAAATTTCTTCTCATCAAGAGTATTCATTGAAAGAATTATTAGATCATCAATGTTGGCTGATTCTCAAAGAAAATGCATTTGGCACTAGGCAAGTGCCAAATAGGCTGCAAGATATAGGGTTCAAGATTGCGCAAAAATGTCGAGGCTTACCATTAGCTGCAAGCGTTCTCGGTGGCATGCTGTGCGACAAGGGAATAGATGAATGACAAACTTTAGAGAGTAGGCTTCAAAGTTTAGGTGTAGGTGAAAATACTGCCGTTGATAAAATTTTGAAGTTGAGCTTTGATCATCTTCCATATCCAACTCTTCAAAAGTGTCTTGCATATTGTTCAATTTTTCCTAAGGATTTTGAAATGGAAAGGAATCAACTGATCCAACTTTGGGCGGCAGAAGGATTTCTTCATTCAAATCAAATAAACAATATGTGTATGGAGGAGGTTGGTAACATGTATTTTACCATTTTGTTGGATAGTAACTTGTTTCAAGATGCAGAGAAGGATGAGAATGGAAATGTTTTGAATTGCAAAATGCATGATCTTGTGCATGATATGGTGCAATCCATTTCCAGTTCTAAAACTTTAAGGTTGACAGAGTCTGGAAGTGATGATAAGGAGACGTTTCCCATTCAGTATCTTGCACTAGAGAGAAGTGAAAAAGAAATGCCATTTCCTCCCTCTGAAAGGTTCAAGTGTATTACAACATTTTTTTTGTTGGAAGACAGATCACTTAATGATAGAGAAATATCATTTTTTATGTTGCGAGTTTTGACCTTAAGGTCATCAAGTGTCAAGGAGCTTCCTAAATCAATTGGCAAGGTAACTCATTTGCGATACCTTGATTTATCAAGAACTTCAATCAAAACAAAGCCAGACTCTCTTTGTCGACTTTATAATTTGCAGACATTAAGAGTTGGATATTGCAAATCAATGACAAAGTTTCCACACAATTTCAAGAATTTGGTGAATTTGAGGCACTTTGAACTACAAAATTGCACAAAGTGCAAAGAGTTACCAACTGTTGGACACATGCCCTCCCTCAGATCTCTTCATTTGGAAGGACTTGATCGCATAACAAAGCATAGGGCCTTCTTTTTGTGGAGAATTAGCCCTGCATAGTGGCACTAGCGATCAAAGTCCCCTAAAATTGTTTCCAAAACTTGGATATTTCATTGTAAAAGGCATGCTAAATTTAACTGAATGGACGAAAGCAATCATCCATGATAGAACAGTGGTGGGTTTTCCTATCCTTGAGATGATGAAGATTGATAACTCCCCTCAATTAGCCACTTTTCCAACTCATTTTCCAAGTCTCAAGAAATTACACATCTATCGGACCAAGAATGGATCAGCAGTAATGGCATATATTTGTAGCGGAGTTAGCACTCTCACTAGTCTTCACATTGAGTATGTGAATGGGCTCATCAAACTACCAATTATGTTATTTCAAAACAATCCAAATCTTGCATGTCTTCATTTAAATTCTTCTCATGATTTGACCAAATTCTTGGATTTTACATTTGATCTTCATCAAACTTTAGAAGGTCCAGATTCCCAAACAATACTTGAGCTGAGCCAACCACACACTTGTATTGACAATAATGCTACTCAACGTTTGGTTGGTCTTGAGTCCCTAGAGAAATTAGCCGTTTGTGGCTGCAATTCACTCAAGTCGATTTCAATCCCCAAGGGATATAAATACCTCAGTGCCTTACGAGAATTAGAAATTTGCTGGTGCAATGGGTTGACCCACTTGTCCCTCCCCCAGATATCTGGGCTAATTTCTCAGAATATATCCCAAAAAAAAAAGTCGGTGAAATGTATGTCTGACAAGGGTTATGTACAAAATTATACCTACCGTGCTGACTGGGCACGGCAGGAAATAGTTTTTTTTTAATCGCTGTAGGGTAGCAGTGGCTACAAATTTTTTTTAGAAAAAGTCAGCCGCCACCGACAATTAGAAAAAGTTGTCAGTCGCTACCGTGCTGACTCAGCACGGTAGCAACTGACAACTATGCACTGTCTCGGCCGCTACTAAGGGCTAGAATCCGTAATTTTAGACCAAGGGCTTGCACATGGAATGGCCCACTTAGCATCAGCCAATGTGCCCTACCTTCCCCTGGCAACTAGTGGACCTCTCCAGCATATAGTCAACTTAGCTTTGCCAAACTAGGACAGATGAATTGGATCAGACAAAAATACATGACCTATGACTACTGCAAAGATACCAAGCGATTCAATGGACTAATGCCAGCTGAGTTTTTGTAGGCACAGTATTAGAAATGAGGATCAATACTTAGCAGAATAACCACCCTCAGTTTATGGGGTAATTTGACAATAAATCACACATGTATTCCTGTTTAATTTTCTTGATTTTAATTCCCTGGAGATATTCCACATGTTTAAATTATTATTTTGATGCAAATTTGGATTTTAATTGGTTTCAGAATGTATTTTTCCAGTTTTTTCCTTTCCAAGTTGCAGATCACAATTTCTTTATTTTTTGAAAAATGATTGTCCATTTTCTTCATGTTTTCCGAAGTTCAAGAGCTATGTTTTGTGCTTTAAGGGTCGAATTTCACTTACCATTAAATAGACTCATACCACCAGCCAGAAACAAGAGAAGAAAAATGCCTTTTAATTCATGGTCCTGAGGTTTTATGTTCCCAAATCAAGGACAGAGTAGAAACCACAAAGTTGGACAGTTATTAGACAAGTTTGCAGTACACAGACAGAGCATAGACAAAATTATATTGAAGGATATAAAATTTTAAGCAACTTTGTAGGTAATCCTGAATCATAGAATGATAAAATTAAGTAGTCACTATTGAGCAACTACAAGTTTGCAACATCAGCAACATCAATGGCAAATCCACCGGCAAGATCAGACTTAAGTACCAGATTACAGATATGACCATTTTTAATTATCTAAATAATTTCAATACCGGTGATTGTTTTAGCCTGTTGTGAACTGTTACTTCAAATATGAAAAATAATGGAAAGCTAATCTTTGACTCATAAAATCTCAAGATTACCAAAGCCGCAAGGCAAATTTGCAACTTTATGCCAAAAAATACATACTGCACTTCGTATGTTGACATGATGCAGAATGATAGTCTAACAAATTCAAATGCACACAGCACATTAAAACCATAGGAAAAGGTTTGATCGCTCAATTCTCCCTTTCCTTCTTTTCCTTTTTTTTTTTGGTTAGTTTCCAATCTTGAGAATACAAAATTTGGAAAGGAAGAAGCTAGAAGGGGATGGGGAAGATGAAAATTGAACCATTCTTCTAAGAGGAGGAACAAAAATCCCTCTGTTTGACCACTTACTTGCCAAAACTATACTACCAAGAACATCAAACTCTTAGTCTGAGAAACAATCCATGGTAGACAAAAAGATCAAGAAGCAAATGCAAAAGGACGGATATAACCCAGTGTTGTTAAAATCGCGATCCGGATTATAGGATCATACGATCTGGATAACCAAAATCGATCTGGATCGCATGTAGAATCGCAAATTGCATTAATCCGCATAGGATCGAGTAGGATCGATAGAATCGTATAGAATGGTACGATTCTACGATCCTACAAATTTTTACTAATTTGTGAAATACGAGACTTCATTTTGCAAGTAAATGAAAACATTTGAGGTGGGGTTGTAATTTGTCAAAGAATTGCAGCCTTTAATTGCAATGTTTTAACAATTTTTGCCACAAAAAGTCAAAAAAGCTCCGATTCTTCTCATCTTCTCCTCTCTGTCGTTTCTTTACTTCTTTATTCTTCAGTCTTCACTTTTCACTTCTTCTCAACCGCTGATCAGAATCCTAGTTTGTCCATCAAACCACCACCGCTGCAGCTCCGGATCAATAAGATGAAATCGCTGCGGCTTCTACCAAGTACCAACAAGCTACAGTTTCAAGGCTTCAAGCCAGATTTTGGCGGCTTCAAGACGAAATCTCCTATTGCCGCCGGATTTTGGCACCTTCAAGATGAAATTCTAGATATCAATAGTAATTAATCAAGCACAAACAAAAGCAAGAGAACAAAAAGAAAGAAAGAAAGAAATGCTATAATGGACGATCAACTCACAATTGTGCCAGATGTTCTTTGCTACATTTTCAGCTCTATGGCTCCAAGAATTGAACATATGAATCACAGATTCACAAGGGTTCTCGCTAGGCTTGACCACAGGTGAGTAAACAACGTAGGGGTGGTGTTGATTGACCCATGAGGCTGCCCTCTGATTGTCTGGATGAGTTGTTGGAGCTGCTGGTTGACCCATGATACGAGTGCCCCACTTGGCCTGATCCTCATCCTAGTTTTTCATGTTTGTTTAAATTTGACAGATGACATTTTAGTAGTTAATTTTGATATTGAAAATCTTGGATTTGGATGTTTGGCTTTTTAGTATTTGTGGAGGTTGATGATTATTTTATATTTGAAATTATGATTGTGTAAACTGTAAAGCATTTAGTTTTAAGACTTGAAATCATGACCGATAACAGGTTTATGTTTTCTTCTTTATTACTTGTCAGATAGTAAGTAAAAAATGCTATATATTTATGAGTAAATTGTTTATTTGATATCTTTTAGGATGTACAAAATGGTATATGAATTTTAAATTCATTTATTTAGTAAATTTAGGAGCTTTTGATGGGATCTTACAATCCTACGATCCGATTCTGTAAAACTAAAATTGATCCACGTAGAATCCCGATTTTACAGACCTTGATATAACCATTTCCGTCAAACGCTGGCACTTTTTTGTTTTTGATGTATGTCCCCTGTCGTGCTGACTGTGCATGATAGGAGACAGGCGGTTTTTAAAAAAAATTTAGGCAGCTGCTACTATGCACAGTCAACATGGCAACAGCTGACCTTTTTCGAAAAAAAAAAATTTGTGACCCAATGATTTAAAAAATTTATTTTGCTGCAGTTATAGTTTGAGAAACACCTTATTAGAGCGTCATTTGGCGGATTTTTTTTTTTTCACGTACATTCTGAGAAATTAGCTAGATATCTGAGTCAGAGTGGAATTCCACTTCTTCGCCCTCTCTTTCGGGTACCTGTCTTCCTCCTCTTCTAGTTCTGCCTATTGAGAAATTGCGAGTACACGAATGCAACAATCTTATCTCCTTTCCAATTGATTTAACCCCAATACCTTCTCTCTCTTTCCTATTCATATCACCTTGTCCCGAATTAACGGACTTGCCCAAGGGGAAGCTTTGTTCTCTTAGAAGCTTGAGAAGCTTAACGATTGGACCATTCTCAGAAACCACAGAGCTGCATTCCTTCCTAAACCTCTTTGATGCTCTCCAACCACCCCACCACTATTTCCCCTCCCTTTCAAGTTTAAGTCTGGATGGATGGCCTCATTGGGAATCTCTGCCTGAGCAACTTCAGCACCTCTCTGCGCTAACACGTTTGCAACTAGGTGGTTTTGGAGTAAAATCATTGCCCGATTGGTTTGGGAAGCTTTCATCACTTGAACATCTTTGGCTCCGTGGATGTGAAAAGTTAGAGAATTTACCCTCTCACCAATCAATGAGAAAACTCACCAAACTAATATGGTTGGAGATTAGCGACTGTCCCCTTCTAATGAGAAGATACAAACCAGAGAGTAGCAGTAACGCACCACCAACCCCAATTCTGAGTGGTCCAAGATGTGCCATATTCCCAAAATTGCAATTGATGGGTGGTTGCCGAAGTAGTGGCCGAACTCCATTTGACATGACATAAATAATGCCAGTTTCCCTAATTACAACTACTAGGAAATCCTCTGTACTACTACACAGTTTTTCAATTAATTTTACTTCTGCTATCCATCTTTATTTCTTTACCCTTAAAATCATTTATTACTATTGACAGGAATAATGTATCGATAATGTTTGTTAATGGAATCTTTAATCGTGCAGCCTAACTTTTGCTATATAACTGTTGCAAACCTATCCTTTCTTGGTCCTCTAAATTTCTACTTTCCAGGTAACCTCTATGTTTATGTGCTTGTGTGTTTTCTTCTATTTTCACGATTCTCATTTATGATCCACTATCCTTTTTACTTCCTCTAGTATTTGTTTGAACTTCATTAACGAAAATTTTTTTTTGCTATCAACATTTATGTTATATGGTGAGAAAGCTAGCTAGCTGCACATCCTTTCCAATACAAATTTCAAAATTTTGCAGTTTTTAATGGGTAGCATACATTTCCCAATTCAGTGCTGTGAATTAGGCTAGTTTTCCAACATATCCACCTTTTATTTTTTTAAAAAAATTCATCTTATTTTCTTTCTACTTTGTTGGAGCACTTAGTACATATGTTATATATTGATCATTTATCTCCATCTGTATTTTTAATTGCATTGTCAATTATTTGGTTTGTTGCTTAATTCAGTTTTGGACTCATATTCAGTAGTGAAAGTTTCAGACTAGCAAAGTTTTGCCTTTTGGTCAAACAAATGACTAGACTGAGAGAAATAATAGCATTACTCAAAATTAACAGGTTTTGAGTATAGCGTTTTTGTATTCAGCCAAGAGTATGCAGTAACTACTTACAATTAGAAATTTTGACATAAGCAATGTGTTTGTCAGATTGTAATGACTGACAACAAAAATAGCCAACTAGCACAATGATATTACTTAAGCTTTAAGAATGTTTTACATAAGAATGACCGTGGAGTAGCTCGGTGAATCATATAATTATAGATACTTGAGCATGTCTTTCTAGTAAAAGATTTGTAGTTCAATGAGCAAAGTGATAATATTTTTGAGCACTGATCAGTGATGCAAAGTATTCCATTCAGATGAGAAATTCCACATATTTGCTGAAACTAAGAGCTTTTTCCTCAAAATGTTAAATTTTTTTCCCTTGTCAAACAATACACTTCATAGAGTAAGCTTAACTCACCATGTTTACACTGAGATTCTGAACTTAGCATGATTGTGAACATGCTTTTGATCCTATGTCACTTTGTTGGAAAAAAATTGCAATAGTACCAAGAGATTGCTAGCCTTTCAAGTAATGAACTTAATCAAGGTCAATATTTCAAGTGATTAGTATAACACACTTGGGCCCTTAATTTGTTCTGAACTTAGCTCAAGGCCATTGAATAGTTTGTTAGAGCTTTTGTTTCTTTTGCTATTTATGCTATAGGAAAAAAATGCTAAAATCTATCTTTCACTACTTAGGAACATGGTGGTCACTATGTTGTGTTGTCTAGCAAAGTATTTGATAATCATCTTACGTTGTCTGTCTGCTTTTATGTTTAATTATTTTTCAATTTATGATCTTTTTCTTTATATGGTAAAAGGTATATTGGAACAAAAGTCTTCAACTATCACGGTTTACTATTATATGGTGATGCAGATAAGTACCTACATATTCTTGAGCATGCAAAAAATGAGGGGCTGTTTGCTTGGCGAGAGCTTTCTAGTTTCAAATTAGATCCATCAGGGCACTCTCAAAAGGAACTCTTTCTTCTTCTTTATATGGTGATGGTTTAGGTACAATTCAGCATTCCCATAATGCTTTTTATTTTCCTATATTCAATTGCTCTGCAGCTTTGATCTAATGGCATCTTTTCTTTTGTTGTAGGCATACCAAGTTTAGTTTTAGAATCCACAATGAAGCATTTGTAAAAACACGTGGAATAGTATAAAAGGCTGATGGTGTAAAAGATTTTTTCGAGGCTTAGACATGCAGCAACAAAGATTATTCGAGCTGGCTACGAGGACTCTCTTGCATGAGGTAACACTTCTCTTTCTGATGAACAATTTATGATTCAGGAAAACGTTATCTAGCTTCAAAGGCAATTAGAAGGAGCAATGAGATGAAATTCTACATAATCACATTCATAAGTATCAGGAATACATCTTTTCAAAACTCACCTTCAGACCCCTCCCCCTAAAGGCACTACTTTCTGTATTCTTCTTGAGTAATATATCCCTAATTTTCTGACATGAATGAAACTGTAAATAGCAACTTTTTCAGTTATTAGCACCTTAAATATGAAGAAATATCAAGAAATAGTGTTGCTCTTTAGATGATTGAATAGTCAAGTAGTGCCTTGAAGCAGTTGCTTGATATGTTATCGAAATAGAGCTATTTGGTGTAATAATAGGCAATTTTCTTTTGATCAACCTTGTTGGTAGTACAATCAATGTGGATGGCATCCTCCTGGTGAAAGAGAGTATCCATGTCTTGTCAGGGGAACTTATTATGCAAAATACTTGGTTAGTTAGTTTTCCGTTGCAAAAATTCAAATTGCTTTCGTAATCATGCTAAAATTACAAAAAAACAAATAAAGAGATAAATAAATAAATAAATAAGAAAAAAATGAACCACCTCAAAGTATTCTAGTTCCTATCTACTAATAAAAACTCAACCTTGAAAATCAGCTTTAAGGATGATATGTAACTTTGTTACATTTAATGACTGCACAAATAACCTGTGAAATTAATAATGTGCATTATCTCCATTAAGTAGCTATGGGGGAAGAAATATCAAGAAAATGCCATTTAATTATCAAGAAATATCATTTGTCTAGATTAGTATTTGTAGTCTCTTGCAAATTTAGTATTTTCAATTATTTAGAGAATTCTTACAAAATTAGTTTTGCGATTTTCAAAGTTGCAATTGTTTAAAAATTTTGGGAAGAATTTGGTACCTGAATGCTACCGTCATTCTGTAATGTTCATGTCCTTTTTCTTTTTATTTGTTAGGGTAAATTACATTTTACCCCCCTGTGGTTTACCCCTTTTTTACATAACCCCCCTATGGTTTCAAAAGCTATACATAACCCCCTCATAGTTTGGATTAAAGTGTCAAAGTAACAGAAATAGTCACTTGTAACGGAACTTTTAAAAATGTCGAAATTACCCTTATAAATACATGACACATTAACCCCCTATGATTTTTATATTTTACCATATAACCCCCTTATAGTTTAATACTTTACCATATAACCCCCTTATGATTTTCAAAATATACACATAACCCCCCTTGGTTAATACATAAATTTCAACCTTACATAAGGGTATTTTTGACATTTTAGGTGATGCCGTTACGAGTGACTATTTCCGTTACTTTGACACTTTAATCCAAACCATAAGGGGGTTATGTATAGCTTTTGAAACCATAGGGGGGTTATGTGAAAAACGCTAAACCACAAGGGGGTAAAGTAGAATTTGCCCTATTTGTTATTCATTGTGCATGTGGTTGTGGACTTTGATTTTGAATTTCAAGAATGCAAGGACCATTCCTATTGAAACAAGTTGTCTTATTAACATATAGTCAAAAGAGCCTTGAGCCTCTTGGAGTTTCGTCGTCCCTTGCAAGCGTATGTCACGTGACTAAATTCTTTTACTCAGCAAGCACTTATTTAGTCAGATCCATTTGGTTGCTGCACTTTGACCGTATGGCTTTTCCCCTTGTTCTAAAAGTCTTCCACGTTGACAGCAGCGCCGCTTCATTTTAGCCTACAAGCATCCTCAGATTCAGGCTCTTGCAACCGATACATAGCTTTCCTTTCTAACCACCACACCCAGATTATCAGGCCACAATCCTTCCGTACCGATCTTTTCGTCACCAACTTTCCAACGTCAAACTTTCCCCCTTTTCTTCTGGTTGTACGACACAGCCGATTCTATTGGGTTTCCTTCCATTACCCCTACTGGTGATTTTTTCCTCGTTTGTTTGTTGTCTTCTCAACATTCATCCTTGGATGGGTTATATAAGTAATTTAGTCTGGATGTAATGAAAAAGCTTAGAGCTGATTTACAGGACAAGCTATTTCCGTACTTGTGTGCCTGCTATCTGAAGTGGTCGCTGATGGCTGGTTTAATTGGAGTGAACGTTCATGTGTCAGAGGTAGCTGTTGCTAATTCAAGCTTTCTTTTGGCTATATGTTAATTATTGAAGCGCTCTTTTGTTCATTCTTTCTTTGTGCTTCCTCTGCCTTTGTTGTTGCTCTTGCTCTCATTATTCTTCAGCCTTCCTCCTTCTTCCGCTATTGGTCTTTCGCTTGTTTTTATTATTGCTCCTTCTAGTGGCTTGCCTGTATCAGATTCTGCTGCTTTCTACTTATATTGCTAGTAATTTACCGGATTTTTCCTTTCCTTCTTTTTATATTGCATATTGTTTCTTGATTTGCTTTTGATTGGCTTTTTATTACTGTTATGTCTACGATTTTTCCACCCTTTGTTGATTTTTCTTATATTCAATGTGTGTTTGTTTTGGTGATACCCTTTTATACTTGATTCTTTCTTTGCCTCTGTTTAGCCTGCTAAATTATGCTTTCCACCATTTAATTTTCCCCCTCCCCCCCCAAAACCAAAAACAAGCAAAAAAAAGTCCTCCCATTCTCACTCTGAAAGCCTTTACCCATAATTCGTCCCCACCAATATATATATGTATATATATATATAAATATACTGTTTTGCCTTTACAAACATGCCATTTGTTTGTATGTGTTCTTAAAAATAAGAGGAAAGACAAAAGATCTTTGTTGATGCTATCTTGTTTTTCGCCCTCCTTTTATTCCTTTTAATAGTTCTTGAATTTTTTTAAAGTCTATGCTTTTGCTATTTATTTGAGAGCTCTTCGTTAATAATTCCTTTGTTTTCTTGTTTGCCAGTGTTAATATAGCATTTTTTATAGTATTTTCAGCCTTTTTAAAATTGATTTTGTCTCAGTCAGTATTTGTTTTTCTACTTGTACTGATGTTTTATTTATTTCTGCTGCTATTTCCTATAGGCCTTTCTTCAGTCACCATTGCAAAGTCGCTACAAGGTATGTTAGTGCTCCGTTTTACAGTCATCTTGGAAAAAAAAATGAAAGCTTGAGAGTAGGAAAGATTTTCCCCAAATGAGAAGCATAATCAACTTACTTTTGGTGCTAATGGTGAAGAAATAATGGGATTTTAGTTCTGTTATTGAGGTTGCAATGCTTGTTTCCGTTTTCAATCCATTGATGATTACTCTCATTCAAGTTTATACAGATTAATCTGTACTTGTTTGGCTTACCAATTGGATTTGCGGAATAGGTCATATTTTAACGGCGTGTTTAGCCTTCTAATGCTCTTCAAACCAATGGATCTGCATTTAAAATGCTGAAAACATACTGCCATAGACGAACGATTGATCCAAGCGCCCTTGAGATCCTGTTCACTATTAATATATTCTTGAATGGCAGCTTATTGGGTTGATGCAACTGTCTCCAGTCATTGTATTCTTTATAGATTTTTACTGTATATTGACATACAACATTTGGCGTTAATAAGTACTAAAATATGTAGGAAGTACAATAGCCTTGCACAATTGCATCTAAATCAGTTGCCCTGGTGTATAATAAGCGTGATTTAGATAGGGAAAAGCTTAATGCCAAGTACAACTGCAGTGAAGTACAACATGGACATTGAAAATCATCATATGTATGTGCATTTTTTCTTGTCAACATTTGTTTGTTGTGCCATCAAAATCATATGGCTGGAGCAGAATGTAACTTGGCATAGAAACACTGAGTACAGGAAACTAGTAAACACTGAGTACAGGAAACTAGGAAACTTGAAGTTTGATCTAATGTTATTCACAGAGCTCAAAATGAACACAAAATTCCCTTGGACAGTTCCACTTTCTGATATACTAAAGCTACATGTTCCAGGAAGTAACGGTATGTTATGCTCTAATCCTTTTCTGCCAAATTCAAAAAGATTTGCTACAGTCATATCTCACAAATTTTATTGTTTATCATTTATACCAGATAAAAAGGCTAAATACATCTTATATCAACATGTTTGCTCATCAATAAAGCCAAACATTGCTCAAGATGAAGCAGATTCTATAGCTTTTTATCAAGTTTATAACAAAAAGAATAGAGACAAATTTGTAAGTCTATGTGCTCGGTCCTTTTATCCTTTCCTTATCTAATCTCTTATACACTACTTTACACACTTTAACTATTTTCCCCCACCTTTTTCCTTAGAAAATTCCAAAGTTTCTCGAACATATCGTAGATAGCAATAAAACTCCAGTTGTCACTTTAAGGACTGGATATAAAGCTTTTCAAGTTGGAATGCAAGGAAGGCAATTCACAAGCTATTGGGAAATCTTTGTCAAAACGCATGAGTTGGAACTAGGCGACACTTTGGTCTTCATCCCAGAGTCCATTAATAGCTTTACAGTCCAGATTTACAAACCAAATGGAGTTGAGAAACTTTTCCCTTGGTATCATAAGTATTATGTGTATTCTTATTTGTAGATTCCTTTCACGTTCTAGCTATAAACACAGAATTCATCTTTTTGTTTAAGTATGTATCACTAATGTCTTTTGTCAATTATATGACAGTATAGATTCTTACTAAGATTTTTGTGCTATAATAGTTAGAGTTTTAAATATTTTATTTACTTTGCTTTTCCTTCTTTATCAGATAGCACCAACGGATTTTTCCTTTTTAATTTATAACCTTTTAATTTACCATGTCATATAATGCAATAAACATAAAAAATTTATCCAACAATCTACATAGATACACATGAACATTAATAACAAATTATTAGACAAACAAACAACTACTTATTTAATAATACCACACCATATAAACTATTAGCAGCAAGCTACAAAATAATAACATCTATCACACACCAATTACAGCAAATTTTTTAGTCATTTTGACTATTGAAACTATCAAACTCTCAAAAGAAAGTAATATTAGTTGCCGCAGCATTTGCTCATCAACATCTGCCTTCATTCTTCAAGCAATTAGCTGCAACATAGATAGACCTCTTATCTAGAGCTCACATCACGTATATATATTGCTACCTTTAATACAAACACGTCATAGCAAGATTGCTTATTTTAACCTATCATTTAAATACAGACCTTAATTATGCAAATTAATTTCGTAAACATCTTAGTTATCGATACATTCTCTCTCTTTTACATTTCAAATATCCATCCATTCTAACTAAACTCAAAACAACTATATATTACAATATTTATACAAAACATTATATTTATATTTTTTAAAAATCAGACCTTAATTCAAATCCATCCCTCTTCTCTTAATTTAATATTCCAAAACTAAATTAAATTTTCAGATTTAAGTTTTTTCTATTTTGCATTATGAATGTTTAATTATGAACAAACTCTCTCATTCTATGTTCTATATTCATAAGTAAACACCTAGTTTAATATGCCATTAATAAGTAATTTATAACAAGATTAATACTTGTCAAAAAAATCATCTTCCAAATGCTTTGATATAAAATACAACGAAACAAAATTCCAAACAAAAAATTTAAAAATCTTATTTTATCTAATAGCTATCTTATTTCCAAAAAAAAATATTATTCACTTTAACTATTATTCATGTACGACATTCGTATATTAAATTTATATTAAACACTTATGATCTTCTTCCTCAACCTTTGTATATCTACAGTCATTTACTAATATTCATATAGCAACCATAATACAATAAAATATAATTTTTCCAAAGATGAGTGGGCACAAATCTTGTATTACCGCGCAGCGCGCGGCATCAGATTGCCTAGTCATCTTAAAGGGGCTATTTGCTTGGCAGTGGCATTCTAACTTCAAATGGATCCATCAAAGCTCTACCGAAAGGAAGACTCTTTCTCATTCTGTAGATGGAGAAGGTTTAGTTACATTCAGAATGACTATAATGCTTTCTCCTTTGCTATATTCAATTGGTGGATAACTCTTGATCTAGTGGCATCTTCTCTTATGTCGTAGGCAATGATAAGTCCAGTTTGAGAGTTTACAGTCAACCATTGGTAAAGATTCATGGTACAGTATAAAAAGAAAAGGGTGGAATAAATCTTTTTAAGGCTTAGAGCTCTCCTGCCGCAATGAAAATGATTTTGGCTGGCTGCTGGAATCCTTGTGCATGGGGTACACTCCTTTTTGTGATGAAAATTTTCTTATTCAGGAAAAGTTTATCTGACTGCAAAGACAATTTAAAGGACCGACCTTTAAATTGTATTGCCTTCAAGTAGTAAATAGCAACTTTTTTCATTATTAGTGGCTGAAATATTAAGAAATAGTGATGCTTGTCTGCCGGTTGAATAGTCAGTCAAGTACTGCCTTGAAGCAATTCCCTAATTTATCTTCCAAAAGGAGGTGCTTGTTGAAACAATGGGCAACTGCTAGTTTTGGTTCATTTGGTATGGAGTAACTGAAGGATGAAGTTGCATATATTCCTTCTTGTTTGTAGTTCTTGAAATTACTTGTTCATCTGTAGTTGGCAAATCAGAATATTTTGAGATTCTTAGTTGTTGAGTTAGTTCTTATGCCGTAGTGGATTATGGGTGTCTGTTTGACAATGTTAACAGCACATTACATTCGTTTTTGTTGTTAATTCTCTAATGGAACTCTGTGTTGGTACACAGTTGTTTGAGTGCTAGAGATCAGATGAATTGTCTGAAGTCATGCTAGGGAAGTTTTCCTGTGTATGAGAAGCTATGAACACAAGCTATTCTCTCAATCTGGCGCTAGGGCACTGCTTTAATTCAGGGTTATTGAATGGTTGATGGCAAAGATGCCATGTTAATACTCTGCTTTTGTTCATTTTAATGTTACATAAAATTCTCTAGCCTATCATGAGATGTACATCATTTTGAGTCTTTAAGATGAATTAGGTTAATGGATGGTGAGAAGGTCAAAATTTTTACATGGAATTCTGATGGATATCATTCAATCCGGAAGTAAATTTCTGAGAGGAAGGCTCGCATTATTGGAAGTACACATCATGTGGATGGCAATCTCCTGGGGGAAAAGAGTGTCCATGCCTTGCAAGTGGAACCGATCAATAGGCAAAAATCTTCAAGTACTTAGGAATGAATAGGCAAGTCAAATACCTTTATGTTACTTGTGAACACACTGAAATAAATGAACAAATAGATAAATACAACCAAAAAGAAATGAACACTTCAATGTATTTTGTTTGCTTACTATAGATAAACAAGTCAACTTCAAGAACCAGCTACAAGAATGATATGTAACTTCATTATACATTCATTGCATACCCTATGAAATAAATAATAGTAGATTGTCCATTATCTTCACTAAGAGTTCCACTAGGAAGAAATATCAAGCTACTGCTTTAAGGCACTACTTAATTATCAAGTAATATCATTTATTGACATTATTTTTTAGGTTTCTTGCAAATTCAGTGTTTTCAGTTATCTAGTGAATTCTTACAAGGTGAACTGTGTGGTTTCCGAAATTGGAATTGATTAGAAATTTTGGGAAGGATTTTGGTGCCATAAATGCTGTTGCAATCCTCTGTCAGTCTTATCCTTTCGCTTTTTATCTGTTTCTTGTTGTTTATGTTGTTGAACACTTCTGAATTTGTTTCTCAAAGCTATCAGGACTATTTCGATTGAAACAGTTGTCTTGAACAAAATCTAGAGTCCTGATACATCGTTTAGATAGCTTGATCACTTAGATAAAGTATGAGTTTGGCTATATTGCTGGTGCAAAAGGGTTTCTAGCCTCTGTAACCTGATGTTAATCTATTCATGGCAAATTTGGCGCAACCAAAAACATTGAGATGCTGAGTTCCAAGGAACAAAGTCAAGTTTAATAAATTGGAATAATTTAGCTAGCTACTTATCCTCTTATATTCATGTCAGGATTAACTGCTCATGATTGAAATCTGCATTTCATTCATTTAAAAATTAACTGCTCATTTATATTGTTATCTTTTTAGAATTGAATGTTAGTATTTCTTTTTTACTCTGTTGGTGCCTGATGGTAGCTACTTTTTTGCTCAAAGGACACTCTATGAATAGCAGGGTCATCACACATATTGAGGAACCTCTTCTATTTCTCTTAAGAATATGCAATGGGGATGCAACTCCCAAGGTTAGGTCTTAACATGGCCTAGTTCAAGACCTCCTTCACAGTCGCACTAGAAAAAGTAAGCAGAAAACTTCCTTGGTTGGAGGGATTTATCTGGGCTCTTCCAAGAGGAAGATTCGTGCACTTTAATTATATAGAGAGTGTTAAATTACAATTCAGCATGAATGTAATGCTTCCTATATTGGTGTATGCTTATTATGCAACTTCTGATCTGATGCCATTTCTTCCTGTGGTTGTAGGTAGTTTTGAGTCTAGTTTGAGAGTCTACTCTCAGATTGGTAAATCGTGGAGGAACATATGAGGTTGACAGCGATACATCTTCTTGAGGCTTGAAGTTATCCAAGAAGCTCCAATTGAAAATCATTCTGGCTGGCTGCAGGGGTTCTCATGCATGAGGTACACTTCCTTTGTGTTGAAATTTCTCCGAATCAGGAAAATTTATTTGATTTTCATCAATACTGCTGATTTTTTTTGTGACTTTGTGAAATTTTCGTGAACAATAGAATCAGTAATGTCTTCTTAAATTGCCATTTGTTTTAAACTTGTCAGAAATTGTGAATCTTCCACCCATGGTTTGCAAGGTAAATCACAGAGCTATGGATAAGCAATACATGGGAAAGCTACTGGTTGGATTAAGTTGTGGTATGTCCTTGCTCCCATAATCATGCATTTACTTCCTAAATCTATTACTTCCACTTTTCTGGAGCCTATTTACTATTGCACCAAGTAGAAACCAAATTTGTTTCCATTTAGATGACAACTGCTGCGGATGAGGCTTGTCAGCCCTTTTAAAGAAACATAGCCTGGTCGAATTGAGAATCTTTCATCTGTTGAAGGGTTCTAAGTTGGAAAATGCAAAAAGCTTGAGTAGTAATCCTCCCACCAATCCATCAGAAGTCTGGATATAGGATGTGTATCATGTGATTTATAGGGAGGATGCTGTCACAAGCGGAGCTACCCCAACACTAAGTGGTGCAAGAGCTTTGAGATTTCTGTTTTTGTTAATATTCTAATTGAATGCTGAGTTGTCACAATTAAATTCTAAGAAAACTCTAGTCTACACGTCTGTTAAGGACGTCTTCAATTCTGTAATGCTATCTTCAATTCTGTATATTCAATCTCATGATGCTATACATTCTTTTGACATTTTGCCGAACAGACCCTTATTGCTATACGTGAAAGTGAATTGAGTTTTAGAACAGAACACATTGTAAGGTATGTGATCTTGCACAATATATCTGAGTTTTAGAAAATTTGGTGCGAAAAGAATTTGCAAAATTTGTTATTGTAGAGAAAAAAAATGTACAATTAGAAATGTGAACGCAGGGCATCTACCAACATTGTTTTTGGAGACTAGTACTCTTGATGATGTGTTCACCTGCAAGCTTTTGCGTGTGTTTGTATTAACAGGGACAAGGTATTAAGCAGTTGCCAACTTCAATTAGCAAGGTGATAGGTTTAGTGCACCTTAATCTATCATTTACTACAATCAAAACATTGTTAGCTATGTTTGTAAGGTTTGCAACTTAAGACACTTTTGAGAATTGACTGTCTCGAGAGCTGATCAGTTTAGGATTTTGATAACCCTGAGACAATTTGATCTGTTTGCATTTGACTCCAAATTTAAAATGTCATCTAAAATCGGGCAACTATCTTGTTTTCAAACATTAAGATTCGTTAATGGTGGTCAAACTGACTCATCAAATTGAAGAACTGGACTATTTAAAGAACCTCTCTAATAGTGGAGATGACTGACAAACTTGGGATGGAAGTTTTCCGGCCTCGCGCAAATTTGAAAAGCTTAATATTTTCTGAGATTGTATGTAAGAATTGAAATCATTTAGCTTAATGGGATATGATGGTGGAGATGACTGATTCTCTGACTCAACAATTTAATAGTGGTCAAATTGCTGCATTGCAGAAAAATGCAAGGTATCCCCCAACGTTTGGGAAACTGGAATCATTGACTTACTAATGTTCAGGAACACATGCATGTTTCTAGTAGCCCCTCATCGTGCTCCTCTTTTTTTTTTTGTCACAACGATAGAATTCCTATAACCTAAACTAGCCTATTCTAAGGGGAGGGGGGAGGGGACTCGATGAGAGTAGATGGCCAATGAAAACCGTCACAAATTGTAACAAATTTTTTGTGGGAGGCAGGGTTCGAACCCATGACCTTTTTGCATCACCAAACCTTAGAATGCTTGGGATAACCACTGGACTAAAGGCCCAATGGCAATCGTGCTCCTCCAAATATAAGAATTCAATGCTTAGATAAATTGGAAGTTTTGCCCATGGCTTACAAAAAATGGATTTGGAAGTTTAAGAAAATTATCAAGTTGCCAAACCATGGTTAAAAAGGACCTCGATATCTGAGTAATAAAGCACATAAAGAATTGAATTTCTCATGCACTTTTACTTTTTTTTTAAGATTTATTGGGTAAATTACACATAACCTTCATGTGGTTTTTACATAATGCTACATGGCCTTCTAACGTCTCAAAATATTTACACAACTTTCCTGTAGTTTCATATAAAGTAAAAGTTGATAGAAGATAGCCTCGTTAATGTTATCAATTGAAATACGAATGTAGACTTAAACGAGAACAACGGTCTAACCACCTTGCATAAAACTTAGGAGATTATGCAGATAAATAGAAAAATTATAGAAAGTAAAGTAGATATTTATGAATATCATAGAAGGGTTAAGTGGCTATTATGATTCTATCACATAAATTTTTAGAGTGTACTTGGTTCAATTACAATAACCGGTAATACTTTCTTTCCATTTTGCACTTTACATAAAATCACAGGGAAATTATATTACTATTTTAAAATCTTATCGGATCATGCGATAATAGAAAAAACACACGGGATTATGTGTAATTTACCCTAAATTTATTCGTCCTTTTTGCTCTCTGAATCATTTCACATTTGTTGTTGTTTTCTTTATGTTAAACCTGCCTCACATACTATTTTTATTTTGGCTGCAAATAATGCATAACCTGCTTATTGTTATAACTCTTTTAGAGCGTTTACTTGGATAAGCAGTACAATCAGTGACTAGCATATCTATATCCTATAGTTACTTTTCTTAAGCAATTACTTTGCATCCCTTGTTTGAATTGTATAGACTATGGAAAATTGTTACCGGATTAATGAAGTGGAAAGAAATGTTAATTGCCTTAGATTTTACAAACCAAATTTTTTCTCAGTATTTTTATTTATTTCAATCGATTAAAATATCATTAATGCCTTTTGTTTGGATTGAATATAAAATGTGCCTTTATTAGTTAAGTTTAGTTGCTAAAAGCATAATCTTCCAAACGTGACATATCAAATTCAAAAAGAAATGTTAATTGCTTTAGACTTTACAATCTAAATTTTTCTTTTTTTTTTATTAATCTTACAATAATGAAATATGGCCACATTTGAGATGGGTTAGTTTTAACAAAATTAAAGTGAGCAATTAAGGGAGAATTGCAATTTTGGTCCCTAATATTTGGCCTATGTGCCAAATTGGTCCCTAATGTTAGTTAAAACAAATTTACTCCTCAAAATTTATGATTTTAGGTAGATTTTAGGACCACTAATGAAAATGGAATGGGTGATTAACATCAAAGTCAACAACTTTGACTTTGCACTTTTAGTCCCCAGTGTTTTTATTTTGAATCATTATATTTCCCTAATTTTTAAATAGTGATATTAAAGGTTTTAGCATGAATTAAGATGCAAATTAGAATAAGATAGTATTAAATAGGTAATAACAGTTCTAGTTAAATTTCTTTTTATTCTATTCCTTTATTCCATTTATTCATGTTGATAATATTTCTTTTTTTTTTCTTTTGCATAGTTAGTCTTAAATTTGGTATAATATATGTATATTATTGTTTCTCACTATTCATAATTTATTGCAAATTACTTTTATTATTTTTATTTCTAATGATAATTAAAAAACTTAATTAAATATCCCTTAAAAATATAAGGAATATATACTTTTTGTAAATTAAGTTGATATTTTTTATTTTTATTTTTTGGCAATTTAGTAAGTTATCAATTGAGTTTGTGAAGTTGGCATTTGGTACACATTATATGAACCATTAAATGATTATCAAGGCACACAGATATTAAAGCAAATGCTTTAAAACTACAATATTGGAACATTAGTTTTTAATGCCAGGAAAGACAACAATATAGTTTTCTTAAGGATTTCTGAAATTACTTCACATCGATACTTACCTTCACGAACTTTATAAGTAAAGTGGCTAACTACAAGAATTTGAAATCTACATGCACAAGTCATGCAATAATTTTTGTAACAGTAACTATAATAAACTTAGATTATAAAACTAGAATTGTCCTTTTCTTCCACTATTTTATGTTTCATTTATTATTAGCATATTATCATTCAATGATAACTTAATTTAACAAAAATATGCTATTTAGTCTATGATCATGTTGCGCCAACAACAAACTATGCAATTATTCCCTTTGTTCCACTTTGTTAGTTTCACTTTTTAAAAAAGATTTTTCCACACAGTTTAAAATAAATTAATCAACATCCTTCAAAGAATAAATTTAGTTTACCTTTTTCTTGAATTACTCTTACATCAACATTATATGACTAATTAATTACCGCAACATTTAAGACCATTAACACAATAGTATTTGATGAATGGGCTTGGAATGGTTGACTTTTGATATGCCAATACATTTGGCTAAATTAAGTATTATACCTATTACAATTGAATAAGATAGATCATATTAATTGATAATTTGGGATACATGAAAAAGAAAAATAAGTCTAACAATGTGGGAAAAAGAGAGAAGAAGAATAATTAAAAGTGCATGTAAGCTTGTTATTGTCTCATGTGGTAATCAAGCAGTCGTTCCTGAGAACCGTCCGGATTTGGGAACGCATGATACTGAAAAGGTGCAAATCTAGTGAATGTTTTATGTGAAAATCAGGTAGTCATTCCTGAGAATTGCCTGGAGTTGGGAAGGATTTGCGATGATACAGTAGTTCGTTTGAGTGGCCGAGAAGGAGTACCTCCAACCGGCTCTCTTCAGACTCTGAGGATGCACCGAGGGAGGTGACAGACAGGAACTCCATGGTATAGTCCTTAAAGTAGTTCAGTGAATCTTTGTCGCTGCGTCTGTCCAAGCCGGATACGGCCCAAGATGAAGAGGGGTTCACGGTGGTGGTTTCACAGAAGTAGAAGAGAAGGAGGAATCATACCAAAATTCCTCGGCAAATTTAAACTAGACAAGCTGCTAAAGCCACGGACGGTTTGCTGTTGGTTTTGACAATGAATAACATCTTAATCTAGAATGTTAGGGGTGCGATGGGCAGAGCTTCTGTTTGTCGTTTAAAACTTTTAATTCGTTTACATGGTATCTCTGTTTTAGTTTTAATTGAGCCACTAGCGGAGGCGCAGAATATAGAGGCTATTCGTAGAAGTTTCTCTTTTGAATTTTGTTTATTCAATTCTTCCAATAAAATCTGGATTCTATGGAGGCCCGGATTCCATTTTCATATTCTATACAATTCTGAACAAATGCTTCATGTTATGGTTGCACACGATTCTTGGGCTCATATGGTGAATGCGACTTTCGTCTATGCAAAATGCACGAGGGCTAAGAAACGGGTTTTGTGGTCTGAGCTGGATTATGTTGCTAGAACAATCAATCGGCCGTGGCTGGTGGGAGGGGGCATTTTTCATTGTTATAGCTTCAACTACGGAATATGCGGGTAGAGCTCCTCAAGATTATTAGGGAGCTTTTTCTGCTTTTACGCAAGCAATGCCAAGATGTTGTCTTCAGGAGTTACCTTTCACTGGCAGTTTGTACACTTGGTGAGGGATAAGAGCAGGGGCAAGAGTTTGGAAGAGATTGGACAGAGAGTTGGTCAATCAGCAATGGTTATACTCTCAGCAGGACACTTTGCTTCATCACCTTAATCGGGCTACGTCGGATCATTTGCCATTGCTACTGCATTTGCGGACTGGTACATCATCCTTTCCAAAGCCTTTTAAGTTTCAATGGTTTTGCGTATCAAGTTTTGATTTTCTTCAAGTGGTGCGAGATAGTTGGAGTTTGCCAGTTCATGGATTTGGAATGTACTCTTTGGCATTTAAGCTGGAGAGGCTAAAGAATCGTTTGAAGATTTGGAGCAAACAGCAGTTTGGTGACATTTAACAAGCTGTAAAGCAACATGAATTTGGACGTTTAGCAGAAGGAAATTCAATATGAAGCAGTGCCTACGGATGAAGCAAGAAGTGCGCTCCATTGTGCGCAAGCGCGGCTACTTTTAAGTTTGAAAAACCAGGAGGAGTTCTGGAGTCAAAAAGCTGGAGTGAAATGGTTAAAGGATGGTGATTGTAATACTAGTTTTTTCCATGCTTCAGTTCGGGAGAAGAGGATGAAGCTCATGATTCATAAAATCAAAGACAGTGCTGGAACTTGGATTGAAGATGATGAGCAGATTGCAGCAGAGGCTGTTAATTTTTTCAGACACCTTTTGGCTACAGAGGAAGTTGGTGATGTTGGCAGGTTGCTGCAAAATATTCCACCTCTTGTTTCTTCGGACAATAACATTCCATTGCTGCATGAGATAACTATGGAAGCGGTAAAAGGGGTTGTGTTTGGACTTCATTAAGATAGTGCCCCTGGTTTGGATGGATTTACTGAGTTTTTTTTCACACATTGTTGGGATATTTTGGCAGAAGATGCGTTAGCAGCGACTAGAGATTTCATGGCTAGAACCCCTATCCCGAAGGGAATTTCCAGCACTCTTATTGTCTTAATTCTGAAAAAAAATTGAATCCTTCTACATTTGCGGACTTTCGGCCCCTTAGTTTATGTAACTTTGTCGATAAGATATTCACAAAGGTGTTGACTAACAGGTTGCGAACTTTCCTTTCCGGCCTTATATCACAGAAGCAATCAGCCTTTGTTCTAGGCAGAGATATATCTGAGAATGTCCTTCTTGCGCAGGAGATGGTGACATTGATTAATAGGAAGACACGAGGCCATAAGTGCATTTTCAAGTTAGACATGATAAAGGAGTTTGATTGGGTTTCATGGCAGTTTCTACGGCTGTTGCCGCAAATGTTGGGTTTTGATAACAGATTTATATTGCCCAATATGAATAATCTCTCTCAGAGCTGGTTTTCTGTACTAATAAATGGTTGATCAAGGGGTTTTTTTCAAGCATCACGTGGGATTAAGCAGGGGGATCCTTTGTCTCTTATTTATACTTGCTTCGGAAGCTCTTAGTAGGGGATTGAAGAAGCACGTGTCGGAGGGTAGTATTATTCCTTCTGCATTGCCGAGGGAAAGTTTGACTATCACACACTTATCCTTTGCTGATGATGTTGTAATTTTTACCAGGGAGATAGAAGATCAGTTAGGAATCTAATGAGCTTTTTGGAGGTCTACCAAAAGGGGTCTAGGCAGAAGATAGAGAATCAGAAAAGTTTTTTTATAACATCGAGGGGATGTGGTGCAGCTCAAGTACAATTCATTAACAATTTGACTAGTTTTTGACAAGGTTCTTTCCCGTTCATGTATTGGGATGCAATCTCTATCATGGAAGGCGCAGACACAGGATTTCTTTCAATTTCTGGTTGATAAGTTTGTTGCAAAAATTGCTGGTTGGAAGAAAAAGCTTCTATCAGAGGGTGGTCATCTAATTTTATCCTCCATTCCTTTGCAGGTTTTGTCAATAATGGATCCCCCTAAAGCTGTGTCCAGGAGATTAGAAAAGATTATGGCGAACTTCTTTTGGGGTGAATAGAATTTGCGGTGCAAATACCATTGGTGTGCTTGGAGGAATTTGTCTTTTCCTACAGCTGAAGAGGGGCCCAGGTTAAGAGGCTTTGAAGGCATACAACTTGCTTTTTGCAGGAGACTATGGTGGAGATTCTGATATGCAGGATCCTTGCGGACTAATTTTATGCACTCTTGATATGGTGGACATGGGAATGCACTAGGTAGTTCCAGAGTATGGAGACGCATGGTCCTTGTTCAGGAGCCATCGAGCAGTTTACTGAAGTATTGGATGTACAGGGAAAACAGTGGTTGGCCTGGACTTTGACGCCCTCAGGATCGTTCATTATTTCGTCATCTTGGGATGCTTTGCGAGCTAAGCGGGTGATTCTAGGGTCAAGAAAGTTAATTTGGAATCGTCGAATCCCTTGCAAAATTGCCATCTTCATGTGGAAATTGATGAACAGGTATCTACCTTTCCCGAAGATTTTGAGCAAGTTTGGTTTCCAACTTCCTTCTAAATGCCAAAATATTGACTCTCTTGATCATGTGCTATCAGACTGCCCTCTTGCGACATTTGTTTGGGACTATTTTGCTCACATGCTTCAGCTTCCGTTAAGTGTTTTCAATGGTATTTGCCTAGGATTCAGCATTGGTGGTTTCACAGTGCCGTGTGCTCAGCAAAGGGAGATGTGCTGATCATCATGCCATCTTTCATTTGTTGGGAGCTCTGGAAGGCCAAAAATCTCTCAATCTATGAGGGGCTTCGTGCTGTTTTGTCGGAATGTCCAAATGTCCATCTTCAGCATTTCTCAGGTTTGTCCATTTGTGCAGAGATCCAACAAGGATGTGATCTTGGTGCATTCGGGATTGGTGTCACATTTGCACACGAGGAAAACTAAAGTGCCATGCACTATATTTTGGACCAAACCGATAAATGGATATGTAAAGTTGAATATGGATGGATCATCGTTAGGAAATCCAGGGTTTTCTGGTGGCAGTGGAGTGATCCGGGATATGGTTGATAATGTCTTATTCGGGTTTGCAGTATTTATGGGTTTGCAGTATTTTTTGGGCATAAGAGCATCTCCAACGCAAGTGTAATGTCTGACATTACACTGGGGGTATTACACGGCCACCCATTGCACGCATCACGCTAATGATGCGTGTAATGGGTGACCTCCACTACAAAATTCCCATGTGCCTAACTCACAATTTCTAGCCAGCAACGTTCATTCTTTCATTTGGCCGGCAAGTTTCATCAGGTTTTTGCAACGGTAAATTTGCAACTCCAACGGTCAAATTTTAGCTTTCTATATAAACATACAACACTTTTTTTTTCTTCATATCCCACTATTCTACTCTATTATGATATCTTCGCATTTGAGGTATCAAATATTTGTTTAATTTTCTGCATAATTATTTTTGAAAAAAAACAATATATTTTTTTGAGAGATAGAAAAAGATATATTATTCAAACTTAAAAATTAATAATATCATTTTTAGAAAATAAAATATTCAAAAGGTAAAAAATTTAATGAAAGTTAGTGCTTTATTTTTTAAAAATAACAAAATTATTTTTAAAAATTACTTTATTTATTTATGGGATATGAGTTATGCATTATTAAAATAAATATTTGATTTAATTGTGGACCTATGCTATTATACCTTGTGGAGTGTAATCCATTGTGACTGAAAGTGTAATAAAAGATAAGAAAGTGGAATGCTGACGTGACATGTAGATTACACTCCACAAGGTATAATCCATTGTGGATGCCCTAAGACTAATATGGAGGCAGAAGCTTTGGCTCTACTTGAGGGTGTGCAGCTTTGTTTGGAACATGGTTTGCATTATGTACAGGTTGATTTGGATTCCAAAGCCTTGCAGCTTATGATGTTAGGTGGTTGTCAGATTCCTTGGAAGTTATGGCAAAACTGTATCTCGTGTTCAAAATCTTACAATTGGCAAGCATTTCACATTCTCTCATATATTTTGAGAGGCTAATGCAGTGGTGAATGTGCTAGCAAATATGACCAGTTCTTCGTCTTGCAATCTGCGATTTTTTGCTGCTCAAATTCCGGTCTATATACGCGGCTTAGCTAAGCTTGATCAGAATCATACGGCTTATATAAGAATGGATTAGGGTCACTTTGTAAGGAAGTAGTGCTCCTCATTTAAAATTTCTCTTTCAAGCTATGTCTTTCCTTCTTCAATAAAGTTGGGCTGACATCCCATCCCCTGCTTTGGGGTTTGCCCAAAAAAAAAAAAAAAGTGCATGTCAGCTTAGGAATGCTTAACTACCATGTTGGCAACAAAAACTAAACTTTTCCATTTCATATTTTAATCAAAGTACATACAATCATTTTACCTACACAACCGGTGGCCTAGTTTTAGTATCAGCTATACCAAACTTTAAGATACCGCCAATTCAATGGCTTTCATTGTCTGGTTGGTCAATGAGTGGATGAGCTATTGTATCTATCGGTAGACAAGCCACTTTGTCTACACAATATAAGCATCGACAGAGAGGAGACATGAGAAGAAAGGTCAAGTTTCCCATTTTGAGTTTTTATGGGGATGGAAAGGATAAAAATGGACAGATATGAGCGGATGGCTTTTGGAGCTACAGTCAAATAAGTGACCAAATTGGTGAGAAATGGAAAAGAGTTGCCAAAATGCAACTTTTAGGCTCAAAAATATAGAGAATAAGATAGCATTAAATTTACCAAACCATTTCTTTCATCTCTTAATCTTCAAAAGAAGATTTAAAAACCCTCTAGTCTCTTGCTTCTCATCTCCTATTCTTTCTGTGTCAACAAATTTTTCTTCTCTCACTCCCCTAAACTCCAAAACTAGCTGTACTTATGCATTGATTCATCTTAACACGTTGCCAGAACTGGGAATCCAGTGTAAGAAAACCAATAGCAAACATGCCCTTTTCAGGAATATTGGAGCAGAAACAGTTTTGATGAGAAAACATCTACAATCCCATGGGGAAAACAAAGGCACCACCAATTTTCCTGCTTTCAACAATAATATCAATTGAAAAGAACAAAAACTCGCACACACAGACGAACACACAAGCAATCGAAACATTCCTGCTCACTTTTTCTATGCAAGTGTAAATGAATCTGGTAACAGGTCACAAAAAAGGGTACTTTTATTTCTTAATCAGGTAATTTCACAGACAAATGATTGGCAGATGGAGCTAAAGGATACGGAAAGCCACATATCTAGTGGTATCATCAAATATGATAAAATGAAACTACTACCACGTTTGTTAGATTGTTGAGAGCCAGGGAAGTAAGAGCTTATATGTACCACTTAGTGGACCATGAATGCATGAAGGTAAGATCTAATTGAAAACTCCAAAACTCTTTTGTCACAATCACAAAAATTGTATGTCTACTTAAAAATAGACAGCGGACATGAACTTCCCTCAACCTAAATTCCCTCTTCAACATGATAATTACTGCAAAAACATATATATAAAACAACATCATATTTCCAAAAATACTCAAATGCTGCACCGCAATGGCTAGCTCTTAAACCTAATGCTGCGGCTGATTGCTGCATTAATACCCGAGGCTTCCCCACCATAAGTACCAGTTGGCTTCCTGATATCTCGCACTTGTCCCTTCCTACGCACCACTGCTTTTTGGTGCTTCAACTGTGAGAGAGAGAGATACATCAGCTATGTAGTTAGGCGTTTAATTTGTTTAAAGAAAAAAGATCAGCAGTTATTGCTAGATACCTTGTACTTCTTTCTTGGATTTTTGGTTAGCTTCTTCCGAGCACGAGTTAACCCTCTGTTCTTCTCCATCTGATAATTGCAAGCACAAATACTTTTAACAGTTAAACACAATATAAACCCATAAACACAGGTAAAATGAGAAATTGTGACCTGATAAGAAATTTGGCGCTTCCCATCTACAAGCGTTTCTGGCAAAGGTGTGAGTTTTGTGGATCTGTCGAAAGGAACAGAAAGCAAACAATAAGCAATCTAAATGCCTCCAGACACATTGACTGCACAATGAAGAATGAGTTAATAAAAAGATTCTTCTGCATGGAGACACATTTGAACATGTATGACAGAAATATAATAAGATAGAATCTGCTCACCGCTTGAAAAGAGCACAACCATGAATTACTTCAAACTTTAAACATCCCACCAACGTGGAAAAAATAAAATGCGGGCATTGGTCAAAAGAGATATACACTGAAGGCATTCCTTTTCTTTGTTACTTTTTGTTCTTTGGGCAAACAATAAATTCACAATCCACCAGCACTAATCATTCACACCTATTTGGTTCTTCACCTTTTCTTTTCCTGAATCTTGAGACTACTGTGAGTGAAGTTCCCAAAGTAGAGAAACTAGGAATATTTACAGGCTTGGGCAGTTTGAAAAAGAGCTACAGCTATAAGAGAAAGAGTGGATGATTCAAGGAAGAAAAAAACAAACAGCTGTTGGAGCCACTCTTGAGAATATTGTGGAAGTGTACACTAATTTGGTCAACACAGAGATAAGAAAGATATCTTAGCCACTTGCAAAAGTATGTGATTTACATTTGAAGAAGTGGCTCATTCCAATGTAATGCCAATATTGAACTAACTGCAACGACTGCAAATTTGACAGCAACGCATGCTCATCACATCGGCTACCAAAAGAGGTGCTACAGCCTAAAGATTTGGAACAGAGCTCTGGATGATACGAGTAAATACTTGAAAGCTGATTGCTAGATTCTCCATAATTGTATTCACGCATTCCTTATAGATCAAATGACTAAGTCAAGAAGGATGCTCATCTAGGTGGAACCATCCCATTAAAGATGTTTCCCCAAATTTTGCCACTTGAGTTGAGCTTAAAGGGTAGTGTTTCTATTCAAAGATAAAGTTCATAAGATGTTTCCCCCAAATTTTGCAAGTTTAGGTTATCTATTGTTTCTGTTCAATAATAAAGTTTAGATGCCACATTTTTGAGCCTGTAACTCATCAGGACTTAGATATCAAGTTCAGTGTCGCAAGAATTATGAACAATTTTAAGATCTCAGCTTTTACTGCAGAAAATTTAGTTTACGAAATGAAATTGCACCAGAGACAAACCTAGTATGCATCTCCGCCTTTGCTGCAAGCTTTGCAGTATGTTCCAGTTCTGCCTGCTTGTAAAATTCCAAATCTGACTCGGTCTCACCATCCAAATCAACTTCTGGAACTCCCTCATTCACAAGAGTTCCAGATTCATCATCCACATCATCAACAGTTCTTATTCCAGCCCCAGCCAAAACTCTAAGTTCATGCTTTCTTCGCCTCTCTCCTATGTCATCTCTTTTTGGTAAATCATCGTCACCAGAAACAACCTGTTAAAGGAAAGACATTACATGAAATATTAAAAAGCCTAATAAACACAACACAGCATATTGACATCTAAAATGGCTAAACAGCAGATCCTACAAAACCAGGAAAGAATGATAATTATAAGTCAATAATATTTGCATAGACAGTGTACAAACTCCAAATTGTTTAACCAAGAAATAACAAAAGGCAAACAACTTTGAGAAACATCAATTCATGTGTAGTCTACAACATGTGGCCTTCCTCTAAAGAAAAAAGGTGGGAATAGACTTCAGGGGCCATTCTTTTTTTATCGGCAACAATAACAATTGTATAACCTATTCTATCCTAGTCTACAAGGGAGGGGGAGCCTAAAGAGGCTTTTTGTGTTCGGAGCTAGCAGGTATGCAGACCCGCTAGACCAAAGGGGTGCTATGGCACCATCTTTGGATTTTTTTTGCTACAGGTGGGGTTTGAACCCCCACCTACAGCCCAAAGAGGAACTTAAGTTCCTCCTTGGTGGCCACTGAGCCAAGCTCAGTGGTTTTACTTCAGGGGCCATTCTGACAAACAGATATAGAACCCAAGGAAAAGAACATTGCAAAGCCATCTATATAGGACTTCGAAGGGGTAAAAAAATTTTACATGAGATTTATTTTAGATAGCCAAACTGCATTAAGAACTGCTCAGCAATCATCACCTCATGGAAGATGCACCAAGTACCAAAAAACTCAAGGCTCCACATGCCTGATAGGTCCACCAGAGAACTGAGAGTCGCATAATTAGCATGATATAGCATTGACAACACATAATTGATGCTATTTCCAATCAGTTATCTACAATTACACAAAGGTCACCTATGAACTGAAAAACTTAGACCCATGTAGTTCAGAAACCTTCATTGTTGCTACGATTGAAACTTGTCTTCCAAGATGCCTTCGTGCAACAATAATGGTGGCTCCATTTTGAGCTAGGGCTTTACAGTTTTGACACACTGAACAAACCTGCTTCCAAGCACGTTCCAGATTGCAGCAGGAGACTTATTGTTGTATGTTAATACATATCTCTTTTTTTATTGTTTCCCTTTTTCTTGCCATTTTTTGTTCTCAGGGAGAAAAAAGGGGAAAAGTCTAGCACACGATGACACAGGTAAGCATAAAATGCTCTCTAGCAGTTACATCTACAAAGTCTGGTTGAGTCTTACGCATCTCAAATCTCCTAGAAGGCTCAATCCAAAATACAATCAAGAGACTTGGGAAATAAATCAAATTTGAGAATCATGTATAAGCCAATTAAGCCGCATATATCCCATTTCTCCAACCACAAAAGAATCTCAATGAATCATAGGACAAAATGTCCTGGTCACGTGCTGGACAACCAAATGACTGAAATGGAATCCTAGATCTCCAAAAACTTGTGTTACCGGAAGTATGAAATGCAAATCCCAAAGTTATGGATAACAGAAAAAGGAGCACACTGACAATGCCCTAGTTAGCAAGCAATTTGATGACTGACTGTCATAATTCTATTACCACGTGGTATCACACTTCCAAAAGATTATATTTTTCCTCCATTATCCAGGACACCAAATCAAAGTCCATTACCTTTATCTTATTTGCCTGAGGAGCCACAAGCTTGGAGAGTTTAAGTGGATGCAAAAGACTCCCATTCCTGAGATCTGTTCGATGATTGACCTTTTCTAACTCAATAGCATCATCATCAAAGTCCTCTAATGTCTCAAGTTGTCTGTTTCAAGTTTGAACATCTTTTGTCAGTATCATCATTTTTCTTGGGCTGCTCCCTATAGAAAAACAGATAAGTGGAATTGATGAACTTTCAAGGATGAGTGATACCCATTAACAGGTAGGGAGCGCTTTTTATCTCTATAATGCTTGTTTGTTATAGAACTAAAGATGCCCTTCTGCTTCAATTTCTCCTCAAGGGCAGCTCTTACTTTTAACATCTCCATGCTCTGCTTACCAACTTGATCATCCTGTAAATTTCACATCCAAACAGATAATAGAGAAGAAATGGTTATAGCTCAGTTAAATTTCTACAGTTGCAAGAACGTTTATGCTGTCTAGCTTATCTATGTTTGTCTGCTACATATACTTGTAGGTCATGCTTCAGGAAAAATTATGCCTGCCAGTCATGAAAGCAATAGCAGCAGCACAAACACAAAAACTCAACGCAAATTAGCCTGTAAGCTCCATGTGTATGACTAACCTGATGCCTGGATTTTGATTTCGTCACCTTGTACTCCTTGAAAGAATCCTCTTCAACTAAAGAAGCTCCTTCATGAGCCTAAAATAAAATCAATATACTTATGTCTGGTAAGGAACAAATGCTGAATGGACTGAAAAGTATTAAATAAGAGATAATCAAGAGGAAATTGGGGCACTTCAACACGTTAGTTACCCCTGGTTTCTCTATTGTCTCAACAGGGACAGCAGCGGGCTTGTGAACCTCCGAACAAGATACAGAGTTTGCTGGAACATTCTCTTGAACCAGCTTCTCCACTCTCAGAGCAGATTCATTCTCGTCCAGAATATCCTCAAGCTCAGGAGGAAGATTGTCATCAAGTTCCTTCATCTACAATTAGAGGAGCGGAGTTACTACTTTCAGGGATTCCAATACTAATAGCATAGTAATTGTGAAGGTTTAGGAACTGCAGAAATTGCTTAAGTGGCGGAAACGACTATAGAAAACATTACTTTGAGGTATAACTTTAAGAGATTAAAGCCATACCCAGGAAGAATAACTGAACAAACTCAAACAACTAAAAGAAGACATCCAAGCAAATAGCACCCAGAGGAATAAATAGTATAAAGAGTAACCTTTTAGTATATAAACTATGATCAACTTGTGCACTGACAACTCTAAGCTCTCCTTTTGATGCACAATAAGATAATACAAAGCTACTTTACTAATGTAAAACAACCTAACGCTGCCCATGATGTACCACATCAACTAAGATAAATTACAACTAAATGTCATGAGAAATAACCAGAGAAAGATTCCTATGAAGCAACAAACACTTGTATGGATTATCAGGTAGTAACTACTTACCTCTCCCTACCTATGTTAGTCCTAAATCTTCTCTATATATAACACACAAAAGATTAAGTCCTCCAATCACAAGTCATAAACATATAGCTTGAATATTTCCCAAGCAAAAAATGATTCTTATGATATTTAGATACATATATATGAACAAAAATAAAGACATATAAGTTAAGGAAAAAATAGAATTGAAATCACAATTACAGGTTGTGAGCTATCCCTCTATTAAGCATTACCATACTATACATGCAACTTCTTTTTATTAGGATCCAGTTGTCTCACTCACCGATGAGTATACAGTTTCTGGATAAATCAGAGAGTTTTAGACACAGATTAATAACAAATACTGTTTAACATGCACATGCATCAAATAACAAACTACAATAAGGCACTCATACAACCAAAGAGACAGCTGGGACAGATTCCATTAGCAGCAATGTCAAAATAGCTCAACTTCTGCAGGTCACCCAATTACATCTAGATTTTACTTTATTTTTTTTAAAGAAACATGGATCCGATTGGGAAAGCCTTTTTTTGCAACTAAACTATGAACAGAAGGCTAATGTAATGGAAACACATTATAGGTAATAACAAAAATGTGTTTGAATATGAATCCTAAACGCTCAATTGCTGAAGGTATTTGAATACAGGTTGGACTTCACATATTAGATGTCTAGCTAAAAAGGGAAATGAAATGCCAAACAATAAAGCAATCTAATGAGCATATTCAAATAGAATAGAGACTGATTCTCGTATTTTATTCCACCTATTTAACATTTGATGCAGGATAACCACATAAACTATGAACATAAGAAAGTAAACTATCATTTTCACCTACTGAAGATAATCCTACTTTAATTTCCGTGAGAAAATCATTACAAGAAGAAATGCAAAGAACAAAGACTTGCAGTTACTGCATGAAAAATAAATCTTCAAAGAATCAAAACATGCATACACCAACCCCACAGTGACCTTAGATACGAAATATTCATGTGATGGGTTAAATTACAGAAATCTTCCATTCACTTAGATACTAATAATGAGGAAACAACCTTGTCCAATAAATTCTTGATCTCCACAAGCCTAGAAATTACAGGATGATCACGAACAGGCTGCCCTTCTGACTTGAGAAGAAGATAGAACGTAATTGCCTGGCAATAGGAGAGTAAAAGTTGCTGTTTGATCTCCATATAATGCATCCCTCCTTTGATTGCATTCTTTACATCTCTGATCTTCACCAAAGCACAAAAGCTTCATCAGTATGTTAATTGCATTTTAGCACTGTGCTGATTACTATGTCCTTTAACAAGTGTGGAAACGGTGAGATGGAGAGAAAAATTACTAGAGCATATTGCAATCAGAGCAGAAAGATGATAGCAAAATTTCATTGTCACGCTTTATTTTATTGAAATTCAACACATCTTTGTCAATGCTTTCTAGTCACACAATTGTCTATCTTTTATTGCATAGACTTGTTACAGATTGGCTACTAAAGGCAAAGCTACACCACAGATGAGTCAAGCAATCCACTTACACTTTAGAATTCTAAATTGGATTGACCTACCAAGAAACTGGAGGTCAAGTACATGTAGAAAATATTTAAGTTCATAAAATTACAAAAAAACATGCAACAGAACAAAACCTGGTACTTCCACCTTCCTAGACATCCTCAGATACATTTTATTTGTCACAAAATGGTTCAACCAAATTTTAAAGAGACTTTAGTAACTCCAGTCATGATTTGTCTGCATTACACATTTTAATTTACATTCGACAAACTTCACTTCTAAAATTTTCGAGAAAACAAAGGCTTAATCTTCATCATTTAGGACAACGGAGAGGTAGGCAATTTTTTTCAAGATTTGGTCAATCATGGAGATCTATGTACTGACACACAATAGGCTTAAAAGACTGGGCCAAAGGTGAGTATACCTTGCTTAAGAGTGGATTCACCTTGTTTTCAAGCTGCCCAAGTGCATCATCAAGTTCTGACAGTAAACCAACTAACTCTGGTGCAGAACTGTGCAAAAACAATTAATTGAGGTGAGAAATGCAAATTTAGTTTTTGCAAACCTGAAAACTACAGCCACACAGCATCAATGAGCAAGAACAAGTCTTCTAAAAACAGTTATCAGGGCTTAGGTATTTGAAATGCATATCCCACTTTAACCTAATATACTTTCATTATTAGTCTTGGTAAATAACCTCCAGGAAAATATGTTGAGAACTACCTCGAAATGATGCAGTGAATTTGATAAAAAACTTTCATGCACATAGAAAGCTCAAGAAATCATTCAATCAAACCTCGCTGCAATGATTCCTAAAAGAAAAAGAGCTGCTAACAATAATTAACTTTTTATCCAAAATGTTCGCCATAGGGACCCATGAACAAAATTTTGAGAATAAAATTGTAAACTCAAAATGGAACTAACATTTCAATCATTATACTAGGCAACGATCATATTATTAATGGACTTTGTACCATTACCAGACTCAGACAACATGAACTGTAGAAAGAGTTGGGATATTACAATTTAATTCTAACTGTATTTCAAGAAACCTTCAGATGAAATGCTTGGAACAGAGAAGTAACTATACATCTAGAGTTGAATTCTGTCACCCAAAAAAATAAAACTAATAAAAAGAAAGAATTGAATTCTATCTATTGGCAAAAAGCAAACAATGGTTAGCTAAAAGCTTATCAGGGCTAAGAGAAGGGAATCAAATGTCCCCTCATACTATAAAATGCTTGACAATCCTGGCCTTGGCAGCAATCACCAACTGTGTTAATGCTTGCGAAATATCCCAATACAGTTATTATATTTAAATCAGAATTCTTCACATTCCCATCCTAGAAAGCAATCGAGAATACATTAATACTGTTCAGTAATCCTTGTCAAATTATATCAGCAATTGAAGCTTCTTCTATTATACAATCTCAGCAGTGCTCAATATAGTGGACAATTAAACTGAGTCTTGACTGTAAAAGAGAGCTGCTCACCTATTCAGCACATCCATTTGCTCTTCCCTGGTCAATGCATTTATGTCTTTCTTCACTTCCTCATAGGCAGTTGCATTATCTTCTTTACCTTCTTTGCTTGCATAAGGTTTAAATGCAGGTTTTCCATGGACCAAAATTTCCTGAAATAGCCAACTAAAGATGAATTGATCTGCAAAATTCTCCTGCAATAACCAGAATACAAAGCATAAATTCCTCAAATTTAAAAGAGGGAAACCCACCTCGAATGTGGGTTCCTTGTCACCCTCATTGTCGGTGACATCCTCAAGACCAAAATCTTCTTCTGTCAAAGATTTTGCCTTTTCCTTCTGCAATCTCAAAACCTCTTCCTCCTCTTCAGCAGGTAGCTCCTCATCACTTGATTGTATCTGAAATTTTAATGTCCCTTCAATGCTCAACATCGCTCGCATGTAACAAACAGAAATTCATATGCTTGCACAATATCATATTTAATCTATTAGCTTTTGTTTACAAGGGCATTCCCCCTTTGGCCCTATGAACTTCACCTCATAGTCAATGTTCTCAGCATTGTAAAAAGTACTCTTTGCTCTGCCCCAAACAGCCCTTTCTTTTTCTTCTTCCTCTTCAGCATCATCATCCATTTCCTCCTCAACCCCACCAGTCTTAGCTCGTAAATATTTCTGTTGCCTCAGAACTACAATCATTAATTGAACTTTTCAAGTAAGATGACACAATATCTTTTGGCAGCAGTAACACTTCACTAATGAAAAAGGAAACAAGATTTGAACTCGAAAGAAATGCAAGAAATTAAATTAAAAAAAAAAAAAGAAGCTACACGTCCAACCATCATGTCCTACACCATATAAAGTAGTGTATATAATAGTATGCACCCAATCGTGCAAATCTAAAAGTTAGTTGCTTCAGAATGAAAGTGTAGGCTCTTGAGTAACAATGTTTGATAGATGTCATAGTCATAAAGCTCTAAACTACCAGTGTCTTCTGCCATGTTTTTCAAATGTTCTCAAGTAACGAATAGCATGTAGTACTTCTATACTATTGAAAGTTTGGACTAAAAAGGAAGATGCTTTATTCATCCTTAGATACATTTCTGAAATATCATAACATAATTGTTTAGAACTATCAAGATTTAAGATTTTGGAAGTTAGAAAGACGTGAAAAGAAACAGCTTGAATGATACGATCCCTTCGTCAGCCAGAATATAAGTAAAGTACAATTCCAAAGCAGCTTCATCAAGTACAAGTGAATAAACCATGTCCTAGCAATCAACACATAATTTTGTCAAAGCATCACAACATTGTCCAATATGTTACTCAACCAAAAGAGAAAATAAGATAACTCATTACGTTTTGCAGCAAAGCCCGTAAGTTGAGAGTCGTCTTCAATGTCATCATCGTTGTCATCCTCATTATCATCCATATCATATTTTTCATCCTACGAACAACAATATAGAAAAATGAGCCTATGAAAACTTATCCAAATACAATACTACTACACTTCCAAAGGAAATAAAAAAACAGTATACACCTCAAAGTCAAGAACTGGATGCTCAAAATCAGCATCAGACTCCCCTGCATCTTCATCTAAATCTAGTGGAACTATATCTCTCTGTTTGTGAACTTCAATCAACCAAAAAAAAAGAACTTTATTCAATCAGCAAATTCCACAAATAAATAACATTGCAACATTCTTTTTCTTTTCTCAGTGAACAATTTGAGAAGCAAATTCAACCAAAAAATATAAATTAAAACAGAAATTGAAAGGCAAAGAAAGCTTACAAGCATCAATTTCATCATTCATCATATCATCATTGTCCTCATCGTGATACGTTGTCTTTTTCTTCGAGTCATTATTCTCTTTCTTCTTGTACTTACCTGCTTTTCTTCCCATTTTGCTTCTACCTAACCTCTTACGATGTCAGTAACTGTCTGGTTTAAAATCAAACAACAAGACTGCTCATTCACCATGTTTGTGAGCAAAAAAAAGAGGCTTAAACAATCATAAAAACTCAATTGAAAAAATGCAGAATTCCCTTTGCACCATACAGGCTAAGTATTCCATTTCTTTCAATACCTCCAATTGATTTCAACTTTAAGATTGCAAAATAAACTTAACTTTTACATTTAATTTCTCAAACCATCAGTACTTCTAGTTCCCAGAATCTTGACTACTAGTTCCCAGATTCTTAAAGCCGGTAAAAGGCTCCACAAACCAGCCAAGAATGAAAACAAATAAGGTAAACAATACTTTCCTTTACTTCATAAATTAGACTACAAAAATCATTTTCTTTAAATTTTGAGCCATGAATAAAACATAACAACAAAAAATAACTACAAAACCTAAGATAAATACATAGAAAGAAATATAACAGCAGAAAAAAGAGAAAGAAGAAAAAGCAAGAGAAAATTACAGAGACCAGAGAGACAGATAAAAAAAGGGAAGAAGGTAGGTAGAATAGCTGGGTGGTGGAAGGGGGAAGAGGAGGAGGAAGAGAGAAAAACTAGCGACGGGGGGTGTACCTGGTGGCGGGTGGCGGAGGCAACGGGAGTAGCGCGGCCTGTGGTAGGGTCTTTCAATTCCCAGTTTTGAATTCGGCCACGGAGGTGGGCAGTACTAGGAAAGATGAATTCCTAGTAAGGGTCAAATAAGGGTTAATCACAAAAGTTCCCCTCGAGGTTTGGTTCGAGTTGCAGTTTTACCCCATAATGTTTTTCTTCTTACTTTACTCCCAATTTCAATCCAACTCGTCAAATTTAGTATTAAACCATTGAGTCGACGAAAATATTTCCCTACATGGTTTATAAAGAAAGGCCTCCGAGATTCTTTGGACGTTCAAATTACAAGATATGATTTTTGCGATAGAATGATTGTTTTATTTTTGAACTTTTTATATAAAATAAATTGGAATTATTAATATTTTTTAACCCACAATTGTAATGCACGTAATTACTTTAAATGAATGAATCTGCACTTTGCAAAAAAAAAAATCGAGAAATATGTGCTCCATGGCAATCAAGGAAGAAAAATATGTGGTTTGCTATAAAGTTTTAACTGTCTTCCACGATGTTGACTGCAATACAACACACATTCTCCTTCTTTTTTTTTTTTTTTGTCTCAAACTTCAATGTCTACCCACTTCAATTATTGACATGCATGATAATTTTTGGACAGAAAAATAAAGAATATTGGTATTTCAATTTATTTTATCCAAAAAAAATTATTCCATGATTAAAATCAAACCTTGTAATCTAATCATAGAAGGTAATGTTGCTGTGGTCTTCCCTTAGAAACCACATAGAAGGGCATTTTTATCAAATCAAATGTTTTAATGGTCAACTAATTGAGTTGGACGGAAATAAGGGGTAAAGTGAGAAGAAAATACACGTTAAAGGGTAAGCTGCAACCTTGATGAAACCTTAAAGGCAGTTTTTGAGTTTAACCTAATAAATAATGGGTAAACACATTAAGCCCCCTTTTTGCAAAAGTCAGGTATCTCTCATGTTGATACTCTCTTATTTGTAATAACATCAAAAAACTTCCCCTGCTATTAATTAGTGGAGAAAACTCGTTTCGTCATAAATTCACTCAGTTTTTCCAAATTACAAGTCAAATGATACAAGTAATTATTTTCAAAAAAAAAAAGGGTGAAGAAATATCCAGAAACTTAATTGGTTTAAATATCAATAACCAATATTCTGACCAGGACATAACAAGGGTCATGCTTAATTGGAAATATCCAGAAACTTCTAACTAAGCTACATCAAGAAACACTTCTAATTCAAAAACTCTTAGGGTTGTGTTTGGATTGCATTTTCCGTCATTTTTCATGGAAAAATTACTGTAGCGATTTGATATATGTGAGGGAAAAAGGTGATAGGGAAATATGATCACGGAAAACGATAATATTTTTCGACGGAAACAAGCAATCCAAACAAGGCATAATAATCTGACCAGGACATACAACCCCCGAGGAAATATCCAAAAACTTGATTGGAATTTATGCAACGTGCTCTTAATCTACAGCTTTATAAACTTAATAGCTACCATGTCACGCAAATAATAATAATATTACCATGAAAGAATGAAAATTGTTCTCACTAAATGGTCCTAATTAACTTAAACCCTGTTTATTAACCTAATTCAGCACTTAAATTTAATAGATTCAAATCTTAACACGTTCCGACGCGTTTGATAATAAAAAATTGAACATCTGAATTAATTAAGTGGCACTAAATTTTCTAGATAAAACTTGCTCTCAAAATTAAGTGATAAGTTATTCACTTATCATTTAATATGATATATACTTAAATATATCAAATTTAGTACTTAAAAATTCAATAATTAAATGGATTCAGATTTCAATTTTCAATTTTATCAATCACACCCTTAATGCCTGTGTCAGTTTCATAAAAGTATCAACTACTGAATCATTCAGATGTCATTGGTTTAAATAAAACTTTTGGAGATTGAACGCTAACATCAGCTCTCAATTTATTGAACTCCCAATCCCGCAACCAAACTGATGTCTCCACAATTATCATGGCTTTAGCAAATACAAGTAATTTCAAACAATTGTAAACCGATACAACTTCAATCAGCACAATAAATTTTAAAGATCAAGCACCCAAATAGAATCACTGAAAATGTTAAGATGGTCTCATACTCGATGGAAGACTGGGTATTGTATAAATAATGATTCTATCTCATAAAACATTATTGTTCTTTCATCAAATGGGCAAGCTAAAAATTGCAGCTTTTATATCACATACCAAAGCATCAAAACTCGCAAAAAGAGTTGCAGCTAGAGGTAGCAAATCGACCCACTTAACTAAATTTACCCATACCCGTCCATGAATAGATGGGTATGGATATCTTAAATTTTTGTATATGGGTATAAATGGGTTACCCAATAATACACATTTATTAAATGGGTATTATTGGGTAATCCATCAAATCCAATTAATCCATTTAGAATTCTCTTCCCTCCAAGTCTCTTCTTTTCCTCCACCTTTTTTTTTCAAATTTTTCATTTTGCCATGATGTTAACTACTTTTGTTTTTATTATTATTATTATTATTATTATTTGTTTGTTTTATCTTATTATTTTATTTTCTCTTAGTTTGTTAACTTGCACATTTTTTAGCATTACCAATTTATGATAAATTTTAGCCTATTTTCTTATCTTTATAAAATGAAATTTTAAATTTATATATGAAAAAAAATTAGGGGTTCAAATTTTTTGGATTAAGTTTTTATATTAATTTTTATAGTACTTAGTTCAAATTTTTATATTCTTATTATTCAACTATTAAATAATAAGTAATTTTGTGGCATAGAGTATAAATGAAAAAAAATTGATAATTAAGTTTATTGAACATTATAAGTAAATATTTAAAACTAATGATGGGTACAAAGAGTGGTATAAATTGATAACTTAGTTTGCAAAAAGTTAAAATAAATGGGTTATAAATGGGTAATTGGGTTATCCAATTCATTTTTTGACTTACCCATTTATACCCATCTAATTAAATGGATATAAATGAGTTGACTCACTTATACCCATTACCCATTTTACCCAACCCAAACTCGCCCAAGTCAGTCATTTTGATACCTCTAGTTGTAGCTAATCTACCAGATAAAAGAATTAGAACTAAAAAAAATGGCATGAAGAACGAAGTAAGGCATGGATGAATTTTAAAAAATCCGCTATAAAAAAAAAATGGAACCAATTAAAGACATAACTGAAGGGAAAATTGGACAAAGGGATTTAACTGGAAACCGAATTGAAGGATGATTTGGTTTTTACCTACAAAATATTATTTGGCGTTATCCAAACACACCCATTGTTTCTAGGCCTGTCAACGGTCCGGGTCAAGACCCGGATCTGGACCGGATCCGTGAAAATATTGCAGGTACGAGTAAGGATTTAATTCCATTACTTGAACCCGAATCCGGATCCGTTTTGCCAAACAAAAACGGGTCGGATACGGAAAATATAGTATTCCGACCCATGTTAGACTCGGATCCGGATATAAATGGATTAATAATTTAAAATATATATTTATCAATATAATTTGATTAGAGTGATGTATTTGAGTAAAGTGAATTTGATTTCTTTTCTTATTTGATTTTTTTTATATTAGTTAGAAATTAGTTTACAATTATATTTTTTTCTCATTTTTATTAGAAATTATAAATTTTGATAAATTTTTTCGGGTAAACCCAACCTGGATCCGAGACCCGTCGGATCCGAATCCGGAACATAGAACAGAAGACCCGTCAGATTCAGGTCCGGTGTGGTGTGCAGGGTTCGGGTCCGGAATAATGAATTTCGACCCGAACCCGACCCGTTGACAGGCCTAATTGTTTCTATGCTGCTGTTGTTGAAGAAGCAGAGAGGGGGTGGGGGATGGGAAAAGTGTTAACGTTTTCTTAATTGTAAGGACCCGGATAACTATTTGCTAACGGTGTCATTTTAAGTTCATTTGACTGTAAAATTTCTAAATTTTTGGTCCACAAGTTGGAAAAACAAAAAGTGGTGGAAAAAATTAGGGGAGGATGAAAGCTTTTCCTGATGGATGAATAATGAATGTGGGGAAAGCAATTTTAAACATTAAAAAAAAATAGAAAAAGATGCTTCAAATTGTAGCAAGTTTTGGACTTTGGAGGCCCGTTGCATGAACGGCGTCATATAGAGCTTGGCTCTTTGTAACGAATAGGCTGATTATCGCAAAAAATTTGTAAATTTGTGACGAAGAAAACAATTTTTTGTAGTGCTAGCATTTTTTAACTTTATAATTTCAAAAATTGGTTTTATCATACAAATAATTACATGTACATATCTCTGTATTTTGATAGGTTAGTATGAAAATCTGGAATGAAATGACAAATATGTGAGGTCTTCAATTTCCATGATAAAACTCTCCTCACTGTTCTTATTCTTCTTTTGGAAAAGAATTAAAACTGTTTGTGTTGAAAATTTTCTTTTATTACATGTAAAGGACATTAATAAGAAAAGTAAGGGATAAAGATTTAAAATCAAAACTATAATAAATGTTGGATTGATGAAAAGCATTGACAGGGGAGACACATGTTATTTTGAAAACAAGAGGGAGGTTCCTAACTTTTACATAATCTAGAGGAGAAGTTAGTGTAATTACCCATAAATAATTGAAAATGAGAAGAAGAAAATAAAATAGAAGTAAGATAAACTGGGACGAGGGATGGATCAGGTGATTCGAAAGAAGGAAGTGCAAGTGAAAGGTTCCGGGTTTAAGCCTCCCACTTACACCCAAAAAACATATTATTTACTTGAGGAGAAATTGGACCACAACATTAGAGAAATTATTCAATATATGGGAAATTATACATTAATGATTGTATACGAACATATGACTTTGGTAGATAGAGCACAAATAGGGGTGCAAACGAGCCGAATTGAGTCAAGTCTCAACTTAATTTTACGAATCTCGAACTCATACTCGAGTTTAAAAATTAAAAAAATATTTTTTGTAAAAAATGAATAAAATAATAATTTTTCTTAATATATAATAAAATATTAGAGATATATATGTAATTTTACTATTAAAATAAATAAATAAATATATATATATATAATTGAACTCATGAGCCGCTTGCAAGCTAACGAATTTAGTATTTTTGAATTCGAATTCGACTTGATCAACTCGACTTTGACTCGTGCTCGTACTCGAGCCGCTTATGATTTGCTTGCAAGCCGCTCAATTAGTTTACAGCCTAGGCACAAAGATAAGGGAAAATAACTTGAATAAATATTTTATAATTCTTAGAGCATACTTAAAAAGTAGGGATAATTTAAACCTGGCGTACGCAGCCATCCTTGTTGGGAGACTCACCCACCATAGCCAGGTGTGCGATCCGGGTTGACCAACGGATTAGTCAGGGCAAAGCCCTGGATACCGTGGCAGGCAACCAAAAAAAAAAAGTAGGGATAATTTTAAAAAATCCCTTGAGATTTCTCATAGTTTTACTTAGCTCCCTCAAGTTTTAAAAATCTCACTTAACTCCCATATTTGGAACTTTTGTGTAACATATAAGCCCAAATCAAAAAAGTTGAATAGAAAAATAATTGTTAGAGAGAAAATATAATTTGGTGCCAAAAATGCCCTTACTAATTGTTGCAACTTTTTTTTGAGAAACTATTAAATAAAGGGTTAATCACATTTTATTCCCTTAAAGAATATCTCATTTCTCAGTTTACCCCCTAACCTTTAATTTTGCTCATTTAACCTCCTTTAAGACAAAATTGCCCTTGCATTATTTTGACTTTTCACTTACCTTGTTTTCCTTTTTTTTTTATTTCTTTTTCTCTTTCTTCTTTATTTAATTCTTCCTCTTTCCCACAAAAATCTTCACCTTAATGATTGAAATTAAAAAAGAGGAATTGCAGAGATCTATCTTCTGATTAAATGATTAAAAAAATATTCAAATTACTTTCCTAAAATACAATTTTTTTAGCCTTTCAATTCTTTTTATTTTGGATTTTCCTCTTTCCTTTCTAGTTTCTCATTTTATTCTCAAGAAAATATCATAAGATGAAATTGTTTTCCTTTCTTTTATTTCTTTCTATCTTTCATCATTCCCAATAGAAATTCCATTTCAACGAAAATTTTTGTTTTGAGTTTGTAATTGCATATTTCTGGGTGAAGGTTTAAAAGGCATTAAAAACTAATTTTGATTTTTTGTATGATGCCACATGTCACAAATTTCAATTAATGATTATTAATCAGGTCACAATTTCATCTTAAGATATTTTCTTGGGAATAAAATGAGAAACTAGAAAAGAAAGAGGAAAACCCAAATTAAAATAATTGAAAGGCTAAAAAAATTGTATTTTAGGAAAGTGATTTGAATATTTTTTTAATCATTTAACGAGAAGATAGATCTCTGCAATTCCTCTTTTTTAATTTCAATCATTAAGGTGAAAAATTTTGTGGGAAAGAGGAAGAATTAAATAAAGAAGAAAGAGAAAAAGAAATAAAAGAAAGGAAAACAAGGTAAATGAAAAGTCAAAATAATGCAAGGGCAATTTTGTCCTAAAGGGGGTTAAGTGAGCAAAATTAAAGGTTAGGGGGTAAACTGAGAAATAGGGTATTCTTTAAGGGGATAAAATGTGATTAACCCTTAAATAAATTAAAACTTGGCAAACAAATGCAAAAGCCTGGGGCTAAATTTCAAAAATATCTAATAGATGCATTAGCAATGTTTAGTTGATTAGACTAATCAACACCTAAAGTTGCAAAGTAACTCAACTAAATATAAAGGACAAAATCAAAATGCTTAAAAAATTGAAATGATATAGGACGCTTTTTTTTTAATATTAATAACTACTATTAGAAAAATGCACCATTTAGATTTGGGGAAGAGATATACGCCAATTTGCTGAAGACAATTGACCAATGTTTTTACTTTTTCCTTCAAATATGTTCCAATAATGGATTTTTAGGAATTGTTTAGTTAATATGTATCAACAAACGCTAAAATCATAATAATCTTTTTGCCACATATTATATTAGCACTAAGTTGGTCCAATAGATAAAAGATGTCTCTTCGAGTTCTCCCCACTATTAGGTTCAAGGTAAAATTGTGCCTGACTGCTGGGCAGATGGAAAAGGCCTGGGAGAGGTGGGAGGGTAAAAAATATATACATCAGCAACAACTCCCAATTCTCTACTAGGTATGTGCAGGGATGGCAACGGGGTGGAGGAGGCCCCATTTCTCTCACGTGATTAATAAAAATTTGTTATATAATTTCATTATAGATAAATTTTAACAAATAATTAAGTATTAAAGTATCAAAATATCACCAAATTATTATTCATTGTAATTTCATAATTGAAACTCATAAAAACAATCAAACAAAAGTTATTTGAATACAATCCAATATGATGAAACAAATACAACTAAAGTAGTCAAATTTTTACTTTTGATACAAATACAATCACTAAAGTCATTATTGAATTTTTTTGAGAAAAAAGTGTTATTGTGTTAAGTGTAATTAGGAATTTAGTATAAATGTATAAGTAAATTTAGTATAACTAATTAATAATTTTTATTAGTAGACATGTATAATTATTAATATAATTGATAATATCAATTATATTACATATATTAATATATATTATATAACTAATAATATTATTATTATAAGTTTGTAACTAATTAATTAAGCATTATATACATATATATTTATTAATTTTTTAAACGGGTGGCAGGGCGAGGGGTGGGTCCCCCGCCCCTCGTCCCATTTCTAAACAAGGGGAAAAAATTCTCTCGCCCCTCCAACCATTAGCCTCCGTGGGTGCTCGCCCTAATTGCCATCCCTAGATATATGAGATTTTCAATAGTTGAAGGAAATCAAGTGAAATTACTGAAAACCTCAAGGGAGGTTTCTGAAATTGTTCCTTGCTGTAAAGTTCCTGAGTTTAGCTTGACACTTAAAAAGAAACCATGAAATGATTGCCCGATTGGTACGTTCTCAATATTGGACACTAGCTTTCAAATTCCTTTTACAAATTTTGATGCATTGCGTTGTTAGACCCAGACCAAACTGACCCGCCTGACCGGTCCGACCATGAATAGACCTCCTTTTTCTAAATAGTTAGCAGCACAAAAGTGCTTTGATAAAAAATTAGCCAAAACTATCAAAATCGGCCAAACTAGTGACCAGGTTCAACAGTTTGACCCGATTCTCAAATTTTTCTTTCTTATTTTTTCTAAAACATAATTTGAGTTACCTAAATTGTAAAATTTTTATTTATTAATATCAATAAAAAAATGCCACCCATTTAGTGTAAATATCAAAATCACTCACTTACCTAAATGATCTCTAAATTAAGAAATTTTAATCCCTATCATCTTATCAAATTATCTTCAGTGATTCCAACTTGCATTATAAATCCATATTCCCAACAAAAGATCTCGAAATAGGTATGATTTGTTTTAGTTTAGTTTTTCAAGTAATTTTGGAGAATGGGGCATATTTTATACATGAATTCACATTTTATATATAATTTTTAGGTGTATATTTTATTACAAGCCTAACATTTTTGTAACATTTTGTATGGTTGGCCAAATATAACCAAAAAATAAAATTGCAATATTTGTGCAGCTTATAAAAGTACAAAATAATTATAACATCATGCTGACTTTAGCGGGATTTTAAGAACAGTCCGACCAATTCGACCAGTTGACCCTTGATCCAAAAGTTTAGTCGAGTCACTATCCGGTCTAAGTTTAACAACATTGATAATAGGATCCCAATATGCAGAATATATCAAAAAACGTCATCGTCTTTGGATTTTGATTCTTTCTAGGATTTATATTGTGTTGCAAAAAAAATTAGGTACTGACAATTTATATATTAAACTTCTATTTATGAGGATTTATACCTAAACCTCTATAGTCTATTAATTTTGTGCTATTAGTAGTTAAGTAGAAGTTTAGGTAAAAAAGTGTCATAGAAAAAAATTTTAAGTGGCAAAAAGTCAAAAGTTCTTAATTTGAGGTGCAATATCATGTTGACTCCTCTAGATTCTTTTTTTAAACCGTCCATTTCCCATTCCTTTTCTTAGTTTCATAGTATGAAGAACTCTAAAAAATTTTCCTTGATCACTGGATCAAACCTAGTGACTAAAAGAGATATTGGCTGAGATAATGGATTAGATACGGGCTTATTATGAACCAGAAAACTAAACAAAGCAAAATGCTAGCAGCATACAACCACAAATTCAAGTGATTTGAGAACGTATCCCCATAAACCCGGAGCAAAGTAATGAAAACGGGTGAATAAAGAAAAAACTTAAAATTGTTTATCCAAATTATTCCCACCCACTACCATATTTCCCCTTTTCCAAGTTCCATGTATTTCTTATTATTTTAATTTTGGACTTATTTAGCAAATCCTAATTTATATTGACAACTACTATTATGGTTATGAATTATTATCAGATAACTATCTATATATTCACTTTGTTTTGGTGAATTTTTTTATTATTTATATCTATACAATAAATAAATGGGGAGGGAGCTTTTGGTGTAAACAAATTCAGTTCACTTTATGTTTTTTTTCTAAACTGCCATTAGTAACCTCCTAGTACCATATTTCCTCTTTCCAATCCAAGAACCACGTATTTCTTATTATTTTAATTTTAAACTTATTTAGTAAATTCTAATTTATATTAACAACTACTAATTATGTTTATAATTACTATCAGATAACTATTTATTTATTCGATTTATTTTGATGAATTTTTTTTTACTATTTGTATCTATACTATATATAAAGGGGAGGGCGTTTTTTGTATAAACAAATTTATATCACATTATGCTTTTCTTAAATTGTCCTTGGTAACCATCCACTACCATATTTCCTCTTTCCAAGTACCATGTATTTCTTATTACTTTAATTTTGAACTTATTTAGCAAATCCTAATTTATATTGACAACTACTAATTATGGTTATGTATTACTATCAGATAACTATCTATTTATTCACTTTATTTTGGTGAATTTTTACTATTTATATCTCTATCTATACGATATATAAAGGGGAAAGGGATTTTTGATGTAACAAATTTATGTCACTTTGTGTTTTTCCTAAACTGACCTTGGTAACCACTTACTACCATATTTCCTCTTTCCAAATACCATGTATTTCTTATTATTTTAATTTTGAACTTATTTAGCAAATCCTAATTTATATTGACAACTACTAATTATAGTTATGAATTACGATCAGATAGCTATCTATTTATTCACTTTATTTTGACAAATTTTTTTCTACATATATCGCCAAATATATAAAACCAATTCTCCAGAAAATGATTCATCAAATATAATAATAAAATTTTAATAACATTTTTTTTTATCATTGGCAGATACATTAGTGCGTGTCATAAACGCTAGTGATGATGTCATTATTAGCGACACCTATTCCCTTTCCTGAATCCCCTAAACCAGACACCTCCTTAAACTTGTTTATCCAAATTATTTTTGTTTTTTAATAAATTGTCAAGGCTTTAAATGGCAGTTTCAGTCTCATATTCTTCTCAATCTTTGCACATTAATCTCACGTTAAATATTGCTAATGCCTCCTTGATAATTTTTTACGGTTTAACAAATGATGAAAAGCATAAAATGGGAAATGCCCTAATGAATGACTTAACCAGGAAATCGACATTCAATTTGAGATTTACATATTACATATATCATTTAAGATATCCTTCCAAAACAAACAAAAATTTAAAAAAAAAAAAACGCTTAATCCCGTATTCTTGAAAGTGCTATAAATTCCAAACCATACCCTCCCAATTCAGGCCATAAATAACCAGAGGTCCAAAACCTCCTCGTGCCCACATTTTCACTCACAAGAAAAATTAACTTAAACCCTCCAAAAATGGCAAAAGAATTCCGCCCTCTTCTCATCATCTTCTTCTCTTTCTTGATTTCCTCTACACTTATCGACATCTGGGAGACGACGGCTGCCGATGAAACCAACGAGATCCTAGGCCCCGTGGATGGTTTCCGTGCACAAGACCCTGAGGACCCTTTGGTTGTCACGATAGGAAAATTTGCTGTGGACGAAAACAACAAGCAAAAGAAAGAAAATATCCATTTTGAAAATGTTTTAAAGGCTGCAAGCGAACAAATTGGAGCAAAAACCGAGTATGGCCTCCTTATTAAGGCAGCCGAAAATGGTACCTCAAACACCTATGCTGCCGTTGTCTTGGACAGCAAAGATTCTGGGAAGGAGCTCGTTGGCTTTAGAAAGCGAAACTTGGCAGTTTAGAAGATATGATAATTTAGCAACTACGTCTCACATTTAAATTGTATCGTCGAGGGTGACATGATGATATAAAGGTGTGATTATTTGTTTTTCTTTTCCTTTTTTTTCAAGTCTTCGACACAAGACTGCAGGTGGAATGGAAATGGAATTCCAAGATGCATACACAATTTCTCTACCAATACCGTCTATGAGAAACCAAATTTTTTTTTTTTTTTTTGCCATTAGAGCTATTTCCAACAAATTTCTGAATAAAAGTTGCCTAAATTGACTTTATTTTCGGCTAAGTGGAACACTTTACAAAGGTGGTTATTTAGAGATATGATTTTCGCTTGTGCATGGCAATAATTTTGACTTAGCTAAAAATAGATGATGGGATATATTAGGAATGACATCCAACATTAACTCTGCTGAAAATTTGGAGTATTCTATCTAGAAAAGAGTAATGCAAACGAACTGAATACCGAAACATTAAAACTTGGTTGGAGCTCGTAATAAACTTGAAATTAGTGCTTATCGGACTCCAACTTGAACAAAGTTTTTAATGAAAGTAAATTTTCGAGTAGAAGTTGAATAAGTATGTAAATCTCATCTTTTTATGTGTATGAAAATGAGATCGAACACTATTTTTTTTTTCAAATTTCTAGCAGGGGAATAATAACTCGATCAATATGCTCGTTGATGCTTTGTTTTCTAGTTTATTAATCGATTTCGAACTAATTTTACTTCAGAAAACTCAGGCATAATTCGTTTTACACCCATAATCAAAACCAAAGAAAACCATCTTAGAATAGTAAACTTGAATGCCAGTAAGTAGTGTTATTTAAACGCCTCACCTTGACTCACCATTTGTACTAGGTCACATGCTTTATAAATTGACTTCAATATTATCTATTTTAGGGTAAAATAAATCATTGGCCACTAAATCCACTTGCTACGTTACTACTGCACCTGAGCAGCACACTGCATCCACCAAAGCATATTCATCATTTTGCATCCAAAACAAAGGATAGCAAGTGGAATGAAACTTAGTAAATGTTTAGTGATAGGTGCCACACCTTGTTGGAAACTTTTGGAAATTAATCATTAAGAAAGAAATGCAATTTCGATCCCCATTGTCTGGCTGTTGTGCTTATATATTTCCTTATGTTTTGGCCAAAATAAAGGTTTATAGCCAAGATTTTTTTCTTAGGGAGGCACAAATTTTTCCTAATAATATTATCTTAATATGCTATGTTCAAAATAATTTCCATCCATTTAAATATATGACATCTAAAAACAATTGGAAACTTCTGGAAATTAATCATTAAGAAAGAAATGCAATTTTGATCCCCATTGTCTAGCTGTTGTGCTTATATATTTCCTTATGTTTCGGCCAAAATAAAGGTTTATCCAATGGCGGAACCAAGTTTTTTTTCCTAGGGGGGCCAAAACTTTTCCTAACAATATTATCTTAATATGCTATGTTCAAAATAATTTTCATCTATTTAAGTATATGACATCTAAAAACATCAAATATTAACTTCAATTATAAAGGTTTGTCTATATCGTAAATATGCAGCATAGTTATAACAAAAATTAAGACAAAAAATAACCTTTAATTAAATATTCTAAATATCACAAACCACCAAAATTACATATTATGAGAAGATGCTCCAATATGTAGCCTACGCAAATATATATATATATATATATATGCAATATAAATATAACTATTTTTAATTAAAAAAAAGATAAAAGTTATGTTAACACATTGAAATTTCAATCTCTTTTCTTATAAGTAAATTGAGCTTTATGTTCCTTGCAGAAGTAAGTTTATTTATGATTGAACCAGTGCTAAACATTTCAATAACTTTCTTTTCTATATACACAATTAGGCAATTATTCAAGAAATTATCTTCCATCTTGTTTCAGAACTGTCTTGAATATTTTCATAATTGAAAATACTTGTTACATAGTTGCTGCTGCTACAGAAAAAGTAAGAATGAGTCTAATCAATTGGGCTAAATTGTATATTTGTACATGAACCAATAAAGTAATTACTTTTGTTTTAGCCCATTAATGATTATGAATTGGGTCTTTTATTATAATGTGTCAAATTGGATCAATTTACTATGGATTATCCATCTTATGTTCACTTTTTTGAAAGTTAAATAACTAGCACAATAAAAGATAAATAATTTTTTGAAGAAAAAGTTAATTCAAAGGTGGCCAATTCATATATATATGTATATGTAAACTCTCATAATATAAATTAAAATTTAGAAAAATTGGGGGAGGGGGGACAACTTTGTTTTACACGCATTTTTATACACTATGAATTAAAATTTTCAAAACTTAGGAATGGGGGTCCTCAGTCCCCTTAGCTCCGTCTTTGGATTTATCAATCATCACGTGTGCTCTATTTTCTCTTTTCACCATTTTTTTGGTTAATCAATCAACAACACTCAATTTTATTTTATTTTTATCAACTCAATTTCCCTTGTGCGTTTTTTTTTTTTGAATTTTGTCCAAGTCAATATCGTTAGTCATCTATTTTAATCCTTTTTATTCTCCTTAAACTTGGTTTGTCGTTGTATTTTCACCTTTTTTTTTTATCATCAATAACGTCTACTTGTTTCTCGTTGTAGTCATATTGCTGAAGTCAATGCTTGACTGCTTTCCAACTTGACAATGTCATATGATATTGCATATTGCATGTTTTACTCGCCCAAAGGAACTTAAACAGCACAATGCTCCTATGGCTATTTCTTTATTTCAGCTGTTAGTTTTAATTTTACTTCTCTTTTCTTTTTCTTCTTCCCTTTTCTTAGACTTAAATCATTCAAAATTGCTGGCTTTAATCCTTCATTTGCATGTTCTTCCTTTCTTTGGCTCCATTTGGATTGTGATTTGAGAAGTCTCGATTTACCCCCGAGTTTTAATTTTATTTTTCTGTTTGAAAATCTGTTTTTTTTCCTATTTTGATTTTTTAAAAATCTCAAAATCAAAGTCTCATCTTTTTTTCATTTCAGTCATGTGGAATTTGCGGAAACCGAAAACTTGAAGCCCATTTGAGTTGCCAGTTTTTTGAGAAAAAGTTTCCCACTTTAGTTATTTTTTAATTTTTTTAAAATACCCTTATTCAATGTAGATTATTGTTAGTATAAACTAATTTATTTAATATAGATTGTTATTGAATATAACCTACTCTGTTTAATACATTTAAATTTTTCAAAACACATTGATATATGAATGTGAATTGATTCATTCTTAATCATCAGTTCAAATTCCCATAAACCGTCAATTCAAGTTTTTATAAATAATTAATATAAGGTTATACTCTATCTAATGTAAGGGTGTTTTAGAAAATTAGTAACCTATTTTTATTTTTCTAACAAAATTAACTACTTTTTCTTAAATTGTTTGAAAAAAAAACCTAGAACTATCAAAATGAAATGGAGGGAATAATATAATCTGTTTTTTTCTTTTTTCTTTTTTTATTTTTGGCGAGTGCAAAGCACTTTTGCCTTGCGAGCTGGCAACCATGCTACTGGTCGCTCATATTTACATGGACCACTGGTAATTCACTTGTGAACGTCCATCCCTAGGAACTTCACTTTGTTTTCTCCACGTACTTGAAAACATACTAAACCCAATTCAGATATATATGAGGAATGGATTTCCTAATGGGATTTCACAGTGCAAAAAAAAAAAAAAACAAAAAACAAAAAACTTGGAGCAGAGTGCAATGCTACCAAACAGATAACTACTACAAAATGCTTATCACAATTATGCTGAAAATTTGCCTAGCCTTCAATCTGGTTTCTTTAAGTTCAAGCAGTTGTCTGTTGCTTGCCTGAACAACTCCTGCACCTGCTTTAATTCCTTATCCGCAGCTTCCAGTTGTTTTTGTAGTTCTTGGCCTACCGCATCATTTTCAGCCTGAAGTTCTGCAATTCTTTTCAGCTGAGCTTCTTCACCTCCCTCAGCTAATGGAAGGGCAGCTACCAACAGATCAAACTGCTTGGCAGCGTTGACAAGTGCAGCACTCATGAGCTTTGGTTGCTCAGCAAGACTAGCTGCATCCTCTGCAGCACTAGATGGATTAGCAGGAGGTTCCGGACAATTAGGAGACAACCTAACTGGAGGAGCATCCCTTTGAAGCGTCCCAAAGGTGTTGAAGGCAAGACCTGCAATTGTATTCACCTGTTCTTGCAGTTGAGTTATTATATCCATCTTGAATTTTGATACCTGCAATTCTGGGCAACTTTGAATTCAAGTAGCATTTCTCAATTTCTGTACATCTTCGTTTTGAATTCGAGCGACTAGGTATTTCCTTGTTCATCACATTAACAACTCAAGAGTAACAGACAAAGAAAGAGGTCACACAGCACTCATGATCGACAGCTGAAAGAAAGAATCAGAGGCATTCTCATCACTCATAAGCATATTTGAAGCAATACAAGTGAAAAAAAGAAAAGAAAAATAGACATATATGGCTTGGCACAAATAGTCAGTCAATCAGTTTGAACACACTCAATCAGGCCTTCCAATATCCTTCCTGTGCTTGACATCAGAGAGATCCTCTAGAACATGACTTAACAGATGGTAGATGCTGTTAAAACTTTTTCATACGTAGACAAAACTACCCTCAACTAAAACAAAAGGTTTAGCACCTCAAAAAATAAATAAAGACCAAGAAGCTCTAGAGAAAGTCCAAACAAACGACCTGTCAACCCCTTGTCTTCCTCCTCCAAATCTCCCTATTTGACAACTCCATCAACACAAGGAGAAACCATGTCTATTTTTCACACACGTATCATGAGATTACAATGTAAAAGTGTATGCTAAGTAGACACAAATCATTAATAGCAATCCTATGCATCCAAATACCTCAATCCTATGCTAAGTAAATAGTTCTGGATGCCTGAACTATTTACTTCTAGACTTATTTTCCACAGCAAAGATATAAAAAGGCTAAACATCTAGAAGACATAATCTACACTTGTCTATACTACATGAAACAATACTTACTCTCCTTCATTACAAGTATATCAATCAATTCATCATTAAAAAGAGTTATCATTTCCTTTTATTTTCAAGATCCACTTTTACCTCAGCTGGCAAGAGAATACATTACAAACTTGCACCTCACGATACTCATTGAAGCATTTATATCAGCTGAATTATGCATTAATTCTAGGTAACATTCAACAAAACTTATGAATGAGTATGCAACCACACCTAGAGATGTGATGACATTTGAATCAGGAAAAAAAGAAACAAATTCTGACCTTCATCATTCTTCATAGAATAATATTTCTTTACATGTTCCAAACATATTTTAACAGAAAGACCAGTACCCATCTAAATGAGGATAACTAACTCCAAACATAATAGTTGTGCTTTTGACTATGTGGAAGCCTTGTTAAGAAGATAGGCAACAGCTAGAACCTTAATATGGTGTCAATCATAATTAAACACCACAACTCCACATATGCCCATTTCTTTATTATTCTTCAATGGTGGCCCCACAACAAGAAAGTTATTGGATTTCCCTTCTAACAAACAACCATTCGAGGTAAATTAGATTTAGATAACTGACAATGGAGAAGCTTATGCTGGATTAAGTGTCCATAACACATGACCACTCACAGCAAAAAAAAATGCAATTGCAATGGTGAATTTAGATGAATCCTTTGCATTACTTGTAAAAAGGCAACTTCCAAAGTTGGAATGTAGATGACATTCGTTGAGGATGTTTCCGATACAGAAAAGAGCAAAATGGTTGAATCCTACATGTAACTATAGTATGCTACCAGCAACCTAAGAAGAATCTCTCTCCATAATACCAAGGTCAAAATGAACACCCCTCAACCAAAAACCATACATAGCATGACTATTTCTGGCAATGTCTCAGTAAACTAGTTCAATTATCTTTCTCATTAACTTCCTCTTGTCTTACTTTTAGCCCTTCAATCCATATTGGATCCACAGAGACAAGAATATCAATTGTTCCATATCAGCAAGCAAACAGTTATATAAATCTCTGTATAATGACAAAGCACACCCAAACTTTTTTCTTACACTATTTTATACAGCATCATTTTTCCTGACTTAGTATTGAGTCATAAATAGTGTGAACCTTACAGATGTCTAATAGTCTGACCAGTCGTCCTTTTTTCCGATCTAAAGAAAACCAATCATTCATTTCCTTTTGGTTTTCTACTTTTTCCCTTTGGTTCTTTTATGTCTTCTTTTCATTTTGGGTAGGAAGGAGGGTGGAGGCCTGTCTGTGATATTCCTTTAAGGAGCAAGTCGACCAAAAGATAACAAGAAAATCTCAAATTGATTAAGCAACATTGTTTCACTAGCCATTAAATGCTCTATGACAAGCATATTCAGAATCTGCTTTAAATCTAAACTTGTGCAATCACAATTAAATGGATACCCCGACATCTAGGATAAATGATAATAGGAGGTTAATGCCAAAAGGCCCAAATTTAACAATTCATTGACAACAAATTAACACAGATGCATTCATTGGGGGCAAACTAACCAAGGAATACAAGTATTTACCTCAGTTTTATACTTAGCTATTGGCTGTACCAGAGAGCACGACTAATCTAGGCTCCAACACTTTGAATTTCTTAAACACATTTTGCTGCAGAAGACAAAATTTACACCATATAGAAATGAACATTCGAAAAGAATTTGAATCATGTATAATTCCCATAAAAATAGAATAATAAACCAAGTGTCATGTTCTCAAACACATACGAAACAGATGTGCATGCCACAGTTTTCAAAGTAAAAAGACAATGACAACTTTTCAAAAACCTGCAGCTATAAATCACGGAACAATCACAGCTACACTTATACGAGGTAGGCATAAATAGTGGCTCAACGCCCACAAACATCTAGCATCTTTTTAAGAAAAAGAAAAAGGCAAGAACAAGCAGCATATGATTGAGTGCACAATGTAACTAAAAGAAGCAACCCTCAGAAATTTAATTGGTCAAAAAACAACTTTCCAAATCCTGACTGGTCTATGTGAATTGTCCAGACAGCAAGGGAAGGCATTACAAAAATTGATAACACCTACAATAACAAATGACCCCATAGAGTTGACCTTTCGAACCCGCTTCAAACCATGACATATAAATAGCCAATCTTGGGGTCCAGCACAATAACCCAATACAAACTCATCAGCAATCCACAAATCCTTCAAGAACACAAGAAAAACACCGCTCCATCTTTCAGAATCACCCAAAAAACATGCAGTCACGTGTGTGCCCATCCATAGAAAAAAGTACTACTACAGCAAGCACAAAACCCTACTCCAAAATCATCCACAACATCCAAATCCCTTCATAACACCATTCATCTCCTTCAATAATCACCAAGAAAAGTGTATGCACCCATGCACAGAAAAAAGTACTATAAAAGCCATCAGAAAAACTCTACCCGGAATAATCCATGACATTCAAATCCCTTCACACAACACCATTTTATCTCCATCTCGAATAAATGCCTGTGCACACTTATGGGGGAAAAAGAACTCCTACAGCTAACACAAAACCGTTCTCCAGAATCAATCACAACATCCAAAATCCCTTCAAACGGAGGGGGTAAAAAGACAACTCGCCGCTTCCAAAATCGCCCAGAAGACAGATAATTTGACCCCCCCCCCCCCCAACAACAAAAAAAAAAGAAAAAAAAACAGCATTTAAGGGAAAAAATACCAAAAAATCCACAATTATCCAGCTGGGAAAGAAAGAAAATTGAACATCAGTTCTCATTCATTACCAAAAAGATTCCGTCAAATGAGAACTTAAAACAATACAGAAAGGCATGCATACCCAAAATGCAGATAAACCAAAGGAAAAAAAACCATGAACCAAATAGCATCAAAAAGAACAAAAAAAATCAAGCCAAAACACATCCATACGCATGTTCAGGTGGTGAGCTTTAGCCTATACACGGATTAAAACAATAAATCAAAAGCAAGAATTAAAAGCCAAAAAAAAAGAGAAAAAGTGAAGAAACCTTACAGTGAAGAGGACGAGAGAATTCTTGAAAGAAAATATGTTTCTGGACGGGCTTTTGGTTGCTGCCTCGGGGAGTGCAAGCAAGGACCGGAGAGAAGAGAAGAGAACAGGAGAAAGATTTAAAAAAAAAGGAGAGAAAGATAAGCAGCTGATTTGGATTGTGGATTTTAAGTTGAGTTAATTGCATTTTGCCCTCCTCAATTATGCCTAGACTGAAGTTTGTACCCCAAACGTTTAATTTTTGCAATTAACTATCTCCAACTCTTAATTTGCCGCATGATTTATAATGAAGCTAAATCCGATGGGATAAAAGAGCGACACGACCGATTTGCCCTTAAAATCTTACTAAAATGCCCAAAGTATCCCAGAAAAAAGCAATTTGCTAGGAAACCTTTTCACTTTCCCCTTTCCTTTGATTTTTGTCTGCCACAATAGGACAAATAAGAAAAAGGAAAAATGTCCAATTTCGTCCCTAAATTTTGGTGTCAATTTAGTTCTTAATTTTTATTTCTGACTAATTTGATATTTGAACTTATTTTACAATTTCAATTAAGGACCCCCAATGGTACTACTATTTAAAACCGATATGACTTTTAATTGACTAACTAAAATAGAGGTATTATAGAAATGCCACTCGTGACATTACAATGAAACAAGCAAATCAAACTTCTCAATCGTATAAAAAATTATCAGATAAAACTTCTTTGAAGTTTAATCTTGTGATTTTTTTAATACGTTGATTTATTACAGTCCCGTGCGTGATGTTCTCAAAATTCCCCTATTTAATTAGTCAATTAGAAGTCAGATCTGTTTTAAATGGTAGCGTCGCTACGAAAGTCCTCAGTTGAAACTGCAAAATAAGTTCACATATTAAATTGGTTATGAATAAAAAGTTAGGAACTATAAATCTACACTAGTGAACAGGTTTAGGAATGAAATTGGTTATTTTTTTTTTTAAAAAAAACCACCACAACAATAACCCCCGTCTTACCAATCGAAATTAACACTTCTCACATCAATGAATTTTGTCGAACAGTTCTGACCTTACATACTCTGCTGCAACTTCTTAACCCATGGTTTATGGGACTCTTATCTATGGTGACATCTGGCCATGCAGGTTGGAGTGCAACTGCAAGAACAGGAAGACAGGAAAGCCTAGAAGGTATAGGATTCATGGTGAATCCTCTTAACTGTCAATTTGAGTTAATAGTGTTTGGAAGTTTGAAAACTCAATAATCAACGTCCTTTCATTTGAGATCCTTCTCAATTAAAAGTCCATCAGTCCAAGTCCACACAGAGGTTTTCATTCCGGGGTTCCATTTGCAAAGGTGAATATCAAGATAAGACTCCTGGCATGTGGAATTGAGTTAGATCATGTTCGCAATTTGCCAATATAGAGTTTTGTATCTCGGAAGTGGTAATTAACCTCACAAAATGCAAAAGAAAACTGCAAAGATTAGAATTAAGAATCGGTGATCTGTTTCAAGGGCATTGTAGATTAACAACCCTGCAGGAAAATAGGCCAAGCCACTTTCATGTGAATGATATTGTAATATGATATAGATACAATGTAGACTAATAAATTGCTTATTAGATGCTTTTACTATTCACAATATATCCTGCTCAGGATTAAGAAGGAAGAAAAAACCCACAAAATCAAGGCCATGCAACTTAGCTTCGGCAATCTGCACAGAAAAAGGAAAAGAAAATCCAGAAAACTATGAATAAATGCTAAGATTCAGAATGTGATAATGGAATATTAATACATCAACAATTGGCCAACTCGAACATAGTGAATACTCAGTTCCCAGGTGGGTTTCTGTTCCAAGACAAATAGGATGGATCGCCATAAGGTCTGCATGAGTGAATGGACAAAAGAAGTATTAAAGAATTACCAAGTACAAGGCAAAGATATCAATTAAACCAATGTTGTAAACAGCAATTCTCACAAAATAAATTGACAAACAGGCGTAGGTTTCCACAATTCATAATTCTATATGCTGATAAATCATATAGAAGAGAAGATTATAGCATCATATTTGGTTTCTCATCTTAAAACAACAGCTCAATTTCCACTGACCCTAAAATAATTCATCGAATGACTCTGGTCTCAGTGGTTTGCATTATGTACTCATGAAGGTGTACAGTAAATTAAAAATTTCACACTACCAAAACTAGAAGAACTATATCCATTTGATGCTAAACAGTAATAAGAGGAATGATAACTACTAATGAGAATACCTTGGCTTTATAAGGTACATTACTATGAAAGTTGTTGCAATGAATAAGCACAATCCACCAATAGTGATGTATCCCAAGCCTAAGAAACTGTTTTTTCCACCAATCCAAGTCGTAGTCGAAAGAACCAGCTTCTTTTTGCCTCCAAAAGCATAAGCATTATAGTTATTCTGTATAACCACTGTTATCGTCTCATTAGCCTCAAGATCCTGTTCAATTCTCCCATACAACTTTCGGAAGCTTGGCAATGCTGCAGTGCGCATCCAGACTAGAAGGTCCTCTTGCTCACTCAACTGTTATAAGGCAATAAATTGAGCAGAGTAAACGAATGCTTGGATCGGTAGACAGGAAAATGTAAAAGGGAGAGATTTCGAAAGAGAGATGGAGAAAAGATAGAGAGAAGAGATGACTGCACTAACTGGTATTTTTTCATCCAGTTTTCCTCCTCCAATCAAGCTTCCCTGCTGAAAGTTTTTAGGATAAACTTTTGATCCAAATTTATAGTTCTTATCGCTGTCCCATGCAATATCTTTCTTGTTTACAGATAGATTCATGCCACTAACTGAGAATCCATAAGTATCATTGAACAAACTCCAAGCAACAAGGCCACAAGGCACAATGGGCTTATTATCAACGCGTGCTTCGGGTTCACAGGGTGATGTTAAATCCTCATTTTCTGGGTTTCGCAACTGTTTGTCACTTCTGCTTTTGACATATCTGCATAAAAGCAATCAGAAACTTTACATCACACTTGGGTTTGTAATAAATGATCACAAGCTGGAAAAGAGAGTGAGATTTCCAGTGGAGCTCTGAATAAGTGAAGATGAAACAAGCTAATCAAGAAAGAGTATAGCACACTAGAAGTCTCAAATTTGCAATTAGGTTTCTTTTATGGCTAGGAGCAAGACAACTACAAAAGATGCCACAAATAAAAAAAAAAAAATTCCTCACCCACAGATTAAACTATATCAGTAGTAAAAGCAAAGCGTGATGGCAAGTAAATCAAGGTTTTCTTAGATTATGAAACCACAGAATCTGGAGAATCAATAAACTTGGAAGAATAAGGCATCTCCAACTGCACCAAATAAGAAATCCACTCTGATCTCCAGAAAGCTTCACATCATTAAGGTCAAATTATTCATTTGGTCCAGCTTATAAAGTCTAGCATGCTGGTGTTTTCACAAAAACAATGGGAAAAACACCCAAGAGACATTTCAAATAAATAACAACTACTCAATCCCATTGGAAACAACGTCAGAAAAAATAAAACATACCGACGATGGTTTTGATAGAAGTTATCAAGCTGGTAATAGATGTAAACCGGATGCTGCATTTTCTTTGGGACCTGAACAATCATTTTGCAAACTAATATTTTCAAACTGGAGGAAGAGAAGTGGAATAAATGAAACAAATTCTTTTCATGTTGTATCTGCAAACATCAGTACTAAGAAATTGCACCTACTGTCAAGCTCCGGACACAGGTTTTGTTGGTCTTGTCACTCTGAATAAATGCAGTTTTCTCTTGATCGGAAGGAATGCAATCCTCGTCATAGCGGTCTACAATTTCAACCACCTATACATCAGCAATACCATATCAGACCCATTGAAAAGGTTACTTTTTTGAAAGAGTCTAGCAGATGGATCATCTAAATCTTTACCCTCTCTGATGCAGACAAAGACAAAAGGCCAATTGGTATGAATATAACCCCTACTAGTATAAAAGTTGTGACCACCTAAAATAATAACAGGAGGAGAATCAGAAAAGAACAGAAAAGGAAAAAGGATCAAGTTTCACAGATCAAAATCCAGTTGCAGAATATAATGAAAACATACCAATCCTGGAGTTAATATCGGTTTGCATGCAGGCAGTTCTTGTTGTGTAAACCTAGAATCTGAAGCACAACAAAGTGGCAACAATTGGATACTTATATTGACAGGGATGATCTATAAAAAAAAAAAAAAAGCAATCTCAATCAACTAATCATTCATTTAAAAAAGGTTAATCAGTGTCACGTGCTAAAAACCAGAATTCAGAAACTAAAATTGCATATTGATCAGATGCAACAATGAAGTAGCCAGAGAAAATTCCTGAATTCTTCACCATAAATCGTCATATCTATGGGAAATTTACGTAATTGAATCAATCATGGGCTTTAAACTGTATTGATACTCAATCAAAAAATAAAAATAAAAATAGAAAGGGGGATCTCGCAAAGGGCTTTCATAAATCCATAAATCCGAACATTCAGAAACATACTACCACTGTTAATCACCCCGCATTGCCAAACCTTATGGATTAATGATCAAGAACCAAGAAACGGAATCCCAAATAGCACTTAAGAACTATTCTCATTTTTTTTTAAAGAATTTACTTATTATAATCATGCAGGCCCGTGATGGTTCTTGAAAAACCATTTCTTGTTCCATTACAAATCTGAGGTTAACCGTTCGAGTAATTATCATCAAAATAGCCAAAAATTCCAAAAATAAAAAACATGCATTTTGAGAAACGATCAATCACAATCATCCACAAATTCAAAAGAAATAAAATGGAAGAATCAATTCCTCAGTAAAGCAACTGAATAAAGAAAATAAAAAAACAAAGAAACAGAGGGAACTGAAAATTGGAAGAGAGAATCTACATTTGGGTTGCCTGGATTTCTTGGAAGAAGGTTGAGAAGAACCCTCCCCAGAGCTCATCTTTTCAGATATGTACTTTTAATATATTATTCTTTGCAGATTGAATAAAAATGCAAAGAAACGAAAAGGGCCAGGGTGAAAGAGGCAAAAGCCTGAAAAAATGCTTACAATCTGTAGATTTGTTGGAAAGACGGAAGAATCTATTCCAAAAATAATTTTGGTTCTCTTAAGGGAAAAAAAAAAAGAATAAAGAAACCAACTTCCTAAAGTGGTTAACAATTGCCATATCGTCTTTTCTTCTTCTTCTTTCTCTTTTTTTTTTAAAAAAATTTTTGTTATTTTTAGTATTTATTTTCAATTAAAAAATATGAGAAGAAAATAAAGATAGTTAGCTAATACCTTTTTATTTTGTTATTTTGTTATTTTTGTTTTTCATTTAAAAAATATAAGAAGAAAATAAAGGTAGTTAAAGAACACATATAAAAGTAATTCGCTAGATTCTTATTACGTTATTCAATAATTTAAAGTCCTGAAATGATTTAAGAACTGATATCTAATTTTATATATTCAACGATGAAAGCTATAATAATCAAAAGATATTTGTACAATTAGGCTAAAACACTAAATTTGTACAATGGCTAAAACACTAAATTTGTACAATTAGGAATTGGGCATTATCATTGGTGTACAAAATAAATTTCTGAAATTCTTTTGTCAAAAAAAAAAAAAACAAAAGAAAGAGTGAAATTCTATGACCAAAATGCAAAATATTTTCATCCTAAAATACTTGAATGAGATAACAAAAGTTTGTGCTAAATATTGAACTTTGATCCCACTAGGGAAAAAGAATATTGACGTGGTATTGTGGGGAGTTTGGACTAACATTTCGAAAGATTTTTTCTTTTTTAAGGTCTATTGATTGTCTTGTGGTACCAATTAATACTAGTCCCACGTTTTATTTTTTTTTATTAAAAATGAGAATTAAATTGAAAAATATTTAAAATTGGAGGGACAATAATATGAATACTTGTACTTAAATGATAAAAATAAAGGGATGATAAAAAAGGAGGACTAGAAATCTAAGGCCTTGTTTGGGTAACAAATTTTTTTAAAAATTTGTTATCTTTTTCGTGAATACATTTTCCAATCAACTTTTTATCTCACATATATCAAATAGTTACAGTAATTTTTCTATAAAAAATCTAGAAAAATGCAATCCAAGAAAGAACTTCATATTGTTTAGGTGGAGAAGGAAGCCAAGAAATGACAAAATAGAATGTTATTTAGGTGGAGTACGGATCTGGACACGTTTACTAGAATGAGGTGGCATTTGCGGCGGATTTGTTAAAACGAATCAGCTTACCATACTCAACATTAAACAGTCCGTTATGAAAAAAAGTGTACAAGTTCAGCACTACTGAAAAGTTTAAGCGGATGAGATATTTCTTCTTTTTATCAAACAATTTGTATCGATAGTTATCTAAACAAATTCATTTTCGGCACATTCTTAGTGTTATAAAAAAGACCCTAAATTACACTTAAAAAAAGGCCCTAAATTTAGATTTTTAGTTCCTCAATTAGCAAGTATAATCTATGACTAATTACCTTCCTTAATGCAGTTAGTTAGAAAAATCTATTTAATAGCAATTGATTCATTTTCTTGAAGGAAACAAAGCTAATTTAGTTTAGAATAGGTAAGTTTCTTAAAGAAACTGAAGGAAAAAAAAGTTTACTTTTTTACTATCACGCATTTGAGTACTGATTTAATCAAGTAAGAAACGCAAAATCTTGACAGAAAACAACAGTGAAGCACTTGGCTCAAACACGCTCGGATCATCAACATTTGCTAGTTTGCTGATTGAACTGGAAGGCAAGGAAACAAAAAAAAAAAAAAAAAAGTCAAACCTCCTTTTAGAGTGGCAAATGACTGGTTTTACACCAATGTTTTAGAACTCGAACCAGTGATTGAAGCGATTGAGTCATCGATTCACGGTTTTTTCAGTTCAACCGATTCAACCACTCGGGTCACCTATTCACTGTTTTTATTTATTTTTAAAAATTTTAAAATCTGAACAATCATCATGCCCATGGCAAATAAGGACTCCCTAGCCGTTAAAGTTCAAACTTTACCAAATCCATACTCTACTTTGACCATATCACCTAAGCAAAAAAATTTGAAAGCATTTTGCACCCATTAAATTCAAATGTATTATCTTTTTCAAAAATCAGAGAGAAAACTTTTAAGTCCCCTAAAAAATCTTGACGGCATGAAATTTTGCATTGATACAATATTAATTTTTTCCAACCACAAAAATAGTAATATTTTACATTGATGGACTGTAATTTTTTTACAACCATAAAACAGAAAAGAAAATCTCAAATAAATAAATATAAAAAAAGAAATCTCAAATCAAGAAGAGAATCTTTCTATCCATCTAAAAAAAAAAAAAAGAAAGAAAGGCAACGTATTGAAAACAGAGAAAAGAAAACTTCAAACGAAAATAGAGTGAAAAAACTCAACATACACACAAGAAAAAAAAAAGAAAATGTCAAAATATTGAACTAAAAAATATGGAAGAAAACATCAACAAATTAAACTAAAGAGATGGCAAAAAGAGGAGAGAGTGGAGACTGAAGATTAAAAGAAGAGGAAATGGAGTGAGGATGAGAGTTTGTAATGGTAAGTTAATTTATTAACCATGAAAATGGGGATCTAGTGAATGGAAAATGGAGGTGAGAGTTGAGATGGGGGAGAGAATAGAGATAGGAAGTGGCGGCTAATGTAAATGCATAGGATTTATAATGGTTCGTTGGTTTTGGATTTCCCTATTCTTTAGTTATCAAAGGACAAACAAATATGTTTTTAAATAACAAACAGACAAAAAACCAAACGAGGTTTTGTACAGTGGTTAGCATGACTGACTTCTATAGTAGAGGTCTTTGGTTCGATTCCGGGCACCAGTAAAAGATTTTGCTTTTGACAATTTACTCAATAGATAAGGGGGAAAAATTATTAAGTGCAAAACTGAAAATCAAGAATGATCGGTTCAACCAATTTATTCTAATTTTGATGAGTTTGATTTTGCTTTTGACAATTTACTTAAAAGAAAAGGGGGAAAATGATTAAGGGCAAAACTAAAAATTGAGTGATCGGTTCAACCAGTTTACTCCAATTTTGATGAGTTTGACCAGTTTTCAACGGATTATTTGCTACTTCTGACTTTAGTATAGAATTGGACCGGTGCTATAATTTATGGTTCAGCCGATTGAATTGGCAAGTCCGGTGTAGTCCTGAAAATATGGTTCAATTCTAGGCGCCGGCAAAAAAATTTGCTTTTGACAATTTACTTAAAAGAAAAGGGGGGGAAAAGATTAAGAGCAAAATCGAAACCAAGAATGACCGGTTCAATAAATTTACCTTGATTTTGATGAGTTTGATTAGTTTTCAATGGGTTATTTGCTACTTTTGGCTTTAATATAGAACTAGACTGATGCTATAGCCAGTTCGCGATACAATTGATTGAACCGGCCAATTTGGTTCGGTATTCAAAACACTGGTTTATGCATGAGAATTTCCTTGCCCGATTGGTTCAAGAATCTTGGGAGAAAAGTGTTCAAAATTAGAGGGGAAGATCTTAGAATTAAACAATGCACTAAAAATTTGGGATAAAGAGACCTTTCGGAATATCCACAAGAGGAAAAAGAGATGTGTTGCATGGTTGCAAGGTCTACAGAATGCTCCTTGCCAGAATTAGTCCAAGTACTTGGAGAAATTGAAAATCAAGTTGCTGAAGAATATAATACAATTCTTGAACAATAAGAGGCTTTGTGGTACCAGAAATCAAGATGTTAATGTGGCTCCAATGTAAGGATAGAAATTCTAGATATTTCCACATGTCTACTATCCACCGGAGAAAGAGAAGCCAAATATATAACTTGAAGGATGAGAAGGGTAAGCGGCAAGAAAACCCATAAATCTTGAAAGAAATGATAGTGGCATACTTTGAAAATTTGTATAGTGAAGAGAGGGGGGGAAGGGAATCAACTAGAAAATGAAGCAAGCAGGTTTCCACAATTGAGGGGAGCAGGATGAAAACTCTGACTAGGAAAGTAAGTGACTGTGAGGCCAAAAAGGCACTCTTCGAAATGCAAGCCAATAAAGCTATGAGGCCGATGATATTGATGCAAAATTCTATTAGAAGTGCTGGAGTATCATAGGCAACGCAATGATTGATTATGCGAAGAAGGTATTCAGAACCAAGGCCTTTCTTGAATCAATAACACTAGGATATCTCTATTCTCGAAAAATGAACCATCTCGAACCAGTGTCTCAATTCAGGCGCATCTTGCTGTGTAATGTCGATTACAAAATCTAATGTGAGTATGAAAGCTATCAAAGTGTTGATTTAGATGCCTAGAGTTTGTGCTCGCAAGTGTTTTTTTCAAGTGCCGTTCCAAATCAAGACATTATTGGTGATTCGCCTAACAATTCTTAGTACATTGGAAGACGATTCATAGGTCACAAAAGGGATGAGTTGAATTTTGCGTAGAAGGGTTCACTCTTGTTAGGCATGCCCGAGTCTAACTTGGTACAAGTCTTTTAGTCACTTAATTTTCCTTAGTCTTTTATTTTTAGTCTTTTCATAATTGAGTCTTTTATTGATTGAATAAAGCATTCGATCCATACTTGTTGGGTTCGCTAGAGAGTTAGGATTTCAATTAAGTTGTTTGGGTCTTTTTAGTTAGGTACAATAATTGGCCAACTTAAAGCTTAATTTTGGCTTTAGATTGGGTCATTAGTTTAGTTAGTTAAGTAGCTTTAGTCTTGGCCCATTTGGATTTGTACTGTTGCTATAAATAAGCCGTTCCTATGCTTTTGTAGAGAGAGAGACTTGATGAATAAAATTTAAGAGTTTTCTCTTTCTTGTTTCTTTGTGAACACCCACCCTTGATAAGGTGAGTGTGTCTCTTTTGTCTTCAAGTTTTGGGTTATCAATCAATGACCACGGTTAGTTGAGGTGCATTTCTATGCATATCAAGGTTTGCATTCTTTTGAAAGTGTCGGGTTGAGATTCGAGTTGAGATTTTCCATCTATTATGTTCCATAACCTAGTCACGATAGATCATTCCCTTGCTTGTGTAAATTGACTCTTCAAGAGTGGGAGTTTGGAGATTCAAATTCCCATTAAAATGATTTCCAAAATTCTGGTCGAGAGAAATAGACCATTGATGATTGATTTGCTGGTCCAGATGAATGCAGATTCATCCCAGGAAGACAAGAATATGATAATATTTTCAAATCATAGTTCAAGGTATCTTACACTTCGTGAACAAAATGAAGGGCAATAAAGCGGTGATGGTAGTTAAATTAGACTTGGAAAAGGCCTATGATTGCATTAGATGGAGTTTTCTCAAGCAGACTTTAGAGCTTGCGAAGTTTCCAAATGTCGTGTATGCCAATTCTATGGAGATATTATGGAATGGAGGCCTTCGGTTGAGAGATCCCTTGACTTTGTACCATTTTGCGATGTGTATAAAGAGGTTGGGATAGCTCATCAATGAAGTAGTAGATAGGAAGAAAGATAAACTAGTAAAGGCTTTAAAGTCAGGGTCCCTATGACACACTTACTTTATGTAGATGACCTTTTGCAGTTTGCAGAAAACCAATAACCAACAAGCTAAAGTAATGAGACACATTTTGAGATAGTTCTGTGGATTGTTTTGGTAGAAGGTGAGTAACAGTAAGTCAAAATGTATTGCTCACCAAATTTCAGCATTAAGGGTCTGTTTGTTTGGAAGGAAAATCTTTTCCAGGAAAACATTTTTCATATTTTCGGTTGTTTGGTTGTCAATTAATTTGGGAAAATAATTTCTGACAGAAAATAAGTTACACCCGCCGGAGGAAAATAACTTCCTGATCTAACAGTGTGAAGTTATTTTCCTCAGTTTCTTTTCACAGCCTCGCAAGGGAAAATAACTACTTCGGCATCTCTTTCTGTCTCTCTCTGTCTCTCATTTTTTTTCCTTTCATTCCTGAAGAACCCCCATTCCCGCTTCCTCCGGCGTCAGTCCTCGATGGCGATCACCTCCTCCGGCGACACTATCTCGGCAACTACCACTGCATAATTTATATACTCACAAGTCATCTTCATTCGACAGGTTTTTTTAACTCTTAGCTTCTCATCTTCACGCATAAACACCTTCACTGCGTCTATATATACAATTGCACACAAATTTCGTCTATTTTCTTTTGAAGTTGGATTTGAATGAATTTTTGTAGGTTGCTTTTGTTTTAGTTTGTTCTTACCTGATTAGGGTTAAATTTGATTTGATTGATGCTAATGAAGGGGAAAAGAAGGGGAAAAAAGGGAAAGGGAGAAGGTCAGCATAGGAAGGGTATGGTCACAATCGTTAATAGTTGGAGAAGCCCTTTGTAGTGTTTGGTTTGTGCTTTCACAGACAGAGATTCCTACTGGTGCTGGACCACTCTCAAACGGTAAAAAGCACAAAGGATGTAAATTGGTTTTCTTTTGGCTATGATGATGCGATAGTAACTGTTGGGTGAGATGCAAATGCTGATGATTGACGAACTAATTGTGGTGGAAGAAGTTCCAGAACTTTTTGTGCAGATTTCATTCTAGTTTCTTAACTTAAGAACGAATCCATTGAAAAGAGCATCATAGGAGGGTCAGATAGTTTAGAGATTAGTATTGTATATGTTCTCGATATTTCTTGAAAATTTGTGTTTTATTGAAAAATCTGCCCCCAATTGTTTTACACCTAATTAAAAGACAATGACGTGAGTTTAGTTGGATACTTGGATTTACCTAAAAAAGTACCTCAAGAACACTTCTTTGTGTTTGGAGACAGATTTTTGCTAAAACTTACTATTTTAGGAACAAATTTTGGTTTTCGTCAAATTAAAAGTTTGTATTGACAATTTCATTTTTTCTAATCTTGTTCACAATTGATTTGTTATTTTTTGAAGGTATTCCTAGACCATACTTCACAGAGTGCTTGAAAACTTCTAGATTTCTTGTGTCTCATGCCTGTCTCTCGCACTGAAAATTCAGACCATGTACAATAGTAGTGGACACAGACAGAGATTCCACCTGTGAACAATAGTAGTAGTGGAGCATGTAATGTAATGGTATAAATATTAGGCAAATCCAGCTATATGTGAGGTCATGCCAATTCCTACTTGCTGCATTATATATATATATATATATATATATTTTTTTTTTTTTTCCCCTCGAGTCACTTAGCTGAAAAAAGGTAATGTGTAGAACTACTTGTCAGGTGCTTCATATGTAAGACCAACCTCACCTTCTTTTGATGAGTGGAATTAGATTGATTTCAATAACTAGCTCGAGTTTGCTGCTTTTGGGTAAATACCCGCTAATAACAAGTGACATTATTTACTTCCCATTTGCCCAGTGATGATTGTGTTTCATGTTGCTGATTGGGATATGGAGGAATTTTGTCTTGGATTCCTTTTGGTACACTACTAATGATCTACTGCTACGTGAATTTTCATAGATGGATCCCGGTAGTGATAATGATGAGGATGCTATTGTAATTGGTGCTGCCACTTCAGTCCTAGCAACAGGATATGCAACTCTTGAAGTCTATAAAACTCCAGTTATTATACCTAAACCATCTCATGTTAATAGGGAGCGAGCTAGAGAGGATTACATGGATAGCATATTATATGGAAGTAGTTCATATTGTATAGACCAAATTAGAATGGACCAAACGACATTTTTCCAATTACTAAATACTCTCACCATTAGAGGATTATTACAACCTACCATTCATATGTCAATAAGAGAGCAATTGTTAATGTTTCTGCAAATAGTTGGCTATAATTTGAGATTTCGAGTGGTTGGGGGGTACTTGTATAGGTCAACTGAAACCATACACCGCTATTTTTCCATTGTACTTGATGCCATATTGAAACTATATCCAAATTTAATATAATTGCCAAATGGTGCGACTCCACGAGAGATCCGTAATAGTCGAAGATACTACCCCTGGTTTGCTGTAAGTCCAGTTCTTTGTATAAAAATTAATTAACTCAAATAATAGAAATTATTTTATATCTAATTGATATCACAAAATAGGATTGTGTAGGGGCTATAGATGGGACACATGTTGTTGCAAGTGTACCCCTTGGAATTCAAGGAAGATTTCGAGGTTGAAAGGGTTGCCCAACTCAAAATGTGTTAGCTGCTATTTCTTTCGACTTCAAGTTTTCATACGTGCTTGCTGGTTGGGAAGGATCGGCACATGATTCTCGTGTTCTTGAAGATGCTCTTACAAGACCAAGGGGTCTACAAGTACCGCAAGGTACTTGTCTTAATTTATGTGAGTCGTATAATTATGCAAAACATCGTTAGATTAGGCAAAAGTAACTTTTTTTTTCAATTTTAGACAAGTACTATCTTGTAGATGCTGGATATGACATTTGTAACGGGTTCATTCCTCCTTATTCTGGAGTTCGATATCACCTAAAGGAGTATGATGACAATCCCCCTCAAAATGAAAAAGAGCTTTTCAATCTTCGTCACTTCTCATTGCGAACAACCATCAAACGAGGCTTTAGTGTTTGAAAGAAACGATTTAAGGTGGTGGATAATGATCCTTTTTGGAATTTTAAAACCCAAGTAGATGTGATTCTGGCATGTTGTATCATACATAATCACATTATGGGTATAGCTCCAAATGACATGTTCATGGAAGAGGTCATTCAAGAGGAACAATCTGAAATTCCAAATGTTCTGACTGAACAAGTATCTTACACACAGCCTTATCAAACACAAAGTGAGAGACGAGCAGAAAATAGAAAATGGGCAAGGAAAAGAGACGCAATTGCACATGCTATGTATGTAGATTACAGGCAAAGAAGACAAAGTAGATAATCTAGATGGTGGTTGTAGTTTCTTTTTTAGTTTAGTTTAGTTTTATGATAATGCTGGTTCGTTGGATGCCATGTAAGATTGCCTTTGGCTCTATATGAGTGATTTATCTATGTAGAGCTCTCGGCGTTCTTCCTGCATATATATGAATAAATCTGCTTGATCATTGAAAGATTGCAGAATTTTTACAACCCTGATTGTGATTATTTTCATTTTTCGCTTTGGATGAATGACTTGAAGCTCTTAGAAACTCTTACAGTGTTGACAAGAAGCTCTTAGAAACACAGGATCATCAAACTGCAGCAGACATAACAGTTTCAATTCAGTTTGAGGTTGGTGATTTTTGGCATATATGTTTTTCACAATTATTTTTGACTTTTATTTACTTATTTGTAACATTTGGATAGCCAGTTCAACTGATGTTTGGGGTATTCTCTTTTGCCTTTTGAATGTGTGCCTTGATGCGGTTGGTCTGGAAATAGGCTTCTAATACTTCTTGTGATTTTGTATTGTAGTAAAAAGCTAAGACTATTGAGAATTTTGTTACAATCTGGTTTCCACTTGCTAGTCATCAGATTATAAGAGCAGTTGCTAATGAACAATCTCCCTTCTCTCTACTTTAAGGATGTTCTTGTTCTTTTTTCACTCTAATTTCAAAGGTAAATATTATATGGTTTTGTCCAAGCTAGCATGCTGTGATTCGACTTGAAACCACTGCAAGATAGAATAGTATACTCTGACTACTCTATGGATTGAATTTATCTACTGCAGTTGCTTTAAACATGGATAGATAGACAGGGGGATTTGCTTTTGCAAGATAGGAGGTTTAACACTACCACCTTGATTGTCCATTGAGAACTAACTTATGTTCTCCAGGGTCATGATTTTCATTCTTGTTGCAATTGTTAATGTTTGTGCAAATAGTTGGCTATAATTGTTATAAGTTTGTTTTATTGGTGATGACTATTGAAATTGATTAATTTTTTTGAAGATGGGCAAGAAGGGAGAGAAACAGTTTAGGTGGTCAAGACCTATGGAGCGTTTGATGCTTGAGATTCTTGCCGATGAGATGAAACTTAGGAATAGGCCTAACAATAGCTTTAAATCAAGTTCATTTACACGTGTGATAGATGCCATGAAAGATAAGTTTGGGGTTATGTGCTCGGTAGAACATGTGAAAAATCGTCTAAGAACAGTGCGATCATCTTGGTCCATCATAGTAAAAATTCGTGAAAAAAATTGGATTTGGCTGGGATGATACTTTGAAGATGATAACGGCCAGTCCTAGTGTGTATCATGCCTATATCCAGGTAATTTAATGGAGTTAGGAATGTCAAATGAGGACTTCTTGTTCTTTTGAATTTTTCCACTAAACCTGGATTTGTTATATTGTTGATTGAAATTTCTGGTTTATGATTACGCAGAAAAATCCAGGTCATGACAAGTATATTTATAATAAAATCGAGTTGTATGATGAAATGGCTGTTGTGGTTGAGAAAGATCTGGCTATCGGGTCTTTTGCAAAATCATTTGTCGATGTGAATTTGGAAACTCCATTTGTTCCTAAGACAAGTGTAGAACAAAAGGATGTGACTAGTGCAAGATCCTCAGAAGTGAGTGCAACATCATCGGGAACCAAACAACTTCGTAAAAGAAATCGCAGCAATGAAGACATTGAAAAGATGTCTCAACAACTTGGAGAAGTGGCAGCTACTTTGAACAAAATTAGTGCAAACAAGCTTGATATCAACCAACTACATGAAGAGATTATGAAGATAGAAGGCTACAGCGAAGAATTTCTGGACTTAGTATTCGAGCATTTGGTGCAAAATGAGAAGCTAGGAAAAGCATTTATGGCGAAGAGTCAAAGACTTTGTTTGATTTCTCTCAAGAGGTTCAAGAAAGATTGGGGCGTCGAATAAAGTACTTTGAAGTTGTAGATTCTGCTTCGATAGCATGAGAGGAGTTTTAGTTGTTTTTAGCGAAGTTTTGTATATTCTGTAGCAAGCATGCTTATTCCATGGTACATGGGTTTAGTATGCAATCTGAAGTGCATGTAACTGAATTTTGTTTTCTTTAGGAAGAAGTTATTGGACAATTTTTGCTTATGGCCTTTAACAGATATGGTGTGGCATTATGAGGTCCAATCTAAGATCTGCAATAGTCGCATGCATTGCTGTTTTGGGAGGGGGTTGCATCTTAACAGGCTCTGGCACAGGTTTACATGGAAAATCCTCTATCCGTTAGACTCTTGGCTAGTTCTAGGCTGGGAGATATATGGCCATAAGCCAGCCATGGAAACATGAGAACCTTGGGCTGAGAAGTAATAGCAACTGGTTTAGGAGGGGTGGGCTATGAATTTTCTTACCGAGTTTGCTGTTATCTGTCAAATACTCATATGCTCCATTGGTCGGCAGCAAGAATTAACAAATTATGAATAAATCCAAGATTCCATTAATAATTTCATTTAAGAATTCATGGTATAATATGAATAGATATTTTATAAAAATGATAATATGATTATAATGGATAGAAACTAAAATTAGCTTGTAATGAAATGAATGTTTTGATAGTAAAAAAATATTTGCACCATATCAACAAATATATCAGAAAATATCTTCATTGACAAACCAAACACCGGAAAATTATGAAAAAAGGAATTTGGAAAATATTTTCACTTAATAACCAAACATTGGAAAATTATGGGGAAGGAAGTGATTTTCCAAGAAAATGACTTCGATGGAAAATATTTTCCTAGGGAAAATATTTTCAGTCCAACCAAACGGACCCTAAAACAGCAAATTTCTCAAAACTACAAATAGAAATTCCACTCATAAAAGATTTGGAAAAGCATCTAGATATGCCTACATAGTAGAGTCATGAGGCATATTTTCAGTGATATAGTTGATAAAGTGCGGAAAAGGTTAGTTGGATGGAAGAGAAAATTTTGTCACTTACTTAAATCAATACTGATAGCCATTCCCTTGTATGCCATGAAAACAACCATATTCAAGAATGCAATAATTGAAGAAATAAAGAATTATGTGAGGGATTTTCTTTAGCCGGATGTGAAGAAATAAAGAATTATTCGCGAAATTACAATTACTTTATCTTATTTTTAAAAATATATTTTGGAATTCTAAATTATAATTTTTATTTGTTCTTTAGATCTTTAGTATCCATCCTTCAGGTTTGTTCCTTGATATCTGTGTAGTTTGATGATGTGACTTCTATTATTACTATATATTTTAATTAAATTATGATGAAATTGTATGGATTTGTATTTTTTTAAAATTATTTTTGTTATTTCAGTCTACAGTAACACTCTAAAAATAATTCCAAAAATGCACATAATCTCAAATGTATCTAAAAAATAAATAGAATCAAATACCTAAACAATTTTTACCCTCTTTCTTCTTTTATCTACTACCACCCACCACACACCACTACCACCACTATCATCCATTGTCACTATCCATCACTGACACCATCCCCTCCTTATTCCTTTCTCCAACCTGTCATTCTTTCGCCGCTTTCTCCCTCTTTCTCCTCCCTTTTCCCCTCTCTTTTTTATTCCTTCCCTCCCTCCATTTTCTAGGACGCTCCATCCCATCTCTTCTCCTTTTCGGAGCGACCAGGAGTTCCTCGTAGGAGGTTGCGACCAGATCTGAATCTGGTTGCTACTGGAGGTCATGACCAGAGGGTTCTCTGGCTACGACCCTCTGGTAGCAAACAGAAAGGTGAAGGGAGGCGTGGGGGAGGGAGGAGGGGAGGGAAGGAGAAGAAAGGAGACGGAAGAAGGAAGAAAGGGGAGAAAGGGAGAGGGAGGAAAGAGAAGGAGGAAGGGGATGGTGACATATCCCAAAAATTTTAAATTCTAAAAATGTCTCAAAATATATTCTAAAAAACATCATCAAAAACATTTCTAACAATATCTAACCATTTATAGTAAAATTTTTTCACATATATATACTATTACAGTAAAATTTTAAAAAATACCCCAAAAAATCCAAATCACATGGAGTTGATGTTTTATCCCAAAAAAAAACTCCAAATTTTGTTGCAAATCTGGCGTATGTGGAACTAGATTTAATATGCATGAAGAGTTCAGAGATCAACTTGAGCAAAACCTTTCTAATAGGCCAAAATTGAGAAAAGGAAAGATTGTAGTTACCGAAATGATATCCATACCCATTTTAGTGGTTTCTATATTATTTGCAAGGAGTAAAGACAAGTGCTGCGGCTCACCCGAGAAGCAACATCTTTCTATTCACTTCGTGTATCAACACTACCATTATGATGTTTAATTGCGTCAAGGAAGCATTGTTAAGTTGTATTGATTTTGGTTCTTAAGAGTCACTTAAGTTGGTAGGGCTATTAATTAGATAATCGTACTCAAACTCTCTGCCCTTTTATAGTTTTATCCTTGTAAGATTTAAAATCTCTCTTAAATCGAAATTATTATATTGATCTTGGACTAAAGTGGAAAATCAAATTCACTAAGGTAGAATACATTAACTATCGCAGCGACTACGCCTTTTAAGTTAGGTTACATTAACCATTCTTAGGAATTGATTGACACGAACTTATGAGATAGATTGCTGACTTCTGTTGTAGTTCTAAACCACCTCTCTTAGATCAGTAGCAACCACCAATGTTAATGGTAGCAGAAAAAGAAAAGTTGCAATTGAGACTTCGGGCTTTCAGCTCATAAGCACAATAAGAAAGCGTGATTTTTTAATTAGGCATAACATAAATAATACACACAATTAGAACAATAAACAAGTTCAACATTTTAACGGGAATAAGAACCACTTTAAACTGCAAAAAATGGAGCTAGACCACGCTCACTTTTATTTAGTGCCGATAAAATTATTAGTTATGGACCCAAATTGATAAACAAGTATATACTTACAAGAAAAATTACAAAAAAATTAATATAAGAGGCAAAGGGAAATTTTCTTCTACTATTTGCATGGAGGCTTTGGCAACTTCTGAGACCTAAAAACTAAAAAACCGAGGCAATTGACTATTTAAAAAGCCTTATGCTACTGACTTCTACATCCGTCCTTAAACTCAATCACGGCTCTAGTTGATTTCAATAGGAAAATGATAAGGAAGGAGTGTCTAAAAAAAAAAAACTTGAAGCACTTCTTACACTTTATCTAATGCAAATGAAGGGAAGGAGTGTCTAAAACTTTTTGAAAAGTACTAATATTACGTTATCTTCAACACTAAAGGGATTTAATCCCATGCAACCAACCAAAATAGACATAATAACACTTACATAGACTAACCAATAACAACATGACATTGAGACCATCGCTTAATTAATAATATTAAATATAAAAGGTTTGGTTTAACTTCATGTACAGCCTCCCTTAAACCAAACTCCTCAGATCTCGATATGTCCAACATCTTTTCTGTCTTCAATGCCTTTGTAAAAATATTTGTTACTTGCTCTTCAATTCTGCAATAATCAATGTCAAATCTCCTTTTCTCAAACCAACACACATATAAATTGATACTTGATATCTATGTGCTTGCTAGCCCATGATGATCTGGATTTTTGGACAACTCAATCACTGGCTTATTGTTATAATAAGTTTTTGTAGGATCACTATGCTTGTGTTGTATAACACCAAGCATGTGATGCAACCATAATGTTTGAGTATTATTGTTAGCTGCTGCAATATATTCTGCCTCTACGGTAGATAATGCAATCATATGCTTGTGCTACTTGAAATTCCAAGAAAACACCCTAGAACAAATAAAAATGCATAACCCCTTGCTTAGTACCAGAACAACTAAATATACATGATTAATTCATGGATTGCTGAGGAGGTTTTGCTCTTGTGGTTAAAGTTGAGATTTCAAAATTTAGAGATTTTGGGTTTAAATCATCCTTTCTCTCCTCGTTTCTTAAATCTCACTATTGGCACGAAGAATCCCTGTACATACAGCGGAAGCAATTCTAACACATATAAAAAATATGCGAGAAGAGGAGAAGAACAAACACTCAATAATTTATTTAACTCAAGCCTTTCGCTCACGACAACTCACAAATCTTAACTATGAGATTTTTTCTCAAATTTAATCTCTAGACTCAACTCAACTCTCCACATCACTTCTCTTCACCTAATAACCTACTAGACTAGTAGTATTTATAGCTTCTAAAACTTCCTAAAACAAATATAATTGTAAACCAAAACTTATTTGGAAATTGACTTGAGATTTCCTAATCTAATATGGAAACTAAACAAATAAGATACCAAAAGGAATTAGAAAACTAAATACTACAATAGCTTGGTTTAATTTCCTTCATTGCCTCCCTTAAACCAAGCTCTTGATGTTGTTATCTCCAATTCCATCTCTAGCTTGAATCTCCATGAAAAATTCAGTTGCTGTATAGATGATATGGAATTCCAACTTGTAATTGATCTCTAATTTCATTTTTACGCGCAATGGTGGACGAAACTTGTACTTCTCAAACAATGTCTTCTCTTGATTGCTCTTGTAAAGAAATTCAAATATATCCACCAATTCTTTATTAGATACTCCACAATTCAATTCATCCATATCGCCAATAAAGTCTCCAAAGATCAGAAAATCATAATTTTTACCAATAAGGTTTTCAACATCACCATATTTTTCCTTTAGTTTTTCAGCACTAACAATTGCATCAACTTTTACAGTATCACAACCTTCAATTAAATTGTCCACCTCACAATTGATTTCAACAGATCTCATCACCTTTTCTATTCAAAAGATTCATCAACCTCAATAAAGTCAACAATTTCTCTATCATCATGATTTTCAATTACATCTTTAATTTGATCAATGATTTCACTTTCTTTCTCAACCACTTGAGAAATTTCTTCTTCAATAACAATTTCTTCATTTTCATGTGTATCCACAATTGTTACAATTTCTTCTTTCTTTGCCTCGTCAAAAACTTCTTTTTCTTCTTTCTCGTCACAAATTTCTTCTTTCACCATGACCATAGGAATTTGTTAAAAATTTCCAAGCCTCCTTCGCTGTCTTTACATGTATGAATTTTTTGGCTACATGTAACTGGACTTGGGTATGGAGATAGTATAATGCCTTATAGTTCAACTGTTTATTCCTCTCTAATTGTTCAACTGCATCCCTTGATAATTCTGTGCCTTCTATAGGTTCCATGAACCCCTTTTGGATAATCTTCAAAACTAATATTTTTGAAAAAATTCTTTATCATCGACCTCCAAATCTCAAAATCGTTTTTACCATTAAAGATAAATACACCACAACGTGGTAAATAATGCGGATCCATATTTGAATTTCACAAACAAGCCCCAGGATCAAAGCCTAGAGTTTTGATACCATTTGTTAGCACGAAGAATCCTTGTGCACACAGTGGAAGCAATTCTAACACATATAAAAAATATGTGGGAAGAGTAGGAGAACAAACACTTAATTTACTTAACTCAAACAAATATTAAGCCGTAGCCTTTCACTCATGACAACTCACAAATCTCAACCATGAGATTTTCTCTCAAGTCTAATCTCTAGACTCAACTCAAGTCTCCACACCACTTCTCTTCACCTAATAACCTACTAGACTAGTAGTATTTATAGGTTCTAAAACTTCCTAAAATAAATATAATTGTATACCAAAACTTATTTGGAAATTGACTTGAGATTTCCTAATCTAATATGGAAACTAAACAAATAAGATACCAAAAAGAATTAGGAAACTAAATACTAAAATAGCTTGGTTTAATTTCCTTCACTCACCCCTCTCTATTTAAAAAAAAATATATATAAATTCACAAATCAATTTGAACAAACACTTTGTCTGTGACTAAAGTGAGAAAAGGTAAAATTACTCGGTGACCAAGATTAAATTCACTCTCTCTAGCAAACTAAATTCTTCTCTTAAGTCGAACACTGCTACCACTAATGTTCTCTTGCGGTATGCTGCTTTTTGATATCCTGAGACAACGATTTTAATTGGATCCACTACTTGTGTCATCACCATGCAATAATCATGTTTTCATTTCATGCTTGTTCCAATTTGCATTTTCAACTACCTCTGGAATAGAATATAGTTAACAACGACTTTTCATGATTCCTCATTCTTCTTGATTCTATTTTATTTCCTCCAAAGCTGCTTTTCTTTTCTTTTTTTAATTTCTCCAAAGCTGCTATAGCACCTGCTTTAACAATTTTTATTTTGTGGATAATTGTTCATCTTTTTTCGGCAAAGGTTTAACTTCTTTTTTCTGAATAAAATATCCTTTTGTGCTGCTAAAGTGAATAAGTGTAAGATTCGTTTCACGTTCTATATACATATTTAAGCATGTGGCTCCTATCATACCAAAATTATAAAATTTGTCGATTGATATCTTAAACTTTTTTACAATGAAAATCAGTCAAGATCACCACTATAAATTCAGCCAAAATGTATTCCACAGCACACCACAGTTTTCTCCAAAGATCACAAACAGCAAATATGTCAAAGACATCAGCCACATTCATTCTCTTCATGGTTCTATTCACCTTTGCAACTTGTAAGTTTTTTCTTTTTCAAAATTAAAATAATCAAGTAAAGTATAGGTCGATTGCTAAAATCTTTTTTCATTTTATTTCTTTCTTTTTTCTCCTCATCTTCGAACAAATTAAGCCAATTTGATTGTCAAATTTTTCTTTTTTTGGGGATATGTTGCTATACGCAGCTAATTTGTCCATGGCAACAATGGAAACAACAGAAGCGGAAACGCTGAAGACAACAATCTCCAGAAAACTGATGCAACAAATCCAGTGCAGTCAAATTGCTTGTGGTTTGGACATAGACTGCAAAAATTACGGCTGTTATGGGTACAAATGTTTGGGGTATTGGTATAGAAGCTGCACTTGGGTAAGGGCAAACGAGGACAGTATCCATGCTGGGGAGTGATAAAAATTGTTCTAGCTAGTACTTTTGTACGTTGTTTCTTCGATAACACCTTTGTGCTTCCTCATGGTCATGAAGGTGAAAAACGTTTAATGTTTTTAAGTTAATTTTGAATGGGTTTGAAGTTCTATAAATAAATAAATAAATAAATATATATATTAGGGATGTAATCGAGCCAAGTCAAGCTCGAATATTACTATACTCGAGCTCGACTCGACTCATATATACCTAGGCTCGAGTTCGACCGAGTACAAAAAATCGATACTCAAAACTTGACTCGAGGAACTCGCTTTAAGCTCGAGACTCGACCTTTAGTCAAGCCTTATCAAGTCAAGTCTAATCAAGCTTTTTGACTCGACTCGAATGTAAATTCTGTAAAACATATACCCATAATGGTCATTTTATAATTATAATACATATATATTATTTAAATTATAAATATATTATTTAAATACCCCGGCTCGACGAGTAGTTCGACAAGTTTTGAGCCTCAAAATATTGACTCGAAACTCGACTCGAATGACAATCGAGTAGCTCGAAACTCGGTTCAAACTCGGTCAACTCGAGTTCAACCCAAGCCGTTGACCGAACTACTCGCGAGCTACTCGATTACGATTCGGCTTGCGTACATCCCTAATATATATTGCATTGGAATTTTTTTCCCACTGAATTAATAAAAGGAGTGGCCATCAATTACAACGATTACCATCACACTCCGAATCCCACACTATGGGACATTTAATTTTTTTTTTATAATCCTTATGTGTACATTTTAAAAACCAAAAGGGGCTATATGGTAAAGCATTATATTGTATGAGGGTTATATGGTAAAATATAAAATCATACGGGGTTAATGTGTCATATATATTATGTTTATATATTTTGATCATTTCAACAATTTTAATTTTTAAATAAGGGTAATTTCAATATTTTAATAGGTTCCATTACGAATGCTTATTTCCGTCACCTTGATGCTTTGATCTAAATCATTATGTATCACTTTCGAAACTATACGGGAATTATGTACAAAAATGTTAAACCATAGGGGGGTAAAGTATAATTTGCCCCAAGTATTTTGACACGTGATAGAGTGTGCGCAATATTCCTATTTTTTTTTCACTTACCACATTACTAAATAATATTATTAGTCAAATTCTTTTGCCACAAGATTCAATGAATATAATCGCTATTAAGATCACTTCTATTCTTCTTAGTTTTCTTAACAAGACGTAACATATTTAGTAAAGCGACTAATTTGTGATCAATCAAATTATTTCCTTTTTCTTATTTCAATCAACTAATTAACATATTACTTTTTTTTTATAACATTGTTTTCTCCAAAATAAAGTTTATAAATTCTAGCATGAGATTTATATACTCAAAACACAAAGCCTAAATCTTATTTTCTTCTCTTACGATACAAGGTGAGATTGAGGGTGAGAGCAAGAAAACATTTCCGATAGGGGCTTGACAAGGAGAGGGAGAAGGAAGGCCGATCATCGCGGTAATTTGTCAAGCAAGAACTCGATCTTGTCGGCTTTATACGTTATTAGTCAGTTAAGCATCTTTCTTGATCAAATCTAGTGGTATTAGTGGTAGCAGCAGCCGATCTGAAAATCATAGATATATTAATTCATGGGATGATCTTTCTTATGTCATGTAGTAAATTAAAGTTTGACCTGCATGAGTTTTCACTTTTAGCAAACTACTGATTACTTTAAGAACGTACTGGTCATTGAATGTAGTGTTTACTTGGAGGCTCAAGAATGCATGAATAATATAAAGTTGCGAACATGATTCCATTGTCCTATGTGGCTCTGTACATGCATTAAGAATGGAGCCAAATCTGTTACTGCAATCTTTTTGATTTAAATCCTTTAATACAAATTAATAAGAACCTTAAATTAGTATACCTTTCTTTAAGCATGCTTTGCTAGATCGTAATTATGCTAGAAGAACTTGTGAGTTATTAACGGTTAGTTTATCAAATCTCATAATTCCAATCATGGATGGCCGTTGTTCAAATACAAGTTCATAGAACTATCATGCTTTTTATTTCACATCCGCCACAATTTAAACAGGCCAAACTATCGTTTTATCATGGTTGATTAATAGAATATTAAAGACTAAGAATGCTAATATTTGTTTTCGTGGCTTGAACACTGACCATCAGTTTCAGTACCTCGCAAATGCTTTATAATACCACTTTGATTAATATAGACCAATAGTCTTGATTTATAATGTGATCCATATCAGTTTTTCTTTCTTTCTTATTCAACGAATTCTAAAGCATCGAGTTAGACTAATATAGATCTGACTAGTTACATGATCAAGTTATAAGAATATAACTAGGGACTATCTCGGTTTCTTGCATATTAGTATGCTTAGGAAGAATTCAAGAATCAAAAACACCTTGCTATGACTTTCATTAATGATGTCACCGGTTACATGTACTTTTGAGAAAAGTAATATGATCATTTTGATCATTAAAAGTAATTATTGTTAATTAGCAGCCTAGTTTTATAATGAGTAAATCTTATATATACTGACGAAGTATACACGATCACGGTTGGATATACGATATATATGCAAAATTGGAGTTTCAAATTTGAATTCAGATTATGTGTCATGCATCTAATGGTGAAAGTATATACACTGTCAGTATATAGAAGATTAATCATTTTATAATTATCATGTATTATTCAGAAATGTCTCATTTAGTTTTAAGGCTAATTTTAAAACCTTTAATGTACCAAAGTTACTACTAATTCACAACAATAATTGCATTTGTATCAAGGTCATTTTATGATCGTTATGGCCTGCAAATGGTAACTTAATAACGGTGGCATCCTAGTTGGTTAAGCTAATTAAAAGACTTCTTTAAATGCATGACCTTTCTAAAATAATAAACACTCAGCTAATTTTACTAAACTTTCCTTAATGATTGACTTTCCAAGAATATGGACCTTTGTAAATTAGGGTTCTATCCAAAGTTAGAAAGACTTGCCAAAATAGTAGCCTTCTAAGAAGGGAAACTTTCTAAATGGGAAGCTTACGTGAAAGGGAAATGTTAAATATAGAAATTTTACATGTTTAGGAATGTTAAGTATCCTATGGTTACACACCTCTAGGGATGATTTAAAAAATAAATGTTGAATGATCAATGCAGTAAAGTAATAGATTTATATGTCATTTCTCTATGGTTAGAAGGCAAGGATCAAGAACCCTAGTAGGACTTCCTATCAAGTTAATTGAGGTGAGTGGGATTCACTCTGTATTTTCATAAATACGCTTTTATAATGTTTAATGAAGTGTTACTTTCCATATGAAAATGGAACTTGTATGATTATATTTGTCGCACCTAAATGTTTCTTACTATGAAAGTTATATGTATATCGCATGTTAAATGTAAATGTTTATTCAATGTAGCATGAATTGTTTGAGTGAACGTGAATGCTGATGTAATGGCTCTAAATGTCACGGCATAATCTATAGGGGTTATTGTCTTAGAAATATCAATATAAAGTAAAGTAAAATGCAATATTGGTCAAAGTGTACTCCGAATGTTCATTTGACTTCCCGTTCTAGTGAAGTTAATCACTAGACTGAGTACTCAGCGTTGTTAAAGGTGTGTAACTGTTAAGAGTCGATAAATGTTTAATGAATATTTATATGTTATACAAATGTGCAAAGAATGATTTATCTTAGTGTAATTTGTGTGCTTATGTATACACTTATTTCCAAATGTATGAATATATATATATATATATATATATATATATGGGAAAATCGTTCAAAACACCCCTCACATTTAATAAAATAACTTTTTTAATCCCTTACTTTTAAAAATGTAATTTTACGTCTCTTATAAATTCACTTTGATCAACTTTGGTCCCTACCTAGATTTCTGACTAGTTTTTAGTCAGAATCCATCATGTGCCTTACACGTGATTATGTTTTAGAGGTAAAATTGTCAAATCAAAATTTACATAATCTGATCCACAGTTCCTCACATTTCACAAAATGAATTTTTTTGTCCCTTACATTTCACAAAATGAATTTTTCATCCCTCACATTTCATAAAATGAATTTTTTATCCCTGATTGACCGTGCGCATGAATAGTTTTTTTAAATCCATGTATATATCTATTTGATTTCACCTGAATAGTACGAATAGCATATAATATATCTTTATTTGATTTCACCTAAACAAGTTAATTATAATTGTACACATGCTATTCAATAGATATATACATGGGTTTAAAACTAACAATTTTATTTTAAACCCATGTATATATCTATTTGATTTCACGATGTGAATTTGTTCAATATTTGTGGTCTTTTCTCTTTTGGTAGCAATTCATTTATTGAGTTGTATAATAAAATCATCTAATTAATGGGTCCTAACTCGAATTCTATAGTCTTTTTTTTTTCAAACAATAACTTTTATTCTATAGTCTTTTTTTTTAGTCATGCTAATGAATTGCAGTTTAAATCTAAAATTTCTACTCGTCTCCTTTAAGACTAACAGTTGAATTACTTGCCTTATGATTGTCTTAAAATTTGAAAGTGCCAATTACATACTTTTTTTGTCATACTTTTCGTTTGATTATTTTTTGTCCAAATTTAATTTCATATAAACACTCGACAATGTCCAAATTATTTGATTTCGTCTAAATAGGCTAATTGTAGTTACACATATGTTATTTGTATTACTTAGGTGAAATCAAATAAATACAAACGTGGATTTAAAAAAATTATTTATACATATGATCAATGAGGGATGAAAAAATTCATTTTGTAAAATGTGAGGGATGAAAAAAATTCATTTTGTAAAATATGAGGAATAAAAGAGTTTATTTTGTGAAATGTGAGGGACGAAAAAATTCATTTTGTAAAATATGAGGGACTCTGGATTGAATTGTGTAAAATTGATTTGACAATTTTACCCTTAAAAAATGATCACATGCAAGACACGTGATGGATTCCGACAAAAATTAGTCGAAAACCTAGGTGGGGACCAAATTTGATCAATGTGAATTTGTGAGGGATATAAAATTATACTTTTAAAAGTGAGGGACGAAAAAAATCATTTTACAAAATGTAAGGGACGTTTTGAATGATTTTCCCTCTATATATATATATATATGTGTATGTATGTATGTATGTATGTAACATACTTGATCTAGCAAGAGTGTTATGTTTTACTCACCGAGTATAGTGATGCTTATCCCAAGACTTTAATATTTTTATACAGAGGATGAGTATGTTTATGCGTTTGTTGGGGCTGATGGTGATTGGAATTGGTAGAGTCAGATTACTATTAGAAAATTCGAATCGCATTTGAATAGATAGTCTTTAGATTATTTATGTTAATAATAAGCATGTATGATTCAATAGACAAGTTGTTTACTATTTCATTTTCTTTTGTTGTGGTGTTAGAATTAAGGTTCGCACTAGACTATTTACTACTTCTGCAATGAAGATGGGGAATTGGGGCTTACCAATATGGCAAAAGCAATTGTATGAGAATATCCATAATAAGGACCGCTTCTCATAGTTTTCAATAATTAGAACTTGTTTGCATGTGCATGATTAAATCGCAATTAACCATTCAAAATATTTGTCTACCAATTCTCTCAAAACAATTACTTGAAGTCTCTTACACTTAACCTTCAATTAGATGCACAACGGTATGTGCAGAAAATATTTTATTCGTAGTACGCTGAATAAAATTTACAGGGAAGTTCTACACGTTGTTAATTATGACAAACTTCATTTTATCATGGAAGTCATGATAATATGTAGAAGCGAAGGAGATGGCAAAATCTCTACTTCATTCTTACAAAATGCTTATGAATCATACCAAAAACTAAATATAACATGAAGTAAGAAACTCAAGATTGGTGTCTAAGGTTGTTTATCACATCCTTTGAGCTTGCGAGATGTAAAATTGACTGATCACTTGGAGATCATAAATTCTAGCTGAAGAACTTATGCATCTATCAGTTTTAGGACACGATTACTGAGATTAACATACGAAATATGAGAAAGAAAAAGAGGAAATCATTTCATATTTCCACTGAGGACATCCGAATGGAAAATCAAGGACTATACCTCCTTGATGAGCTTCCTTGGGAGATTGAATCTTCATGGCGCATCCGGTGTTGCTCGAATCGGTCAGACATGCTTAGCATGTCAGGAGGCTGATGACTTCTATCCTCCCTTGGTGTATAATAAACAGAAGGTACTTCTTTCCAGATGAAATAACACCTCTTCTTTAGCTGCCCTTTAACTTCATCAGGTAACTGCAACTGACCCCACCAGGGTTCTTGGCATTCAATGTTTCTTAAATGCTGTGCATTGTACATCCCTCTCGACCAAGTATTTAGCTTGGAGCAATCAATGATCTCTATTTTCTGTAAGGAACGCCAATCTAGTGAGTCATTCTTACATATGCTTTCCAGAAGTGGAAGATTCACGAGCTCCAGAATCTCCAATTTTGGCAGGAAGCCAGTAAGGTTGAGCAATTCTCCATTGGGCGGCAGTATCTCCATGGTTTCTATCACCTCTTCAATCCCCAAACAATCTTGAATCTTCAGATGCTTGAGATTCTCCAAATTTTTAACCATTCCAAGTGAAATAAGCTTCTTCAACTTGCTACACTCAAGAACTATTATGCTTGTCAATTTGGAGAAGCTTTGGGTACCGACAGAACCATCCACTATGCAGCACAAACTCTTGAGGTTAACCAGATGTAGCTTCTCAAGGAATGGAAATACAATCCTAGCAGCATCAGAGCCACAGCTGATGATGGAGCTGATCTGATCACAGCCTTCTACTACACAAACTGCCAACGACCTCATACAGTCAATTCCAATGTCTGATAAACTTTTAGTGTCTTGGTTGCCAATCAATTCAAAAGCACTGGACCTTCTGAGAACCTTTCGAATTGCTTCACAACAGACATTTTCACCTGCAGAAAATCTCAGGTGCCGTTCAGCTGGTCCTCTAGAACTATGTAACCCCTTGTTATGGTTTTCTCCATTTGAGCCAACTATGATTCTGAATGCTCTGAAACTGTTATCTTGCCGATATCTCCTTGTATTTTTCCAGGAGCGACTTTCATCTATGAAAGTAGTGAGGAATTCTACTTTTGGGAAGTAGATGAAAAGTGTAGTCAGACTTTCTAAGTTTGTGATCTCTTCGACAACACTTGTGACAACGTCATTCCAGCTTTGTTCTCTAGGATCGACAATGATGGTCAATTCTTCAAGATGATAAAGTAGGCCAATCACATTATGGGGAATAATCTGTCGTGGCTGATTATCTTCATTATTATGATCGTAAACAAAGGAAACTCTCAGGCACCTCAGGCTTACTAACTGTGCAACTACAGTTGGCAAGCTCTGCAGGCCTGTGTTACGGATATCAAGAATCTCGAGATTGGTAAGTTTTCCAAGATGTTCGGATAGTGAAACCAAACCCCAGCACTCATTGAGATACAAGGATTTCAGTTTAACTAACTTGATGATAGATGGTGGTAGTGATTGTATTTTGGTGTGATGGAGATCAAGAACTCTGAGCTGCGTCATAGAATCAAAGAAAAATTCATGAATTGTCTCCAGCTCTTTATTTTTCTGGAGCAATAGTGTTGTAGTTGTTGGACACTCAGGGCATTCAGCCAAAGACCTGAGTTGGTTGCACATTAGCGAGATCCTTTTTGCGCCTATCCATTGTTCCCTTTCTGGAGGACTAGTCAATTCTTCTTGTCCTCTCACTAGTAGGCTGCTGCCTCCTTCTTGTGGGTAGGTAAATGTCAGTGCAATCTTTCTAAAAGGAGTGGGCATGGTGAGAAAATTTGACCTGGAACACCACTCAAATAGACATGCTTCTGTAAGTGCTTGCAGGATTCTGTGTCCTCTGTCTCGTGATACACTTAATTCTTGGACATTAGTTTCTGCTCCAGCTAGCTCAATGGCAGAAATAAATTGCTCGGATATCCAACATTCGGTTAAATAATCCTTGTCAATTTGATAATCTGGTGGAAATAATGCCCCGTAAAGTAAACACTTCCTGAAATCATCCCCAGGTAGATTGTTGTAAGAGAACTCAAAAGCCTTGAAGAGTTCCTCAAATTGATCACCAAAGTTCTTCGGAGATTGCAACTCCCTCAATGTATCATACCAAACGGACTCCGGCTGATCTTTTAATCTTATGGCAATAGCTTTGATTGCAAGTGGGAGACCACCTAGTTGTTTGAGTATTTGCTCTTTTGTTCCTTGGATGTGCGGATGATCTGCATAATCACCTGCCGTTTTCTGAAACAGTTCCTCTGCATCACCATCAGACAACTTGCTCACTTTGAATACTCTATGAATATCCATTGCAGCACAGTCAGGTTTGTCACGGGATGCAACAATTACCTTTCCCTTGTGCTTGTGAAGAATTCCCACATCTTCGAGATTGATATCTCCAGGACATTGATCGAGAAGCAATAAATAGTCAAGTTCCTCCAGGGCCTTGGATATTTTTCTTCCAACATGTTCTGTCGTGTCCTTGGGTTGAACATCTAGCTTTAACCATGCCGAAATATCTGATTGAATGTTGTTGACAGTACCTTCTTTCTGAACATTCACCCATATAATGGGATTGAACATACCCAATTGGTATGTTTTGTCGTTCAGGTGCTTTAAGATACGGGTTTTTCCTACTCCTGCCATTCCCCATATGCCAATCCTCTTCACCTCTTTATCATCCAGCCACTTCAGCAGCTCTTCTACCGTCTCAGTAATTGATATAGGGATATGATCTTCATCTCCAGCAAGCTTTATTTCCCCTGCATCGAATTTCTTCTCCCTCAATGCATTCTGCAAGTCAATGCTGGCTTTTAACTCTTTCAGTTCATCCGTTTTCTCCATTAGATCTTCACTGAGCTTCATAAGCTTATAGAATGGCCACATCCCGCAAAGGCACTTATGGACATGAAGATATTTGTTTTTCAGTTCTTGGACTTCTCTTTCCTTCTCCTTTACCAGCTCAAGCCAAGTATTGGCTGTTTCGGTTGGCTCCATATTAATACTGTTCCTCGCAATTGCATCCTCCAAATCTGATTTGGTAGCATGAACCAATCTCTCTTCGTTTTCGAGTTTATCCAAGTTCTGCTTAATCTTCTTCACTTTATCGTATTTGTCTTTCAAACACGTGCTTGCACCTTTAATGGCTTGAAAACCAGGCGCTATTACGCCTCCAGCAATGTTTGGTAAGCAGGATGGCATCCTGAAAAATCAATTGTTAAAGAGAGAATTCAATTTTGAGTTAGGCATGTATAAACTTTAAGTCGAAATAGCACATAATGGATGTCAGAAATTTCTAATGTGCTTAGATTTTGAGAAAGCGAGAGTATTGATTATAAACCAAAATCAAAGACACTATACATGTGATCGGTTAAATTACCAATTCAGTCAGATGTTTTGGAATAGATTGATCATGGTTCTAGTCTTTTTGTCTATTCTTTTAAAAGAAATTTAGTAATAGCACGTCAATTTTTGTTGAATGACTCCATGTTGTGGGACTTCTATGAGTTTAGTGGAGCCCGAACACTGGCATGCTTGACCTTGAGCTCAAGTTCGAATTAATGTACTCAAGCTTGAGCTCTCACTTGACAAACACTCATTATGGCTACTCGAGGTTGATTCAACAAAACTATGAGATGCTCAACCTCGCTTGAGATAGCATATGGATCTTGGATTGAGCTCAAACTCGATATAAACTTGAGTTCAAGCTCGATTTTGAGCCGTTGCTTGAGTAACACATTTTGTTTATTATTAATAAAAAGACAAAACCCCAAACTATTTCACATATAATTTGGTAGGACTTGCAATATACCCTTGGACCTAAGATATATGAGTAATTCATAAGTGTAAAAAGATAAAGAAAAAGAATGTGTAAACTCAAGGAGCTTCTCGAGCAGAATACTTTTGAATTTGAAATCAGCTCATTTATATATTCGGGCGACTCGAGCTTGACTTTGATCAAACTCGAGCCAAATTTTTGACTAAGCTATTTGTGAGCTGCCATCCCGAGTAGGGTTTTGAACAAAGAATGGTAGGTCTTAGGTGTGGTTGGTGTGGTCATTGTACTTTTTTAACAATTTGATATACGCTCAAATAACTTCGTTATATTTCATATCATGAAATACAACAAAGTTATGTAAGTGTACACTAAATCATGAGAAAAGTACAATAATTGTACCAATTGTGCCTATAACTAACCGTATCTATGCCAATCCTGAACTTCCATTTACCTTTGTAATTTGTAAGGGATAATTTTAGAAACTCCCTTGAGAATTTTGACAGTTGCTCTGACCTCTCCTGAGGATTGGAAAATTTCATTGACCTTCTTTACTTTTCAATTTTTGGTAACAAATAAGACCAAGTCAGAAAAAGTACCATTAAAAAAGTATTTCGATGAGTGAGGTAATAATTTTATTTCACAAATGCCCTTTTGCTTCCTTCCTTTAGTTTTATTCCACTAGTAATTTGGACAACATTTTTCTAATCCATAGGCATAACAAATTATTAGGCTATATAAGCTGTTCAAACTTGATAATTGAGTTCGAATTCCCCTTTAGTAAGTTGGTCAATCTTATATGACCTCAGTCCCACAATCCTATAGTTTCGACAAAAAAAAAAAAAAAAAAGAAGACGTCAGTCTCGCTTTCCTTCATAATATTTTTTTAAAAAAAATTGGATTTCATGTGTTCCATTGTGAGACCCAAATATACTGTAATTTGGTATCTGAACCTTCTGATTTTTCATTCTATCTTTGTTATGTAAAAAAAATTGGATTTCATGTGATCCATTGTGAGACCAAAATATGCTGTAATTTGGTATCTGAACCTTCTGATTTTTCATTCTATCTTTGTTATGTCTTTTTCTTCTTTCACTCCCTTCATCTTTTGTTTTTTTCCTTTCACCTTCGACAAAAGAAACGCGACCGTTATTTAGAGTGTAATAAAAGAAAAAAAATTGCCAACATATTCACTTGACAGTCATTTTGTTTCATGACATTATAATTGTCATTAAGTTCCAAATCTTAGAACTCTCTAAATCTCACAATGTTTATGATTAAAAAAATCTTGAAATCTTTAGTTGAGCTGTGGGACAAAAAGGTTCAAATTCCAAGTTCAACAGAATTATCAAGTTTGAACAACTTATGTGGCCTAATAATTTGTTGCAACCATGGAATTAAAAGCATTTTGTCTATATTAATTGTGCACATGTACTCTGAAACTTAACAAAATTCTCGCTTGTTTAGTTTGTTTCTTTTAATTATTGCAAAGATTTTTTTTTTCTAAAAAAGTTCGGAATAAACCCTAAACGTTAGGGTAGAGTAGTAATTTCACACCAAATGACGTAAGCAATGGACCCCATAATTCTGACATGGAAGATTAATGCAACCATTGAAACCTCAAGAGAGGTTTCTGAAGTTATCCCAATTTGTAAACAAAAGCGTAACATTTGCATCATTCCACACATTTTTGTGCTGATGTTTATTTTCACCACAATAATGATGTACATTCACCTCTTGATGGAAATTAAGCAAAATATATGCCCCCTTTACGAGTTTTGAAATCTCCACAACCCTAACAGAAAATTTTGGACATCTTTAAGAAGGGCGTCATTCGAACCTTCTGTTTGCACCTTTCGTTTCCGAAATGTTGCAAAACTTAGCAACAAATTTTAATATGGTCGAAGTTGATGAGAAATGTCTTACATTTTACACGGATAGACTTGGGAGCTAACAGATCGACAAGGCTATCATGCACTTAGGTGTCAAAATAGGTGATTTAGACGGGTTTAGGTTCGGTAAAATGAATAATGGGTATAAGTGAGTCAATCCATTTATACCCATTTAATAGATGGGTATAAACGGGTAAGTCAAAAAATGAATTGGGTAACCGAATTACCCATTCATAACCCATTTATTTTAACTTTTTGTAAACTCATTTAAATTCATTTTTGCAAACTAAGTTATCAATTTATACCACTCTTTGCACCCATCATTAGTTTTAAATATTTACTTATAATGTTCAATAAACCTAATTATTAATTTTTTTCCTATCCTACTCTATGTCGCAAAATTACATACTATTTAATAATTGAATAATAAGAATATAAAATTTTAAATTAAGTACTATAAAATGAAATGATAAAATAAAACCAACAAATAATAATAATAATGAAACAAAAGTAGTTAACATCATAACAAAATGAAAAATCTGAAAAAAAAAATGGGCGGGGGAAGAGAGGGATTTGGGGGAAACAATTCTAAATGGATTAATTGGGTTTGATGGGTATTAAATGGATATTATTGGGTAACCTATTTATACCATATGCAAAAACTTAAAATACCTATACCTATCTATTCATGGACGGGTACGAGCAAATTTAATTAAATGGATTGATTTGCCACCTATAACTTATAAGATCAAAACGGGTGACTGGGGAGGGGTAGGGTTGCATACAACTTCTGGTAAGGTTTAATAAGAGTACTAAAGTTGGTGAGTGATGGACAAAGAAGGAATGTGCTTCAGGTGATTATATTTCGGTATCTCCAGTAGATCGGACACTGTGTTCAAATTGAATAGGTCTGAAATTGAACCACAACTTACCTTGTAAAATTTCAGTAATGTTGTTTAAGTTAAAATTTAAGCCACAAAATTTTATACACTTCAGAGATCCGCAACAACTGAGGAAAATATCCAATTATGTTGTTTGTCTAACTACTTACAGTTATTGTAATTGCGTGTAATTAATTTGGACACAATAGCTTGTGAATTAGAATTCATTACTATAATCTTAGTTGTAGTTTCGATGATTATGGAGTGTTTGAAAACTCCATTAAATACTTAAATTTAATGAATTAAATTTTATTAAAAGGTTAATTATGCTAACTTTCTCTCTAGTTTTTGGAAAATTATGGAACCGCCTCAATTGATTTCAAAATAACAAGGCAAATTATGGAACCACCTCAATTGATTTCAAAATAACAAGGACCTCCCATTTTTTTGCTAGATAACTCCCCATACTCTTATCAAAGGAGGGAAATTAACTACTTTTGTCATAAATTCACTTTAGTGTCTCCAAAATGCTCTTTGAATGATATAAGTAATTAATTAAAAAAATTAAGAAAAGAGGATGGAGCTAGTATTTCTTTTATTCAAAACGTTATAAATATTACTATTCTTAAACTAATAAAACAGTAGATATTACTATTCTTAAACTTATAGAACCAAAATAATATTATAAATATATTAAACAATAGAGAAAAAACCTATAAAAATATCTCTTATAGTGTTCTTAAACTTTAAATCAAAATTGATGAGTTTATACTACATATTTAGGACCTATTTGACAAAATATGGAAAGAAAGATTGTAATTAAAATTTCAAAGAAAAATTCATGAGAGCATTTATAATTGTCAATATTAGCCAAAGATTAAAACTAAGTACTACAAAAGTTTTGATTATAAAATAAAAGTTAATAGAAATTAATGGAAAGGTTGAAAAAGTATAAAGCAAAAAAAAAAAAAGCATTAAAACCAAAATGATTGAAAATTTGTTTTTTTTAAAATTTCCATTTTCTCCCAATTTTGACGAACCAAACTCCCTTTTGGACCAGGTTTGACTGAGTAAATTGCTCTTCGATTTACCTTGTTGACTTGAATTGAATTGGATCCAGTTTCCAGTTCAACCCACTAAACCAACCGGTCCAATTTGAGTTTAAAAATAATGGTTTAAGCAGGTGATTGAGACTCCCATAGTTACCAAAATTTCTAAAATTGCTAAAAGTAGTGCATATACAGGCACTTGCAAGCACCTGTGCAATCTTTGTGGATTAATGTAAAAGTTTATTTACCTTTTTTTTTTTACTTGCACGAGCCAAATCTTTTGCTAGTACAAAAGGTATTCAGATATCGATTTCATAGGAAAGGGAAATTAATTATCTAAATTGGTTTACACATTATTTACACCTTATTTATACACGCTGACTTACTTGCATCATTAATACATTTTCCAATCATCTTTTTATCTCACGTATATCGTATCAAAAAAGTGTTACAGTATTTTTTTTTAAAAAATTATCTCAAATAATCTCCTATCCAAACACACTCTTTATTATTTAGACACTAAAAAAATAACGAGACAAATTTTATGGAGTCTGGCTTGTTGATCCATTATGACAGTGATGACAAGATTGTCTGACCCAATCCTAAGAAATGTTTTCAAACTCTTTTGAAGCAGGGGTAATGCACGACCCCCTCTTGCTTCCAACGTGGTACTGGCACACCATCATGTGCATCTTTATTTAGTAAGTGAACTTGTGGATCCACAAAAAGATAAGAATCTGATGTTGTATTTAAGATCATGAATGAAATGGATGAAAATTTTTAGGGCAAATTACATTTTATCCCCTATAATTTTTGCAAAAATCACATAACCCCCCTTGACTGTAAAAGCTATACATAAACCTCCTTTAATTTGGGTTGAAGTGTCAAACAAACGGAAAGCACTCATCGTAATTATTCGTGACTTAAACACACTTGTACCATTGGTAGCAGTAAGAAACATTTTCATATTACCCCTGACCACTTTAACGGACCCAATAAAACCTAGATCTGTGCTCCTTATCTCTTTCAATGACAGCAGTGGATATGGCTCTGTAGATGGTAACAGTGGTGGTTATGGGGCTGGAAGCGGAGGCAGCAATGATGGCAATGGATATGGTTCTGTAGGTGGTAATGCTGGTGGGTCGGGTAGAGGTGGTGGTAGTGGGTCTGGATCGGGTGGAGGTGGTGGTCCAGATGGCGGCGGTAATGGTGGTGGATGGAATGATGGTAGCTATGGTCCTGGTGCAAGCAGCAGGCAAGGGAGTCGGGGCAGTAGCTATGGCTATGGCAAGGGCTGGCGCAGGGGCCCTGGCTCAGGATATGGCAGCAGTAGTACTGGTCATGGCAGCGAAGGTAACAACGGAGAAGGGCAGTATGGAATCAATGGCGGGGGCCTAGACAGGGACAAGCAGCAGCTCCTATGCAGCATGAAACCATGACTAGAGCTCTTCTTTCAAAATACTTTTTCGTGATATTCTTTCACAGATACTCACTCTTTCACAGCTACTTTCACAACAAAGACTAGAGCAAAGGAAAATCTGACTTCATCTGCTTCCTTTTTGTATTTATATTAGGGTAATTTGGACATTTCGCCTATGAATCGTCACGATGGGTGCTTTCCGTATGTTTGACATTTCAACCCAAATCACAAAGGATTTATGTATAACTTTTAGAATCATGAGGAGGTTATGTGGTTTTTGCGAAAATCACAGGGACTAAAATGTAATTTGCCCAAATTTTTATTGCTATCTTTAGTAAGTGACATGAGTTTCGAGACAGACCTAAAAGGAACTGCATGACATATTCAATGAGATGGAAGGAATAACAAGTATTAAAGACGATGTGGGATCCATAATAATGTTAAAAATATCTATTGTTGCTAGTTGTACCAATATAAAATTTGAAATCCCTGAGTTTGACATTATGTAATGCAATTTTGTAACGAATCAAAAAAGAAAAGTATGAAGGATGGTTTCGTTTACTAATGTTGTGAAAAGTTATTCACCAAAAAAAAAAAGTTGTATGGAATCAAGTTGATTTAATTGGCTACCAATCGTTGAACTAACTCGGAACTGAAAGCTATATTTGCAAATTTGGTCAACAACGAGGGAACTTAACAGACCAGCATACAATGGACTCAGAAGATCTTAATTTTGTGTCTTGATCAAAGTAGTCAAAACGATTATGTATGAGCCTAAAATGCTGGACGATCATCCATACCTACCATATAAAAACCTGTTAGCTAAGCAGCAATAATCAAGAAGACAAAATGACGCACATAAACCGCTTTGAATTAGAAGACTTAGAAGCAATAGGGACTGGAAATTTGTGGCTTTACTCGTTGACTAAGGGATTTGCATAAAGCAGTTGTAACAAAAGAAAACCCTGCAGCGTACATATCACAAAAAGCAGAAGAAAACAAAACTGTATAGCATAGAGATTTGAAAGATTGAACGTACCTTAATTGCTTAGTGTAGAAAAAGTTGTATGGAGATGGCTCAGCTTGTTTGCTTGGCTCTTGATTGATTTCTTCTTAGAAAGGATTGTTGGCGAAGACAGACTATAAGATGCATCCTGGGAGATCGAGAGAATACAAGAGGGAAAGAGAGGTTGAATCAGTAAAAGTCTTGTTAAACAATTACGTCAACTCTTCAAGATATGATCAAGATTTGGAGTGTTGCTCTGAGTATTAACCTGAGTTATTTAGCATCAATCATTGTTATTTATTATTCTCGTACGTATGTTTATTTTAAGGAAAAGTTGCTTTCAGAAGACTTGCATGTAACTTACCCAATAAAAGAAGAAATTGATTGCATGTTTTATTGGGTGTTTTCTTCTGTAGAGAATCCAAAACTCATTTGGAACTTCTTAAGAGGGCGGGGCCTTTCGATTTTGAACTTCTTAAGAGGGCAAGGACAACATTTATCTATTTATGATGAAAATAAACGGAGCACAAAGATCAATGGAAGATACAAGTCGACTCTTATATGGTGAAAGCAAATTTATGCTTGCATTTTGAAGTTGCTCGTGTCGAGTATTTTGGTCCTACAAAGGTTCAAATACCACGGAACTTTTTCTTTTTCTTTTCTTTTTTTCAAGATCCGGTATTTAATGCAGAAGAATGTGAAATTTCACGAACCGGCATTTTTTTTTTATCCTTATGTGTACGTACATTTATACACATATATATATATATATATATATATATATAAGTGTGTCTATATATATATATACATATATATTTGTGTAACTTTATTATGGGTTTGTGTCCTTGACTAGCATCTCTCGTTGTTGTGATCTAATAACCGGCTTTTTGTTGTTTCTCGGTACGAAGCCGCCGAGTTTGAAACTAGAACAGAGATGGAAATGGGCCTTACAAGTTCCATTTCGCACAAGTTAATGTAAATTAATAATTTACTCTCAATCTACACTAAATTGCCCTCAACTTACGCTAAATATTAATAATCAACTTACACCAAAGTATATCTGATTTACACCAAATAATAACAAATTACATCAGTAAATTGCACTTGATTGATTTATATTAAACTAGATCTGATTCACACCGAAATCCTACTAATTTACACAAGAAGTTAACTTGTGTGAAATTGTATGAAACACAAATTGTAACACCCCAAATCCACCAGAGATAAGTCAATCAAGTGACAATGAAGTGGGAAAGATAAGAAAAATGTGCAAATAAAATCCAATTGGGTGGTAAGTGCACAACACTTGTGGGACTCCACCAATAGCAGCGGGATTATGGACCAAGTTGAAATCAAATCAGTCACAAATCGATTGGTGTAATTTTTATCATATTTAATATAAGCTTGTACAATTTTAATCAGCAACTTAGTTGTATTAGTTAACAAATTTAAATTCATATCCAAAATTGTACAGGCTTGCATTAAAATTTTTTAATAATTACATGAACTGGTTTGAACTTCAAATAAAATTTAACTTGTTAGACCCCTGATCCCAGCAGCCCGTTACATTTTGTACCATTGATCGTCTTCCCTTCTTCAGAGTTCTTCTTCAAGTACTGTATCCTACTGTTACAATTACTACTGGGGCAGTCTGGACATTGGGGAGGAACTCTTCTATGATCTTTATAATTCTGGTCGGCTTTGTTAGAAAACTACATAGAATTTTTTTGAGTTAGGATTCTTCTATTTTATATACTTAAGGTACAGAATAAGAGGTGGGTCCAATATTGAGTTGTCTACAATTCTGTAGGCAAAAGTTCACGTAATTAGGTGGTTAATGTCGTTTGAATTTTATAATGACCCATCCCTTTATTTCTTATGCTAGAAAAAGCCAAAGGATTAATAGTGCAATATTTGGTTGAAATCAAAAGGGAAACTTTCAGGAAAAGGTAAAAGAAAAAAGTGAAATCCATAAGACATTATAACTTTCGCAAAATTTGTAAAACGGGAAAGTTACTGTTTAAAAGATTAACTGTCTAAATTTGACTTCACTTACTAAAAACTAGCATAAAAATTCCACCTTAGCCGGCGCCCCTTTGACACCAGTAAGACAAAACCAAATGTTAATAACCTTTTCATCCCAAATTTAAAGCTCGTTAATCGGTCTCATTTAAGTCAAGTGGGAACCAACTGTCCAGCAATTATATACCCCTCACTATTGGTAAAAAAAAAAAGAAGGTTTTATTTGATTATTGCTACTGAAAAGGAAAAGGCCATGTTTCTATTGACCAAAAGTTATATGAATTGGACAAACACAAAGTGGAAGTTACTAACTTTACATATTAATGTTGTCTACATTGTTAGTGTAAATATTTTTCTTTAACACTAGTATGTGTGTATATATCACATATGCAAAGAATAAATTGTAAATTTGAGTTGAAATTATAGGATATGTATAGGCGCTATTGTAAAAAAATTTTACACTGATAATGTGAAAAAGACTAATTCAACTTAAGGTTAATAATCATCTCCATACTAAGGAACAGATAGTATCCTGATTGATTCATTCACCAATAATAGATGACCAAATAGATTCACCATAAAGAAAAAAAAGTACATCTGTAATTGCATTCAGATGACATAGAGAGACACGGTACAGGTTACAGAAAATTTCACGTTGCTTTAATAAATGAGGGCTTTGTCTAATTGCAGGAAGCTCTGCTTTAGGCATCATAGATTACGCTCTCCACGCTTGAGGATTTCTATAACAAAATTCAGATTCCAATGAACTTCCAAGTGTCGATGCACATCCTTCATCCCATTTGACTATATTTTGTTTTTAAGTTTTTCATGTTACAAAATGTTCGTTATCATCAAAAGGTCAAAAGCATATAGCCATTTTTCCTTTTACATTTCTTGTTATTTTGTAATCGCCATGGAACATGCCATTCAAATATCGACGGGAAAATTGATACTAGTTGTTCTGGCTTACATTTTGGCATTGTTAAATTTCAGTCCATGACATACAAATTGAAGCATTCAACAGGGTAATACTACCAGAGCTTCTGATCGAAAGTAGGAGAATCTAGATGGGCTCGAAAGGCCTGAAGTTTTCAGCCTAAGGTCTTGGTTGCAACTTGCATGGGGATGAGATGTTGCCATGGCCAGCCACAATCTGGGGTAGATTTGATCAAGCTCGTCCGCCATGCTATCAACCGTTGCACCATCATCTCGACACCTTTCGTTTTCATGGTCCCCATACTAATCAGATCTCTATCCAAAATTAATTAATTTATTTTCGCTTTGTTAAAGCAATTGTGTAAAAGAAGAAGGAATAGCCGTTTTCTTAAAAGTTCTGGTTAAGAATTGAGAATCTTATATTAGCTAACAATCTTGTATGTTTTGAAAATTTCTTTTGTTCTTGGTTTTCTATATTTGTTTTGGCTTAAAAAAAAGCTAGTGAAAAAGAACTTGCTGGCATACTGATTAGAAATGAAAATCACACAGTTTTATGGTATTTGGTAAATGATATTCTTGTGATTTCTTTTGGGTACTAATGCAATTTTCCCTTTGTTTTTAATTGGACATCTCATCGTGGTAGGTTTGTCTCGGCAAATTTCTTAAATTAATGCTGAAAACTAAATTTTTCCCTTAATTAAGTTTGTACTAATCCAGAAAGTATGAAGTTATAATGTTGAATGCTGTTACTTGAGACTGCCTGAATGTTGGAGGAGAAGGTTGAATGCAGGAAATAAGTGTTCTTCCGTGCAATTTTGGTGCAATGAGGCTGACAATATTAAGATTCTGTTTGACAGTAAAAGAATAACAAATAATGTTAATGTATACAATGAAAAAAAGGGGTAAAAATTTTGTGTGTAAATAAAAGGAATAAATAATTACTTGCTAGGTTGTATGACAAAGTTCACTTGTTGAATATCCAACCAATTTTTCAGCTTCAATATCCACAGCAGTTGCATATAGGGAACCGGTTCTATCAGTAAGTGAAACTGAAATACATGCTCTGCAAAAGGAAAAGTGATAATAATTAGTGAAAGATGAAATTGCTTGGAGAATGAATTGCATGATTTATGAATAATGCAAGAGGCCGTAAAGAACTTGGGCAATAGTTGAACACCGTGTTGACAATGCTAACAGAATGTTCGGGTCACATGTGTAGGGTAATGAGGTTCTTCACAATTATGACATGTCATACAGTACATTTTACTATCTCTGTAGGTTATTTCAGCAGATCCTCTAATCCATGCTGTGCCAATTTCCTATGAATGAAAGATAGGAATTGTGAAAAAGTATAACGATTCTTGAATTAAATTTAGACACAATAGCATTGAATAAAAGAGGTGTCTGGAGGCTTACAATTTGTTTTGCAGAAGAAATATCCATGATTTGATTATTATTGGGAGGCAGAAGAAGGATATTGGGATCGGTATAACTTGTGTTGGTTAGCAGTTGTGTTGATTGGTTAGAATTAGCATAAAACCTGAATCATATATGGAAAAATTAGCTAGGAATTTCAATAATAAAAGTATATGATAGAAAATTGGAATTGGTACCAATTATGTAGGTCCACTGCTTCTTCAACGTCTGGATTTATGTGAATCACAGCTGATGGTTGAGTTGAGAAACTGAGATCTGGTGTGATGCAAGGAAATTACCGTGTGAAATGCAAAGTTATACAAATATTTGCAGAAAAGAGAAATATGTATGCTTACATTACATTTTTTCGTTGTGACTTTGATCCTAATAGCAATAAGAACTGGAAAGGGTACGTGCTGGGAAGCAATAATAGGTTCATGGGACTCTTCAATTTGATCGGAGAGAGTAAGATAATTGTAGAAGCATCAAGAAAGAGAATGATAATTGCTATTCTATAGTATCGTTGAAAGGGATCACGAAAGTGTCAATAGTAAAAATTGCATTGTAACCTGGTATCAGCAATTAGATAATCTCTACTGATGGAACGTTTTCCTCGAAACATTTGTTTCTTTTATAGGCAGGACATGCACGATTTTTCCCATGATATCTAATGTAGTTATATAAAAAAAGCAAATTAAAAAGATTGGATAAAAGAAGTATCATTTTGTGTGGGGAAAAATTAAATAAATAAAAAGGGACTGGTGTGTGTACTTATCAAATGATTTGTATTAGCAAGTGTGTCCAACATGGCAAAGGGGTGCAATTGGAAAGAAACTGGAAGACAAGGTTGCTGGAGTTCTTATATCTGCTGAATATGTGTGTTTTTGGTGGCAACCCAATAGTACGGGTATTCTCCGGCAGGGATATCGCCGAGTGATGGACGCACAATTGCATTAGATATGTAGTATTTTTTAAAAGGAAAAAGCAGGTCGGTAAATTGCTAAAGATAGTGTGCAGGTACATGCATATGGACCGTAAGTCCCTGTATTTTAGCATTGTTAGTTGTTGTTAAAAGGTAAATGAAGAACAGAAGAATAATTTGGAAAAGTAAAGCTGGCAAACCTGTGGTTCAGCAAGTGCATATTGTTGATAATGGGTTTGAGATCCAGCAAAACGTATGATATGTGTTATTTCAATAACTTGGACAATTACTATCCAATTTAGTAGATCTGGATCAATAGTTGATAGCGGAACAATAGTATTTTCCATTAGAGCAAGAACTGCAGTAAAAGGATGTAAAATTATGAACGTAAAATCTGAGATGTCTGAAGCTATGAATAATCAGCATTAAGTTATAAATAATTAGTATATATGAAAGCAAAATTGTGTGTAGAATATTAATGGAATAGAAAAAAATAAATAAAAGCAATTTATTAATTCATTGTATAGGAAAGCGAAATAAGAAAGTATAGGATTAATTATATCTAATAGTAGAGAAAATATAAGGGAGAAAGATGTGTAGGAATTTTTTGTTGAATTTTGATTAGTGATTTCACTGCAGAGGTATCATTAAGATTTACATATTAAAATATTAGAGAGACAGTAAGGATCAGATAGTTCGATAAGCATATAGATCCTTTGGGTAAGTACATGGAGAAAGGTCAAAAAAGATATAGGAAAAGTAGAAGAAGAATAACGTGAAGGGAAAAATTTAAACTGTTATGGTATGAAAAAGTGCAGGAGGATAGGAAAATGAAAAAGAAGAAAAAAGAGGAGAAGGAAGATTACCTTAAGAGCAATGACGGTGCGGTGGTAGGAAGAAAGTTGGGCTGGGAAATTTAGAGTGTGAAATAAGGTTCTTAAACAGTTGGAAAGAGAAGGAATTTATAAATTGGATACCAAAGTGATTGACAGAGATACAGGGTGGTATAGGAGACAACTAAGATACTTTGTGTGGTGTCAGGCTTTATAGTAAAGGAGTCATACATTGGGAAGGGATAATAATAGACCAGCGGTGTTTTGTTTTGCATGGGATTTGCTCATGTGATTTCTTTTGGTAAGCATGTATTTTATGCAAGCGTCAACTGTTGTTGACATAATGTATCCTGGATGAAGATAAGTACTGGATAATATATTAGATTTAGTATGTAGTGGCTCTTTCCAATTAAAGGAAGACAAGCGGAAAAGTATTTCAAGAGGAAGTGTAAACAATACAATGATGTGCGGACAAATAGTTGATTGCGTGTTCAGGAAATTAAACAGCTTGTCCTGACTATAGGCAAAAATATTGTCTGTCGGTTGTGTCTTGTATAGCGGATACAAATATAGAACTTCTATAGGTGGGTACAAAAGAAAGATAAAACAGTTTTTGCAAGCGGCCGCATCAAACTGGGAGTGTTGTCTCAAACTTATATGATTGAAGAACCTTCCTTTTGTTTTCGGCAGTATATTTTTCACTTCCGTTTTCAAAACAGATGATGACCTAATAGCTGAGCATCTTTGTTGGGAGGAAGAATAAGAGTTCATTTGGTTTTGCATGAATCTGGTCCAGAAATTCAATCCAGCACTCAGCAAGATAGCCGTCTGTGCATTGTAGGTGAGCATGAATTTGTTGGCGATGCAGATGAATGACTAAAACGTAGATCTTTTGCCAATGTCGCGTGATGATCTTAAAGGGTAGTTTCTGTGAAAATATATTAGAAGTTAGGCTGTTTGGATAATAATTTGTAATAGCAATAATATAAAGATAAAAGATACTAGGTGAAAAGCATCTTCAAGAGTGACACGATAGAAAAATGCCAAAAGAGTTAAATCGTATGTAAAGTCATTTGATAAGCCGATGATAACTTGTTGATAAACACAGTTAGTCCTATCAAAGTGCATCTGTAAGAATGGATCCGACTGGGGTTTTTGAGTTAGTTGTGTAGTCCAGGGAAACGGTTTGCTGCTGACAGTTTTCTTTGTAAAGATAGCTACGTTGAACTCCATGTTTCCTAAATATTTAAACAGAATAATGCCACCTGTGCTAAGTTTATGGTCTGCTGCAAAGTCATTCCAGCCTTGACCAAATTGAAAGTTTCTTAAGGCGATCACCCAATATGCATCTCTTGCTTTGATGGTTAGGAATGGCTGTCTGTACTGTTGTATCACTGGAATAAGGTCATGTGGAACACGATGTCCAATTAACAATATGTTTAGCTATGATTGTTAGAATTTTGTATATGGAAAAAAGGGATTAGCATGAATCAGAGAAGTACCAGTCGTTTATTTTTTGTAAAACGAATCGTAAAACAACATGGTTGCGGGCCATATATATCAGGTATAAACTGAGGAAAAGCAGCATCTGGTATAAGACCGATTGAGTTAGCAGCTTGTCAGAAAAATAGCATTTTTGTAAAACAAGAATCAAATGATACGAATGCGCAATTACCTGGTGGGTATGGAGAAACAAACATCAGGACACGTTCCAAGCACTTGGGAATGGAAATAGCATTTTTAAGCTCAAGAATTCCAACGTCTTCAATCAGGGCAGAATGTTGTTCAACAAACGCATCATTGTATTTATAGATATAGTGTTTGGGATCTTTGTGTAAAGCTGTAGCAGCAAGCGTTTTATGGCCAATGGGAGTAACTAAATAGTATTTGTATAATTTCTGTCTTTGGGGTGTAATCTAGATGATTAGTGTCCAAGAAACAAACGCATCATTGTCCAAGAAACAAACGCATCATTGTCCATGAAACTGTAGAGAATTTATGCTGTTAGGGTAAAGCGGTAAAGTGCTAAAGTACTGGTATGTAATTAAGCATAATATTGGTTTAAGTATAAATATTTGGTTAGATATGCTATATATTTAGAAGGATGAGCTATTAAGGGATATAAGTTAGGTTTGATGTATGGTTGCAGAAAATAGCAATGTCAATTTTAGGAAAAGGGTTAAATCTGAACGTTCAATATGTCGAAGAAACAAAAAGCTGTGCACAGTGCAGAGAAATAGGTGTGAAAACAATCAAAGGATTGGATATGTTGGAAGTAAAGTATTCAGGTATCGGTGAAAAATATATTGGAGATTGATGCAAGGTTACCTGATGTGCAAGCCAAAGGAAATTTTATTGCGTTTTTACCGTTGGGAAGCTTTTTACTGGTCAAAGATTCAAGAGGAAGATGAGAGTGAATGTTCAGGCAGGGGAAGGCGGTATATGTTTCAGTAAGTGGGGTTTGGTGGAAGGCTCTAATGGGCATTTACTTTGAACAGGTAACGAGACAAAGTAGGTGGCCTGAGTATTCAGTGGAATGGTCTATAGTTTGGGAAACCGTTAAATATTACTATGAATTGTCAATGGTAATTTATAATTGTATGATTATTTTTATATGGCACTACAAAAAATTATTTCTTTCGTGACAAATTTTTCATGACAACCAACTTATTTGTCAGAAAAATCATACCTTTTATGACAATTCGTCAGGCAAATATCCTTCAAAAGGCACTGCTAATTTAAACATATTTTTCTACTTTTGCCCACGTCAATTCGTCAGGAAAAGTTTTCGTTCTCCCACAATTTTTTTCCCACCAGTTTTTTTCCTTTTCGACCAAAAAAGAATTTAGACGGACATTAACTTATAGCAAGTCGCAAAATGGCCTTCACAAAAGCCCCAATCTTCATCATTCTCTTCCTCATCACCCTCCTCCCGATCTCCACCAATTCTCAAGACCCCAATTCGGATTTGCTCTTGCAGCTCGAATCCCTCCAATCCCAGTCCCCCAATGGCGGCGTTATCCATCTCACTGATTCCCTCCTCAAACGGATTCTATCCATTCCAACTCATCGTCCCTGTACTTTCCTCGTCTTCTTTGACGCCTAACAACTCCACTCCAAACCCGAACTCTCCCTCCCTTCTCTCAAATCCGAGTTCTCCCTCGTCTCTAAATCTTTTTCAGCCAACAACCCTCCAGCTTCTCACTCAAAACTCTTCTTCTTCGACATCAAATTTCAAGAATCCCAGTCCTTTTTTCGCCTTTTTCAGAGTAAATTCTCTGCCCCATACCGATGTCAAGAAAGACTCCGTCCAGATAAATGCGTCAGATTTCTCGAGGCTCGCTGAATCCATTGCTGAATTTGTCGAGGCCAAAACGAAGCTGAGCATTGGGCCAATTGATCGCCCCTCTTTGATTTCTAAGAAGCAATTGATGTTTCTCATTGCTGTTATTCTGATTTCGGCTCCATTCTTGGTGAAAAAAGTGATTTATGGGAACACCCTTTTGCACAATAAGAGTATTTGGATGACCGGAGAGATTTTTGTCTACTTTTTCAATGTCTCCGGTTCAATGCATAACATAATTAGGAAAATACCCATGTTTTTGGTTGATAGGAATGACCCTGGGAAGTTGGTTTTCTTTTATCAGGGGGTCCGGGATGCAATTGGGAGCTAAAGGGTTCGCGGTTGGGTTCTTGTACACTGTGGTGGGATTGTTGCTGGCTTTTGTTACTCATGTTCTTGTCTATGTGAGGAATAGGAATGCTTAGAGGTTGGTGATGTTTATTTCCTCCTGGGCTGTTCAGATGATTTTTGTTTCCATTCTTGTCGCATTTTTGGTTTCTTGATTTTAGTTTGTTCTACCGTGTTAGTTTTTGTTAGTGTTTCAGATAAGGAAAATTGACGTTTTATTTTTGTTGTAAATTAACAATGTACCTTTTGTTTTGCTTTTGTGCTCATATTCTGTATTTGCAACAGTTGCTGAAAAAATTGATTCATGTAATTGGCAGTGATTTATGTATCTTTTTGGTGTTGTCTTGGTGAAATGCTTGTAATAAGCATAGCAATCACTTGTTTTCTCGTTTTCTATGGTATCTGTTCTAGATCTTCTTTCACATGTAGATATGGCTTTGAGATAAGTTTCCGACTAAATGAGGAAAGGTGCAATTTTGAATGGTAAACCTGCGGCCAAATTGCAAATCACATGCCAAATTATGAACTAGAGCTATAAGTTGGCATTTGCAGTTGGTAGTGGGTGTTTCTTCAGGAGTTGGAAGAATTTGATTCACAATTCCATAACATTTTAAAAGGCTATGCTACGTGCTCAGTAATTAGACTAGAGAGGATGATGCTTGAATGCTAGAGCTTAGTGCAAGAGGATACTGCTATATTATTTGTGATATAAGTAATTCTCAATCAACTTGGACAACGGTGATCTTTATGCTAGTTTTCTAGTTCGAGTAAGAATAAGTACTTTGTAAAATCTGTTTTGCTTGCTTTCCTGGAATTTAAGTTTTCTCCTGATTCCCATGCGTATATCTGTGGCTAATATACTGATATTGTTTGACATGTAACTGGTTTTGGTTTCCTCTTTTTATTTCCTCTAGATTTGTTTCTGGTCATTTATTCCTGTATATGAAGTTATGAGTCATGCCCTTTGGACTTTGCAACAAGTGAAATGGCAGTTATCCAAATGGCAATTATATAGTTTGAAAGAGGTGGTCACTTGGTTATGCTTACAAATTTATGTTTGAAAGACTAACGTCATGGTTATATAGTTTGATTGCTGAAGTATATGAAATGGTGCATGCAAGTACATACACTACTGTCAGACTCATTGCCACCCATGACTATCAGAGTCTGCAGCTTTTGTATTGCAGGAGAACTATGTTAAAATTAGAGGGTACTTCGATTGCCTTGTTATGGTGAGATTGGAACTTCTATAGTGGTGGTAGTAGCTTGGATCCAACTTGTGAAAACAGATACTATAGAAGACATTTTTCTGATTCTAGAAACTCAGGCAATGTAGTTCAAGACACGAGTTCCGTTGTTTAGTTTGAAACTGAGCACATATAAATACTCTATCAGTTTAAGTCAGTGCAACAAGTTCCTTGTGTTACTCTACGAATAAAGTTGTTCTTTCATAATATTGAGACTTGAGTCATTTTCTGATAAAGTATGAATAAGAAAAATAAGAGAGCATAGTAAAATTAGACTCAGGTACTCTCACTGAAAGGGCTGCTGAGAGAACATTCATTGAAATGTGATTGGCAAACAAATCCTATCACTGTGAGGCAGCTGCAATACCTATCACTGTGAGGTAGCTGGAAGCTGTAGTGAGGTTGAGTGAAGCACTTGCAAGAATGAGGCTATAAGTTCAAGGAATGAATATCCTATTTGTAATGGTTTCTTTTCTTGATGAATGCATAAATCAAAGTGTCAATGCTTATTTTGTGGACATCAAATATGTTGAGGGGCCGTGTTTGCCTGTACAGTATTTCCACCAACAAACTGTTGAAAGTTCCTCATGGAGGATGAGAGGGGATTATGTGTATGAGGGGATTATGTGTAAGAGGCAATTCTGTGTTTCTTATTGTGTGTGCAATCAGAAGTAATTACTTTTGAAAGCTGTTTGCATGTCCCATGCTCCAATTCTCAGTAATATGTGAAGTATTCTTACTGTCTACTTTGTTTTGTCATTGCTGGTTTTTCAAATGAAACATTAATTTGCAATTTGCATGTGCACACGGCACAACAAGAGTCTTTGTAGTTTAGATGGTTTTAGATCCAACATGCCTTTGTGCTGGTCCAATGTGTAATAAAGAACTTCTCCTTTAGTTGCAACATGTCCAAGTATTCTGGAACTTTTCTTTTTTGTGGCACTAGCCAGTTAGAGATCAGGTGCATCTCTTGAAGGATTCTCTGCAGAGATTCTTGGCCCAAGTTTTAGCTACCTTGGCAGAATTTTTTCTGTTTTTGAGAATAGTTTGTTTTAATGGGGTTTTTGCCTTGTTATTATTGTTAATACATTTGCATCTAATGTGGAGTTTGCTCTATACTTTTAGGTCCTATCTTGCAAATGAGAACCATGTCTCGAAAGCTCTTTGGCTTTTCAACAATTCCACAATGGATGCTGCACGATCCGGAATATAAACGACGAAGTTGTTGCTCATGCATCAAAGAGATGAAGTTGAATATAAACGAGAAAGGCAGTTGATTGTTTGTAAAGCTTAGTGTTTTGTTAGTCCTCATCTTGAACTATCAAGAACCCCTAGTATGCTCATTCACTAGTAACTGTTTGTAGCTTTTACATGTACTCACTGAGCTGGAACTCTTGATTGCCATTTGTTAGGTATATGGCAGTTATCTAGGGATAAATAGCAATATTTATATTGGTTTCAAATCGTGGAATGGGATGATATGTAAATGTTTGACATGGTTAACTTTTGTGGTTTGACATATTATGGTTGTCTACTAATGATGGGCCTGTTTGGAACCTGAGTTTTTTGGAAGTTTGTCTAAAACTTTACTGTAGTGCACTGTAGAAGTTTTTGAAAAAATTTTGTAGAAGTTTTTGTAAGGTGAAAAACTTTTTTGTAGAAGTTTTAGAAACATTACTATAGACATTTTTTGGATTATTTTTAAAGGTATTTTTAAAACATATTTTTGAGTATTTTATAATTTATAATTTTTATATTTTTAAACATTTATGCATTTATAATACATTTATAACTATTTAGAAATAAATATATTTATATATTTATATAAAAATATATAAATGTATTATATTATATATAATACATAATATACATATATTTATAAATGTATAAATGTATAATTAATATAAATGTATATATTATAAATGAATATTATATAAATGTATAAATTATAATTTATAAATATATATATGATGATTATGTATAACTGTATTGATATAATTAATATAAATGTATTAAAGTATTAATATTATGTATAAATGTATAATTAATATTGTTTATAATTTATAATTTTTATTGTTTAAATATTTATATATATTTATGCATTTATATACATTTATAAATAAATATATTTATATAGTTATATAAAAATATATAAATGTATTATATTATATATAATACTAACTATATAAAAATATATGAATGTATTATATTATATATAATACTAACTATATAAAAATATATAAATGTATTATATTATATATAATACATAATATAAATATATTTACAAATGTAATAATTGTATATTATTATAAATGAATATTATATAAATATATAAATTAATATATTATAAATATATAATATTTATGTATAAATGTATTAATATAATTAATATAAATGTATAAATGTATTAGTATTATGTATAAATGTAAAATTAATATTGTGTGTTAATATTATGTATAAATGTATTATGTTATACATAATACATAATATAATTGTATATAAATATACATAAATATATATACATAAATGTGTAATATATATAATATGTATTATATATATTAAATATATAATATATAATATTTATATAAATGTATAATTACATATTTATATTAATATTAATTTATATGGTATATAATATTTATATAAATATGTAAAAATATATTTTAAATAAAATAAAATATTTATAATATGTTTAAATATATATATATATATATAAATATATAATATTATAAATATATAATATATATAATAAATTTTTGAGGGTGAGGGACTCAAAAATTAAAAAAAAAATTTTGAGGTTATCGGCGGCGCCGGAATAGGTGATCGGCGCCGGGAGAGGTGGTGGAGGCGGTGTCTGGTGTGGTGGGTTGGGTGAGGGAGGAAGAAAAGTTTTTGAGAAATTTTTTGTGTATAGATTTTTGAAGTGTTTAGGTAAAAAACTTTGAAAAGTTTTTTGGGGTTCCTGTAGCAAAAGTTGTTAAAAAACTAGTAGCTAAAAAACTTGATAAAAAACTAGGGTGCCAAACAGGCCCGATAATTTGTGAAGTTTTGGTTGATATTTTGCTTGCATACTTTTATATTTTAATTGGATGGAGTGTTTAAATAGATGATATGGTTACTTTGTTGGGACTAAAATTGCTGGGCTTAAAAGTTATGCAGCTGTCGACAGGAAAAATGACATTGTATTGTCATTAAAGTTTCCCGACAAGTTTCAATGCATGACTATTATTGACAATTGAAAATTTAGTGACAAAGTTCAGGGTCTTTTCCGACAAAGGCTCATCAAGAATATGAGGTCTTTTCTTGACGACCAAATCATCACTATTACCTTTCCTGACGATGCGTCATGGAAAATGAAACTTTTCCTGACAAAAATTTCAATAGTTGTCAGGAAAATCTTTTGCCGACGGTGTATAGGTGACCAAGATTCTCTGACGACGTTGGTGTCACGAAAACTTTTCCTGACAAAACACATACCTTTTCCTGACAAAATTTGTTGTCACTAGTAATCTTTTTTTTTTTGTAGTGTGGTAATGCGTAAATGTTATGGGGAGTATGTTAATAAAATCTATGAAATATGAATTGCATGAATAGAAAAGAAATTTTTTTATTTCTTTATATGACTATCAATGTTTTATACAAGATATAAATTTTTTTATTGATGATATAGCAATATTAAAGTATGTGGGGTCTATAAATTATTATAGGTTTTAACAAAGTACGATAAGTTATATTTTATGAACAAAGGAAATTTTATAATGCAGTGATATGTATTATTTAGAAGTTTGAATTTGAAAAAATTTAGCAGTTTAGATTATATATAAAGAATAATATAATTATTTACTATTTAGCATTATAGTATGTTTTAAAATTACAGAAGATGAAACATTTGTATATGGAAGAAATGTAGTATGCTGCATAGATGTACCTTTGATTGGTTACATGTGACTGTTTAAAAGCGGGAAAGAAAATAATGTAGCGGGTGGAAGAACAATTGGAAATGATAGAGGCAGGCAGCAGGAACGAGAGCTGAACATGCTTGATAGGATTGACACGATGGCTGGTTTGGTGAGGGTTACAATTTATTTGGGAATATACCGAAGATTAAATAATGAATAATTATTATTTTAAAATGTATAATAAATAAAAAAATGTTTTTTAACTGCAGTATTGCTAAATTAGTCTATAGCTTATGTAAATTTAAACAACTTTTGTTTTATATCTAAGGTAGAATTATATTTGAAATAAACTATCATTAAAGTAGCAACAAGATATTATAAATAACATTTGGATCGATATCTGAATATATTTTACAGATTGTACATTAAAGATAAGAATGTATATAGTAGTTATGGTACCATTGGAAAATTTTTTTGGTTCCATCTTTCTTGTATATCTGCATGGTAAATGAGTTAATTGTCTCTGGTATGAAGACTAACTTTTCCTTCAGCTGCAGATCATGTTGTTGAACAAATGTTTGCCATTTGTTGGTGAACTCCTGGCCCTTTATCTTGACTTGAAAAATTCTATCTCAAGCTCTTAGAGTGATAACCGGTGTTATTTTTTCATTTAGGAATACGGTAACAAACTTTTGTATTTTCTAATATAGAAGAAAAGGGCAATGTTGATAGCGTGTAATAAAAATATACAAATATATATATAGAAGAATCATACTTACAAATTTGCGTCTGTTCTTTTCATCGTTAATTTGGTAAAAAGAGATGGAATTCATAATATCATGAGTTATATCTGGTTTGATGGAAAAGCATACATGTTGATATAGAATATATCTAGGCTTGATATCACCTAAGATGAAAACCAGGGAGTGAAAAAGCAAAAACAAATTGAAGTGGCAGCTTTGTAGAAAAAAGCATAATATCTTTACTGACCATGAACATTTGCAGAATACTGCAATTGGAGAACATTAGCAAGAGGAACTGTCCAACTAAGGTAAGTGTGCATTTTAAGTTCTGTAAACTGGATAACATCAAAGTTTAGGTTGCCGATGTGACGCAGCAGTATATAACTATCTTTGTTAAGCAAATTAATTTTTTGAAATTCGATCCATCCAACTCTAAATTTTTCTCCTGTAACTTGAATAGTCCAACTCTGATTCCCTTGAATGATAGTTATGCTGCTTTTGCTATGGAGTTTCAGTATATAGTGAAAGTTGGATGCCAGAATTTGGAAGTTGAAAGTGCAGCCGATGAAGTTGTGGAATAGAAAATTTTTTGCTGCTGTATATATTTATATATGAATAAAAGATTGTTAGCTTTTTATCCTGGTTGCATTTGAACAAAAAAAACCTTCAGTAACATTGCAAACATTAGACGCGTGATTTGAGGAATTGCCTGTGACAGCCCCACCTCCCCCTATGGCGAACCAGAGGATTCGGCGGACTGCCTGCCCAGCTCTCGCCGGAACTCAGTCGTTCACTTCAATCCTCAATTAAAATCGAAATAAATCCCAAGAATAAATATAACGACAATCCATAACCTAACGCAAAACTTATGTACATTACTATCTCAAAAGAGAGTACAACCATCGAATAGACAAAGGTTCTCAGTTCACCACACATCCAGCCCGTGCCAAGCATTAGGGCGAGAACCATTACAAAATCAGAAACTAGTCTAGGCTTGTCTAAACCGAGTTCTCATCCTTGCTCGCCTTCTCCTATTAAGGAAAACAAATTAAAGGGGTGAGCTAAAAACTCAGTGAGCTTCCGAACACATAATCAAACAATAAAACTAATGTATTAACCATAAATAACAAGTAATGCAAGAAACATGACAATATAAAGCAATAATAACATTCATTAAAAGGATACGGGCTCACAGGGAGCCATTTATTCGTTCGTTCGTTCTCCTGTCGTTCCCCTTATTCCTCCAATCATTTGAAAATGAAATTTTTGTAAGTAAAATTCTTGTTTGTTCGTTTGTTCATTTCATTCACCCCCTCCTGGACGTTGGCCAGGCTCCACCAACCTACAAGGTAATACTCAAGTATACCAAATTCACCCAGAGTCACCATATCGCCCGACCAAATCCGCTTCTGGCTCGAGTCGATCAGTAACGAAGGGCAGGGCTCAGTTCAGCCAAAAGGCTTACATCATGCGCAACTAATGTTTCAATCATTAAATCATTGAAAATTTTACATTCATTTAGGTCGAGTGCGATAAAGTACACGCTCGCCTAAAAAACTCGTTTTGAAAATTCTTGAAAGCACTTAACACATTATCAAACAACAACAACAAGTCATGAAGTCAAGGAGAATATAACAAACAAGGAACACTCACCTATGTATGCAAAACAACGTGTAAAATATCCTTCCGGATATTATCCTCAGTCACCAAGAAAACCTAAGATTAAACGAGAAAGAATATTACAGCTCATCTAGTGCAAACAATTAGGTGAAATCAAAGAAACTCGACAAATGATGAGTGGAACGTATAAAAAGACTTTAAAGTGAAACGGGGACATTTGGACCCGTGGACAAAAATAACTAGGGTTTCATAGTCCAACCGTAAAATCCAACTCAAAAGGGTTATAAAATTTTCCAATGGAAACACTTGAACCAAAGGCAAGTTGGAATCCAGTTAGATAGGCTAAGAAATACTGTGTTTGAGATCATTTATATGGTTCAAAATCATCTCATATTCAAGTAAATATTATAAACTAAATGTTTTAATGAAATTCACGTAAAAGGGAGGACAAAATACCCAAGAAAACCCTAAACCACTCCTTTTTATTTGGGCAAGAGTAAGTAAATATTTGGAGTTTCCAATTGAAGTTGGATCATGTTTTAAGTTGGAAAAACAGTCATAGTATTTGCCAAACAAAAATATACAAGTTCAAGTAGAAACTTAGCTTTCGAGCGAAAATTTGGGCAGCACGCCGTTTGTATTTACCTATTTTTCAGCCATTTATGGCTTCATTATTTTTCTCAATCAATCCCAAAGTCACACACAATATGATCTCATTTCAATAGCCATTCCATAGGCTCAAAATCATATAAGTACAAAATCAAGCTAACGACATGTGCGGAAATGAGATTTAACAAAAGACAGATTTGACGTGTTTTTGCGTAACAGTCACAACCGAAGCTACGCTTATCGAATTGGGATGAAACTTATACCGTTTCGAAGCTAATACAAAAGCCTACAATTCTCATGAAGATCACCTAGTCAAAATTCCAGTATAACCTAGTCAAATTCCCAGTTCACAGAACCAAATTCCAACTAGTCGGCTAATTAACCATACTACCTTTAAATGGCCATATCTTAGGCTACCAAAGTCCGTTTAAGGTGTTCTTGGAGGCATTGAAAATTTAAGACAGAGTACTAAAACTTTTATGTTTTGGAAAATGGCTAAATCAGCATGGATCATAGTGAATAGACACGGTCAATTGGATGAACTGTCTAAAATGAATCACTGGATGCATTCCAGGGCAGCGAGGGTATTTTGGTCTTTTCACAGACTACGTTGCTCCGATTGAGCTGAAATTTTGTAGGCAATTATAAAATATAATTCTATACAACCTTCATGTTTTACATCAAGTCTAATTCGGCCTCTAATATAGGGCACTGAAACCAGACAGAACTAAAGCATACAATTCCAGAAATCTGGAATTTTGGGATTTCAAGGGCAATCTCTTCATTTCTTGATTCAATCACTACCACAACCTCTTATACAAGCCTATATACATCATATACCACTCCTACAACAAGTATAAGAAGGAAATCAGTCACACCCTAGCTTACATACATCACCCCAAAATCATCACAATAACTTGTATAGCTACTAATCTAACCAAAACATGAGTTATATAACATCTTAAACAAAAATTAAAAGAACCAAAGCCATGGGTCAGACCTTATACCTCAACAAAAGGGCTTGCAAGAGTAATACTTCACCTCCTCTTGAAATTTTTGGTTCCCTTAGCTTCCCAAGTTCACAACTCACAAGTTAATCGGTTTAGAATCTTGTTTCTTTCACTCAAATGGTGCAAATCAAGATGGATTGAAGGTTTTTCTTTCTTGCTCTCTCTCTCTCTCTTGCTCGACCAAAACAGAAAGAAATGAATGAAAATAAGCTGAAATGAAGGATAAAAGCACAAGGAAAAAAATTAATCAAAGGGCCATGGGGTGGTGACACTTGTCACCACCAAAGCCATGCAAATTTTTCTCTCTCCCTTGCATTTTTGGGCACAAATTTCGGCCAAGAGGATAGTTATGAGGGGGGGATATTTTGCAAAAATATCAAGGGTATGTGGTGGTAAGGAAGTAGTGGTCAAGTGGTGGGTTCAATCGGTAGTGATCGATACCCGTCGGTTTAACGCGATTTCTTTTAAATCGCGTATACTAGGGTTTTTAGCTTATAATCACTAACTTATTATTATCACTTCTAGTCATATAGTATTTCCTCATCCAAAAGTCACTTTTGCCTATCAAATTTGATCCTCACTCCGTACCGGATAATTACACTACGGATACACGTGAAAATCCTAACTTGCTCCAACTTGAAAACGAAAAGTGAAACCCTACTTTCTAGGTTCGTTTGCACTTATTGTGGAATGATTGGGTAGTAGGGCTATAATAAAATCATAAGTTCCAAATAAAAGGAAGTTTTTAAGAGAAACGTGAGGGATTTTACAATTCCAGTGATTAAAATTAGGGTTTCAATTAAAATATGAGAGATTTAAGAAAATCGGTTAGTCACAAGTAAATTAGGGTTTTTGAGAAAATCTTAGGGTTTCTAATCTTTTAAAACAAAATAAGGTTTTAAATCAAACCCAAAGAAATATACTTTAGTATTGTCTTTACAAACAACCTCCTAATTTTCGGGGTATCACATTGCCATTGTGAATGTTTATTGCCACCGATTTTGATCTAGTCTAAACAAAAATAATACAGGGTTAGTTTTATAAATAGCAAAGAGGTTTGTTGGTAGAATGTAGAAAAAAGGTAGAGCCAATTAAGATGTTCTTATCAGTTGATGAATATATTAAAGAGGAAACTTACCACGTCTATGGAGTATGTTGATTGGAATGTGTTTGGAAGTGAACGAACTTGTTGGTGATATATATTAGAGAGCTAAAGAAATGCATGTGGATAACATGCAGCGCAAGAAAGTTATGAAAGAGGAACATTGAATATTGTGTGGAATACAGCTTTCTTGAAAGACAATTAAATTGAAGTCTGTGTAGAAGGACAGTAATAATAGTTCAATTGAATTACCCATGAGGTTTCGTAAGCAAACCGACAAAAAGAGAGAAAAGGAATGCTAACTGTACGTTATAATAAATTTAGTTGTTGATAAAGGTCTGGGGAAAAGAATTTGTAATGTATAAGCCTAACATATTTAAGTGCAAATGTTAGGTTAATATTCAAAATGCAAGCTTATTTTTTTTATATGCCAAAATTAGGGACGAAAAAGTAGCTTACAAATTTTTATAACGACAAATTCATATTTCTATTTAAACAGACAAGTCTACATTTAGATTAAAATTTACTAAGGCATTCATTTAACTAAATATTGTTAAATCTATTATTTGCAGAATATATATTGGCATAAAATATTTTTCAATTATTTTTGTAAACTTTAGTTGGACCTTGTATAACCATTTGAAATTTAAACCAGTTGTATAACCGTTTGTAAACTTCAAGTCTGCTTTTTGTAATTACTTTTAACTTGATAACTTGGATTCCAAAAGCAGACATAACAGAAAGGCGGCTAAAAACTGACAGTAAGAAGAACAACATTAGAATTTATATTCATTTCGTTTGGTGTAAAAGAAACTTGATAGAGTTTGCTATTAGGCGAAGAAGAGTCCTGAAGGAGGCAAAGCTATCACTTCTTTGATCAACAAATTCATTTTCTTAAAGAAGCTAATTTTTTTTGTCTAATTTGACTAAGTATGTCAACGCTGAAACAACTAAGCAGTACCAATTTCAGTGACTCTTCTAGATTGGTTTTGCTGTTTTATGTAGTAATTGATGGTAACAATTTGGTATAGTATTGGCTGAATTATGGCAATAGAGGTTTGCCATGTATTAGCGATTGCATTACATTTCGTTTGTGCTGCAAACTATAAAAGTTACATTACAGTTGCATGGTAGACACCAAGGAAATGTTAGTAGTACAGAAGGTTCAAAACAAAATTTGATGTTTCTGGACCTGTTGCATTTATTTAATTGTAGGTTGATAGGAGAGAAATTTAGATAAGTAACTTTTTTTTGCATTAACTTGCTGAGGCTAGACATCAAAAGTACAACAGAGCAACATGACTACTGCAGTGAACATGGAAGTACGTAGAAACCGGACTACTTATGTAGGTATTAAGACTCAAGAATCAAGTATCTTGAGGTACGAAACAAAACATCATTGCACTTAATATAGGTTATTTTTGAGTAGCAAAAGTTAAGTAGTTACAGTCAAAGTAGAATCTGTTCACAAGCTTAGTGGTAGGCAATATTTTTGGTTTCTGTCAAGCGTGCTGAGGAGGTGTGACCACTTCTTCATTGTAGCTTGTAATTATAACATGATTGGTGCCTTTGATTGTTTTTTCATGTGGACTTGATGGTTTGATATAACAAAGTAGTATTTTGCCTTGAATAGCTTGAGTGATCTGATGCAGCAGATTGATGTCCTAGGCATAGAAAATAGCAAGCATGTTACAGTTAAAAATATTGGTAATCAATGTGAGTTTAGATAAATATTGTACCTTATTGTCAATTTGTTGCAGGTGACTGGCATTGATGCACATGAGTGTTTCAGCAGCTTCTCCTAATGTGACAGCGTGTATCTTAGCAGTTGAGTCAATTATGATGAGGGAGATGCAGGCTCTATATGATCAAGTTGTTTTGTTAGTTATTTAAGTGATAAATATTTTCTATTTATATGATGTATTTGTCACTTGCCTGGGAATAGGGCTAATTTCCATATCACATGACTGGCATTTCATTCCCTATGTGTCTGTGAAATCATTAGGGTGAAGACATAGAGGGCAGGCCGAATACCAAAATGATCCTTCTATACAGTTAATTTCAGCTCTACCTTTAATCTAGGCTATTGGTTTCTGTTGTTATTTGTATAAGAAATGTTTAGGTGATTGTGGTGGAACAATTCTGAATGTGAAATAGAATGTTTGGGTTCTTAAAGATTTACCATTTTTGTTGGATGAAGAACTGTCTGGATCTATGTGATTTCACTGCTCTACACCGGAGGAAGAATAGCTTTTGGATTTGCAAAGGTTCTTTCTTGAATGAGTGAGGCTAAATATAACAGATTGTTGTGGAACCTGATATAGTGTCGGTATAAGTAATAGGAGTTGTAGTGCGAATTTGTTAATGAAAAATAATACTAAGGCCATATGGTTACCAGTGATTGAGTTCTATTGATTCTTGAACATCAGGTGCTATCATTATGATAGATGTTGGTTGTGTTGTCAATGACAGATCTAGGGAATGCATACAAGAAATGGAGAATTTTATTGTTAAATTAAACAATGCATAGTAAACCTTGGAAATTAATAGAACTTACAGTTTTTTGTGGTCACTTTAAGCCTTGATGCTAGGACAACAGGGGGCTCTTCTCTTGCTATGATAGAAGCACCTTCATTAGTTTGGAAATCATTGTAAAGTGTCATGAGCAATGGCCTTCTTCTGAAAAGGAGAAAATTTTTTGGTTAGTAGATGATTATTATAGTTCAAGTAAACTATAAACGTTTTTATAGTGAATGATGCTGTACTCTTGGTTGATGATGATATAATCCCTGGCTGGAATTGTCTGTCTGTGAACATGAACCTCTCTTGCGGGTAATGCATGAATTACTATGCCAAATATATCTAAAGTAATTTTTGTGTTAGTTGTGTAATGTGAATATAAACAATAGTATCGAGGCAAAAAGATGGATGAAATATTAGAATACTTATATATCTATCAGTATATGCGTAGACATGCAGGCTGGAGATGCTGTCCAAATGTAAATATATGGAATGGTTGCAGTTTCCAGTCCATTGATTGGTTGAATGAGAGTTGTAGCTGTCAAGATCCAGTAGAATGGGTATTGTTGTGTTGAAGATGATTGTTGGTTTAGGCGAACTGTTACATTGGATATATAGTATTTTCTGAAGGGAATCATAAGCCATTAACAAGGGGAATGTCAGTGTCAAATATTATTGCCTGAACTGTGATTCCCTGAAGAATTTGAAGCTGATTAGGTATTTCTAACAAAGTTGAATCTCTATGTAAATGATGTAAAGTTGAAACATATCTACCTGTGAATTTGAGAGCAGGAATTGCCGGTATCCTCTGGCTGTTGGAAATCTGTTGGTGGTGCGAATAAGGGTTGCTTCAATTACTTGTATGATGGTAGTCCAATTGGTAGAATAAGATTTGATTTCAATTAAATTGCAAGTTGTTATGGCCATTGTTTCCTGCTAAAATATTAGGATGAATGTAAAAGAAGAATAGAAAAATTGGTTGTATGTAAAACAATTCAGGAAGAATAAAAGAATCTGTAATTTTTATAAGTTGTAACTTATAAAGTTGTAGAAGAAGACCGAAAATAGAAAGAGATGTGTAGATTGAGAGTAAGTGCAGACCTGAGTGTTTTTTTCTAGGTTATTTGTGAGTAATAGGTGATGATTTGTAGACAGAAAAGTGTTGGGTATATATAAAGAGAAATGTAGATAGTAGGAAGTTAGTGCATTAGGTAAAAACTGATTGAGTAGTATACAATACTAAGCTTGTAAGTCACATAAAAAGATAGAGCAGATAGCTTGTTAGTGATTTGATCATGTGACTAAATTCACTGTAGTGTGAGTTATGTTATCTGATGTATGTCAGAGTCAGTGAATGGTAGTTTGTTTGTAATGATTCTTGAGAAGTGTAAGTTTAGCGATATGAGTATGTGACCAAATTCACTGTGGTATAAGTTATGTCATCTGCTGAATCTCAGAATCAGTGAATGCTAGTCTGTTTGTAATGATTTTTTGAAGTATAATTGTCTTTCAAAAGATCTTTTGTTCAAATTTTTTGCCTAAGTTGACATGTTGCAATAAGATTAACCAGAGTTAAATAATGACTTGTGCGATGTTTTTCAAATTGATCAGACAAATAAGTTTGCTTTTTGCATAAGTTTGCAGAATCTACAGGTTTGTCAAAAAAAAAATTAGCTATCACGTCTATCCATGCAGTTGAAATGTTCAGTTAATGTAATTTATGCAGTTTATAGTGAAAATTGTGCTTAATGCGTTAGCATTTGGATAATGGATGAAATATAAAATTACCAAACAGGCTTTAAGGAGATATCCATCAGATATTTTCACATTGCCATTTCATAAGGTTTTTTTTGTCAAAGCATACAAAAGATATATTACGATCCGTTAAGTTTGTCAAGCAAAGATAATGGATCGTAATAAGTCAACAAAAGAAAAGGTTTAGACAATGCGACAAAAGCAGTGTCTAACAAAAGATCTTTGCTGGATTACACATGATGATTATTCAGATTCAATGATGTTCTTCAGCTTCTTTGATGGACTTGGTTCTGCATTTTTCTCTGAAGAGCTGCTTTCTGGTAGCAAAGTAGAAGCATGCACATCAAGATGGGCTTGTGGGAGTTCTGTTGATGTTTTCTGTGGAGAGGGAGTTACAATGGGTATGGTTTCTTGCTCAAAGGATAGGCTCTTTTTTGTTGAAATCTTCAAGCCTGAGTTGTCATGGACAGCAGAAACGCCTATAGTAATTTCTTCAAGCATCAATTTGGTTGTTGGAGAAAACATTTGTTCCTCTAGTTTGTGCTTTTGTTTCAGGATTGGTGGTGCAAGAAGGTTGGTTCGGATTTCTAAAAGATTGTCACTGTTTACAGCTAGCAATATTTGAGGCAATTCTTGCACACTATAAGCTTAGCTTTGACAATGGTGTTCTTTTTTTGTGACTAGCCATGATATTGTACATCATAGGAATGAACAAAGCAGACAAGTGCATGCTTGCTGATAGATTCTGCAAGTTCCATATTTAAAGACACTCTCCGTATAATTTGTTCAACATAAAAATTTTATCAGATTTTTTATATTTGATTGACAGGACGTTACAACATTTATACCATAGGATCAAAATAAAGTACATTACCTGGACGATACTGTAATTTGCTAGCTACCATAGTAGAAGATTTACAGCATAGCAATAATTTTCATAATGAGTGATTTTTGAAAAGAATGATGTTAACAGAGAACAATGTATGTACTACAAAGAAATTAATGATTGACTATAACATTCTAACTTTTATTTTTGAAATTTATGGAAAAGAATTATGTAAATTTAGCCAATAAAAACATTCATGATAATGATACAGATGAAATTGCAATTCTGTATTGTATTTACTTAGTTTGTCTTAAAGGAAAAACAACTATTGCAGAGAAAAAATTGGTCATGCAGTTTATGTAGGTTGACAATTTAAGTGTTTGTAAACTTATGTTTTGATATGCATCCTGAAGTTGAACAGCGGTATAAGGAATCAGCTTTTCAGCATCTGGAGTATAGACAGTACAGTTCATGCTTCCAGTTTGGTCAGTCAGCTTAATTTCGATACAGCACCTGAAGTATTTTGAAGTTAGTTTAGTAGCAAAGCTGAAAAATGTAATATGTAACATAATGTACTATTTTCTAATTTTTATTGATATTGTGTGACCTTAGTTCAACATGCGTGGATTTATTGCATGACAGGCAAGTTATAATCCATTCTGTTTGAGCATTAATATTTTTACGACAATTCATGCAAGCTGTGAACCAACACTTTAGTTGTCCAAGAATGTAACTTGTAGCACCTCGTATCCAAGTAGTTTTTTGCTGTAGAAAAATATTCGCTGTTATAATTTTGAAGAATTTTAACAAAATTAGTAGCATCAGTTTATTAAATGTTAGTAAACTGATCATTGTAACTAATAAATGTCCATCTATATGTGTATGAATGAAACTTACAGTATCAAATGAAGCCAGCACATTGTGTATCTCTTTAATGTCTTCTTCCTTTGGAGGAGGAAGCAAGATGGAAGGATCTTTGTATGCTTTTGCTACAAGTAGCTGTTTCAGTTTTTGTTTGTGATCAAGATACCTACACAGTAGAAAGTGAGATACATACAGCTATATGGCAATAGTTAATGGTCTAAATAAATAGATTTTGTTCACCATTGATGAAGCTGCATTTGTGGAGGTAGAGAAGGATTGTAAAGGAAACAAGACGATAACTGAGAGGTTAAGGAAAGAGCTGAAAAAAGAAGCACAGAGTTAAAAGATAATATATATATATATATATATATGAGAATAATTGCTAAACTCTAAAAATGTATGCTTACAGTTAAAGGTTGTCACTTTAACTCTCATTGCCATGATCAGTGGTGCCGAACCAATGTTGTTCACAATTTTTGTGCCATCATCTTTTTCAAATTCATTCCAAAGAGTGAGTAGCATCAGCTTTTTCCTTCAAAAAAAAGGAAAATAGGTTACAGCAAACCATTTACAAATTTTCTAAAGTTATATTCAAACTCATAATAATAATAGTTAACTATTTATTCACTATCACAAAATCTCTTGTTGTGTTGTTGCTCTGCTGTTTCTAAGGAAAAGCATGTATAACAATTGCCTTCACATCTGTGTTGAGAAAGAGAAATAATGAGTTGACAATAATTTTGTTCAATATAGAAACAGTGCTACTATAACTGATAAGGTATGAAATCTGAATTGAATTTGGTAACTTACTTTGTAGATTTTCCGTGTCAGCATATTTATGCAGATCATCAAACTGAGTGAGTTCAAATAGACATGGTAGTGTTGGTGGAATTGGTTCTTCATAAGGCTCAATCAAAGTGTCATTGTTAATAGCCCATGAAAATAGGTAATTATCAATTCTAAAGTTGATAGAAGTATCCATCAGTGAAGCATTTGAAATATAATATCTCCTGAATAACCAAAGCATGTGGTAGAATTGCCTGATGCAAGCATCATAAAGGGCAGCAGATACTCTTATTCCCTATTTATTCATATATAAGAGACATTGTTATCTAGCAATTCAGCTGACCAAAAACAAGTAGATATTATATAGTATGCTATACCTGAGGGTCAGTCAACAAGAATCGACGAAATTTTTTGTACGATGCATTACGTGTTACATGTACATTTCCTTTTTCAATAACCTGAACAAGGACAGTCCGTGGTCCAGTTTGTTTATTGACATTGAGTATGTCAAACAAACACCTGCTCATCTTGTCCTGAAATAATAACAACAAAACAAAGTCAGGGTACATATGAATCTTGATCTGACATATATAGATTTGATAACAGAAAAAATGCAGCAAAGAAAGTTGGATGTTTACTCTTAGATAGGTAACAAGATTGGTCAAATATTTCTCTATAAACTATATTTTTTGTGCAATCAATATCATCTGAGCTAAAATACTCTGTTTTAATCAAAACCCGAACAACATTTGATGTTCTGGCATGGGACAAAGCAACATATAATTGTTCGTGGGAGAAGACAGGTTCCTTCAAATACAGACCAACAAAATCGAGTGTTTGTCCTTGAGATTTGTTAATAGTCATAGCAAAGCATAAACGAATGGAAAATTGAGTCGTTTTGTAAAGAATAGGGTATTGCTCATCATTTGTAGGTTGCAAAGGAATCCTATGTATGAAGATTTCTTTGCTAGCAAAGTGACCGACTGCTATCTCTGCATGAATGACATTTTTAGTCAAGGATTTGCAGATCAGTCATGTTCCATTGCATAGACCTTCAGTTGGATCAAGATTTCGTAACAAAATTATTGGTGCATGTGGCTTAAGCACAAGCCTGTGAGGAGGTAAATCACTTGGACTTAATGTGTTAAGGAAATCAACATACTCAGCTTGATGATTTGGGTCAACTGTTTGATCGAAACTAATGTATTCAATGCTTTCTCCTGGAAACTTTTTTATCATCAGATCATTGATTTCATCAACAGAGTGATTTTTTGTTGTCAATATTGCTCTGTTCAAAGACAAAGCTGCATTTTCTGATATACTGTTAATATCAGGATAGACAGTATCTATTAGTCTTTCAAGTGAATCAACTTCATTGGTGTATTTGATCAAAATCGAAGATGGTATAACAACTGAATCACCACTATGTACTTGTTCTAAACCATCTCCTATTTACAATATAAACTGTGTAAACAATGGATCTAATTTTGCTCTCATGTTTTCAGTTAATTGTAACTTTTGCAAGTGGGACCACAAGAAAGAATTAATGTTTGCCTTAGTTCCACTATGAACAATCAGTAATGTTTGCCTGAAATCTCCTCCAAAAACCACTACCTTCCCTTCAAAAATTTCGTTGGAGCTCATGATGTCTTTAAGCAGATCATCCAATGCTTCAATAGCTGCTCATTTACACATTGGAGCCTCATCCCAAATGATCAACTTTGATTCTCTGATCAAAGTTGCTAGGAAGCTGTGCTTACTGATGCGACAAGTTCCTCCATCAGAAATATCTATTGGAATTTTGAATCGTGAGTGAGCTGTTCTTCCTCTAGGAAGAATTGAAGCAACTATTCCAGATGTTGCGGTAGCGAGTGCAATATGACCTTTTGATCTTATATCAACGAGTAAAAAAAAGTTTTTCCGGTACCTTCCGGACCATCAACGAAGAAAGTACCACTTTTGTTGCTGTAAACTTTTCATAGATGACATTAAATGCTTCTTTTTGCTTTTGATTCAACAGAACACAAGCATCCAAATCAGCTACTGCAACAATTATGTTTCTTTCTGCATTTAACTTTCTCGTTTGACTTTCCATATCATTCATTGAGAAATCATGGGGGTACAAGTTGAATGAAGAAATGTTTTTCCCTATAGATTGTAAGAAGCCATTTATTTGATCAAGTATCTTTGTTCTAACTTGCCTTGCTGTTAAGGTTCTGCATCTAAGAAAATCTTCAGACATAACATCTTCAAATTTAGTCCACAATGCTAGCGGATCATTGGGGCATGAATAAACTAGCAGTGTTGCAAACAATCTTCTCATTTCATATGGCATATGAAAGTGAGAAGCTTCTTGTAAACAAAGTTCCTGGCTGTTATCATGCTCCAGTAATCCCCTCAACAACGCTGCTTCACGGAAAGTCTGCACTTGAACTCCACCAAAAGTTCTGAGATCTGCAAATGATGTTGGACATCTAACTTTTGTTAACAACAATCTGAGATAATATCTTTCACCTTCACCAGGATGTGCAGCAACTATTCTACCTATAGAATTTCCCTGCTTACGAATTTTCCACATTCTTTGGCTTGGTTCCAAACAAAATGTTCTGAAAATTCAACATAGGTGTAATTCAGATCCTCAGTTTTCTTATTGATTCTGTTCATGTAAAAGAATTTAGTTAACATTGTTCTTCTCTGGTGAGTATTATTTAGAACATTATGTAGGTCAGTGTTCTTCTTGAAGCTTATCAGTTGCTGGTTTTCCAGATGCAACTATAAGTGGATAACAGCTGGCTTTATCTCATTAGTTGGAAACCGTAAATTCTCCAAGTAGCCTCTGGAGGAGATATCCATCTTGCTGACACACACTATTTGATTTCATCAATCTCACAATGTGGGCTATCAGCAATAACTCGAAAGCTGGTTCTGTCGTGTCCCTTACAAATGTACTTGTATATATATTTGACTGCCTTTACTGTTGAGCATATCTCAACGTTGATGTGGTAGTCAATTTTTGCAAGTAGATAGCTGTTATAAGGGACAACCCAGCGATTATCGAGCCATATATTCCTCACTTTGACTTTAATGCCGTTATCTCTTCGTCTATACTTTGGATATGCATCAGCTGTTTGAATGGTTGCATCGCAGAACTCTTTTGGAAAAGAGTTTTTACAAAGTCCATTTTTTTCATGCAGACATTCTGTGGATCTGCTGAATCGCAAGGACCATGAAGCATGTGTTTAAGTACCATTTTATACAGATGGGAAAATTTCTGCTTGTCAGGTATCTTAGCACAAACTATCTTGTCATATTCATCTGTAGTATACAGCTTGTACTTGGATTTGAGAATCAAAAGGAAATGTGCGTGAGGGATATCTCATTTTTTTATACTCAATTACATATGTATAAGCAGCAATCTCACAAAAAATATGCTTCTTAAAAAGTTCATCTTTCAACTTTTCTAACTTAGCATGAAAGACTCTCGAAATTAAATCTAGCCGATTCTGTGTTTCATTTGTGAGAATCAAATGCTCCTTTATTTCTAGCCAATTAGGATTGCAAGTCATTGTCAAAAACAGATCAGGTTTTCCAAATCTTTGCACTAAAGTCATCGCATCCATGTATCTGCGACGCATATTGCTAGGACCTCCTATGAAACCTGGCGGCAATATGATTCGCTGGCCAATATTTGACCCTTGAGTTTGTCCAATAGCCACTGTATCCATTATGCCATTTAAAAATTCTCTCCTGATTTTTTCTTGCTGTGGCTTGAAAAAGTCAAGCCTTTGTTTCTCAATCTTCACATAGGCATCAACAACATATTGCTGGAACAATCTACAAAAATGCAGAATCAAAGATTCATCTGAATCTCTGATCTAAAGTTTGTACACATAATATTTCCTAAAGGAAACAAAAGTTGGATCCTCTTCCAATCTATGCATTGCTATAAGACGACACCGTATAAGTATTTAGAATGACTAAAAATTCTGTACTTATAATAATAGATGAACTAACTTTTAGTTTTGACTGACCAATGTCTTCATTGTAAAGTAGTTCATCAGCACTTAAAGCACCCACTAGTGCAATCATTTCAGCTGATTCTTTTTTCCTTTTTTGTTTTGTGTTTCTTCCTTTCAAGTCTTTCTTTGGAATTTCTTTATGCAAACCAAGTTCTCCAAATGGAAACCTTAAAGGGTATTGTAATGGATCATAACAGCCATAATAATACTAAATGTTACGTAGAGAGCCACCACAAGTATACACTTGTATGTTACGACGGCTATTCTCACCATTTTCTTCTCCTTCAACCCATAAAGCTGCAACCTGTGATTCTATTGGTTTGTTATATACTCTCTGATCTAGACCAGGAAGAGTATGTAACACTATTTTGTAGCTGTCTAAGTTAGGAATGTAATATAGATTCCTAAAGAATTGAGCATATAGATTATGCTGAAGAATAACGATTTATTTCTTTATCACAATTTCAAACAATCTAGGATAGGCAGCAAGACAATTAGATACTTCATTTTCAATATCATAGAAGTAAAGCTGCATGTTTGTGCTTGAACCATTACTCGGTATCAAATCATTTAAAATATGATACACCTGTCCGTGAATCCTAAATGTATAGACTCCATTGTTTTGCCTACACAGATCCCAATCACATTTAACACCAAAAGATGTGAATCCAAATTGATTGTTGTAAGTCCTAATGAGCTCCCTGAATGCTTTTGCTTCCTCCGAAGATAAAGTTAGTAATTCTCTTAGAATATTAGGAAGTTTGTTCTGTGCCAGTATAATATTATCATAAGAATAGCAAAAGTTTGCTATTTCTGAGAAAAACTTTTTAGTACCATAGTGTTGACAATCTCTCTGCTTTGGCAAAATGTCAGGAGTATTGGCTATTAAATCCAACAACTCTTTTCCTTTCCTAGCTCCCCTTCCGAACAGAAACAAAAAATAATATTTGAAGTAACCAATAATTTAAATGCCTACAAACAATACGAATGTAAACCAGCAATAAAGGTCAAAGCTAACCTGGATGTTTTCTTTAGTTTGTTCAGGAATTCTTTGATTACATGATTGTTGAACAGGTTGAATATCAATTACTAAAAGTCAAATGCAGAAGTTCAGATATTGCTACGATCAGAATCCATGGAAATTGAAGCAAAATTTTGCTGAGAATACAAGATACTACCTAAATGTGTATCTAGAAGGATAGACGTATTGCTACACGAACCAACTGGCTGCATTATATCTGCATCTGTACTGGAATTTGTGGAATTTGTAATAGAGACTGAATGAGAAGATTGTTTATATCCAACAGTGTACTCTCTGGTAATTGTACCTGTCAACAAAGCAAATTGTTAATGATTTTGTGATGAAGAACAGCTCAAAGTAAGTTGTTTTTTTGGTTTTCTGAACTGCAGATTATGTAAGCAACTTTTTTTGATTTTCATCTCAAATAAGCTTGTCGCCTATAGATTTTTTTCTCCACATAAGAAGCCACATATTCAGTAGACAATGAACACAGTTGTTCCGGTCCACAAACAGAACCACTATTCATCATGTCTGTAATAGCATACTGATGATTGCTAAGATAGCTAACATCAGCAGTTTTTACTAAATAACCACATGAATGCGGTTCAATAACTTTACACGTTTGATCCATCAATTGCGGAACCAAAGAATCAAAAGCAGATGATATTCTCTGATGATAAATTAGCTTATCAGTTATAACAGCCTTATATTGGAAGTTCAAGCAATAAAAGCTTATGTAAAGATAAGCAATGAAAGTATATAACAGACAAAATATACTAAAATCATATGTTAGTGAAATAAGTAGCGATTTAAACAATGAGTCTAATATTAAAGAGACAAAAGGAAAGTTGCATAACAAACATAATAGATGACAGGAAAAAGAAACTAAGCTGCATTATAATATTGTAAAAGCTATAAAAGACAACCATTAAACAATTATGCAAAAAGAAACATATTACATGTTAGGAAATTTAGTGCAGATAAAAACTCACCAAGTAATAAGCAAAGAACCAACTGAATGCTTCATTCGTTTTGTTTCCCCAGAATGAACACTAACCATAGCAGAATGAGACGAAAGAAAGACAAGGAGGCCTTGTAAACTTCAGCCTTGTTTGTCAAACATAGTGACATTGTTTACCATAAAAAATTAGACAGAAAAGGTAAGTAAACAACTTCACAGATGATCATTCAAATCTAACGATCAGTAGACGATAAAAGTACAAAACACAAACAATCGAATGGCTGAAATTTTGACAAAAGACAACCTAATTTTAAAGTTAGTAGCCAACAACTATTTGCAGGAAGTTGATAGATGAAGTAAAACAATGATGTACTTTCAACCACCCTCAGCTACTTTGCATCTGACCAAAAGCAACTTAGTAAAACGTTTCACCAAAAAGTTAAATATTTATAAATGAATGAACATATGTAGGTTATTATATTCATTCTGAATTGCAATGATAATAAAAAAAATTTTCAACAAAGCATGAGTTTGCTAAAAACCAAAAAAAACAAGTACACTGGTTTTTAAAAATAATTAAACAACCTTCCATTTACATTCAAATTTATTAAGGTCTTGATTTAATGTTTACATGCACAAACCAGCCAACAAATCAACACTCAAAATAAATATTGTTAAATCTATTACGTGCAAAAAATTTATTAGAATGAAATAGTTCTGGATGAATTTTGTAAATTTGAGCTGAAAAAAATAACTATTCATTTTTTTAATACAACATATTGCTGGTTTACTTGTTGGAGCTGGCTAACTTGTTATCTATGCCTTGCCGGTCTCATGTTGTATGTATTCGGATTACGTTAACAAATAAACTTCCTACAATGAAAGAAGCAAGGTCAACCGAGGAGAAATAAGCTAAACTTCAGCTCTGGAGCTGCCACGTGGCTAGCTAGGAAGAAGCTACAGTTAGAAGTAGCTGGAACTTATATTGTAGTTAGATATATATATTATTTTAATGGTAAAATTACATATATACTTCTAATATTTTATTATTTGTTATGAAAAACTATTATTTTATTTATTTTTAAAAATAAAATAATTAATTTTTTTATTTTTTTAAGCTCGTGCTCGTCGAGTTCGAACTCTAGTTTGAACTTCATAAAACTAAGTTGAAACTCCGCTTGATCAGACTAAAATTCGACTCGATTCGACTCGTTTGCACCCCTAGTTGTCTCGTAGTCATGTCCATGGTGCGGCCAAATTCTAATCGCTGTAGATTCAGATAATGGCGATGAGGCACCATCGCTCCACCTTGATCTCGGACTGAGAATTTCTTTTCAGCAATAGGCTCCATAGTACACGCCGCACAGAAAAAGGCACTGGAGATGCAACTACTTAAACCATTTCGAGGGATAAGAGGCAGGAGGCTCGTATGTAGGTGAAAGGACAGTGTTTTTTCATCCCTAGGAAACAATTACAATGAATCAAATTTATATAAATTTTGTTTGTTAGATACAAAAAAAACTTGTACAAAGTTTCCATGAAAGATTGTTGGCTTATACTTTTATAGTAATTTACAATACTTAGGTTGATTATGAGTAGTTATATTGGAAATATACGATTAAGTGATTAGGGTAAATTTACTTTTTATTGAGGCAAAATTGGAAGTTTAAATGATGACAAAAAGTGTTTACACCAACTACTGTTACTCAATCATTATATATTGCATACAATAGTGTTAAAGGCACAACCCATATATATGCAATTTAGAAATAGATATTAATTTTTTTCAAAATTAAATTTCATATAAATTGTTGATAAAAAATTGCAATTTATCAGTAAGTTTTATTTAATACAATTATAGTTAATTTGGTAGTTACAATATTTAAAAGATTTATGGGAGATTTTATTAGCAAATGCTTAGGGTAAAAATTCAACTACTTTCAAATTTTTTTAAAAATATGTTGGAGATATTAGCAAATAGTTATTAGCAAATGATTAGGGTAAAAATGGTTAGCTTTACAATATATATATTTAAAAAATCACTAGAGGCACCGCATTTGTGTTATGTGGCACCTCTAATGGATTGTAATTGTGAGGTAGTGTATGGCATCTCTCACAGTTATTTTAAAAAATTTTGGCATATCAATTCAATTTTATAAGAGCTGTTGTGTACAATGTGTATGGCACCACTGTTTCAAAAAAATGAAAAAAAATAATTTAGGTTTGGTGTGTCACCGCTGGATTGAGAAACGGATAAAAAAATTTTCTTATTTGAGGGACAAATTTATTTTTCAGTATTAATTTAAGAAATTAGCCATTTGTCTAGGCTAGGATTTTTAGCTTTTTTTTTAATGAATTTTTACCACAACTTGGACAATCTTGTGGGCCACCTTAGGTAAATGCCTTTAGACCATTTTTTGGGCAAATTTCTTAAAATAATAGGAAAAAATATCCATCAAATGAATGATTTTTTTCACCTCTTGTCCATATATGGTAGCGTGCAACAACTAAGAAGAATCAGTTTTTTTAATTTTTTAATACAATAGGGCTGCCAAACTGGTGCTTTGCGGCAATTGTTGTAAATTTTTTTGCAAGTTAGTCCCCCCACTTGGGGACTGCAATGGCAATTAAAATGATTTGTGTTGCCATAGAGCTAGTTTGTGACAACAGATGAACTTTCTTTAAAAAAAAAAATTAATGTATCTATTGTTGCACCAAAGTTGTGCAAAAACTTATTGATTTAACAAGAAAAGAATAATTTTAGAGTTGCCACACATGGGCTGTGCGGCAACTCTAGCAATAAATAAAAACAATAGGGAGTATAAAGTCAAGAAAGCAATCCGCATCCTTGGTTTGTTATTTGTAAGGCTCACAACTGTACACCCTCGTGTAGGAAGCAATATTTTGGAGCACACAAAAGGTGTGGATGATCATAGATGAGTTGTCAGGAAAGTTTTGTGAATGACCATACTTGTGTTTGTGTGGCGCACACAAATGACTATCGGCAGTTGAACTTTGACATCATAGATGAGTACATCATCCACCACATTACTAATGGGCCATTGTTCCCGATCAAGTAAATTCAGGCAAAGGTGAAGGAGTATTTTCACACTGACGTTTCGTTCAAAAAGGCATGGTATGTGCAGCGAAGATCCATCAATACAATGTATAGTGATTGACCTACCTCCATAGTTGAGCTACCTAGCTTCATACAGGAGTTGGTATTTACTGTAGATTGCTTGTACATTAAGGTGCATTTCCACATCAATACAATGTATTGAGGTACATAGGCTGAACCACTAAGCATCCCAGGGTTACCACGCTAGGTTATTGTTGGTGTGCTATCACAATCAGTTGCCATTGCTGGAATAGTATGAGGTAATTAATTGAACTATGTATCATTTGATTTGACCATTTACAGTAGATTGCTTATGGATGCACACTTGTGTTCGACATATGCTATTCAATAAAATATGTTTTTGAATATTCCTTCTATGTAGTTCATATGGGAGCCATACACAAGCAATGTACTGGTCTCGTTACCCTCATACTGCATTGTCGATTCACGCATATGGTGAGTTTAGGTCTTATTGATATATTGGCACATTGTAGAGGTTTATCCCTAATTGGGTACTTTGATAGTTTGGCATAGCTTAGGACCTTCCGGAGCCACTTGAGACACATACTTGGCAATATGATTTAGGTCGAGCGGGATATCTCAGGTGAATTGGGATGGAGTACCACTCCAGTTTGGTCCAGTATCGGAATGTACGGGCATCTTCCGTGGTTGATGGGTCTCATGTGGATTTGTACTTGTCTGGAATGCTATACATGCATTGGTATACACTACATACCATTTATTTCGATCTATGCCAAGGTTTCAAAGAAAAAGGAAATAGGATTTTTATCTAAATATCGTCTGTTAATCAATTTTTTGGAAATTCTATTTCCGATAATTGAATATCATTATAGGTACATTTATTATGCATTTCTCTATTCCATCGCTTTAGATCCTCAGACCATTTTGGAAATTGGAATAACATCATATGTACAATATTTTTGTCTACTATTAATATAGGTAAAGGAATATATTTTCTAAAAATAGATTGACTTATTAACATGTAACCTCTTATTACTTGTGCAAAAGGAATGGTATCCCAGGCTTCTGCTATCTCTATCCACGCTTGTTCCTCTCTTTTGTTCTCCTCTGTTTTATCCTTTTTTTCTTCATCTATATACTCCAAAATTTTAAATTCGACCCCCTTCCCTGCCCAATTTCTAAAAAGAAGTTTAATTAGTACAGATATATCAAAGGAAAAATGAGAGGATTTTTTTATCCTATCCAAAGAAAAGGGAAGAATGCACATTGCTGAAAAAAAATTCCCAAATAACAATTTTATGTCTTTGAGCGCACATAGAACCTTTAATTATTCCTCTTCAAAAATTGACTGTTGCGAATGGCGTATCAAAATCACTTCATTTCTTTGATCCGAAGTATCATTATCCTTATTTGGAATGGTATTCTTCTTGTTTTCAATAAAAATTACTACGTGTTTGGCTTTTCTTGAGCGAGTTTGATGATCAACGGTACGTTTTCTTGATACTCTCCTGATTGCTGTTCTAAATCGGTGACTAATTTGTATGACCATCGAGGGATTTTTTTTTATAATTTTTTTTATTTCAACAAATTATTTTTTGAATTTTTTGATCAATAATATAGGTTCGAATAACATTCACTAGAAATTTGAAAAATTTTCTTTCTTTTTCCAAATCTATTTTTTATTGGTCTTAGTCTGAAAATAAAGAAAGACCTGTCATATTTGAATTCGATTTTTGTTCTATATCAAATTCACAAGCTAAAGGTAAAAGATTCCCTATTTCTGTTAATAATCATTTTTTATCAAACAAATTTGCTTTCTGTTCAAATTCTTGATAATCAATATTAATATTTGGAAGAAGAATACTATGAATTTGAGCAAAAGCAATGCAAGGGGTTCTTCTTTAGTTTTCTTTATATTGTTACCACTTTTAAATTCTTTATGTTATTTATCGCAATCAAATTGCTGATAAAAAGTGTACATATCTATATAATAGAGAAAGGAAAGAGAGAAAAAGCACTTCTAACTTTATACTTTATGTGTAATCCAACAGAGTAAATATCTTTTAAAATAAAATTGGGAGAGATTGCTGAGTGGACTAAAGCGACGGATTGCTAATTCGTTGTATGAGTTATTCATACTGAGGGTTCGAATCTCTCTCTTTCAATTTCCAGTGATGACTTGATTTTTTCAAATTTTGCAAATCTTTTCCTCTTAGTTACACTCCTAAGAAAAAGAAAATATAAAAGAAAAACCCCTTTTATTCTTCACGCCCAGGATTACATCCAAGATCATTAGATTGGAATCCAAAAAAAAGAGAAACAAAACATATCACTACTGTGTAAACGAAGAGTTTGAGAGTAAGCATTACACATCTCCAAGATAATTTTTTGGAAAAAGAAAGAAAATAGATCCTCCATTTTTCTAACACATGTACTATTTGGATACCAAGAAATGAGGTTTTTTTTATGGAAATAGAAAATAATTTTCAGAAATTCATTTGCAATAAGAGTTTTTCACTAACCAAAAATTTTTTCACATCCACAATTAGACATTGCAGGGGCCCTATTTAATAACCTAGAGGGTTAGGGCTTTTTTGTTTTGACTGAAAAGGTTTAAAAACGAGAAAAAGAAAAGGGAGTAAGCCAAACTTTTCTCGATTATCAAAGAATTTCAATATTTGAATCGAGGGTTCATACTCTAAAACTTATTTGATTTATCAATTGTTAGAACTTTTTCGAGTATAAATCATGAATTTTCTTTGATATTATTAAATTAAAGATCTCATCAAAAACTTATACCAGCTTGCCAAACAAAAGCTATTAGAAAAAAGAAGACAGCTATGACTAGCATAAAATCTACAATTGGATTCAAAAAAGCATAGGTCTTGGGCAATTTTTCGAAGAAAAAACTGCTTGAGGAAATGGTAGAATTAAGATAGATCCAAATCAAACTAAAAATATTAAGCATAATAGACATTTTTCTCTTGGAGATAATTGCATTTTGATTGAGTTGTTGATATAAGTAAGGAAAATAACTAAGGAAAAAAGAGAACAATTAAGGTAGACAAAAAATCTTTCTTTTGAATCCACTCAATAAAAAATCCTCCACTTCTCAAAAGAGAATAGAAGAAATCATACTTTTATACAATATCTTAATAGAATTCTATCTAATGATCAATATATTAAGTTGAAGTCAATGAATTCTTGGGAATCCTTCAAGATCCGTTCGTTCTTTTTTCTATGATAGATGGTTATAACTTCATCTAGGTTTGAATCCTACTAAGAACTCCAGTAGAGATCAAAAATTGTTGAAGAAACAACAAGATCTTTCTTTGGTCCCTTCCAGGCGATCAGAAAATAAAGAAATGGTTAATATATTCAAGATAATTATGTATTTACAAAATACCGTTTCAATTCATTCTATTTCATCATATTTGGGATATGATATGGTTCCAAATGATGAACCGGATATGGACAGTTCAAATAAGATTTCACTCTTGAACAAAAATTTATTTATTTTTATTTATTTCATCTATTCCATTCCTGGAATAGGGGAGGATCAAAAATATTTCTTGAATGAGGTATTCAACTCTAGGGATTAATAAAAAAGAAACCTTTATTGGTTCTACCTCTTATTTTTTATAAAGAGAATGAATCTTTTTCTCGAAGGATAAAAAAAAATGCGTCCGGATTTCCTGCGAGAATGATTTGGAAAATTCACAACCAAAAAATAGTGATATTTGCTAGCAACAACATAATAGGGGGCAATCAATCAATATAGATTGATCTGAAATCTGATTCAAATACAATCTAGTACCTATGGGTACGTAAGAAATGTATTGAATCGATTCTTTTTAATGAATCAGTCTGATCGCAACTTCAAATATGGAATTCAAATTCAAAGGAAGAAAATTGGAAAGGATACTCTGAATCATAGAACTATAATGAAATATATGATTAACCAACATTTATTGAATTTGAAAAAGAGTCCTACAAGATCCATTGGTTCTTTTTAATGAATAATACATTAGTTATAGCATGACAGGCTCTACAGGGATGCAGATCGGCATAAATATTTGGTATTGTTCCGAAATTATACCTTTTGATTAGGCTATTTCACTGCACTTAATTGTTTTTCAATCCTTTTCCCGTGGCAATCCCTAATTCACAAAATTGATATCTCCTTTTGCAAGGATAGAATGGGTTCCAGTTGACTACTTTAATCGGGATTTGTCGTAGTAGAGTATGCATGTATCTCTTAAATTCACATGGGATGGGACTTTTTTGAAGCATGCAGTACATTAGGAGGGATTTGTGCATTGGACTTGGCACCGTCGATCGATAGTTTGTAGGTTCATCTATATATCACAATATGCCATACTAGTGACACGAGTCGCACCAAGCCACGCATGGCCATGCGCGTCCGTCCCAAGTCGAGTAGACATGCACTACTGTATATAAGAGGAACAATAGAAAAATTAGGATTGTTAGTAGATCCACACTCCAGATCCCTCAAGTCAGGGGCTAGCCATGGAGGCTTGGCGAAGGCATGGAGATTTCTCCAAGCATTCCTTGAAAATGTGTAGCAAGACCTAGAACTTTCCAGAACACTCAAGATTGTTCAAGAGTTTAGTATATAAGAGTTGTAGAATTAGAATGGTGCGGAACCTTTTAGAGGTTCCCACTTGCAACATAGAGTAAGAGAACTTTCTAGACAAGCAAATAGAGTAAGGAAACATTCTAAACTAGCAAGTTGGTAGAACTTTCTAGAATCACGTAAAGGATTCTTGGCTTACCTATAAATAGGCCAAGTCCTCTCATTTGTAAACCAACTTTGAAACTTTGGAACTTTTGAAAGCCTTAGTAATACAAAGCTCTCCAACATTCTCTTTCTCTTCTCTTTTCATTTATGCTTCCGCATAAATTCTGTGCGTTAGGGGTTAGGCTGAACTAGCAACCATTCACAACTTAAGTCTTGGACAACGCTAGTGCCGCATGGTGCATTTGTTTATCGGACGATAGGCAGCCTGTGACAGTTGGTATCAGAGTTTGTGCTTGATACCGTGGGTTTAAATGGCCACTGCATCGAACGCTAACATGCAATGGGAGGTTGAAAGAGAATATGTCCTGCAAGAACCAGAGAAGGTTACCAGAGGCAAGGCCCGTCGGGCCAAGTCCGCTGCTTAAGAGCCGTTGGTCGCATTTAAGAAGAGGCTAGCTCGGGCGGAGGTAACCATTGCTAATCACCGCGATTGTTGGCGTGAGCTCGATGAACCATGTGCAACCAGCGATGAAAGAGTTGTGTGGGGACATGCAAGTCGCGCTAAATAAGGCCGTAGGTAGACTTCTCGAAAAGGACGAGGCAATTAAGCTCATGGTGGAATCCTTCCAAGAGGAGGTTGCCAAGCTCAAGGTAGAGCTTGATGCGTCTAGAGCACAGTTGGTCAAGTTCGCGAGTGCAATGGTCGGGAAGCTTTCGTACGTTCATGAGGAGCTACAAAGCTTTCACCTAGAGTTGGACGAATTAAGGACCACGGGGGCTGGTTTGTCTGCACCAAGGGTCAAGGTGCCATGACTGGATACTTACAATGGAGTAAGAAATGCATACGACATTGAAAACTTCCTTTATGGCTTGAAACGCTACTTTGATACACTTGGCATCGTGGGGGATTCAGCCAGGTTATGAACAACCCCATTATGCTTAAAGGATTTGGCTTTAGTTTGGTGGAGGAGAAGGTGCGACGACATAAAGAGAGGGTCCAATGCCGTCACTACCTGGAACGCGTTGAAGAGCGAGTTGAAGAAACAATTTCAGCCAGTAGCCGCAGAAGATAAAACTAGGGCCAAGTTTCATCCTTTACAACATAGGGATGAGCATATCCACGAGTACGTAAAGGAGTTCTTTGAACTCTTGTAGGAAATATTGGATATGTCGCCAAAGGATGCCTTTTTAATGTTTATGGATGGTCTACGACCGTAGGCCAAGCTTCAACTTCAAAGCTAGTACGTGAAGGACTTAATTGAAACAACGGCCGTAGCCGAGCAGCTGTACGAGATCTCATGGAGGGATAGCGGAAGGGACATAGGAAAGAGACTTGACCAAGGCTCAAGTGGGAGAGACCGGCACTTGAGCCCCGCAAAATTGCACGAAGGGACCAAGACTCCTTTCGCACCAAATGAAACTAAACGGGCTCAAGGAAAGAAGGGCAAAACCGAGGATTTAAGTGCTACATATACCAAGATCCGTCACATTTTGCAAGAGATTGCCCAAATAGAAAGGTGCTGCACGCTATCATTCAAGAACACCAGCATGAGAAGGATTGGCAGAAGCTCGCAAGTATGAGACTTAGCATGGTCAAAACCAAGGTAGACAACCAGGGGCGACACCGAATGTACGTTGACACAAGGATTAATGGATGCAAAGTGAAGGCTTTGGTTGATACGAGTGCGGACGTCAACTACATGAGTGACAACACCGCACGGTCGTTGGGTCTAACGTGGGAACCATGCAAGGGCCAGTTCAAAAGCGTCAATGGGAAGTGGATTTCATTGAACGGGATAGCAACTAGCGTACCCGTCAAGTTAGGGCAATAGGAGGGGACAACAACCTTCACCATCGCTCTAATAGACGATTATATAGTAGTCTTCGGAATGAAGTTCATAGACTATCTAAGGCCGATCATGGTGCCGCATGAAGACACCATGCCAATTACGCAAGGAGGGGAACCATGCATTGTGAATGTTTCTCGTGAGAACGAGGTAAGCCCACAACAACTCAAGGGCAAAGTTGTGAAGGGTCAAGGAACGTGTGAGGATAAGGTTGGGGTAGGGACTCCAACGCTTGAATCAGGTAGCATGGCCACAGAGTGCGTGAATCAGGTAGCATGGCCACGGAGTGCGAACCGGACGCACAAGGGAGGACACATAGGGTACCGCAGTTTCATTGGTAGCAACATTTGCGAGCGTCTACAACCGTATACAAAAGAGGCAAGAAATTGACCCGCAAGCCCAAGCATTGAAAAAATTGGTGGCCAAGGGCCACCAACTATTGACTTGACAAGAAATGGGTCTTTTCATAAAGAACACGCCTTGTACGTGCCATATTAGGGTAACGTGTGCCAGGACATCATACGGGAGTATCGGGCTGAGGAATCCGGACCTAAGTACGCACTCAATGCAATACAATGTTGCTTCTTCTAGCCAAAGCAAGAAGAGGACATTAACATGCATATGATACGGGTCAAGTTTCGACGATTGCTGGGAGTGACGAAGCCATCAGGGATGATGCCTTGCTCAAGTGGGGGAGGATGACATGGGTCGCACCTGACCACGCGTGACTGTGCGCGTCCGTCCCAGGTCGGGCAAACATGCACTACTGTATGTAAGAGGAACAGTAGAAAAATTAGAACTGTTAGTAGATTCACACTCCAAATCCCTCAAGTCAGGGGCCACCCATGGAGGCTTGGCCAAGGCATGGAGATTTCTCTAATCATTGCTGGAAATGTGTAGCAAGACCTAGAGCTTTCCAAAACACTCTAGGTTGTTCAAGAGCTTTGTACATAAGAGTTGTAGGATTAGAACGATGCGAAGCCTTCTAGAGGTTCCCACTTGTAACATAGAGTAAGGGAATTTTCTAGAAAAGCAAATAGAGTAAGGGAACATTCTAGGTTAGCAAGTTGGTAGAACTTTCTAGAACCATGTAAAGGATTCTTGGCTTGCCTATAAATAGGCCAAATCCCCTCATTTGTAAACCAACTTTGGAACTTTTGAAAGCCTTAGTAATACAAAGCTCTGCAATGTTCTCTTTCTCTTCTCTTGAAAGCCTTTGGAGCTTTGGAATGTAATACAACTTTGGAACTTTTGAAAGCCTTAGTAATACAAAGCTCTGCAATGTTCTCTTTCTCTTTTCTTTTTATTTACGCTTCCACATAAATTCTGCGCAATAGGGCTTAGGCTGAACTAGCAACCATTCAGAGCTTAAGTCCTGGACGATGCTAGTGCTACATGGTGCGTTTGCTTATAGGACGATAGATAGCCGTGACACTAGGAGCCCAAGCAACATGTCCCCAATTAAATACAAGGCATGTTCAACAAAAGAGGCAGATGTTGACCACAAATCCAGATGCCTTGGGATGATGATGCTAACATTCCACCTACTAGTGATGCTCAGTCAATGAGACTTGTTAGAAATTACTCCAATTAATACACTCCTATCCCCCCCTTAGGATGTATCCGCTGGATATTACCTTTGCCAAATCATCTAGAGATGTCATACAATCATCATATGTTCCGGTATATGGGTATAGTGTTTGCGATCCATTTAGCACTCCTACAGAGGTAATCAAGTACAGATATTTGGTGTCCCGACTCCTTTTTCCCTATCGGCAGCTGGTGTACATGTCGAAGACGATATTAATTTTAATTTCCTAACCAATTTGACTGAAAATTTGTTACCTACTCCTTAGCTGCCCAAGGCTCACACAACTAGTCATGTTCATGCCAGTCTTATAGTCCCAAAATCATATTCACAGTATTGCTAAACTCTGGTTGTTATAGATTCGGATCACGATGACAGACTACCACCACTCTAGCTTGATCTCAGACTGAGGAGATCTTTTCAGCAACAAACTCAATAGTACATGCCACATAGGAGAAGGCACTGGAGATGCAGCTATTTAATCACCCTGTGGGATAGAGGCAAGAGGCTTGAACATATGTGAAAGATATTGATGTTTCACTACCACCAGGAGAACAATAACAATGAATCAATTTTATATAAATTTAGTTTATTACAACCAAAAAATCTATATAATAGTACCTTTTGGGTAATTTGGTAGTTATAATAAGCGATTACGAGTAGTACCAATTTACCGTTGCATATGTGAAACGAGATATCAACCTTTAGATGATTTTAGGAGTTTGAATTATTGAATTATATAGCAAGAGTTTATTGAAATAGAATCATTGTTATGGTACTCAAAAGGGATGGTAAATTTTTTAAGCACATGCTTAGTTTTTTAAAAATAATTCCTTGTTTTGTCGCACATTTTAATTGGCAATATAGTTTTTATGGTATTTGGCTAGTGTAACGGTTTTTTTTTTTTTTTGAAAATGTTATTTGCACTCCCATTTTTCTTAATCACACTTTTACTGTCATTCTAATTTAAAAAGTATTTTTTATTCATTGTTAAAGTTGCTGCACAGCCCATGTGCGGCAACTCTGGCATTCTTTTTTTCAATCAATGTGTTGCCGCACAACTTTCATGTGGCAAGTTGGCAATAGACACATCAAATTTTTTTAACATAGTCCATCTGTTGCCGCATACTAGCTGTGCAGTAACACAGATTTTTTTTTTTAAAAAAAGTTGCTATTTTAGTCCCTGCTGTGCAGCAGCACTATTGTATATATATATAAAAAAAATCTTCTTGGTGCTGCACACTTGGTATGTAGCAACCATATATGGAGAAAAGATGGAAAAATCCCTCATTTGAACAATGATTTTTCCTATTATTTTAAAAAATTTGCCTCTTTTTTCGGGGCATTTTTTATATTGAGATCTAGATTTGGGATTAAAATTTAATATCAAAATTATGAGAGACAATTGGTGCAACCTTTCCTATGTGAATTTCTCAATTTGAACATAATGTACTTGTGACTTTCTCTAGTCAAAATATGTCAAAACAATGTTAGGGACAAAAATGTGCATTTTATATTTGTAGGGACTAAAATATTTCATATTGTCCATTAAGAGCTAAAATTAAGCTAATATTTTATTTCTGTCTTCTAAACTAAGCTAATTCCCTCAATTACTAAAAGTGATCCATAAATTGAGCAATTAAAACTCCCTACCATGACAAAGTTATTGCCCTCAAATATGATCAACAAACTCCTAACCAGCATGAGCGATGCATATGAATTGGTCAAGCATGTGTCTTAGCCAAATAGTAACCAAAGCAAACTAAGAAAGACATGCTTGGTTATTAGCCTCGTCAACATATGATGAAATCAACACAAGTGAGAAAGCCAAGTTATCAAAATTGTGCTAGATGTAGCAAAAAAGTTGAAGTTAGATTTTGGGTGCAGCTGCCCATCAAATCAATTGGGTTACGAAATATCCATTGATATTAAAAAATAGTAGGAAAATATTGGTATAGAAGTTTATGTAGACAAAAGACCAAGATTGGTGAAATATTTCCATATGTCCTATGGTTAATGGCATTAGCAAGGAATGTACAGTTCTTTTTCATTAGTTGTTCAAAATGATCATGGCCGACTCAAAATGTTACCAATGGAAAACCATGAATAAAGAAATACAAATTTTAACAATTGATTCATGTTGATAAGATGGACAAAAGTTGACATCTAAGAAAATCAATGTTCTACTCAAGCACTTTTGTCAAAGATTATGGATGCATTAATAGAGTGCTTGGGACACCTATTGGTGTAATACTGGTAGGTTATAGATCGGTCAGCTAAAATTAGCCAATGATGGATCTCATTTGTGATGTACTAATACTTTCCTTTCTTCTTCTTCGACCCCCGCCTCAACCTACCACCATCTCTGGTGCCGATAAGCAACAACCAACACCTCTCTCGACATCGATGCCTAGGACTTCTCCTCAGGAACTGGATATTAATAGCCACTACTAGCATGTGAATTGGTATGACTAAGGCATGGCATGAGGTTATCTGTTATAAGTGAGCCACTGACTAAGGTATTAGCCCACTGAACAAAGAAAAATGGGCTGATTAGCAATTGAGGGCTTTTTGATGACTCTATTCAATGTTGAAAATAAATTCAATCAAAACTTTTTGAATTTAACATGTTTTATAATAGAAATGTCTTACCACTTAATGTATATTAAGCATCGCTTAGTTTGTATACAAACTTTTAAGTAAAAATTTTCACTAAATTTTCTGAATTGACTACATGCACTATAGCTCTCATACATATAATGCACTCTCATACATGCTCTTGCACAAAATACATATTTATTCTTTTTTTTTCTCACATACACACACACATGCAAATATATACTCTCCCACAAATACGCACACTTAAACACCATCTCTAAATTGTTTCATTATTTTCTATCTCTCTCAAATGCACACATACACATTTTTCTTTCTCTCTAAATACACAAATAAAGGCAATTTTTAAAGATAAAACTATAATATTTTTGCAATATTTCGATTCAACACTATAATTCGATTAGTTACCAAATAAACATAACTTAATCACCTCAATAGGCTAGGGAATCAACGTTTTACCTCCTTGTTTTAGTTGGAGCAGAAAAAGACAAAAAAGTACAAGGGAGGCAATATGGACCTTTAATACGCGACCTTAAGGGTGCGTATTCTGTAAACATGTGTGAAATTTGCATAGCTACTTGTTTTATTTTTTTTATATAACTTTTTATAGCTCAATTTGATAGGTCGCAATTTTATCATTTATTTTATTATTAATTTCCTCTATTACCTAACCTGATGTGAATTAATTATTAGATTCTACTTATTTTTAGTATTTTGCATTTATTTCAGAGAGTAGAACGAAAATATGATAACAGGTGCCAATTTGTCAGAAGAGGAGCCCAAGTCACAGAGCTTAGCCCAAGGGCATTGTTGGGAAAGGAAAAAAATCTTTTGCCCTTTCTTTTGGCAACGGCTGAACCGAAGAGGGGTTGTTCCTTTCCCTTGGGGGAGTCGCCGCACAGCCTTGAGAGCATTAGATAGGAAATAGAGCAAACAATGGCAGATAACTTTTTAGCTTAGTCTTTTTGACTTTTCCTTGTGGGCTCAAGTAGCTTACCTCTCGTATGTCAGAGGCAAATAAGAGCAATTGAATGATTCCTTGTAGTTTTTTTTCTTTTGACTTTTCCTTGTGGTCTGTGGTGGATTCCTCCTGCCGCATGATGGCCGCGACTATTGCTTCAGCTTTACATGGGTTTTTTGCATCAAACATGAATTAATTTTCTCACTCTAGTCAAGGGACAACGGAGGATTTGATTCGCCTAAAAATTGTGAGATCAATTTAATTTTATCTTTTTCTTTTATTTATTGGTATTCGCATATTCCCTGGTTACAGAGTTTATGATTGTTCAATTAATTGATTGTTTTGGATCCGGATAATTAGTTAATTTGATAATCGATTGTCAATTAGGGTATTTAAATCCGTAATTATTTAATTGCTCTAAAATAGTGACAACTGGCATGATTAGGTTTGTGTTAGGGGAATACGCGGGCTAACCTAAAATAACACTGGTAGTGTGTTATTTGATTAGAATAGGGCTCCTCTAATATGTAAGGCAATTAGGAAATTAAATCTTACGGGCGTACCTAGGATTATTTCCTAATTAAAGTAGTGATTAACGGGTGTACCTTAATCACCGACATAGTAAGGAGGGGTTGACTGTCATCGCTTGTTTGGTAGTTATAACCTATTTATTGATAAATAATTAGAATTGCCTTTGTTTCGATGATCAATTAGGTGTACCATTGTTGAAGTTATTTCTTGGCTAAAGCCTTAGTTATCATCCATTTGATTTTAGTAACTTGTTATTTAATTTTTAATAGTTTTTTAGATTTTATTTGCATTTATTTGATTGTCACTTTCTACACGAAAATTCCCCCTGGTTACTGTGGATTCGAAAAGAAACAATTACTCGCAATCCCTGTGGATTCGACTCTGCTTACTACTATCTATAGAAATTAACTTTAGTTTGAGCAGGTTTTATTATTGCACAGGCTGACAACCTGTCACAATTCCGGCAAGAATTTCGGCTGCAGCTGTAAAGAAGAGCATGGAGAGTTGTAGAAGAATGTTTTGGGAATCTCAAGAAACATTTTACATCAACTTTAACAACTCATTTGGAGCTCGAATTTATCTATAAATAGGAGGTTTGAAAACATATTTTCATACCTTTGGAAGGCTAGAAACACTACCAAAAATGTAGTCTTCACTAGTTTTTTTTAATTCATTAGTATAGTATAGCTAATGTAATTTATCCATCTTGTACTTGTAATTACATTTGGATGAAGAATTGAGAAGCAAAGATGGAGAGTTGGAGCTCATGTGACAATGGTGATCTCTCTCCTATCACTTTTTCTTTTGCATTTGATTTCTTGTTTATTTGAAATACAAGTTTGGATTTTATCATGTGTTACTAAAATTTATTTGGAGCTCATGTGACAAGGGTGATCTCTTTCCTATCACTTTTTCTTTTGCATCTGATTTCTTGTTTATTTGAAATACAAGTTTGGATTTTATCATGTGTTACTAAAATTTATACCTAGAGTTAAGGATGACCTTTCTATATTTTGTTAGTAATATTTAATTGGTTATTTGATGATATTATTTTGAGTAAGTTATTTAGCGCTTTTACTTGTCTAATCATAATTAATTGGCCATTAATTGTGATAATCTTAAGATGTTAAGTTTACAATGAGAATTGGGATTTGACACTAATTCAAGGAAGTGCTAAACCTTGAAAGTACACTCATGAGAGTAGATGTGTATCTTTGTAGTTTTGGTATCTTGTTTCATGTAATTTCATAAAAAAAAATAAATTCGTAATTAATTTCATAATCACGAGAGTAGGTATGGATTAGATACAAGTATATTTGATTCACTACGACAGTAGCTTTCACATACATTAGAAAATTATACCATAACTGACTAAGATAATAACATTCAATTAACTAGTAATTTCATTTGTAAAAATAGTAAGGAATTCCATAACCCTAAGAGTTTTGTATTGTTATTTTTATTACTTTTATTTCATGTTTGTAGTATAAATTTAATCTCTTGCATTTGTGGTAGTCTAACTAATAAAAGAGTTTGAAAATTATCGGTAATTAACAATCTTCCCTATGGGATTGATATCTAATATCCCTATACTCGATAAATGATCTGCATACTTGCAGAAAATAGGATATTTAGGTTTTATTAAAGCTTGATGCATGATAGAACGTCGTCACAGCTCATAAAAATGAAGTGAGCGAGATGAGATGAGAGAAAAATCAAAGTTTTGTAGAGATGGAGAGCCGAAAGTAGGAGGGGACAATGGGCCAAGCATGATGGATTTCGAATTACCAGGTTCTTGGAAGTGTTCGAAATCCCCAATTTTAGGGGGTTGAAATCCACTCTAGACTCCTCAGGATTTGAAACCCAACCCCATTAAAATTTACCCAAACAATGGAATGGATTTGGATAAGGATTTGAAATCCCACCCATCCGAAAGCAACATCAGGGAACTTTTTTGGGAGTCCTTGAAATTACAATTTCATCCTCCGTATGTTTGATTTAATTTGGTTAAAGCAATGATTTTGCGAGATATGACAATTCTGGAGTCAATTTTGTGGACTTCGTATGCAAATATTCTCAACAGATGGATGTTGTAGTTTAGATCCCAAAATATCTTGGTTTGAAATTAAGAATGAAAGTGAAAATTGGAGTATAGATAAAAGATGCAAAGTAGAAAGTGGAATATAGTTAAAGGGTGCAAATTAAAATCAATGCTTTTACAGTTACTAGTAACAACTCATGTGTTTTACACGTGAATGTATTTTCCCAATATATAAAATCTTTAATATACTAAATTTCTAAGTAAAACTTGATTATTGGCATAATATAATCTAAGAAATTATATAATAAACAAAATCTAGCAATTTGTAATTCTACAAAACGTTTATCGTATACAAAGTGATCAAAAGTTTATTGTGCATTCTACAATTAGAAAAACTCTGATGATGGAAAATTATCACATTTAAGCTAAATTGTTGGTATAATATTAACTAAAAAACGATATAATAAACAAAATTGAGTAATTGCTAGTAGTACAAAAAGTTTATTCTATACATAATGATTAAAGTTTATTGTGCATTTTACAATTACAAAACTTTGAAAATGGAATATTATCATATCTAAATTAAGTTGTTGCATATTTTACTTGGATTGTGACAGTACGAAGATGAAATTTTCTATAATATGTCAAACCAATGCATACAACAAAATCTGAGCAAAATATATGCTAAAATGCTCTCATTTAGATACAATAAATTTTTATCAAGCTGTTGCATATTTTACTTGGATTGTGACAGTAATAAGATGAAATTTTCTATAATATGTCAAACCAATGCATACAACAAAATCTGAGCAAAATATATGCTAAAATGCTCTCATTTAGATAGAATAAATTTTTATCAATTTTAGTAGTTGTAAACCTTTTTTGTTATATTTTTATAATAATCGATAAACTTTTTCTGGAGTTTTCTAAATCAATATGACATAATATAGTGAATTTAATCATCAATTTAACCCTTTGTCTTCTTAATAACTGTTTACAATCTTTTGTTTTCTTATTAATTATGATTTTCTTCTAAACCAATATGTACACAAAAGATATTTAGCTTTAATTATCACGCAGAACAATATGATAATTGGAGATAATTTTGACACATACAATAATTGGAGATGAGGAAATGATATGTGAATATAGTTGTAAATGGGCAGTTTTTAATTTTAATTACAAATATTTTTGAGATGTAATTTATTAAAGCTTTTTATTTTTCTTATTAGTTTCATGATTGAGATGGAATAACGCTAATTAAAAGACATAATGGTAATTTAAGGGCAATAAAAATTAATATCAAAATATGATTACACTCTTATACTCCATATTACCAAGACTCTATACTTTTTATATAGGAATGATAATAACATTGATGAATGACAAACGAGGCACGTATGGGACCCAAGAGTCCTCCCAATCCAGGGCACCGTCGTCCAAAATTTCCCCCGCACTTGCCCCACATCCCTCGCCACCTTTTCCCCTGCCGTACCCTCTTAATCCCATGGGTGGCCACAACCTTTCTTTTTTCCTTTTTTTTTTTGTACTTTACTTTATATATGTATATGACACTAATAATAACTTTACTAATCATTATTTGAAATTTTTAATCATAATTTATAATAAAATGAAGTTTAAAAATTATTTTGATCTTTTGAATTCGTTTATCCATATATCACTGCACATAGAATACAAAGTAATTACCATTTATTTTTTTATAAATTACATGTCATACATAAAACAAAGATTAAGTTAACTAACATAACAAAATTGTTTTACCACAATAAATTGGCAAGAAAGATTATATCATTTTACCACAACTAAAAAACATACTTCTAATTTCATACTACATATAAATAACCATATTGTATGATATATTTCATATTTTATATATAGCATGAAATTATAAGGGTGTGAGAAAAATTCTGTCACCCTTGTCCCAAAGACACGTATATTCTATTGCTATCCCTAATTACAATCACTAAAGTTAAGTAACAAAGTCCATAATATTCACATGAAAAATGCAGAAAAATGTCAAATTAAATTTTTGTTACAACCAAAGACGAAATAAAGAAATTGTCAAGAAATTTATCATCTTGCAATGATATCAATTTCATCAAGATATACCGGAGTAGAATACCTGGACAAATGGCATGCTTCATTTTGTTTTATATAGTAAGAAATTTAAAGAAAACCATCGTGAGAAATTGAACCTGATTTGTTCGAACACCTGATGTTTAACCTGCATGCGTGTAATTTTGAATTTAATTTCGATATCTTTCAAATCATTTACAGTTTATTTTAGCGAATAGTATTTGATTGTTCCCGTACTAGTTTATTAAACCAACTAATCTTGCTGTTGAGTTCGATTCATTCATTAAACAACAACTTCGAAACTCAAATAATCTTGAATGAACTGTGTAATCGGCTCATTAGAATTCCATACACAAAGTTGCCTTCGAACCAAAAAGTGGCTCAATTTGCAGTTCCAATCTATTTCTACAGGATGTGTAACTTTTACAACAACGTTGAAGTACAAGTAACTCTATCAGCCTGATGAACGGGTGGATGGCCGTCAGGAGCCTGGCACCTCCAAGTGCTTGTTCCAATCGTCGGCCTTGCCTGCCACTGCCACCTTGTACATGTGTCCCTTGCTAGACTTGTTGCACATCCGAATTTCATTGCAGAGCAAAGAAATCCTCGATCCGTGATGACTACTGAGTTGGTCGCCAACCATGCCGTGGGATTCCTGCAGCATACAGATTCACTTGCTGGCCTGTTCTTGGGCTCTACAATACAAATTGAATTTAAAGCAAAATATCACTTAGAGATGGGCAGAAATCAGGTTTGGTAATTTCTATAAATAGCCACTAATCTATAAGAACCTAAAAAAAGCATTGAAAAGGCGAAAGATTTACCTCTAAAATAAGAAGCATTTAACCATATATAAATTCATTTACCTCAGAGTCACACTGAAGCGTCTTGTTTCTCTCACAAAATCTGGACCACCCTGTTAAATAACTTGAAATTCCATCTCAAAACCAAGTGACAGTGAATATAGTGGTCCAAGATCTTAGATCTTATTAATGCTGCTGGAATTTCCTTGGCTAATCAAGATGGGATGTTGTCACCGAAGACCCCCTCTCAGGTATTGACAAGAGCCCGAATTGACTTGAACCTGAGGCATGCATGGACAGAGCTCTAGAAACTTAAAGCCACCGGCCTTTGGACTTGCAGTACCGGTGAATGGAGCTCTAGAATCCTCAAAGTTGAACAGAAAGGACTAAGTCTCAGGTGGAATTATAAATGGGTTGATAAATAAAACTCAAAGCCCTATAATTCCTTGGTTAAATGGGACATTTTGTCTCTCAACAGACAACAGACGCTGATGTTCGCAAAAACTTTTCTAAATTTGGACATTCTTGGATGACAAATTTTGGAAGACTAGGAAGCTGAAGCATTCCCAATGGCAAAGATTTTAACAAAGGGCAAGCCTCAATTTTCATTTCTATCAAGGAAGAAAGATTTGACATAGTATCAGGAAAATAAGCCAGATCTTGACAGTCTGCAATACTCAGCTTCTGGAGTGTTGTAAGATATCCAACTCCTGGAGGCAGAGACTCAAGTCGGTCACAGTAAAGGACATGCAAATGCTTTAGAGAAGTAAAACCACGGATGCCCTCATTCAACCGAGAGATCAAATCACCACAATCATATATGGTCAATGTTGTGACAGAACTAAAACCAGCTTCTGCCTGTTGAAACTCAGGTTCGCGGAAAAGTCGAAATTTGTAAACGAGAAGAGACGAGAGGGATGTCAGATTAGAAATCGACCCCAATAGCTGCTCATTGCTGTTCCATAGAGCCAAACTCTTAAGATATGGAAGTGAAGGCAGGTTGATCAACTTGCTGCATCCCATAACTGTAAGAGTTTCAAGGCAAGCAAAACTTTGGTTGTACCAATTGCTTGATGATTCTTGGACCGAGCTGAAGCGAAAGAGTTTATCTTTGCCACGACATTTCCATTCGGATAAATTAGGCATATCAAAAAGTTCTAGTTGCTTTAGAGAAGGGAAACTGCTAGAATCACCGTGACCATAAAATTCATCCCCGATGCTATGAACTTCTGTCATGCCTTTGATGCTTAGGTCATTAAGGTATGGGAGATCTCCAAGTGGTGGAAGCTCTCTGCAACTACAATTTGCCAATGAAAGTTTCACCAAGTTAGGCAGGTCTTGGTTCCTCAACCATGTTGGAAATGTGTGCCCCTTGAATCCTATTATTTCCAAAACTTTCAGTTGAGGAGGTGGCTTGAGATTCTCCAATATATGGTCCAAAATTTTTGTAGTGACAGAATCGGTGTCTTCACCCCATGATAGTGTCAAAGAGCTAAGACCTACCTTTTCATGCAGTTTTGCTTTAGAAGCATCTGCTGCACTTTTAACATATTCAAGATTCTTGATCTCTAATCTTTCCCTTAGTTCCAAGCTCTGTAAATCACTCAAGTCAGCAGAGCCGTTCTTGTCACTTACTAGAAATATCGGTAACCTTTGCAGGAACTTCAACTTCCCTATCCCAAATGGGAGAGAAGTCAACAAAGGACAGGATTGGAAATCAAGATTCCTAAGGTTGGTTAACTCACAAATAGCTCTTGGTACTTCATGAAGATCATAGCACTCTACCAATTCCAGAGTCTGCAAGTTCCTTAGTTGACTGATTGTCTCTGGTAACGTTTTGATGTGTGTGTGTGAAAGATTCAGGTACCTAAGATGCTTTAAATTACCAATGGCTGCTGACAATTTTCGAATGCCACTCTGACTTAAATCTAACACTCTTAAGCAGGCAAGGTTTAGAAGCAGTTTAGGAATAGAGTCAAACTTACAAGATAGTAAAAGCAGTGTTCTTAAGTTGGTGGCTTCATTCAGTGATTCAGGGACAGTTGATGTTTTAGATTTTCCCACTAAAGAGGAATACCGAAGTTCTTTGGGCACATCCTGCGAATCTTCAGCCTCTACAATTGAGCAACCGACACTGGCAACGGATTGGGCAAGATCATGCATTAGGTCATGCATTCCGCATTCTTGGATTTCCCCAAATTCATCTTTGGTTATCTCCATGAAAAACGATCGCTCTAATAACTCCACGAAGTACTCGTTTGCAGCATCCTCTGGCCTTCTGCTTATCTTTCCTGATCTGACAAACCCTTCAGCAATCCACAGTTGGATCAGCTTCTCTCTATTGATCCTTTGATTTTTTGGGAATATGGAACAATAAGCGAAACACTGCTTCAAATGTGACGGTAGATGATTATAGCTCAGCTTTAAAATAGGGAAAAAATGATTCTCAATTTCAGGTAAATTCCCCATGTTCTCTTCCATGAAAGAGAGCCACTCATTCGCTTTCCTTTTGGATCGCATTAGGCCCGCCAAGCTCTTGATTGCAAGAGGTAATCCTCCACACCTTTGAACAATTCTTCTTCCAATGTCCTCCAATTCCTGATTCTCTGGATCTGGAATGGATTTAAATGCAACCCTCGTGAAAAGACTCCAGGAATCTTTTTCATCCAGAGGTCCTAGGTAGTGAGGTGGAATCGAGCCACTGAGTCTTGCAACCATCATGTTTCTTGTGGTGATGATAACTGCTGAACCAAGACCTGCTCCAAGAAATCCTCGTGAGATCATGGACCATTTCCAGCTATCGTCATTCCAAACATCATCCAAGACAAGCAGGAATCTTTTTCCCAATATGCTACGACAAAGGGTTTCTTGTAGAACCTCCAAGTTGGAAAGATTTTTGGCCTCGTGATTTATCTGTTCAATTATGGCCTGGGCAATTTTTATGAAGTCGAAATCCTCGCCAACTGAGACCCACATTTGCAAGTCAAAGTATTCAGATACTCCTTCATCATTATATATTAGCTGTGCAAGAGTTGTCTTACCGACTCCCCCCATGCCAACAATAGGAATTACTGTGAGTTGATTCTCGTCACTTGACTTGAACAGGACAGACAAGATATATTCTTTGTCGGATTCCCTCCCGACGACCTCAGAATCAATCATAAAAGAACTCGAGAGGCGCTGTACACCATGAACATGAGAAGAATAATTTTCTTCCGCTGCTCCTTTCAGAGTGCATGCATTAGTGAACCTCCCGAACTCGGCACTCCTCTTCAGAAGTGAATCCAGATTTTTTTCTATCTTTTCCAGCTTGCTGCCTAGCTTGAAGCCATATATGAGATCCTTGAAGAAGAAGAAAAGCGAGAAAATACCAGGCGGCTTGTGCCTCATCATCCTGAGATTGTATTCATCGAAAATGTCATCAGCTTCATAGGCAGTGTTCTTGATTTCTGTGATCCATAACTTGAGTGTTTCATTATCCTCAGAATGCATCTCTGCTTCCTGGACCAGTGTGTGAACTCGAGGCAAAGTGAGGCGCAGATTCCTGAAAATTTCTTTGTTGGTAACGGGAGCCAGAGTATATAGCCGGTCAGACAGACGCTGGAGAAGAGGAGACGCAACATTGTCTGCCATTGAGGACCTCTTCCAATTCTAAATCGCCCTTCTTTATTTTGCTTTCTGTTTCTCTCTTTCTTTGGGTTTCTTAATTTGTGCACAATGGAAACTTTGTCCATGCTTGTAACCTCTTTGAAGCTGTATTAGTCAGCAATCAGCATGCCGTAAATTACTAGATACTTCACAATCACAATGCGTTGAAAAGACAAATTCATTAAATTATGGGCCAATTACACTTTACCCCCTGTGGTATAACTAATTTTTACATAATCCTCTTATAGTTTTAAAAGCTATATATAACCCTCTCATAGTTTGGATTAAAGTGTCAAAGTGACGGAAATAATCATCTGTAACGGAATCTATGAATATATCGAAATTACCCTTGTTTAAAAATTAAAATGGTTGAAGTGACCAAAATATATAAACATAATATGCATGATATTCTAATCCTGTATGATTTTATATTTTACCATATAACCCCCTTATGGTTTAGTATTTTACCGTATAAACTCCTTATGGTTTTCAATATATATACATAACCGTCTTGTAGTTAATAAATAATTTTCAACTTTACATAAGGGTATTTCTGACATTTTAGTTGACTCCGTTGTGGACTGCAAATTTCATCACATTGACAGTTTAATTCAAACCATGAGAGGGTTATGTATAACTTTTAAAACCATAGGGAGAATATATAAATAAACACTAAACCACAGGAGGGGTAAAGTATAATTTGCCCTAAAATTATTATGTAGGGTTAACTTTCCTTTGCATCCTTAACTTGTTATGAACTTCCACTTTCGTTATATTTCAAGGTGTTACAATTTATTTGCAATCGATATTTTGTCCACTTTTTGTGCCACTATCTATTTCACTTTTTACTATATTACTATTTTTCCTTTGTAAATATCATATTTTTGTTCTTTTTATTTTCTTAAAATCCAATTACTATAAATTGATTAAAAATTAAATATAACAGTCTCAAAAAAGCAATATATAATAGAAAATTAAAAATACAACAGAAAATTCATAAAAATTTCATTTTTTTATGCATTTTGATGTTTTGAGTCTGTTAAATTTTGTATATTACTCAGTTAGTAGTTATTAGATGTTAAGGAAATAAAAAAAAAAACTAAAATATGATGTCTATGAAGGAAAAATAGTGATATAATAGAAAGTAAAATAGATAGTCGCACAGAAAGTAAGATAGAAGATTGGTTGCTCAATTTAGTCCATAGAATATAAACATGTCCCATGTGAATAGAATTATTCCCCATTAATTCTTAAAATATAAAATTTATCTCATTTTAATTCCTAAAATATAAAATGTGTCCCACTTAGTTATCAAGTTTATGGCAGTCAATTATGAATTTATCCCACTTCCATTAACGATTTTGTTTAAGTGGGATAAATGTTATACTTTAATAATTAAAGTATCCCACTTTAAAAATTAACAGACCAAAATAAGAATTTGAGTACAATTGAAGGATGCAAACTGAAATTAACCCAAATATAGGAGTATCGATCAAAGGTCAATTTGCCAGTTAAGCAACTCACGTACCTGGGCGGTATATCTTCAATCGGTAAAATATTAAAAACCATGTGGTAGTTGGGTGTATGCATAGTTGGACTATGTACATGGAAAAGAACTGTTCAAAGTCAACTAAAACTACATTTTTTTCCCAAAAAAATAATAATAAGGCTAAAGACATCAATAGGACGGGAAACTTGAGCTAGACAAAGTTATTGTTTCTTCCGTCAATCGTTGGAAAGATACTGGTGGTTTTTATAGTTGTACGGTAATGGACTTTGCTTCTTTGTGAATTCTTTTTCAGTTGTATCTATTGTCAGGTGGGTTTGAGAGAAAAAGAGAGATGCTTTGGCAATTAATTGTGGAGTGTGATCGTTAGATAAGGTCTTACAAATCAAAATTCTCTCCTTTTTTTTTAACAAAAAATATAGACCCGGTGTATAGATGTGCCATGAAACAAACATACATACGGGATCTATTATAGATTCTCTCCAATTTAAAAGCTATGATTTTTTTTTTTAGAATTTAGCTTGAATGAGTTTGACTTTGATCACCGGTGTGGATTAGAATATGCTTCCAAAACATGGATTGCTTATAATGATTTTTACATATTGTCAATCAATACAATATTTACATTGGAATTTCTTTGTAAGAAAGTAATCTGTTTTTACTCGAGCTAATTTGTATTGGCATTTAAAGCTATGCTAAGACTTGAGAGTAGGGGTGTAATCAAGTACTCGCGAGCGGCTTGGTAAAAAGCTTGGCTCGAGCTCAGTCAAATCTCGTTACATTCAATGAGTCGAATTCGAGTTCCAAAAATAAATACTCGAGTGCTCGACGAGTTTAATCGAGTTTTCATATTATATTTATATTATATATTTTGAGAAAAAATTTATAAGTTTATTTCAAAATTCGAGCTCGAGCTCGAGTAGATCGGGTTTGATATTTACTTGAACTTAATCGAGCTCAAACGAGTTATTTGTTATTTGCTATAGTTATTATAATAGTATTTAAATATATTGAAATTCCATTGTTTGAATTTAAATAGCTTAACTTTGAAGAGAAATGTTTTGATTTTGTGAAACTTATTTGTATTTCTCATTGATGACATACTTTATTATTATAGATTTTATATGATTAAAATTATAAGCATTAAGATTCTTTATTACTTGATAGACAAATTGAACTTGGATATATTTTTATTCAACTTTGAACTACTCTTTGAAATTGGATATTTTATTAAAAATATATTTTTTTGGTCTAATTCACCATAACTCAAAGAGATGTTTCACCTTTATAGTTATTGTTATGATTGGCATTGATGTATATAATATTCATTAATTGTAGTTTAATGCAATCAGTTGTTAAAAGAATACAATTAATAAAGTTCATTAAATTTATTTTTTTTTTGCAATTTAAATAAATAAATTCCCAAAATAAAACTCTATACCTACCCTCGTGCTCCATTTCCTATTATATTTTGTGTTAAAGTTTCTTATTCAATACTAATATATGCATACTAAAAGCTGCTCTTAAGACTTAGGCTCTGTTTGATAACCCAATTCAGCATTTGAATTTAATGGAATCAGATCTTAACATATTCAGACCATTTGATAACAAAAAATTGAATATCTGAATTAATTAATTGGGACTGAATTTTCTAGACAAAATTTACTCTCAAAATTAAGTGATAAACTATTTATTTATTACTGAATATGATATGCACTCAAATGTATTAGATTTAATACTTAACAATTCAATAATTTAAAGAATTTAGACTTAAAATTTCATATTTCAGATTTCAGATTTCAGTTTTCATATTTCAATTTTATCAAACACACCTTCAATTTATTTGTATCCAAAAAGTAAAAAAACTTGTGGTACTTTTTGAGTAACTCATGGTATCAATTTGTTATGTTTTGTTTCATGTTTGAATTTGGATATTTTGCAAATAAAATTCCTTCTTCTTTTTTTTTTTTGGTAAATAAAAAGGTAAGAAGTCTTTCATTTTTATAACTACTAGCATGTTTGATATTATATTGTTAATGAAATGCAATGCAATTTATCCATTTATCAGAGAGGAGTATAATTTTAGCATCACAAAAACTAATATCATTTTTTTGCTTACACTATAACCACTAAGATTCACCATTTTTTTTATAATTTGTTTCTTCATTTTTTATTTAATTCATCATAACTAATGGGAATGTTTTTCATACTTGTAACTATTGCCATAATTGATATTCATTATTGATGAAATGCAATGAATTGATTGTTCTTTTTTTGAGTTTAATTCACCATAACTTACGGAATGTTTCTTTGTAATTGTTAGCGTAATTCTTATTACTTATTAAGGAAATGAAATGCAATTTGTCTATTTATTAGTGTTGAGGGCAATTTTGGTATATCAAAAACTAAGATCAACTTTTACTTACACTTTTACACACCAACACTCATCATACTTTTTATAGAGTAATAGATAATAGATAGATAGATGGAATGCAAACCTATCCAGTTCTTTATGTTTCTATGTTACAATTCTTTTTTCTTATATTCGGCTTCTTTTTCATCATAAATTTAAACAAATAGATAAATTGTGCCACCAGTTCTTAATTTTTTCAAAATCTCATTTAGCCTATTATACTTTTTTTGTCAATTAAGGAAATGCAATGCAATTTGTCTATTTATTAGTGTTGAGGGCAATTTTGGTATATCAAAAACTAAGATCAACTTTTACTTGCGCTTTTACACACCAACACTTATCATACTTTTTATAGGGTAATAGATAATAGATAGATAGATGGAATGCAAACTTATCCAGTTCTTTATGTTTCTATGTTACAATTCTTTTTTCTTATATTCGGCTTCTTTTTTTCGTCATAAATTTAAACAATAGATAAATTGTGCCACCAGTTCTTCATTTTTTTCAAAATCTCATTTAGCCTATTATACTTTTTTTGTCAATTAACGGACTAAATTTCTAAAAGTCATCAATCGAGCCATTCGATTTGTTTGCTTGGTCAAAAGGGACAGAAATTCATCGCATGTTAGCCACACACTATATATATGAGGGCATATTCATTTTGAAACAAAATAATAGTTGATATTTGTTAGAAAAGAAAAAGCAATATGACAAATGATTCTTGAGTATATAAACGTCTGGAGGCACAGCGCACCGGCAACGGAAACGAGATCAATTAGGTTATAAAAGATAGAACTTTTACAGTAGTGTTCAAAACTTCTTCAGTATTTGATCTTAGCCCATAGATGTTTCATATAACTATAAAAACTCCGACAAACTTTTTGTTATTTGTATTTGCGTCCTTATATTTCATATTTCTATAATTTTGTCTTAATAACTTAGTTTCAGAGTCACCAATGTGTATTTGAAGTTTTATAAATATCAAAATTGGAAATAAATTTAAAAGATCTACAATCAATAATATCGTCAAAGGTGACAAAAACACAAAAGTAACAATTCTCATCATATTAGTAAGTACTTACATAATATTTTGTATGTTAACTAATTAAAATTTTACTAATATATTTATGACATTCTGCTGACTTCACCCAAATTTTAAATTCTGGTTCAACCAGCCGGACTGCTTGACCCTTGACCCTTGAGCTGCACCGGTTTGTCTTCCAATCCAAGTTTAAAAACATAGGTTCAAGGAGGATTTCCCGAGCAAGGCTTTTTCATCCTTTTAGGACTGATAAAATGTTGTTGATACTACATCTAGGGTTGAAAGATAAATCAAACTACTCAATATTCAAATTGAACTCGACTTGAAAAAAGTTCATTCAAGTTTGGTTCATCAATCAGTCAGACCATGATTGAACAACGTTTTATATTCGATAACATTCAAATTCAATAAAAAAAAAACTTATTTAAAGTCAATTCAACAAATAAATAAACCAAATTTAAATAAAATTTCAAATTCATTAAAATAATCAAATAACCTTGAACAGGCCTAACTACATCCTAGATTATCTTGAATTCCTTGATCATCCATATGTACTTGTAGAGTAACTTGTCCTTCAGCTATTTTCGGATATAATGTAATTATTTGAATATTAATATGATCATGATCCCTACATATGATAAGTATTCAACTATTCCCCCTCTTGGATAAATGACGATATAAAATTGATAAAGTGTATTAACGATAACAATAATAATACCGCATCATGCATGCTATGAGAAGTCATCAGAATGGATCGAATAGGGCCTCACAAGTAAAATTTTCAGTTCAAAGTGTAGAACCTATAAATTCTGGTGTGAACTTTTATTATTTCAGAGTAAACTTCTATTTGTCAACTCACACCATTAATTTGGTGGTTATGCTAAAAGTCCGAGTTTACACCAGTAGATGTAGGTTTTACACCAATTGATCTGAATTGAAAATTTTTTAACTTGTGAGGCTTCTGATCCGGATCGAATGATGGACATTATTTATCAATATAGTGAACATACTTCTTTTCACTTACGCCATATATTTTTTTAAATTTAGTGCTTAATATATATATGTGTGTGTATGTATACACACATATTTCCTGTAGTAATTTCAGTACTTTAATGCACATCACATGTACAAATTTAAACTGCATATCATGTATAACATTACAGTATTATTTGATATAATATCGTTGTTTTTGATAGTTTTACAAATTTACAAGAAATATGACTTGATTTTGAGAAAGTAAATGAATCACTTGACTAGAGCGATCAGATGGATAATCTCGAGAACCAGTCAACTGATTGGTTTACTGGCTGGGTTTGGTTTGAAAACATTGTTTTAACATTGAGAACACTTGACTTTAAAAGTCGGTCAAGCGTCATCTGCTGTCCATATCCAGTGTAATTTGTTTAATTAAAGCCAGTTGGTACAAGTTCTCAATCCACAATATACATTTATTTCCCGTCATTGTAATAAAACATTTTTCTCAATTTAACTTTAATTTCTCAAAGCTCCATTTGGACTGGAATTTTTAAAAAAATTATTCTATAGAAATGTGATGCGTGCAAAGTAAAAAAATAATTAAAAAATGTGTCAAAAGAATATTCTAAATATTTATTTCTAAAAAAGCTCGCAATCCAAACACAATAATATGTGATACGAAATAGCTACAAACTGAAGCGAGGGGACCAGGAAAAGCAATTATTGTTCTCATGATGAAGATATAACTATATCTTTTGGTTGCGAGTCCTTCAAAATCCAATGTTTGATGTCCAAACCCCCCAGATAAACCTGTGTTAATATTATGTATAATCAGCTACAAATTGAAGGGAGTAGTAATTGTTGTTCTCACGACGAAGAATCTGCCGTATTTTTTGAGACTTCTTACTTACAGTAAAATAAAAGAATGAAAAAAAAAAAATCAGCCATATCTTTTGGTTGCCTGGCCATCAAATCTAATGAAACTGGTTGCCGTCTTTATCATTGCTATTTTTTCGTCTAATAAACAATTAAGCTGATAAGAATGTATACCAAATCAACTTGAATTACTAAAAATCATCGTAGATGGAATCCGGGGTGATTAGCTACCTACCCCCAGTCAACATGGTATAGTAGGTATTGTGATGGTGTGCATTTATATAATAAATTAGGTATAACTAAATATAATTTAAATATGTTAACGAGTGTCTACTGTGTAGTAATTGAAAAAAATCCTCGACCCGAACATATTTATTAATTTATCTTTGAATGCAACACAAACATATTTATTGACCCTGATTACAATCAGACATACTGTCCCATTCTAAGGTTCTCTATTAAAAAAAAAAAAAAAAAAAACTAACATCTGGTCCCATCCCAACCAATTGTGTTTGGTACCAGTTACATAATTCAGTATTGAAGTTACCCGTTATCGGTTAAATACAAGGAAAATAAAAGTTTCCAAGATACTACAAGGAAAAAAGAAAAAACAAAGAAGTAATCGTTGTCATCTTTTCTCGTGATGGTTCCTAAATCAAACAATTTTTACATTGCTGGTCCAACAACTTATGCCGTTCTGAAAACCCATTAACCAATGAAAATGGTTGCCGACTTCGTGATTTCAATCATTCGTTTCGATGGAGGAAAACAATGAAGGGAGATTATATATTATTCGGACTGTATACCATTGGCACTATAACCAATGAAAATATTGAAATGTTCAGGGGCTAAACGTTGAATTGCATGTCTTTACTAGGCAGACAAATCGCTGTTTCGGTACCCACTCTTTTCTCCGACGATAGCACCAATCACGGTGCCCAACAATTTGAAAAATGTACCTTTGTGTTTATACCTAGGACTGAAAATCAAATCAGCCATCAATTAGCACAATATGCTGTGAAACTTGTACATGATATTGAATGGGAAAATGATTTCCCAATATGGCTGACTGAATTAGCTAGGACAGAGATGAGGGTAGTATCCCCTTTTTGTAACTAATCCTTGTAAGGTCAAGTGTTAATATCTATAACATGATATCGTTTGTTGAAAAAAAAAAAAAATCACGGTGCCCAACATCAATTCTCCCTCATAGTCACAAACTCGACGATTCCTAGATAACAAGGCCAGAAAATAAAACAAACCTTGAACAATAGTTGATATCCTCTATCCAGTATCCACTCATTTGGCATGCGGGTATGTCTAGGACGGAAGGGTATTTTCACTGACTAAGGACCCCACTAAATTTGTCAAAACTACACTGCACATACGCACACATATATATACACATACATACATATATACACACACACATACATATATATATGTGTGTATCCTATACTACTAAGGCCTGACTGTCCAATGCCCACCCTAAAGTGTTTAAAGGTAACAAAATTTGAAAAATTGTTTATGAATTGAGTGTGATGTGTAAATATGTTATAAAGAGCATCGTAATGCATTGCTGGTTAATAAAGGGAAAAATTCGTTGTAATAAAAAGCAAGTATTAATGCATAAATAAAATAAAATAGATAGAAAAAGTGTATATTATGTTTTGTGGCAATTCCAGTTGATTTATTGACAGGGTGTTGGCCTGTGCAATAATAAAAACCTGCTCAAGCTAAAAGTAATTTCTGTAGATAGCGGTGAGCAGGGTCGAATCCACAGGGACCGGGAGTAATTGTTCCTTTTCAAATTCACTGTGATAAGGGGGCTGTTTTTATATCAAGGGTGACAATTCAACTAAAAATAAAATAATAAAAAATAAAATAGCCAACTAGAAATTAAATAACAATTTACTAAAATCTAATGAGTGATAATTAAGGATCTAGCCAAGGAATAACTTCAGCAATGGTTCACCTAATTGATCATCGATGCAAAGTCAATTCCAATTATTTATCAATAAATAGGTTATAACTACCAAACAAGCGATGACAGTCAACCCCTCCTTACTGTGTCGGTGATTAAGGTACGCTCGTTAATCACTACTCTAATTGAGAAATAATCCTAGGTACGCCCGTAAGATTTAATTTCCCAATTGCATTACGTATTAGAGGAGCCCTATTCTAACCAAATAACGCATTACCAAGGTTATTTTAAATTAGCCCGCGTATTCCCCTGACACAAATCTAATCATGCCAGTTGTCACTATTTTGAGGTAATTAAACAATTACGGATTTAACACCTCAATTGACAATAGATTATTAAATTAACTAATTATCCGGATCCAAGACAATCAATTAATTAAACAATCATAAGCACTGCAATCAAGGAATATGCGAATACCAATAAATAAAAGAAAAGATAAAATTAAATCAATCTCATAATTTTTATGCGAACCAGAGCCTCTGTTGTCCCTTGACTAGAGTGAAAAAATTAATTCATATTGGATGAACAAAATCCACCGGAAATTGGAGAGAAAGTCGCAGTCATCAATTGGAAACTAGGTAAACTTAATTCGATTGACCACTGACTAGAAAGAAAAGCTACAAAATACTTGATTGTTTGTTTGCTTCTGCTCCATACGAATGAAGAGAAAACTACCACTAAAAGCTAAAAAGGAGACAAGTCAAAAGCCAAGCTAAAGGACAAAAAAACTAAGAAGAGAGTCAGTGCTCTCCCTCTGCGCAATTCCTATTCTAATTGCCTATCTATTGCTTCCTCTTCTTTTTTTTTCTGTGAGGCGGCCCCCCTCTTCCGAAGGAAGAAGAAGCTCTCCAGCCCTTCGTTCCTTTCCTCCTTTTATGCTGTCTTTCGCAAATTACCAAAAAAGGTCGCGCCTTGATATTCCAAAAATACCCCCGGACACCTTTCCTTTGAGCTCTTTCCTGATAATCATCAAATTGGCTCTTATTATGGTATTTTCGATCTACTCCCTGAAATAAATGCAAATTACGACAAGTGAGTAGAATCTAATAATTAATCCATATCAAGTCAAGTAATAGGGGAAATTAATAATAAAATAAATGACAAAATTGTAACCTATCAATTATACAGGTTTAACTGGTGCTAAATAAAATAAGTGAAGTGACTAACTTGAAGTAAAGTGATAGGCAAAGCAAAAATCCTGAGGACTGAATGTAATGTTGCAAAAGGAAAACACAAAACATGCAATAGAAAGTATATGCTACTACAGTAAGATAAAAAATGCATAGATTTGTTGAAGTAAAAAGTAAGAAAAATTGTATTACCAAATGTGAGAAAATAAGAAAGTGAAGGAAGCTTTCTCTCTGCTATGTGCGAACGAGAAGGAAATAAAATAAGAAGAAAATGAAGCACAATAAAGGTTGGTAATATATGTAAGGATATGTACTATACTATTTAACATTAGTTTGTTGATAATAATTTCTTCTAAAAAGGTAGTTTATGAAAGTTAAACTAAGCTAGTACTTTGTCTTTCAATCTAATGGTTATAAACAAATGAAGTACAATTGATAATTCATCAAAAAGTTGACCTTCTTGTGAAGAACAAGAAAAACGTAAGCATCTAATTTGGTTAGGTAATTGAGAAAAAATTGAGTAGTTGAAAAATGATAGCATTATTTGACTTACGACTTATTATAACCAAAGCAGAGGAAAAATAGGAGAACCAAATAATTTGTAAGCTGACTTGTTGAATAATCAAATAATGCACAATAAGTTTGGAAAAACATTTTTCTCTCCAAATTAGAACTTATAATAAATAACCTTTTTTGAATAATTTAATAATCTGACAGCATAGAAAATTAGAAACTATGCAAATCTACCATAAAAACAACAAAAAAGAGCATTTTAATGAAATATAATAGAGATACACATATTTTTGTCATTTAGACATTAATGCATTCGTTTGATCAAGAAAGGAAAAAATTAATTGTAATAAAAAACACATATTAAGGTATAAATGAATTAAAATATAATTGATAACAAAAATATATGAACATAAAGTCAAACGCTATGAACAAATTAAAATAAATTTGAAATAGAAAAACGCACACTACATTAAGCAACGACAATAATCGTTTTCTTTATAATAAGATGAAATTAGTTTTAAATAAATTTTTTGTTACATTAACAAAATAACAAAATGTCAAAGAATATAACAATTTGCAAAAATTCATGCAATTCATTGATTTTTAACAAATGCAACTTGATTTGTCAAATATAACTTTAAATGATAATTCATATTGAAATAAATATAAATATAAATTCAAATAATAATAATGATAATAACGTTGTAATCCGATTAAAACTTAAGTTAATTTGTCAAATATAAGTTGAAATGATCATATAAATGATACTCCAATTGAATTATATCTCTCCAAAATCTAGACTTTGAAAACTCTATTTAAAATATTTCAACCTTATAACCGTAGGCAAAGGACCTTACTCCCCTAATCAACCTTATAAAGCAATGCCAAGTCCATAGAGAAAACAAAAGAGAAATCTCAAAATTCACCCATAGTGCTACGTGTCAGCAAGGGGAGTTGCCACAGTGAATTTGGACCTTTGCTTATCTTATAGTAAGATATATATAAAAAGGAGTTGTAGTTTGTCTATTGGGTGATTTCATCTGATATTTTAAGGGGCAATTTTGGGATTGTATAAGCATCATACGAGTAATCCACCTTAGAGTACAAGTAGGCCATGCTTATTGGAGTATGAGTTTACTAAAATGCCCTTTGTGAGATGATGATTACATTCGCAAATGGTACTTATGTGTTGTTGGTGACAGTTTCACCCTTTTAACTACCCGTTTAGTACATTGGTAAGACAACAGGAAGTGGGGTAAAGCCATCCGATTGAATTAAATATGTTTAAGACAATATTAATGGGCCAAAGTAGAAGAACCATTTGAAAACTATTTGTGAATTGTAACCGTAGGAAGTTTTGTACCCTTCATTGTTAAAACTCAAGAAACATTAATTGAGTTCTTCCAACAAAACACACTCATTTGAACCAGTAATTGCAGCATGTTGAATAGCTCATTAAAGTGTGGGATATTAAGAATCATTTGAGCTCAATGTTACAACTATAACTGAAAACCCCCTATCTTCTCCACCATTTGTAGATTAGTTTCTAAACTAAGTGGCAATAATGGTAGTTATTAATTTATAAAATTGTGGGTTCAGATGTTTCTATTTCACACCATTAGAGTCAGATTTGTAGAGGTATGCTCATTTTCACTCGTGCTTCTCGTTTGTGAATTGTATAGCTTTGTTTGCACAATAAAATTCTCGAATTAGCTTTTGTCATAAATATTGCCAGTGGGTGAAGTGTGGGCAGATTTTCTTATTAGATTGCATTTTGTTCCTCAAGGTACAAGGTAATTGTGTATTTTCACTTGATACATGTAATCTATTGTTTAAATGTGATTACAATTTTATTGCATTGATTACAACTATGTGGCGTCTTTAACAAGTGTGTGGATGATTGATCAAATTTTAGAACCATATTACAGGTGATGCAATTTTTTATTTCAATAGTTAATTGCATTAGTTGGTATGTGTGGATTGAAATTGCTATTTGAATAGACAAGTCTCTATATTCACATGCTATGTTATTTTCTTATTGAATTTAGTTGAACTCATGAAACATAAGTCTTTAGAAGTAACAACAAAACCAAGCTCCGTTCTAGAAGCTCCGACCACAATTAGTAAAACTCAAAACTCTGCAGAAGGCGCTCAGCCACCAACTAAGAAGCACCATACCTAGAGAAGTAGAAATCTAATCGTGTCCTTTCTCATTCCTATATCACCTACTCTTTGTTGGTGTATTTTAATAAAATCTTAATTTTTTTTCCTTAACCAAATCTTTACAAGGAGTTATCATAATTTATTTGGAAGTTATGTGAATTATAATTGTGGGAGTTTCATTACAAGGAGTTATAATAATTTATTTGGGAGTTATGGGAATTATAATTGTGGGAGTTACAATGCATTTTGAATGGAGTTATTATACAATTATTTGAATTAGAGTTACAAATGAATTATTTGTTCAAATGAAGAATTATTGAGTCATTATAAGCCATTCAAATGTGAATTAATTTTTAGGTTACAAATTCTACCAATTAACTATAATTTAAAATGAAAAAAAAACCGTTATACATTGGACTTTCAATCCTTTTTCTAAAGGTTTTTGTAACCTATAAATAGTGAAATTCTTTGGAGAATTTGATACACACTTCTCTCAACAAAATATCATTCTAAATATTATTTTTCTCACACTCATTTCTTTCTCCCTCATTCTATTTTCTTTGGGCAAAGTAAGATTTTGGAAAGTTTCTGTTTCTCTTGGTTGTGCAGATCAAAGGGAAGCAACAACTATAGAGTTGGGCTGTTGTATCCTAGAGACGGCGCGCTAGACCTTCTGCATTGGTTTAAAAAATACCATAAGAGCGTGTATCGTCTTAAAGAGAGCGTTCTACGTGCCTCAGCCTTACTGAACGTTTTGGTAGTTGTCAAGTCGAGGTAGTCAGATTGAAAATCAGAAGTTGTTCATCCAATAATTTTAAAATCGAGTTCGCGTATCAACCCATGCCAAAATAACTTTTGATGGTACAAATTATTTGCATTTATTAATGCAATATTGAGGTTTGAGATTTTGTTAATTTCTTTGTTAAATTTTACCAGAGAAATTACCATTACTTATATGATTAATTTGGTCTAGAACCAACAATTTTAAGACGATATTGCTCCTATTTAAAAAAAAAATTTATATTCAAAGATTTTGAACTGGTTGTGAAATTGCTAAGTAATTTTAGATGTGTCTTGTTTATCTATGCACATTAAATCTAATGATGAGGTTTTAAGAATAAGTAATTGACTAAAGAATGCAATGCATTTTATAATTGCCTAATTGCATTCAAATTTAAAGGTTCATTACTTTAATGTGTACGATCTCATAGTTTTGAAATATGCCTAAAAGACTTGTATATGAGTATTTTCTTGGTTTCAATTTTCAACGTGATTGCCAAAAAAAAAATTGCTGTACAAAAAATACAAGTCTTATGACATTATAGTTCAAACAATTGTAAACCAGTAGGCCATCAACTTGAATTCAACTGCAGTCGAGATACACTAAACACAATGCATGTATAACTTGGAGTCAAGTTCAATTTCCAAGTCTGTAGACAGCCTCATTTTAAACAATGATGATCTCGAAATATATGAATGACATTGCAACTATTTAGTTGTTGAATGGGTGTGATTTTAAAAAAGTCAAGGTTCTTGTTGATGTTAATATGTGATTTGTACCCAATAAGATGGCTCTTATGCTTATGTACTACTTTGAGTGTATATCATTTTGAGTACCTAGAATACTATTTCTGCACTATCTTAACATATGAACTCCATGAGTAGTCTTAAATGAATAATTGTTAGAAATAGGGGGGTATGTAATTACATGATAACATTGCATTCTTCAATTGAGTGCATGACTATGACACGTTGAAGAATAGTTTGTGTAATTTGAAATACTATGCAGATAAATATCTAAATAGTATCTGCAGAATTGAATGAATCATTTGTTAATGCTTTACCACTATGTGTTTATAAAAAAAATGTCAATGTATTCTTTATGCTAATATTCGGTACTTTATTGGTTATCAATATAAATTTGATCTTTTATTAGATTGTTTTGTGGCATATACTCCCAATGAGTTTGCACAAGGTAATGTTGCCTAAAATTGTAATTGTTACCTCTTTTTTCAGTCTTAAATTAGTGAGTACTATTTTACAATTCCTTCTAGTTTGTTGAAAAAGTTTAAACTTGGGAAATTGTTAATTTTTGTGATAGTTAAAAGGTACTGAACAGTACTCCAGGCACTTGATATGGATTGGTTATGATAAATAGTGGGGTGTCAAAATCCAGTGGCTAATATAGAACGTGGCTTTTAAATGCTATATGCATTTACTTTACCATTTTGGTACATATTTTGAAATTTGATTGTGAGATTATCTTGATAGTTATATTATGAGTTTCTTATTCCTTGGTTTGAGTGTGCAGATTAGTGGTGACCAATAAATGATACGTAATGCCAAGGTTTTAAAAACACGGTGGTACTAGAAATTGTTAATTTTAGTCCCTAACTTTTGATATTTACAAAACAAATGGATGTTACTATATATCTTCAAGATATACTTTCAGATCAAGTGCAAATCAGATTCAAAGATCAAGTGCAATTGAAAGAAACAAAGGTTGCTGAAAGCTGTTGGACGCTTGTGAAGACAGGACCGGACGTCCGATAATCATTGCGCAACTTCTGACACATAAAGAACTGCACCACCGGACGTCCGAAGGAATTAAGACATTCCCTCTAACTCACTGACCTCGTTTGGACACTAAGCATCAGAGCATCGGCTGTTCGATAATGTATACGGAACTTTGGACGCAAAAGCATGGTAGGTGCCGGACGTCCGAAAGAACTGAAGAAGACTTCTCAAAAAGATCATCTGCTTTTGGATGCAAGTATCAAAGACACCGAACATTCGATAGAATTAGAGAAGTTCCCTCAAACTCACTGCCTACTGTTGAACGCGAATTTCAAATGGACCGGACGTCTGACACTCCCAATGGCTAGTTGACTCTTCAATTGCTTTCTATCCGTTGGAAGCATTAATAGATGAACTTTTTAGTCTCATATAAATAGTGCATGGTCAACTACTTTCAAAAAACTTTTGCACATTGAGATTACAATAGATCAAGAGTGATTTTAGTGAGAAAATACTCTATAAGAAAGATTTGTACTCTTTTCTGTGTAAATTTCGTATAAGTTTTTCTTGTGTGAGAAAAATATTTCAATAGTGTAGATTTGTGAGGGTTATCCGAGTGATTGTAAACTTCCTAACTTGATCAAGTATTGCTTGAGGTAAGGAGGAAGTGATCCTTCCTTTGTATACAAAGATTGGTTGTATTTGATCAATTTGAACAAACTTGCTCTATAAAGTAATATTTAATCTCAAGAGGAGTTTGAAAATTGGTTTGCTATTCTTTCCCTTTTACTTACTATCTTACAAATATAAATTGTTCATCTCTTCTATTGACAAGCTATCTTGCTTTCTTATTATCTGTTTCATTGAATGATCATCTAGAAAAGAGGGTAAATTTTATATTGAGCCAAAAAGTGACTCATAACCTGATTAGTTTTTAATTTACTTAATTCACCCCCCTCTTAGGTTGTTTTCGATCCTTACAATTGATATCAGAACTTGGTCTCCTAGAGATTAAGCTAAAACGGCTTGGAGTAAAATAACAACCAACAATGTCATATTTTTTGAAATATAATCTGTCACTAGACCCCCAATATTTAATGGATCCAATTATGTGAGTTGAAAAGAAAGAATGATTATTTTCTTACAATCTATTGATATTGAACTGTGGTTTATGATTAATGAAGGTTCATATGATGCCTCTATAAAAGTGAAGTCACCCATAGGCTAAAGGTAAAAATCAGAAATGAATTGACTGGTAATGATAGAACTCACCTCACCTTGAATGCTAAAGCTATGAATGTGTTGTATAGTATTTTAGATTCAAATCAGTCTATTAACGTTAAAAGTTGTAGGTCTGCTAAAGAGATTTGAAATAAACTGAGAGAAATCTATGAATGAAGTGAGAATGTGAGAGAACAAAAGAAATCTATCCTAATTACCAAGTATGAATCATTTAAGATGGAATCTCATGAAAATATTGACAAGATGTATTATAGATTCAATGATCTCATTAAAGATTTAGAGGTGCTGAAAAAGGAATACTCTCTAGGTGAGAAAAATAGAAAGATCTTGAATGTCTTGTCCAAAGATTGGGAGAGTAAGGTGACTGCCATTGAAGAGGATAAAGATCTGAATTCTATGCCTATTGAATCTTTTATTAATTCTCTAACCTCTTATGAGCTGAAATTTAAGTCTAAGGTACAAGAGGAAGAGGATGCAAAGGTGAGAAAGAGCATTGCTCTAAAAGCATCTCAAAATAAAAATGACTCGGCTCCCTTGGATGGAGAAGATGTGGAAGTTGATGACAATGATCTTGGTCTCATCACAAAAAGTTTCAAGAGAATTCTCCACAAAAAAAAAAGATTCAAAAAAGAAGGACCTAGTAATTCATTTCCAAATCAGTTCAACAATGCAAGAAACAAAGGAAAGCAAAAGACCAATAAAAAGTAAACTAACAAGTGTTTTGAATGCGGCCAATTTGGAAACTACATGAGTGAGTGCCCAATGAAGAAAAAGAAAGATGGAAAAGCTGAACAAAAATCAAAATTTAACATTTCCAAATCACTTGGAATGATTGCAACTCAGATGGTGACGTTGAAGAGGAAAAAGAATCTGTTCAAATGACTTTCATGGTCATTGGTGATGATGAGGTAACTACTTGCAACTCTCAACTTAATAGTGATGATGAATCTGATGATGATATTAATTCCTTTATTGAGAGACTGCATAATAGTTTGAAAGAATCATATACTAAAAACAAGGAACTAAAACAAAAGATCAATTTTCTTATTCAACACAATGCAAACCTTTTTCGACAAAACAAAAATTTGAAAGATGAAAATGACAACTTGAGAAAAGTTGAGACTGATTTACATACTGAGTTTGATAGAAAACAAAGTTTTGTGAGATGCTAAAAAAGGAACAAGGGGATTTGAAAAGAAAAATGAATAATCTTAATGAGTTGCTCCAATACAAGAAACAAAACTGTTTTCAAAAGAATAAGTCAAAACCTCATTTTGGCATTCATGAGAAAAAGTTGAATTCTAGTGCAAACGAATTTACCATTTATAAAAAAAGGCAAGTTAGATTTGTTAAACCTTTCTATACAAGTAATTCGCTGACTATGTGTAGATTTTGTTACCAAATTGGTCACATGAACAGTAATTGTTATGTAAAGAAGAATATGAAAAATAATATGCAATGCATGTGGATAGTTAGACATAATGCTAACTCTTAAGAAGCCAAAAAATAAAAGGTACCAAATATTATCTTGTGAACTTTTGTGTAGGCGAATTTGGTGAATATCATTAAGAAATCAAAATAGTTCATAGATAGTGAATGTTCAAAGCACATGACCAGTGATCCATCACAATTCATCAAGGTCAAGCCAAAATCAAGTGAAAAAGTAACATTTAGAGATGATAACAAAGCCAAAACAGTTGGAGTAGGAGATGTTGGTAAGAATGGTCGAACTTTTATTCACAACGTTCTTCTAGTTGATAATTTGATTTATAACTTGTTAAGTGTTAGTCAATTGTGTGATAGAAATCTGTTTGTGTTATTCAAAAAGTATGAATGTCTTGTTCTTGATTCAAAATTTAATATTATCTTTAAAACAAAGAATAAATGACATCAATGTAGTTATTCTAGAAAATATTAATTCTTCTAGTTTTAAATGTTTTAAAGTTGCAAATGAAGACTTTTGGTTGTGTCATAGAAGATTTTATCATTTCAACATGAATTTGTTAAAAGAAATTTTCAAAAAAGAACTTATTAGAGGTTCATCAAAAATTAAATTTGAAAAGAACAAAATTTCTGATGCTTGTCAATTTGAAAAATAAGTAAAAGGTTCTTTTAAACCCAAGAAATATATTTCTATTTCAAAACCTTTAGAACTTTTACATCTCGATTTGTTTGGTCTACACAAATTGCTAGTTTGGGAGGTAAAAGATATTGTTTGGTTATTGTTGATAATTAATTTAGATACACTTGGGTGATGTTTCTTGCTCACAAGGATGATGTCTTCAAAAATTTTGTTTTCTTATTTGCAAAAATTCAAAATTTGATTGGGTTAAAAATTATTAAAATTAGAAGTGACAATGACTCGGAATTTAAATTTTGTGATTTTTCAAAATTTTGTGATCATAATGGAATTACTCATGAATTTTCTATTGCAAGAACTCCACAACAAAATGGTGTTGTTGAAAGAAAAAATAGAACTCTTCAAAAAGCCGCAAGAACCATGTTAAGTGAATGCAATTTGTCAAAATATTTTTGAGTCGAAACCGTAAATACGGGTTGTTATGCGATGAATAGAGTTCTCTTAAAATCAAAACTTCTTATGAGTTGATTTTTGATAAAAAGACAATTGTTGGATATTTCAAAGTTTTTGGTTGCAAGTGTTTCATTTTAAATATTAAGGAATATCTTGAAAATTTTGATAAGAAATCCATTGAAGGTATTTTTTTGGGATATTGTGAAAACAAAAGAGGTTTTAGAGTCTATAATAGAAGGACTCTTGTTATAGAAGAAGCCATTCATGTTACATTTGGTGAATCTAATGATGATATTTCCAAGAATTGTAGTGAGGATGATGATGTAGGTGTTCAAGAAGGACTTAAGAAACTCACAATTCATGACCAATACAATGTTCCACTAGAAGATAATTCGAAAAAAAGATGATCCTCAAAAGAATCAAGCGTTGGAAGAAAATGACAAGGATATTGGTACATCTAAGGATCTTCCAAGAGCTTGAAAATTTGTTCAAAATCATTCGAAAGAGCTTATCATTGGTGATCCATCCGAAAATGTTAGAACTCATTCCTACGCTAAAAAATTAATAGATAATTTTGCTTTAGTCTCAAATTTTGAACCTAAAAATGTTGTTGATGTCTTGAAAGATGAAAGCTGGATTTTATCCATTAAAGAGGAACTAAATCAATTTGAGAGGAATAAGGTTTGGACACTAGTTGAAAAACCTCAAAATCATCCTATTATTGGCACAAAATGGATTTTTAGAAATAAAATGAATGGCAAAGGTGAAATTGTGAGAAATAAGGCTAGACTTGTCGCTAAGGAATATGTTCAAGAAGAAGGAATAGATTTTGATGAAATATTTGCTCCCGTAGCTAGGCTAGAATCAATTAGAATGTTTTTGACATTTGCATGTTTCAAAGATTTTAAATTATTTCAAATGAATATTAAAAATGCCTTTTTAAATGGTTTTATTGATCAAGAAATATATGTTGACCAACCTCCCGATTTTGAAAATGAGACATTTTCAAATCATGTGTTTAAACATTCAAAAGCTTTGTATAGATTGAAACAAGTTGCAAGAGCATGGTATGAACGTTTAAATGATTTTTTGGTTGAAAATGATTTTAAAAGAGGTATTGTGGATACCATTTTTTTCACTAAACAAAGTTCCAATGATTTTCTAATTGTACAAATATATGTTAATGATATTATCTTTGGTGCTACTAATGAGTGTTTGTGCAAGGATTTTTTCACTATTATGCAAAAAGAGTTTGAAATGAGTATGATGGGAGAATTGAATTTCTTCCTTGGGCTCAAAGTGGTTCAAACTCGAGAAGGTACATTCATCAATCAAGCTAAATACACCAAGGAGTTGCTCAAAAGATTTGGAATGAAGGATTCAAAGCAAGTTGGAACACCTATGTGCACATCTATCAAGCTTGACAAGGATAAAAATAAGTATAAAAGTTGATGAAAAGAAGTATACAAGTATGATTGGTAGCCTATTTTATTTAACCGCAAGTAGACCTGATATTATGTTCGCAGTTTGCTTATGTGCTCGTTTCCAATCTTGTCCAAAAGAGTCTCATTTGATTGCTGTGAAAAAATCTTTAGATATTTGAAGGGAATTTTGAACTATGATTTTTGGTACCCAAGATGTCACAAAATTTCCTTTATGTGATTTTTCGGATGCTGATTTTGATAGATGTAGAATAGATAAAAACAGTACAAGTGGTACATGTCACTTTTTTGGTAATTGTCTAGTGTCATAGTTTAGTAAGAAACAAAATGCTATCTCCTTGTCTACAATCGAATTGAAATATGTTGCCGCCGGTGCATGTTATGCTCAATTGTTATGGAAGAAAAGTACTTTAAATAATTTTGGATTGGTGTATGACTGTATGCCTATATATTGTGACAATACAAGTGCCATAAATTTGACAAAAAATCCCATTCAATATTCTAGGACAAAGCATATAGACATAAATATCATTTTAATTGGTGATCTTGTCCAAAAGGGTGAAATTTGTGCACAATATGTTTGCTCAAAAGATTAAATTGCTGATATTTTTACAAAATCCTTATCACTGGATCAGTTTATGTTTTTGAGAACAAAATTAGGCTTTTTAGAAAAAAATTTCTAAAAATTCTCTGGTCACACTTTTTCAGACGTCCGATACATATGAACGGATCGGACGTCTGACAATGTTCTAAGCTTTTTTCCAGAAAAATTTTGGATTGGATGGTAGAGTCGGACGCTTCTGCATATTCGGCCGACCGACAGTCAAAGTGGTCTATTATAAAGAAGCTTTCCCCTTCATTTACTTCAAACCTAACCGTTGTCTCGGACGCACCCCTTCACCTTTTTTCAATTTCAAATTTCAAGTTCATCTCTTCTCTGATCAATTTTCAAGAAATTGATTTCACCAATATAGTCGAAACTCCTTTGCATATTGATTGGCACTTACAATCTCTTCTAACTGCCAACCATTCTACTGATCCTAATTTTCATCTGAAACTCTAAATTTTCAAAATTCACCCTGTTTGGAAGATTCAAACATACATTCTAGTCTCATCTGCAATCTTAGTCCATCTCATTCACACAGTTATTACTTTTTGCAACAAAATCATCCTGCATTTCATCGTGGTAAAAGTGAGAGGAGGCACTGCTGGTACCGGACGCACTACCAGGCTAAGAAATGAAGACATTGAAATTGTCGAGCCTTCCACCAGGAAATCATCAAGAAAAAAAAATAGAAACATGAGGTGGAAAAAGGAAACATTCTTCCAGAGAGAAACAAATTGATCAGACTGAAGAACAGCCAACTGTATTGCCCGATATCAGTGATGATGAACAGCCAACTACTGAGCCTTCCACCAGGAAATCACCTAGACAAAGGATTGAGACTCGCGGTGGAAAGAGGAAGTGTCCTACTAGAGGGCAATTTGCTGCTCAAACTGAGGAAGAGCCAACCCCATTGCCCAAATTCATTGATGATGAAGCTAGAGAGAGGTTTGAGTGGATTTCATAGAAGGGTTTCATCACTCAAAGAACTATTGTCCCTTCAGAGTTCCGTAAGCTTGATTTAGAACCTGTTCTTAAGCTTTTTGAATTCCAAAAATGGTCTCACATTCTATCCTTACCCAACACCTATTACTCTGATATGCTTTATCAGTTCTTTTCTAACTTTACAAAGGATAGTTCTCACATTGATTTTGTTTCTTGTGTCAATTTTATTGATATTGCACTCAATTCTGACATTGTGAATATGGTTTTAAAGACAAAGATTGAAGATAGCTTTAAAAGCAAAATTGTAAATTTTTTCTCTTATGAAGAGTTCCCAACTGCTTATCACCATTTTCATATTACAAAACTGATGACTTATTTTCAAACTCACTTCAACACTCCTGTTAAGGCAAAATTGGAGGATCTCAGTTCTCAAAATTTGATTATTTTTTCAATAATTTCAAATCTATTGGTTCCTACTAATGGTCATAGGACTGATGCCAACAAAATGAAACTTTACTTGTTTTCTTAAAAAAGTCTGAATTGATTTCGGCTTTATTATGTGCAAGTTTTTGGTTAAAATCAGCATTGATAGTCGTACGAAACTCTCCTATGGAAAGTTTCCAATCTTTGTACACTTCAAAATACCTTTCACTAGAGTGTCTCCAAAAGAGACTGCATCCACTATCTTTTCGAAATCTTATTTTGAAAGAAAAAAATCTGAGATTCTTTGATGGTCATTGGTGCTACAAGGAGTCTATTTTTGAGTTTAGGATAAAGAGTCGTCATGAAACTCCTGTCATCCCCAGACTTCCCAGAGACTAGTCTCAGTATGTTTCACCTTTCACCATCCATCCTAGAAAATCATCCACTCAGCCTTCCTCATCCAACCATGAAGTCATCTCCTTATTTGAGGAGCTCAAACAACACATTCTCCTTGAAGATGGTCTGATGATGACCATGTCACCTGAGCAGCAAGCCACTTTTATTGACAAAAGAAACCTGCTTGTGCTTCCTATCCCTCAAGAAGATGAAAATGTGCATCAAAAAGAGCCTCAGACTGAGTCCACTCCTATCCACAAGATAAAGGGCCACAACCTGAGTCCACTCCTGAAGTCCATGCCTCAAGTTCTCAACCACAAGATAAGGGTAAGGTTCCAGCAACTGAAACTAATGATGATGACGATGAGGAAACTGAAGATGAAGTGGATCTTATTGAGTTTCACCATGCAAGAAAAAGGCCTAGATCGTCCAAGATCACCATTTAGACAATTATGCACTTGCATTTCATTTTAGGATGACACTTTATATTAGTCATTTGCATCTTTTGTAATTCTCTCTTTTGATGGTTCAAGTACTCTGTACTATGGATATTGGTTAATTTTAATGGTTTCTGATTAATTTGCTAATGTATCTTCGATAATATTTCTCTGTTTGGTATTTTCTCTTATTTCTGATATTAATTTTCTATGTTTGTGTTTGGATTGCATTTCTGGTATGCTTTGGTATATTAGATTGGATATTAATGGTATATTGAATTGGATTAGATATTGGATTGGATTTCTGATGTTGATTGTATGACTGCATTGCTGACATTGGTTGTTAAAATCTTTCAATGTTGACAAAAAAGGAGAGAAATGAAAATGGATGTTGAGATGTTGAGATGTTATGTTGAGATGTTATGTTAGGAAGTGTAAATTGGCCAATGTTGGCTAATGTGTATGTAAATTTTGTAAATGTGTAAGGGGGAGTTATCCTGAGGGGGAGTTAACACTTAAAAACCTTTTTTTGACGTATTGCGTTAGGGGGAGTTTTGCCTAAATTATTCTTTCCTCCATCCAATGTTTTGTCACCATAAAAAAAAGGGGGATTGTTAATCTTAGTTCCTAACTTTTGATGTTTACAAAACAAATGGATATTACTAATATCTCTTCAAGATATACTTTCAAATCAAGTGCAAATCAGATTCAAAGATCAAGTGCAATTGAAAGAAACAAAGGTTGCTGAAAGCTGTCGGACGCTTGTAAAGACAGAACTGGATGTCCGATAATCATTGCGTAACTTCGGACACATAAAGAATTCCACCACCGGACGTCCGAAGGAATTAAGACATTTTCTCTAATTCACTGACCTCGTTCGGACGCTAGGTATCAGAGTATTGGCTGTCCGATAAAGTATGCGGAACTTCGGACGCAAAAGCATGGTAAGTGCCGAACGTCCGAAAGAACTGAAAAAAAACTTCTCAAAATGATCATTTGCTTTCGAACGCAAGTATCAGAGACACCGGACGTCCGGTAGAATTAGAGAAGTTCCCTCACGCTCACCGCCTATTGTCAGATGCGAATATCAGATGCACCGGACGTCCGACACTCCCAACGGTTAGTTGACTCTTCAGTTGCTTTCTATCCATTTGAAGCATTAATAGAGGAATTTTTTGATCTTATATAAATTGTGCATGGTCAACTACTTTCAAAAAACTTTTGCACATTGAAACTACAATAGATCAAAAGTGATTTTGGTGAGAAAATACTCTATAAGAAAGATTTGTACTCTTAGTTATGTAAATTTCATATAACCTTTACTTGTGTGAGAAAAATACTTCAATAGATAGTTTTACGAGAGTTATCCGAGTGATTGTAAAATTTCCTAATTTGACCAAGTGTTGTTTGGAGTAAGGAGGAAGTGATCCTTCTTTTGTATACAAAGATTGGCTGTATTTGATCAACTTGAAGAATCTTGCTCTATAAAGTAACATTCAAGCTCAAGAGGAGCTTAGAAATTGGTTTGCTATTCTTTCCCTTTTACTTACTATCTTGCAAACATAAATTGCTCATCTCTTCTACTCACAAGCTATTTTGCTTTCTTATTAACTGTTTCATTGAGTGGTCATCTAAAAAAGAGGGTAAATTTCATATTGAACCAAAAAGGGACTCATAACCTAATTAGTTTTTAATTTTTCTAATTCATCCTTCTTCTTAGCTTGTTTTCAATCCTTACAGAAGTGGTGGAAAAAAAATAAGGGTGATATCATTTTATTACTCAATTTATGAGTATAACTTTTGGATTTATTTTGACTCTTATTTTGAGTTGTGCAGACTAGCACTCACTAAAAAGTATGATCTGAAGTGAAGGTATTCGAAATATTTTCTTGGTATTTTTGCAAAAGCAAAATTAACCATGAAGATTTTGAGAATGGCTTCTAGTGCATTACTAGATTATTGAGATAAAATTGAAAAATTGAATATGAGAAAATATATGTCTATATTATTTGGCAAATATAAATGGATGAGAAATTTTCTCACCAAAGATTATCTTTGCTATTTTATTGTGTAAAATCTCAAACTTGAGTCAAAGATATGATATACATCAAGGGGAATGAGACTTGAGGCTAAAATTTTAAATTGGAACCATCTATGAGGATACAACTACGTAGGGGCCAGAGATCCCAAGAACTAGGCCAAAGACAAACGAATCATAGAATGGTTTGGGTGAAAAGCATGCATATATCATAAAATTGTTAAATCCCTTCCCATGGTGTAGAGCATGCTCGTGATTCTATGACGAAGGAAAGGTTAAGATTTGATATAAATCTTTTAATGAGTTCTATAGCCCTTTATGGGTGGAATGCCTTAGTCATAGGGGTATTTTTTTATAGACTCACTTATATGAGTGTGGAAGTAAAGGCTGCTTCCTATGAGAATTTGGCTAATTCTCTAAAATACTCATGAATTTGGGATAAAGCACAAGGCCGTAATGTGGTGATTTAAGAACCTTGTTAATTAATCTCTTGAATATCATGTGTGTGACATAATCTTACATATCTTAAAGTACTCTTAGTTTCAAGGCTATAGTCCACTTTGACTCTAATATGAGGATTATGGAAACACTAAATGAAGGTTTCAAGGCAATGCCACTTTCATTATGCATGATATTCTCACTTTGTCCAAATCTTTACTCTTCTCAAATTTTATTAAAATAAGTGGGGGAATGTTGGTGTATTTTAATAAAATCTTAATTTTTTTCCTTGACCAAATCTTTACAAGAAGTTATAATAATTTATTTGGAAGTTATGTGAATCATAATTGTGGGAGTTTCATTACAAGGAGTTATAATAATTTATTTGGGAGTTATGGGAATTATAATTGTGGGAGTTACAATGCATTTTGAATGGAGTTATTATACAATTAATTGAATTAGAGTTACAAATGAATTATTTGTTCAAATGAAGAATTATTGGATCATTATAAGCCATTCAAATGTGAATTAATTTTTAGGTTACAAATTCTACCAATTAGCTATAATTTAATATGAAAAAAACCGTTATACATTGCACTTTCAATCCTTTTTCTAAAGGTTTTTGTAACCATTAAATAGTGAAATTCTTTGGAGAATTTGATACACACTTCTCTTAACAAAAGATTGTTTTAAATACTATTTTCGTCACACTCATTTCTTTCTCTCTTATTCTATTTTCTTTGGGCAAAGTAAGATATTCGGAAGCTTCTGCTTCTCTTGGTTGTGCAGATCAAAGGGAAGCAACAACTATAGAATTGGGCTATTGTATCCTGGAGGCGGCGCACTAGACCTTCTGCATCGGTTTAAAAAATACCGTAAGGCACTTATCGACTTAAAGAGAGTGTTCTACGCGCTTCAATCCTACTGAACTTTTTAGTAGTTGTCAATTCAAGGTAGTCAGATTGAAGATCAGAAGTTGTTCATCCAATAATTTTAAGATCTAGTTCGCGCATCAACCTATGCCAAAATAACTTTTGATGGTACAAATTATTTGCTTTTATTAATGCAATATTGAGGTATGAGATTTTGTTAATTTCTTTGTTAAATTTTACCAAAGAAATTATTATTACTTATATAATTAATTTGGTCTAGAACCAACACTCTTCAATAGAAATGATTGCGAGACTGCTACCTCAGCTATTTACCTACTTACATCTCAAGACTACTACTTTATCTATCTATCTATGTGAATAATATGAGGTTGGATAGTAGAATTATGCAGCATCAACCCTCAATTTGAACTACAACTATGTCTATTATCCTTTCACTATGGTTGCATAAACTTTTATTATTCTTTCAACTGATTATCTACTATAATAGTATGCAATATTTTATCTACACGTGGTATGACAATTTTGGTTACCATTAATAGTATGCCTTGCCTAAGGTAAAAACAAATTATCCAATATTACCAAATTATTTAACAACATCACAAGTAAAAAAACTCCTATGCTTTGCATGGGTCTTCTCCCTAGTATATATATATATATATATATATATATATATATATATATATATATATGTATGTGTATGCATGCATGCACGCATGTATACATGCATGTAATATTTTGGATCTTTGTCTATTCTAAAATAAATATATTGGGGTCAACATCAAATAATAAAAAAGTTGAGGTGGGCTCCACAATTCAATAAATAATTAAGACTCAATTTAGACAAATAAGTTTCTACAAAGTCAAAGTGCCTCTTCCCTTTCTCCATTTTTCTTAAAGTTCATTAAGTAAAACATAATTTTTAAGGCCAATAAAACTGAAATAATTTAGTCGTACTCTTGACCAACCGATTGTTTGCATAGGCTTCCATGTTAAAGGCCAATCTGGCATTAGAAGAGTTTATTAACGAGGGGTAAATATATAGGCCCATTGGTATTTAGTCCAAATGACATAGTAGTGTAACAAAAAACACCCTATCAGTGATGAAGGCATTTTTTTCTTGATTTTCTTCATTCATGCCGATTTGTTGATACATCTTGAAGGCATCTAGGAAACATAGGCCCTCATTGCTAGTCGCCGAGTCAACAAGGGCATCAATTCTCAGCAAGGGATAGCAATCTTTAGGGCAGGCTTTGTTAAGATCAGTGAAGTATGCATATATTCTCCACCTGTCCCTTCCTTTCTCACCACTATTGGATTGGATGGTCACGTAGGATACCGCACCTTTGCATCATTTTAACGGCTAGTAATTTATCAACCTCATTTGAAATGGCTTGGAGACAATTGATCAACACTTCAAACACTTTGACGCATTTTTCAAGCTAATTAAAAGGAATGGATTACCTTTGTCGAAATCAACAGTGGAACTGCAATATATATATATATATATATATATATATACACACACACACACATTTTTACTACAGGATACGCAAGAAGGCAAATATTAACCCATATGTAAATCTCTCAAGTTTTCAAAGAAATTCCTGACATTATCAAAGGCAGGAATCAATTACAAATATTTTTAGGTTCAAATAATGTTCCCGATTTTGTACAAAACATTTGAGAAAACTTATGAGCGATTATATCAAAGGTTTAGGAAAAATCTACCTATATAGTCTAACGAACATACCCAAGTTGTGAACGTGAATATGAATAATTGAATTTCGTACAGATAATGAGAGCAAATGGAAATGTGAATATGAATCTTGACTTCATGGAACTTCATACTTATTAATTATTATTGCTATGACGAATACGACAAATTAAAATAACAATCTTTACGGTGGAATTGATTTAATGTAATAATTAAAGTATTTTGATATTAACTCTTCATTATTTTTAAAGTATGAAAATATCAAAATCAATGTATATGCACAAATAATTCAATAGTAACAAATAAGACATGTTATGTTGTATGATAATCTAGAGCAATTAAGTCGCATTTTACGTATTGTCTTATATTCTGATTTCTTATATGAAACATTGAGAAAAGGAATAAATATTTTATTCTGACTTGTGTAACGGATATTAGAAGGCTGATTTTTTTTTTCTTTTTTTGCTAACCATTCTAGTGGCAAAAGTATTACGGGTGGAAATAATGGCGAAACCAAGACTCTATAATATAAAAAAGAACACAAAGAGTATTATAATTGTAATATTACATACATATTATAATTGTCCTCTACGAGCACTCATCTTTTGAAAACATTGTAAAATTAACTCATTGTCAATTTTGTTAAATACATCTTTTACAATGTAAGTAACCAAACAAGCATTCATCCATTGATCTCTCATGTGATTACTTCATTTCATTGAAGAGCTTCTATGAAACAAAAAAAAAAAGCGAAAAAGAAAAAGAACAAACCAATCACATTGATTATCAATTAATTATATGTAAAAAACCCTAAATCCTAATTATTAACCACATAATTAATCATCACATAATATAAATTAAAACAAGATGACACTCAACTAAGCAACAAAGCAATGGGGGTTACTAAAACCTTATAAATTTATTATTAAAAACTCAAATAAATAAATAAGCTTTGAGTTCTAAGTTTCACTAATCTCAAAGTTCAAAATTTTGTGATGAAATCTGAACCAAGATGAGAGTTGAGAATTTCTTCTGCCTTCTCTTGGCAAGTTGTTCTACAATCTATCGTCTTAGTTTTGAACCCATAGTTGAATCTTGATAATTTTCCAACTTGTTGCTTCCTCTATTTTTGCTTCATGTTTCTAAAGTTTCTAACTTTTATTGGGTTAACTACATTTACCTCCCTTGAGGTGTCGCCAAATTACAAATCACACCCTCAGGTTTTGCCAAACTACGAAAAGGTACCTCAAAACCAAAACTACATAATCAAATTACCCTGGCATTAGTCAAGTAATGTTGACAACCTAACCTTGAGTGATGTCAGCACAAAATTAGCAATGAAATCCCTAAAATGCCTAACCAAAACCCTAGCCCTCTTTTTCCTTCTCTCACAAACTTCAAATGCTTTGTTTACAACTAAACTTTGGTAACTTTCACAACACATGCCCAAAAATAATAAGGCTAGATCTTCATAAAGTGACAATATTTTCCCAACCTCCTGACAGCTACCGTAATCTCATTAGCCGTCAAATTGCAACAAAAATTCCATTAGGCCTATCTATTTTTTGGTACTATATGAATATGAAAGAAAGAAAATAAATGGAGAATATGCGGACCAACATCCCAGCGTAACATCAGCCAAGCTCCTTTGTAATCCCAATCCATGTTCTTTCCTTCGAGGATTCGTGAAGCTTTCGAGATGGCATGAAACCCAGAGCTGCCACCTCATGCTATGTTTGGAAGGAAGAGCCTGGTCTAACTGACCTATCAGGTGCCACTTGACATGATAAGGTCTAGGCTTGATGATAGGGTGCATTTTAGTGGGATATTTTGGGCATTATTGCACAATTGTTTGACTAAATATTTCATTAATTGGGTGGATTCTACTCAGATATGGTTTTGGTGCCAATTGCAGGATTTGATACTGAAAAGTGCTTAAAATTAAAATTTAGAGGATGCGTCGTACGTGGGGCACTTTAAACAGTGGGGCCCGCTTGAGAGCTGAAGAAATCAAATTGTAATAGATTTTATTTTATTTTATTTTATTTAGGGAGTCTTGATTATTTGAATGTCAATTTCTAATAAGAGAAAATCTTTTCCTTGAATTTCGGGGCTACCAAAACTAAAGGGAGGAATTATTAGACTCCCAGGAGACTACTTGGTTTTTAGAGAGATTTTCTCGTTTGGCTTAGGTTCGGTGTTAGGTTTTTTTGAATTTCGTTTTGGCTTGGTATGTAAAAGGGGGAAATCAGAAGACAAAGCCATTATTGTTAACTTTTGAAAATCAACTCTTCATGCTTGAATTGACAGAATTGAGAAATCAAGCAAAAACCTTTCTCGTATGTTTGTGAGCAATTAGGAAGCCAGCCGCCATTATGGACCCTTGGCTTTGCTTTTCACGTGATTTTGACCGAAATTAGGAGACAACATCAGACCATCTTATTCGTATGCTTTGGAGAACAATTGGAAGCAATCAAATTCCTTGTGTTTCTCTCTTGTTGTTGATCGAAACTGGGAGAATTGATCTGAAAACTTTTCCAAACTCCACACGCACGGCTTGTTCTCTAATTATGGGGAGCTAATTCTCTAATTCTAGTCAACGGGGCAACTGACGAATTAGTTCGGCAATTACTGTGAGATCTAAACCGCTTTTAATTATTTCTTTCATTTATTGGTATTTATATGTTTCTTACTTTTAATTGTTATAGCTCGTATGTATGATTGATTAGTGCACAACAATTAATTATTCATATGGGCTATTTTGCTAATTAGGAGTAATTGAATCCGTAATTATTCGAATATCCCAATCTAAGTAGCAACAGGCGTAATTGACTTTATGTCAGGGAAACGTATGATCTAATTTAAACAAACCCTCATAGCGTATTTGTTGGTTAGGATTGGGCCTTTCTAATTATTAATGCAATCTAGAAATTAAATCCTACGATCGTACTTAGAGTTGTTTTTGGGTTAGCGAAATAGTTAACGGTTGTACCTTGACTATCGAGAAATTAAGGAAATGTTGGTTGTTTATCGCATGTATTGCATCAATGATTAGTGCATGAACCATTTTTGAATTGTACCCTTGGCTAGAGCTCTCCTAATTATTTCTTTTAATTAATTATTTTCTACAGTTAAATTATTTAGTTAGTTTTTAATTCTAAAACCCCCTATTTGTTTTGATTCGAAAGAAAATAAACTTCTCCTCAGTCTCTGAGAAGACGACCCTACTTGCCACTATCCTACTAGTTAGTGAATTTAGTCAGATAATTAATTCGAGTATATCGAATTAAGCAAACTTTTCGAGAATAGGGTGAATCAAGTAATCCATTGCACACCTAAAATCCCTGCTCCAGTACCTAAAATTGATTATTGGCTACCTTTGGTGGTAGTTAGGTTTTATTTATTATTATTGCACAGGTTCGGCGCCTGTCAATTTTTGGCACCGTTGTTGGGGACTGGCGTTTGAAATATTTATTTCTTTTTGGGTTCAATTTTTTCCTGGTATTTTTACTAGTTTATGCCCCATTTTTCTCGCACAGATGAATTGATATACGACCCTGAGGTTGAGAAGGCAGCGCGTAGGTGAAGGCAAGAGACCAAGAGACGAAAAGAAGGGCAAACATCTACTGCAAATGAGTCAGTAGATGACGAATATAGTATGGCAAACACCCAAACACTAAGGGAATTAGCTGCCCCGGAGTTGACTCACCAACCCTTGTGCATTACATTCCCAACTTTGGCTGAGAATACAGCCTTCGAGTTGAAGTCGGGGTTGATTCACCTTTTACCCTCATTTCATGGTCTCTCTGGTAAAAAACCTCACAAACACGTCAAGAAATTCGAAATGGTTTGCTCTAGTATGAAACTTCCTGTGAAGAGCAAATTAGATTGAGAGCCTTCTCTTTCTCTCTCAAGGATGCAGTTAAAGATTGGCTATACTACCTACTTGCAGGTAATATTACCACATGGACACAGTTAAAAAAGAAGTTTTTAGAAAAATTCTTCCCTGCATCCCGGGTTACAAGTTTGAGGAAGGAGATATGCAACATTAAGCAGTATCCCAGAGAACCCTCATATGACTACTGGAAAAAATTCAATAAGTTGTGCACTAGATGCTTGCAGCATCAAATTAGTGAACAACTGTTGATCCAGTACTTCTATGAAGGGCTTCAGTCTACATACAGGAGTATCATTAACACTGCGAGTGGAGGAGCATTGGCAAACAAGACACTGAACGGAGCATGGGAGCTTATCGAAACCATGGCAGAAAACTCTCAGCAATTTGGTTTCATCGAGAGCAACCCTACCCGTAGAATCAACGAGGTAGAGATTTCATCCATACAGCAGCAACTGTTAGAGTTGATGTCAGTTGTTAGGCAATTAGCCATGGGGAATACGAAGCAAGCGAAAGTATGTGAAATCTGTACAAGCATGGAGCACTGTACGGACACATATCCCCTTTTGCAAGAGGATGTGGCAGAACAGGTAAACATGGTCGGAGGCGTGCCCCCGCCCCGCAGATAATATGACCTGTACTCTAACACGCATAACCCCGGTTGGAGATATCATCCCAATTTCAGCTATGGAAACATGCCACAAAATTCATTCTCAAATTGTCCACCAGAGTTTCAACAACTATGGCAACCTTCATCCTCAAACTCAGGAAGCTCTTTGGAGAATATTGTCAAGAGTCTGACCACGACTACTACTTAGATCAAGCAAGAGACTAGACAGCTCCAGCAGGAGACCAGATCATTGACCACAAATATGGCTCAGCTCCAGCAAGAAACTAGAGTCTTAACCACGAGCACGAAGTTTCAGCAGGATACCAGAGCAGGCGTGAAATATATGGAGGTTCGAATAAGTCAAATGGCAACTGCCATCAATCGTCTGGAGTCCCACATTTATGGAAAATTATCATCGCAACCCGAGGTAAATTCCAAAAATGTAAGTGCCATGACACTAAGGAGTGGCAAGGAACTGAAGGGACCTAAAATGGAAAATTCGAAAAGCAAAAGTGAGGAGAAGATAGAAAAGGACATTGAAGAGGAAGGACGCATTCGCAAGGATTCTAAGGTAACATTTACTCCTTCACCCCTTATTAAATTTAACTTATCTCTTTTTCCTGACAGATTAGAAAAGACAAAGAAGGTAGAGAAGGAAAAAGAGCTTTTGGATGTGTTCCGGAAAGTGGAGATCAACATCTCCTTATTTGATGCAATCAAACAGATACTTAAGTACGCCAAGTTTTTGAAAGATTTGTGTACCCACAAAAGGAAACTAGGAGTGATGAAAGAGTGGCGGTGGGAGAAAATGTGTCAGTTATACTCCAAAGGAAACTCCCATCGAAGTGTGGGGACCCAGTTATGTTCACAATTCCCTGCAAAATAGGAGGTACTCCAATTAGGAAAGCGATGTTGGATTTAGGGGCGTCAATAAATGTTATGTCTAAGAATATTTATGCGTCTCTTAATCTTAGGCCATTAAAAGGCACATGCATTATAATCTAATTAGCAAACTGTACCAATGCTTATCCAGAGGGGTTAGTTGAAGATGTCTTGGTACAGGTCAATGAGCTAGACTTCCCAACAGATTTTTATATCCTAAATATGGGGGATGAAAGGTCATTAAATCCGTTACCTATTTTTTTAGGTAGATCATTTTTAAGCACTGCTAGAACAAAAATAGATTTGAATAAGGGTACCTTGTTAATGGAGTTTGATGGTGAAATTGTAAATTTTAATATTTTTGATGCGATGAGATACCCTGAGGAATCTAAGTCTGTTTTTGCTTTGAATGTTATTGAGTCTCTTGTACAGGAAACATTTGAACCGCATGGGGAGGACGCATTGGAAGTGGCTTTGGCAAAACACATTGAGTTGAGCGCAACTCTCAGTGTGAAAATAAGTGATGAGATGTATCGTGCGGTTGAAGCACTACACTCACTTTTACCAATTTTCTTGAGGTATGAGATCCCTTCCATTGTGCAGGCACCTGAGCTGGAGTTTAAACCCCTCCCAAAGCACTTAAAATATGCATTTCTTGGGGACAAGGAGACACTACCGGTGATAATATCTGCACACCTGTCATCGAGCCAAGAAAACAACCTGGTTCGTCCTCTTCGAGATCATAAGGAGGCAATTGGGTGGATCATTGCAGACATCAAAGGAATCAAATCGTCATTATGCATGCACCAGATACGGTTTGAGGATGATGCAAAACCGGTAAGACAGGCGCAGCGGAGATTGAACCCACTAATGATGGAAGTGGTAAAGAAGGAGATATTTAAACTCCTAGAAGTGAGAATCATCTTCACCATCTCGGACAGTCCATGGGTGAGCCCAATTCAAATGGTCCCAAAAAAAGCGGGAGTAACGGTGGAAGAGAACCAGGAAGGTGAGATGGTTCCAATAAGGAAACCCACAGGATGGCGTCAGTGAATCGACTACCGGCGATTGAATGCAGTGACGAAAAAGGATCACTTCCCTCTTTCTTTTATTGATCAGATGATAGAGAGGTTGGCTGGTCGTGTTTACTATTGTTTTCTTGATGACTTTTCAGGGTATTTCCAGATTGCGATAGCACCAGAGGACCAGGAGAAAACTACATTCACCTGTCCATTTGGTACGTTTGCCTATTGGAGGATGCCTTTCGACCTCTGCAATGCTCCAACAACTTTCCAAAGGTGTATGGTAAGTATATTTTCTAAATATGTAGAAAAGATTATTGAGGTGTTTATGGATGATTTTAGTGTATATGGAGATAGTTTTGAAGAATGCCTTGATAATTTAATTTTAATTTTGAAACGGTGCATAGAGACAAATTTAGTCCTTAATTGAGAGAAATGTCATTTTATGGTAGAATATGGTATTGTTTTAAGACATGTAGTGTCGGCTAGGAGTATAGAGGTCGATAAAGCAAAAGTTGATATCATTTCTACTTTACTTTACCCCGTAAGTGTATGGGAAGTACGTTCCTTTTTGAATCATGCAGGGTTCTATAGGAGATTTATTAGGAATTTTTCGAAGATTGAAGCACCCTTGTTCAAGCTGTTGCAAAAGGATGTAACATTTGATTTCACCAATGCGTGCAAAGTGGCGTTTGATAAATTGAAGGAATCGTTAACCTCACCGCCTGTCATCCAACCGCTGGACTGGAGCCTCCCATTTGAAATAATATGTGACACGAGTGACTATGCAGTGGGAGCGGTGTTGGGGCAAAGGATTGGCAGGGCGGCACATGCAATCTACTATGCATCGAAGGCGTTAAACGGAGTTCAACTTAACTACTCTATAACGGAGAAAGAATTATTAGCTGTTGTTTTTGCATTAGAAAAGTTTAGACCTTATTTATTGGATGCAGAAGTAACAGTTTTCTCTGACCATGCAGCCTTAAGGTATTTGATGACAAAGAAGGACGCGAAACCAAGACTCATCAAATGGATTCTGCTCCTTCAAGAGTTCAACTTGGAGATTAAAAATAAAAGTGGTGCAGAAAACTTGGTTGCTGATCACTTGAGCCGCTTGCTTACACATAAAGAGGAACAACCATTGAGAGAGATATTTCCAAAGGAGCAACTACTTGCTTTTGATTCGCCTGTACCTTGGTATGCCGACATCGTGAATTTTGTTAGTAATTAACCAATCGCCTGCAAGTTGACCCAAGACTAGGAGAGATAAGTTAAAAAGTGATACCAAATATTATATTTGGGACGACCCCTACCAGTGGAGGCAATGTTCGGACCAGGTACTAAGAAGATGTGTAAGTGCAGGTGAATTTCACTTTATTTTAAATTTCTGTCATTCGTTTGCATGTGGAGGGCATTTTGGGCCTAAGCGAACAACTCGTAAGGTACTGGAGAGTGGCTTTTATTGGCTCACCCTTTTTAAAGATGCGTACTTGTTTTGTAGATCCTGTGATAAGTGTCAAAGAGTGAGAAATATTTTTCGTAGGGACCAAATGTTTCAAACCCCCATGTTATTCATTGAAATTTTTGATGTTTGGGAGATAAATTTTAGGGTCCTTTTCCCTTGTCTTTTGGTTTTGTGTATATCTTACTTGCGGTTGATTATGTTTCTAAGTGGGTAGAAGCCAAAGCCACCTATACTAATGATTTTAGAGTGGATGCAGAGTTTCTAAAGTCTAATATATTTGTTCATTTTGGGATGCCGAGAGCTGTGGTAAGTGATAGGGGCATGCACTTCTGTAATAAGACGATTGCTACCTTATTCCGAAAATATGGCGTGCTCCATAAAGTATCTACACCGTATCACTCGCAGACAAATGATCAAATCGAAGTGTCAAATAGGGAGATCAAATCAATTTTGGAGAAGGTGGTGCGCCCAGATAGGAAGGATTGGAATTTAAGTTAGAAGATATACTGTGGGTGTACCACACTACGTATAAGACGCCGATTGGGATGTCCCCGTACAGATTTGTCTTCGGTAAGACTTGTTATCTTCCCGTGGAGTTCGAACATAAGGTGTTCTGGACAGTGAACCAGTGTAACATGGACTTGGAAGAAGTGGGGGCTCAAAGGAAATTGCAGCTACAAGAATCGGAAGAGATTAGGAATGAGGCATACGAGAATGCCACGATTTACAAGGAGAAAAGCAAAATCTTTCATAATCAGCAAGTCTCAAGGAAATCATTTGTAGTGGGGCAAAAAGTCATTTTGTATCACTCGAGACTTAAACTTTTTCCTGGTAAGTTGCGTTCTGATTGCATTGGTCCCTTTATCGTTTCTAATGTATTTCATTATGGTGCAGTAGAGATCCAAAGTTTAAAGACGGAGAAGAAGTTTGTGGTGAATAGCCATCGTCTCAAACCTTATTATGAAGGATTCTCTGTGGAAGAAATAAAAGTTGTACACCTCAAGGATCCAATTTATCTTGCTTGAGGGTTCCGGTTATGTCTAACCAAAGACGTTAAAGAAAGGCACTACTTGGAAGGCAACCCAAGGTTATTTGTTTTAATTTTCGTATATTTTTGGAGTTTTTTGTTAAGTGTTAGAGTTATTGAGTGGTTTGTCGTTTTGTGGCAGGAAGCTGGTAGTTAGACGTGCCCGCGATACGTGGTCACGTCTAAGGAAGGAAGTTTGAAGTTAAGGATCAAAAAATTTGACGAATGGTCAGAAGACTATAAGGCAATTAGGCGTGCCCACGCCTAAAACAGGGGTTCTTTGTTCTTAGAAAAAAAAAAGGTTGTGTGAAAAGACAAAATGGCTCTTGAAAAAAAAAGACGCCCCACGATTGACCTACTTCTCTTCTTCTTTCTTTTTTTTTCTTCCTTTTTCTTTCTTTTTCTTTCTTTCTTTCTTTCTTTTTCTTCCTTCTTTTCTCCTTGCCCCTCGCCGTACCACACCACGGCCAAGGTCCGCCACCTCACTCTCTTTCACCCTCAACCGCAGCGTTGATCTCCATCGCTGTCCGCCATTGGTGCCGCACGTCCGCCGCCTCTCATTCCTTTTTCTTCTAGTCGCTGTCCGTCGCTGCTCGGCCGCTGCCTCTGTCCGCCACCACAACTCACGAGCAACCGCTCCTATGTGGCACACGCGAGTCAGCCGTGTGCATAAGCAGCTCTCCAAGCACCAGTCGCAACCTGCAGCGACGCGACCTGGCTCGGGTGCCCTCCCAGCCAGTAGCTCGTGCAAAAGCGAGCCCAGCAGCTCGAGCAGCGCACGCTTGCGCAACCCAGCAGGCGCGCGATCTCCTCTGCGCGCATCACCTCTAGCGCGTACCAACTCAGCTAGCAAGAAGGCACCAGGCGTGCGCCTTTTCCATGCAGCCACCCTCGTGTGCTCCAGCCCGGCCGCAACCAAGCCTACCAAGGCGCGCCTAGCAGACCCAGCAGTCGTCGTCACCGCGCGTGTAACACGCGCCAGTCGCCTCTTTCCTCAATCGTTGCCGCCTAAGCTTTTTTCACCATAGCCATTGCCTGTTCTCCCCCTAGGTGTTTTCTTTTTAATTTTCTGACACTTTATCTGAGGCCAGTTTATTAATTTTTGATTAGCTGAGGACAGATTTTTAATTTCGTAGCTAAGGCCAGATTTTTGAATTGCTAGCTGATGACAGAAATTCTGTGCTTGATTTGGGAGCTGTGATATTATCTGGGGCTGTGTTGACTACTTGTTAAATTTTGGGGTTAAACCAGTAGTATTTTGGGGATTTTTTGCTGTTTTCATCTGTTTAATTGGTTTTTAGAAGTTTGTTGCTTATTTCCCTGATTGTTGGTGTTTAGGAGCTGTAATTGGTAAACCCTACCTTGTTGGCTGTCTGTTCACATATTTCTAGCGCATTTCGCCTATCCAGCAGACCAAATGACCAAACCAAAGAATAAAAGCAAGAACAAACCTTCCACCTCCACCCCACAGCCTACGGTCCCCTTGGGTAGACCTATCCCAGCGACTGCTCCGGGAGGGCCCTGGACCCGTCTTGGACAGAATAGGGAGGTACATATATCTTTTTCAAACCACTTTGACGGTCATTTGACCTTTACCCGGGCTGGCAACAAGGAATGGTACGCCGCAGCTTGCACAAGGAAGATAATTCTTTGTAAATATATCCACGGCCCTACACTTGATCTCCTGAATCTTAGGGATGAGATCACGAAGCATTTAGCCGACATAGGTTAGACCTATTATGCTGCTATCATTTTACCTGCTTTTACTGAGTTAATTTAGAAATTTTATGCCACTTTTGAATTTAATGTCCCTGACGAATTCTCTGTTACTACTCCGGGGGTAGTGCGGTTTAGATTGATGGGTAGAGAGTTCACCCAGTTTATCACTGAATTTAATTTGGCCCTTGGGTTCATTGACATTCCCTACTCCCAGAGTGAGGAATATATGCACAGTCCGTGCGATTACACGGAGCCATTTTTCTCTCATAACATTGGTTATTGGAGAGAATTGTCAGTTGACCGACAAAACATGACCCCAGCCAGTCTAAGGCGTCTTTTCTTAAGAGTCCTGCCTATCGTTATTTACATAGATTTATGGCTTACAATTTCTCTGGTGGAAAGGATAGCTCGGGTACTTTGACCAAACCCGAGTTCTTTTTCATTTGGTGTATGGTTGCTTGGATTAAGGTCAATTTGGGTTGCTGGTTTGCCCTCCACCTCCAAACTGTCTTAAATAAGAAAAATAAGCCATTAATCTTGGGCTCATTTATCACTCAATTGGCTGTAAATCTTGGGGTTTTGGACTTTAATAATCATAATTTGCATTGTGTTTGTACTATGGAATTCCTTGATTTGATTTGTTTGGAAAAGATGGGTTTAGTGCAACAAGTGAATGGCGTTTTTCAATTTGCTCCACCGGGGCCGATCCAGGTTCCTCTAAAGCGCAGAGCTTCCAAATCTTCCACCTCGGAGGTCGGTGGTCCTTTTATAGATGCCCCTGGACCGTCCACTTCAGCACCTCCACCATCTTCCTCCACCGATAGCCAGTCTTCAGCCCTTCGCTTCCAGCTGCACCACATGGATACTCGATTGGATCGAATGGAGCAACAAATGGCTGGAATGGCGCAGAACTTGGCCCAGTACCTCTACCACGTGGGTCTCCGACCTCCCTTTCCTCCAGAGCCTTAGTTCATTTCGGCCCTCCTCCGTGATTAAGGGAAGTATCGTTGTCCCTTTACCTATGTTTTGCTCTTTATTTGTTTACATTGGGGGCAATGTAAGGTTTAGGTGTGGGGGAGGGTTAACTATGCTTTTAGTGGTGCTTTTAGTTGTTTGGTTTGCATTTTTCTTGCCTTAGTAGTTAAACGGTGATGAATGTGATTGAGATATGAGTATAAGTAGTAAGTTCATGCCATGGGGTGTTCTACTATTTCTCGATAATGAATTGATTGATGAATATGGTGAACTTGACATAAATTTGACGACTTGTGCAATTTTTGAGCCTAATTTTTTCGTTTGTTGAGTGATTAGTGCACATGGTTTGTCATTCTAGAACTTACTCGGTTATACATGTCAAGACCACATTTAAATGAGTTTAATGGATTAAAATGATAGGGCACCTAGGATTGAACCATTTTTGGACTTTCTAAAAAAAAAACCAACCTTTAGTTTATTTACCATTAGGGAGCCAAATTGAGTCTTAACCCTTATTTTTCGTTTGATACCCCAGTTTTTAGCCGTAAAACCTCTTTTTAGACTTTCTTTTTGAACTTCGTGTAAAGAAGTGTTTTGATTTTGTTACATAGAAATTTGAAGTATTATTTGAGAGGCATTACATATGTATATATGAAAAAGAAAAAAAAAAGAAAAAAAAAGAGAAGAAAACGAAAGAAAAAGAGAAGAAAAAGAGCAAGTGATCAACCAGTGAAGTTGATTTTTATGGTGTTGGTACTTACTGAAAAAAAAAGAAAAGAGAAAAAAAAGGGGAAAAGAGAGAAAAAGAGAGGAGAAATAGATGAATAAAAACATGAGAAAGAAAAGAAGCCGAAGGATGTGACGAGTGCCAACTTTTACTTCACTTGTTAGACTGTTGAGGTGCCTTGAAGTTTCAAATGTGCGCGAATCTATGTAATGAATTTCTGAGCATTTTCTTTACATTTTTACACCCTTCAAATTCTGTTTATCCTACCTTCTCACCCCACCCCATTACAACCTTGCAAAGTCCCTTGATTGTTGCATTTTAATTCATAAGTAAGTGGTAGTGATATGATATATGAGCAAGCTTATGGTAGTGTCATTCTATCATATCGATTTGAGAGCCATCTTGTATACATATCCTATACACTTTGGAGTGAATGAGTGCACACTAAATGCGAGATTTGTTGATTTGGTATATTCTGATTTCGATGAGGTTATTGGGGAATTTGGAATGCCATTTTGGTATGAACTGCTGTGAATTGCTTGGTATCTTGATTACACTTCTGAGTTAATTATGCTTGAGGGCAAGCATAGTTTAGGTGCGGAGGAGATTGATAGGGTGCATTTAGTGGGATATTTTGGGCATTATTGCACAATTGTTTGACTAAATATTTCATTAATTGGGTGGATTCTACTTAGATATGGTTTTGGTGCCAATTGCAGGATTTGATACTGAAAAGTGCTTAAAATCAAAATTTAGAGGTTTCGTCGTACGTGGGGCACTTCAAACAGTGGGGCCCGCGTGAGAGCTGAAGAAATCAAATTGTAATAGATTTTATTTTATTTTATTTTATTTAGGGAGTCTTGATTATTTGAATGTCAATTTCTGATATGAGGAAATCTTTTCCTTGAATTTTGGGGCTACCAAAACTAAAGGGAGGAATTATTAGACTCCTAGGAGACTACTTGGTTTTTAGAGAGATTTTCTCGTTTGGCTTAGGTTCGGCGTTGGGTTTTTTTGAATTTCGTTTTGGCTTGGTATGTAAAAGGGGGAAATCAGAAGACAAAGCCATTATTGTTAACTTTTGAAAATCAACTCTTCATGCTTGAATTGACCGAATTGAGAAATCAAGCAAAAACCTTTCTCGTATGTTTGTCAGCAATTAGGAAGCCAGCCGCCATTATGGACCCTTGGCTTTGCTTTTCACGTGATTTTGACCGAAATTAGGAGACAACATTAGACCATCTTATTCGTATGCTTTGGAGAACAATTGGAAGCAATCAAATTCCTTGCGTTTCTCTCTTGTTGTTGACCGAAACTGGGAGAATTGATCTGAAAACTTTTCCAAACTCCACACGCGCGGCTTGTTCTCTAATTATGAGGAGCTAATTCTCTAATTTTAGTCAAGGGGCAACTGACGAATTGGTTCAGCAATTACTATGAGATCTAAACTGCTTTTAATTATTTCTTTCATTTATTGGTATTTATATGTTTTCTATTTTTAATTGTTATAGCTCGTATGTATGATTGATTAGTGCGCAATAATTAGTTATTCATATAGGCTATTTTGCTAATTAGGGGTAATTGAATTCGTAATTGTTCGAATATCCCTATCTAAGTAGCAACTGGCATAATTGGGTTTATGTCAGGGAAACGTATGATCTAATTTAAACAAACCCTTGTAACGTGCTTGTTGGTTAGGATTGGGCATTTCTAATTATTAATGCAATCTAGAAATTAAATCCTACGGTCGTACCTGGGGTTATTTTTGGGTTAGAGAAATAGTTAACGGTCATACCTTGACTATCGAGAAATTAAGGAAAGACTGGTTGTTTATCGCGTGTATGACAACTATAACCAATCTATTAATAAATGTTGGAATTATTTTTGCATCAATGATCAGTGCATGAACCATTTCTGAAGTGTACCCTTGGCTAGAGCTCTCATAATTATTTCTTTTAATTAATTATTTTCTGCAGTTAAATTATTTAGTTAGCTTTTAATTCTAAAACCCCTTATTTGTTTTGATTCGTAAGGAAATAAATTTCTCTCCAGTCCCTGAGGAGACAACCCTGCTTGCCACTGTCCTACTAGTTAGTGAATTTAGTCAGATTATTAATTCCGGTATATCTGATTAAGCAAACTCTTCGGGAATTGGGTGAATCAAGTAACCCATTGCACATCTAGAGTCCCTGCTCCAGTACCTAAAATTGATTATTGGCTACTTTTGGTGGTAGTTAGGTTTTATTTATTATTATTGTACAGGTTTGGCACCTGTCACTTGACCCTAATATTGCTGGACTATCTCAAGCTAGGGTGTCAGAGGTCTCTCCCACCCTTCGCTCTCTCTTGTATAAATGCCTCGTGCCTTACCTTCTCAAAAGTACTCGATTATCTTCCTTTGTACTCATTCTTCTTATTCTAAACTTCTCTAAGTTAAGCATTGGAGTGAGACTAGCAGGACTAGCCTCGCCGACATTCCTTTTTATGTTCAGCAAGCATTGGTTCTGAATCCACCTTGTTACAAGATCTCAACTCTCTAGATCTTGCTGACACAAGTGGTGTTGTCTATGGGAACGATAGTTCCTGATTACTTTGTTGGATTGTTCATTCTTAAAGCTTACGAGGAGTTTCATGGCACAAGGACATTCTACCCGGATACTTGTCGGTTTCCTGCACTCGAAGGCCCTATAGGGCCATAAGGTGGCAACTATCAAGACCACATGGAGCAACCCACTATGAATGCAGAATCACTCACCCAGATGGTAGAGTTCATGTCCAAGTACCCGAGCATCTTGGATGAGCTTTCTTAATTCATTAAAGGGAAGGAGAAGGCCGAGGCTTTTAAAGCCCAACCGGAGGCTTTCCCGAAAAGGTCCTCTAAGATTGATGCTAATGATCATCCAATGATGGGGGCTGATCCTCCAAGATCAAAGGAGAAACAGGTTTCAAAATTGGCCTTCGACACTAGGCTGCTCACTTGGAACCTCTTCAAGTGAAAGGAAGCTGGTAAGTCTTCCCATTGTGGCCAAGATAAGGGGTTCCTCTTCGATGTTTTATAGGTTTCCCCGTTTGCAGATGAGATCAATGATGACCCCACCCCATCCTTTTGGTTTTCAAGTTGCCAAGAATCCTGTATTATGACGGATAAGGATACTTCGAGGATCATGTTCACATTTTAATTTTAACTTTTCAGCTCTATTGTGTTCCCAAGTCGGTAGTGTGATGGGCCTTCCCTATTTTCCTGCAGCGGATATTCTGTGCCATATCATGTCTCACACCCTATCTCACTTCTTCTAATCTTGCCAAGTGTCCCTTAATAAACCAAACTATCAAACAATCCAACCCGAATCATATTAAATTGATTACTCGATTAACCGGCCAAAGAAACTTAATCTCTATAACCAAAACCGATTAAAATAAAAACTATCTCACAAAATCACAATTTATCAAGGGAAAAAAGCCTTAAAACTCAGTTTAACATTTGTCCTCTCGTCATCATCTTCATCATCTTCACCGTTGAAACAGACCCAGTTGACCTTCCATTGCGCAATTTTGAATAAACCCACCAAGAAGATTTGGTATTCGAAGATTTTTCCCGCACAAACACTCCCGCACTAGAATTTGGAAGCAAGGGGGATTCCATATCCGAAGAACCAGCCGATGAAGGTATACGCTAGTCTATGGGATGCAGAAGACTAGACCACAAGAGGCAGCCTTGTCAAGACTGACTGGTCACAATCTCCCTTTACTGCTTCCTTGAGAAATTTCAAGGCCGATGCTTGTGTATAGAGCTCTGGGAAATCTTCTTGTGGATCAAACTCCACAAAGCCATAGTTCTCTCAGGAACTTGATGCCACCAGTCAAGCCAGACTGGAATGGGTGCAGCAGAATTACATGATATACAATTATTGTACAGATGCCAAACGTTTTCCTCAGGGCTTCCCTCCAGAATGCACCGCCAACAACTCCACAGCCTAAAGAATTGTGACTGTTACTTCTCCCATAGTTCTAAAGAATTGTGTACCCATTACCCAGTACAAATTTACACTAAAACTAAATATATTTCTACAAGAAAATCTAGTATTCGAAGAAACCCACCAAGGAAAAAGGAAAATAAAACTTGGGTTCCTCTCAAAAATCTTGAATTTTCCTGCTAGATTTTAGTCTGCAAAATTTATGTGTGTGAATGGGGGAGAAAGATAGTCTACTGCGGGAGAGTTGGGCGTGAGAAAGATAGTCTAACCCGGATCATCAATTTGTCTGTTTCAAGTTTGAACAATTTGTGTGCAACGGATCATCAACTTGTGTGATAAATTGTGAAGATGATGACGAGAGGACAGATGTTAAACTGAGTTTTAGGGCTTTTTTCCTTGATAAATTGTGATTTTGTGAGATAGTTTTTGTTTTAATCAGTTTTGGTTATAGAGATTAAGTTTCTCTGGCCGGTTAATCGATTAATCAATTTAACATGGTTCGGGTTGGGTTGTTTGAGAGTTTGGTTTATCAAGGGACACTTAGCAAGATTAGAAGAAGTGGGATAGGGTGTGAGACAGGGTGTGGCACAGAAGATCCGTTGCGATTATTTGCTCTTTTTGTAATTGAAATTCAGATTGTAAGGCTAAAATTTGATATGTAATATCCAAATGATCATATTGAAGCCATTTTAACTATTGTTTTAATCGATTAACCTATTTTTGTAAATCTTGAATGGTAATTGGAACTTGTGGCTTAGAAATTCTAGAGAGAACTTCATTGAGATTAAAAGGTTCAACGGTTTTATGGCTTTCTTCTTGAACAACTATACTCTTAAGTTTAAGTACATAATCTTTTTTCATACCTTGATTATTTATTTTATTTTGGAAAGAATGTTTTTCTATATATATAGCAGAATATAAGCAACTACAATTTCCTAATCAATTACAATCATCATCATGAGAACTACCCGAAGGAATTTTCTCGGACTTCATGTATTTGATCTGCTTCTTCTTTTATTTTAGTATGTGGCTATTGTTAGTCAGTTTCTTTTTCTAAAATATGACAAAAGTTTATTCTTAATTTCATCATTGAATTGAAGATTAGATATTTTGTCTTTGAATTTGAAATGTTTTGCATTACATCCTACTTTATCACAATTATAACATTGAATAGTAGAAGCCAGATTTTTTGATGGAGTAAAATGTAGTTTTGGCACTTAACTGGTACCTACTGTTATAATATTTAAGCACATTTGGTAACGTTAACAGATTTTTTCAAATTTACTGCAAAAATCACTTGTTGTCACGTGTCCGGCAATAAAATTGAAAAGAATTCATGTTTATACATAATCAAAGGATCTTCAAATTGTTGTTTCAGACTCTTCATGTGAAACTAAATTTAATAATTTTATTTTTACAATTTCATAGTTGAATCCATAAAGGTTCAATTGAAATAATGGTTTTTTTTTTAAAAAATTATTAAGGTGTATGGAGAGGAGAAAGGAGTTTTGAGTGTGTATGATTAGTTCGATTGGGTGGTTTCAACAAAAAAAAAAAAGGTATTTTCTTAAGATAAGTTATATTATTTTTTTAAATGAGTGACCGATGTTCTATTAATCCTTAAACTCGTTATTAGGCTAGCATGTTATTTTTAGTTTCTTTTTTGGGAAGCTTATTTAAAATTTCTGTTGCAGGTTATGTGACAGCACTTGATTTCTCTTCGGTAAGAATTTGAAATAATCCTTCAAAGTACTAAATGTGCTTAAATATTGTAACATTTGATTCGAAATTTTCTTTCATTCAAAGTTTAGGTACCAAAATTACTCAAAGGTCAAAGTTTAAGTACTAAAACTGCATTTCACTCTTTTAGGGAGATACCCTTAAACTATTAATACTTCTTAGAAATCAAACTTTAAAAGTTGTATTGTAAGAAACGCTTTTTGAAGATGGTTTTGAGCAACTATTAGAAGAATACTGTCTAAAAGAAGAATATTTTTGAAATCTAGTGGATTTAGACATAGACTTGGGCCCTAAATTTTCTAGGCAAAACTTGTTCTAAAAGATAAGTGATAAACTATATACTTATTGCTAAATATAATATACACTCAAATGTATTAGATTTAGTGCTTAACAATTTAATAACTTAATGGATTTACACTTCAATTTTCAGATTTCAAATTTTAAATTTCAAACTTCAGTTTTATCAAATGCACTCTTAGACTTTCTTTTGGAAGTTTTTAATTTTGAAGAAGAGGGGGCCATAATTTTTGCATAGCCATATTTAGTATGAAAAGATCCTAATTCCTTACCATTATCCCGAGCTTCACGTTTAAGCTGAGATTCGTACAAAAAACTAAACCTTCAATATTAACATAATTAACTAACCTCCAAAAGTCAATTTTGAATAAGGAATTTTGATCATCTTGATGGGCATCTCTTAATCTTTGCCTGAATTATTTATCAAACAATATTTTCAAAGGGAATTAATAGTCGCACTCCCATTTTAACATCTTGCACGTCAATCGCTCACTGAATAATATGTTTTCAAGAAGTGCAAGGGGCTAATTTAGAAGTGCAAATATCACTTTCTTTTGGAAGTGTTGCAGTAAATTTTTCTTTCAAACACCACTTATTGCAATTAATTAATAGGGAAACAATGTGATCCAATCAAAATTAAGAAAATATTAACAAATGTCAAATTTTGAATTGAACGAAGAATATGTGTAATGTTACCTGATACATTATATTACCCACCGAATTGTTTAGACAGCAAATTTTTTTTTTAATCACGTCATCGCTCCGTCACCCCAATAACCGGGTTCCGTCAGAACCTTTTGTTTCACCTGGACCGTGTCCATTTTCTACAGCAAGCGAGTTTCCAGTTTTGTCCACCTATTTTTCGCAATTACGGGCCCACATCAATTTGGAATATATTTCCAAAGATGCACTCCCTCCGCACGCAACGTAAAAAATTAACTCTTTTTTAATATAGACGTAGTGTACGAGTGCATCATCTCGGACTTCAAGTAAAACAATCATCAGAATGACTATTCCTGAAAGGTTGAATGCCTTGATTGGCAAAATAATAAAATAAAATAAAATAAAGTTCAAATTATTGCATATATATCATTTTTAATGTCATGTGTGTTATATATTTATTTTATGTTTACAGTAAATCATGCTTTAAAAAAAAAAATCTCATAGAATTGGACAAAATCAACAGAAATAATTGGTTTGACAATCGTTTGTGCCTTTGTCCGCGTCATCTCGGACGCACAGGTGAACCGCATACCAACCCACAGAAGAAAGTTTTTTAAGTATTCACTAGGTCCCATAGAGTTTATTGATCACAAGCTTACTAGGAATATGTTGAATACGTCAAAGGTTTGCTCCGTTTGTTTCACAAAGGATGAACTTGGAAATATAGTATCTGTCTACTAGTCACATCTTCATATTGTTACCAACAAGTGAAATCAACAAAAGAATTCGGAATCATTCTGTATTTTGGCCGGCTACCTAATGAAATTTATTTGCCTTTTGGTCAACGTACGTTATCGCAGCTACATCCATCGTTGCACATCTCCCATGATCTGGATCTGATCTTCAAGCAGCACCTCTTCATCGGCAAACTTGAAGTGTCTATTTAAGCGTAAGCCACTCCATTTCCAAGCTTTTAGTTCTGAGGTTCTGCTGTCTAAAATCCCGGTTACATAAATCTTAACTCCTTAATATCGTACTTTTCACTCTTAAATCAGGGTTTGCTGAAGTTTTTCAAGCTAAGGTACTCTACTGCATGCAACAACGGAAGTTGAAGGAAGATAAATTTCAGTGTAAGTTCTTGCATATTTTTACTATATATTACAGGTATGCAGCTTTTACTATATATTTCTGTGGAAGCCACTTTTTTCATTTTCTGTGTTATTTGTTTCTTCATAATACACGAAAAGCAAAATCATTTTTTCTTGATCATCACCTCCATGTTACTTAGTTCAACGATATTATTGTTTCTCTTCTTCGGAGAGCTAGCGAAAAACAGAAAATATAGAAGTCTCTTGATATCTTATATATAATTCTGCTAATATATGCTCTCTCTGATTGTACATGTTAATTAAATATAACTGCTTCGTGAGCCTTCATTAAACTAATGTCCTTCAACTATAACATGACTGGATTAGAAAAACTCCGTTAAATTCAGATCTCATCCGGACAGTTGACTGTTAGACATGCCCAATTCGACAAAGTCCATCTTCATTGATACTAGTCCGCCTAAAGAAAAGGGTGTCCTTCAACCATAGTACAATTGTAGGGATGGCAACGGAGGTGGGTGTTAGAGGGTGCCCACCTTGCAAGTGGAGGAATGGGAGGGGTTTTGGAGCAGTATCACCCCCACCGGATCTATATAAATAGAAAGAAATTAAATCAAATAAAAAATAATAATGACAATAGGGCAAGGTGGGTGTACCCGCGGGGTAGCGGAGTGGGGATGAGGGTCGGGGTAATGGGGGATAAGGCGGAAACTTTTGTAGAACAGGGTAGGGAAAGACCGTCCCATTCCATCCCAAACAATTTGATATGATTGATTGCAACATGACAGTTGAATGCTTGGTTAGCGAATAGTTGTGATGCAGTGAATAGTACAAGAAAGATAGCAGCTCTGCTCAGATTGGATTGTGGAATTTTTCACAAACTTGTCTTTTGTTTTTGGAGTGTACAATAATGCAATTCCAGAAACACTCCAATTATATACAATTTCAAATACACCTTAAAAAAAACTATCACCTCTTTCTTCTTCCACCCATCGCTACCACCGCCTTTCCCTCCTCTCTCCCTCTCCTATCCCCTCCTTCCTTCTCTTCCTCTCCTCCTTCCCTTCCCTTCTCCTCTCTTTTGGTAGTAACTCGCAACCAAATTGAGGACCTAGAGAGGGAGGGAGCAAGGGAGAGGAATTGTAGGGAATGCAGCTATATATTGAAGAATTGGTGAGGTTACAAGAATTTGGAACCTATTACAAAACTTTTACAAGTGTAATTCAAGAACTCGACCAAACTAACAATGGGGGATTCAAGAGAGTTTTTGTGTGATCTTTCTCTTTAAAGTGTTATTTGCTCCCACTTAACTTTCTAACTAAGTTGAAGTGGTAAGTTACCTTTAGGATACAATGGAAAATAAGAAACTAGCCTATAGCAAGTCTAAGTATAGTTTCTACAAGATGGAGATTCAAGTAGCTAGTTGTATTTGCAAGCTCAAGACACTTTATTTATAAAGTCTTGAGGATCTCCAAGTACGTTTCAAGTTCTAATTGATTTTCCATGATTCACACTTGATTAGACATCAATTTGAGTGTTTTGGGAGTTATGCGACTGAAGTATCATAACACAAATCATTATGCAATTGAAGAGTCATAACACAAATTATAAGTTGTAGAATTGAGGAGTTATGTCACAACCATAAGTTATGGAATTGAAGAGCTATGTCACAAACCATGAAATCATAACTAAGCACTTTTCACACTGCAAACTAATTTTCCAACAGCAGCGACCCGCAACTAGATCGAGGAGGGGGGAGGGGGTTGTGGAGAGCGGAGAAGAGAGAGGACCAAAAGGGAGTGAGGGAAGGAGGAAAGAAAGAGGAAGAGGAAGGAGGAGGAGAGAGAGGGAGGAGAAAGGACAGGGTTGGTGGTGGTGTGGGAGAGAGGAGAGGAAGGGTGGTGGGTGGTTTGCAAATTTTTAAAAAAATACCGCAATAAAATTTTAAATTTTAAAACACAATAAAATATATTTCAAATAAAAGAGTAAATCTTATATATACTGACAGCGTATATAATATCACAGTTGAATACATGACACATGTATAAAATTTGAATTTTAAATTTAAATTCGAATTATATGTCATACATCAAATGGTGAAAGTATATACACTGTCAGTATATAGAAAATTAATCTTTTAAAAAAATAATATTTACTTATTAGTATGTGTACAATCAATAATTCACAGACCAATTTCTTAAGTTGGCATTAGCTTATAAATAGAAGAGGACATGAAATACGCACAGTTTCTCATATTTCTTTGTCGGTTGTTCAATGAGCCACTTTAGTGGAGGTTTTGCAAAATATTATGGCCTTTTTCTTTTTTCTCTCTACAATTATTTGCATCTTGACTTGTTACATTAAGGCCGCCATATGACTAGTTCAATAAGTCAATTTGATATATCTGGCAAGGTTAACTTTCGCTTCTCTCAATCTTCTGGTCAGTAGGAGAGAATTTCTTGGCTAAATTGCACAAATTCAGCTAATTCCAAACTATATGCAACGTAACAATTACCATGCATGTATGCAAAAAATTGAAAAAAGCTCATGACATCATATTGTTGCCCATGTCACAGGTGAAAGGGAAATCATGAAGATGAAATTTTGGTTCCATGCAAGAGACAATCCCCCCAAAAATAATTTACAGGAGCTCAAGTTAAAGTCTGATTCCTTATTTGATAAGAGAGACGCCATCATCAATGATTTAGTGCGAGAGCTCAAAAAGGGGAAGATTCCCACAAGAGAGTGCCATACATGGCTGAAGAAGGTGGAAGATATCAAATATGAGGTGTATGATTTGCTGAAATCTAAGGCACATGATTCTGAGTTCGAAATTCTACAATCCGTTCCCGCCTGGATGCTGTGATGAACGAGATATCTGAATATTTGGACAAATCACCAAATAAAAATGACACAGTGGATGACGCAATGATTGGAAGATCCAAGAGAATAAAGGGATATTCAAAGGTTGGGGGCGATGAATATCGTACTGTGGAAGTGGGCAAAACACATATAATCCGAAGAACAGCTGTTCATGTTAATGCTGCTGCAGGGGAATCATCCCCAGCAAGCAAAAAACCAATTTTGGGAAACAGAATGGAGCAGAATAAAGATAAAGAGACGATTTCTGCACCATTAGCTGCTGTTTCTGAAACTGCAGAAACTTGTAGAATGGAAGATGGACGTGTAAAAGCCGAAAACAAAATCTCATTGCAGAATGAAGGGATATCACTATCAGCTATTGATCAAAAAGCTGGAGAAACTCCTGAAAAATTAGGTCCTGAAGGATTAAGGTTGGAAAAGTCAGGCTTATCAAAGCTGCTGTCACCATTATCCAGCATGGCACACCTGGAGCTGAATGAATATGAGACAAGGCCAGATACAGTATCTCTTGAAAGGGCAGAGACTCAATCCAATCTAGTAGAAAAAAGTGAACTTACTTTTTCGGAGGTAAAAGAGATGTCGAATACAAATGAAATAAAGGATTCAGTAACAGGAAGATCCATTCCTGAAACAGAAAATTTGATCTCTGAAGCGGAAGGAATTGAACCAATAGAAACACGAGAAAAGCAACATGGATATTGTAAACCTGAAGGCAAAATCCCAGTGCAAAAAGAGGCCAAGGAAAAGCTAGCTCTGGATGTTGAAGCAGGAATGACTCCAAATAAAACGGTTGTTGAGGTAGTCAGAATTTCAGAGATAGAAGAGATTTCGCCAACAGGTGAAATGGGGGATTTTAGAATTGAGAGATCCATCCCTGGACCAGAAAGTTCTATTTCTGATCCCGAAGGAATAATTCACGACTATCAAAGTATGTCCTCCGAATCTGGCGATAAAAGAGTTAATCCAGTGAAGACTAAGACACTCATGAATCTGAAAAGACGTCTGTTTGCCAAGTCCTCTTCAAGAAGTGTAACTGTTCTGGGAGCTCCAAAAGTGGATTCATCAAGAAAAGATGATATAAGTATGACTCGGGGTGATGAAGAACCGAGATTAGCTGCATGGTACAGAAGATAATTGAATGCATGAAAGATGATAAATACAGAAGAATTGGCATCTACGGAAATGGTGGAATTGGCAAGACAACCGTACTTAAGGCCTTGTTATCCGCTCCTGAAATAAAAGATAAATTTGATTTTCTTATTCAGGTGACCGTCTCAAGATATTGGAGCAGGAAAAAGATTCAGCTTGAGATTGCAAGGCAGATAGAGCTCAGCATGGAAGGCATTCAATCAGCAGATGAACTTGCAAGCAAGTTATTTCATGCACTACAAAGCAGGAAATATTTGCTGCTACTTGATGACGTATGGGACAGTATTAATTTGGCGGCATTAGGTATTAATTTGGAGAGCCATTCTAGATTAGTGGTGGCAACAAGATCAGTTCACATTTGCAAAAATGTGGCCTCAGATCGACAGATAGAAGTAGGTGCCCTTTCTTGGAAAGAAGCTTGGAATCTATTCCAGGAACAGGTAGGAGGTGTCATTAACTCCCCCAGTATAAGGCCTCGTGCAGAAGCCATAGTTTCAGAATGTGGTGGTTTGCCATTGATGATCATTGTTATTGGAAGAGCCTTGGCTAAGGAAAGTGATGTCTCGGGCTGGAGGCTTGTGCTGGGTAATCTTTTATCAGTTACTGGATTAGAATCTGGTGACGTTGAAAATTGTGATGAAGCTCTACTCCAGAAGCTAAAAGTTGGTTACGACAAATTGCATGACTATGATTTGAAATGCTGCTTCCTATACTGTGTCTTGTTTCCAGAGGATCATAACATTCAAATAATTGAGCTTATCAATTATTGGATCCAGGAGGGCCTTGTCACGGGGAATTCAGCAGATGCATCAAGGAAAGGGTTCAGAATTGTTCGGCATCTTACTGAAGCCTCTCTAGTGGAACCTGTTGATGGTGTTTCAATTAAAATGCATGACTTGATAAGGGATTTGGCATCATGGATCATCTTATCGGAAGAAGGATCCTTGGATTTCTTGGTGGGAAGGAAATTTAACAAAGTTGGGAACCAAGAGCTGATGTTGGAACCAAGGACAATATCAATAGCAAAGAGCCCCCAAAAGTTGCCCAGGGTAGAAAATTGCCTCCTGTCAAGAGCTGGGGCAGGTTTACAATTGCCACCAAAAGAAAGTGAATGGGAAGAAGCCGAGATGATATTTCTCATGGATAATGACATTTCAAAGCTACCCGAGGAGCTAAATTGCCGCAAGTTAAAGATGTTGTTCCTTCAAAGAAACAGACGTCTTACAACTATACCTGCATCATTTTTCAACAGCATGCCTCGTCTACAAGTTGTGAATCTATCCAAGACAAATATAAGATCCTTACCAGCATCACTTTACAGTTTAAGTGGGCTCCAAGCGCTGATTCTTCGCCATTGCCCATGCTTATCTGAAATTTCTCCCAGAATTGGGGAAGTAAAGTCCATAGAGATTCTTGATCTGACAGGTACTGAGATTTATAGCCTACCTCATAGCATTGGCCAGTTATCATCTCTCAAGCATCTTCATGTATCTTTTTATGCATACGTGGATGACAAGAAGTTTCATAATAAACACAAAAATTTGGTTCCTTGTGGTATAATTTCTGAGCTTCAGTCACTGGAAGAATTGAGCATTGAAGTGCAATCCGGGGATACTCAGTGGAATACAGATGCAGAATTTGTAGCAAAGGAATTGAGCAATCTGAACAAATTGGATACTCTTTGTATCTGTTTCCCCGAAATAAAGTTTCTACGGACTTTCCTTGGATCCAGTCCTGCTTGGAAAGCTGATAATTTGAGGAAGTTCAAATTTGTCATTGGCCATGACATCAAAAGGTCGGCATCTCGTGTCCCAAGACATGCAGAGCAGGATTATGATCAGCAACACAAGTGCTTGAGATATGTCAGTACTGATATTGATCACATACCTAATGAAGTTAAGGAAGTCCTCAAGCGGGCCACAGCCTTCTATCTTGATCACCAATCTAGGATCAGAAGCTTAACAGAGTTTGGCATTCAAATTATCAGACAACTGAAGTTCTGTACTGTAAGCGAATGTTCTGACATCGAGTCCATTGTAGATGGTGGCAGTATCATTGATGAAATTGCATTACCAAATCTATCTCACCTAAGTCTTCATTACTTGTGGAACTTGAACAAAATCTGGAAAGGTGAGATAACTGCTGAAAGTTTCAAGGCTTTAAAAGTTTTGTCGGTTCACACATGTCCGAGGTTGGGATTTGTTCTTTCATGCTCTATGGTACAATATTTTCCTAGCCTTGAAGACCTTACGGTAGAAGATTGTGCATCTATGACAGAAATCATACTATGTGAGATGCAGACCGAGGTTTGTTCTGCTGAAATTCCAAAACTGAAGAAGTTGGAACTTCGTTATCTGCCTCAATTGCTTAGAATCTGCCATCAATCTTATCAGTATATTGAGCATCTCAATATTAAATACTGCCCAAAGTTTGAGTCCAACTAGCCTACTTGCAGTGAGAAGGCATGCACAGTGAAACCCTTTCTAGGGACCTCATCGATTTATGAATCGTGTGTGAGAAACAACTCAGTTTAATCAGTCCAAGCAGATTGCTGAATAAAAATGTGTATCAAGCGGTGTTAAAGTGTGCTCCTTTCTTTCTTCGTTGTACTTCGTGATTTGTTGTAGTTGTATATATATGGACCCCCCCTTGTCTAAAATTATTGAAATATGTTGCGGACATTTTGTAATTTTATTTATTTTTTCCTTTTCACATCCTTTTCATTCCTAACTGTTAGGTCCAATATTAGAGCCCCAAAACGTGACAGTAAAGTCGTTCTTGACCATTTGCCCAACTCTAATAGTTATTATATTGTCGACATCATTTAAGGGGAATAATATTCATTCAATTATATGATTGTATAAGCATATTTTTGCAAGATGTAGAGCTGACTTTAGTCTATATAAACCAAAAGGAATTTGTTTATTATGATACATTTACTGAGAAACAGTTACAACCAGTTTTACAACTTGCCATGACTCGTTAAACCTTTATAGGTGAAACACGTACTCTTTTCTCTGATAACATAATTGCAGGGCTTTTGTAATTCATATCAAACTATTTAAGTCTTTGGCAGAAAACTACTACAAGATTTATCAGCACGCATGGTTGTATATGATTATCATTAAGAATCTAAACAAGATTAACGTTCTATATTCTAAGCTGACATCTCTGTGAAAGATCTATTAGTAGAAAATGTTGCAACTAATAGTGGTCGATCCAAAGGCACTGACCATAAGGCCATAATCCAAACAAAAATACACTGCTAAATTCAGCAAATCACGCAAACATAAATGTTCTGCTAATTATATTCTTGTGCAAATAATCATCGATACACCCAAAAAGTACATATCTAAAATAAATACAGTAAAACGTCTGAAAAGGCATCTAGAGAAATCAAATGACTCTTTTGAAATAGTTTAGGCGGTGGATGTGAAGTTAAAGTTTGGCCCATGTGGCTTGAGATCCCAAAAGCGTAAAGGTGAAGCCCAACCTTGAAGTTGCCAGATCAAATTGTAGGAGTAAATCTTCCAACTGAAAACCACCAATCACAATTGAGGTTCTGGGATTCAAAAAATGTTAATAAAGGTTCACCCCAAAATTCTTGGCTTGGGCTAAAATTTGACAAATGTGCATCAACGATTTGAGTTAACTCGTGATTTTTCCTTTCAACTACACCATTTTGTTACGGAGCATAAGGAATAGTAATTTTATGTTTTATCTTGGCAGACTAAATAGTTAATATTATTATATTCTCCACCTCTATCAGACCTTAAGCATTTCACAGATGTTTCATGATAAAATTCAACTTCACTCTTATATATTTTAAATTTATGCATGACTTTACCTTTTAAATGCAGCAAATAAACATGACAATATCTAGAGAAATCATTTATAAACAGTGACAAAATATTTATTTCCTCCTAAAGTAGGTGTGCCATGTAAGTCACATGCTTCACTATGAATCAGGTCCAAAACTTTGATACTTCTTTCAACTTCAAGAAGTGGAATTCTTGTGATTTTTTTGTTAGCATGCCTGTGTTGCACTTTTCTTTATTTTTGTCACAATATGGCAATAGATCAAGTTTTATCATTTCATGCATTCTTTTATAATTAACATAACCAAGTCTATTATACTCTAAACTAGAAGAAAACTTAACCAAATATGCAGAAACAATATTATTCTTACTATTACCAGTTGCAAGTACATTTAATTTAAACATCCTATTGCGAAGATAACCCTTACCTACATACATACCAAACTTGGATAAGATGAACTTCTTAGCCTCAAAAACAAATTTAAAACCAAACTTGTTTAACAAACTACCCGACACTAAGTTCTTCTAACTTCCAGCACATAGAGTACATTAGTCAAAGTTACTACATTTTTGGAAGCGAACTTTAATTCTATTTCACTAACCCCTTGAACAGAAATGGTAGTAGAATTTTCCATATAAACCACGATGTCTTCATCCATCAGTTTCACGATCATGAAAACCTCTTTATTGTTGCAAATGTGATATGTAGCACCGAAATTAATCCACCAAGCAAAATCATTTTCAATCATATTGATTTCAGAAATCATAACAACCAGATTTTTGTTTACATTGTTGCAAGAGTCTTGCTTCTCCTTTTATTCTTAAGAATCTTGCACTTGGACTTGTAGTATCCTTTCCTTTTGTAGTAGAAGCACTTGCCCTTTCTTCCTTTTCTTGTTGTTGGACTAATTCTTGCATTGTTGGCCTCTCCTACTTCCTTGGGACTTGCTTGTTTGTTCCTCTTCTATCATATGCACTTTGGTTCTCTTCAAGGAATTGTGTATTCTTATTTTCTTGGGTGTGAATTTCCTCCTCTACTCGAAGAGACTTAGCAAGGGTCTCAAGAGAGATATCCTCCTTTCTATGTTTGAGGTCTCTTTTGAAATCTTTCCAATATGGGGGTAACTTATTTATTATAGAACATATAATATATAACGGCTTCATTCATGTGCAATTTGTATTGTGTAAAGTGATTAAGAAGCCATTTAATCTCAGCAAATTGCTCCGTAATAGACCTATTATCTACCATTTTATAACTATTAAAAGAGGAGATAAGAAACTTCTTATTTGGTGCATCTTCTTGCATATATTTGGATTCCAATTGATCTCAAAGTTCCATGATAGTTGGAAATTGGAATTAAATGGTAGACATTGAACAAATCATGTGTTGAGAATATGACCGTGGCAAGTCTCATTTGTTGAATTCAAATCTTTGAATTCAAGCCACATTTGTTGACTTTTTTAAGCCCACAAATGTTGAAGTTTTTGGCAAACATTTCATCCCACATCGGAAGCTTTAGGAATTGAGGAATTGAGAGATTGCTATAAATAGCTATCAATCCTTCAAATTAAATTGTACCAAGAACAACAAAGAATTACCCATAAGGATTTTGTAATTCTTTGTATTCTTTCTTCTCTCCAAAATTTATAAAAGCGGGCTGTTTGAGTGGTGCTCGGAGAGTAGGCAAAATTGGCCGAACTCCGTTATCAATTTTTCGGGTGCGTTCTTTCCTTATCTCTTTTATTTGTTCCGCATTTATTTATTAGTTTCTTTTCTATTGTAATATAGTATTCAATATATTTGTCTATATTTGCCGGGTTTATTTGTAGTGTATTATACGATTCTTTTGGGTGTATTTTCTTATTCGTGTGTACGTATTATTTATGTATACACGGATATAGTTGTGATAATACACCGTGCACGTAAGTTCTGTTTAGGAGACTGGGTTTTAAGTGGGACCGCTTGTGACCCCTCCAGCCTTTCCTGGGAATTTACTTGGAATGGTAATTCTGTCTAAGGAGATTGTTTTGACGATCTTTCTTGGGAATTACTGAATCGGTTTAATCACTAACTGTAATCTTGAGTGGGAAAAATACCCGGTTTCCCCAACAAGTGGTATCAGAGTCGAAGGTTCGTCCTTTGGCTTGTTTGTAGTTTGTTATATTGAATACTATCATTTGAGTCTGTAATGGCATCTGACAATTCCACGTCAAGAATTATATTTGGGGCATCGGCTTCCTCGTCCACATGGTCGAGGATTCCAATGTCAAGTTTGAAGGTGGCGGTGGACACATTTGACGGTACTGGCCATTTCGGCATGTGGCAAGGCGAAGTCATGGACTCCCTTTTCCAACAGGGTCTTGACATTGCCATTGAAGAAAAGAAATCAGATGACATAGAAGAAAAGGAGTGGAGTACCATAAATCGGTTGGCATGCGGAACTATTCGATCGTGTTTGTCCAAAGAGCAAAAATATGCTTTCAAGAACGAGACTTCTGCATGGAAATTGTGGAGGGCATTGGAGGAGAAATTTCTGAAGAAAAGTGGTCAGAATAAACTCCTAATGAAGAAAAGATTGTTCCGATTCGATTACTAACCAGATGAAGCGTTAGTGGCAAGAGGTCGTCAACAAAGCCAATCAAAGGGGAGAAGAGGAAGGTCCAAATCGAAAAGCAGAGTTGCCAAAGATGAGTGTGCTTTCTGTCGTGAGAAAGGGCACTGGAAGAAAAACTGTCCAAAGTTGAAGAAGAAAGGGAAAGCTCCGCAAGACGTAAATATTGCAGAATGCAAAAGTGATGCGGAATCAGATTTCTCTTTGGCTGTATCACCTTTAACATCCCATCTAGATGAGTGGATTTTGGATTTAGCTTGTACCTACCATATGACTCCCATGCGGGAGTGGTTCTTTGAATTTGAAGAATTTGAAGGTGGAGTTGTGTACATGGGAAATGACAATCCATGTAAAACAGTTGGGATAGGTTCAATCAAGTTGCGTAATCATGATGGATCCACCAGAATCCTGAAGGATGTTCGGTATGTGCCGAATTTGAATAGGAATCTCATCTCCTTGGGACTCTTGGAGTCAAAAGGCCTAGAAGTGAGGATGCGAGATGGAATTCTTAAAGTAACTTCGGGAGCACTTGTGATGTTGAAAGGTGTGAGGAAGAATAATCTGTATTACTATCAAGGTAGTACAGTTGTTGGGATAGCAGTAGCAGCAACATCTTCCAGTAGCAAGAAAGATGCAGAGGCAACAAAGTTGTGGCACATGCGATTGGGACATGCTGGTGAAAAATCCTTGCAAAATCTTGCCAAACAAGGATTATTGAAAGGTACGAAAGTTTGCAAATTAGAATTTTGTGAGCATTGTGTTCTGGGAAAACAAAGAAAAGTGAAATTTGGCACTGGTATCCATAATACCAAGGGTATTTTGGATTATGTGCACTCAGATGTGTGGGGACCTGCCAAGACTCCATCCCTTGGTGGCAGGTATTATTTTGTCACTTTTATTGATGATTTTTCCAGAAGAGTTTGGGTGTTTACTATGAAGAGCAAGGATGAGGTGCTAGAGATTTTCCTTAAATGGAAAGCTCAGGTTGAAAACCAGACGGGAAGAAAGATCAAGATTCTCCGAACAGACAACGGTGGAGAATATAAGAGTGATCCCTTCCAGAAGATATGCCAAGAATGTGGCATAGTTCCGCACTTCACAGTTAGAAGAACACCGCAGCAAAATGGGGTGTCAGAGCGTATGAACAAGACACTAGTGGAGAAAGTACGTTGCATGCTGTCTAATGCTGGGTTAAGCAGAAAGTTTTGGGCTGAGGCTGTGACATACGCTCAACATCTCGTTAATCGCTTGCCATCATCTGCAATCGGTGGCAAGACTCCATTAGAGGTATGGTTTGGAAAACTTGCAATAGATTATGATTCTTTGCGTATTTTTGGTTCTACTGCATATTATCATGTAAATGAATCAAAGTTGGATCCACGTGTAAAGAAGGCTCTCTTTATGGGCTTTAGTGCTGGAGTTAAGGGATACCGGTTGTGGTGTCTAGAAGCAAAGAAAACCATTATCAGCAGGGATGTTACCTTTGATGAATCTGCCATGTTGAATAAGGTAACACAAGATGGAACCAGTGGTACTCCGCAACAGGTGGAGTGTACGTCGAAACAGGTGGAGTTTGAGCAAATAATGGTGAATCCAGCAAACAGGACCATCAGTGACTCTCCCATGGCAGAAGAGCAGTCAGATGAGGAAGAGGTTTCAACCCAAGAACCTCAACAGCAGCAAGAGTCAATTGCCGTCAATAGGGCAAGACGAGAAATTCATAAACCTGCTCGTTTTGTTGACATGGTGGCCTATGCACTTCCAGTTATTGATGATGTTCCATCCACATTTTCTGAAGCAGTTCGAAGTACAGAAAATGATAGATGGAAAGATGCTATGGAAGAAGAGATGCAATCTCTTCAGAAGAACAAGACGTGGAAGTTGACACAACTACCGAAGGGCAAGAAGGCAATTGGATGCAAATGGATATTTGCAAAGAAAGAAGGATTTTCTGACAAGATTGATGTTCGCTACAAGGCAAGATTGGTGGCTAAAGGCTACGCTCAGAAGGAGGGAGTTGATTATAATGAGGTATTTTCTCCAGTTGTTAAACATTCCTCGATTAGAATTTTGTTGGCCTTGGTAGCGCAGTTAAATTTGGAGCTAGCTCAACTAGATGTGAAGACTGCGTTCCTTCAGGGTGATTTGAAGGAGGAAATCTACATGTCTCAACCAGATGGATTTAAAGTTGCTGGTAAAGAAAATTGGGTTTGTAAACTGAGCAAATCGTTGTACGGATTGAAACAATCACCGAGACAATGGTACAAACGATTTGACCAGTTCATGATGAGTCAGAAGTACACAAGAAGCAAATACGATCACTGTGTGTATTTGCGCAAGCTACGAGATGATTCCTACATCTACTTACTCTTGTACGTTGATGATATGCTGATAGCGTCAAAGAGCCAAGTTGAAATTGACAAATTGAAGGCTCAGATGAGTAAAGAGTTCGAGATGAAGGATTTGGGAGAAGCCAAGAAGATTCTCGGCATGGAGATAAGTAGGGATAGAACGAGAGGCAAGCTTTGTCTGACACAGAAGCAGTATTTGAAGAAGGTACTACAACGTTTTGGCATGAATGAAGATTCAAAACCTGTAAGTACTCCGCTTGCTCCTCATTTGAAACTTAGTAGCCTATTATCTCCAAAGATGGATGAAGAGCGAGCATACATGACGAAAGTCCCGTATGCTAATGCAGTTGGTAGCTTGATGTATGCAATGGTGTGTACGAGACCCGACATTTCACAGGCAATTAGTGTGGTAAGCAGGTTTATGCATGGTCCAGGCAAGGGTCATTGGCAAGCTGTGAAATGGATTCTACGGTATATCCAAAATACCGTAAATGTTGGATTAGTATTTGAGCAGGATAAATCACTTGGTCAATGTATAGTTGGATATTGTGATTCTGACTATGCAGGTGATTTGGATAAGCGACGTTCTACAACTGGCTACTTGTTCACATTTGCCAAGGCGCCAGTCAGTTGGAAATCTACTTTGCAGTCAACGGTAGCTTTGTCAACAACGGAGGCAGAGTACATGGCGATTACAGAAGCTGTGAAGGAGGCAATTTGGCTTCAAGGATTGCTTGAAGACTTGGGAGTTGGTCAAAAATACATTGACGTGTTTTGTGACAGTCAGAGTGCTATTCACTTAGCAAAGAACCAGGTTTTGCACGCAAGAACGAAGCACATTGATGTTCGCTATCATTTTGTGCGGGAAATTCTAGAAGAAGAGGAGATTTTTCTCCAGAAGATTCGAACTACGGAGAATCCTGCAGATATGCTGACCAAGGTGGTTACAAGAGCCAAATTTGAACATTGTTTAAATTTGGTTAACATCCTGCACATTTGAGTTGGCGCCTGACGGCGCAAAATTTGAAAGTACCGCAAGGACCATTGGTTATTTTTTGGGTAAGAAGGTTTGTATTTTTTGGGTGGAATTAGAAATTATGCCAAGGTGGAGATTTGTTGAATTCAAATCTTTGAATTCAAGCCACATTTGTTGACTTTTTTAAGCCCACAAATGTTGAAGTTTTTGGCAAACATTTCATCCCACATCGGAAGCTTTAGGAATTGAGGAATTGAGAGATTGCTATAAATAGCTATCAATCCTTCAAATTAAATTGTACCAAGAACAACAAAGAATTACCCATAAGGATTTTGTAATTCTTTGTATTCTTTCTTCTCTCCAAAATTTATAAAAGCGGGCTGCTTGAGTGGTGCTCGGAGAGTAGGCAAAATTGGCCGAACTCCGTTATCAATTTTTCGGGTGCGTTCTTTCCTTATCTCTTTTATTTGTTCCGCATTTATTTATTAGTTTCTTTTCTATTGTAATATAGTATTCAATATATTTGTCTATATTTGCCGGGTTTATTTGTAGTGTATTATACGATTCTTTTGGGTGTATTTTCTTATTCGTGTGTACGTATTATTTATGTATACACGGATATAGTTGTGATAATACACCGTGCACGTAAGTTCTGTCTAGGAGACTGGGTTTTAAGTGGGACCGCTTGTGACCCCTCCAGCCTTTCCTGGGAATTTACTTGGAATGGTAATTCTGTCTAAGGAGATTGTTTTGACGATCTTTCCTAGGAATTACTGAATCGGTTTAATCACTAGCTGTAATCTTGAGTGGGAAAAATACCCGGTTTCCCCAACATCATTATCATTCTACCATTTTTGGCGTTTGTGCATGTTCTCAAGAGCTTCATCAGGATTGACAATCAACGGTTTTGGAGTGGTCAAAATATAAACTACTTGAAGAGCAGTAAGGAGGAAAAGAATACATTTTTGCCATCTAATAAAGTTCCTGCCATCAAACCTTTCTAACTTGATAATGTTGGATGCTAATTCTTTTAATGTACCAGCGGTTGCAAAAGAACAAATTTAAGCCTACAGATTGTTGAGGATATTACAAAAGAAATGGCTAAATATTGCAAAGTATAAGATACAAAAAATGGGTTCAAATCATGATTCAAAATCACTTTCCTTTGGCCTTTATTTGTGCAGTATTGTGTGCAATAGAAATTGGACAAATATCCTTTAGGTTAATTTGAAGTTTGCTTATCTTTCAACTCTTGTATAAAGTAAGACAAACCTACTTGAACAATGGTGTATTTTACAAAGGATTCAAGTAAGTAGGAAAGTAATTTTCTGCAGCAAACCATCCTCTTACTTGTTCTTATATAGATGAGATTGTTATAAACTAAGAGTTGTAACTTTTGTCCAACGATTTGATGTCTATTCCTTGATTTTACTAACACAAGTGGTCAGAGGTTTTACACAAGTTTTAGACACCATTTGGAGGGGTATAAATCGCCAAAATATGAAAAGGTGTCAAAATAGAAAAATTGACCATTACTAAGGATCCGCCCATAGATCCAACTAGATGGAATTTCACAACTCTCTTAACAGAATCCGGTCCACGAATCGAGTTCAATTACAATTGAATTCGTTGCAGGATTATGGATCCATGGAGGGATCAACAAGGATCCGTCCACAGATCCTTTATAAATTTTGGAAATTTCTAACACTATGTACTTAGAATTTGTATGTATTCTAGTTTATGTAAGTTTGACCATTGTGCAAGTGTGGTTAAATATCGAGTTTTATGCTTAAAATTTTGTTGCAGTTATTTTTTAAGCATGTTTTCAAACCAATAGTGAAATTGGCAAACTGAATTTAGATAATAAATCAAACTGTAAGTCCGTTAATATGATGGAAAAGTGTTGTGGAAAAGTCACATTGTTTGATTGAATTGTTTTGCAATATTTTTTTGAACATTTGCGGAAATAATGGTAATTTATATGTGCAAAATAGACTGAATGGGTTGCTCATTATTGTAAGTTGATGCAGACTTTTTATCCTGTGCTCGTCCACAAAAAATTGCACTATTTTTTGCACTTTAAGTCATTTATCTTGACAAGGGTTGACTTTGTAACCATAAACTTAAAGTAAGGGATGTAAGTGTAATCCTTAAAATTGGAGGGGTACTAAGTGAAATTTTTAGAAACAGTAGGGGGCAGATGAACCAGATGATCAACTACTCTGCCCTCTTTGTCGGGGGCAGATTAATGGATGGATTGTTGTCGAATCTGCTCGGAGATTTCTGAACACGTTAGTACGAAGTTGGAAACACGCGACTTCTCAGGGGATTGTGTTCAATTAAGGAAACATGCCCGGCTTGAACATCCCGCGGCTAGGCCATCCGATGCTGGCAAGGAGCGTTTGTCTGATTGGAATGATTTGGACGACGAAGCTGTTGAGAATGATTCGATTGATCAAGAAGATCTAGATGATGAAATTGAAGAAGGGCAATTCGAGAGATTGTATCCAGGTGATGATTTCTTCAATCATATCCATTTTGGGGATGAGAACGATACGATTCTGAAGGAACGTTACTGCATTGAGAATGGCGTTTTCAAGTACTTCAGAACCACAACTACTGGGAAATCCTATGAGTTTGCAATGGTACTGGAGTAGATTGAAGATTGTAATTTCAGAATTAGTTATCTTGGACAAGAAATTTGGACCAAAAAGGGGTTTGTTTAGATTAAGGATTAAAGCCTAGAATTGGTTGAACGACTAAAAGCTTGCTTTTTAATTTCTAATTTTTATTGTTATTCCTTTGTTGCATCCTCTTTTTTTTTCAGTGATTAAAGTCAATTTTTTTTGTCAATCGTCAATATCTACTCCTACTACTACTATTAGTTTAGGGGACTAAACCACAATCGAATTAGACGGGTGCATGTTCCTACTCTAATCTAGGAAACTTTGGATCCTACTATAGAGCCCCCTTATCAAGTCTCCCTCTTCAAATCCTTATCAAGTCTCACTTTTCAAATCCTGACACATGTAATAATTTCTGTTGTAGGAATTGATTGATTTAAGTGATTTCACGTGAGTTGTTACATGTATCAAGATTTGAAAAGTGAGATTCTAGACTAGGGGATTGAACCACTGTCGAATTAGACGGATGCATTATGTACCGTATGAGTTTAGAAAAGTCATATATTAATGGCAAAATGATAGAAGACAAAATTTATATACTTGACCTCCTACCCGACAAAACTTAAGTTATTTGTAGTCTCTCTCTTTTGTACATGTTCCAATTTAGTAAACGGGCTGCAGATGGACCTTATCTGGGTTACTCCAATCACACAGCACGGCGATTCAATCATGATGGATACATGCTACGATAAATTAGCCTGGAGATTCTCGATCAAGCCCAGTTACTCCTCAGCTTTAATAATGCAATGTAAGTCGGACCAATTCATAGGTGTCCCGGGCAGTCTGTCGAATAGCTATGCTCGTCCCCAACCCAAACCCAACCCCAAACCCAAACCCTAAAACTTTTTATTAACATAAGATAGTAATTTTTTTTCTTTTTTTTTGTTAAGTCCTTGAATACCAGCTCTATCCAAGTTTTGGCTATGCTTCTAATTAAATTATTCACTTTTGATTTCCCTTTCTACTTTTTGCCTGTTTAGTATGTATAATAGTTTGATTTGTGTAAGTTGTACTTTGTCTCTTTTCTTCAGCTCCAACTTTGGTGTAGGCACCAAAATTAGAGATCAATTTGTTTCCTGTGAGGACATTTACTGAGTTTCTCATAGGGATGGCAACGGGGCGGGGTTGGGGCGGGGGACCTCTCCCCCATCCCCCGCCCCGTTGCCTATTAGTTCTCCCCGTCCCCCGCCCTGTCCCCGCCCCGCCTTGCCCCGCTTCCCTCGCGGGGTCACCCACGGGGTTAATAAAATTTTATTATAATTAAATTTTAATAAATAATCAAGTACTAAAATATCAACACATCACCAAATTATTATTCATTGTAATTTTACAATTGAAACTCATAAAATCAATCAAACAGAAGTTATTTGAATACAATCCAATATGATGAAATAAATATAACTAAAATAGTCAAGTTTTCACTTTTAGTACAAATGCAATCACTAATTCATTATTGTGTTTGTGCTTTTTTTTTGAGAAAAAAATGTTATTCTATTAAGTGTAATTAGAAATTTAGTATAAATGTATTAGTAAATTTAGTATAACTAATTAATAAATTCTATTAGTAGACATGTATAATTATTCATATAATTGATAATATCAATTATATTACATAAACTAATATACATTATATAATACATCTAACTAATAATATCATTATCATAAGTTTATAACTAATTAACTTATATATTATATATAATTATATATATATATATTTTGTTTTGCGGGTGGCGGGGCGGGGGATGGGGCGGGGGTATACTCCCCCGCCCCCAGCCCCGTTTCTAAGCGGGGGGGAAAAATCCCCCCCACCCCCGCCCCAACCCCCGCGGGGACACCCGCCCCATTGCCATCCCTAATTTCTCACAATCAGCTATACAAGTTGCCATGAATAACTATACCATAATAGGTGGTAGATGTACTCTTTTCTTTGATACCATAATTGCAGGGATTTTGCAACTCATGTCATGTCAAACCATCGAAGTCTTTGGGAGATCACTAATAGAAGATTTAACAGCATGCGTGGTTGTGTATGATTATCATTAACAGTCAAAAGAAGATTAATGTTCTATAGTCGAAAATAAAATCTCTGTATTAACAAAAAGTTTACAACAATCCAAAGACACTGATCATGAGGCCATAATTGAAACATAAATAAAATGCCAAATTTAGCAATTATATTTCAATTACAAATTTCTGCTTATCAAATTCTTATGCAAACCACGAGTGATACACCCCAAAAAAATTCAAAATAAAAATAACATAAAGCTTAAGAAAGCATCTATTGGGAATCAAATGACTCTCTTGACATAGTTTAGGCTGTGGATGTGAAGTTAAAGTTGGAGCATGTGGTTTGAGCGCCCAAAAGCGTAGAGGTGAAGCCCAGTCTTGAAGTTGCCAAATCAAATTGCAAGAGCAAATCTTCCAACTGATAACCACCAATCACAATTGAGGTTCTGGGATTCAATCCGCCGTCAACAAATCCAAGGCACAAAACATTATCATTCACAGAAACCATGGAGTTTGAACCAGTGATGGTCCAAACCACGTTTTGACCCTGCAAAACAAGATCAATGTATGGAACTGATGCACCAAGTCTTGTGCCAAGAACATTCTCTGAGCTGAAACACACCTCAAAGGGTGCTACTCCAGCAACTCTACTGATGTTCCTTGCTGCAGCTTCACTAATAAAGGCATTGGTGACTGCTTTAAAGATGGAGGTCTCCAGTACAGTGTAAGGATTGACAGTGCTGATCTTCGTTCCGCCGTAGCCTTGTCTATCAATGGTCAGCAATGTGTTGTTCAATTTCACAGCCTTATCGCCCACCCTGATAGATTTAACTCCAATGAAGTACTCTTCCGAGGCTCGCCCTGGCTGGAAACTCCAGCAGTGCTCACTGGATTGATGAAAAGCGGGGTGTATTGCAAAAACCCGGCCGCCTCAACATTTGGAAGAAAATTGTAAGGGCCATCACCGAAAAAGACAACACCATCAACCGTGTATGAAGTTGATAGGCAAATTGCAAACTTTTTATGGAAACTGAAGGCAGCAGACAACTGGGATGGCAGTCCAATTCTCGCCCTGCCAAGTCCAGCCATGCCAACTGTACCACTGGCAAGTCCTTTCAACAGAAAAGTAGAGCCACATCCGAAAATGAACTGAGGAACCGTGACGGATCGACCTGGATTCGAGCCATCGGTTGATGCTGCGGTGAGAGAATCCTGAGCTACCTCTCCCCCGGTGGCAGTATGAGTAACGGTGTTGTCAGGGAAAACGACGCAGGTGTTAGTGTTGCACCCTGGCTTAGGCCCATTGGTACAATTTCCACACCCATCATTCCCAGCTAGTGAGCACTGGGCACTGCGGCATCTAACCGGGCGGTACGTAGATGATATGTAATTTTTGTCGCAATCAACCCACAAGAATTGGCCTCCAAGATCAAGAACTAGGTTCAGGGAAACTGAGGGTGTTCTTTGGTTGATTTTGGTCACATATTGCAAAGTGGAAGCATCCTTTCGGACCGGAAGAACTAGAGCAGGTGGGCGAAATGAGCTCTGAGCTGAAACATTTGAAGCCAAAAGCAGCATGAAAATGGATAAATTGACAAATGTAGTGTCGGAAAAAGCCATATTGATTTCAGAAGCTGTTGCTACAGTTGTGAAGGATGAACTCGATGGGTTTTACTTGACAAATGTGGATAAACGGCTCCTCTATTTATACAAAACCTTGGCGGGCTGGTCCACGGCAAGCCACCAATCAGGAACGATGATATAAATCATTTTTTAATGAATCAAGCTAGAGGAGTTCTTGCAAATTCAATTGTTTACAGCTGATAAGAAGGATAGATGGGTTTGGAAAATGCCTTTGTCTATTTATAAATATAAAACCTTGGGCGGTCCCAATTATCCTATCGTACAAGGCTGCGTGCCATAGACTGGCCCAGGACAAGCCGCCGCCGATTGCGAATGACGATATAAATTCGTTTTTCAATGAAGGGAAAATTTCAGAAACGTTAGGGGAGGTTTTCTCAATTTCACTATCTTCTTCTCTTGAGGTTTTGGAAATAAATCACTCACTTCCCTGTCAGTCATTTGGGTCTAATGCTTATCTTATCAATGGTTAAATTACTTTATTATGCTCGCAACTTAGAAAATATTACGTAATTATATTGAGAGAAATAATTAAGCCACTTGTACTAAATTAATCATAATTTAGAATATAGAAAATTTGAAAATGTTGAATATGAAATTTTATAATGATAAATGTTAACATTCTTTTTCTATATTTTAGTAGTTCTTGTAATTTCTTCCCCCCAAAAAATATTACAATTTCTATTGAGATATTACTATTCCCTTTTGGTGCATTTGTATATAATTTGGTGCATTTTTTCATTTTTCACTGAGTTGATGCAACCATCATAAGTCACACGAATGCCAAAGTTTATATGAATTTTTACTAAATCTTGTAAAAGACTATGTCAACTGAATGGAAAGGGACAAACTTCAAATTAGCCCACTTCTCGATTGTGTGAGACTCGAACCTTTAGAAAATTTTGTAGATTAATAACAATTTCGAATTATATATCCAACTTGAACAAATGAATGGTAGTATGGTACTAGGTAATTGTACACAACTGAAATGTAGAATTTGTTATTTTCTTAATGCCCAGCTCATCACATAGTATGATGGTTCAGTTCAAACTAGTTTGATCTTCAAATGCAAATAGGTAGAGTATGGTGCAAATAGATCCAAGTAAAGTATAAATTGATAAGATTATAACGTAAAAAAAAAAAAAATCATTTTATAAACAATTGCTCTGAATTGAAACTTGTGAGAACCTAATCTAAGCATGACACCATTTTGCAAATTGCAAGTAGATTTGTCTGCGTGGAACTATTTTTTGTCGGTGGCTTTGACATCGAAAGACATTCAAGGCCAGATCAATCAAGTGCGTGGGACGGAAATGGGACAGGGACGGTCCCTAAAGATTGATGGCCATTATTGGATCGAAAAAAAAAAAAACATATAAGGTTCAGAATATATTTTGTACATTAATTTTAGCATTATATATGAAGCTCATGTAATTTTATTTTATAATTACAAGCTGTTAAAGATGAGTTACATTCTGAATAATTCTGATTAAATGAGATTATATCCTTTTTTTTGTCTATACAATCGATCTACAATTATTCAATGCTATGAGAAAGGGAAGACCTGAAGAGATAAAAAAAAATCGAATGAAATTGAATCATCTATTGATTCAAACGAGTGTGTGACACGCACGTCTGAAAGTCACTTGAAATGAAGTGACTTGCCACATTTTATGACGAATAGGGGAAGGCAGGGTTGATCCCCGACCTCCCACCCCCACCAACTTTGGTGGTGAGTTCAGTGGTTGAGATTATATCCTATTGAATTGGATAAAAACCATCGGAGACGATTTTTCTTATGATTGTCTGGGCCCTTGGTCTGCGTGGGACTGCTTACTAAAGCAAAATCTGATTCATTCTGTGACTTTCTCGTCAAAAGATATTTCCCTCGAGCGCGTTCCCGAGCTTTTTCATATATCTCTTAAATTTGCTTTTCAGTACTCGAGAATATTCAACTGGCTTCCTTCGACCATGTAGCCGTGGGGGAGATATAGCCACCTACAACTGCGTTCTCTGTTTCTTATCCGATGAACCCATAAAACTGTAGATTTTTTTTAACGGTAAATTGCTCATATCCCCTTTTGCACTTTTTCATGGTATTATATGATTTCTTTAAGATTTAAAATATTCATACAATTCATTGTAATTTTATGTAAAGTAAAAATTTGATAAAAAAATTGTCCTTGTAAGAGTTATTGTTAGTTGAGATGTCAATTGAGCCTTTATTTAAGTACCAAATTGAATAAGAATTTAGTCGCTTTACATAAAAAGTATAGGAAAATTATATAGATGAATGCAAAATCACGGAGAGGTCAAGTAAATGTTTATGTAAATTATAGTGAGGTTAAGTGGATATTATATTTTATCACATAAACTTTTGGAGCACGAATAGATCAATTGTAGTAACCAGAGATACTTTCTGTCTATTTTCTGCTTAACATAAACCACCGAGTGTATGTGGATATTTTAAAATCTTAGCAGAGTAATGTGATATTATACAAAAGCTCATAGGAGTAATTATGGGTAATTTAACCTATTTTTAATCCTAGTAAAGAATCTAAAGATTCAGACCATTTACACGGTTTGCTTCTTACAAAAAATAACACAAGATTAAAGCGTCATTTTACAAGTTAAATGCAAACAAGAGCTTGATAGAAATGTGTCACTAGAAGGCAAAATCCGTCGTCCATTAAAGAACAAAGCAGAATCTGTTTTCCAAGAAATGTACGAATTTCAATCTGGAGAGAAATCATGACATTGTGGTAAAGATAACTAATCCCTTTTACCTACCAAAAAAAAAAAGGTAATCCCTTTTATCCCTGATGTACAGCAATATAATATTTAGTAGTAACGTATTCTGGTTTGGTCTTATTTTCATATATTTCAATTATTCTTCTCAAAAGAAAGTCAATTACATCCGGCAGCTTCATCAACTTGTTTAATTTCATTTTGTGATGAATACAGAGCCAGCAAATTATTCAAGATATGTGTGGAGGCCAATTGTGTATTTGTCCGCTTCGACACCGTCTTAGCTTAGGGCCGTGGTAGTGTTTGGAGGGGGGTCTCCCCAGGATTCGATCCCTGGTCCTTTAGGATAAAGGGTCTTGGAAATGTTTCCTAGTACCACTTGAGTTATTAGCCTAAGACGGTGCCGAGACGGACAAATACATAATTGGACTCCACAATATGTGATATTGGAACTCTGATATATGGCCACTTATTGTCTCCTCCAAAAAAATTCATGAGCGTATAAAGTTATATATTGATCTCGTATGCTTAAGGCTGCCTAGATTTCATGTGGTGAATAAAAGAAGAATGGCAGGATATTGGAACTATGTACCAAGTTTACTACATTGTAAGATGGAGTAGTTTAATTCCAAGTTTGCTACATTTCAAAAGAACAGCATGGATAAGCTATACAAAGTGGTGAGACATGTTTATGCCTTGTTTAGATTGTATTTTCTTGGATTTTTTATAGAAAAATTACTGTAGTGATTTGATGTATGTGAGGAAAAATATAATAAAAAATGTAATCACGAAAAACGACGTAATTTTGCGACCTGATTTGATATATGTCCAAATTACACTTAGATAGAGTTATTCCTGACTTGACTTGATCTGACTACATAGAGAGGTAGTACTATGCTTGGATTCTGCTAAGCTGACATGTAGTATGATATTTACATATAGGGTTAACAACAAAAAAGCCCCTGTGATTTAGCTATCATACAGAAAAGTTCCCTGTGATTTCATATCATACAAATCGATACCCCATGGTTTGAATTATTCTGAAAAGTGGACGGAAATCGTTAAAACAGATGGAGCTGTGTGAAAAGACGAAAATATCCTTTTGATATAAGCGAAAATTGCAGAAGTAATTTTGCACCTTCATTCTGTCGAAACCAATGGGAGAGAAAAAACACGTACACAAAAACAAAAACAGAAAAATCCATAAAAGGTATCCGAACAGAGCTTGAAAAAAGGGGGAGAAAAGAGTTTTCATTGATTATTTGTGGGATAAGAAGACTAAGTGGGATTAGTTGAGGGGGACAACCATACAGGGAGTAAAATATGTCAGAAAACAGAATAACGGCCTTTCTTCCTGCTTCTTTTCTGCTTTCCTTTGCTTTGCCTCCTCCTTTCTTCAGGCAAAGAGCATATTGTTCTTGGCTTTCTTTCATGAATGAAACAAAGTTCCACCACTCCCCACTCCCCGGCCACTTGCTTCCTTTTCGCCTTTTTATCTGCATGGATAAAAGAATAATACACTCTACTATAAAACAACCCCACTATCTTCATACTTTGTTGATTTATTTGTTTAAGCATACGAGCTTCCGAGTCTTCCGAGACTTCGGCTTCGGCCAAAATTGAAGACAGCATTCGAAGGGTATTTTCAAACATAAGACCCAACTGTTGAATCAAGGAGGCACTTGGTAAAGAAAAGTCTGGCTACATAAACGAAAAACAGGGGACCAAAGACTAACCATTCGCTGCATTGCTGCTGCCGCGAGCATTTCGCCAGTGGCAGCTGCTGATGGTGTTTGTCCATTGCCAGGGAGCGGCCAACCCAGAGCAGAAAGGAAAATAAGAAAATTTGAGAAGCAATAAACTAAGTTTAAGACTCGAAAAAAGTGGGGTTAAAGAAGCTAAGTGAGACGGAGAGAGAGCGAGACAGAAACCCAGGTGGAGATGTTGCTGTTGATAGTGTCTTTTGGCCATTTTGTCAAACAGCTAGCGTTCAAAGATCATACAAGATTGCAATCCTCCACCTGGGTTTCTATTATTTTGTCAAACAGCTAGCTCGTCTCTTGTTATTAAAGTATGAAGGATAAATTAGGCATATCAGGTGAAAGTTTGTGGTAGAAATCTATTTTCCGCAAGAAACACGCGCCTTTCCTGTGCGTTTAAGACACGCACGGTACATTTGACGATTTCCATCCACTTTTCAGAATAATTCAAACCATGGAGTATCAACTTGTATGATATGAAACCACAGGAGGCTTTTGTGTATGATGGCTAAATCATAGGGGGTTTTTTTGTTGTTAACCCTTACATATATCATTGGATAGTCGATCATGACATTTATATACATGGTTTTTGAGCAAAAGAAGTGGATCGACTTTTGCTAATTGTAGTGTGTTCGACTGCAATTAGGATTGAAAAATAAGCTAACCTACATCGAGTTCTTTAATAAGAGGTCGTTTGAGTTTAATTCACCAACTAATTAAATCAAATTTGAATAGCATTTAATGTTCAATAACATTCAAATTTGATAAAAAAAAAACTTGTTCAAACTCGCTTCGACAAATAAACAAACAAAATTTCAATTTCATTAAAATAATCAAACAAGTTTAGCCCCCGTTTAAGGTTTGCAGTGCTTTTGATAAAATACCACTTTTAAGTGCTAAAAATACTTTTAAGGCATTTGATAAATATCATTCCATAAAATTAGGAGTGAAATTTTTGGTATTAAAAACACTTTTAGCAAAAGTTCAAATTTGGTGCTTTAGAGTGGCTTTGATGATTTAAAAAATAAAACATTAAATTTAATCATTTTATTCTATATTATACACTAAATAAAAAGATGAATACATTTAAAAATTTTCAAATCACACATTATCCAGTACAATAAATATTTATTGAACTATATTTCCAAATAGTATATTTAAAAGCACTTAACAGTAGACTAAAAACTACTTAAACACTTAATAAGTACTTTTATTAAAAGCTCTATTAGAAAAGTACTTTTCAATAAGTTATTGCAACCTCAACCGAATTTTTAAATAGTAAAGTGTTCAACTTTATTAGGTTTATTTACACCCCTAATTGCAAGTTGTGGTATTAAGCAAGCCCAAAATAAGTAAAACACTGCAAGAATAGGGACAAAAAGCCTAATCAGACTCGTAACACGGCAAGAGTAGAGACAATACCTAATCGGACTCATGCCAAGAGAAATACTCCACACCAATTGGAGACGATTAACTACTCTTTTTTTTTTTTTTTTTGATTGACGATTAACTACTCTTTAGACAAGGAGAATAAAGACAGGTATGATCATAAATCTTACTACAAAATAAAGTATTCATTTAAAAAGATTTATAACCAGCTTTCCTAAAACAACTATTGAAACATGTCAATAAAATCACAATGTTCATGTATACATATCCATTTTAACTAGTCAGAAAACTGGAAATTTAACGAGTCTGGAGCTTTGGTAAAGCACAGCCAGAACAAGCCGCAGAGCAACGCCCCATGAACGGGAAAGGCAATTTCTTAACATTCGACAATTGCAAATTATACAAATCGGCAATATATAGGTGAAATCTCGATGCTTAGCAACGATTACACTACAGCTAATCGCTGCAAATCGCTGCAAGAATTTAAATTGGAATGCAACTGCACTTCATGGAAAGACCAAAAAATCATATTGCTGAACACCCGCCTCTCCTGGGCAGCTCGGTTGGTCACAGGAATCCTCCTAAGGTCTTGTTGTCCATTCTTTCCCACCAGAGATCGGGTCTCGGTGGTTACCGGTTCGAAGGAATGGGGCCTCTTCTCTCGGGTCTCAGGGGGATTAGTCGGGTCCAGCATACCCGAAGCCCGGATACCCCCTGAGTAGAAAAAAAAAAAAAAAGAAAAAAAGACAACCAACACCCGCTATTGTAACAAGGGTAAATTCGGTAATTAAGGGCAATACAGTAAAAACAAATCATATCCACACACATGACACCTATACACCTTATCTCCACTTGAAATACCAGATTTAGACACCTAGTCGAGGTGTTGATATGGACTTTTTTTAAAAAAAAAAATTTTTTTCTAGCAGGGGATAAGAGGGACTTAAAAAAGGGAGGGATAAGAGAATTGAATGGTTAATGTGGACTTTGATACTATTCATAAACCCTAATTGACTCTCTTATTTTCTTAGAATTAGAATTAGGATTAGAATAGGTTGTACGCGGTCAAGTATAGCAAATGTAATCTATAGCTAGTTACCTACTGCTTTTCTTATTGGCATCTTGGCGGAATAGAAGATGTAAGTCATTATTTTATCATCAAAGTCCCCACTCGCAAAACTAAGAAGTCTCGAAAAAAAGGTAATTCGAGTGCAGTTAGACAAACAAATCTAGTCTTACATACTCCATATTTGTACTGTATTGCCTATTTAAGAAGGTGTGGATATTTTTTCACTTGCTATTTCTTCCTTTTTGAATCGACCTAATTTGTGCACGATTAGATAATTTATTTGATTAAACATACATGTTTATTTATGGACAAATATTTAGAGTTTTTATTGTTGCTTATAGTGTGCTATTTAAATTATACTAGCATAGGAGAATGAGTACTTCACATTTCTTGTTAATCTTTGTTAGGATCAAGATTTAAATGTAAATTGCATAGTAGTTTGCATAATTTTCTAGTACCTTGCATTCAAAATTAACCAAAATAATCACTCAGATTTAAAAATATCAGCCCGTTTAGTCTCAAAACTCATTTTCACTCATTTCTCCAGCCAAAAATGCACACCTCCCTCATGAAGCCAGAATTTCAAGGATAAAAATGGAATGCGAGAGCTATTAAACCATTGCAAGAATGTAAATCAGTGATCTTGCCATGGTTACTCAAGTGGCAAATGATGTTACCATAGAATTAACATAATAATCCAAGAAAGAGATGAAATTGAGCTTGGGGATATCTATCCATGTCCAGTAGGAAAAAAAAAAAAAAGAAGCCCTCTGTGGCTGAGGAACTGGGGTGGTGGTCAGATAAAATCACGCATAGAAACTGTAGAAATGGGGGTTGAAAATGATAGAGATCCATCCACTTGAAACATATAGGAAGTGAAGGAGATGTGAGCGAAAATGAGCATCGGAACTAAATAGGTAAACACTTTTATATCAGGGATTATTTTGGTTGATTTTGAATGTGAGGGACTAAAAAAGTTTTTTTTTTTCAAAAATGTGAAAGACCGAATTGACAAATTTTCCTTTGCCTAACTTGAGAACGTTTTGCAAAAGAGATGTAAAAAAAAATAAAAAATTTACACAAGAGACATAGCTTCATTACAATGTTTATAAACATGGGGAGCCACATGTATCTAATTGCCCCCACTTAAATTTGAGAAAATAGGTTTAGAAAATTTAAAAACTTTAAAAATTACATCTCGATTGCCCGAAAACAATTAAAAAAAATTCATTATAATCTACAGGAATTTTGGATCTCTTTAAAATTAATTGTGGAAGTTATTTTAAGAGTAAATTCCTTCAAAGTTTTCAAATTCAAATAGAGAGCATGATTTCACTTCTAGATTTAAGAACAATATCAACTTCAAAACCAATTAAACTTAAAAACAAAACTATACGTTTAACTAAAACATCAATCGGTTTTAACTGTACTATTACTTCATTTCATGTAGCCTCGAGCTCGAGTAGCACCATACTCGAGCTCGAACTCAATTAGAATCAGTGCTACTCGAGCTCGAGCTTGAGCTCGAACAAGTAAATAAATTTAGACTGGAGCTCGAGCTTGAGCTCGAACAAGTAAATAAATTTGGACTCGAGCTCGACTCGATAAAATAAAATTAAACTCGAGTTCAACTCGTTTAATCTAGAGTAAACTCGAGTAAATATCAAGTCCGATCTACTCGAGCTCGAGCTCGAATTTTGAAATAAACCTATAAATTTTTTCTCATATAATATAATATAAATATAATATGAAAACTCGATTAAACTCGTCGAGCACTCGAATATTTATTTTTGGAGTTCAAACTTGACTCGTTGAATGTAACGAGTAGCTCGAGCTCAGTTTGACCGAGCTCGAGCCAAGCTTTTTACCAAGCCGCTCACAAGCTACTCGCGAGCGACTTGACTTGATTGCACCCCTAATTTAATTTCATGTACTGTGAAAAATAAATTTGAGCCCTCTAACTAGTCTAGTCTATAGGGTGTTGGCTCTGTTACTGTGTACAAACGGTATTGAAAAGTCGGTTAGTGTGTGGAACACGTTGTCATTGTGGGGTCCTGAGCTGCCGAAAGGTGGGGCGCCACAATGCTGCTCGGTCATGAGAGTATATGCTGCAGGGTGAATGGACGAAGGTAGGAAGCAGGTATCCAAAACTCTTTTGAGTTTATAATATTACGATTGAACAAATTTACTAAATTAGTATATTTAACAGTAGGAGGCCTAGATTGTCTCTTTATATGGATCTCTCGCTTGTAATTCTCCTCTTTGTCGCTTACAAATTGTCTGATGCCCTTATCTTCATATTTCCCGACTCATTCTTTTCTCCCACTCATTTCTTTGCTCTTTCTTCTTCTATTAGTTGTCATGTAGATTCATCCATGAACGGCAAATTAACTTATTTTAGAAGTGTTTAGTACCCTAGACTGCAGTCAATGATATGTAGATTTATATACATGTAAATCTGCATTGAGTTTAACGAGTCATGAGTTTCATTTTCATCTGACTAAGTAGCTATAAAGTTGTGTAATAGATTACATGTTACGTATCTGTAGTGAACGACTGATGCTTTGAGCTGCTAAATAGGACAAACAAAGCAACTCCTAAACGTCCATTCTTGAAGAATTAAGAATGGATGTGTCATTGTTCAACAGAATTTTTAAGGCATTTGATTAACAATTCTTGGACCATGGTTTCTTTGATCGAGTATGATGAGGAATTTCTCCTTGTTTTTGTCTCCTAGCTTGCTTACACTTTCCAAGAACCATATAACTTCAGTAATGTTTCCCTCTTCTCCAAAACCTGCAACAGAATCTCTTGCCCGCGGACCCGAAAAAGCGAGATTAGTTTGTTTCTTGCAATCAACATGTCCAACTATGTAGTTCAGGATTTTGAAGAAGAAGATGAGCAGTTTCCAGGAACTGTAATTACACAATCATCAAATGATAGTCCTAATCCTTTGGATAATGGCGCTGATCAGTCCACTCAAAACACTGCAACAACTTCTAAGAAGAAAAGAAATCTTCCTGGGAATCCAGGCAATGCAACAATACTAATTATAACTCTACTTGATTGATCATCTCATTTTTAATCTGTTTTTCTTTTGCCCAAATATCGAACCAACATAGCTAATTAGTTAATCAAATTAAAAACAAAGTAGACTAATCATGATTGTGTCTTGCTTAATGTTGATTGTGTTTTCTGTTTACTTGCAGATCCTGATGCAGAGGTTGTGGCCTTGTCACCTAGGACTCTTATGGCGACGAACAGGTACATTTGTGAAGTGTGCCACAAAGGATTCCAGAGGGATCAGAATCTGCAACTGCACAGGAGAGGCCATAACCTGCCCTGGAAGCTTAAGCAAAGGCCAACGACACAAGTGAAGAAGAGGGTATATGTCTGCCCAGAACCGAGCTGTGTTCATCATGATCCAAGCCGGGCTCTAGGGGACTTAACTGGGATCAAGAAGCATTTCTGCAGGAAGCATGGAGAGAAGAAATGGAAATGTGACAAGTGCTCCAAGCGGTATGCTGTGCAGTCCGACTGGAAGGCCCACACCAAGATCTGTGGAACTCGCGAGTACCGCTGTGATTGTGGAACCATCTTCTCAAGGTGAAATACTCATGAAACTTCTTGTTGATGTAATGCATCTGCATACTTAGGGTCTATCCTCAACTGATTCTGATTTTTGTAAAAGCTGATTTTAGAAGCCAAAATCAGAATCCAAGAAACAGGTGTCTTTGTTGGTTCTGATTTTGGCTTGTTTTAGCTTTAAAGATAAAGAAAAATCTAAAAGACGTAACAAATAGCAATTGATGATATCACGTAACTGATTTTCTAAAATTAGAAGCTAAAAGCAGATTCAGAAAATAAGTTGAGAAAAAGCCCTCAATAATCAGGCCTGCATTCCACTTGAAGAGGTTTTCTTAGATTCTTTCTTTTGCAGAAAGGATAGTTTCGTGACTCACAGAGCCTTCTGTGATGCTTTGATCGAAGAGAACAACAAAATGAACCAGACCCTCGCTGCAGCCACGGGAGGAATGTTACAACACCAAGCACAAGAATTGTTTCCTTCTCCATTGCCAGTGCCTGACCCCACTAACCCCATGATGAATCTGTCCATTTCTCACGCTAACATGGATACTTCAGTACTAAAGCCTTTATCCCTGAATGCTCAGGGGCTCCTGGCGGTGTCAAGCAATGTGGATCCTATTTTTAGCCCAAATGGGGCGAATCCTCGCACAAGCTTCAGCACCTTAGGGGGTCACAATGGCAATTCTCATCTACCAATTGGATCGGCTTTCAGCTCAGCAACAGCCTTGTTACAGAAGGCTGCAGAAATGGGTGCAAAAATCAGTGACAATTCAATGGCTCCAATCCTCCTCAGAGGATTTTCAGGGTATTCTACCAGTAGTATGAATACTTCTAACTCAATTCAGGAGGGTTCTAGTGCAGTGGGCGGGCAAACTTCCGGTGGAGTTCCCAATAGTTTATATATGCGAAATTTAGATGCTTACGGAAAGTCTACGGAGGCTGGAATTCAGAGAATTAACAGTTTCAGTGCTTCCCAATCTGGTGGCCTATATGACCCCAATACTCTTTTGATGCATTCGTCAAATGGAACTTCTGGTATCCTTTCGGATAGAGATCACGTCCTCATGGGGGGAAGTGAGAGATTGACTCTCGACTTCCTAGGGGTAGAGCCTGCCGCTGCGGCTGCTCAGTCAAGTTTTGCAAAGAAGAGAAGATTGGAAGGTGATGTCATGGACTACTCCAAAGCGCAACAAAACCTGCATCATCTTCATTCAGATTGGTAAATGAAGGCGAAGGTGATTGCAGGAAAACACTGATGAAATTATGCACTGCCACCAATCCTGTCTGGCTCCAGCTCGCTGTCTCTTTCTCTGCTTTTACCATCTGATTTTTAATCCTAGACTCAACACAAAAGTTTTTTTCCCCTTCCTTCGTTATCATTTAGTTCTCTACAGAATTCAGTTTTCTCCGAGCCATGTATGCTTGTGATTGATTTCTGTAACCGGGCAGTTTTCTCTTGACACAAACAGAAGAAAGAGTCAAAAGGTATAAAAAGCAATGAGGCTTCGAGAAATATTTCTCATTAATTGTTGAATCTCTTTGATTTTGATCTAGGACGATGAGGGAATTTGATCACTTCAAATAGATAAGCACATACGAAATTTATCGGAGCACAAAAGCTTTAACACAAATTAAAAACGATGCTGAGAGGTAACTAGCAAAGTTCCTTTCTATTTTTTAAATCTCATTCCTCTCCTACTAGAAAATAAACGATAAAATACCAAAAAACTTCCTATAATTTGCCAAATATTCAATTTAACTTTCCCTAATTAGGAAACATATACTATAACTTCCTATAATTTCGACTAAATTGAAAATTGGATTGAAAGTATCCAATTTAACGGTTGTACATAAAATGTCAATATTGCACCTACTATACATGAAATACTTTCCATTTGATTTTCAATTTAGTCAAAATTGCAAGGAGTTATAGTGTAGTTTTCAAACAAAAAGGAGTTAAATTGAACATTCGGCAAACTGTAGGAAGTTCATTTATACAGGAGCAATATTGACATTTCATGTATAACTGTTAGATTGGATGCTTTCCGTCTAATTTTCAATTCACAAGGAGTTATAATGTAAGTTTTCAAACCAGAGAGAGTTAAATTGGACATTTGACAAATCACGAGTTTTTTGATATTTTACCCAAAAATAAAATACACAATGAAGATCGTAGGAACACTTTTCTCGCCAGGCAAAAGATTAACATATTTGGCTATTCAAATTCGGAACCAAACTTGAACCCCTACATCACCAGCTCAAAATAGAATGGTATTAGAAAACCAAATCTTAGACAGAGACTGTAGCTAAAACCTTCTTCTGCATAAAATTCCTGTGTACTAAAGTCTTGTTTATTCCTTCTTTTACAGGCACACAGCAATTTCATGCTTGCAAATTGCAATTCCTCACAACCTTTGGTACTACATTATAACAGATGATGCTTCTCCATCAACTAGGAAATCAACACCAAGCAAGCCTAAAGGTTTCCATCAAACTTGAAAATTAGTTGATGTTATGGTTGTAAGAGGACAGCTCCTGTAAAATAATGATGCAGGTCTGCGGAAGGAAGTCGTTAAACTAGCAACCTTTTGGGTTTAGTCTTTTACATGCCAACTGGGTGCAAAGTGCTTCCAATATCATAAGAAATTCTAGATCAGGTCTGCACCTATAGCCCCGGCAGGAAGAAACCTTCCGGCATGTGACAGCTACGATAAACATGTACAGATAATAAGACATGAATGAGTGAGTATATAACTATCCAACAATTTGTATGTATTATCAGGATTAGAATGTCGACATCCATGTGTTATATTTTTAACCAATACTTAAGTTGTGTTACTTGATATTGATTTAACACATTAAAAACAGCAACTATGATGTACTTTCTCAAACTATTTGACAATAAATTCAATAGGTTTATTGATTGATAAATAAATCAATTATCAAACAATTTAATACCCTTTACTGTTAATAGCGCCTAAATAAATTGTACATGCCCTTTTAGTGGATTAGTTAATATTCCCATAATTATAAAAGTATAAAAATTTTAAAAATAATTGTTCTAGTAGACAATGGCTAGGAGTGCCAAATGCACAGGGTAAAAGTGTATGCATGTGTGAGTGCTGCACATTTAAAATACCTGTCAGTGTAATTAAAAGCAAGGGCAAATTACACTTTATCCCCCTATAATTTAGTATTTTCTACATAATCCCCCAATGGTTTTAAAAGCTATATATAATCCCTTCATAATTTGGATTAAAGTGTCAAAGTGACAGAAATGATCATTTGTAACAGAATCACCTAAATGTCAAAAATACCTTTATATAAAGTTGAAAATTATTTATTAACCAAGGGGGATATGTGTATATTTTGAAAATCATATCGGGGTTGTATGATAAAACATTAACTTGAAAATAATGAATGAGGGGAATAATTATTTCATTGATCCAAAAGAATATATATAACAGGTTTTAGCCTATATTAGGAAACTATTCACAATTATATCCTTAATCCTAGGAATAGATTTTACACCAAATTAGCTCCTCTACAGCTAATACACAGTTATAGTTATATAGAATTTCTCTCCACTAATCTCTCCTAATTTACACGGTTTTATTACTCAATATTCTACTTCCTAAAAATACAGATTTTCCTACACTCCCCCTCAAGGTGGTTTGAAGATATCGTTCATCACCAGCTTGCTCACTAACAAATCAGACTCTTTTTTGGGAAGACTCTTTGTAAGCAGATCTGTCACTTGGTCTCTAGTTGGCACATAGGTCATGCAGACTACAGCTCATTCTATTTTTTCTTTGATGAAGTGCTTATCTACTTCAACATGTTTCGTTCGGTCATGAAGAACTGGACTATGAGCAATAGAAATAGCCGCTTTATTGTCACAATACAATTTCATAGGAAGTACTTCTAAAACCTTCAACTCTTGTAATATTCTTCCAATCCATATCACTTCACAAATACCTTGAGCAATAGCCCGGAACTCTGCTTCTGCACTGCTCCTTGCCACAACATTCTGCTTCTTACTTCTCCAAGTTACCAAATTACCTCCCACATATGTACAATATCCAGAAGTTGATCTTCTATCTGTTATACATCCAGCCCAATCCGCATCAGTATAGGCTTCAACTTGAAGATGTCCTTGTGCCTTAAAGAAAATACCTTTGCCAGGTGTTCTCTTTAGGTACCTTAAGATTCTATGAATTGCTTCAAAGTGCTCTGGGCCCGGTGAATGCATGAACTGACTAACAATACTTACTGGAAATGTTATGTCAAGCCGAGTGTGTGATAAATAAATAAGTCTTCTAACTAGTCTTTGAAACTTTTCTCCGTCTCTTACTTTCTCTGCACTAGCTAGTTGAAGTTTCAAATTTGGCTCCATGGGAGTTTGAGCTGGCCTGCATTCCATCATACCTGTCTCTTTGAGCAAATCAAGCACATACTTCTTTTGACTTACAACAATTCCTCCTTGGATCGTGCAAACTCCATCCCGAGAAAATACTTTAAGTTTCCCAAGTCCTTGATTTTGAATTCCTTGACCAGAAACTTCTTCAAATTCTCTAATCCTCCACAATCATCCCCTGTTAAAATAATGTCATCGATGTATACAATTAAAATTGCAACTTTACCTTCTTTTGAATGCCTATAAAACAAAGTATGGCCAGCCTGACTTTGTAAGAAACCAAATTTTTTAACAGCTTTGCCGAAGCGTTCAAACCAAGCTCTTGGTGATTGTTTAAGTCCATAAAGAGATTTTTTCAGTTTGCAAACTTTTCCAACACCATATTTGTCTACAAAACCTGGAGAAAGACTCATAAACACCTCCTCTTCTAGGTCTCCATTAAGAAATGCATTTTTCACATCAAGTTGGTGCAATGGCCAATTTGCATTAATAGCAAGAGATAAAAGGACCTGAATAGAATTTATCTTGGCAACAGGGGCAAATGTTTCTTGATAATCTATTCCATGGGTTTGTCTAAAACCCTTCTCAACTAATCTGGCCTTGTACCTTTCTACAGTACCATCTGCTTTGCTTTTAACTGTAAACACCCATTTGCACCCAACAATCTTTTTCTCTCTAGGCAACTCCACCATATCCCACGTATCATTCTTCCTCAATGCTTCCATCTCTTCAAACACTGCAGATTTCCAGTTCTGATCATCCAACGCTTCTTTAATGTTTCTAGGAATCACAAGTTTTGAAATTTCAGTGGTAAAGGCTCTATATTTAGGAGAAAGGTTATCATAGGACACATATTTGGAAATTGGATGTCTAATACAAGTACAGGTTCCTTTCCTAATGGCGATAGGAAGATCAAGATCAGATTCTTGAGTAGGAAGAATAGGGTTTAAAACTGGGTCAGATTCTGGAACAGTAGAAGAAAAGAAAGGTGAAGTATTACCTGATGTATTTGGACAGACTTCACTCGAGGACTTCTTGTGAACAGGAGCTGGACTCATCAATGGACCTTCACCCTTTTTAAAAGTATTTTTCCTAGTGTAGACCACAGGCTCAAGATTGGAACGATTTTTCTCTCATCGTAATATTTCCATATATGATAAACCAATATCAGTTTCTGCACTATCAAATTGAGGGATCTTCGTTTCCTTATCTGTTTCAAAAATTATATTTGGTAAAGCTTCAGTTTCCTAAAAATTTGATTCACTAGAATTCTTCCCCTGAATCAAAGGTTTGTTAAAGAAAGGAAGACCTTCCAAAAAAGTTGCATCCATAGTGACAAGACTTTTCGTGTGAGAGGATTAAAGAATTTGTACCCTTTTTTATTTGGAGCATAACCAACAAAGACACATTTTTCGGCCCTAGGATCCAACTTGGACCAGATTTCTTTGGAATATACACATAAGCAGTGCATCCAAATATTTTTAAAGGCAAATTTGAATTAACTCTTGATTCAGGGAAATTGTTTTTAAAGCACTCTAAAAGAGTACTATATTGTAAGACCTTAGAAGGCATCCTATTAATTAGGTATGATGCTGTTAAAACAGTATCCCCCCAAAAATATTTTGGTAAGTTCATATAAAACATCATGGCACAAGCGACTTCCAACAGATGTTTGTTTTTACGCTCGGCAATTCTATTTTGTTCGGGGGTATCAGTGCAAGAAGACTGATGTAAGATCCCTTTTTCTTCAAAAAATGTTCCAAGAATACTATTATAATACTCTGTTCTATTATCAGACTGCAAAATACTTTCTTTTGTTTGAAATTGATTTTCTATCATGTTATAGAAATTTTGAAAAATGGTTGCTACTTCTGACTTCTTATGCATTAAGTATACCCAACATAGACGAGTATGGTCATCTATGAACGTTACAAACCACCTTTTTTTAGAAACAGTAGTAACCCTTAAGGGTCCCCAAACATCACTATGAAAAAATAAAATGGTTTTGATGGTAAATAAGGCCTTGGGACATAAGATTTTAGTTGACTTTTAGTAAGCAAACAACTTTCACATTTTAGTTTCAGGGGGTTCACAGTCTTAAAAAGCAAAGAAAACAAATGTTTTAGATAAATAAAACTAGGATGGCCCAATCTGTAATGCCAAACCATTATTTGTTCATAAGCAGATACAGAAATATTACTACTAGACTCTTGAGCAATTTGAGCACTAGGTGAATTATCCTCAAGACAGTAAAGGCCATTGATCATTCTAGCCCTGCCAATTGTCATCCTCGAATTCTTGTCCTGAAAAATACAATGAGATTCATCGAAAATAGCCAAACAATTAGAATCTTTTGTTAGTTTACTAGCTGATAAAAGATTGTAGGCCAATTTTGGAACATAAAGAACAGATTTCAGGTTAATATTTTTGAGGTCTGTATTGAACCTTTTCCAGCAACAGGAGAGAAACCTCCATCTGCAACCTTGATCTTTTTATTTCCAGAACATGGTGTATATGATTGGAAGAGTTTAAATGAATTTGTCATATGATCTGAGGCTCCAAAATCTATGATCCATGGAGCAGAAAAGGTTGAGGAATTAGACAAAAAGAATTGAATAGAGCCTTAAATCCAATTGTATGAGCCATAGAAGCATTAGGAAAGTCAGATGAGGTAGAACTGGATTTCAGTAGCATAAGAAGATGCTCCATTTGTTCTTTGGTGAAAGGGCCAGCATCAGCTTCATTAGTAGTAGGAACTCCTCTTCCAGACTTCTCTCCTCTGTTTTTCCAATTTGGAGGTTTTCCGTTCAGTTTCCAACATGTGTCACGAGTGTGACGAGGCTTATTACAATAGTCACACCAGACCTGTGGTTTTTCACTGGATTTTTCTTCTGTTCTACGCTGATAAGTTGATGTTTTAAAGGATGAGACAACCTCTAAAGCCGATCGTTCAACAGCAACTCCAGGACCCTTCTTTCCTAGCATTACATTTCTTCTGCTTTCCTCCATTCTAACCTCTGAGAACACCTCACCAATTGAAGGAAGAGGTTGTCTCCCAATAATTCTCCCTCTAACTTCATCAAATTCAACGTTTAGCCCAGCCAGAAATTTAAAGATCTGGCTGTCTTCAACAGTTTTCTTATGATGCTGAAAATCCTCTGTTGATTTCTACTCATAACTGTTGAAGAGATCCAAATCCTGCCATATTCGCTTAAGCGAATTGAAATATTTTGTGACAGTGTCTTCCCCTTGACGTAGATCTCCAATTTTGAGAGTCAACTCGAAAATTCAGGACTGATTTCCCAAATCAGAGTACATCTGATTGATATTTTCCCATAACTCTTGTGCCGTTGAATAGCACATGTAGTTAGAACTAATATCTTCTTCCATTGAGTTTACAAGCCATGTTATTACCATGGAGTTTTCCGCGTCCCATGTTGCGTAAGCAGGATCCGTGCTTATTGGAGCCTTTGTTTCACCTGTTAAATACCCCATCTTGCCACGACCTCTGATATACATCCGGACTACTTGTGACCATCGGAGAAAATTATCTCCATTCAGCCGAATAGTAATAATCTGAATTGAGTGAGAATCAACCCTAGTTTTCAAGGATTCGATTCTGTTTTTGGATGAAGAGGCAGTAGTTTGAGAATTAATGGTAGAGTCTGATGATGTTTCAGACATGATGAAGGGACAGGGGACAATGTAAAAAATAAGGAGGAAAAATGAAACAGAAAAAAAAATCAGGCAAAGATGCTCTGATACTAACTTGAAAATAATGAATAAGGGGAATAATTATTTCATTGATCCAAAAGAATATATACAACAGGTTTCAGCATATATTAGGAAACTATACACAATTATATCCTTAATTCTAGAAATAAGATTTTACACCAAATTAGCTCCTCTACAGCTAATACACAGTTATAGTTATATAGAATTTCTCTCCACTAATCTCTCCAAATTTATAGGTTTTATTACTCAATATTCTACTTCTCAAAAATACAAATTTTTCCACACATTAAATCATAAAGAGGTTATATAGTAAAATATAAAATCATACAGGGTTAGTGTGTCATGTATTTATAAGGTAATTTCAACATTTTTAAAGATTCCGTTATGAATGATCATTTCCGTCATTTTGACATTTAAATCCAAACCATGAGAAAATTATGTATAGTTTTTGAAATCATAAGAAGATTATGTAAAAAAATACTAGACCACAGAGGGTAAAATATAATTTTCCCTAAAAGCAAATTAGTGGCGGTTCAATGTCTCCAAATATTAACGGTAAGGACGCAAAGTTGAAAAGGGTGATAGGTTGAGGATGCAAAGTACAATTTGACCTGCTAAATAACTATGTGTATCCCTCAGGTGCTTGGAAGGATTAATTTTATTAACATTATTAACACTTAGACCAAAATGTCACAAGTATGAAAAATCTCAAGGTATATTTTGTCCAAAATTAAATTCTATTATAATGAAAATGGTTCACAAGTTGAAGGATGCAAAATGAAATTAGTCATTTTACCTAACGGAGTTTTAGGCTTTAGAATCAACAGCACTTATGAAGGAGAGGCAAATTAGTTCAGTCGTTCATGGCGAATCATGGCAAACGGTTTCACCAATGTGGTTTTACTCTTTTGGAGAGGACTAGCTTGGCCTTTAGCCAGATGTTATCACCTTGAAGACTTCCAAGGTTTGGAATACTTACGGAATGAGTAATCGTCCTAGATTTGCATTTATCAACAGAACGAACATACCACTCTTCTTTTTTTTTTTATAGCAAGTGAAAGGTTTTAAATTCAGAATCTTCTACTTACAATCTCTTTCATTTGATCACTTAATTCAATCCTCCACTAGAACTAGGGCTGCAAATAAGCCGAACCGAGTCAAATTTTGGACTTATCTAGCCAAGCTCGACTTAATAATAGGTGGGCTCGAGTTTGAGATTGAGCTCGACAAGCCAAGAAAATTGAGCTCGAGCTCAATTCGACAAAGGAAAAGCCAGGCTCGAGCTCGATGTTAGGAATCATAAGTGATGCGATGTAGTTTTGGAGCATTGTGGCGTCGTTTTGGAGATTGCCAGGAGGAATAAGTAGCGCGACATAGTTTTGGTTGGGAATTCATATTCTTGTTAGAAACGGTGTCGTTGCATTGGAAGTTAGTTAGAAAATCTGTTATATTGTTTCAGTTAGTTGCAAAGGTGGTTAGCACTGATGAAGTGTAAATAATGCTATAAATAGCAAATGGGTGAAGGAAGGCAGTAGTCAGATTCATAACCAGAAATTTTCAAATGAAAATATCTTTTCTCTCTTCTCAATTCTCTCTCAGCTCATGAACACTCCTTTCTCTCTTTCTTTCTTCCGCAAACTATCAGGTTAAATCCTGACAAGTGACTTCAGAGCCTTCAATTCTCGGAGGAATTCGCATAATTTTTCGATGGCAGATGGTACTAGACTCAAGAATTTGGATGAACAACTCAGGAAACTTGAGACTAGGATTCATATTCAAGTAGATTCCATGCAAGTAGAGCTACAGGAAACTCGAACGCACGTAGATACTCGAATGGAGGAACTCGATAAGAAGATTGATGCGTTAATGGCAGGAATGGAGACAAAGTTGACTTCATTTCTTCAAGCTCTCAATAGAGACAGAGTAACTGCACCAGATGAATCTCCTCCACTAGATAAGACTCCTTTATTGTCCAATCCGTATGTAAGATGCAAGGAATGGTGTGATCAGTCAGCAGCAAGCAAGGAGCACAGGGTTATAGTTCCGAATCCTCCTAAGGTAGACCTTCCATTCTTTGAAGGGGACAGACCTCAGGTGTGGATCAGGAAATGTGAGAAATATTTTCTCATTCATCAACTTCCTGAGGACCAGAAATTGGAAGTAATGGAGATGTATCTGGTAGGAAAAGCAGAGATATGGTTTCATGGAGTCAAGAGGAGGAAAGGAAGAATCTCTTGGGAAGAATTTTGTGAATTATTGAAGAAGAGGTTTGGAGATCGAGGAAGAAGAGATGAGGTGGAGGAATTCAATAAACTCCACCAAACCAGCACTGTCAAGGACTACCAGGAGAAATTTGAGGAACTGAGTTCCTTGATGTTAGTAAGGGATCCTCACCTATCTGAATCTTACTTTGTTTCCAGTTTCATCAGTGGCATTAAAGAGGAGATCAAACCTATGGTTAAGATGTTAAAGCCTAAAACCTTGATTGAGGCTTTTGAGATTGCCGAATGGTAGGAACAATCACTGGAATTGAATGGAAGGTATGCCAAGAACACTAGGAACTGGGAGCCTTGGGAAAATTCAAGGTCCTCCAGTTGTCAACAGCCAACACAGGGGGGAAGGTTTCAGAACCATTTGGTCAAAAGAAGGTAAATTCTGAGAGCACTAACCTGGAAAGTGGAAAGATCTCTCCTCATGAGATCTTGCGCAAAAAGAACAATCATCTGTGTTTTAAGTGTGGAGAGAAGTTTAGTCTTGATCATCAGTGCAAATTTAGGCATTTGAATTTCATTCTGGAAGATGATGAGGAACCTGAATTCCTTGATGCCATTGGAGAACAAGATGAGTATACTGGTCATCCAGGACAATCAGTCGATGTGTCCTTGCATGCATTGACAAGCTCTATTAAGAGAAAAACTCTAAAAATGCAAGGGTTATTAAAAGGAAAAACTATATCTGTTATGGTTGACACTGGCAGCACTAATAGTTTTCTGAATTCCACATTACTGAATACCATGACCTTAAGGACAGTTAAGATGACACCACTAAGGGCCACAATTGCTGATGGGACCACCATTTCCAGTGAGCTGTATTGTCCCAATGTGACATGGAGCATCCAGGGGTACAACTTTAGCTTTCCTTTGGTAATCATGGAACTAGGGACATGGGACATGATACTTGGACTAGATTGGATGGTGCAATATAGTCCTATCACATTCGACTTCAAACAGTTGATGATCAAACTATCAGAGGAAGATGGGGAAATGGTGTTGAAAGGTGCAGCAGAGCAACCCTCAATAAAGCTGGTAAGAGGAAAGGCAATAAAAAAGTTCATGCAACAGAAACACAGAACCTTGGCATCAATCTGTTCAGTGCCTGAGGATAGCAACTCAGATGATGTAAATTCACTTCCTAGTGAAATCTCAGAATTACTACACCAGTTCTCTGATATATTTGCTGAGCCTACACAATTACCACCTAAAAGAGCACATGACTACACCATACCCCTGAAACCAGGGGCTCAACCTTTTAAACTCATACCTTATAGGTATCCACACTCCCAGAAAATAGAAATTGAAAACCAAGTGTCTAATATGCTTTAAACTGGGATCATTAAGCCTAGTACTAGCCCATTTTCTTCTCCTGTCCTACTAGTCAAAAAGAAAGAGGGTACCTGGCGTTTCTGTGTCGATTACAGGTACCTAAATAATCTCACCATCAAGGATAAGTACCCTATTCCCAATTTCGAAGAACTCTTAAATGAACTATTTGGCTCTAAGTTTTTCAGCAAGATTGACCTCAGGTCTGGTTATCACCAAATCAGAGTCAAGGCTTGTGACATCCATAAAACAGTATTTCAAACTCACCAAGGCCATTATAAATTCCTAGTTATGCCTCTTGGCCTCACTAATGCCCCTGCCTCTTTCCAATCCCTCATGAATGAGATCTTCCAGCCTTACCTCAGAAAATTTATACTTGTCTTCTTTGATGCCATACTCATCTACAGCCCAGACCTACAATCCCATGTAAATCATCTGAGAACAATGTTGAAAATTCTGAGATCTCACCAGTTGTATGCAAAGATGTCCAAGTGTATGTTTGCTCAACTGAAAGTGGAGTACTTGGGCCATATCATATCCTACAATGGGGTTGAAATGGATGCAGCTAAAGTTGAGTGCATAAGAACTTGGCTAGTGCCTGAAACTGTTAAGGGTTTGAGGGGATTTTTGGGCCTTACAGGTTATTACAGGAGGTTTGTGCAAGGCTATGGGCAGATCTGCAAGCCTTTGACTGAATTGTTGAGAAATGACTCTTTTGGCTAAAATGAATCAGCTGCCACAGCCTTCTAGAATTTGAAGGATATCATGAGTACCACTCCTGTGCAAGAATGCCAGATTTTTCTAAACCTTTTGTAGTGGAGACTGATGCTTGTAGTAAAGGCATAGGTGCTGTGTTGATGCAAGAAGGGCAACCCATAGCTTATCTCAGCAAAGCCTTAAGTCCTAAGAACTTGGGACTATCTATATATGACAAGGAGTTGTTAGCTGTGGCGATGGCAGTAACAAAGTGGAAACATTACTTGCTGGAATACCATTTCATCATTAGGACTGATTACCAGAGCTTGAGATTTTTATTGGAGCAAAGGTTGAATACACCACTGCAGCATAAGTGTTTAACAAAGCTCTTAGGCTTGGATTACGAAATCCAATACAAGAAGGGAGCTGAGAGCAAAGCTGCTGATGCCCTGTCCAGAAAGGGATTTCAGGAGGAGGATACGGCAGGAAAAGCCTGTGTCAGTGAGGATTCTGTAAGGGCAGTATGTGCCATTTCTTGCATAAAGCCCCGATAAAAAGGTAGATGTATCTAAGAGTTATGAGGGTGACTTAACATGCCAGGAGAAGATTGCTCAATTGCTGATAGATCCTACTTCTGTTGCTGACTATGAGTATGCAGATGGGATTTTAAGGTTCAAAGGAAAGATTTATGTTGGAGATCATGGTAATCTGAGGACTCAAATCATTCAACATTTACATTCTTCTGCAGTAGGGGGCCATTCTGGTCAATTGGGGTGCCTGAAGAGACTAGGTACAGTCTCCTACTCGCCTAGGATGAAGAGGGATGTAGTTGAATTTGTCAAATAGTGTGATGTCTGCCAGAGAAACAAGTATGAGAATGTCCCTTACCCTTGCTTATTGCAGCCTCTACCAGTGCCCAACCAAGCATGGTCACAAATCAGTATGGATTTCATTGAGAGTTTGCCAAATTCTGAAGGTTCTGACACGATAGTAGTGGTTGTGGACAGATTCACAAAATTCTCCTATTTCGTTCCGCTCAAACATCCTTTCTCAGTAGTGGAAGTTGCCAAGCTATTCTTAACACATGTTTTCAGACTCCATACGTTACTAGATGTGATAGTCTCAGATAGAGACAAGCTCTTCACCAGTCTTTTTTGGCAAGAGCTGTTTAGACTGGTTGGTACTCGCTTAAACCTCAACTCAGCCTACCATCCACAAACAGATGGTCAAAGTGAACGTGTTAATCAGTGCGTTGAGACATACTTAAGATACATGAGTAGTGATAGACCTCAGAAGTGGAAGTCCTAGTTGCATATGGCTGAGTAGTGGTATAACACTAACTATCACACTAGCCTTAAAATGACCCCATTTGAGGCCCTCTATGGTTACAAACCTAACCAGATACCTCTAGGGTGCATTGCTGATACTATTGTTCCTGCAGCCAGGGATCTTGTTCGTGATAGACAGACTGTGTTGCAAATTCTTCGTCAGAACCTGACTTAGGCGCAACAGCAAATGAAATTTTTTGCAGATAAGAGGAGGAGTGAAAGAACTTTGGAAGTTGGTGACATGGTTTATTTGAAGCTTCAACCTTACCGCCAACAGTCTGTGGAGGTGAGGCGTTCCTTGAACCTTGCCTCAAAGTATTAGGGTCCTTTTCCTGTCCTTGCTCGTGTGGGAGAAGTAGCTTACAGATTGGGGTTACCTCAGGGTTCCAGAATTCACCCTGTATTCCACATTTCTATGTTGAAGAAGAAGTTGGGAGGTTCTCAAGTAGTCATGCCTGCATTGCCACTAGTTGGTCCTGATGATCAGATTCAGGTTGCTCCTGAAATGGTACTCAAGAGGAGGGTCATACTGCGAAATCATCAACCAGTGTCACAAGTCTTGATCAAATGGGTTAATCTGGGATTTGAAGAAGCCACTTGGGAGGACCTTGATTTCATTAAACACCAGTTTCCAAAATTCCATCCTTGAGGACAAGGATGCTCTGAAGGTGAGGGTATTGTCAGGAATCATAAGTGATGCGATGTAATTTTGGAGCATTGCGGCGTCGTTTTGGAGATTGCCAGGAGGAATAGGTAGCGCGACGTAGTTTTGGTTGGGAATTCATATTCTTGTTAGAAACGGTGCCGTTGCACTGGAAGTTAGTTAGAAAATCTGTTAGATTGTTTCAGTTAGTTGCAAAGGCGGTTAGCACTAATGAAGTGTAAATAATGCTATAAATAGCAAATGGGAGAAGGAAGGCAGTAATCAGATTCATAACCAGAAATTTTCAAATGAAAATATCTTTTCTCTTTTCTCAATTCTCTCTCAGCTCATGAACACCCCTTTCTCTCTTTCTTTCTTCCGCAAACTATCAGGTTAAATCCTGACACTCGACTCGACAAGGCTTGCGAGTTATAACTCGATTTCTGGCTCACGAGCTGCTCGTAATGTAGCTCGATTTCTGGCTCGCGAGCAGCTCGTTAGCTCGAGTTTCTAGAAATTAATCTAATAAAAATAACAAATAATTATTTTTTTTAATAAATAATAAATATTAGGGACATATATGTAATTTTACTATTAAAATAAAAATATATATAGTAAAATTAAAAATAATATATATATATACTTGAGCTCGCGAGAGCTTAATATTTTGAACTCAAACTTGAGCTCGAGTTTGATTTTGCCAACTCGAGCTCGACTCGAGTTCGATATTGACCAAACTCGAGTCGAGATTTGAATCAAGCCGCTCGCGAGCGGTTCGGTTCATTTGCAGCCCTAACCAGAACAAATAGATCACTCATGGATGTGGTACTGGATGAATTTACTTGAGCAATGCAAGAGACTGGGAATGAGTTGTGAATATGGCTTCTTCCAGATGGCTTTTTCACAAAAATGTAATAGAAAAATGTAGTCCCTTTTGATCGAATATCAATTGGGAAAAAAAATTAGAATAACACTTGGCACTTTTTTCCTACTATTGTGATGCATTTGAAATGAAAAAATGATAATTAAAAAAATAAAAACACATTTATGCTAGGATACAAAAGTTCTATAAGTAGAGTTCGAACCAAAGAATGGTATTCTAGAAAAACATGTTTTAAAAAAAAACGTAATAATAAATCATATTCTAAAGAAACACCCAATTGCTAATCCCCCCAAAAAAAAAATTACGGCTAATCCCACTTATAGACGTATTGATGATCTTGCTGGTTCGGGCTTCTGCCTAAATGCATGCAAATGTTCCCCTTGAGCGATCTCCTAAATTTCCAAATTAGACTAGAATTCTTCAAGTTAGCCCTGATATTTTAAGGAAAGTATGTAAAATGCCAACAGATTTTAGAAGATGAAGAAAATTGTTGCAAAATGTTCCTAGAGTGAGAATTATTTTCAGCAGTTATAAAGTAGAAAGAAGCCATTGCTAATTTGACATGCGTTTCAAGTTCAAATTAAACAAAAAATAATTCATTGTATGCCTCAATTTGTTTTTTAGGCTATTCAGTTATATTTTTTTACTAGGTCAAGTTTTTTTAAAGAGTTCTATTATAAACCGAGGATGACTTGGTCTACTTGCTAAAAATGAGATTCGAAATCATAGATGTTTTAGATTCAAATTTCTCCTTTCCGTTTCTATTTCTTGAATCTCACTCCTCCCCTATTGGATTTGGGTTTGTCTTCACTTTTTAAATCCCACCTCTATCCTGATAGAGTTAAAAAAAAAAAAAAGAGTTTTCATTACAAAAACAATTAAATTAAATGGTAGTAGGTGTAATGTTTGAAACCTCAGGGGAGTCTAATAAAATTTTTGAAAACTTTAGGGGAGGTTTCTAAAATCATCCCCATTTTCGAGGGTCAAATTTGTGGGTTCAATCGTCACATATACATATCTTTGAGGGTTTTATTATAATTTATCCGTTTAAGTCTCATAATTTCTACTAATTGGGTTTGATAAACCCATAAAACCCCAACGCCACAGCAAGCCTCCCTGTGCCTGTTACAGGTTCCCTTCAGATTGCCGTTTGAGGTACATTTCGAGTTTGAGACTTTTCCTGTTCCTTTCATCTTGATATTAAACTTCTTATCTTTTACTGAAATATTAAATGTTGGTATAACCCTTTTCATGATATTAGAGTTTGAATTTATTGGTGAACCCAAACTCTTGACATTTTCAGAGAAAAATCCAGTCTTGTTTCTTATTCAAGAGGGCAAATATCATCGGTTTAGGAAATAATTACTTCATTTCTCTTGTTTATATGCAAATTCTTTGCTATTATTTTGTTCCCTCATGCTGTTACTGGAATAATAATGAATTCTTGGCTTTTGCAGACTTGAAACATCCGCATATTCCCCTTACAAAACATTGAGGACAAAGAAAAAATAAAATTACCTACCTTTTCAAGTTAAAATTTCTCTTATTATTGGATTAAATGGTGCACGTTTTATGCCCTTAATGGTTATTGCTGATGTTGGGGTGCATAATTTTGATAACCAGATGGCCCTAAGAGGTGTGTGGCAGTTAAACAAGCTGATTGTGAGCTATAGTGACTGGGGTGGAAGTAGTAGAGGCCTCAGGTATGCTTTTCTTAATTGCTTTTGCATTTCTTGCTTTTGTATTTAGAACTTTTACCTGTACAAAATTTCTTTAATGACTTGACTTGATTACATGTACGATATGATTTTGTCGTTGATTCAACCACAGGAAAATAACAGAATATACTCAAAAGGACAAAAATTTGATCTTTATACTTTTCAAATCCCAGTTACTAGCAATCACCTGAGAATCGGTAAATCTGTACATCACAAATTTATCTTCTTGACCGTGTGATAGCTCTTTAGTTTAGATTAGCCTATTCTGAGGAGAATGTTCCAATTATAGCTCCTCGATGTATTATCTTAAGTCAATTTTAGTGATTTTAGATTCTTATTTTTGCATTTCGTTTGTTGAATGTTCATTTGATATGTATGGTCAATGTCATTGGTTATCTTATGATACAAAGTGATTTTCAAGTCTATAGATAGTACTGGATTTCTTTCACCAGAGCAATGGATACATGACATATCTAAATGCATGTAGATTGACTGCTACCACAATGTTTTGTAGGTTACGAATTTCCATTACTGTGAGGACTATAGAAGTTAAAAGGGATAACATTGATAGTCATTAGAAATCCTACTTGTGGCAATATCAGGAACTCTAAGTTAAATTGTGTCCTCTCATTTTTCTTGTTATGTAAGAGGACACTTTATATGACACAGGCCCTAATTCAATCATACTCCAAAAATCTGTATATCTGGGCCAATTCCAACTTTACAGTGCAAGTTCCTATGCTACTATTTCTGTCGAATCTTTTAAATATGTATTAAAGGAATGGTTAAATTATAGTCTACTTGGCATTTTTGCTGCTTTTGAATGGCATTTTGACTGTCCAGGATGTGGTCTTATGATACAATTTGTTTAGCTTATATAAAAAGCGAGTTTTCCCTGCTTTAGATTAATTATCTGCTAGTTTACAAGCACAGTTCCACCAAAAGAAAAACAATTTTGATAAGAAAAATATCATTAATATAATCTTAATGATGAAGGACAATTCTCTTTAATCTAAATGGAAGGGAATATGAAATAAAAAGTTGTAGATTCCTGTCATCTTCTAGCGCAATGAAAGGACTAACCATGTCCGTAACACACCAGGGCATTCATGGAATCTCATTTGCCAGCATTTAAAGAGATTAATCCCCAGCTGGAGGTGGTAACTGAGCTTAATCGTGGTCAGCATCCATATTTGAAGGGACTATACCGTAAGAACATCTTTACAATCTTGACAAACCAGTTCTCTGCAATTAATGTTTTCATTCTTAGTCTATGCCTTGAATTTCACTTCATTTCTATCTCTCTACTTTGTGTAATTAATGTTTTCATTCTTAGTCTATGCCTTGAATTTCACTTCATTTCTATCTCTCTACTTTGTGTAATTTTAGCCCCTTAGACACGGATCAGAAGGATATATGGTTGCAAAGTTCAGTAATAGGTTGAAATAACATGCATGTCTTTGTAAATGCACCTTCTGAGCTTTGTGTCAACACGACTAATTAATGAAGTTGTATCTGTTGATCTCATTGATTATGCCTATCTAGCTGCAAAACTAATGAATGCACCTGGACAGAGGTTATCCTGTACCTTACCACCACAGAAACATTTTTGTATACTAAATTACCCTGAGCTGCTGATCATGACACTGGCAGTCAAAGCCTATTGAGATTTAATGGATGGGATTGGTTTAGGTCCCTTTGTCCTGTCATCTCTCAAAATGTGTTATATTGCATCCACTGCTCCAAGTGGAAGTGTAATTTATCTACAAATATTTTTAGCATAGCTATTTCATCTCTTAATTGCTAAAGACAGTCAAAGTTATTATATGTGGCATATGTACACTTTGCTTTTTCTGCACTTTAATATGTCTTGAAGGTAAGAGCAGTTGCCTTCTACTTGAAACATAACTTTGTGGCTTTCAGGCGGGAGGATGCCTTTGTGGCTTCTTGAAACATAACTTTGCAGCTAGTTGAAATATTTTTCCTTTTGAATTAATTTGGCAAGTCTCATTGAGGCAACAGTTAGGTTTCGTGAGTTTCCCTTTTGAGATGGCTTTTCATTTGCTTTATAACCAGGTAACAAGAATGAGAGGGTTGTATCAGTTAAAAACATGACACCAGAGGATATACTTCTCTGTGCAACCAGGCTAAGAAATTCACTCGGAAGAAAGGTGGTCAAGTTGAAGACGAGACACGTTACCAAGCACCCCAGTGTTCAAGGTACATGGACAACAGACTTGAAGATATGAGCCAAAAGAAGTTAACACTGATTGGTTCCAAGCAACTAAATTTAATACTATAATTCTTGAGAGATTAGTTATGTAACCAGCTGGCGCTTTAGTTCATGGTCGCTGCTTGAAACATTTGGACTAGTTATAATGGTGGCAGTACAGTGTAGTTTATGAGCTTTTCAGACGTTCTCTTGAATTCTGGACTAGTTCTATTTTTCTTGCTTCTACGTCGCAAATTGCCACTGTTACAGGCTGAGTTGTTGCAGCGGTAAGAAACTTCCCCTGTTGAAAATGCTTTTTGGGTAGAGTTGTAATCGCAACTTTGTTATTCAGTCATGAAATGAGAGGTAGATTATTAATGAAAAAAAAAAATTAACAAAGACCAGCATATGCCAAACATAATATCTCGGCTTGTTTATGATGAATGTTCCATGGTTATGGTCTTCCTGCTGGGACTATAGTTACAGATCTGATTTGTAGTTTCTTATCACGTAGGAGTCATCACCTTGTTTGCCTGAAAAGGATATTGCTGAACAGGAGTCATCACGTAGTTTCTTATCAAAGTTTAGTTGGAAAATGCACCCTACGAAGATACTAAGGAGATTTGATCCCAGTAGGTGTAACAAGATATTGGTTAGTTCTGTATATGTCAAATCCAAGAATAAGATCTTTTCCAGTAAAATTTGCTCCCAAAAACTTTGATTTTATGTGACAGTTTGGGAGAAGCTTAATGGTGATGGAATCTTTAGTTATGAACTTTGTTTGAAAAAGCTCACCATTTGCTGCTCTAAAATTATGAATATGAGAAATCCAACTAGAATCAGGTAAAATATCTTTTTTCATAATTGATAAAGATGCACCTGAGTCAAAGAAAGCAATTACAGGAATTGGTTTAGAATACTTATCCAAAAGGATATGAACAAGCGTCTGGGGATAAGATCCTTTGTTGTTTGGAGGTCCTATAGTAAATATTTCATCAGGTACCTGCAAGGCCGAAAGAGTATAATCAGTTATGTCTTCTTGTTCAGAAAATTCATATTCTAAATCAGAAAATTGAAAATGAAATTCATCCTGAATCTCTGAAATTAATTTTATTCCCTTTTGGTTCTGAGGACAATTTTTCGCAAAATGTCTTGGCTTGCCACAGATGAAACATCGGCTTCCTTTTCTTCCTCTGAATTTCTTTTCTTTTCTCTTGAAGTATCTCCATCTTTTTTGGAAGGTTCGTCTAGGATAACAGTTACTGAAACTTCTAAACTTTCTAAACTTTTTCCTTCTTTTTTGAGGAACACATGTTTGACACTTCCCTTTGGTAATCAATTCTGGTTTCTTGCAAGCTTGATCTAAGCAAACATCTCCTTTGAGATATTCTCAAATAACTTTCCTCTTGTTGCAAAGATCATCCAAAAATAAGAGAGCTGCTTGCTTTATTTATCCGGTGGACAAATTTAATATAGATCCATATTGATTATGGATGTACATTTCAGCTCCATCACCAAGCACAAAAGCTTGTTTAAGATTTATATCTGCACCAAGAGCAAAAAATAATTTGGTCATCTTCTTGAAATGTTTATTAATATCTCTATGATCATAAGAAAAATATTTCATCTGGAAGAATTCCTTTCTCTTCGTTTCTTTGCTCTCTTTCACATCTCCAATAAATATTAAATACAGAATATTAATGTTTTCAGAGAAGTCTTGACGAGTTAAAAAATACATCTTGTCCTACTCTCCTAAACTTGACCACCAATCCTTGAGGATTCCTGAAAAATGAGCAGTGAAGTCAGACAAGATTTCAAAATGAAATTCTTCTGTAAGATTTTGGATAACCATCCAAGCATGAAAATCTTGAAATCTTGCTTCCCATTTTTCTGATGGGATATCATCAATAGTAAAGATTTGAACTCCCTTTGATTTTGAAAAAGTAGTCCTCTGCGTTCTAGAAGCATTTGAAGTTTCTCCTTCACCATCTTCTTCATCATGAAGATGTACTACTTCTGCTTCAGTAGCCATATATTTATAACCGGTATTTCTTCTTCTTCAGAAGATGTTAAACATATCAAAGGAAAGAAAAATATTGTAGCTGATTTCTTTTCAAGAAAAGAACCAACTAAAAAGCTTCTACCCCAAAAGAAATCTCAACCTTTTTCATGTTTATACCTGTTTGCTCAGAACCTCCAGACATCCATGAAATACCTTATCCTTGGGAAAAAGAAGATATAGAAAGAATCCAAAACCAATATGAATTAGAGGTTTTTAGTTCATATGGTGGATCAATTTTAAATCCCTTTGGAATAAATCCTGAATATCCTTTTTGTCAGATTTTCATAATCAACCGTCATGATTTTTCAAAACCATGTTATGGTATTTTTGATGTTTATGCCATCAATATCATATTTTAATGAAATTCCAGAGTTCGTTCTTTAATCAGCCATTAATCTGAACCTTCAAGTTTTTCTGCAATGGTTTAGACCATTAATATTTTGGTCCAAATTATTCTCAACAAACCCAAATCACGTTATCTTCCATTTTCACCGACCCAGCCATTTGATCAATAACCAAATTCATTCTCTCTCAAGTGCAGTCATTAATAAAGAAATGTGTCATACTATTTTAGATCTTGAATATGAGTATGAAGAGGCAAAAAAGATATATATTCCAGGAAAACAGATGCATTCCACCAGAAATTTGGTCAGGACATTATGGTTCATGAAACTATCAAACTAGTCATCCTCACTGGACTAGAGTGCAAATGGCCAAAAGACAGTATCCAGATACAATGAATGACACTGTAATGCAAGATTCCCAAGATCCTTATGAGACAACTCAATCAGAAGCAGGTCCCTCATCTTCTTATGTTCATAAAGAAAGATCAGAAGCAAGAAGAGATGATAATAAAAGAAGAAACAGAAAAGCACATGAAGATCACATTGAGCTGTACAACATCACTGATCCAGATACCACTCCCTCAGATACCCCAGATGATGAGTATTATTGGTGTGTCTAGTCTAGGGACAAGTAGGTCCTAGTCATGTTTGTAACTTTGTCAGGTGTGAGGTGTGATTACTTTTTTGAAGAGTCGTTTGTAACTTTTACTTTTTTGAAGGGTCATTTGTTTTATGTTTTCTTAGAAAGTTGTCTGTAACTTTTCACCAAAAATCATTTTAATTTTTTAAGTATTTGGGACTTTTCTGAAAGGTCACTCTCTCTCTCTCTTGTAATCACGTATTATTGCTTCCAGTAGACTTGGACTAGAACTAACAGGACCCATCCTCTTACAACAATAGCATGAAAAAAGTTTTTCAAGTATAATGGAATTATGGAAACATATAAGCTTGCTTCGTATTGATTTCCTAGTTCATCAAGAAGCATCATAATTCATATGTTATGTTGCATGTAGAAAGAAAAGGGTAGAGGTAGGAGAGAAGAAAATAATAGACAGATTGACTTTCAAGCTAAATGCAGGATATTTACTTTATAAATTAACCCTCAGTAAACTAAATGTAGTCAACCATCCATTTAAGGAAAATTGGTTCAGATTTGAATAGAATGCGCCTTCTATCCAACCATAAACAACCTAGATTAGTACAAAAAGAAGAAAAAGCGCATCCTCCAAATGAGATTGCACCAAAGCTTTTTTCAGTAAATGGGCTACTATGACAGATCCTGATAAAAGTGCACCTTAAGATATGGTTAAATACACCATTTCATGAACTAAAGGAACCACATGTTAGTTCGCCAAAATGCTGAGTAATCCTGTAGCATACGAAGATGAGTATAATTAATCAGAAAATCATGCGCCTCTCCTAAATTCCTTCCGAAAGGACTCCACAGCAAATGCAATCTTCTCCAACATACCTATATATCTGTGCTATTCTCACTACAAAATTGTTAATATGGGGTTAAAACCCCCTAAAAAGACGAGTAATATTACAGTGCATTCCTCTGTGGGAATACTTGAAAGGTTGTACAGTTCCACATCATATTTCTTGAAACAATCAGCAAATGCCCAAAAATCATCATGATCATCAAACACATCCTAGTCCTGCACCTCATGCATCACTAGCACCACCACCAGCCTCAGCAGCTTTTTTCTCCCTTTGTTTCTCCCTTTTTTTCTTGTTCTTTAATGCATTCTTGCTCAATTCTCTACATTATTGCAACACGAAGCGGAATAATTGGATTATGACAACAAATAAATCTTCATAAGAATATCAAGAGAGAAGCCAGAATCAGCATCCAAGCTGCATAGCATACTTACCCTGAAGGGCTTCCACCAAATAGCTGTAAAAACATTTTAAAATATTGTCAAATACGGCAATCGATCAAAATATTACACGAATAATGAATATGCAAAAGCAAGAGCTTCTGACTGTAATCCTAAAGCTACATGAAATTGTCAAAATCTGTTTTACCAAAACTTAATAAGAGAATTGCAACTGGAAAAGTATGCAGCAATAACTACGATACAACTGGAAAAGTGAATCATGGTTTCTTGAATTTCCTGCAAGGAAATAGTAAAAGCAGATCCGACTAGGTGATATCTTAAGGTCTTGTATGTTGTCCAGGTATGGACCTAACTTATGTTAGTAATGGTGTATAAGTACCACAGAGAAATTATTCATATCTTTGACAGGGTCAATAACAGTATGTTGATGGCAGCACATCAAGGTAATCAACAACAGCTTTTACGTTGAAATCAGCAAGGATCACTACCCATGCGTGATCTTCATGATTAAGCACATTTCAAAGACTTTGGAAAGTCCTGCCTCTGCATAGGACATCAGTTGTATGCTATAAATGTCATCTCCGTATGTATCCATTTTTTTTTAGCGTGTCCAAAATGTTTAGTTGAATTATCTTTGTTGTGTGGCTGCTTCCTAAATTTATGCATCTGAAACATCAAGTCTCTTTAGAGATCAATACAAGAAGCAGTAATAGTCATCCTCTGTGACCGTCATTTTTCACCAAATTCCCTCAGTTTCATCATCATAGAGCGACGCCCCAACAAGAGTGACAGTAATCTTCCTGACGAAATTCTACCTGGTGAGGATGCTAGCAGTACTTGTGTTGAGAAAGAGTACATTGGGCAATCTAACCCTCAGCATAAACAATGTTAGCATGCTTCTAACTGTTACGTCTTCAAATATGTGGCTCCAATTCCCTTACCATCTAGGACTAGTTGCATCTAAAAACTGTTTCGTAAAGAAGAGTTTACAGCTTCTCACCTACTGCATACGGCAGTCATGGTAGTCATCATATCAAAGATTATATGCAAGTGCAGCCAAATGAAGCAGCAACTTGTTACTTATGTTTCCCAAGTGACTCAACTGAAGTAAAATGGTATTGAGATAATTACTTAAAGATATTTCCTATATGTTAATACTGTAGTTCCTTTGGAGAAATATAGCTTCAGGATATCTCTAATTCATCTTGATTGCCAAGGCACCAATTAAAGTTTCAAATCATAGTCAAATATGGTCATGAAGATGAAGAAAAATTAAAAAAAAGGGATAAATGAATCACTGTTGAAGAAGAACAGGGAGAGGAAAAAACAACTGAACCTAAAAGAAGAAAAAGCAGACCAGGAGGAAAACAACTTGGAAACTTTGATTTGAACACAACTTTTGGTCCCACTAGAGTTTTGGTTATGTTAAATTGTTACAAGAAGTATGTGCAAATTCTAATTATACCTGTGCCTGAACAGCTGCAGCAGCTTTAGCATGAGGTGGTCGATAAGCAGCAGGTTTCTGTGCAGGAGCATTGGCTGGTTTTGAGGAAACCTGGGAGGATTTTGACCCTTGTCCTGATAATTCCATCATAATTTGAAAAATTATTCAGTAGTAGGAAAAAGATACAAAAGTCATGCTGCTTTGGAAAAGCAGAGTTGAGTGCAAAGGAAAAGAACCTTGTGGTTTTGTTCCATCAATTTTCAAGGATTCCACGGACTTGCCCAGTTCTGCAATTTCACCAAACCTATCTGGTGATTCTGGTTTCCAGTCAGCCTGTTACTATAGCTAGCATGAATAATCAACCCAAAAAAAAGCAAATTTTCTGTTACAAATCCACACAAATAAGTACCAACAGCACTGACCTGATACAATTTGTCAAACATCTCTTTGAAATACAAAGATCCATTGTGGTGAAAGATTTTTATCCTTTTAAAAAGACAATAAAACCCATAATCAGGCATTAATCACCAAAAACTGCACTTTTGGAAGAGAGAGAGGAGGGGGGGGGGGATTAATAACTCCAAAGGAACTACAGTCTCCACCTTGGCACTTCAAATTTTCCATTTCATAAAGTAATTTACTGATGTAAGCATATCCACATCAAAAGCAAGATCTAAGCCATTTTCATATTTTCAGCGCCACTACAACTGATGAATTTCATTAAGAAACCAAGACAGGCATGAAGTTCACAGAAAAGAGATGTAGATTGGCATACTAAACAGGGGGAAAGTTTCACTAGGTCAATTTCATGTCACTCTTGTTATCTCATTGTTCAAGGATTTTAAACAATTACAGAATCTTGATAAAATTAGGAGTCAAATCCAGATGAACCATAATAACTAAAAATAAAAACTCTTCTGCCAGTGTATGAATTTAAGTCCTTTGATAGATACCCCACCAATACACTAGGTAGTCTTAAGAAATTTGCAGCAAACTTTTACCACATCAAAGGCTTAAGTTTTGCTTGGTAAATCATTACATGGTAAACTTACAAAACTTCTCCTCCAACAAGCTAAATGACTATGAATAGCTATACTCATACCCATTGTCAACTTGTAGCCTTGGAGCTGTGGTAGCAGTCATAAAATATCGGCCATCTGGAGACCATTCACTTGTCACAGAACATTCGGCCTTTGTGGTTCCAAGCTGCTTCTTTTCCACATAATCCCAGAATGCCTACAAAGCAAAATAAAGGAGCTGGATATCATGAAGAGATCAAAATTGGTGGTACAACTTAAACTGCTGCAAAACAAAATATATTAAAGGACTTGTCACATCATAGCAAACCCTCCTATACAGTATACATCCATTCAAAAGGCAAACCAATATTTACCAAACAAAAATGTAGATAATTCATTAAAGGGAAGGAAAGACCAAATATTAATCCTGCAGCTAAAGGAAACAAGTCTTTCCAAATTCGTTTAACCACATCACATTTATTGCGTAGTCACGAAAATGCAAATTCTTTTTGTATTGCTTTTTCAGCATTAAAAAGGGCAGGCAAGTGATCCATACCATCAATGATTCCTATGTAGAGAAGAATAGCAACAGAGATTGACATAAGTTGGTTTACAAATTTTGCAAAAGAAAAAACTGAAACAAGATTGGACCAGCGACCATTAAGCTTTTTGGGTGTATACATGATTGTAGCAACACAGCTAAATGTCATACATAGATGTATTGCTAAAGATATAATTTGAAAGACAATCAGTATATTTTTGTATCAAAGAGAACCTGGATATTTTATCATATCAAAGAGATGGCGAATCATCAAAGGAAGCTGCAACGCTCCACAAAAGCAGAAAAAGCAAAGAAATATCGCCTCCAATGCCTTCTGGATGGGGTTAACATTATATCATCCCAGAAGTTTGGCTTACTTAACAGTGCTAATTTAGGTACCATTTCTCATTTTAAACTTACACAATATTGTATACCAGAACGATGTTATCTTTACTGCACACAACAAAGTTACAAAACAATGCATCTGTCAGTCCAGATAACAAAAGCATGTATTACTAGAGAGAGTCTATGTAAAATAGTCATCAGATATTCTACTTATAGTAATCAGGTTTTTTGAGTAGAATAGAAGATCCAGAGCGTACTACTCAGGACTAACGGTAGGGAAGATTGTCAAACATACTTTTCCAGCTAAAAGCAACAACAGTGTTATTTCAGACTACTAGGAAGCATCGTTTTATCCCAAAGCAAAAGGCACGCCAATACAGCATTAACAGAATAACCTCCCTTGTTGACTCTGTACTTGATGTCCAGCCAACCAAAAAAAAAAATCTAAGAGCTAGATTCCAGACAACTAGTTTCTTATTCTTAAACGACCAATTTATAACTATGCTTTTCAAAATGATTACTTGCAGATCAAATGATCAAACCAAATCACTTTTTTCTCCCAAACTGGTATAAACTTAAGGTCTGCTTGCAAACACGTGATCAGTTAATAACAAAAGCAGTGGCGCAGAAACCAGGTTCAGTCTACTAATCCCTCTCTCTCTATTTTTCCATGCTGGGATCAACTTCATCTTAACATCTATCTCTCATTCTCTTTGTAAAAGTATGGGCAAGAAACTAGCAACACCATCAGATTCCAATATTCTCCAATTTGTCACTATTTCTTCTTCTTCTTGAATACCAATGGTTCCAAAATCGTGTTTAAATTTCTCTGTCATTACAAAGCAAGAGACCTTTAAAGAATTTGGCTCTCCCCAAGAAGCTTCCCGGAAGACCCTGCAGCTCCTTTCTTATGTAATCATGAAGATGACAAGAATAGCATTAATAAAGCAGCATAACAACCAAAGCTTCCAGACCTCACCAAAATGTTCAAGAACATTATTCACGGCAAATAAAGAAAATCGAAGTACTACAAGCCATTAAAACTCAATGTAGTAAGATGCATTATCTACACAGAAAATGGTACAAAAACCTGACAGCACTTGAACTACTAATAAATGGAAGACACTTCCTTGGTAAATAATGTAAAAACAAAAAGCAAACTTAATAGAGCAACATACCATGTCTCCAGGCAAGTTTCCAAACCCTGCCAAGCATAAAACTGCAACGCGTAGAATTAAGGCAAAACCGATAAAACTTGTGAAGACGTGAATACATTCTCGAGGCCAACTTACAGCCTTCATGATTTTAATAACAATTCTATATAAAGGATACACTTTCCTTTAGGATTCCAGCGAATAGTATTATAAGGGCCACTTCCAAGCTCAAGAAGAGGATTGCACTTCTTGTCAAAGACCGTCGCCATCGCAGGCATAACTAGACATCTGTCAAGGAATGCTTAAAGTAGGGAAGGTGCAACAACTGGAGAAAAATCAGTAAAATGGAATAAGGGAGATGGATTAACTAATAATTTTCCTCAATAAATATCAACAGACTGAGACAGAGAAGCAGAATTTTTTGGAGTATAGAAGTCTTATTTTCTTTCTTAAGTTGAAGGAAAGGAGAGAAGCTTTTGCAATTACATCACACAAGCAAATAAATAGATCATGCATAAAATAACCGATTACAAAAAAGTAGAAAACCTCTGAATGTGAGAAAATTAGCGCTTTATGTCTATATGTGTAAGCAAAAAATAAAACTGAAAATTGAACTCAGGCCCCAAATTTTGATGGGCAATAACATAGTTAACAAAGGAAATCTACAGGTTCGTGATTTCTTTGCTTTCAAGCAAAATCTACAATTACATTCCTTTTATAGGATATATGCCAACAAGCAAGCATTAAAACATCCTGAACAATAGCAACTACAACATATAAAGGAAACAGGGTAATATACATTATGCAGAACATAAATAAATTTTTTAAGGACAAAAAAGTAGTGAACAATGGGCTCATGAGAATGAAATTCATCTGGTATGTCCCAAAATTCCAAGGGTCAATATAGAATAGTTTTATGGTAGGTTGAATTCAAATTTATCCTTCCCACCTTAGAGCACATGACAAGAAGCTAATTATTCATCAGAGATATTTTGCAAGTAATAGAATACTACTTCCACAATGTCCTCACTCTGCTTTATACTACAGCCAATTATTGACCCAAAAAAAGGTTCCACTAGAAAGATAAAGCCTCCAGTTTTATATCCCCCCCCCCCAACACAACAAACACACCCATAAAACTTGGTTGTCCACATTAGCCTGTGGTTATAGGTAGAGTGGAAAATCATAGAAATCATGGTCGACTATCCCATCTCAAAGAATACACACACTAGTTATGATTTGATAAGGGATGGTAATCAAAAAGAAGTTCACAACCAATGAATTGCAGGGCAATGCTTACAATGGGTATATCACGTTTACATGATCTGCCTCTCACAGCAGTAAGAATGCAGATTTTGATGAATTTTGGGCTTGGGGATTTGTACAAGAAAATGAGTGAAAACAAACATAAGCGCACATCTCAAATGTGCTGCTAATAGACCAATGCCTCTGCATTTTATTCTTGCTGGGCTGCTTCCTTTTAGTTTTAGTAGATTATATGGAAATTAGGATACGGTGATGGAACAATGCAATCAGTAAAACTGTACAAGATATCAAAATGAAAAGAAAAGCAGCAGAAGGGTGTGATAACACCAAGCTGAAGCCATCGGATTAAACTGAGAAAGGCAACATCTTCAATCATTCATATATCAGGTTGACTATAGTAATTGTACTTCACAAATAGTTTAGGATGACAAAACAGCAACTCTTCCAGCTTTGGGGCTAGAGACGTGAGAAGAAAAAAGATGAGGATACATCCATAAACAACCGCAAATTCTTTGCCTGAACATGACCACTGAACATCATGTACAGGGCCTTCTTTACCTGCCAGCAAGTCAAAGTGTCAGTTATTTGCAGCTTCATTTCTAGAATACAGAAGTATCAGTTGACGAGGAAGCTTGCTATGAAACTTACGCAGGGGGACAAGTCCTTCATGGGTTCCATCCGTAGTCAAGTAGTTTAACTTTGACTCTCCATAGTAACTCTGGTTTGTCTTGTCAACATCTGACTGTACCAGGACAAGTAACCCTGTAGAACCAGAGTTCCAATTCAGTTGCACGGTTGAACAACGGAAGAAACTTCGTCGAGCAACAGGGCTCTGCACATCTTTTCCAGTAGCAAATATTTGAACGCTAGCTGGCATTCCCTACAGAGAGATAAATTTAATAACAATTCATAGTGAAGTACGGCATAAATTTAATAACAATTCATAGTGAAGTACGGCATCCTAGGGCTCTGAATTATCTTTATATGTTTTTTGATCTTTATGATCTAAAAAGGTAATCTAAACCTCTTTTTTTTTAAGGTAACCTTACTCTTTCAATTCTCTTTATTTGAAATGGATATCATCATGCTAAAGCTACAGTAAGAGCTTTCAAAACAATTTTCTAAACATGAAATAAATATGAAAGTCACTATTATATATCTATAGAATACTGAACAACAGATGCAATCTCTCCAGCAATATCAAACAAGTAACCACTTATTCCATTTCTAACAGCATGCTTCCAAGAATCAATTCTAAGCAGTGGATTAAGTACCTTTGATTCTGGAACAAATGCTGCCACATATGCTCCAGGTGTCTTCGAAAGCTCTACGGCAGCCACTCCAGGAACTCTAAGCCGATGGACTATACCTTTAGAGAAGTCCTCAGGATCAAAAAATTGAACTTCATTGGTTGCAAGACGACATGCAATAGCTTCATCAAGGCTGAATTTTATTGAAGGCCTGAAGATCACAGGAAAAAATCACCTGAAATCTAACATCCATGCAGTCAAAAGTTTAGCAAGCAGAGGAAGTTGTAAAAAAATACCATGTTGCTTTGGTCATATTCTTCTGCGACAGATGATGAACAGAATCACCATGGTCTATCCTCCACAAGACCACATTTTTATCCTGTGGTGATGTTGATTTCTGAAAAGTCTGAAGATAAGTACCACATGGGGACATGGTGGCTGCAAGAACATTTGGAACTTGAAAAGACCTAATCTCTCTCCACGTTTTGCAATCGTAAATGCTAATTTGTGAGTCAGACTTCATAACCATGAGTTTCAATCCATCTTCACTGAATTTTGCACTGGAGCACTGGACTTTATCGAGCTTGACACTGGGTTGACCATCTGCAAAAGGGGGTCCATTCCAAATAAAAAAACCATCTGGTTCTCTCACAAGGATTTCCAAGGATGGTGACTGTCCTGTTGCCATTATGGGCAGGCTGGATGCTCTGATATTTCAGACTTAACCAGTTCCCAATAAAACCTTCATGGAAAAGAAGAATGATTTAGTAATAACATCTAGGTTTCCAAGCCCACGCAAAAAGGGACCAGACATGAAGCACCATTCAATGTTTGACATAGTATAAGTTTTAAGATAATTCGGACTGTGCAAAGACAATAGGTATGTAAGTCAAGAAACTAGCTCATGTTCCATAACCAAGCAAAATACATTAATGCATCCAACTTTTTTGTAATGTCCACCACATAATAATTCTCTCTGATAATTTTCATTAGTAGCAATATGACTTTAACTTCAGATCACTAAGCCCATCAGCAGACAAGTTGCCTCAAAATTTCCAAAATACAAACAAAGTGAGTTAATTATCACACAAGCTTTAACAAGCTGAAAAGCAGAAAAGAAATAGGATACTTCCATAAGTTTTCCTGAAGCATCAATAATCACAAATGTGTAGCACAAAATAATGCTCCAAACAATGCAAAGACAAAGTTCAGAACTTTCCAAATTAAACTTGCATGAAAATTCCAACATCTTACAGTCACAAAATAAGCAAACATCTATAAACTAATGATCTTCCAAGGGTTAAGATCTTGACAATAGCTTTATACCAACATAGTATCATAACTGAAAAATCACCACACTTAAAGCTCTGAGTCCCTCAGTATTCAGCAGCCAAGTAATCCAGCTACGAAGCCCCATATAATCCCTCCCAACTTCCCACCCACTACCTTCTCTGAAACCTTACAGGGCAAACTTCAAGGCTCCCGTCAAGATTTGGCCAGTTCTAAAATGAATATTGCAGCCCACCACATAATGTCCAAAATTCGTATTACCTATACTTGGCTTTGAAAATCACATGAAACAATCCACAGTACTCATTCCATCCCCAATTCCTATATTAACTCTCTATATTTTCCTATTATTTATCCATTAAGTCTTCCAACAGCTAAGCTAGTCCAGCACTGCATCCCATACTAAACGATAAATTGCATAAAATATGCTACACAATTCAGCCGCTTCCATTATATACTTTCTCCAATGCCCATTTACTAGCTCACTGATCATATAAAACCAGCTTAAGATTAAGTAATTCAATACAGCAAACAAAAATTAAATCATGTACAATTAAGACACTGAGAAAGTTGAATTCAATAGAATTGTACCAAAATCTAAAGGCCATGGAAAATAATCGGAATACTGCAAATGCAAATATATAAAAGATAAAATTAAACGAGAGGACAAGAGGGTCTTCCAAAAACACAACCCAGAATTCAAAATGGGAACTTTCAAGTAAACCAGCAATTAAAATGGTGTATTGTGTGTGCGAGAGTGTGAGCGAGTGTGTTGTTTTTTACCCGAGAAAGGGATTGGGAAGCCGACCGACTGCCGCAACGGGGAGGAAGTTGGAGGAGGTGTCTTCTTGAGTGTGTATGTAGGACGGCGGCGGCGAATTAGTCCGTCACCAATTAGATTATGCCACGATGCATTAGAAAGTGTGGGGAAAAATGCACCCAACCTCCCTGAAATTTACCCCTGTCACGCTTGATCGAACTAAACTCATTAACCAGGCACTTTGTCCTGCTGTATAATTTTCTTTTTCTCTTTAGTTATTTATTATTCTATTTTTTTCTTATCTGCCACTTTTTTTTTCTTTTTACTTTTTTGATAACTTTTGCTCACATCCCTGTGTCACTATTTCCTTCAATTTCCTATTATTATTACTAATTATATGCTTATTATAATATCGTAATTTTCTTTTACTTATAGTTCCATTCTTATTTTAGCTTATTTATTTATTTAGGTATATTATTTGGGAATTCATGAGAAACTATATGGCATGAGAAAATACTATGCCTATCATAACGAAAAGCGTATATAACTAGCAATTTAACCTTTTAAACAGATATTAGCAAACTAGAACTTTTAATATTTAATAATTAAAAGTATATACCAACTAAAGCAAAGTAACTAATAAATTATTATGTACAATCGATTAAACATTATGTTATTACGATTTGCTTATTTGTTACTTTTACAATTAATAATTAAAAGCTCTAGGTGTCTTGATTTAAATACTATATGAAAGGTTATTGCACAAAACTAACATATACTTTGTATAGCATAGATTTCGTGATCATTCTTTCTTCTAATAACAAAAAGGTATAAATTTAAAAAGAATAAGTATAACAAGATTAAAAATGATATATAGATAATGATAGTAAAATGAAAAAAAAAATAATTAGTCACAAGAGAGTAGGGAGAAAAAATTTAAAACCAAAATAAAAGGACCGAGTAGAAAACGGAAAATAGGGAGAAATATAACTATAAAAATAATTACCATAGAAGGGACACTTTTATCCTAAAACATCAACCAGAAACAAAATGCTTATTTAATGAGCTCAGGAGGTTAATTATAACTAAGGGCAAAGTTCAAGGGGTTAAGTGCATTTAACCATTAAAAGTAAAACTAAATAAAGGCTTAATTACAATAAATTCGCCTAAGATGTATCTTGATTTTGACTTTACTGCTCATATTTCCTCAAAAAAAAAAAAAAAAAAACCTTTACCTCTCAACATTTACTTTGTGCCATATTATCCCCTAAGAGATAGGAATAGCAACGCGCGGCGCGGATGCCTGCCTAATACGGGTGTAATCGGACAAGGGGGCACAATTTTTCTCCCCCATTTTAAATGGGGCGCAAGGCGAGAGAACATTCCCTTGCCCCATCCTCAATTTCATCCTCGCCATCATTTAAATAAATATAAATATAATTATAAATATAATATAATAATTATAAAATTATTCGTATTAGAATAAAACTATTAATTGGCTATATGTAATTATAATTAATTAGCTTTGAATTTTTTATATGTTACTAATTTGGGGTTATATTATCATTTTTAAACATAAACTTAACTAATAACTAGTGACTACCGACCCTCAGATCAGACAAAAAGTACTATTCATAGTAGTAGTAGAAGGTGGCAGTGACAATTACTCTTGCTCCTCATTTGGTTCGTTGTAATGGTTAGAATGAGAAGGTCTTTCCGCCCGAAATACCTTTCCATCCAGAATGGTAGAAAGAAAAATTTATCATTCCAGTGTCTAGTATACAAATCAGAATGGAATATTCATTTATTTTCCAGTTTTTAGTACAATCCATATTCAAATGTCAAAATAGAATACAATTAATACAAATTTGATTTAATTGCTCTGGATTAGTTTACAGGACATAGCATGCTTTGTTTGTTATACTATGTTATGTTTGTTTAAATGGAATTTTGACATTTTTTGCTTTCAAAATAATTGATGATTGATATTAAAAATTTTCAATTGTAATATTTAATTCAATCTAGCATAAATATTTTTATGTTAAAATTTTACATCTCCTAGTAATATAATATAATTAATTAATTAGCAATGTAAATATAAAATACATGAATCAAAACAAATACAATATATTTTAAATTTTATTAAGTTTTCATTTTTATATGAAATACAAAAAATTCACATAATTGTTAAAACATTAAAGAATAAAATATCTTAAAATATTTGTTTGCTATTGAAAAAGAAAAAATCATTTTAAATACAAGAAAATTTATTTATTAAGAAAAATACATTTAACAATTAATCGAGCTCACAAATATTCTAAAATGTGGTGATAGAGTAAAAAGATTTATAAGGATAAACTTGACTTCTTACTCGTTTGGGCATTCTAGGATGAAGTTGGGAAAAGCTTTCCTAAGATGTTTTGAAAAATAATTAAGATTACAAGAAAATATGGAATGAGCATTTCAAGGAAAAAGAGATTGTAGTACAGTGATTACAAATATCTGTTGCTGAAATTGAAGTCAACATACTCCTAACATTTTTTTTTTTCCGGAGACGACAATTGTTGTATAATTTAATCTATTTTACATTAAGGGGGAGGGGCGAACCTAAGAAAGCTTGGGAATAACCCGAAGGGGACTGAACCACTATCGGATCAAGCGGGTGCACAACACACCCGCCTGAATTTTTTGAAGCAAATCACTTAAATGTGGCATTTTGGTGGGAGACAAGGTTTAAACCCTTTGTCATGGTGGTTCAACATACTCCTAACATGAATACAGATAAACTCCACTACCAGGCTCTAAGTCAGTAAAAGTCCCACAATATGAAAAATTTGCACCGTTAAGTTTTGCATCGTTTCTTGAAATCAAGAATCCAATCATTCGAGTTCGTCCAGTGAGGAGTTTCTTTGCCAAAATAACTTTTTTCTTAAAACCTTTTCTGCAGAAATGTATTTAGTGCCACATGAATTTCAATTGCAAGCATCAACTCCCGCATTGTATCCCATTCTCCCATCTTTATTCTTGAGTTTTTTCTTGTATGTTTTATTCAATTGGATTACAATGATAAATTTGATCACATGAGTTACATCCAATCCAATCAAAGATAGAAAGTTTCCCAAACTTCAGAGTCTCAATTTAATTTTCTCTCTACAAGAATTTAAATACATGAGGTTATCAATGTTTAGCTACTTTATTCATACTTGAATATCATAAACCTCCCAAAAAGATTGCAACGCTCTTCTTCTTCTTTTACTTTTCATGGTAAGGCTATATTATCAAGAATGTGATCGATAGTTAGAGCTTACTCTCTCTGTGCATGTGTATGTGTGTGTTTGTATAACAATAATGATGATGATAATTTGTGCCAATAAACATGATTACAAAAACTAATTGTACTTCCTTAATAAAAATTACCAGGAGAAAACAATGATCAAGATGAAAAGACCCCCAAACAAGAGGAGTAGAACATTTTCATATTTTTCTGGTACTAAACCCCTTAATAATATAGCAAATAAAATTCAAAGATCCTAATCCAACACAGTTATATGGGGCTCATCATTTTTTTTTTTAACTTTAAGAAGCCTAACCCTCCAATTTCTCACAAAAAAAAAATATCCTAACTCTCCAAGTTTCTCTCCCATTTAAATTTATGTAAAAACTAACCTTACTTTCACTATTATTAATCTATGTTGAATTGACTATATTGATTGGCCCCATTTAATTAGCCCTAATACATACTAGCACGTTAAGTTGACTTCCTCTTCGAGCGTGAATTGACACCTACCCATAGTTATTAAATCCAATCCGGGGAGAAACCCAACAAAAGAGATGAGTCAATGGGTTATTAGTTCAATCAGTGGGTGAATGGTTCAACTGATGGGTTACTAAATATACTTAAATATTATGTCTTATAATGTTTGATATGGTTGAAACTATAATAAACTATGCCATAATAAATGTTCAGTTAATTTAATTTATTATAGAATCATTAATTCTTTTAAAAATCAACAAAACCTAAATTTAATTAGTAATCCACCAAAGTATAAAATTTTATCTAAGTGTAATTATCTAGTTTATTTACGAATTTTATGTGCAAAAGGTTATTAAGAACAATATTTGCCTTTAAAATAAATTGTATAATATGTTATTTTTTAAATCCATTTCATAACTTATAGAATTTGAAGAATAATAAAATTTTATTAAAAGATTCCAAATAAATTTTGTTTTGAAGAAAAAAATAAAGGTCTGATATATAATATAGAAGAACTAAACAACCAACAAATAGATTGTTGGTTTAGTGATAATTGCACTCGACTCCTATATGTGAGGTCCATGTTAAAACCATCACTTCAACATCTTAAAATATCCAATTAAAGACTCAGCCCAACTCAGTTACTGGTTCACTGAGTTGACTGATTGAACAGTCGGGTCAAGCCAAGTTTCATAACACTGCACCCGCCGCCACCATTTGCATTTCATGTGCAGGTCATTGTATCCGTTCAGAATCACTTCTCTTATTCTTTAAAATATAAATTTCCATGTCTTAAACAATTTAGAGTAAAAAATGAACGCAAAATCTAAATAGTTTTATATGAAATAATGTAGAATATAAAGACTTGCAAGTGTGGGGCAAAATGGAAGGTTTTAATCATAGTTATTAAACCCGGCCCGGTTCGACGGTTCAACCGGTCAACACGGTGAACCGGTTATGAAACCGGACCGATTCTCTAATTAGATCGTTTTTGCAAGTGAATCGCTGAACTGTTGAGTGAATCGCTGACTTTTCAACAGTTCAGCAATTCAACCGGATTAAACCGGAAACCCGGCCGGTTTTATGGGCAAACCGGTTTTGAGGGAAAAAGGTCTTTCCAATCCTTTGCTTGAAGTCGAACCCAAGACCTTTAATCTTGTTTATAAAACGCTCGCCACCAGGCCACTTTGCCACTTGTTAACTAATGGGCATTCTTATGCTATATGAACTTTTTGTTTATTTTATCTTTATTTTTTTAATTCTCCAAAACAAATTTATTTGGAATCTTTTAATAAAACTTATGACCCCTATATTCTATAAATTATAAAATAGATTTCAAAAATAACATATTACATAATTTATTTTAAAGACAAATATTGTTTTTAATAATTTTTTGCACTTAAAATTCGTAAATAACCTAGATGATTACAGTAAACATATAAAATTTTACACTTGAAGTTTGGTGGATTACTAATTAAATTTATGTTTTGTGAATTCTTATATGAATTAAATATTCTATAGCAAATTAAATTAAACGAATATTTGTTATGACATTATTTATTATAATTTATATCATATATCCTATATCAAAATTTATAAGATATAATATTTAAATATATTTAGTGACCCACTGGTTCATCCACTCACCCACCGATTGAACCAGTAACCTGTTGACCCACTTCCTTCACCGGTCTCCTCTCCGGACCGAGTTTAATAACTATGGTTTTAATCAAATATAGCGAGTGGGAAAGTGGGAGATGAGTTTTCATATTCTTTAAATAAGAGTTATGAATTTTTGTACAGTTGATGTTCAGATCAGCAATCATCTAGTCAAGTCTGGTCTCATATTTTTTAAATAAGAGTTCTGAATTTTTAAAGACTTTAGAGTATAAAAACAAATGAAAATCCGATTGTGATCTTGATTTGATCATTTCAACAATTTTATATATAAAAAATAACAAAAAGAATAGAGCATAGTATAACGAGTTCCACTTCTGTGATGAAACAAAAGAGCTCAATAAAGAATGTAGTTTTGTGTCATATGGCTAGTGGGAGTCAACTTAAATAGATGGATTGTGATGAGGACTTTCAGTTTCCATGGGGATAAACAGTCAATAACAAATTGAGATCCATGCTGGTTATTATATTTTTTTCCTTTATGTTGGTGTTGAAAGTCAATTATAGTTAATAAATTTGTCGAATCATTTATTGTATGAAGAAGTTATTGAAGTCAACGTACTATTTAATGTAAGTAACTTAACATAAATGCAGATGTAACTGTAATTAAACCGTTGTTAGCGTAAGCATTTAAGACACTAACATGAATTGCACTATATGAAACTATACTATCAGACTATGACAATTGCATATATAGGTAAAGGTAAAATACCAAAAAAACTCTTTGTGATTTGCAAATTATTCAATTTAAATCCCTTTAGTTTAAAAATTTATACTATAAGTCCCTGTAGTTTCAACTAAATTGAAAATTGGATGAAAAGCATCCAATCTAACCATTATATGTGAAATATCAATATTGCCTCTATATAAATGAACTCCCTATAATTTGACGAATATTCAATTTAATTCCCCCTGATTTGAAAAACTACACTATAACTCCTTATGATTTCGACTAAATTGAAAATTAAATGGAAAGCATTTCATGTATAGTAGGGGTAATATAGACATTTCATATATAACCATGAGATTGGATGTTTTCTGTCCAATTTTCAATTTAGTCAAAATTACAAGGAGTTATCGTGTAGATTTTTAAGCCAGAGAGATTTAAATTGAACATTTATCAAATTATAGGGAGTTTTTTTGTGTTATATCCTATAATTAATTAGTTCCACTAAAAACCTACTGTATGGCAAAATTGTACTATGAGATTTTGTCTCGATTCTTGAACTCTAGTGAAAGTGTTAGGATTCAAGTCACTAGCGTGAAGTGCACTATACGAAATTTTAATATCAGACTTCGACAATTGCATATGTAGTTAACTAGTTTCACTAAAATCCTAGGCTATGGCAAAATTGCACAATTGAAATTTTGTTTCGATTCTTGAAATCAAGTGAAAATAATCATTTGGGCATATTAGTCCGATGACTATTCTTAAAGCGTAATAATTAACCTTAAGAGCTACGGTCATCATGATATTTCCTTTTCAACTATAAGATATTTCGAGGTGTTTTGGTTTGCTATTTCCAGCTATACATATATATCTAAAGCCCCCTTTTTCTTTTGTTGATAATAAATATGCAGTACTAATGGTAGAATATACTAAACTTGCAAAGCATATAAATACATCTTAAATCTAATAGATACAATAGATATGAGAAATCAACAAAAATTGCATCATAAAACTCAAAAATATCTTCAAACATTACATGAAGTAGAGTTTGGATTCTATATGTTAATGAAGAAGCATAAGGTGTAGACAGTGACGGAGCCAGGATTTTTTTTTTGGGGGGGGGCCAAAATTTTTTCCTAATAAAATTATCTTAATATATTATGTTCAAAATAATTTTCTTCTATTTAAATATATGACATCTAAAAATATCAAATATTAAATTTAATTATAAAGGTATGTCTATTCATAAATATGCGGTACAGTCATAACAAAAACTAACAAAAAAAATAACTTTTGATTAAATATTTTATAACATCACAAACCATCCAATTTGCACATTATGAGAAGATGCTCTCCAATATGTCACCCGTGCAATATATATATATATATATATATATATATATATATATATATATATATATATATATATATATATATATATATATATAACCATGTAATATAAATGTAACTATTTTCAATTGAAAAAAGATAAAAGTTATGTTAACATACTTTGAAATTTCAACATCTTTTCTTAGAAGTAAATTGAGTTCTACGCTCTTTCATAGAACTAAATTCATCCATGATTGAATCACTGCTAAATTTTTCAGCAACTTCCTTTTCTATATACACAGTTAGACAATCATTCAAGAAATTATCTTCTATCTTGTTTCAGAGCTTTATCTTAATTATTTTCATAATTGAAAATGTCCGCTCTGTAGTTGCAGTTGATATAGGAAGAGTAAGAACAAGTCTAATCAATCTGTCAATAAGAGGATATATCACTGATTTTCTTATCTTCACCAAGTCTTGACATAACTCATGAATACCAAGATAATTCTTGCAATTCATGATGATTTGGAATGCCGAGTTCAAAATGTTGAAGTTCTATTCTTAGACGTACTAGTTCTTGCTCCATAAAATTATTCGGATAGAACTTCTCTGCAAGTTTACAAATATAATTAATCTTGAACAGCATAAATCCATTTCTAGGATCTAAAGCAGTGCTCAAAACAAGCAATTCCACGGTATGATCATTAAACCTGCTATGTAGCTCTTGCAATTGATAATCAATTGTTGCAAGAATATATCCACTCGATGACTAATTCATATATATATATATATATATATATATATATATATCAACCCTCATAATATAAACTAAAATTGTAAAAATTTAGGAGGGGCCAATTTTATTTTACACGCATATTTACATATTATGAATTAAAATTTTTAAAACTTAGGGGGGGCCATGGCCCCCCTCTGCCCCCCTGGGCTCCATCATTGGGTGTAGACCACTAATGATGTCTATTTTCGGCTTGCACAAGAAAAATATAGCTTGAGTAACTGGATATTTTCAACCCTAGCATCCAAACTTGTCCAAGAAAATTAAATCATTTGATAAGATCCTGAATCTTAAATATATGAGATTATCAATGTTTAGCTACTTTATTATTCATACTTGAATTACATAAACCTCTCAAAAAAGATTTCAACACTCTTCTTCTTCTTCTTTGCTTTCCATAGTGATGCTATACTAGCTAGAATTTGATTAACAGTTAGAGCTTATTCTTCTTCTTTACACCACCTTATCCTCTGTCGACTTTTAGAAAAACATACATTATTTTCACTTGCAATTGATCAATACCGAGAAAATAGACGGAATGGCATAATTGAGTTGCTTCAAGTATCAGGCAATGGCAAACCCCGGGAGGAGGTTGTATATAGCCGACAAAAGGGGAGAGAAATTTGTTTGATAATTATGGAAATGATTAGATTTTTTTTTGTGATTACAAATACAGGCTATTATAAAATGGATTGAGTTAATGGAGAGAATGGTAGTTTGGGCTTGTTAACACTCTAAATTATCCAAAACTCATGATACGACTAGAGGGAGTATAATTTTTTTTTTCATTTTATTCTATTTTATTTCTTTGTTCCTTGCATACCCTGATCATGACTTAAACTTGAACAAGGCACTGGTTTTTGTTGAAATAAATTACACTTTGACAATACTTTGGGATGACATTGTCCATTCTGCTTTGTTGTGGTCTTTGCCCCCACTTTCCACTTCAGTCTGCAGTCAAGACAGTTAAGAATCTGATCATTTAATGGGTATGGAATAAGCAACAAAGAAATTTCTGCTTACGATTTTCAGCAAAATGAGACTATTCAATTTTCAGACCCTCCTGGCCTAAATGAAATTAAACTCTCATAATTAGAGAGACCCCCTTAGGCATTTTTCAAAGTTTTGCTGACCCATCATTTAGGTCGCCAATATTGACCACTCCGAATCCTCTCAATTTCTATGTTTATGTTGTTGGACCAATCCGAATCCGCCTGCTAAATGACTTGTCTACAATAAGTGGGAAGGGATCAAATTATTGGTAGTGACTTGCTTTTAAGTCTCTATCCACTTCACTCAACTACTTGTTAGGAGGGATCAAATGGTTGCTGTTGACTTACTTTTAAGATTTTAAGCTTGTATATTAGTACATTGCATGTCTAATCTGCAATTTTTAGAATACTTTAGTCTGTCGGTGTAAATACTAGGGAGATGGACAAAGATAGAAAAGGTTTCAAATCATAAATTATACTAATCACTTTCCTTTAGGCTATATTTGTCTATTATTAATGTCCAATACAAAGGATAAATATCTTTTAGGATCAGATAAAATTAGTTTGTCTACGATATATGTTAACATGATAAATCAGTTAGAACAATAGAGCGTAGGTTTAGAGTATTCTAAAATGTGAAAAATTATTTTTTGTAAGTAATCTTGTACAGTTAGAATTGTTGTGATTCAAGAATCATATATATATATATAATAAAGTCGTATTCACATTCTTATCCCTTCATATTTTCTCTTTCCTACATGGCTTAACGAGACGTCAAGTAGTTTCTTACGCGACTTGCTCTTTTTTGTTTGAATTTATATCAATTCTTATTTCCTATAAGAATTCTTAATATTATAGGATTGTTATTTTCTATCCAAAGTTATGTACTTTAAGTAACTTAAAACAAGATAAATCTACTTTTAATGTTCTTATCAATATCTCTTTATATTCTTATCAATTCTTATTTCTTATGCCTACACTACATATAGCCTCTAATATATTGATTTCAAGCTTCAAATTCATGGTTAGGTATTTTCAGTGCAAGCGGTTGGCACATAAAGCATCGATTTTGGATTTCCACTCCTCTTGATTATCAGGTACATCTTCTTTCAATACATATTTTTTTTAAAAGGCATGTTGATCTTCAATTGTAAGAGTTTAGTAACATATCTTGAATTTTGTTTTCTTTTTTCTGTTTGTTTTGTATGAAGACATAGGATTTAAACAAGTACTTTCATCGTTATTTTTGTAGGATTCTTGCTAACATGTTTGTTAATTAATTTTTGTGATCATATGCTAAGATGTTTGTTAATTTGCCTTTAGGAAAAACAACCAAAAACAAAAGGCATTGGAAAGTAATGCGATATAAATACAAGAGACTTAAATATCTCTATTAAATATATCTGCAAATTCATTAGTTAAATAAAAGACTCTAGCCGTTTACTTAATTAATCCACTTGAGAATATTCATTCACTTGAGAATGGTTTCACAAGGTTTTTTAAAAAGTATCCAGCCTTATGTCTTACCAACATAGTTTAAATAGAAGAGAGGTCAGGAACCTGATCATTTAAACAACATGAACTTCCGGCAACTATTGGCTATATACACTTATAGTCTATACTTCATAAATAGCGCCATGAAAGTGCTTTGCAGAATACATCAATTCCTTGCTCCCATAATCAAGAAGTTTAGAAGCAAATTCTATCTACATTCAGAATATTAGCTACCACTATCAATGCTGTCAGTAGTCGATATCCAAGGAGTATTCTCAAATGTTATCAGTAGTCGACATCCAAGGCCCTGTATTGTAAGAAAAATATGGAGTATCCTAAACTGTGTACTGCTTGTAATCAAAATGTGGAGTATCCTAAATTGAGGTATGTCGTAGGTGTTAACCTTTTTATCATTTTAATTACTACAATATCTACATAAACATAACTTTTAGAATATGTGTATTTATACAGGTATATGTTAAAAGTCTTGGTAAGTGATGCGACTAGTAGTGCTTGGTTTGTTATATTTGATCAAGGGGCTGAAAGAATAATAGAACACAAATTTTCTTTTGTTCTTGAAAAATTTAACAAGGTAAACTTATATCTAATTTTTTAAAATATTTTTAATAATAGTAGACAATCTGACACTTATCTCAGCCGTTGAATATTCTAACAAAAAAAATCTATTACGCATTTCATTTCCAGGAAGGATTTAGCAATGAAGTCGTGTTAACAATTATAAATAAGATCACGTGGAAACCTTTTGTGTTCCAAATCAATTTGAACAATTACAATCTGGAACAAGATAGTAATAGATTTACAGTGACTAGATGGTTCCATTGTGATTTCGGGAGGAAAATGCATTTCATGCTTTCACAGGTAATGTGCAATAATTTTTTCTTATGTTTCGCATATTATATCTCACAAAATATTTTTCCTTTCATTTTAATAAATCATTATCAGATTGGTAGAACCGACAACCAATACCAACCTGAAGCATCTTCTTCCCAGATCCCAATTAGTACAACAGATGATTCTAATCAACAACATTTCAATACACTTCATATGAATCATTCATCAGAGGGTTCAACAAAAGCCACAGAGGAAGGGAATAATCATAAAAAGATTTGCATGAGAAGGTAGATTTAATATACTATTTTACTTTATTAAATTATAATCTTTACGTATTATTATACACAATCTTGAATGCGATAAATCATTTATTTTTGTTATACTTAATTATCCTGCTTTGCTATCATGCAGTGATAATGGAAAATCAATAAATGTTGAGTTGCACAGACAAATCGAGGAGAATGTTCAAACAGAAGAAAAACAAAAACAAGTTTTTGAAAAATAAAATATTATTTGATACTATTTACTGCACTTTTTATTTATTTTCAAGTTTTTGAATGTTATGGTATTGTTGAATGTTATTTTTTTTTTATTTTTGAATTATTATGCACTGAATTAGATGTTCAAATTTATATTATAAGAATACTTTATATTATAATACACACATAGTAATATACTTAAGACAAGTTATAATAGATTATACATTAAATTTGTATTTTATATCGATATTTTTATAAAATTGACTAAATAGTTTATTTTTTTCGACGATTCCCGTTCAATGAACGGGTACAAAACTAGTTGTATCTTATAATCAATGATTAAACAATTCTTCAAAGTTTTGTTTCATCAGAATAGGTGTTTACATAAGAAATATAAGTAATCAGAAAAAACTCTAAAGTTAAGGCACCGTTTGGTGGTAAAATAGCCCCGAAGGTACGAAAACAATTTAAAAGAATTTTAACTGTTAACAAGCATTCAACCCTGGCTCCAAAGCCAAATCAAATCAAAAGAAACTTCTCAATTCTCAAAAGTGAGTTCGGTCCTGAGATCTGGCTCGAAACAAATCATATCCAGTGTCAAATTTTGTAGGATTCAAGTACGGAACAAACAATTATTGAGATATCAAGTACACAATAATTTAATGATAAACAAATCACAAGTATGAAAAATAAACGACACATAATATTTAACGTGGTTTGACTCCACCATTGAATCTACGTTCACAGACATAAATCCGTTCTTTATTATGAGAGGAAAACCCTAAATAAAAATACAATTTGAATCCAAACCCAACCCTTGTATTTCATCTCTTATTTTTTAAGAACCCTCTCTCACCACATGTATAAGACTACATGTCTCCCTTATGTGTCCCTTGTGTGTCCCTTATGTGTCTCTTTGTAGTATGTCAGCCCACCTATTTATAGATAATATTATTTGACCAAAAGTCAAATAATAATAGGAAAACAATACTAATTCCTAAACTTATACAAAATGGGAAATAACTTCTAAATTCTAAAAAAAATAGGAAATTCTTTGGCTACTATTTCAAGTAACTAAAACCAATTAGCAAACTAGTTATTTCCACACAAAACAAGAAACCTTTCTAAAAGAAATTAAGTCAATTTCCAAACAAATCTCTACCTTGGCGAATATTTCTTTTAATAACCATTTACCTTCAACTACTAAATAATACAGTACCGAACTACACACCCGAATCAATAGAATTCTGATACCAAATTAATTCAATCGGCAAATGAATTTGTGCAGTTACCCTGAATCCAATTTCCAGTTGACTTGTGAAAAAGTATCTCAACTCACCATCTCCCTTAGCAGGATTTTTTCTCACCAACACTTGCAATTTGAAATCCCCTTCTGTGAGTTCTAACCCTAATCATTGAGGTAACCAAGTGATAAAATTACCATATTTTTTCCCATTTTCAAGACTGTTTCGCCACATGTGGTTTCCAAGACTCCACTTGTAACATAAAACTTGTAGCCATCAGAGTCTTTTGGCATTTGGAAAGTAGATTCCTTTGTTTCTTTAGGACACATGCCACACTACCTAAAGAACATAGTCCAAATCTAACAACCATTCGGGATAAAGTATCAATCGTTAAAATTGTGAGAAAGTTTTCACCGATCCACGTTCAAAATCAACATTGGATTCCACATTTTCTTTGACTCTTGAATCATCTACCTAGATTTACCGTCAAGTATCTCTATGCTCTTTGACTTTCCATCATTCACCTTCAATGCTTCTTACCAAACTCTTGAAATAAAAATACCACCCATTAAATTGTTTAATTAGTAACAGCCACCAACCCACTTAATCTCAATAGTTAATCAGGATCCAACCTTGGCTTAACAACCAAACTCTTAACCCAATCATTCGATTTGTTGGGATCCAAACACTTGTGAGCAGTCCAAAACTCTGACACCACTTGTTAAGATCCAAACGCGGAATAAACAGCTATTGAAATATCAAGTACACGACAATTTAATGATAAATAAATCTCAACCATGAAAGATAAATGACACACAATATTTAACGAGATTCGACTCGACTATTGAATCTATATCCACGGAGAGAAACCCGTTCTTTATTATGAAAGGAAAATTTTATAGAAAAATACAACTTGAATCCAAAGCTAATCCTTATATACCATCTCTCATTTTCCAAGAATCCTCCCTCACCCTATGTATAAGATTACATGCCGCCCTTATGTGCCCCTTGTGTATCACTTGTGTGTCTCTTTGTAATATGTCAATCCACTTATTTATAAATAACATTATTTGGTCAAAAGCTAAATAACAATAGAAAACCAATACTAATTCCTAAATTTATATAGAATAAGAAATAACTTTTAAATCCTAAACAAAATAGAAAATTCTTTGATTATTATTTCAAGTAATTAAAACTAATTAGGAAACTAGTTATTTCCAGACAAAATAAGAAACCTCTCTAAAAAAAATTAAGCCAATTTCCTAACAAATTTGGCAAGGACAATTTTCCTTACTTCTCAGAACAGGATCCGGCCCTGGGATCTGATTTGAAGAAAATGCCAGATCTTTGAGTAAATCTAATTTTCTTGCTATTTCATTCATAGGCATCCGATCATCTCCCAATGTATCAGGGTAATTTTCGTGCAATTGATTCCCACCTTCTATCCCTCGGTGTCGTTCTCATCATAAGTAGGATTTCATATGGTAGCAAAATCAACGTTAAAAGAAGGGCATACTTAATAGAAGCAAGAGTATGCCTTTGTAATAAAGTACATTACGGAAGCATAAGACCAAAAGATAATACGAAAGCATATTGGCTGCCTTTCAAAACATCCATTCTATATATAAAAAAAAAAAAAAAAAAAAGACTGCAGATATATGTTCCATTCATCCATTTTTTCCAATTAACAAGCCAAAGGTGTCTTCGTTTTCAACTCATCAAACTAGCAACTTCAGCTTGGAGATTCAGACCAACAAAAAAACAGCTGCAAATCAATATTTTATGCATTAGTACGAGCAAGGAGACGTCCTTTTCCATGCTACAGAGCACAACACATAACTTTGGTTTTCTTCTCTTTTTTCTTTAGGCTAAAATAGATTCTGAATAAGAGAATGATTTAGCTTATAAGACTATATCAAGAATGAAATTGCTTATCTAAAATATAGAAGAAATGAACTTCCAACTTGTGAACCGTATTAAATTCTTGTATGTGCATGTGGCTATTAAGCTTCAAGATTTTTTTGATATGCCCTGACACCAAGAAAAACATCCTTAATATGATGTAATTTTCCAACAACTTCATTCATGTGCATCCGATCATTTGGCAATTTTTCTGAGCATTTGAGCCCGATTTTCAACAGGGAAATAACACAATCCATGTCTGTTCCACCATTAGTTTTATCCCCTCCAGGAGTCATTCTTTTGTTTCCATCTGCTGCTTTAGAAAGAAGCAAGTGGTCCACGATCTCATAAACTTGTCCGGCCAAGGCCCTATTAACATAATTATGTAGATCTAGCTCATCCATGAACATATGATCTGTTGGCCTTTTCCTTGTGATCATCTCTAGCAAAAGAATTCCATAGCTGTAGACATCCCCCAAAATTGATGCCGCAACACCCATTCCGTACTCTGAAATTTTGTTTTTAGACGTGTAATTGTTACATTGTAGAGTAAAACTAAAAAAAAGGGAAAATTATTTAAGAGACTTGAACTGAATCAGTTGTTAGATTGGAGTAAATTTAACATAGCTACTAAGTACTAATTCGTATGTGAGACTTAATTGAAATTGTTAAAAGTGAATCACTACAAGCCTCGGTCAATTGCTTATAGTTCCCTCAAATCGTTTTATCATTAAGTCACTTCTTAAAACTAACTGTCATTAAATAGAATATATCATCCAAGAACCTGATCAAAAAGTCATTTATAATTTTTTTTTTAAACTAAGGGCACGAATTTATTTGCTATTTCTCATCTTTTTTCGTTTTCATTTTTGCTTGCTTTTTTATTTCTTCTCCATAGTGGACATGCCACTATTTTCTTGCCGCTTGTTTCAATAATATGTATATTTTTTGTGTTTGGATAAATTTTGTATTCACTGATAGCGTATACATAAGTGGAATTAAATGCATGCCACACATGTAAAACATAACATTCAATATCAAATTTTATTAGTTGCCATTATACTTCACAATTGAGCGAGTTGATATTGAATTTTCAGTTATATGGGTTATATCCAACCTGTCCAACTTTAAATTAGGTTGGGTCATATTGGGTTATCTCAAACTCATGACTCAAATATGACCCAACATATTAATTAATACATTTTGATACATAAACATTTTCACATACATTTTAACATACAAAAAGATTTTTTCACACATATAAATACATTTTCACATACATAAATATATTTTCACACACTAACACACTTTTACACACACAAACACACACTTACTTCTTAAGCTCCTTGGAAATGCATCATAAATAGAATAATATTTTATATTGCTTGTATTGTGAATTTTAGATAATAAATTGTGCATTTAAATAGATTAGCTAAAAACATTTGTTTACTTTATACTTTTTAATATTACTAATTGATTGAAACTTATTTAACACTTTTAGTATTCATATCTGCTTTATTGTAAGTTGTAATAGTCTATGTATTTAAATTATTTATGCTAGATTATATTATGCTTGAAAATGTAATTAAGAGACATATAATTTTTTGTATTATAATATTGATGAGGAATCATTAACAATGAAATAAAACAAGTTAGAGAGAAGTAAAAGAATGCAATTAGAACAAATTTAAAACTCTATTCTACATACACAAAATATTAACAAACAGAAGTGAGTAGCAACTTGAGAACAACAACCTAACAGAAAAAAAAAAGGGGGAGGAAAACAACATACTCTTATAAGGCATAATAAATTATTATAGAAGTTGAACAAGTTTAAATATTGTTGTAAAAGTAAAATAAGCATGAGTTTTTATTTCAAATTTCTTTTTTCTTTTAAATAAAAATTTTAAAAAATTGATTGTAAACATATATTTGAGAATTGTGAATACAAATTGGTCAATAAATTGTTAACACATATCCAAATGCAAGTGGTTGAGCATATGTATATTGAATCTTGTATCTATTGTTTTGAATTATTTTTAAATAGGTTGGATATTAGGTCCCCAAATAAAAAATTCAACCCACCTAATGAATAAGTTGAGTTATGCTTACTCAATCCAACAAAACCAATAACCCAGCTGATCCAATTCATTATTTAAAATTAATAGACGGGTTGGGTGGGTTGTTGGGTTTTGAGTTTCTTTGTCGGCTCTAGTTGCCACACATCTAATCTTGGTTATGTACACACTCTCAGTGTATACAATCTATATCCTCTTGTTTTACCCTATTGTTAGTTAATATTAGTTTCAATTAGCATTTTAAAGTATTGAATAAAAATTTTTGCATTATTATATTTTATTACTTAAAAATGTGCTTTAGCATAAAATGCTCTATGTATATTTTCATGTTATCCGATATAAAAATGAGATCAACAGATCACGGAACTTGGGAGAAAGAGTTTTAATTTTTTTTTCTTCTTTTCAAATCTCTGAAGAAGAATCTCAAGGAACGAAATAGCGTTATCCAAAAAAAAAAAAAAAAAATCAACAGTACGACTATTTCCATATGAATACATTTGTTAACCTATACTCTGCGAGTTTGATTATTCATGCTATTATCAAATGATACAATAAATCAAGGGTTGAAAATGAGAAATAACAAATGAACAATACACACACACACACACACACATATATATATTAAAAAAAATTGAAGAATGAGTTAAAAGTGATTTAAAAAATTTGTTCTAAACACGCTAAATGGTATGAGTGGAGAGAAAGTGTGACATGACAAAATTGAGAAGGAAAAAAAATAAAATAGAGAGGATCGGTGATTATGTCTCCCAAAAGTTCTATACTCTGCTTCACAATAAAAAACAGAATGAGTTTAAGAGCCAAATAATAGTAATATGTTTTGTTTATGTCTGAACTCCGAACCTTGTAGTCTCTGCAAAATTTAAGTAACACCTTGACCATAAAAATTTGTAATTACCTGGGGCTGCGTAACCGATTGATCCTTGCATATCAATAGTACTGCTGGTTCCTCGCTCGGAAGATATGTCGACGGGTTTTGGGAGAAGCCTTGCCAATCCAAAATCACCCACATGTGCAACAAGGTCATTGTCAAGAAGAATGTTGCTTGGTTTTAGATCACAATGAACAATCTCTGCCTCACAGTGGTTGTGAAGATACCGCAATGCTGAAGCCACATCAATTGCAATATTCAGCTTTTGAGAAAGATTAAGGCTTCTTGAGCTTGTTGCTTTATCAGTTGTCTCTGGATGCAGCCACAGGTCCAGATTTCCATTTTCCATAAACTCATAGACTAGAGCTTTGAATTCATCACCCCTGGAATCAATACTGGAGCAATAACTCACGATAGAAACGAGGTTTCTATAGCGAATATTTCTCAACGTTGTGCACTCGGCCTTAAAACTCTTGGATGCCCCATTCTTTCGAAGATCAAGAACTTTGACTGCTACAAGCTTATTGCCATGTTTTTCTAGCCTTCCTTTGTAGACAGCTCCAAAATTTCCTGAACCAATTAAGTTTTCCGGAGAAAATCCTGAAGTTGCACGAAGAAGTTCATGGTAGGAAAGCCGTAAGAGTTTATTGACTCTTGTGGGCATGCTAGAGAATCCGGCCACCATTCTTCTTTCTCTTTTTCCATGTACCAAGAAATATACCAACAATGCACCGAGAACCAGAAGCGTTGCTGGTAAAACAATGGACAGCAATATGATAACCTTGAACTTTCCTCTGTTTTTCCCCTTAATCACTTGGCAAGGTGGGAACTCCAATTCTGGAATGCCACCACAGAGTTTGTGATTGCCAATCAATGATATTTGACTCGCGTTACTGAAAATTCCTGTGTTTGGTATCTCGCCCTCAATGTCGTTATAGGAAAGGTTTAAGTATCTCAAATATTGAAGCTTCTCAAGTTCTTTTGGTATTGGACCGGTCAAGTTATTACTTGAAAGGTCCAATTGCTGGATGCTCTTCAAAGAAGCCAAATTTGGTGGAATTGTTCCTTGGAAAAAATTGGCTTGCATATAAAGATTCTCCAGATTTTTACAATCAGCAAATGATATGGGTATATCTCCAGAAAATTGGTTCCTGGAAACAACGAAATCCACCAAGTTTTTGAGCTTTCCAACTTCGGGAGGCAGAGAACCACCAAACGAATTTTCACCCATTTTCATGTACATCAGTGATGAGTGCGTACGCAAAAAATGTGGTGATATAATTCCAGTAAAGTTGTTTCGAGATATATCCAGATATTGCAAATTTTGACAGTTCATAAGAACATTGTCAAATATATTGCCCCCTTCAAAGTGGTTAAATGATAAGTCCAGATAGTATAGAGTGGTGGCATTACATAGAGGAAAGACTATCTGTCCTGAAAACCCATTTTCGTCTAGACGCAAACCTTGCAAATTTTGTAATTTGCCAAAATCTCTTGGAATAATCCCTGACAGAGAGTTGAGTTCAAGGCCAAGTCTATATAGGTTGACAAAATTTCCAAATCCTTCTGGAATACTTCCTGACAGTTGGTTTCCTCCCAAGAGCAATTCAATGAGTTGATTAGAGAGATTGGCCATGATTTTAGGTATTTTACCACCAAAATTATTGGTACTCAAGGAAAAAGTGCGTAGATTACTGCAGTTGGTGAGTGATGCAACAAAATCCAAGTCTCTGGAAGAATTACTACTGACAGGTGTCGAGCCTGTGCAATAATAAATACCTACTCGAGAAAAATGAATTTTCTGTGTATAGTAGTGAGTAGGGTCGAATCCACAGGGACTGGAAAAAAATTCGATTCTTTTCAAGTTCGGGACACGGGGGATTTTTATCAGATAAAACTAAAAATAAATAATTAAACAATTTAACTAAAAATAATTAAACAATTTAACCAAAGATAAATAATTAATTAATACAATTGTAAATAGCAATTAAATAAATAATAAATAAATTCTAGCCAAGGATACAACTACGCAGACACAGTCCATTCATCCGATCATTGATGCAAAGAAGGTTCACTTAATTTAATTAATAGGCTAGTTATAGTCGCCGATAAGCTCTAACGACCAGCTTTTCCTTAATTTATTGATAACCAAGGTACGACCGTTGATTACCTCTAACTAGGAAATACTCCTAGGTACGACCGTAGGAATTAATTTCCTAATTGCATTAAAAACTAGAAAAGCCTAACCCAAATTAATAACACGCTACGAGGGTTATTTAAATCAGATTGCATGTTCTCCTAATATGTGAAAATACTAGTTGCCACTAATATTAACCAACTAAACAATTACGGATTTAATTGATTAATTTGACAAGAGATTAAAAAGTCAAATTGCACATCGGGCCCTTGATATCCAATTAACAAAATAATCCCATGGAAATTAAAATAGAAAACATGCAAATATTAACAAATTAAGGAACATGTAAAATTAATTAGATCTCACAGATATTTGGGACTGCGTCTTCGCGTTGATCCTTGACTAGAGGAGAAAATTAGCCACGCCTCATAAGAAAATCTTCACACAATTCAATTGAATTTAAAGACATCATCTTTCTTCGATAATTGAGAGAGTGAATAACAAAGCTCTCGGAAGAGAATAAGAAAATTGCACACTAGAATTCAACAAACCAAAACAACTCCCTATTCTCTCCTCTGGAACATCCCTCGGAGAGAAAAACTAAAACTCCTCTTCCCAGACGGAAGAGAGGAAGAAAAACTCACCCCCGAAATGTGCGGCTCTCCCCCGCATAAAAACAAGCCAATTCCAAACTTCACTCCACGCTCACAAAAGAAAAACATTCCTTCCCTACCTAATCAACTCCACCGAAAACAAAAGCAAAGCCAACTATGGTTTGTCGGTTCCCTTTGACCAAGTGCACACGTTCACAAATAAGAGAGCAAACAAAAAATGTGCAAAGAAAGCACACTTTAGACAATACAACTTATTTGCGGTCCCCACTAACTTTGACATGTTGTCTAGCCAAATTGAATTCCCAAATGCAATTCCATTCTTCTACGTTGGTTTGCACCAAAATTGTGCAAAGTTCCACAATAATCTTCTCAAGAGGTTTCTGCTCCCATTTCTGAAATTATATCCAAATACCAAATATAAATATATATTGACAATTAAAACAAATTAAAGCAATATTTGGCAAGGATAAAAAGGAAAATTAACAATAAAATTACTAACAATTAACATCCTATCAATTCCCCCCACACTTAAATCATGCTTGTCCTCAAGCATGGGAACAACTAAATTCAACAATGGCTAACTCTCATTTCATTTACTGCCAAGCTATGCTTATCCCAAAATCAAGTTTTAGTGGCTAAGTGTCAAGACATATTTCTCCCGATTAGCTCCTGAAATCATAGACTCGTCCAATTCATGGCTAACTCGTCTAAGAAATTAAAATATTAAACTAGCAAAAGTTAGCAATTGGGTCAACTGAAAATCAAAATCTCAACATTGAAGAACAAGGATCGGCAGGCCAATATGATCATAAGTTTACACATTATTTTATTCTCTCTCTCTTTTTTTTTTTTTTAACAATTAATTTTTTTTTTTCAAAAATGCTCAGTCCCAAGCTATTCAAGTCTTTTGACGTGAACTCTGACATTTTTAGATGAAAGAGCCCAGTTACTCAACTTTTCACAGCTTCAGGACTAACTACTCATAGATATCGCCACTTTTTGACGCGAAAGTCGACACTTGTGGTGAAGACTCCCGGTTATTGGGTGACGGCACTAGCGGAGTAGAGTCATTTATTAATCACAATTAAAGTATCAGAATACCAGATAATTAAAGATCATGGCCCACGTCATCTCCTAATATGGAGAACTAAGATCAACAATTGCCCAATCCACATAACAATTGCTAATAAAATATTTAAATTGCCTAAACAAGTTAATCACAATTTGCACCAAGTCATTAAACTCATGATATTCACCAAGATAACATGCGTTTACTTGCCATCTAAACAAAATTCATAGGATAAATCACAACCAGCAATAAACGAATGAATTGCCATATTTATTCATCAAAACACTAGTAAGAAAGGCAGTAAATTAAAGAAACACCAATCAAAACTAAACCCAAATCCCCCCCACACTTAAATCACACATTGCCCTCAATGTGATAATGAAACAGTAAAAATAAGAAGAAGGACAACGAAACTCCCCTGAAGCTGGTGCCAGCTATTAGCACCTGTAGTTGGAGGAGGCGGAGCGGAGGTCAAAGGGTCGGGATCGTGGTTTCACCATTCTTTCCAAATTGTACTAAATAAATAAAAATCAAGCAAAGTAAAAAGAAACAAGCAAAGTAACACAGAAGTATCCAACTAAGGATGAATAGAAATGTCAGGTAGTTCAAACACGCAAAATTTTCAAAAACGTACTGTAATAAAAATAATAAAAACATACTGCAATAATAAAATAAGAAAATAAAAAAAAATAATAGAAAGAGATTGAAGCAGGCGCGTGCATACGAAGCCAGTGGTGCGATGAAGGTGGTGGCTGTGAGAGAGAAGAGTTTGCGGCAGCTGGATCTGGTGGTGCTCAGCGACTGCGGGTGGTGGGCGACGGGCTGGGGTAGCGCGCGCGAGGGAGCGGCGGGCTCCAGGTGGCGCGCGTGAGGAGCGGCGATGGCGTCGGTGGAGCAGGAGGAAGGAAGGAGACCTGGGGCGGCGGCGGCTCTGGTTGAAGGAACCAGAGAAAAGGGAAAAACAGGAAAAGAAGAAAGAAAGAAAGAAAGAAAGAAGAAAGAAAAAGAAAAGAAGAAAAAGAAGGATTTTTTTTTTTCAGGTCGTCAAACACCGCGTGGGTACGCCAAGATTACGAAACGTCCCTAACCTCAGGAGATACCAACGCCGCATGGGCGCGCCAAGATTGGCCTTCGTCCCCTGACCTCAGGAGACACCAACGCCGCGTGGGCGCGCCAAGATTTCACTTCCTGATTTCAGTAAAGGAAATATGAGTACTGATACTACCCAACGAGTAAATGACCCAATGCAAAAGAACCAACTAGAAAGAACAAAACAACTAGAAATAACAAAACTAATATTTGGGTTGCCTCCCAAACTAGCGCCTTTCTTTAATGTCTTTGACTAGACATAACCCATAATTTGCTTAAACCAAGCAAATTGGGTCCTCCAAATGCGTCATCTCTACTCGCTCAACTGGAGCCTCATCATAATAAGGCTTGAGACGATGACCATTCACCACAAATTTCTTCTCCGTCTTCAGACTCTGGATCTCCACTGCACCATAATCAAAGACATTAGTTACAACAAAGGAACCAATCCAACGAGAACGTAGCTTACCTGGAAATAACTTCAATTTGGAGTGGTATAGTAAAACTTTTTGCCCGCAGACGAATGTCTTCCTAGAGATCTGTTGGTCATGAAAGATCCGATTCTTCTCTTTATAGATCATTGCATTCTCGTACGCTTCATTTCGGATTTCTTCCAACTCTTGTAATTGCAACTTCCTTTGAATTCCGCCCTCCTCGATATCCATATTGCATTGCTTGACCGCCCAAAACGCTCTATGCTCAAACTCTACCGGGAGATGACATGGTTTTCCAAATACCAATCGGTAAGGGGACATGCCAATGGGTGTCTTGTATGCCGTCCTATATGCCCATAGTGCATCCTCTAGTCTCACACTCCAATCCTTCCTATCGGGTCGGACCATCTTTTCTAGAATTGATTTGATCTCTCGGTTCGATACTTCCGCCTGACCATTTGTCTGAGGATGGTAGGATGTAGAGACTTTGTGCAAGACACCGTATCTCCTAAACATTGCAGCGATCATTTTGTTGCAGAAATGAGTACCCCGATCACTTACAATTGCTCGTGGCATCCCAAAGCGGACAAAAATATTAGACTTAACGAATTCTGCAACCACTTTGGAATCATTAGTGCGGGTGGCCTTTGCTTCTACCCACTTCGAAACATAATCTACAGCAAGCAATATATACAAAAAACCACAGGACGAAGGAAAAGGACCCATAAAATCAATGCCCCAAACGTCAAAAATTTCAACAAAAATCATTGGGGTTTGAGTCATTTGACCCCTACGAGAGATATTACCCACTCTTTGACACTTATCACATAACTTACAAAATGAGTAGGCATCCTTGAATAGAGTTGGCCAATAGAATCCACTCTCTAGCACCTTACGAGCCGTTCTCTTCGGTCCAAAGTGACCTCCACATGCAAAAGAGTGACAATATGCTAGAATAGATTGAAATTCAACTTCACTTACACATCTACGGATGATTTGATCGGCACCCCGCTTCCAGAGGTAAGGATCATCCCAAATGTAGAACTTTGCATCGCTCCTCAACTTGTCTCTCTTTGCCTTAGGCCATCCTGTAGGAAATTTGTCAGTGACTAGAAAATTAACAATATCTGCATACTAGAGAATCCGGCCACCATTCTTCTTTCTCTTTTTCCATGTACCAAGAAATATACCAACAATGCACCGAGAACCAGAAGCGTTGCTGGTAAAACAATGGACAGCAATATGATAACCTTGAACTTTCCTCTGTTTTTCCCCTTAATCACTTGGCAAGATGGGAACTCTAATTCTGGAATGCCACCACAGAGTTTGTGATTGCCAATCAATGATATTTGACTCGCGTTACTGAAAATTCCTGTGTTTGGTATCTCGCCCTCAATGTCGTTATAGGAAAGGTTTAAGTATCTCAAATATTGAAGCTTCTCAAGTTCTTTTGGTATTGGACCGGTCAAGTTATTACTTGAAAGGTCCAATTGCTGGATGCTCTTCAAAGAAGCCAAATTTGGTGGAATTGTTCCTTGGAAAAAATTGGCTTGCATATAAAGATTCTCCAGATTTTTACAATCAGCAAATGATATGGGTATATCTCCAGAAAATTGGTTCCTGGAAACAACGAAATCCACCAAGTTTTTGAGCTTTCCAACTTCGGGAGGCAGAGAACCACCAAACGAATTTTCACCCATTTTCATGTACATCAGTGATGAGTGCGTACGCAAAAAATGTGGTGATATAATTCCAGTAAAGTTGTTTCGAGATATATCCAGATATTGCAAATTTTGACAGTTCATAAGAACATTGTCAAATATATTGCCCCCTTCAAAGTGGTTAAATGATAAGTCCAGATAGTATAGAGTGGTGGCATTACATAGAGGAAAGACTATCTGTCCTGAAAACCCATTTTCGTCTAGACGCAAACCTTGCAAATTTTGTAATTTGCCAAAATCTCTTGGAATAATCCCTGACAGAGAGTTGAGTTCAAGGCCAAGTCTATATAGGTTGACAAAATTTCCAAATCCTTCTGGAATACTTCCTGACAGTTGGTTTCCTCCCAAGAGCAATTCAATGAGTTGATTAGAGAGATTGGCCATGATTTTAGGTATTTTACCACCAAAATTATTGGTACTCAAGGAAAAAGTGCGTAGATTACTGCAGTTGGTGAGTGATGCAACAAAATCCAAGTCTCTGGAAGAATTACTACTGACAGGTGTCGAGCCTGTGCAATAATAAATACCTACTCGAGAAAAATGAATTTTCTGTGTATAGTAGTGAGTAGGGTCGAATCCACAGGGACTGGAAAAAAATTCGATTCTTTTCAAGTTCGGGACACGGGGGATTTTTATCAGATAAAACTAAAAATAAATAATTAAACAATTTAACTAAAAATAATTAAACAATTTAACCAAAGATAAATAATTAATTAATACAATTGTAAATAGCAATTAAATAAATAATAAATAAATTCTAGCCAAGGATACAACTACGCAGACACAGTCCATTCATCCGATCATTGATGCAAAGAAGGTTCACTTAATTTAATTAATAGGCTAGTTATAGTCGCCGATAAGCTCTAACGACCAGCTTTTCCTTAATTTATTGATAACCAAGGTACGACCGTTGATTACCTCTAACTAGGAAATACTCCTAGGTACGACCGTAGGAATTAATTTCCTAATTGCATTAAAAACTAGAAAAGCCTAACCCAAATTAATAACACGCTACGAGGGTTATTTAAATCAGATTGCATGTTCTCCTAATATGTGAAAATACTAGTTGCCACTAATATTAACCAACTAAACAATTACGGATTTAATTGATTAATTTGACAAGAGATTAAAAAGTCAAATTGCACATCGGGCCCTTGATATCCAATTAACAAAATAATCCCATGGAAATTAAAATAGAAAACATGCAAATATTAACAAATTAAGGAACATGTAAAATTAATTAGATCTCACAGATATTTGGGACTGCGTCTTCGCGTTGATCCTTGACTAGAGAAGAAAATTAGCCACGCCTCATAAGAAAATCTTCACACAATTCAATTGAATTTAAAGACATCATCTTTCTTCGATAATTGAGAGAGTGAATAACAAAGCTCTCGGAAGAGAATAAGAAAATTGCACACTAGAATTCAACAAACCAAAACAACTCCCTATTCTCTCCTCTGGAACATCCCTCGGAGAGAAAAACTAAAACTCCTCTTCCCAGACGGAAGAGAGGAAGAAAAACTCACCCCCGAAATGTGCGGCTCTCCCCCGCATAAAAACAAGCCAATTCCAAACTTCACTCCACGCTCACAAAAGAAAAACATTCCTTCCCTACCTAATCAACTCCACCGAAAACAAAAGCAAAGCCAACTATGGTTTGTCGGTTCCCTTTGACCAAGTGCACACGTTCACAAATAAGAGAGCAAACAAAAAATGTGCAAAGAAAGCACACTTTAGACAATACAACTTATTTGCGGTCCCCACTAACTTTGACATGTTGTCTAGCCAAATTGAATTCCCAAATGCAATTCCATTCTTCTACGTTGGTTTGCACCAAAATTGTGCAAAGTTCCACAATAATCTTCTCAAGAGGTTTCTGCTCCCATTTCTGAAATTATATCCAAATACCAAATATAAATATATATTGACAATTAAAACAAATTAAAGCAATATTTGGCAAGGATAAAAAGGAAAATTAACAATAAAATTACTAACAATTAACATCCTATCAATTCCCCCCACACTTAAATCATGCTTGTCCTCAAGCATGGGAACAACTAAATTCAACAATGGCTAACTCTCATTTCATTTACTGCCAAGCTATGCTTATCCCAAAATCAAGTTTTAGTGGCTAAGTGTCAAGACATATTTCTCCCGATTAGCTCCTGAAATCATAGACTCGTCCAATTCATGGCTAACTCGTCTAAGAAATTAAAATATTAAACTAGCAAAAGTTAGCAATTGGGTCAACTGAAAATCAAAATCTCAACATTGAAGAACAAGGATCGGCAGGCCAATATGATCATAAGTTTACACATTATTTTATTCTCTCTCTCTTTTTTTTTTTTTTAACAATTAATTTTTTTTTTTCAAAAATGCTCAGTCCCAAGCTATTCAAGTCTTTTGACGTGAACTCTGACATTTTTAGATGAAAGAGCCCAGTTACTCAACTTTTCACAGCTTCAGGACTAACTACTCATAGATATCGCCACTTTTTGACGCGAAAGTCGACACTTGTGGTGAAGACTCCCGGTTATTGGGTGACGGCACTAGCGGAGTAGAGTCATTTATTAATCACAATTAAAGTATCAGAATACCAGATAATTAAAGATCATGGCCCACGTCATCTCCTAATATGGAGAACTAAGATCAACAATTGCCCAATCCACATAACAATTGCTAATAAAATATTTAAATTGCCTAAACAAGTTAATCACAATTTGCACCAAGTCATTAAACTCATGATATTCACCAAGATAACATGCGTTTACTTGCCATCTAAACAAAATTCATAGGATAAATCACAACCAGCAATAAACGAATGAATTGCCATATTTATTCATCAAAACACTAGTAAGAAAGGCAGTAAATTAAAGAAACACCAATCAAAACTAAACCCAAATCCCCCCCACACTTAAATCACACATTGCCCTCAATGTGATAATGAAACAGTAAAAATAAGAAGAAGGACAACGAAACTCCCCTGAAGCTGGTGCCAGCTATTAGCACCTGTAGTTGGAGGAGGCGGAGCGGAGGTCAAAGGGTCGGGATCGTGGTTTCACCATTCTTTCCAAATTGTACTAAATAAATAAAAATCAAGCAAAGTAAAAAGAAACAAGCAAAGTAACACAGAAGTATCCAACTAAGGATGAATAGAAATGTCAGGTAGTTCAAACACGCAAAATTTTCAAAAACGTACTGTAATAAAAATAATAAAAACATACTGCAATAATAAAATAAGAAAATAAAAAAAAATAATAGAAAGAGATTGAAGCAGGCGCGTGCATACGAAGCCAGTGGTGCGATGAAGGTGGTGGCTGTGAGAGAGAAGAGTTTGCGGCAGCTGGATCTGGTGGTGCTCAGCGACTGCGGGTGGTGGGCGACGGGCTGGGGTAGCGCGCGCGAGGGAGCGGCGGGCTCCAGGTGGCGCGCGTGAGGAGCGGCGATGGCGTCGGTGGAGCAGGAGGAAGGAAGGAGACCTGGGGCGGCGGCGGCTCTGGTTGAAGGAACCAGAGAAAAGGGAAAAACAGGAAAAGAAGAAAGAAAGAAAGAAAGAAAGAAGAAAGAAAAAGAAAAGAAGAAAAAGAAGGATTTTTTTTTTCAGGTCGTCAAACACCGCGTGGGTACGCCAAGATTACGAAACGTCCCTAACCTCAGGAGATACCAACGCCGCATGGGCGCGCCAAGATTGGCCTTCGTCCCCTGACCTCAGGAGACACCAACGCCGCGTGGGCGCGCCAAGATTTCACTTCCTGATTTCAGTAAAGGAAATATGAGTACTGATACTACCCAACGAGTAAATGACCCAATGCAAAAGAACCAACTAGAAAGAACAAAACAACTAGAAATAACAAAACTAATATTTGGGTTGCCTCCCAAACTAGCGCCTTTCTTTAATGTCTTTGACTAGACATAACCCATAATTTGCTTAAACCAAGCAAATTGGGTCCTCCAAATGCGTCATCTCTACTCGCTCAACTGGAGCCTCATCATAATAAGGCTTGAGACGATGACCATTCACCACAAATTTCTTCTCCGTCTTCAGACTCTGGATCTCCACTGCACCATAATCAAAGACATTAGTTACAACAAAGGAACCAATCCAACGAGAACGTAGCTTACCTGGAAATAACTTCAATTTGGAGTGGTATAGTAAAACTTTTTGCCCGCAGACGAATGTCTTCCTAGAGATCTGTTGGTCATGAAAGATCCGATTCTTCTCTTTATAGATCATTGCATTCTCGTACGCTTCATTTCGGATTTCTTCCAACTCTTGTAATTGCAACTTCCTTTGAATTCCGCCCTCCTCGATATCCATATTGCATTGCTTGACCGCCCAAAACGCTCTATGCTCAAACTCTACCGGGAGATGACATGGTTTTCCAAATACCAATCGGTAAGGGGACATGCCAATGGGTGTCTTGTATGCCGTCCTATATGCCCATAGTGCATCCTCTAGTCTCACACTCCAATCCTTCCTATCGGGTCGGACCATCTTTTCTAGAATTGATTTGATCTCTCGGTTCGATACTTCCGCCTGACCATTTGTCTGAGGATGGTAGGATGTAGAGACTTTGTGCAAGACACCGTATCTCCTAAACATTGCAGCGATCATTTTGTTGCAGAAATGAGTACCCCGATCACTTACAATTGCTCGTGGCATCCCAAAGCGGACAAAAATATTAGACTTAACGAATTCTGCAACCACTTTGGAATCATTAGTGCGGGTGGCCTTTGCTTCTACCCACTTCGAAACATAATCTACAGCAAGCAATATATACAAAAAACCACAGGACGAAGGAAAAGGACCCATAAAATCAATGCCCCAAACGTCAAAAATTTCAACAAAAATCATTGGGGTTTGAGTCATTTGACCCCTACGAGAGATATTACCCACTCTTTGACACTTATCACATAACTTACAAAATGAGTAGGCATCCTTGAATAGAGTTGGCCAATAGAATCCACTCTCTAGCACCTTACGAGCCGTTCTCTTCGGTCCAAAGTGACCTCCACATGCAAAAGAGTGACAATATGCTAGAATAGATTGAAATTCAACTTCACTTACACATCTACGGATGATTTGATCGGCACCCCGCTTCCAGAGGTAAGGATCATCCCAAATGTAGAACTTTGCATCGCTCCTCAACTTGTCTCTCTTTGCCTTAGGCCATCCTGTAGGAAATTTGTCAGTGACTAGAAAATTAACAATATCTGCATACTAGAGAATCCGGCCACCATTCTTCTTTCTCTTTTTCCATGTACCAAGAAATATACCAACAATGCACCGAGAACCAGAAGCGTTGCTGGTAAAACAATGGACAGCAATATGATAACCTTGAACTTTCCTCTGTTTTTCCCCTTAATCACTTGGCAAGGTGGGAACTCTAATTCTGGAATGCCACCACAGAGTTTGTGATTGCCAATCAATGATATTTGACTCGCGTTACTGAAAATTCCTGTGTTTGGTATCTCGCCCTCAATGTCGTTATAGGAAAGGTTTAAGTATCTCAAATATTGAAGCTTCTCAAGTTCTTTTGGTATTGGACCGGTCAAGTTATTACTTGAAAGGTCCAATTGCTGGATGCTCTTCAAAGAAGCCAAATTTGGTGGAATTGTTCCTTGGAAAAAATTGGCTTGCATATAAAGATTCTCCAGATTTTTACAATCAGCAAATGATATGGGTATATCTCCAGAAAATTGGTTCCTGGAAACAACGAAATCCACCAAGTTTTTGAGCTTTCCAACTTCGGGAGGCAGAGAACCACCAAACGAATTTTCACCCATTTTCATGTACATCAGTGATGAGTGCGTACGCAAAAAATGTGGTGATATAATTCCAGTAAAGTTGTTTCGAGATATATCCAGATATTGCAAATTTTGACAGTTCATAAGAACATTGTCAAATATATTGCCCCCTTCAAAGTGGTTAAATGATAAGTCCAGATAGTATAGAGTGGTGGCATTACATAGAGGAAAGACTATCTGTCCTGAAAACCCATTTTCGTCTAGACGCAAACCTTGCAAATTTTGTAATTTGCCAAAATCTCTTGGAATAATCCCTGACAGAGAGTTGAGTTCAAGGCCAAGTCTATATAGGTTGACAAAATTTCCAAATCCTTCTGGAATACTTCCTGACAGTTGGTTTCCTCCCAAGAGCAATTCAATGAGTTGATTAGAGAGATTGGCCATGATTTTAGGTATTTTACCACCAAAATTATTGGTACTCAAGGAAAAAGTGCGTAGATTACTGCAGTTGGTGAGTGATGCAACAAAATCCAAGTCTCTGGTAGAATTACGACCGAAGAGATTATCTTCAAGATTTAATCTATGAAGAATTGTCAGATCTCCTAAATTAGCTGGAACTTGGCCTTCATACTTATTTGTGGATAGATCAAGTATCTCAAGCCCAGAAGCATTGGTGACTGAAGTTGGAAATTTTCCATAGAACTTGTTTACGCCAACATATAATTTTTCCAGATTTGGTAGGGTGAGACCTATGTTGTTTGGGAGGTAGCCATGAAAGGAATTGGCGGATACTGAAATGACAGCAATGGCTGAAATATTAAAGATAGAGGCAGGGATTATCCCAGATAGTTTATTTCCTGAAACGGCTAATATAGCTAACCTTTTTAAGAGCCCCATCTCCATGAGTAAGTTTCCCTCCAGATTGTTGAAACTGAGACCGAGTCTGATCAGTGATGATAAGTTCCCAATGGAGGAGGGAATCTCTCCTGTCAAATTGTTTGACATAAGATAAAAAAGTTCAAGCTTCTTCAGATTGCTCAGCTGATCAATTGGAATTTTCCCTTCCAGCCTGTTGCTCTCTAGGCTAATAACAATCATCTCTGAGCAGTAGCTCAGGTTTGCTGGGATTTTTCCACCGAGTGCATTGCTTGACAGGTTCAAGACTCTTAGCCTGAAGAGGCGACCAAATTCTTTGGGAATTTCACCTTGGAATTGATTCTCCGCAAGATGGATGAACCTCATGAAGCTTAGATTTCCGACATGTGGAGATATAGTTCCAGACAAGTGGTTATCCCTCAGAGTCAAGGCTGTGACCCTCTGATGTAGGGTACTGCATGTGACTCCTTGCCACTGGCAATGGTGTTGTGAATGGTTCCAGGAATTCAGCACTCCAAACGGGTCATCATATATCTGACGCTTGAATTCAAGCAGAGCAAGGCGATCAGTCTCATTTTGAAATTGTTTAGCAGCTGAAACATGGTTTACTGGAAATTTCATGGCAACCAAGAGTAGGAGAAAAATGTTTGCTAATGTTGATGACCGGAATCCCCACATGGTTTTTGGAAATTCCATTAGTTGTAAAAGCAAAGATGGATTAATTTGCAGCAAATTGATGATTGAATGGTAAAAGCTTTTGTGTACTGGGAACATATTTGAGCTGTTACAGCCTTACAAGTTCTTGTAGTTCTGCTTATACAGCCCAAACAATTGGAACTAATGGGACTTGCTTTTCTTGGTATACTTTCGAGGAAAATGAGCAAACGTTCGTTGTCAGAACTTAATACAGAAATAGCCAGCAACTTAGAACTTAAGCATATCGACCATAACGCAAAGTCCTGATACTAAAACTTTTCAAAATGTGAAAGGTGGGATTGAAAAGTAAAAGTTCACTAATGAAGAACTCATACGATCCATGACAATGAACTTGTAATTTATAAAGGAGACCAGAGATGAAACATATTTATCGATATCTAATCTAGTCCATCCACCGTGATCTTTTGTACTATGGGAAGGCACAATTAGAAGCTCAATTCCAAATGTTTTGCATTATGGATCATTCATTCGACTAGCTAATTTTCACCTCAGTTTCATTAACCAAGAATCAAAGCAGGAGTTATCTCCAGCCAATTTATCATTGATACCTCATGGTGCCAAAGTGAGTGTATCTCTGTGGATAGTTGCGATTTATCCAAAAAAAAAAAAAAAAAGGAAAAGAAAAAGGAAAAAGGAAGTTCCTGAATTATGTGCTTTCCAATAGGATTAATGTGAAGTGTTTAAAGGTTTTCTTACCAGGTCAAAAAAAGCTGTATTGTGCGATGTCTTAAATATTAATGACCATGGGCCATTGTTTAGACCTGATTGTACAAGGAAACTCCGTAGTCATCCTGCTGTTTAATGTGTTCATCTACCAGAGATGATCAACAGGAAGCCTATCTTCCCAATTAACACCAACCACAAGAATGTTGGTATGCTAGAATCTGTCGGTCGGCTTATGCGAGTTCTGTTCAAACCATGGTATTGGTAGCTGGGGGGGACGATAGCCCACAATATGACTACTATAAAGCTTGACAAAAACAAACTAAAAAGAAGGGAAAATGGTTATTGGTCCTTTACGTATCACCTTCTATCAATTTGGAAAATGGCATATACACCAATTTAAAAAAAAAAAGATTTTACGAATGATGACAGACATGAATTTGGAAGTCAGAATCACAAATCTAAGCGTTTCTATTTCTAACCTGCATTTTTCAGCAAGTCTGCTCAAGGGTGACAGCCTGCTCTGTTTCCTTTGTTTTTTTTTTTTTTTTTTCAAGAAATCCACCTTGAGATGGTGAAAAGACCAATATTAAGTCTTTTCACCTTGAGATGGTGAAATTAATATTAATTCGTAAATGAGACTAAGTACTAAGTACTATTAAGTCTTTTCACCTTGAGATGGTGAAAAGACCAATATTAAGTTTAAGTTTTACTTGGCTCCATGTAGGCCTGTCAACGGGTCGGGGTCCGGGCCAGAATTCATTATTCTGGACCCGGATCCGGCATATCATATCGGACCTGGATTCAATCCATTTATCCGACGGATCTTCTACTGTATGTTTCGGATCCAGATCCGACGGGTCTCGGATTCGGGTTGTGCTACTCGAAAAAATCTATTAAAATTTACAATTTCTAATAAAAATGAGAAAGAAATATATTTGTAAACTAATTTCTAACTAATACAAAAAAAATCAAATAAGAAAAGAAATCAAATTGACTTTACTCAAATACATCACCCTAATCAAATTATATTGATAAATATATATTTTTTAAATTATATATTTAAAACTTAAACTCAAAATTGGTCTCTTCACCAGCTTGATGTTCATAACGCTTTCCTTCATGTCGATCTTCACGAAGATATTTAAATGTCTTTACCTCCTGGTTTTCAGTGACGGGGAGAATCTTGTATGTCGCCTCAACAAGTCATTGTTTGGTTTGAAACAAGCCTCTTGCTAATGGTTTGCCAAATTCTCTACAGCTATTCAATCTGTAGGTTTTGTACAATCCAAGGTAAATTATTCCGTATTTACTGTCAAAAAGGCACATCATTCACAACTCTGATACCATGAAAAGATGATTGAAAAAAAGGGATGTTTCTTTCAGTCATTGAATCAGGATAATACACTTTATATAGAATTACAATATCTATTTCTGCTAGTTCCTATAATTGTGCTAAATTATGCTATGCTATCAATTTACAAAATCTTTCCTAATTACATTCTGATTACAATAAAATCTATGTCATTAATTGTGAACTTGCCTTCTCAACGGGATGTCTACAGTTATGCATGCTTTTGCTAGAAATGTTCTCAGGAAGGGGACTAACAGCTATTACATTTGTAGATGACCAGTATTTGCATAACCATGTTAAGATGCCTTTGCCTAAACAAGTTTGGTAAATCGTGGACCCTTCGCTATGTTAAGTTTTAATTAAGTCTCATTTACGAATTAGTACTTAGTAGCTATGTTAAATTTACTCCAATATAACAATTTATTCAGTTTAAGTCTCTTAAATAATTTTCCCTTTTTTTTTAAGTTTTACTCGTACAATGTAACAATTATATGTCTAAAACCAAAAGTTCAGAGTACGGAATGGGTGTTGGGACATCAATTCTGGGGGATGTCTACAGCTATGGAATTCTTTTGCTAGAGATGATCACAAGGAAAAGGCCAACAGGTGATATGTTCATGGATGAGCTAGATCTACATAATTATGTTAATAGGGCCTTGGCCGGACAAGTTTATGAGATCGTGGACCACTTGCTTCTTTCTAAAGCAGCAGATGGAAACAAAAGAATGACTCCTGGGGGGATAAAACTGATGGTGGAAGAGACATGGATTGTGTTATTTCCCTGTTGAAAATCTGGCTCAAATGCTCAGAAAAATTGCCAAATGATCGGATGCACATGAATGAAGTTGTCGGAAAATTACATCATATTAAGGAGTCAAAAAAATGCTGTTCTTCCTAGCGAGTGACAATTTTAAGGAAAAAGATAGAGAATTAGTGGTCCTTATGCGCTATTTGCTCAAATTAGTCAGGGTAATCAAGGTATCTGATTTGGGACACAAAATTTTAATTGGACAATGTTGGAGAGAGTTACTTAGACCTTGTTGGGATTTAGAACAAATGTGGACAGTGATATTTTACATAAGGCCACAATTAAGTTTAGTTAAGCAGGTCAATGCCTATTTCACTTGCAATCCAGATTGGAGGGTTCAGTTAGGTTAAATACTAAGTCCCAAATTTATTTGCATGAAGCACCCGAAGAGAGGACATACCTCAAGATCCACACTCCTTAATTAATATACTTTCAAATCACTCAGTTAAGCTATTGTCGGAACATCCTTGTCAACGTACTCATTTAAATACTAGACTAGTAGTTAAAGATATCGTCACAACAAAATTGCCCTCTTCATTAGACAATGTTACGATATTAGATGTATTCATCTGTTGTTGATATTAAAAGCACCTGTGCAAATGATGGAGGAAACTTAACACAAAGAAGTCCCACCATCAATTTCGTCATTGGGTGCATAACCTGCAGCAGTGCATATAATCTGTGTGTCATATCCATGCTCGGAAACGTTCTACTGCACTAAGCACTGAAAGCAGCTTTAACCTTTGCGTGCTAGGATAGGGAAAAAACACCAACTGGTACTTCACCACATGCAAACATGAAAAAACCCATGTTGTATTGCGTCAAAATGGCATAATCAAAATCTCAAAAAACGATGTACCTCAAGGCTATAAACCACAACTATTTCACGTAATGTAGTCAACCTGCAACAGTTATTGTACCAATATTCCCTACTCCAACTTTTGCCACTCAAAGCACCAGATTCAATGAGATAGGAAAGCTGCAAGCATAGCTCCTGCGTGCAGTTTATGTACCTTTCCATTCCAAACATTTGAAACCCTCACACTGGTTTCATTGAGTAATACAAGTCAAGTTCAGGTAAAAATTTTTGGTCATCGTAAAACAGATGCAGAACCTGATTTGTTGCTGCCACAATTAGCAACGATCTGTTGTGTGCACGATGTTTCCAATATCAGATGATTGATTACAAAAAGAGAAGTCTATTTTCCCATGAAGATCAAGTATTTCACGGGAACATTAATCAGCACTCGCCAAACTTTGATGAGACGATTTAATTTCCAGACACCAGGCTCTCCAGTAAAGTGGTTGAGTAATTCATGAAGTCATAGCATTACATATATAACAGCAGCAAGTTCAAATCCTTACCATCTATTTCAAAGTCCATCCAACAGCAACTGGAACATAAAAGACCAGCATCATGGCACTAACACTAAACGTGTTGTATTAATACCTAAGCTCCCGATGAACTCATCACACACAACTTCTAAAACTTGTACAAGCAGAATGCGCAGTGGAAGCATGAAGCATTTGTCCAACCTATTGTCAAGCACCAATGACCCTCTGAATAGCATGTCAGGCTTTCTGAAAATAAAGCATCATGAAAATCTTTAAGTTTTACAATGAAAAGAGGTTTTATATCAAATCTGAAAACTGTAGTGATGCAAACTGTAGCTAAATTTTACCTGCATCGGAAGGTACAACTTGAATTCTGGTGGGAGTTCTTCCTCGGAATACAGCCGGTCAGAGAAATAAATTCTTCTCAAGCGGCAATTGGCATGAACCTGAACTCTCAAAGTTTCAACATAGTTGGTTCCATATGCTCGTCTTGTCAAATCAGTTAGATTCAACTGGATCTGATTCCAGCCTTCATCCATTCTCAATGGCATGGTGCAGATATATGGTTTCACCCTGGTAACCGCCTACAAAAAGGACATGTAAATTCAGTCTCTTCTCATTTCACTCACGCAAAGAATCTCATTTAGGTTTCAGCAACATTTCTGAAATTTCCATAGTTAGCCTCCAAAACAAAAGTAATCCAGCATAAGAACCAAAAATCAAGATAAAAAAAATTGCACAAAAGCTGTTCCATCATCCAACACAAATAAGATACCGCCAAAATCTATTATTTTCTAATATTTATTTATAGTTTGCCTCTTTCAGAATATGTCCCTCTTTTCTATTCGGGTTTTTCTTTCCCTGTCTGGCTGGCATGGATACTTCAGTATTCAAACTCATCAAAACAACATTGCTCCCTGATTCCCAGCAATGAAAAAATTCCATGAGTCCATCATATGCATAGGTGAGACTCATACAAGGATATGCATAAATCCTTACTGTAATATGAAATGATAAAAAAATCTAAAAGAAAGAAGGCAAGAGGTAAACATGCTGAGAAAGAATGTGGAGCAAAAGTTAAGAATTAAGTCACTACAGGACTAACAATACTACTAATGCATCAATTCGTGTCACATGACATCTTAACACCAGATGGTGTCAACCTAGCTAGGACATTAGTTTAGCCAAATGGTTTCCACCAAAGGCCAGAAAAGTCATTTGCCCTTACAATTCAAGTAGAATTTGGCAAGACATGAATGCTTTACACCTTTCTGTTCTAACCATGTCAATAGCCCAAAGGTAGAGGGCAGACTACTTACATAACACAAAATAAAGCACCAAGATTATTTCCATCTTTGGTATGACTTGAACTCAGCAGGCAATAAGAATACACCTTTCCAAATAGTAGATTACAATACTTTTTAAAAAAAGTAGAAAAATTAATTCCATTTTCATGTTAGTTGGCCAACATATCTTTCAACAAAACTTTTAGATCTTTGACAATTCTTCAAATCACAATGCTGTTATGCTTTTGTTAGTTTATTCTATTAACCTGCTGACCACTGGGAAAGACTTACACACTTGATAGTTTGAAGCACGAAATCGCCGGCGAACATTTTTATCATCCAGCACCTGAATCTCAAAAGTGAAGTACTTCTTCGGATTTTTAACAATCATAACTAGAAATGGAAGCTTTATACCAAGTGTTGCATTTGGATCAGCTGGGCATGTAATATATGTTGATTGAATATTTGATCCTACAATCTCAAGGACATTGGACTGTATGTCTTCATCTTGAATACGCTTGATCTGGCCATTGACAACTACAAGAAATTGGAAAATTACAATATCTATGAAGACAGAGATGTAAAAATGTAAAGATAAAGAATCCTAAAGATGGATCTTCTCACACAGTTTGTACCTAGTAAACACACTAGCTGTTTGCATCTAGTAAAATAGCTCCCTGTGCTAGCATCTCAACACTAATCTAAGACAAGCTGTGTTAAAAAAAGAACAAACACAACCACTTATTTATGGAGGTTGAGCATGCCAATGATAGACAAACACAAATCTAAATCTGCAATTTGTGACATCAAAATCCATGGTACAATTCCATAGCTCTCCACAGGGGAACAATAACCAGAACTAATTTTCTAAAAGCAATCTACAAGAGCCTGAGACGGTCATGTAATCAATCCAAAAATTTTAGTAATATTTTACTGCTGAGAGATGAAGTACAACAGTTTTTGCAGTTACTCACCTTCTTTATCCCATATCTGCAAAGGCTTGCTCCTAATGAACATGACAGATAAAAGCAGTTTGGGGTTAAGAGTAGATTGATGATAAACTGAAATCCATTTAAAAGTTAAATTCCACATACCCCAGGCTGTATAAAATGGACAAAAATCCAGACTGAAAGGTGTTCTTAAACATTCCTTCAACTTGATATTTCTGTGAACTACTGCAATGAAAAATAAAACACTAAAAAAAAAAGTTAACACTAGATATGCATGATAATTGAAAAGAAATAACTTAGACGTACATCAAAAGGACTTCAGTAAAGGAAGAAGTTGCAAAGTACCTCCACAAGAATTTGTCAGTCAAGATGCAACACAAAAAAAGTTACATTTTGTAATTATGATTGAAAACTACAAAATATTCAAGGCTTAAAAATCTGATAAACAAACAAACTGGCCAACTTTTTAATCTATTTGATGCACAGAAGGTAATAAGAATAGAAATATTAAAGCTCAATAGACAGACATGACAAAAGGTACTGTTTCAACTCTTGATTGTCAATAACTTGTTAGTTTAATTGTGTATATATATCAAAACGATAAGTAAAATTAAATATTATAGCAGTTGAACAGCTGCTATATACTATTCTTCTAGAAGCTATTCTGCCTTATCTGCCTGCATGCATAAGAGGCTGCAATTTTTTCCAATTATATGATCCTCCCAACCAATCTGCAACATAAGTAGAAGCAACTTATCCATCCTCGGTTTCAGATATCATATGGACCATGAATTGATTTATAGGAAACTTCTTAAGAATCTGCTTTTGTATAGATTTATTACTATTTTGGCCACACAGATTGACACCTGTCATTGATAACTTCAATCTTATGCAATAGAAAACAGCAAAGCCGATGAAGCATTCTTTAATTTCCCATTGGTTCAAAAAGAGAAGGAAAGTACAATCTTTTAAGCTTGATAAATTTTAGGTAGTACTATTTTTTTTGTAACCAGCAATGAAACTCGAAAGGGACTCTAACTAACATCCCTCAAGGTATAGTTTAAGAAAATTATCTAAGAGGAATAGGTATCAGAAACAATAATTAAATCAAACAGCCAAATTTGGGACATCATAAACATGAGCAACAATTTTCTTCGCTAAACGACTAAATGCTTTTAGCCACTTATAGCTGAGTCCAACTAATACATATCCATTGAACCAACCCATTTTCTTCTTTTTTTTTTGGGGGGGGGGGTCAATAAATTCGAAAACAGAAACTTTTACTAGAGACTATTTTACATTCCTCTGCTCCCTCACATAATTTTCTTTCTTTCTTTATCCTCTTTTTCCATTTTCCCATATTTGATGCTAATTGAACTTTGGTCGTAACCGCATTGCACTTCAATTCAGCCGGTTCAAAGTCTTCACGGTACAAGAAAGCAAAAAGCACAAGAACCCTATCCATCCAACTATAGAACGCCAAAACGAGCTTGGATTATAATTTCCCAGTGAAGAAGCACTTTCTACTGACTTTTCATCTCTTTTCCAGAATAACTAAAACAGCATGAATATTGCTACTGAATCCCTACAAATACCTATGTTCTCCACCCACTAAAATCTCGAATACTATCCCTCCCCCCCCCCCCCAGCCCCCGGGAGCTATCTAATTCACTGACGAAAACACGGGGGAAAAAAAGACGAAGAGAAACTTGCTTCTGTTGCATGTTAAAAAAATCCTTATACGAATTGCAGCAAGAATTCAAGAACTCCATTACACAATTAATTCATCAATTGAAAAAAAAGAAGATAAAATTGGGCAAAAAAAAGAGCCCTAAAAACTATGGGAAAATAGGATTAATTAAACGATAATAAATCAAAATTCAACTCATATACAAGGAAGATTGCAACAATAACAAAAGCGAAAGAAAAAGACAACTAAGAACAGCTAATCAATCAGTTAAATTTACAGCAAAAAGGATTTCGAATTGCTTCGCCTTACCTGATAGGGAAGGAAGAGAAAGAAAAAGCAGCGCTTATGAAAAAGATAGGAAACCTTGAAATTTCCAGAAAATTTTGTAGGACAAAAAAAATATAGTAATATATATGAAAGGGTTAAATGCAATAAAACCCCAAACTTTTTACACAAGTTGCCATCTGCCCCAGAGGTCTATTGATACCTAAATGCACACCCGAGTTGTTTTTTATGATTTGTCATGGCTAATGTATTTAGGATGTGAAAATTACCCAAATAGTATGCCACTTGTATTTATTGAGTAAACTATAAAAGAATTTGCCTAAATGTTTAATAGAGAAATTTAGGTTAAAGAATGTGAGTATGGCCGTAAAGAAGATGGAATATTGAAAAAAAAATTTATAATCAGATTCAACCATGAACATTCAAAGTGTTGAATTTTGGAAATTAGTGACTACGACTTTAGTGGTTTCAAATCCATGTTATAATAAACAAAAGATAGTGAAGGTATAATCTAATTAATTGCTATCAAAATCTTCAAAGATTTGCAAATTTAGTCCATCTCAATATAGCTATCATTCATAATATAGCTATCATTAAGATAGACGAACTATGGTTTATCATCTCGTGCCAAATGAATGATGTAGAATTTAAAGAAAATGTCAATATAAGTTTAAAAATTAGGGTTTACTAGGATTGCAAATGAGAGCAGTCGAGTTGAATTTTGGTCTAATCGAATCGAGTTTCGACTTAATTTTATCAAACTCAAAATTGAACTCGAGCTCAACGAGTTCTTAATGCAAAGCTTGAGCTTGACCTCAAATTCAAGCTGAGACAAGCTTGAGTTCGAAATTAAAAAAATTAAAAATAATTATTTTATATTTAAAAAATGAACAAAATAGGAATTTTTCTTAACAAATAATAAAATATTATGGATATATATATATATATATATATGTGCAATTTCACTATTAAATTATATATATGTAATCAAGCTAACTTACGAGTTGAGTATTTTTAAAATCAATTTCGAATTCGAACTCGATTTTGTTAGTTCGAATTCGACTCAAGGTCAATATTAACCGAACTCGAGTCAAGTTTTGACTCGAACTGCTCGCAATCGAGTTGCGAGCAACTCTATTCGTATGCAGCCCTACAGTCTACCATGAGAGTTACAATATGCCTGAGGAAAGTAAGCCTGTTAATTGTGCCCAATGGGTAGAGATGTTAATCAAACCAGGTAGCCCGTGAGCCGAGCTCGAGTTAAACTTTAGGCTCGTTTAATAGACGAGTCGAGCTATGCTCGGCTCGTTTAAGCTCAATAGGCTCAAATAGTAGAGTCATTAGCATCATTTTATTGTGTGTTTGATACTTTTACCTAATTCATTCTCCCGTTTCTAACCCTAATTTTTTCATTCCTCTTTCTGTCTTGCCTTAATGTTCATCTCCCAAACGAGCTCAAGCTCGAAAAGCTCGGCTCGATTTTAAACTAGAGTTCGAGCTCGAGCTCGAGTTTTCGATTGAGTACACCGAGTCGATTTTGAACAGCTTGTGAAGCTTGAATTACTAATCGAGCGAGCTTGATTAGAGGTTCGAGTCGAGCTCGATTATCATGTGCTCGAGCTTGACTCGACACGATTAACAGCTCTACCAGTGGGATGGGTTTTGAAATGTCTAAATTTTGACCAAATTAAAAACATAATAATCCAGTTTGAACTTGACCTATTTGGATTTGAAATACTAGGGCCCAAGCTCAATCATTTAAGTTATCAAATTTCGGGCTTAAGTCTGAGCTAGTCCAAATTAAATCATCCATTCTTTAAATATTATATATCACTAAAAATATAAATTTTTGAGTGTAATATATTATTTACATGATTAACACAAGATTAATCTTAATTAGGACTATAAACTTTGAATTGAATTTTTAAAGAACGTGGAAGCTATATTGTAAATACTATTATATATTGCAAAATTATATTTACATTTTTCATAGCTTAATATGTAAGTAAGAGTTGGACTTATATTGGATTAAGCTCAGTGGTGTACAAACTTAGCTCATTTAATTGTGGAGCCTAGATTTTAAGCTCAAACTCAACTCGGCCCATATATCAAGAAAGCTCAGTTCTTAATTTGAATGACGATGGGTCAAGCTCAAGTCAACTCGACCCTATTATCAATAAGCATAATGTGATCTACTCCAAAAACGAATATCAAATAGATAAAATTTCATGTAGTGCCCTAAGGCTAAGGTTGTATACTTGTAGCCAATCCTTTATTTGTAACTATTTATCCATAAAGCCAGGTTTAGCATGTAATGCTTGGATTAGAAAGACTTTCTATCGAATTTGATAGCATCAAAACTCAAGAGAGTTAAGGTCAATCATTCGTCTATTTTTGAAAGTTCTCCAAAGGAAAAGAGATTCCCAATATTCCATTGAGTTATTGACTCTTTCTACTGTATGAAAGATGCATCCTGTTACACTTAGTTGCGAACCTAAATTGTAGATTCCTCCCTTTTGATGACTAATTATACGTTGCAGTCGTGCAGACTCCTAAAGATGCATTGTAAGAAAATACTGTAATGAGGATAAATAAGATTAAAGCAGACTTTCATGTAAGTAAATTAATACGAGGGAGTATAAGGAATTACTCACTACAAGAAAAACTGCTTATAGAGGCGCATCAAAATGTCACAAGTCACGCTTTATTGAGGCATTTAATATATTGAGGCACATATTTAGTGTGCCATGTAAAACCTATGTCACAAAAGTTTTTTAAGGCACAATTAAGTGCCACGACACAGGAAACAATTCAGACATTTAGAAGTGCCAACACAAGGTTATAATGGTTACACCAAAAAATGCCTTAATTGGGATTTAACTTTCAAGAACTCAACTTTTTAGAGGCACAAAACAATGCCATCTTAACTTTAAGTTGACACTTAAAAATGCCTTAACAGTCCGTTCTTGAGATAGTAGTATTTGTCACAAAATGGTTGTTATTAAGGCATGCAAGTATGCCACTATATAGCTTAATGTAGATACTGGCAAATGCCTCTATATCAACCTTTAAAAGTGTTTTAAAATGCCTCAAAAACCTGCTATGTAACAAGAAAATTTCTATTACGAAAAACCCTTATCGTGACACTTTCAAGTGCCTCAATAGACTGGATTTTTTTTTTCTTTTTTATGCCCAGCCACAGGTACTGCTATGAATATAACATTCCTATTGTGTCAATATAATCGTACATTCATATTGGACATCTCACATTCAATGACCAAAACCAGCAATATTTGATGGAAAATCCACTTTCAAATTGTCACCATAACCAATGATTACAATTAAAGTACTTATAACTCCTGGTAGTTTTCCAACCAACCAATTAAACTTTCATCCTTGGAAAAGAAAAACATCATATTTGTTTTAACATTCATCAAACAGCTAGAATGGCCTACTAATTGTTTGCCACGATTTCACCTAAATAGCACCAGATAAATTAAAATCAACTAAACCGCTAGTAGACCAACTTCTTGTAATATGTGCAGCAACACTTTGTCCTTTTATAGTTAGAGCACTTCCATATAAGTGGATAAGTATCCATATGCTGCAACACCTTGTCCACTTTTGAATTTCAGCACATCAATTTTCGCAAATTTTTACCTATAGCATAAGTATATTATGTATTAAAATCTATCGTAATTATCGAATGAAACAAACATATGAGATATTAACAGTTAACATAATTTGAAAGCTAGAAAAGGAAAAACATACTAGTTTTGTTGGCCAAGATATAGGAGCACCAATTGAATTAGCAATTGTCTGCAAAGGCACATAAGGCCTAATCAAATGCTCATCACGTTCAACCACAACTTGAACTAGCACTTCACACCAATTCGAACCTAGTGGTTGGCCTCCAACTATTGTAGAAGGATCAAGGGATTGAAGCCGTCCAATTGCCACAACTTTTGTTGGCTCATCTAAGCTAAAAAGAGAAATCCAGTCTCCCTCCTACATGAAAATGCAAAACTCGAAACATCAGAAAACTAACCATATGCAAAGTAGTCACATCAAAATTCCAGTCCATACTTCTACAAAAGTCCACAACTACTCAAGAGTAACATGTAACAAATATAAAAATAACTAAACTAAAATTGCTTTCAAACTGTAATAGCAAAACATATCTACATGGTCGGACCATTTCAAGGAAATCCCTTTCAAGCAAAACAGCAAAAGTGTTACTAATGTTGATACAGCCAGCAGCGCATATCAAATGTCTATCGAATAGCCTTTGGGATACTCAGTTAGCATATTTCCATCAACTCTACGCTTCAGTCAGATTGGAGAAATTAAAAGCTTCAACATTACAGTTCAAGTAATAAACACAGCACAGAGAAATGTAATCTTTGGTCAGCATCATCTTAGTAATCTTTGGTCATTCATGCAAAGAGTAACATGAGATAAAAATAAAAATAAATAAACTAAAATTGCTTTCATATTGTAATACCACAACATGCCTAAATATCAGATCATTATCAAGCAAAGAGGATTGGCATTACCGAACAAATATATTAAAAAACTTACTTTAAGAGGTCTAAGACTGGAACTTGAGGTTGAGATATGATTAGATGATGTTGAAGTGATTCTTGATTGATTCAGCAAGTTATGACCATTTTGTTGCTCTAAATAAGCTCAGGTTAGCAAGTTCTCTTGCTTGATCTTTAATTTGTTCCTCTTGCTAAGCAAATTTTGCCTTCATCTCTAATATTTCATGTTTTTGATCCAACATTAGTCGCTGAGATCCACTTCGACTAGGTTCATCACCCCACACATCAGTTGGACATATACCAAAACCATACATCCGTACATGCCCATGCTTGTCTTGCCCAACTACTTGTGCAAATACATCATTTTTTCCAATAGGATCTTCAGTATCAGGAGGCAATTGACTAACCTTTTCATTCATTGCAAGCTGCAAAAGTGTAAAGAGTAAGACAATGATTACATTTGTACAATCCTAATATAGATTAGAAAGTAATGGATAGATCTTTCTAATATATTTTAAAGCAAGTAAACAGCATAATGAAAGATTTTACTTACCATAATATTAGCTGCTGCACTACTAGATGGGTCTCCTTTGTTATCAGTGTAGCAGTGATAATGGACTGGCCCTCCAATTTTTGCCTCGGTGGCCAAATGGATAGATAAATGCACCATGATAACAAAAAAAGATGGTGGAAAGATTCTCTCGAGTTGACAAAGTATAATAGCAATCTCCATCTCCATGTGGACTAATTCTTCAGCACAAAGGACTTTAGAGCACAACTTTCGAAAGTACCTACTCAATTTAATCAATGGAGAGCAGACTGCCTTCGATAATGTTTTTCTCAAAGCTAATGGCAACAACTGCTGCATCAAAATATGGTTATCATGGCTCTTAAGTCCATAAATTTTGGGCGGCTTCACTTTCACACATCTAGATATATTAGCTGCATACCCGTCCGGTACCTTCACTTTTTTTAGCACTTTACAAAAAATTTCTTTTTCCTTCATGTCCATTGTAAAGCAAGCTGGAGGCAAATAAAATCTACCATTTTCTTCTGAACTGGATGAAGTTCCGGCCTTATACCCATGTCACGTAAATCACAGCGTGCAGTATAATCATCCTTATTTTTATCCAGATTCAACAATGTCCCAACAATGCAATCACAAATATTCTTTTCAATATGCATGACATCCAAATTATGACGAATTAAATTATCTTTCCAATAAGGAAGATCAAAGAAAATGCTCAACTTTTTCCAACTGAATGGCAATGTTAGATTATCATCAACTAATTTTCCAAATCTGATTTGAAAATTTTTCAATTCAAATAAAATTGTAGACCCCATCAATTTTTCAGGAGCTCTCCCATGTTCTTCCTTTCCATTAAAAGCTCGAGAATTCTTCCTAAAAGTTTGAGCCGGATCCAAAAATTTTCTATGGCCCATATAACAATCCTTATGCCTTAACCGTTGTGAAGTTGTGTGTTTATGACAAACAGGGCATGCATATTTTCCTTTAGTACTCCAACCGGATAAAACTGCATAGCCAGGAAAATCACTGATAGTCCATAATAATGCTGCTTTTAATTGAAAGTTTTGTTTGCAAGATGCATCATATGTATTGATCCCCATCTCCCACAATTCTTTCAATTCTTTGATTAGAGGTTGTAAATATACATCAATATCATTACCAGGAGCATGTGGACCTGGTATCAACAATGACAACATTAAATATGGCTGTATCATACACATCCAAGGCGGTAAATTATAAGGTATCAAAATCACCGGCCATGTACTATGAGTAGAGCTCATACTTTTGAATGGATTAAATCCATCGGAAGCCAATCCCAACCTAACATTACGAGGATCCTTAGAAAAATCTGTATGCTGATAATCGAAAGTTTTCCAAGATGGGGAATCAGCAGGGTGCCTCATATAACCATCCTTAGTACGACCGAGTGCCATCTCATATGCTTTGCAGTTTTAGATGACATAAATAAACGTTGCAACCTGGGTTTTAGTGGAAAATGCCATAAAACCTTACGTGCGACTTTTCTTTTCTCACCGGATGGATCATTTTCTGACGCTTCCCATCTAAGTTCTTTGTATGTTTCACAACAAGTTCTTTTTGCATTTACCCCTCAATACAAAGTGCAATCATTAGGACAAGCATCATACCTTTCATATCCAAGTCCTAATTCTTTCATTAATTTTTCAGACTCATAGTAAGATTTAGGCAGTTTTTCCATGGCTTCAGGAAATGCTTCTCTTAACAAATCAAGAAGCATATCAAAGATTTTGTTACTCCATTTACCCAGACACTTCAAGTGAAGCAAGTGAATTATGAACGAAAGCTTGGAAAAATTTTTACAACCAGGGTAGAGTTCTTGTTGAGAATCATCAATTAACTTATAAAACTTTTCAGCAACTGAATTCGGTAGTTCCTGATTAGATTCAAATGTACCTGCCATAGCAGGATCTTGTTGAGGTATTCCTAAGGCTTCATGAACTAGACCATTCATGTCATCACCTATATCAGATACGTTATGAGGAACATTGTCTGAGGTCTATATCGGTGCAGAAGAGTATACAAATTCCCCGTGAGCTACCCACTGTGTGTATCCCTTAAGAAATCCAAACACCTTCAAATGAATTTTTGCATCTGCCCTAGACACACATACTCCACATTTACATCCTGAACATGGACAAGCAATCATTCCATTCCCATGACTTGAATGCTTAAATGCATAGTTTAAGAATAATTCCAAACCCTTTTCAAATTCACCACTTCTTCTATCTTTCCACATCCAACTCTTATCCATATTATTAGAGTTGTCAAATATTTACTCATCAAACAACATAAAGGAGTGTTAATGAGTGAGTACCTGAAATAATGCATTTTATATGAGATAACAGCTAAAATAACCAATAATTTTGTAATTTATTGCAAGATAGATTAAATTAGACTTAAATACTCAATTTCATATCAGCAAACCTTTGTAATGTATGAACACTTTTAATAGCAAAATTCAAATAATAAATTACCAACTGCTATATTCAAAAGCAAATTAGAACAAGACTAATCAGGCATGTGAACGTATAAAATTAGACCAATAAAGGAATGTACCTGCTCAAGAGTGCCAAAGTCTAGCACCTTTCGTCCGTCAAATACTTACCAGCAAATATAAACCTGTCCAAAATAAAGTAAAAGCAACTACCTTGAGTAAATTTTAAAACAGGACCTATTGCATTTTTACACCAATTGCTTAAGCTTTCAACAAATTCTTATAGAGGTCTTAATTACGGTTTAGAAAAGAGGAAAATAGAAAGAAATTGAAAAAAGCAAAAGAAAATACTAGCACTTACTTCTCCCCGTTCTCCTTTAGGATTCTTTAGATTGATTAATCCATTTCTTAGGTCGATTTAATCAAACAAATACAGAATTAAAAAAATTCATTGCATCTGTTGCCTTGGCTATTATTTCATATGTTTAACGGTGTTGCAACTAGGCAAAACATTGAACTTCCGTGGCATCCAAGTCCTAAGAGAAGTGACAATCTGAGCATATAAGATTTTATATAGATATTTCATTATATGTCAAAGTGCCACATGTTAATGGCAAATGACAAATTCTCACAGCTCATATTTTATTTCCACAGCAAGTTTATGCTGAAATAATAGTAAAATGCTCTCTCCCAAATTGCATTTAAACTTGAAAAGGGCAATTTTAACATTTTGTTTAAAAAGAACTCTGGAATAAATAAATGAGTCGTGGAATGACATGAGACTGAAATTCCAGGAACCTGCATTTGCATGAGAAAAAAGAAATCCCAATAAAAATAAAGTCAAATATAACACAACATCCAAATAATCAAATACCACTCCACTGACTAATTATTTATATCGTATTGATTTAATTGCCAGCACTTCTTAAATATGGCAAAAGCAAAAGAAAAGAAAATGAAGGCAAAATTTTATTTATGACGTCCACTTCTTATATATTTGCTCAAGAAATATATTCGCTCAAGAAATATATTCGCTCATTGATCTAACAGATTAGAAAATGGGTGTAGATTTTCTTTAAGTGACATTCACCTTAAGTGCCTAGAAGGTCTTGATCTGATGACTAATGTTAAAGACTCAAAGAATTAGAGATTCTGAGATCAAATCTTTCTTCTTCTTCCCTATTTCATAAATCCCATAACTTTCCTACTAAAAAATAAATAAAGATGTCCACTCTTATACACTTTGGTCAAGAAATACCGAGTTTTTGTGAAGTCAAGTCTGATTGCAATAGAATTCTTTTTTTTTTTGTGTTTGTTTCTTTCATAAAAAAAAAAAAGAATAGAATAGAATATACTGGCTGTCATTCCAAAATTATAATTTAAAAAAGTTGACTGGTTTTTAGTTCAAAAGTATACGTATTTTGCTTTAGAAATATGTGTAAAATATACAAAGATCCCAACCCTGAAACCGCTGTGTAAGAGCTACCTTCACAGCAAAACAAAGGACCACAAGTAACTTGTCTGCTTGTTTTTTTTTCCAAAAAGAACGGATGGCTTTTGTTTCATCCATCCATCCATCCATTCATCAAACTCAGTGGAGTGTTATTTGCCATATCTTTTTTTTTTTTTTTAATTTTAATCCCATCGCATTACATTCTAAAATCTTTCAATACAACTTGAGAATACAGTAATTCTGAACATATCAAACAATAAGCCCAACTGAAGAAGGGAAGACTATCAAACATTTTTCAATTTCCACACTGCAAACTGGCACTTTTAAGTTTTAATAGCGGGCATAACTTATTAAAGAGCAGGACCCAAATTTAACCAAAAAAAAAAAAAGAGAGTTGTACCATATCTCATATGCAAATGGAAATATACATGTAAGTGAAAGACAAATTCAAAACAAGCCGATATGCATTGAAGATTCCCAAAATCAATAATTTTAGAATTAATGAGTATATAAACATACCTCTAATTTCAAACACAATAGAGTGAGTGATGATAGTCCTACAATCCTTCAATCGAGACAACATGCAATCCACAAAATCAGGAGCAACTTCATGAGATTGAGTTAGGATCCACCATAATCAACATGAATTTGAGAAATCAAAAGAAAAGAGATTGGGAGGATAGAGAGCTAGTGAGAGCCGGCAATGATTTTTGGAAAAATTTGAGGGAAGAGGACCGAGAGAGAGTGAGTGCGGGAAAGAGATGGGTCAATGAAAAATGAAAGTTTTGGAGATGGTAGATTGGTAGAGGACCGAGAAGGAGAGTGAGGGAGAAAGACCGGCATTTGTGATTTACTGGCATTTGTGATTTGGGATTTGGGATTTGGGGATTTGGGAATTGGGACAATTTTGCCGGTGCTCTTAGGCGCCAATTTGGAGCATTTTTCTGTTTTCTCATGAAACAATTTGCCGCTTCTTTTCATGGATAATTTGGGATTGTTTTTCCTTCTATTAGTTGTTGAGGCACGTCTCTAAAATGCCTCTAAAAATATTTTCTTTATATTCTTTTATTTTCATTTTTTCTTATAAGATTTGTCCCTTATACATTATCTTTTTTTATTTAATTAATAAGTGTTAGTATGGCAAAAACTACCTAATGCCTTAATAAGTGTTTATTTGAGGCATTTACTTAATAGTGCCCTAACAAGTATGCCATAATAGGGAAATTTTCTTGTAGTGACTCTTAAATAACTCTGTATTTTTTAATTTTCTATGTTATATTGATGTTAAATACTTATTACCCAAACATAAACAAACTATAAGAGAATATTACTTCCATTTTATGGATAATGATGTTGATCTCAAAAAACTTTAAATAATTTAATTTAATGTGTCAATATCTCTTTCACTTAAGTTTGAAAGAGACAGAGGAATAACCATGAGGAGTTTCCGATGCTCCAATGCTCAAATTAATAAAAGTTTGGTTTGGATTGAAGAATTTTAAACTTATCGAAATCACTCTAGTTATTTGAATTGTTTAAGAGGTTTTGAATTTGTAATTCACGAATTATTTAATATCTATTTTAAATAAGAGTTTCCAAAGGTGTTTCCTAAGCAAGCCTCCAGATAAGCCTTGGGATAGGGCCAGACTCAAATGCCCAATCTACGGGGCATTTGCATGAGGTGTAAGTATTATTAAGTGTTCGCCTAAGCTATAGGGCATACGGTCAAGCATTTAATGCATGGGCTGTAAGTTATGGGGTGTAAGCTATAGTCGCCCAAGCCATGGGGTGTAAGCATTTAATGCGTTGAACGTTGGAGTTTTTTTTTTTTAAGTTCGTATTTTTTTTTACTTTTCTTTCTTCCTATCTTTGTTTGCTATCTCATTATTGTTCTTTATTAATCTTGAAAAAGGATTTCATTTGTTTTCTTTTTAAAATTTATTTGGAAAAAATACAAAGCGATTTGCAATTATTTGGATCTAAAAGTTTATTGTCGAACACCTCAAGTATTATGTAATCCGTTTAATGCAATAAATCGGAATCTAGGGTGAATATAATAGAAGCTAGGGTTAGTTACATTTACCTCCCTTGAGATTTCGCAAAAATACCAATCACTCTATCAAGTTCGAAATAACAAGTTCGGCAAGGCAAAAAGGAGCCAATGTGGAAGACTTCTGAGGTGTTATTACGTTGAAGGAGCATGTTGCAAGAGATTTTTGTCCCTTTGTAACGTTTAGATTTTACCTTCAACACCCTTTCAATTTTTTTTTTTGATAAAATATAACATTTCATTCCATGAAATCTGCACTAATGGTAACAAACAAATTGAGCATGTCATAGATACAACTAATCTGAAAATCACAAGAATTTTTTCACAAGATTTAGTTACATTTACCTCCCTTGAAATTTAGTGAAAATACCTATCACTCTATCAAGTTATTTGACTAAATAACATGGTTCGGTAAGGCAAAAATGAGCCATCATGGAAGATTTCTGGTGGTGTTATTATACTGAAGGATCATTTCTTTTGACAAAATACTGAAGGAGCATGTTGCAACTTATTTCTGTCCCCTCACAATGTTTAGATTTTACCTTCAACCGGAAGCTTTTTTGCTTTAACACCCTTTCAATTAGATAGAACCACTACAGCCTACAACAGTACCCATTTTATTATTTTTTTTCCTTAATAAGAGATCTCATAAAAGCCAACATATATGTGCCTGGTGAAAGCTTAAAATAATGAATTAATTGGATTAGGAAGTGATGTGTGCACGGATGGCACCCTTGACTCAAGGACGATTGAAGATGCTGAAGTGAGAATTCTATTGGGTCTGGTCACGCGTGCATGGGCAAAATGCTTCAAGGAGTCTCTCCAAACCCTTGTTCGAAGTGTTCAAGATCAACAAGGGGTCCATAAGAACATTGAAGGCTTGGAGTGGCTAACCAAGTTGTCCACATGTTGATCCAAGCCAATGAAGCGTCCAGTTCTGGTCAAGCGTGTCCTTAATGCATTTGGTACGATTATTAGTAGTATTAGTTGTTTGATTGTTAGTTGGTTTTTATCGAGTCATTAGTTGGAGTAGTAGCCGTGAGTTAATTAGTAGTTTTATTAGTTATTTGAGTCAAATAATCAGCCCACTCATGTTCAAGAGTGAACCGCATTCCTTTTCTAGTTAGATAGATGGGCCGCCAATCCTTGTTCATCGCGGAGTAGGCTCCTAAGGTTGCTAGCTTATAAAAGGCATACTTTGTATGATTTGCGGGTTAGACATCATTGATAATAAAATTTACTTTGTTTCTCTTCAAACCGAGAGTTACATTCTTACTTGCATGGCAAGGGTTCTTGAGCAATCTCACGTGACGTCCTTGGTTGTTCATCCAACCTATCTATTTGAGTAATCACTTCAATTAGAGTCGCTGTTCTACCACTTTCTATCAAGTTGAGTCGTCCCTGTTGGTTCTAGGTTCCGTGATCCAAACAATTGATCATCCATCTAGATCCTTAGGCAATCGTGCTACGTGTCTTGAAACAAGTTGATCGAGGAGTATATCAGTTGGCTTCAGAGCTGGTTGAGGTATCAATTCATTATATCCATTTTTCTTATTTCATCTAGTCGTCTAGGGTTTATTTTTTCCGCTCCTTGCTACTTATTCCATTGTGAAATCTGTCTGAAGTTTTTGTTCACTTGTTGCATTGTTGAAATTCTGTCCGTAGTTGTCAAATCTGTCTGAAGCTTGTTTCTTCATTGTTTTTAAAATTCTGTCGTGTGCCTTCAATTGTTGTCCGTGCGTGTGATCTGTCGTTTGGTCACAATTCTGTTCGTAGTTGTCAAATCTGTCCAAACGAAGTTGAGTCACGGGTGTTCCTTTGTTGTTTGTGTCGTTACTGTCCAAATCTGTCCAATCTTATTGTTTTGTGTTGTCCAACTTGTTTGCTTGTTTTCGAATCTAAAATTTGCAAAAACTTGTTGGTATTTTGTGAATCTTGAGAGAACCTATAAGAATCTTGAGTTTCTTGAATTTATTGACCACAATCTTAGAATTCTTGATAACCTTCTTGAAATTTCTTGAAAAATCTTGAAATTCTTGAAAGTTTCTTGCTCGTGTGAATTGGCCAAAACCAAATCTGGAAAATATTCCAACTGGTCAAGCATTGTGTTGTTTTTGTTCATTATAAGTCAAAAAAAAAAGAAGAAACAAAACAGAAAACAAAAGAGGAAAAAAGAGAGAAGGGAATTGGTTGGCAAAAACAAAACAAAGAGAAAAAAAAAAAAGAGTAGCAACCGACTTGTGCTGGAACAAATTCTGATTTGCACAATCCCTCTTGGAATTGGATTTGGAACTTTCTAAAAGTTGTTTCAAGAGGAAAAAGGTTTTCAAAAGGTTTTCAAAAACCAACTTGTTTTTCAAATTCAATTAGGAAACTAGTGGACAGCTTGGATAACTCTCCTATTTCCACGTAACTAAGTCTATTCGAATTAGGAAACTAGGGTTTTGCTTATTTCCTTTTTCCAGTCTCACAACTTACAAATCTGTCCGCCTTAGGAAATGGCCAAATCCATCCACCACCGTGTCCAAATTGTGCCCAAATTGTGTCTTTGTTCTTTCGTTACTCTTGTGCGAAGGTTTGGTGAACAATTTAGGGTTTTGTGCAGCATTTCTCAAGCTACCCGAACCGACAAGGTAAGAATTTTTGGTAAGACTATTAGAGCGAATTTGGAGTGAAACACGAGCGTGAGTGAAACACGAGCAGAGTGAAGTAAGGCTATATTTGCATTATTTTTCTTGTTACTAACCTTTGGCAGGCAAACGAAAGACCATGGAGCAACCTAATTAGACGGCCTACTATGCAATGATGTTCAATGCCATGAAGGCCGAACTCAAAAGGCTTGATGAACAACAAATGGAGGAAATACATAACCGTTTTGATGAACTCTTCAAGAGTTTCACGAGAGGCTCTCAATCTAGATCTCATAATCGAAATCAAAGCGGTACCAAAGGGGCAAATTATGAGGACTACTCGGCTAGTGAGGAGGAAGAGATAGTCGAGAGGCCTAAGAGGGACACTACCAAGGACATGTTTGGGGGACTTAAAATCAAATTTCCTACCTTCAACCGGAAGCTTTTTTGCTTTAACACCCTTTCAATTAGATAGAACCACTACAGCCTACAACAGTACCCATTTTATTATTTTTTTTCCTTAATAAGAGATCTCATAAAAGCCAACATATATGTGCCTGGTGAAAGCTTAAAATAATGAATTAATTGGATTAGGAAGTGATGTGTGCACGGATGGCACCCTTGACTCAAGGACGATTGAAGATGCTGAAGTGAGAATTCTATTGGGTCTGGTCACGCGTGCATGGGCAAAATGCTTCAAGGAGTCTCTCCAAACCCTTGTTCGAAGTGTTCAAGATCAACAAGGGGTCCATAAGAACATTGAAGGCTTGGAGTGGCTAACCAAGTTGTCCACATGTTGATCCAAGCCAATGAAGCGTCCAGTTCTGGTCAAGCGTGTCCTTAATGCATTTGGTACGATTATTAGTAGTATTAGTTGTTTGATTGTTAGTTGGTTTTTATCGAGTCATTAGTTGGAGTAGTAGCCGTGAGTTAATTAGTAGTTTTATTAGTTATTTGAGTCAAATAATCGGCCCACTCATGTTCAAGAGTGAACCGCATTCCTTTTCTAGTTAGATAGATGGGCCGCCAATCCTTGTTCATCGCGGAGTAGGCTCCTAAGGTTGCTAGCTTATAAAAGGCATACTTTGTATGATTTGCGGGTTAGACATCATTGATAATAAAATTTACTTTGTTTCTCTTCAAACCGAGAGTTACATTCTTACTTGCATGGCAAGGGTTCTTGAGCAATCTCACGTGACGTCCTTGGTTGTTCATCCAACCTATCTATTTGAGTAATCACTTCAATTAGAGTCGCTGTTCTACCACTTTCTATCAAGTTGAGTCGTCCCTGTTGGTTCTAGGTTCCGTGATCCAAACAATTGATCATCCATCTAGATCCTTAGGCAATCGTGCTACGTGTCTTGAAACAAGTTGATCGAGGAGTATATCAGTTGGCTTCAGAGCTGGTTGAGGTATCAATTCATTATATCCATTTTTCTTATTTCATCTAGTCGTCTAGGGTTTATTTTTTCCGCTCCTTGCTACTTATTCCATTGTGAAATCTGTCTGAAGTTTTTGTTCACTTGTTGCATTGTTGAAATTCTGTCCGTAGTTGTCAAATCTGTCTGAAGCTTGTTTCTTCATTGTTTTTAAAATTCTGTCGTGTGCCTTCAATTGTTGTCCGTGCGTGTGATCTGTCGTTTGGTCACAATTCTGTTCGTAGTTGTCAAATCTGTCCAAACGAAGTTGAGTCACGGGTGTTCCTTTGTTGTTTGTGTCGTTACTGTCCAAATCTGTCCAATCTTATTGTTTTGTGTTGTCCAACTTGTTTGCTTGTTTTCGAATCTAAAATTTGCAAAAACTTGTTGGTATTTTGTGAATCTTGAGAGAACCTATAAGAATCTTGAGTTTCTTGAATTTATTGACCACAATCTTAGAATTCTTGATAACCTTCTTGAAATTTCTTGAAAAATCTTGAAATTCTTGAAAGTTTCTTGCTCGTGTGAATTGGCCAAAACCAAATCTGGAAAATATTCCAACTGGTCAAGCATTGTGTTGTTTTTGTTCATTATAAGTCAAAAAAAAAAGAAGAAACAAAACAGAAAACAAAAGAGGAAAAAAGAGAGAAGGGAATTGGTTGGCAAAAACAAAACAAAGAGAAAAAAAAAAAAGAGTAGCAACCGACTTGTGCTGGAACAAATTCTGATTTGCACAATCCCTCTTGGAATTGGATTTGGAACTTTCTAAAAGTTGTTTCAAGAGGAAAAAGGTTTTCAAAAGGTTTTCAAAAACCAACTTGTTTTTCAAATTCAATTAGGAAACTAGTGGACAGCTTGGATAACTCTCCTATTTCCACGTAACTAAGTCTATTCGAATTAGGAAACTAGGATTTTGCTTATTTCCTTTTTCCAGTCTCACAACTTACAAATCTGTCCGCCTTAGGAAATGGCCAAATCCATCCACCACCGTGTCCAAATTGTGCCCAAATTGTGTCTTTGTTCTTTCGTTACTCTTGTGCGAAGGTTTGGTGAACAATTTAGGGTTTTGTGCAGCATTTCTCAAGCTACCCGAACTGGCAAGGTAAGAATTTTTGGTAAGACTATTAGAGCGAATTTGGAGTGAAACACGAGCGTGAGTGAAACACGAGCAGAGTGAAGTAAGGCTATATTTGCATTATTTTTCTTGTTACTAACCTTTGGCAGGCAAACGAAAGACCATGGAGCAACCTAATTAGACGGCCTACTATGCAATGATGTTCAATGCCATGAAGGCCGAACTCAAAAGGCTTGATGAACAACAAATGGAGGAAATACATAACCGTTTTGATGAACTCTTCAAGAGTTTCACGAGAGGCTCTCAATCTAGATCTCATAATCGAAATCAAAGCGGTACCAAAGGGGCAAATTATGAGGACTACTCGGCTAGTGAGGAGGAAGAGATAGTCGAGAGGCCTAAGAGGGACACTACCAAGGACATGTTTGGGGGACTTAAAATCAAAGTTCCCACCTTCAAAGATAAAAGTGACCCTGAGACTAACTTGAAATGGGAAGGCCGAATCGAAATGGTTTTCGATTATTATGATTATAGCAAGGAGCAAAAGGTGAAAGTTGCCATTGTTGAGTTCATCGAATATGAACTAATTTGGTGGGATCAAGTAAGGACTGGGAGGAGAAGGAATGGAGAACCGCAAGTCCGAACTTGGCATGAACTCAAGGCAATGATGCGTAAGAGGTTTGTTCTCTACTACAACCAAGATCTCTACTCAAAACTGTAAACTCTCACTCAAGGCAACATGAATGTGGAGGACTATCACAAGGAGATCGAAATGGCCATGATGAGGGCTAATATCCAGGAAGATAGTGAGGCCACAATGGCAAGGTTATTTTGGGGGTTAAACCCTGAATTTCAGGAGGCCTTAGAACTTCAACATTATTTGGATATGAGCGACCTACTTGAGTTAGCCATCAAGGCTGAGAGGGGAAAGAAACTGTGGAGAAATGGCCGATCCAATACCACCATGAACCCGCAACCTTGGAAAGGAGGTCAGCCGAGAAGGTCTCTCCACGAAAGTGGAAATTCAGTTATATCATCCACTCCTAGCCGAAACCAAGGTAATTTTTCTAACCGAAATTTCAATTCTACCCATAACAAGGTTGTTGATCCATCTAGGTCCACTTCAAAGTCTACTGAAGAAACTCTTAAGTTTAGGAGTAGGGACATTAAGTGCTTCAAATGTCAAGGATTCGGACATATCCAATCTCAATGTCCGAATCAAAGGGTAATGCTTATCACTCACAATGGAGATGTCGTGTCAGATGATGATGATTGTGAGGAGATGCCTGGCTTGACTAAGGAGGAATGCGAACTTGACTTGACCGAGGAAGAGTGTTTACCAACCCAAGGTGAAATCGGTTGTTTGGTTGCAAGAAGAGTACTAACCGCCCGAGTAAAGGAGAATGAGCAGTTACAAAGGGAAAACTTGTTTTACATTCGGTGTAAAATAAGTGACAAAGTGTGCAGCCTTATCATCGATGGAAGGAGTTGTACCAATATAGCTGACGGGTATTTTACATACATGCAAGTTAAAAAATACCGAATTACACCCGTTCACTGCAAGTATACAGATCAACTAGTAGTTTAGGGTATATATCGGGTCGATCCCACAGGGAAGAGTGAACAATTACCGGTATTACTAAAGTTTCTCTATTATTTAGACTATCAATGAATTATAACAAATTAAAACCTACTAAAATTATTCAAGAAAATAGCAAATGAAATCTCCTTAGGTTGTGGTATCCCTAACTACTCATGCAAGTGCTATATTTGGATCATTGAATACTATATCTAGGTTAGTTATGGTGTAATTTCTTTAAACATGTGAAACCTACTTTCGTAGTGAATCAACTATACTCATAACTAATCCATACCTATTTTCATGGTTACGAAATTAGCTACAAGTTCATTTCTTCAATGAAATTACATGAAATGAATCACTAAAAACCACATAAGTGCACCTCTACTTTCGTGAGTGTACTCCCTATGTTTAGCACATCTTGAACTAGTGTTAAATCTCAATTTTCATTGCAGAAACAACACCTTAGATAATCACAATCAATGGTACCAGATTAATCATGATTTAAAGAGCCAAAGTGCTAAATAACTTGCTTAAATCATAGCAGTCAAATAACCAAAGAATAAACACTCACAATCATAGAAAGTTCAACCAAACCCAAGGTATAAACTTTAAAGACACATATTAAACACAAAATCCAGAACTTGTATATTAGCTAAACTTGGAATCAAGTACAAAAGATAAAGAGTTTGGAAGGAATACAACCCTTGTCACATGAGCTTTCTTCCTTGCCTTCTTCATCCTCCATCTTCATCCTAATCTAGATAATAAACAAGAATGGAAAAGCTACACTACTCTATACTAAGCTAAACTAACACTAGGAAGATGAAAGAGCTACATTTCTGCAGTTTCAAACTTTCTCCCGTAGCTCACTCTATTTTTCTGCTATGAACTCCAATCTCTGCTATCTACTCCTTTCTCCTTGTTCTTGCAATGAATTTGGCTCTTTTATGATGAAAGGTGGTCAAGAAATGAAGATTACATCTCCCTTTTACAGCTGGGAATGTTTCTCACATGTATAGCATCGCATGTGAGTTGGTGGAGGTGAAATTGAGTTTTACGCGTACAAAGCAGCCTTTTCTGACCACAATCCGGCCAGGAATCCGGCCACAAATCCGGCCAAATTCCGGCCGGATTGCTACAGTGACCATTTGGTCACTTCTTGTTCAATTTCCAGCTCTGCTCCGATTTTGACTCAATTTCAACTGAACTTTTCTTGATGATAAAAGCTGGTTTAGCTCTTGACCAAAACATAAAACTTGTAGCCCTTTGAGTTAGCTTTCCAATGCATCAAGAATCACCTCATTTGGATCTGTGTAGGCTGAGAAATGACCGAAATACCCTTACCTGCTCATTGCCCTGTTCCAGTTTCGACCAGTAGAAATTTGCTATTGTAATTCGGCATTTTGACCTCGAAAACCTTCAAACTGGATTTAGATGTCTTCAACAAAGTTGTAGATCTATCTCTTATCTTCAAATGGGTTCAAGAATCATCCCAATCCGATCATTGTAACTCAAGTTATAGCCGAAATACGAAAATATGTCAAAACTGTCAAAATACACAAAATCCAAGTAAAAAGTGATAAAAACCTCATTTAACTACTTAAAAGCATTTTTCACCAATTATAGCCAAAATGATTCATATTCTTCCAATAATATAACCAAAGTGACTAAAAATAATATGAAATGTCATACACTTATTACGTAAATTAGTCACTTATCAAACTCCCCCACACTTAAATCATTGCTTGTCCTCAAGCAATTCACACATAATCAAATGCAATGATTCAAGAGGTGAAACAATATATGCACTTTGTCCAATTTAATTCCTCAAGACTTGGAAAATAATCATTATACAATTATTCAATTTACACTAAATACTCATAATATCAAGTAAAGGAAAGATAATTATACCCTAAATTCAACAAGTTAAACTTAATCTCTTACCCTAACTTAATTTTACAAATAAGCAAATCACATAGTTAATTTATAGCTTTCCTCCTCCTATAATCATCTTTTTCTCAACATTCTATAACTAAGAGGGATTTATTCACACAAATTTTACTTAAATAGTGAGAATGCCTTTTTACGCGAAAATCGACACTTTTAGGTGAAGATCCCCGGTTACTCAACATTTCACTTATTCAAGTTGCTAATGCATACTCTTAATTCAAATACCTTTTTACGCGAATGTCGACATTTGTAGATGCCAACCCCCGGTTACTCGGTACGAGAATCATTGGAGTAGAACAATTTTTATTTACTTTCTTTTTTTCTCTTTTTTTTTTTTTTTTAACAAAAGACAATAAATAGATGTTCCCTCTTAGAAAATATATAAGACTACTCAAAGGAGGAGTATAACCTTATCGACTATATCAATCACTTACTTGCAAAATTAAGTAAAGAGAAGAAATCTCATTAAACATGTAAAATTATAGGCATAATTTTCCTTACTTTACCAAATATACTTTCTAAAATGTAAAAATTCTAATTGCATAATAATCATTTCCAAGTTAAATGAAGACTAAACTTTCCAAAAATACATATAACATTTCAACAATTGGAAGAACTAGACACTTAAGGGTGGAACAATTTGGCCCTTCTTGAGATGTTTGTGAAAAAATTGAAGAATTTTTGGGTCATAATGAAATATTGGAAAAGATTTTAGAAAAATTTTGACAGAATTTCTCCTTATAAATGGATGAAAACTCCCTGCCAACAAACCCAATTTCACTCAATTATTCACATGGCAAATAATTCCAATACAATTCAAACATTTCTAAGCATTTAGATTCACAAACTATCATCACATGGCATTAAAATGCAAGATCAGTATTTTCCTCCCCCACACTTAAATTTCACATTGTCCTCAATGTGAGAAAAGGAAAATAAATAAAGAGTGAAAGAAAATACTTCTCAATTGAACTTGCGCAATTCGAATCCATGTCCAAGTGATGAATTTCCAATCTTAAGTAGTCCGAAATCCTTAAAACCACAACAGAGATGAAGATCCTTGAATTAGTTCACACAAAAGAAATAAGAAAAATCACTAAAAATTAAACATCACAAGCACTACGGAAAAAAAAAAAACTAGTGGCAATGTCACGAAATGACGAGCACTCCCTCAAGTAGTCACTTGATCCGGTGAAGAGGGTGGAGTCGGAGGAGCTTCAATACCCAACTTGGTCTCGATGCGACGAAGACGCTCGGAGTTCCGTTTGTTCTCTTGGCGGCTCTTCTTCACCTCAGCCTCGACGCAAAGCAGCTTGTCCATTATTTTTTTCAGAAACGATCGAGTGTCTTGAGGTGAGGTTGGTGGACGTGAGGAAGACGGCTCAGTTGAGACCGGTGGGGTGGTTGTCTCAACCTCTTGACCTTCTTCAATTCGTGCAATTTCTGCTTCCTCCTCCTGCATAATGTCTCCATGAGTGCCCCCTTGAGTTGAAGGACCACCTAAATCTTTACTCTTCAGAATGAATCTGCAAAAATCCAGTGTAAAGATGTCATTCTTCTTGAGACCTGTAGGGATAGCGTTAGAGAAATCCACTCCAGCCCTTTGGAACTTCAAGGTCAAAAACCGAGGATATGGGAAAGCATGTTTGATGTCGTTACTACGAACCACAGTCCACATGTGGTTGGTGATAATGCTTCCCAATGGAATGCCCTCGATGTTACCTAGACCATGCTCCATTTTATCCAAGAAATAGATGTCGCTTGTGCGCGCCTCATTGGTTCCACTCGCCCTCGGAATAATGTTGGAGGAAAATAGATAAATAAGAAGACGTTGCGACTCCGGAAATGACGAAGTCAATACGGAATATCGCCCAGTCGTCCTAGTAGCTTTATACTCAACCCCCAAGCGTACAAGTGCCTCTAGCATGTTCCAAGAATCCAAGTCGTTGGGTTTAAAAGCTTTCTTCAAATCTACCTTACGCCCTACATCCGAAACATGAAGATAGCGCTCCAAATCAGCTCTATGGACTCGAACTTTTCTCCCTCGCACTGTACTGGTAATCACTTCCGTGTCGTGGTGAAAAACCTTCTTGTCCTCCACATTCGCATAGAATTCTCGGACAAGCTCCTTACAATTTGGCAAAGGAAGCCTTGAGATGGTAGACCTCCTCAACATCCGGAGTGACATCTTTCTCCACCAATACTTTAGCTCCCCTCCTAGCATTGTACCAAGCTTCATTTTCGGCGGAGGTAAAGCGCGACTTATCATATGGGACTTCCTCCTCTTGTTCCCCTTGTTGTTCTTGTTGTTGATTCTCCTCGGCTAATGGCTCGTCTTGAAGCGCAAGGCGTCTACTCGCTTTTCTTTTCAAGCGCGGTGGTCTAGACGTTGAAACTTCTCCTCTCCTATTAGGAGGTGATTTCACCGCACCTTTCTTAATGCGAGCCATTGTACCTAATTAAAATTATTAAATGTTAACTTCATTGAATTGGTACATTGCTAAGTAAAGATAATGAAAACTCATTCTCTTTTACCTCTTTATCTTTAATTAGCCAATCTTATCAACTTACTCACATAATAATTAGCAATTAACTTCACAAGCAAGACTTTACACTTGATTATCAACAACAAATGCTTCTTTCATTTTTTTTTTTCAAATAAAACACTTAAGCATAAAATGTCCAAATACGTAGAGGAAGCAATTAAACAATCACACAACTTACTGCCAACTTAATGACCTAAATAAGCATAATGAAATGCTAAAAAACACCTTAATCATGAGTTTAGACTTAAAAAGGTCATTAATTCAACTTTAATCACATTTTCTAGAATAAACATGCCAAAAATCAAAGGATAAGCTAATTAAACCTAAATTTAGCATGTAAATATCCTAGAGCAATCCATTACTCTCATACAATTTTCTTCAATCCAATTGCCCCAAAAATTTAGCTAATAATGATCAAATCAAAGTAATCCTCAAGATTAGCTTAAAATTGCTAAATTCACCAAATAATCTCAAACCCATGAGTTAAACATCACCAATAATCATCAATAAGCTCAATAACATCATAAAAAGCATCAAACTTCACAAAATGAAAAAAAATTCGAAATTGCCCAAAAATAGGAAAAAGTGAAAATTGGCAAAATTCAAATGACAACATTTGGTGAAGATTTGTTACCTCAAACTTGTTGGTAGATGATTAATGATACAAATGGTGAAGAAACCCTCAAAAATTTCACTTCAATTTGGCCTCAAATGAAGAGTTCAAAAATTTGAAACCCTTGTTCTTTTCAAGCTCAAATCGGAATTAAAACTTGTTTTTGAAGGAATGTGAGCTATGGAATCAACTCACAAGGGAAAAGGAAATGTTTTGGTGTATTTAGTTTGGAGATTGGATGGTGAAAAGTTGGATTTTAGGAGTAATGTGTGTTTTAGGTGTGAGTGTGTGTGAAGTGTTGAGGAAGAGAGGAAGAAGAAGCTTGGGGAATCCGTGCGCGGATTCCCCTCTTGTGCGCAAAAGTGGCCAGAATCCGGCCAGTTTCCGGCCGGATTATCGGCCGGATTCTGACCAGTGAGTTGGAAAAAAATTTCTGATTGCAGAAGTGGATCCGACCTCGGATCCGTGGCTCGAAGTTTTCTCTGATTGCAGAAGTGGATCCGAGGCCTTGGATCCATATGGATCCGAGCTCGGATCCGTGGATTCTGCATTTATTGCAGAAATTTCTGTAATTTTTAGTTTGGCCCCAACTTGAAACACACTCTCTAATTCGTGCTCTACAATGAAATTTTGAACAATTCAACACTTTACACACATGGAAAGTGACTTAAACATGAATCTCAACACCTCAAATCAAATAAAAAACATGTAGAATCCAAATTGAGGGTTGAAGTTCTTGAATCAAATAGTCCCCTCGACACTTCCAAAGCACATGATGGTGCTCAAATGGTTCAAAAGAGTGCAAATAGGTCATGAACACATTTAAACACTTGAATGCACTTCAACTTCATTCAAATGACTAACTTAACCTCATAACATAAAATTAAGCATTGTAAAACTCAAAAAATAAAGGTTAAGCTTCCCTTTTTCGCATTAGTCTCCACTCCTTATAAACTCCTTATAAACTCCTTTGCACTTGAAATAATTCGCATGATTCCTTGTCATTGCTACCTACAAAACACACAAAAACATTAATCAAACAACCAAAACCTACTAAAAACAAGAAATCGTTGGGTTGCCTCCCAACAAGCGCTTCTTTATAGTCATTAGCTTGACTATATCACCTCATTTTTCAAGGAGATTTAGTTAACGAATAATCCACCATTTTAGGCCGTGGTGGATCATTAAAAGGTGACTTTATAGCAAAAGCCACAAGATCTAATGATGTGAGAGATGGAAGTGACTTACATATTCCAAGTGTTTCATAGATATTACCTTGAATATACACCACTTGAGAAATTACCAAAGGAAATGTCATGAGAGTATCTTGGGCAGGAACACCTTTAGAACCTATACTTTCAATGCACTCCTCAAGAGGGGTAAAAAATAAGTCATTAAAACTCACCTCTTGAGGTTCAAAGTTAGTTCCAAAGATATTATCATGTGAAATGGATATTTGCTCATTAAAACACTCTTGAGATTCATCATTTTCATCAAAATGCAATCCATTTTCACATACAACATTTCCACCATTCATGCTAGGATCATTTTGCAAATTATTAGAAGAAATAACTTCACACAATACATTCAATTGCTCATGTATATCACCAAAGTGAGAAGCTAATTCATCTAACCTTTCCTCAATCCTATCAAAACGGTCAGAGGTTGCATTTGCTAGCTTTTCTATGGCTAAATCAAATTGATTAGAAAAATTTTCTACAGCTAGCTCCCAAGATGCATTAGAATCATTAGCTAATGGTTCACTTTCTAACTCCCAAGGTAGAGGTGTATTAGCTAACTTCTCTATTGCCAACTCCCAAGATGGTTTTGATTCATATTGGACACTTTCAGGTTGGTAATCATAAAAACATGAATTATCACTATAAGTACATTGATTATTCCAACCATAAGCAGGAGAATTGCTCCGATTAGCACTATATTGATCAAAACAAGGATTGTAATGCTCTAATTCATCATAATAATCCACATTTTGTACTTGCATACATGTATTAGTAGCATGATAACCTCCACACAAGTCACAAATCACATGATAAGAATTAAAAACATTAACATTCCTCCTCTGCTCAATTTCATGCATCATGGTGTCCATTTGAACTTGTAACTTAATTACATCAAATTTTGCCTTTAAGCACCTTAAACCATCTTCAAAAGACATACATTCAGTAAATTCTTGGTTACCTCTGTTGAAGGAGCTTTGCACTAGGCAACCATTCATTGCCAAACCTCCATTTCTCAAGCATTGTCCTCCCCTGTTTTCTACTCTCCTTGATCCCCTAAACATGCTCTCAAAGTAGCTCGAAAACAAGTTTAGTCAAGAACAATAGATGACTTTAAACATACAAAAACAAGACATTAAACATAAAAGACTCAACAAGACACTTAACCAACAAAAACAAGTGAAATTGTCTAAATTAATAAAGTTGCTCTTCACACCGATATTGCCAAATCTTCCCCGGCAACGGCGCCAAAAACTTGACGGGTATTTTACATACATGCAAGTTAAAAAATACCGAATTACACCCGTTCACTGCAAGTATACAGATCAACTAGTAGTTTAGGGTATATATCGGGTCGATCCCACAGGGAAGAGTGAACAATTACCGGTATTACTAAAGTTTCTCTATTATTTAGACTATCAATGAATTATAACAAATTAAAACCTACTAAAATTATTCAAGAAAATAGCAAATGAAAGCTCCTTAGGTTGTGGTATCCCTAACTACTCATGCAAGTGCTATATTTGGATCATTGAATACTACATCTAGGTTAGTTATGGTGTAATTTCCTTAAACATGTGAAACCTACTTTCGTAGTGAATCAACTATACTCATAACTAATCCATACCTATTTTCATGGTTATGAAATTAGCTACAAGTTCATTTCTTCAATGAAATTACATGAAATGAATCACTAAAAACCACATAAGTGCACCTCTACTTTCGTGAGTGTACTCCCTATGTTTAGCACCTCTTGAACTAGTGTTAAATCTCAATTTTCATTGCAGAAACAACACCTTAGATAATCACAATCAATGGTACCAGATTAATCATGATTTAAAGAGCCAAAGTGCTAAATAACTTGCTTAAATCATAGCAGTCAAATAACCAAAGAATAAACACTCACAATCATAGAAAGTTCAACCAAACCCAAGGTATAAACTTTAAAGACACATATTAAACACAAAATCCAGAACTTGTATATTAGCTAAACTTGGAATCAAGTACAAAAGATAAAGAGTTTGGAAGGAATACAACCCTTGTCACATGAGCTTTCTTCCTTGCCTTCTTCATCCTCCATCTTCATCCTAATCTAGATAATAAACAAGAATGGAAAAGCTACACTACTCTATACTAAGCTAAACTAACACTAGGAAGATGAAAGAGCTACATTTCTGCAGTTTCAAGCTTTCTCCCGTAGCTCACTCTATTTTTCTGCTATGAACTCCAATCTCTGCTATCTACTCCTTTCTCCTTGTTCTTGCAATGAATTTGGCTCTTTTATGATGAAAGGTGGTCAAGAAATGAAGATTACATCTCCCTTTTACAGCTGGGAATGTTTCTCACATGTATAGCATCGCATGTGAGTTGGTGGAGGTGAAATTGAGTTTTACGCGTACAAAGCAGCCTTTTCTGACCACAATCCGGCCAGGAATCCGGCCACAAATCCGGCCAAATTCCGGCCGGATTGCTACAGTGACCATTTGGTCACTTCTGGTTCAATTTCCAGCTCTGCTCCGATTTTGACTCAATTTCAACTGAACTTTTCTTGATGATAAAAGCTGGTTTAGCTCTTGACCAAAACATAAAACTTGTAGCCCTTTGAGTTAGCTTTCCAATGCATCAAGAATCACCTCATTTGGATCTGTGTAGGCTGAGAAATGACCGAAATACCCTTACCTGCTCATTGCCCTGTTCCAGTTTCGACCAGTAGAAATTTGCTATTATAATTCGGCATTTTGACCTCGAAAACCTTCAAACTGGATTTAGATGTCTTCAACAAAGTTGTAGATCTATCTCTTATCTTCAAATGGGTTCAAGAATCATCCCAATCCGATCATTGTAGCTCAAGTTATAGCCGAAATACGAAAATATGTCAAAACTGTCAAAATACACAAAATCCAAGTAAAAAGTGATAAAAACCTCATTTAACTACTTAAAAGCATTTTTCACCAATTATAGCCAAAATGATTCATATTCTTCCAATAATATAACCAAAGTGACTAAAAATAATATGAAATGTCATACACTTATTACGTAAATTAGTCACTTATCAATAGCAAGTTTGCTAATGGTGGAAAGCCTAGGCCTACCTACAACCCGACATTCACACCTGTACCGACTACAATGGCTAAGTGAAGATGGTGAAATACGTGTCTACAAGCAGGTACGTCTTCTTTTCTCAATTGACAATTACATTGATGAAGTTGTTTGTGATGTTGTCCCTATGCATGCTACTCGTGTGATATTAGGAAGATCTTGGCAATTTGATAAGCATGTTACTTTTGATGGTAGATCTAATAAATATACTTTATTGCACAATGGTAAAAGAATGGTTTTAACACCCCTCACACCTGCACAAGTATATGAGGACCAACTTAAATTGAAAAGAGAATGTGATTTAGACCGTCAAAAGAGAAAACTCAAGGGAACCGAATCTGGAAATTACTCCAAATCGACCCTTGAGCATTCGGCCAAGAGAAAATGTGTTGTCCTTAGTGTTACGAATGATCAAGCATTAATTAAATCAAACACTAGGAAACAAAACATGATAATCAAGGCTATAAATGTTAGAAAAATTGTGTATTCCAATCAGCCTGTGTTACTTATGATATGCAAACATGTGCTGTTAAGTGTTGATGAACTCGACAAGGCATTGCCTTCAAGTATAGTTGCATTGTTGCAGGAATTTAAGGACATGTTCCTTGACGAGATCCCTGATGGATTACCACCAATCTAAGGAATCGAGCACCAAATAGACCTTAATCTTGAAGCATCCCTACCCAACAAACCCGCCTACCGAATGGGTCCGGAGGAAACTAAGGAACTCTAAAGGTAAGTTGATGGCCTCCTAGATAAGGGTTGGGTTAAGAAACGTTTGAGCCTATGTGCTGTCCCCGTTATACTTGTTCCCAAAAAAGATAGTACTTGGCCTATGTGTACTGATTGTAGAGCTGTAAATACTATAAATGTTAAATACCGTCACCCCATTTCTAGATTAAATGATATGCTAGATGAACTTGATGATGTTGTTATCTTCACAAAAATTGACTTACGAAGTGGCTATCATCAAATTAGGATGAAAGAGGTAGATGAGTGAAAAACAGCTTTCAAAACAAAACATGGACTTTATGAATGGTTAGTTATACTTTTTAGGTTGACTATTGCACCTAGCACTTTCATGAGATTAATGAACCATATTTTAAGGCATTTTACAGGAAAATTTGTCATTGTTTACTTTGATGATATTTTGATCTATAGTCGAAACATGCATAAACACATAGAACATCTAAGATTGGTACTAGACACACTTTGAAAGGTGAGCCTTTATGTGAACTTTAAGAAGTGCACTTTTTGTACTAATAAACTTGTATTTTTAGGTTATGTTATTAGTTCACAGGGCATCAAAGTAAACGAATCCAAGATCGAATCCATCAAACAATGGCTAACGCCAAAGATAGTCGCGGATGTGTGAAACTTTCATGGTTTGACTGGCTTCTACCGGCGTTTTATCAAGAACTTTAGCAACATTGTAGCACCATTGACTACGGTGATGAAGAAAAATGACAAGTTTCACTGGGGAGAAGCACAAGAAAATTATTTCCTTACTCTTAAGGTCAAACTCACACACGCTCCTGTCTTAACATTACTTAACTTTAACAAAACTTTTGAAATCTAATGTGATGCTTCTAGTGTAGGAATTGGGACTGTGCTAATGCAAGACAAGAGGCCTTGTACATTCTTTAGCGAGAAATTAGGAGGTACAGCATTGAACTACCCCACGTATGATAAAGAGTTGTATGCACTTGTGAGAGTTTTGGAGACATGGCAACATTACCTCCGTCCAAGGGAATTCGTGATCCATACCGATCATGAATCTTTAAAATTCCTTAAGGGGCAGTCGAAATGAGCAAAAGACATGCCAAGTGGATAAGTTTCATTGACACCTTCTCCTATATTATCAAGTATAAGACTGGTAAAATGAATGCTGTAACTGATGCATTATCTCGTAGACATTCATTACTAGTTTTTCTTAATGCAAAACTACTTGGTTTTGAGATGCTAAAAAAACTCTATGCACATGACATTGATTTTGGTGAAACATATAAGTCGTGTATTAAGAGTTCGCATGACAAAAACTTTTTGCATGAAAGATTTTTATTTTATGTTGATAAGTTGTGTGTGCCCAATTCCTCCATTCGTGATTTATTGGTTAGAGAGACACATAGTAGTGGTCTCATGGGACATTTTTGCATTGTTAAGATTTTAGCAATGTTGCAAGAATATTTTTACTGGCCACACATGCGTAGGGATGTTGAACGCATGGTTGGTAGATGTGCTATTTGCCATAAAGTTAAGTCTAAAACAAATCCATATGACTTGTATACTCCATTGCCAATCCCGAAATATTCTTAGGTAGACTTGTCTATGGACATTGTTTTGGTACTACTTAGGTCTCAAAGGGGTAATGATTCTATCTATGTAGTAGTGGATCGATTTTCAAAAATGGCTCATTTTATCTCTTGCCATAAAACTGATGATGCATCTTATACTGCTAACTTGTTTTTCAAAGAGATTAAGCGTTTACATGGTATGCCTCAAACCATTGTTAGTGATAGAGATGTTAAGTTCTTGAGTTATTTCTGGAAGACTTTATGATCTAAACTAGGCGCTAAATTGTTATTTTCGACCGCTATTCATCTCCAAAGTGATGGATAAACTGAGATTGTCAATCGCACTTTTGGGACTTTGTTAAGGGCATTAATTAAGAAAAATCTTAAGTCTTGGGAAGAGTGTTTGCCGCATGTTGAGTTTGCTTATAATAGAAATGTTTATAGTGCAACACACTACTTACCATTTGAGGTTGTTTATGGGTTTAATCCACTACCACCCCTTGATTTGGTATTCTTACCTTCCTCTGAGCATACAATCTTAGATGAAAAAAGAAAGCTGACTCTGTACGCAAGTTACATAAAACTGGTCGAACAAACATTAAAAGACATACTCAGCAATACCTTCGGTAAGTTAACAAGCATCATCGCAAGATGATTTTCGAATTTGGAGATTGGGTCTGGCTACACTTAAGGAAAGAAAGATTCCCTAAGCAATGCCAAATCAAATTGTCTTCCAGGGGCAATGGATCTTTTTGAGTGCTTCAACGTATCAACGACAATGCCTACAAGTTAGAATTGTCCGGAGAATACAATGTTAGCGCGACTTTCAATGTCACGGACTTGAGCCCTTTCCTTGACGAGAATGATCCAGATTTGAGGACAAATTCTTCTCAAGTGGAGGGGACTGGTGTGTGCATGAATGGCACCCTTGAGTCAGGGACGATTGAAGATGTTGAAGTGAGAGTTTCATTAGGCCCGGTCACACGTGCACGGGCAAAACGCTTCAAGGAGTCTCTCCAAACCCTTGTTCGAAGTGTTCCAGATCAACAAGGGGTCCATAGGAACATTGAAAGCTTAGGAGTGGCTAACCAAGTTGTCCATACGTTGATCCAATCCAATGAAGCATCCAGTTCTGGTCACGCGTGTCCTTAATGCGTTTGGTCCGATTGTTAGTAGTATTAGTTGTTTGATTGTTAGTTGGTTTTTATCGAGTCATTAGTTGGAGTAGTAGCTGTGAGTTAATTAATAGTTTTATTAGTTATTTGAGTCAAATAATCGGCCCACTCATGTTCAAGAGTAAACCGCATTCCTTTTCTAGTTAGATAGATGGGCCGCCAATCCTTGTTCATCACGGAGTAGGCTCCTAAGGGTGCTAGCCTATCAAAGGCATACTTTGTATGATTTGCGGGTTAGACATCATTGATAATAAAATTTACTTTATTTCTCTTCAAACCGAGAGTTACATTCTTACTTGCGTGGCAAGGGTTCTCGAGCAATCTCACGTGACGTCCTTGGTTGTTCATCCAGCCTACCTATTTGAGTAATCATCTCAATTAGAGTCGTTGTTCTATCACCTTCTATCAAGTTGAGTCGTTCATCTTGGTTCTAGGTTCCGCAATCCAAACAATTGATCATCCATCTAGATCCTTGGGCAATCGTACTATGTGTCTCGGAACAAGTTGACCGTGGAGCGTATCAGGAAGGGTTGGGTTAAATGATAAGGTGGGATGAATTGTAAATTAGAAATTTTGAATTCAAAACCTTCCACTTTAAAAAAAACTGAATTAATCAGATCAAGAGCATAGTACAAGTTTGTTTTACACCACTAGTAGTGCCTGCAATCACCAGCAGATGCTTCACTATTAGTGTTTACAGACATCAACCGATGGTTTACAAAATCAACAATACAGTTTTACACTGCACAATTTATTGTCGACCAAATTATAAACTTGAAATATGAATGTTAAATAGTTACGGATACATGAAACTTCAACTGTAGAAGAAAATTTTTTATTCTTGCACACAAAGGAAAAAAAAAAGAGAAAAAAGAACAGAGAGTTGACACAACTTCTTGCGTGGCCTTTCCACAAGTACCGGATTGGCCATTGTCACAATCCGTGTTAGCCGTCCAATACTGGGAGATTATTGAGAACGCTCACGAGTACCTGATATGACCATGGGGTCCTGGCCAACGAGTTCCTCAACAGCAGGGAGTTGGGCCTGGCCAACTAGGTCCCCGTGGCCAGCGAGTTCCTCGACCAAGGGGATGCCAAGTTTTCTTGGAACTCTTGGATTCAGCGTTTCAGTAGCCTGTGTAGCTTCCATCACAGGAAACCATAAAGCTGAGCATTGTATAAAATTTATCAGTAACTCAACAACAGAATATCATACTATATGTTAGTATTTGTCTATTAGGCGGTTTAATTAAATTGAAGTGTAGAATCAGTAAGGTGTGTAACTAATGTGAGGATCCAAGCGCGGAACAAGCAACTATTGAAATATCAAGTATACAACAATTTCATGACAAAAAAAGATACAAGTATGAAAGATAAACGATACACAATATTTAACGTGGTTCGACTCCACTATTGATTCTACATCCACGGAGAGAAACTTGTTTTTTATTATGAAAGGGAAACCCTACACAAGAATACAACTTGAATCCAAATCCAATCCTTGTATAACATCTCTCATCTCCCAAGAACCCTCTCTCACCATCCATATATAAGGCTACATGTCACCTTTATGTGCCTCTTGTGTGTCTCTTATGTAGTATACCAACCCACTTATTTATAGAGAACATTATTTGGCCAAAATCCAAAAAATAATAAAAAACCAATGCTAATTCTAAATTTATACAGAATAGAAAATAAATTTTAAATCCTAAACAAAATAAAAATTTTTTTGGTTATTACTTCAAGTAACTGAAATCAATTAGACAATTAGTTATTTCTATACAAAATAAAGAATTTGCCTAAAAAAATTAAACCAATTTCCTAACAAATCTCCACCTTGGTGAAAATTTTTTTTAACAACCATTTGCCTTCAACAATCAAATAATATAGTACCAAATTACACACCCGAATCAATATAGTCCTGATACCAAATTAATTCAATCGACAAATGAACATGTGTAGTTACCCCGAGTTTAACCTCCTATTGACTCGCGAGAACCTCCTCAATTCACTGTCTCTTTTTGTAGGATTTCTTTTCACTGCTATTTGTAATTCAGAATTCTCTTCTATGAGGTCTAACCCTAATCATTGTGGCAACTAAGTGGTAAAATCACTATACTTCTTCCTATCCTCAAGACTGTCTCGCCACGTGTGGTTTCCAAAATTCTATCCAAAACGAAAAACTTGTAACTCTCAGAGTCTTCTAACGCATGAAAATTAGATCTCTTTGTTTCTTTGGGACATGTGCCACACCACCTAAAAAATATAATCGAAACCTAAAACCCACTGGGATGAAATATCAATCGTTGAAATTTGAGAAAATCTCCACCGATTCACGTCCAAAATCAATATTGGATACTTTTTCTTAAGTCTTAAATCACCTGTTTAGATTCACCATCAAGTGTCTCCACACTTTTTGGCTTTCCATCCTTCACCATTAATACTTTTTGCCAATCTATTGAAATAAGGATGGTACCCATTAAATTATTCAATTGGTAACAGCCATCAATCCACTTAATCTCAATAATTAATCAGGATCCAACCTTGAACAATCAAACTTTTGATCCAACCATTCAGTTTGTTGGGATTCAAGTGCTTGTGAGCAATCCATTTTCACAACCAAATTCTGATACAACTTGTTAGAATCAAACCACGGAACACACAACTATTGAAATATCAAGTACACAACAATTTAATGATAAACAAGCTATAAGCATGAAAGATAAACGACATACAATATTTAACGTGGTTCGACTCCACCATTGAACCTACGTTTACGGAGAGAAACCCGTTCTTTATTGTAAGAGAAAAACCCTACACAAGATTTGAACCCAAATCCAACTCTTGTAGACCATCTCTCATCACTCAAGAGCCCTCTCTCACCACCCATGTATAAGGCTCCATGTTGCTCTTGTGTGCACCTTGTGTGTCTCTTTTGTAGTATGCCAACCCACCTATTTATAGGGAACATTATTTGACTATAACCTAAATAATAACAGGAAACCAGTGCTAATTCCTAGACTTATATAGAATAGAAAATAATTTCTAAATTTTAAACAAAATAGGAAATTACTAGGCTACTACTTCAAGTAACTAAAATCAATTAGAAAACTAGTTATTTTCACACAAAACAAGGAGCCTGCCTAAAAGAAATTAAACCAATTTCCTAACAACTAAACCCTTGAACCACCACAAAAAGGAATCTACTTGAAGTTACTGATATTAAAAAGAATTAAATCTCACCATTTCCCTACTAGAAAAATTTTTAAATGAATATATATATATATATGTGTGTGTGTGTGTGTGTGTGTGTGTCGAGGAGTACATGCAAGAAAAAGTACAGTTTTTTTTTTTAGTTCAAGGGACCATACAATGGCTAATGTCAACTAAGTTGAATCTCTCAGTTTATTTTTTATTTGTTTATTTTTCGCAGTAGGTGGAATTCCACTAGACCTATATTTTTATTTCAAGGGACCATATTCAATTGTATTATACAAGGATAATTATTTTAACAAAATTTTATTGCAATCTCAAAAATATTTCTTTCCTGGTTTACCTAGTGACTCTAGAAGCTATTCTTAAAATAGCAGCTATTCGTAAAATATTTGAGGAAACTTAGATTAACAAAGTTGTACAGCAAATTTACACCCTCAAGGCAGCTTTTCTTTCCTTCTCGCGAAGCAATTAACTTCTAATAGCATTTCTTAAAATATTTCAAGCAATATTCAATTCCAGTATATAAGGAAATGCGTTCTTGCAAGTTCTATTTCTATATTAAAACCTCATAATGGAAATTTTATTCTCATAATAGGTTCTATTTCTAAGTTAAGGCCTCATTTTCCCATATTACAGAATTAGCTACCAAAACCATAAGATTTTCGTTTAAATGTATACATACGTTGTTGTTGCGCGAGAGACTGTTACTGTCCATCTCAATTCCCCAAATCCCTAGTAATACTCAAGGCAATTAAGAGGTTCGCTTTCTAATTTTTGGTTTCTCTCGTCGGTCTCAATACTTCTTCTTGATGCATGTATTATTGTTTGGTTTCTCTTCTGTCTTTAAAATTAAATATTGCGTGATGCATTGTGTTGTTCGGAAACAGGGAAAAGGTAATTATCAAACACCAAAATATGTACATGTTACATGTGTTAAACGCTTTCATGCATAAGGAAAAAAAGATTTTTTGTTTTAGCTTCTTTTCAAGTAATTGTTTACATATCATACTTTACTGAATCTTGGATAGGTAATCATTTTGGGTAATTGGTATACAATTAATTTTTTTTTATTAACAGTCAAAAGCATGATTAGTTTTTTCTTTTTTTGTTGTTTCTCTTGGATCAATTGGTGATGTTTCCGTCAGCGGTGCAATGGAGCCTTATGCAGATGCAGTAAGTGGTACCTTTTTTTGGGAAAAAAAAAATTCAAAATGTAAACACCTATTTGTAGCTAATTTTGAGTGGGAAACACATGCTTTGTAGCTTGACACCTGTCAGCCCATGTTAAGAAGTTTTGCAAATTCTCTGTATTACTTTTTTGAATACATTCAATTGTCTCTCCGAGTTTGTCTTTCTTTTTTCGGTGGGTGAGAAAGAGATGAAGAGCTAATCAGGATATTGTTGGGCCTTGTTTCTTGTTGTCATATGACCAACTTTGCTAATTTTCTGAGGTAACATTTATCTGGAGAAAGCTGCAGTAGTTATCAGCTGAAAATACAGTAGTAGAACTTCAATATGATTTGGCTAGAACTAGAAGTTGTCTATCCACAACTGTAGATTTGGAATACAGAAGTTGTAGATTCACGGCCAAATTGTCCAAGTTCGATGAATATCTTCGAGCCATAACGAGGAGGCAGAAAGTTTTAGAGGTGAAACTAAATTTCATTTGATGACTGCATATTACTCTGGGAGTGGCAACATGAACTGTTGTACCTCGAAACGTTTCTCATTGAACTGTTTAATGTGGATGTATTAGTTAGAAATTGGTTGCTAGAAATTTCAATGTAAGTGGGGCAATTAGCTGGGGGTTGCCATAATGCCAGTCAAAGTTTCTTAAGGGTCATTCTTTGTTTTGGATTCTGGATATTTTGATGCAAGATCCTAGATTTTTGTTGCTTTGAAAAATTTGTGCAGTTCCATTTTCCATGTCTCGTGAAATAACAGATGCAAAAACTAGTCAGATAGGTTTGGTAAGTACGAATTCTGATCAAATTGAAGTGTACAAACAAAATGGCATTGTTTATTGTATGGAGGAGAAGATGAAACGGGATTTTAACGTGTCTGGACTTTCAAACATCGTGCATTAGTTTAGTTGCTGCTTTACAATCTACATGAAGAGGTTTTCCTTTCGTAAAAGTTAATGCCATCTTGTCAACACTTAGTCAGGATAAAGATTAGCAGAAGTTTTGTTTGGTATTTGACTAATGAATGAATCTTTGGCCACAGGAAACATATTTACCATGGGCAACCTCGAACCACTGCCTGTTTCACGAGGTGAAGTCAAAAAGGAGGGTACAGATGCCTCGGACTACATGTAAAAGCTTAAAGCTAGTTTGATTTTGATAACTTATTTCTCAAGTGTTAAACGTTTTCTAGAGTCATGTTTTTATGTCCTGCATGAATCATGATTACTAGGTCACCAGCAGCTGCTGGAACTGTTTCATCATGTACGGCAAAGTAGTCCATGGGTGGCACGATGTTGATTTTAGATAGCAGGCCAGTTTATGTACAAGCATCATGGCCCCAAAATCTAATTGCCCATGTTTTTCTTTTAATCCATTGTGCAGTCACACCTGAACATTTGAGGATGATCTGGCAACGACCATAGTTGCAACTTCAGACTTCTTCAGCCTCAGTTGCAGACTTGACCAAGCCGGCCGGCGCATTCATACATGAATTGCCTTCTCTCACAAAATGTGTCGATTTCCTTAATGTTTGGGTTTGATTTTACTTTACATGCTACATTTCTTTAGTGACTCTTCAAGGTTTTCTCCCACAATGAATGCCCTTGACTCAAGCTTTTTTTTTTTTTTTTTTTAAGTAATAGTATACGGTTTCAGTTCTTTCTTCTTATGTCTCTGCCTATATCTTCAGTTTTATAAGTACAATGAAACTCATCCACTACAAATTGCCCGTTCGAATTAAAATTTTTTTAAAAAAATGTAACATAACGATTTGATGTGCGTAAATTAAAAAATGTGTTAACAAAGAAAATGTAAATATTTTTTTACGAAAAATTACAATCCAAATAAGGCGTGCCAATCGGGAAATTGCCAAGAAAGTGTTATGGTGCTTTTCAGATCTTATATATGACCTGCAAGTATGACTTGGACAAGAAAGAAATGTTGATAGAATTTTTGATTGAAGACAAGAATATGGAACTTACCGTGGAATTGGAATTTTAAAGAATTTGGCAGACAGCCAGACAATGCAGCACAAAATGGTTTCCAAGACAAATACTACTTGAAAAATCATCATTCCAAGTCACTGACTCGTACATCATCGTGGCTATGGATGTAAGGAAATCCAAAAGCACGATACAATAACCATTGCTTTTTTAAAAAAAAAAAAAAGTAATATACGGTTTCAGTTCTTTCTTCTTATGCCTCTGCCTCTGCCTCTATCTTCTGTGGACTCTTCTAGTACGTAACGTAAAGGGTGGGTAGTGGTTGAGAATCTTGAATTGAGTTTCGAAACCAGTGGTATTTGCGGTGGTGGCGGCTCCATAGCTGAAGGTGGAAATAGAAAATTTTATAGTTTGAAGATGATGGCATTGAATCCTCCCGAAGTTAGAAAGAAAAGGTTGAATTGGGAGGAAGGCAAAGATGTGGTTCGAAGTCTGAACGAGCAATAACTAAAGATTGCAATGCAATGGTTATTTTTTAATCTGAAATGGAGCAATCATCATCAATTAAGCTTGCAATATATTTTTTTTTTTTGGGAAAAATACACTTTTCATGACCAATGTTTAAGGTATTCACTAATTTCGTGCCTAAAGTTTCGTACAAAACACATTTCATCCTCATAATTTTGTAATTTTGACCAATTTTGTCCCTAAAGTTTATGTAGAACACATTTCATCCTCATAATTTTATAACTCCTACCAATTAAGTACAATTAAAGGATTGTTAACCAGTTTAGACATAATATTATCACATGTCCCATTAATAATTGTATTATTAATACTTAATTCAATTATTGATTAAATTATAGAAATAACAACAAGTGTTTTTGGATAGGAGACTATCTCTTTTTTTCCCCTTTAAATTGTGATATGATATATTTGAGACTAAATAAATAGATTGAAAGATAAATAGATGACTGAAAAACATGTATATGATGCAACAAAACAAAATTTTGCAAATAAATGACAATCTAAACCATTCATTCTTTTGCATTAATATTTTTATCCAATTAGTTGTGATGGGTATGTTTGACATTTTTCTTCAATTCGCTATAGTGGGATTGTTTCTTTCCCACTGATTTCATTTTCTTTGGATCTTCTTGTTCGATTGTGGTTAAGAAGAAAGTAATGGTGGATAAAATTTCTTAGTCTTTTTTGTACTAAAATGAGAAAGTGAATTATGAAAAGATTTTTGAGCTTTTAGTTAATCCTTATTTTTTTTTTACTAATGGACATGCTGTGATCAAGTGACGCTATCCCATCCAGATTGCTTGAGAATCTACCAATTGTCCTCAATTAGCCAAATTTAGGAAATTACGAGAATGAAATGTGTTTGCGTAAAACTTGAAAGATGAAATTAATCAAAATTATAAAATTACAAGGATGAAATGTGTTTTGCATGAAATTTTAGGGATGAAATTGGTTAACTCCTTAAACATTAGGGATGAAAAGTACATTTTTTGTCTATTTTTTTCTTTCCCACCCACTTCATAAAATATACTACACTATTTCATGTAACGTCTATTAATTGATATTTGCATTCTCGTGAAAGGTGTGGGGAAGATCTTTCTCGCATCCGTTTCATGCATACTCCATAAAATATACTACTCCACTGTTCCATGCATCCATTTACTTGCAGTCTCCCAGGCTGAAACTCACAAAACTTTCGAGGCAGTCGCACGTTCTTATATAGGAAGATAAACATAACAATTGCAACACACGACGCATATTATTTATTTAGTTTTATAAGTACATTGAAACTCATCCACTACAAATTGCCTTTTTCGGATTAATTTTTTTTTAAAAAAATTATATCATAATGATTTGATGTACGTGAATTAAAATATTTATTAACAGAAAACGTAAATACTTTTCTGTCAAAAATTACAATCCAAATATGGCGTGCCACGTAGCTTCAAAAGGCAAACAAGAGTTTGTCAATTGGGAAATTGCCAGGAAAATGTTATGGTGCTATCTTATCTATGACCTGGAGGTATGACTTGGGCAAGAACGAAATGTTGATAGAATCTTAGAATGAAGATAAGAATATGGAATTTTAAAGAATTTGGAAGACAGCCAGACAATGCGGGACAAAATGGTTTCCAAGACAAATACTACTTGAAAAATCCCCAAAAAAAAAAAAAAAAAAAAAAAAAGTCACTGACTCGTACATCATCGAGGGTATGGATGTAAGGAAATCCAAAAGCACGATATAGTTGACCTATTTCTTCCTTGACCACATCTTCTTAGTGTTCATTCATTTGTGAATTGTCCGAGCGGATTTTTCATTCTTCAGCTACCAAATACTTTGACTCTCTGTACATGCGTGCTGATGACGATACATTTAGTAATGTCCCAATATAAGTGAATTTTTCATTTAAGGAGATTCTCTATTTCCACTGACCTCATCAAGAAGTGAAGAGAAAATTTATCATGCCTTTCCTTTTTTAAACTCAAAAAATAATTAAAAAAAAAGAATAAAAATGCTATTCTACCTTTTCACATTTGGAATTGCGCTGTCCTTCATTCTTGGTGATCAAGTGTACTTTTAAGAATTTTACCTCTAGGTTTAAAATTCCATGTTTCAACTCCATTTGTGTTCAATTACTGCCTTGTTTGATAATGTGTCAAGTAATTATCCTAAGATAACAGCTGAGAAGTATTCGTTGGTGACGGGTAATTTTCTTTGCAAACTAGTTATATCGATCTCCAGATCAGTATTTTTCTTGAACGGTAAAAACGAGAAAGAAAATAGAATTTGAAACTTCTGGACTTACCCAAGCCGTGCGTCATGGCTGCTTGAATAATACTCCACATCAACAGATTGAACACCTATGTCGTCTTGGCAAGCCAATCGCTTTATACTACTTTACTAGTAGTTTTTTTGAACCTAAAATTCCTCTTCTTTGAAAATTAGTCCAACACTGCGCCAACTCCATAATTTGCAGTGTGTGTGTGTGTGTATGTATAATTCCTCCTTGAAAATTAGTCCAACATTTTCCAACTCCATAATTTGTAGTGTGCGCGCGCACATATATATATATTGCTTTTTTCAATCTTCCAGTATTGAGTGGCCACATTAAATTCTCATTAATCTAGAGTCAAGCATTGTCGGACATTTTTCGGGTGACTTTCCAACTTGGCATTGTTTGGATTGTGATTTTTTGCAGAAAATTTGTACATTTTTTTAAACACATTTTTAATCATATTTTTATCTCATATATATCAAATCATTACAGGCCATTTTTCTAAAAAAAACTCATTAAAATAGCAATAATTTGTACTTGCTTCCACTATAATATGACTCCTTCGTAAATTTTGAGATAGAGATTAGGGATAATTTCAAAAATCTCCCTTGAGGTTTTTGACAATTTCAAACAGCTCCCCTGTGATTTTAAAAATTATACTTACCTCCCTTAATGATGTAAAATTACTTCAATAACCCTCAGAAAACACTTTAACCCATTGATAAGAAAACAAGGAAATTTATAAAAGAAAATTCCTAATCAGCAATAAACCCGCAAACTAGTTTACTCCTTTCTACTCTATGGTATTCACCAATTTGCTAGTATTTATTTCCTCTTTTTCATTGACAAATTATCTTCCCCTTTCTCTCTTCTCATGAAAAAATATATAGAGATTGGTAAATAATCAATTTTCCTATGCCAAAAAGATAAAACTCAGGTCAAGTACTTAAACCTTATTAATTTGATATAGACAACATGAATTACACAAATAAGTTGTTTTGCCAAATACCCAAATGTGAAATTACTTTTCAATTTGCTTCCAATGTCATGGTAATCCTTTTATTTTCTTTCTTGAGTACAAGTAACACATAACACTATTGTCGACATTTCTAAGATATGGTATTAAGCGTGGGATATATGGGTAGATCATATTAGGGTTTTAATGAGTTAGATTGTGTTTAAAATGACAAATATATTTTGGGTTCTAATTATTTTGAGTACCATAATAGATTGTTGATGGCATGGCAGAAAAGAGAGGATGATGCAGGGGCAACTTGTGTCATGAAAGAATGTTGCTAAATTATTCTTCCTCCTTGCCTTTGGGATGAAGAGAAGTGGTCTTCCAAGGATTGATGGGTGGTGAATCTAGTGATGGACATTGGCAAGTTAAAGAAAGAGATGAAAGAAACTTTTTAAAATTTTGAAAGAGGGCATTATAGGATATTCAAATGAAAAATTGGTCTATTGGGTCTACTTTGCTACATAAACCATCAAAAGAAGGAAGGCGGCTGTAATTTCTCAAACCTTAGAGGAGCTGTCTGCTATTGTCAGAAAATTCAAGCTCCCACCCGGTTAGTTAACTTTGAAGGTTGTAGAAGACTCACTTTAGATATTTTCTGTGTTGTAGTAATTAATTTGATGAATAAAGGTCCCTTGATCGGCACATAGCTAAGATCCCTCTTAGATAATTTCCAAGGCTTGACTTGCCCGGTTTACAGTAACAGGATGGTCAAAGACATATGCCAATTAGCTGTCAGTCCAACAGATCAGCCGTCTACATATATCAAGGATCACGCGTTGAAATTTGATGAACTTTGAAGAGCATATATTTTGACAACCATATAGCATGAGAAATCAAATCTCCGTACGCCTAAATACTATGGATAATATAAACAAGAATGAGTGACATCTAATTCACTTTTTATTATATATATATTACATCAAAAAATTATTATAATATTTTTTTTTCTCAAAAAATTATCTCAAGAATTAATGTACCGTTTAGACACATTCACTATCATTATTGTTAATATTGAATTCACTTTAAAAGATGTAGTAGTAGTAGTAGTAGTAGTGTAAACTACTACTATACTTTTGACTTACAAGTGCAAACTATAATATAAAATTACGTACAGATAGACACCAACGCGTCCGTAAAGCAACACTCACCAACCCACATACAGCATGTAAACATGCTTAGTTAGGTTGCGAGTAAAAAACACGCAGATATGTATCACGAAGTCAGAAGAATTTTGCATGCCAAAAATGTCGAAACCCATCTTTTAATTTTCTTTCATGTCACGCAAAAATAACTTTAATTTTGGTCTTCACGGTTTTGATTTTTGAAGGAGTTTCGTGGGCAGCAATCCTTGTTAGGTAGTAGTAACTTAATTGTCAACGTAGCCCCCCCCCCTCCCTCTTTCACTACTTAGTCTTTTTTATCATCATTTTATCTTGGAGCTCTGATTTTGGGGGCATGCGAATTGGTATAAAGCCTTGCCTTGCCTTATCTGGAAAACTAATCCTTCATTGCACTCATTGGCCTGTTCAAATTTAATATTAATCACCAAATGCTCCTAAATTTGAACTGAAGCTTGGAGTTTGTTCGAAATAGAAATTCAAAACTTTGGAGACCCTAAAATCTGACTCAGGTCTGAGTTGGGAAATTTCTACTCCTTGAAGTTGCTAGATAGTTTCCATATTGAATGCATGGCGATGACAAGGAAGTTTACCATCGCGTCGTCACATGAGGAATAGGACATAAATCCGAAATCAAAGTTCATGTAACGGGCGGATTTAGGTCGGTGGATGTTTTTTGGTTCATCGATCTTCTCTGAAGCTGAATAGGTAATGGGAACTGGTAAGCGGGTGCAGTTTGGGTCAATTGTTACAACGGCTAATTATTTCTACTGTTGGCTTATCTATTTATCTATTTTGGGTAAATTATACTTAACCAAAAATGACCTCTTCAGTTCAAAATAACAGCGACATTCCCTCTTGATTTTCAGGAAAACAGATTCTCCCTTATTGTTTGTTAAATAACATGATAAAAAACCTCTCATATTCTTATAAATTAAGGAAGGAAAATTAACTAGTCTTGTTGTAAATTGAAAACTACTAGTATTATAAATCTTGGCTTCATCAAAAGCATAGAGAAGAGAAGTCGATGTTATTTTGAGACCAAGAGGGCAGTTTCTTAGCTTTTGCAGATATTAGAGGAGAGGTTCGTGTAATTTATCCCTTTTCTTAATTTTTTTTTCTCCAACTATGCACTTATTTTCCAGAATTATAACATTCTTATGTGTGACTTCAACGCAGCAACCTTTTTAAAAAAATTAGAATATATTTTGCTTCAATGTTCTGGCTCACTTTCTATCCCAATATGGCAAAACCTGTCCCACATTTTATTACGTTGTCATTTGTAAAAATTCCATCTTAACTCAAAAAAATTTTCCTTAAAGTTCTAATAATTGTTAAAAGGATAAAATACAAAATAAAATAGACTGAGAAAAACAAAATATAACAAAACACAACAAACGATGCTCTACTTTTAATTTTTTGTTGTAATTTATTTATTTTGACCGTTTGTTGTATTAAATTTTTTTGCTTTCTTAGTAGTTATTAAGAAAAAAAAGAACATAAGAATAAAATTAAAATTTGTGAAGTATAGATGACAACATAATAGAAAGTGGGACAGAAAATTTATTGCAATTTTTTTATTTTTTTTCTTAATATTACAAAAGGATAATTCCAGTTGTGGAAGAAAGCAAACAAGCGAAGAGGCCCTTAAAAAAAATTTTACGTATAAAATATTAAACTAAATGAAATTTCTTGACCAGCTCTTTCAGTGTTGGATGAGAGTTCCAATTTTTCTTTCTTTCTACAATTACTAGAATTGAATTGAAAAAGACATATAATAATTTATGCTTACGAGAAGTTTGCAAGCTGTACTGGTAATGATAGAGTAATTGTACATAAAACCGCACTATAAGTTTAAACAAAACTACTAGTAAAGCTGGCTAAATGATAGTTCCATTAGTCTGTGGCGCACAAGGTGAAGAAATGGAAAATTGATGGACCAAAGAGTGGATTGATTATGTATAGTGATGAAAATTGTAAAGTATTTTTTTGGACAAATTATACTTTACCCCCTGTGGTTTAGTATTTTTTGTACATAACCCCCTATGGTTTCAAAAACTATATATAACCTGCTCATGATTTGAATTAAAGTGTCAAAATAATGGAAATGACCATTCGTAACGGAGTCACTTGAAATGTCAAAAATACCCTTATGTAAAGTTGAAAATTATTTATTAACCAAAGGGAGTTATGTGTATATTTTAAAAACTATAAGGGTTTTATATGATAAAACATTAAATTATAAGGGGGTTACATGATAAAATATAAAACCATACGCTATTAGTGTGCCACGTATCAAATGATCATTTCCGTCATTTTGGCACTTTAATTCAAACCATGTAGGAGTTATGTATAATTTTTGAAATCATAGGGGGGTTATGTACAAAAGCACTAAATCACGGGGAGTAAAGTGTAATATGCCCTATTTTTTTTTTATCCGAAACATGCCTCGACTTGTATCACTTAGGACTAGAATCAACACACCAAACTAAGGGATATGCCACAGCTCCCCACGACGCACCCAGGTTAGAGGAGGGATTCAAGTCTAAGGTAAGATTCGAACTCATGATCTCATTCAATTCAAGAGTTCACTTTACCGCTAAACTATCCATGGGGGCAAAAACTATAAAGTGTACATAAATTTTTACTTTCTTTTTTTTTTTTTTTTGCGAAAGGTAAAAATAAGAAAACAACTTAACCTTTGAAATGCTAATTCCAACCAAAATGATCCCAGCTAAGGTAAAATAATTTGGTCGGTAGTCCCAACTCCAATTGGCAGCGGAGGCATGAGACTTTAATAAGTTATCCCAAAAGTTGGGGGTGGAGGGGGGGTTGTTTTAGGCGCGTAGAAGAGGGGAGCAGATCCTCTGTCCAATTTTTTGCGTCCAATTTCCTGTCCAATGTGAAACTACGTAGTTTCATTTATTATATCTGCTGATGTGGCAACTAAAAATAGGTGGCTGTTTGGCTGCCTTATACTTCTTTTTCTTTTTTCTTTTTTGGATTTCCTTTGTTTACACAACTTTGTTACGATTCTCATCTTTTTTGAAAGAGAAGATTTTGAAAGAGAAGGAAAAAGGAGAGAGGGAAATGGTCGGCCTTGTCCTTTAAACTTCAGTCTTACAAGTAAAATCAAAAAATGGCAACCTGCGACCTTGAAATGAGTTCATGTGTTCCTATTACTGCACTAGATTCGCGACCGTAGTCAAAAGAGGATTTATTGTAGGACCAACCAAACCTAAAAACCAATAAGTAGAAAGTGGTACTTTCTTCTTATCTTTTTGGTGTGTGTTTTTGTCAACGAATGCATTAATTCATCCAATTCTTTCACACAGTCTAAAGACTGCGGAGGCGGTCACCAGTCAGCACAGAAGCACGTGAGTAGGTCAAAGAAATTTATGGGTTTTTAGCGCGTTTTATTTCGACAATTTTCAGATGGCTTCCAAACTTCATGGAATGGAAGTACGAATTGAAATGTGTCTGCTGCTCAGTGGCAAACTTGTGTTTGCGAAATTGCGCGGCTCCTCGACCAAACTTTTTTAATGCTAATCATCCGTACCATAATGCTATAGTTTTCGATTTTCAGGGCAACGGTGAGTGTTTTTCTTGACGAGGAAAACAAATTCTAACCAAACACTAGCCCCGACCACTAAGCAAGCCCATATTTGCATTAAAATAAATAACTAGCTTATGAGTTGAGTGGTGAAAAAAGCAAAGAAGCAAATACTAGATGAACTCCTCTTCCATTCTACCAATATGAGCACTGTTGGTTCAAGTCGAAAAGTAACCAAGTGATAATAGTCAACCGAACATGTCCTCAAAATCCAACTTGGCTAGCTAATTAGCAAGGATATTAGTTAGATGACTGTAAAATTTTGGATTCGACTCTTGAGTCGTCTCATTTTCTTCTTCTTCCTTGTAATGCTTAGAGTCTCTCTTGGGATCCAAAAAAATTCAATAAAATATTTTAAATTAAAATATATTTAAAAATGAGATAATAGAAAATATACTACAAGTATGTTCTTGTCGTATAAAAGAGTCAGAAATATATATATATATATATATATATATATATATATATATATATATGTTTATAAATGTAAGGCATATAAGTTGTGTGAACCACTCTATTTAGTATGAGAATTACAAAACTAGAAACTAGAAATCAAGTCTTAATCATTAGTGAATTTAAGTTAATAAATAATCTTTGTCTAAATATGTTGTATAACGGCCAAATTTAACATAAATATGGCCATTACAATAGTCACAGAAATTACAAATTTAGGAAGAAGAATTGTAATTGAAAACTATTAGTAAAATCATTTTCTAGATTTTTATATTCTTGATTAACAAGTATTGAGAAATTTCTTGTTCTCACGTGGAAATTATTTACACCATGAGTCACGCACGCAAGCAAAAATTACGACTCAAGACTCATGACTTGTGCCAAACAGAGCCAGCAAACACTGATCAAACTATTCTTAGCAGCTCATTCTTTCTTTCCATTTTTCTCCGTCAATCAGTTAATTTCCAAACTTTTGAACGTTGAAATAGGACTTTACTCTCTCTCTCTCTCTCTCTCTCTCTCGTTTTCCATTTATCCTGCCATTTTCTGTAATCTCCTGCCTATAAATAGCTTATGCCAAGCCACACCTTGAGTCATCACCACATTCCTACCTAGAGAAATATAGGGCGTGCCCCAAGTTAAGGCGCACACACACAACACACAGAAGACACGTTGATTCACACCAAATTATAATACCGCAGACTTCATAGCCTAGAGGGATTGAGCAGATGGGGTTCGAGAATCCAAGTTGCCAACTTTTGTCCAAGATTGCCACCAACGAACAGCATGGAGAGAACTCTCCTTATTTTGATGGATGGAAAGCATATGATAATGACCCTTACCACCCTACTCAAAATCCCAATGGGGTTATTCAGATGGGACTCGCTGAAAATCCGGTTTGAAACACATACCTAGCTAAACTTGTTTCCACGACTAATTCGTTCTTTATTCTCGGACGTAACATAAATGCTGATATAATTAGTCTTACTCATTTCATGATTTTTCTTGCGCGCAGTTGTCTTTTGACTTGGTGGAGGAATGGATTAGAAAACATCCATCAGCATCCATTTGCACCAGTGAAAGAGTACAAAAGTTCAGGGACATAGCCATCTTCCAGGATTATCATGGCTTGACTGAATTCAGAAATGTATGTCAATATTCAAGACCATCTCCAAGCTAACTTGCTTTTGGTTCCCAAATTCTCACAAGAGAGAAAATACGTGCTTTTTTCTTTACACGATTTCCTTCAACTATTAATGCAGGCTGTGGCAAGGTTTATGGGGAAAGTAAGAGGAGGTAGAGTCACCTTTGATCCAGCTAGAATAGTGATGGCTGGAGGGGCAACAGGAGCTTGTGAGCTCATCACCTGTTGTTTGGCTGATCCTGGGGATGCATTTTTGGTTCCTACACCTTATTATCCAGGGTAAGCTTCATTCTCCATCTTACTATTTTAACTGAAATTTTCGACTTTGGTGTGGACATTCATTTAGAAAATACTACAATACTAGAAAGATAATGGTCGTATGCTAAGTTGACAAGTCAATACGTAATTTGCAAGTATCTTAAACTTTTCAGAACCGTATACTGTAAAGTCCATCTGGAAATTGAAACATCCTTAAACCCAATGGACATTTGGCATGAAGCTGTATACAAATTTGTAGCAGCCTGTCCCCATATAATTTTCAGGAAGTTTCAACTGCTAGAGTGACTGTATTCTATCAAATATTTTCTTTCATACGCACAATCGGGTTCCCACACCATCGTACGTCGTCAAAGGGTTATTGTCAGCTAGGGTATACATTGACCTTCCAACTGGGAGTTTTTGGATATCTCATTATTTGGAAACAAAAACTTAGTCAATTTACATCATAAACATATTTTTTAATCATTCCTTTTATCTTTTGAACAACATTTTTATCTCACATATAATAAATCGTAAAAATTGTATTACATTGTTATAATAAATAAATTTTCCAAATATTGGATAGCCAAACACCTTTCTGGAGCACCAAAAAAAGAAAAAAAAAAAAAGAAAGAAGCCCAAATCCATATGTATCGTTATAATACTTTATAATTATTGTTGCTAAGATTTTTACAATAATTTCCATAACTCACAAATACAGCAATGTTGTTTGTGCTATGTAGATTTGACAGAGACCTAAAATGGAGAACCGGAGTGCAGCTAATTCCAGTCATCTGCGAGAGCTCAAACAATTTCAAGATCACCAAAGAAGCGCTGGAGGAGGCATTTGAAAATGCTAAAAAATCCAGCATCAAAGTCAAAGGCGTGATAATTGCAAATCCATCTAATCCACTAGGCACCACTGTGGAGAGAGAGACGCAAATAACATTGGTAAACTTCATCAATGAGAAACAAATCCACCTGGTTTGCGACGAAATTTATTCGGCGACCATCTTCAGCCGTCCGAATTTCATTAGTATAGCTGAAATCATAGAAGAAGTGGAATGCAACCGGGACCTTATTCATATAATCTATAGCTTGTCCAAGGACATGGGCTTCCCTGGATTCAGGGTTGGCATCGTTTACTCCTATAACGATGCAGTCGTAGACTGTGGTCGGAAAATGTCCAGTTTCGGACTAGTCTCCTCACAAACACAACACTTTCTGGCCTCAATGCTATCGGATGATGAATTCATTGACCATTTTCTTAAAACAAGCTCCATGAGACTTGCAAAAAGACATCAAACATTTACCAGCGGGCTTGAAGAAGTCGGGATAAAGTGTTTGAACAGCAATGCAGGTCTTTTCTGTTGGATGGATTTACGTCCATTGCTCAAAGAACCCACGTTCGAGGCAGAAATGGTGCTTTGGAGGTTGATCGTACATAAGGTCAAGCTCAATGTCTCTCCAGGCTTTTCGTTTCATTGTGTTGAACCCGGTTGGTTTAGGGTTTGCTTTGCTAATATGGATGATGAAACTTTAGAGATCGCACTAAAAAGGATAACGATCTTCATCCAAGCGACAGAGAAGAATCAGATGTGACTGCGAAGAAGAGGAAACAGTGGCAAAAGGATCTCAGGCTTAGTTTCTCTGGGGAAAGAAGATGTGAATGTGAAGAAGCCTGAAGTCACCTAGTGTGACGTCTCATCATTCTCCTATGTCTCCGGCACAGCTGGTCCCGACCAGGACTTGATCATGAGGATATTAGCATTAGCTAAGTAACAACATTAATATTAATAGTACAAGCTTGTTTATTGCATTAGGCACAAGTTGCTTGGGTATGACAATAATTTAGTTGTTTTTTTGTTATTACTTCTTTCCAAGTAACTAATGGGAATAAGTAATAATTGGTTAGTAATTACCTTTCAAGTACTAGAATTATTAACTTATGTATTTTGTATCCAAGAGGGTGTCGTGATTACTCTTGGACGAGTTGAATCCAACCTTTATGTTATCCCTATATGTGTAGCTGCTTTAGTGAAAATAAGTTACTACATGATATATAGTTTAATGCTTGAGTCTAGCCTTCTTTCTTTTCTTTTCTTTTCTTTTTAATAAAGATGACAAATAGATTATTAGAAGTTATAACCTCTCTTTTGCAATTCCATGGTTCTTCTGAAGGGTATTTTTCATACTGCTAATTCATTTTGTTTAACCTCGAAGCCTCTTATATATGAGTTTAACGAGTAAACCAATTTTTAAAGCATTAAGTGGAATTATTGATAAGTTGCTTTAATATCTCCAATACGATGGTGGATAGTACTGGACACTAATGAGCAATGTAATAGGAGGAGGAAAAATGAGCACAAAAATTAAAGTTCTAATATTGTTTGACCCTTTGTTGCATTATCTCTGACTAAATGTATAAAAGCAAATAGACTAATGAGAGACGAGGCCAATTAGCATTATTCTAGCTAATTAAGTATGGAAGATAATCTCAACATGACACAAATCGCACAGTTCGGTTGTAATATCTCATGGACGGCAGTTAGTTGTCACCAGAAACTGCTCATTCTCGTGATACAAGTTCTCTCAACATCAATACCTATAATTAATTACATGCAATCTCAATTTGGTACTGCATGTTGATTTCTCCTAATTATATGATGGTACAAGTAAAAGAGTGTGACAGATCTATGTATACCTAGATTTCCAAAAGTCTTAACCAGGAATTGCTCAGCGATATACACCATGTGCAATATTTATTTATCTTCAAATTGAACATCAACTACAAAGGCAAAATAAACCACTGAGTCATGGCTCAGTGGCCATAAAAAATGGACTAAATCCCTCTTTGGATCGTAAGTTGAGGGTTTAACCCTACCTACAGTGAAAAAAAAACCTAAATAAGGTGCTAGAGCATTCCTTTGTTTTAATCAGATCTTTATACCTGCTACCCCTAACACAACCTCTTTAAATTCTCCCTCTTTATAAAATAGGATAGATTAGGTTCCTATAAAATAGAATAAATTAAGTTATATGATTATTATCGTTATGGAAAAAAAAACATGCAAGGGCGGAACTAAGATGGCTCGGGGAGGGACAACCTTCTCCCAAGTTCTAGAAATTCATGCCTTGTTCAATATATATATATATATATATATATAAAATTTTCTATATATATTAAACTATTTGTCTCCTAAAACTTTTTTTTTAAAATTTATGTTGACTTCAAAGTTTACATGTGAATGCGTTTCATTCCCTCAAACTAAATTTTCTAGTTTTGTCATTGATCAACAAATCATGACAATTACTATTTAGGGGAATCTGTACACGGCTTAGATGCTCCTTTGAAGTAAAATAATAATAATGATATTACTTTATTATAGCATGCATGATTCTAGGTTAATTAATTTCATTTTCATAAGGGTTTGAAAGAGAGAATCTAAAGAAAATGAAAATTCATCGTACTACGTATCTTAATATCCAATTTTTGACAAAAACAACAAAATTAGTGAAATTTAAGAATGATAAAGAAATAAGGTTGAAATACTAGCATTAACATTTTAGACAAGAGTTTTCAGAGGAAAATTCTATTGGATAATAAGTGAAGAATGATAATAATGTACATATATAGCAAAGTACGCCTGGAGGGTTTAGTATAGTGACGGAAGTTGAGGTTCAAAATTTAGAGGTCTTAGATTCTAACTCTAATCTCTCTTTTCTTTCTACACTTCTTAAATCTCACCCCTTCCTTACTAGAAAAATTTAAAAAGAATACATATGTGTGTGTATTGAGTAGTACAAGCGAGAAAAAGTACCAGTTTTTTTTTTCTTAGTTCAAGGGACCATAAATGGCTAATGTCAACTGAGTTGAATCTCTCAGTTTATTTTATTTTTATTTTTATTTTTATTTTTTGCAGTAGGTGGAATTCCACTAGACCTATATTTGATTTCAAAATGCATTTAATTTTGGATAGAATTTACCAATTGCAAGGGCGACCAGAGCACCACAAAAAGGTACCTACTTGAAGCCTTGACGTCCATGCTTGCTCGCACTTTATGCTTGATTTCAAACAAACTAAACCCTTGAATGTTTTCTTTCACACTTTAGCTTTTGAATTTATAGGATGAGTTCCAGAGTGATTTTCCATTGAACAAATGGTATACAGTTGGTGGCCAGTCGTATTATTAATCGAAACCATGTTTCATGAACTCAACTGGACGTGCAATTAATTATATGGCCATCTGCTTGGATCTTGCAAGTCAACCGAATCACCTAATATATTGCCAGATAACGTGGAAATATTTAAGCATTTCGATATTCTTCAAGTTACTAAACAAATGCCTCATGAGGGCCATGACTTAAGTATGTTAAGTACAAACTTTATCGTGAGATTTCACAATTTCATGCTAAGCCTCATTCACCTTCCCTATGGAAACTTCTGTGCTTAGGTCTCACTACTAACCATCTCCTAGGAAGACGTAGCCTCCTATTGTAGGCAATTTGCATGAATCACTGTAATATATACGCTGGCGGTATGCTACTGGTTTTGGAACACTTGGGATCCTTGGTTACATCTTTCCTGCACCAATCCAATGCCACCTCTAGCATTGTGCCAAGTGTCCTGTTATTATTTGCACTTTAATTTTCTAATAATTTAAATTGGTTTGATTTAACACAAATTTTCTCTACCCTCTAAACTTTTGAACCAAAATTAACTGATCGGTCTAATTCATACTTTAAATTATTAGAAAACTTGGCGCAATGGAAAGGCGGAAATTACTTGTAAATACTAGGACCAGTCTACAATTGATAACGAGGATCCCAAGTGTCCACCAAATGGTAAATACTAGGACCAGTCGACAAGTAGAAGGGCAAAGCCAAAATTACATTGGAAAGGCAGAAATTAAGCCCTGCTGCTATCGTAATCAATGACCTCAGAATTAGTAAGGGACCTGGAATGCTGCACAATTGAGCGTCCGATGGAGTTGATCCAATCTTCTTTCTCCTTCTCTGAATCAGCCACGAAGTACATGGTATCCCTACTAGTGGAGAGCTCGAAAGAGAAGGGCTTGTTGAGGACGTCCTCGGCGCCTTTGACAGTGAGGCAATCGGCAGTGGAGATGACGCCAAGTGGAATGGCAGAGCTGGTGGAGGAATCAAAAGGACAACATCGTTGAAGTGTGGACCTCATCGGAGTGGAGATGACACCACTACTTTCAGGCACTTTTCTCTTTTTGGCTTTTTCAAAGCAATCAACAATGGAAGCGTTTGAAGGCAATCAATGATGAAAGTATTGGTATATGAATTAGACTAGTCGGTTCATTTTGGTTCAAAGTTTTAGAAGGTAGAGAAAACTTGTGTTAAACCAAACAATTTGAATTATTAGAAAATTAAAGTGCAAATAATAATATAACACTTGGTGCAATGCTAGAGGTGGCATTGGGTTGGCACAGAAAAGATGTAACTGAGGATCCCAAGTGGTTTTGGAACAGAACAACCTTCTCATCCTCCTAAAGTTTTACTACCGAAAAAGTTCAAAATAGGAAATGAGGTCCCAAAAATTGAATCTTGCTTTAATTTTGATTGGCAAGTGAAAGGGTAATTAATTACATACCTTGTGGGTGGATCTTGTAAGTCAACCTAAATTTCCTATTGACAAATAATGTGGAATATTCTAGCATTTCGAAATCCCAAACGTAACTGAATAAATCTCCTTAAAGGTTACGACCTAAACTTTTGTATCATATAATCCCAAATATTGAATTCTGCTATTATCCTTGCTTACGTTTCTACTTTCTAGGACATGATCATAAGTCACAACTAAGATGAGAAAAGTGAACAAGTCTGAGGGGTGGACAAATTACCCTGGCTATACACCACCTAACTGATAAAATTCACCTTGAATTGTAACACTTTTGTGAAAAAGATGACAAAACCCCCCCCCCCCACTTGTTATTGTATGCCTTTGAGGTAACAAATAGATGAATTCTTTTTATTATCTACAAATATCATTTTAATTGAAGAATGAGCGATTTTTGAGTCCTTTTCCGGGCATAACATATATAGATAATAAATTCATTGGGGTTTATTTTGTTAGAATTTCGAAATGCTCAAATATCTCTCCATCTTATCTGGCAGACAAGATATTAGATCCTATCACGTAATGCAGTTGGCCACCAAAAATATACCGATTGGAGTAGAAGGTAAAACTAAATTCAGTTTTTTAATGGTTTTTTCTTTATTGTAAATGAGATGATTTGAAAATAAAATCTTTTACTTACAACCCTGTTACCTTTTCACCCAACCGTCCCCAGTGAAACTAAATTCAGTTGGTGTAATATAAGTGTAAATTAGTTTGCACAACGAATAATTTCTTTCTTCTATTGTCTTCACTTAACACCGAGTTGAATATTATAACTTTAAAATATGAGCACCGTAGATGTATCTGTGTGTGCATTAAGTTCATCTATTTTTGTTTTAAAATTTCAATAGTGTTATCAGTTTATTATTATTATTATTGTTAATTTTCTTTTGAATAAGATGGCGCTTTTTATTAATCATCAGAAACAGAACCTGTACAAAGTTGTCCTGCTACATCAAAGCAGAACTGCAAAATTGTGCTAAACCATCTATACATGTTCAGTTAATCAAAGAAAAAACCAATCCATGAGGCACTTCTGATCTAAAATCCATTCCAATGCCAGCTCCAAATTTTCCAACTAATTATCTAATTAATTAATTAACTAATTAACTAAAGCTATTGTCTGTCCGAAACTAACAAACTATTTGCATGTTAAACTAATTAACTAATTAACTAATTAATTAACTAACTAATTAACAAACTATTTGCATGTTAAACTATATGCAGTACGCATTACCTATTTAAAGTATCGGCTCTTTATAGGTATTTTACTTTCAAACATTTAATTTATGATAAAATTATCAATGTTTGTAAGTAAAATTCAAAAAGTGTTACAAAAAATATCAATATTATTACTTTCAAACATTTAATTTATGGCCCTATGCCCCTCCCTTTTTATAAGAATATTACTGTAACACTTTTTGAATTTTACTTACAAACATTGATGTTTTTATCATAAATTAAATGTTTGAAAATAAAATACCCTAGGGAGTACACTCACGAGAGTAGAGGTGCACCTTTGTGGCTTTAGTGATTCATTTCATATAATTTCATAGAAGAAATAAACTTGTAACTAATTTCATAACCACGACAGTAGATATAGATTAGTTACAAGTATAGTTGATTTACAACGAGAGTAGGTTTCACCTGCATAAAGAAATTACGCCATAACTAGACAAGATAGTAGTATTCAATGATCCAAAAGTAGCACTTGCATGAGTAGTTAGGAATACCATAACTTAAGGATCTTTCATTTGTTATTATCTTGCATAAGTTTAGCATAATTTTATCTCTTTTAATTCATTGATCGTCTAAATAATAAAGAAGCTTTAGTAGTACCAGTAATTGTCCAATCTTTCTCGTGGGATCGACCCGATATATACCCTAAACTATTAGTTGACCTGTATACTTGCAGTCAAAACGGGTATAAATTAGATTTAAACTTGTACTTGTATTAAAATCCCGTCATGTATCATGAGAGGATGAAACACATTGATACAAAATTTCACTTCATTCGAGATACTATTGCTAAGAAAAAAGTCCCCGCTCAAAAACTCAATACCAAAGAAAATCTTGCTTACATGTTCACGAAAATTTTTCTAATTTACAAGTTCAAGCAATGTTTGGATTTCGTTGGTGTTCATTGTTCATGATTTAGGGTCCATTGAAGTTTATTTGGAGAAGGTGGAATAGATTTGAAATTGTCAATATTGGGGACATGCTAAGATAGAGATTTGTTAAGTATGACTTTGTTCCACATCGTTTTTGTACCAAAAAAAACATTTCCCTTAGTTAGCTATAAATAGAATGGACCTTTCATGAGATTAAGGGCACCAAACTAAGAGAGTATTAGTGAGTTATTTGGACCTTTGGGTAATTAAACCTTTTTGTTAGTAAAATTATTTTGGACTCTCTTATATTTTAGCATTAGGTGTTCTTGGGCTTGGAAACACTTTTTAAAGGCTTTTGTATTCTCTTTTTCATAGTGAAATTCTACTCCTTCTCTCCTTGTAGACGTAAGTCAATTTGATCAAACTACGTAAATTCTTGTATTCTTGTTTCATTTATTTTTGCGTTGTTATTTGCCTTTCGAGATTGTCAAGAATCTTTTTGGTCAATTTTCGGATACCAGAACTAACACTTTCTTCAATAGATATTTGTCTCTTCATACCCTTTTGGCCATACTGACCAAAACTGCTGGATTCATTAATTTAATGTTTCTTTTACGGAAGCATATAATTTTACAGAGATACGATTCAAATGACTATCTAAGAAAACCAGTCCACTAGAGTGAAACATGGAACTTGATTAATTTGGAAAAGACCCAAATATTGGACCTCATTCGGAATTAAGAAAAGTTCACATGATCGCATTCTTACAGCATCTAAGATATGGAAGATGAAAACCTTTTTATTTTTTCGTTGCACATAAGTTGTTTTCAAATCATTTACTTTGAAGAGAAATAGACAAAATCTCATGAATGGAATTCATACTAAGAAAATCGGAGATTTGTACTTACATAAGCAAGAAATAGACCCATATAGAAACTAGGAAGCATCCAATTGGAAAACCTGAAATTTTCTTGGTAAATGGTTGAGATTCTTCTCTTCCTTTTGTGCTAATAAAGTATGTTACGCTTAGACATTAATTATAGGAGTGTGATGCTCAAAACAGGTATTTAAAATGTCTTGCTAAGGACACCTAGACTCGTGGCTGATTATTTAATTTCATAGAACAATCTTAAGTTTTGAATCCAAAATGATTCTTTTATCAACAGATTATACATCATACCGTTGAGTTTCTCATTGATTTTGAACATTATTGTGGTTCATGTCATTCAAATGTATGAACTCTGGCATGCGTGTCCTGGCCTCCAGAAATATGATAGTAACCTGGAGCCTTTGGTGCTAGGAATATGAGTTTGGAGAACATGTGGGAAACTCAAGTTCCTAACACCAAAGGCTGAGTTCGAAGAAAATATAAATTTCTTACCGAAAAGGAGAAAATATGTATACTACACCTATAGTGTGGCCTTTCTTGTTTGTATATGGTATTTATCACTTGGCACAATTTCGCCAATTTTACTAGCCAAGTTTGCTTACCTGAACCAAATAGTTCATATGTTTATGACGACTATTGTCGAAATTAATAAAATTGTATGAAATAATTGTGGTTTGTTAATAATTAGATTTATCTTAAACCACTAATCTTTTAATTATCTAAATAATTTAGAGTAAATAAGTAAAACATTGGTCTACAAACCCCAAAAAAATGAAGTCTATAGAATAACAGTTAAATTTTTTATGTGTTACTTATATATTATATATATATGTGAACATTTATATAATCTATATGTGTATGATTTTTCAAATAACCTAATCTCGATTCGAAATATATTTTAAAAATGACCGAAATGAGTCACATATGTGATAGATTTTTACCCGTCAAATCTGTCTTTTCCCTTATTTCAGGATTGGGCTTGTCAAAACCCAATTAAGTAACCCAAAATGATAAAGCTGACTGTGAGCAATAGGTAGTGCCGGGCCAAACTAGGAGGGAGGGAACGTCAGCGTGGAAGGTGCTATGGTAGCACCTTAATACTAGATGATAGATGATTTGAGTAAAGATGAAATGGAACGATTCACAATTTTGATTTGTTAATTTCCTGTTTAAGGTAATTTTTAGGCAGTTGAAAATGTTGTTTCTGGTGTTTCAAGGTGCAAACTTTCATCCACAGAATTCTTTTCTAAGGTGATTGAAATTGTCACCCGATTTGGCCAATTTATCTAAGTTATCTGAATGATTTTGAACATTGTTGTGTACGAGTCTGGCATGTATGCCTTGGCCTGTAGAAATATGATAATAACCTACAGCCTTTGGTGCTAGGAAAATGAGCTTGAAGAAATGCACATACTATATGTATGGTTTGGCCTTTCTTCAATATAGTACTTGTCTCTTGTTACCCTTTTGCCTATGCTAGCCAGAACTACTGGATTCAATTCATTTTTCTTTTAAGGAAGCATATAATTTTCGAGAAAAAGCAAAAATATTGAACCTCATCAGAAATTAAGAAGAAGTTCACATAATCACGTTCTTATAGCCACCTTTCTACTTTTTCATTGCACACAAGTTGTTTTCGCATCACCTTTTGAAGGGGAGAGACAAAATCCCATTAATGGATCTCTTACCAAGAAAAGTGGATGACAGGATTTACTTACTTACATAAGCAAAGAAATAGACCCATATAGAAACTGCCAGAATTAATTTTTTATATACTAACAATATATATACTTTTACCATTGAATGCATGACATCTAATTCGAATTTAAATTTAAAACTCAAATTTTGTATATGTGTCATACATTTAATCATAATAGTGTATACATTATCAGTATATATAAGATTTACTCGAAACTGCTAAGGATCCAATGGGGAAAGCCGGAGATTTTCTTGGTAAATGGTTCAGATTCTATTCTTACCTTTGTGTTAAGAAAGCATGCCACGCTTAGACATTAATTATAGGAGTTTGATGCTCAAAAAAGGGTTTATAAATGTCTTCATAAGGACACATGGGCTCGTGGCTGTTCCTCTTTTTTTTAAAAATTTCATAATATCTTATGTTTTGACTCCTGAAATGATACGTTCGTCAACAAATTATACATCACACCAAATGGTCAATTTTTTTAACTCTTGTCAACAATTTACACATCGTGTCTAAACACTATAGATATCCAAAAAAAAAAAAAAAAACTACAGAGATCATGTGTAGGACACTTATAGAATAACAATCTGCAGGCTAAAGCCCAGTTACAAGTAGAATATGGTAAAACAACAGATAGTTTCAACTTCTACACATGTACATATTAAACAAACGGAAGATGGTGAGAAGTGGGAGCAGTTAAAAAACAAAAGGCAGGGAATTTTTACTGTTCGAAAATTGTGCACCATTTTACTTATGAGTTGTATATCCTAAAATTACTAGTGCAAGAGTACGTCTGTTGCACTTCGTAAGTAAAATTATCTTTTTATTAATTCATTAAATAATCATCCTCTCGAGATTCAATAATTGTTTGAAGTGTTTTATTGCTATCAATCTCGTTCAATAAAACATACACAACATTTTTTATAGGATATTGGCAGGACCTAATTAATTGTATATCTTGGTAGAAATAGAAACAAAGCAATAGACAAATCAATTAGAAGGACAACAAAAGAACAAGAATGTAATTTAAACAACAAGAGGAATAAACTCTACATTGTTAGCAGGGGTATAAATGAACCTAATCAAATCGAATACCCTAGTGTTTAAATTTGTTCGATTATTTTAAAGAGTTTCAAATCTTGTTCAAACTTAACTTATTTATTTTCCGAACAGAGTTTGAACAAGCTTTTTATCAAATTTAAATGTTATTGAATATAAAAAATGCTATTCAAATTTGATTTAACTGATTGGCGAACCAAATTCAAATGAGTTTTTATCAAGCAGAGCTTGATTCGAGTATCGAATAGTTTGGTTCATCTTTCAGTCATAATTATCAGACCAAGTAATGTTTTATCAAGTCTCACTTTTTTTAAATCGAATCTTATTCTTTAACAAAAAAAAATCTAATAACTCATTCAACAAATTAATTAGTGTTTAGTAAATGAATTTAATTGTCAAGAAAGTCATCTAAATATTGTTCAATCGAAGCATGTCTAAAAACATTCTAAACCTAGATTTGGAGTACCATTTAAAAATCATACTCCTTGTTTTCTACTTTAATTAATTTAATATAGTTCAAAGAAATCAAGATACAACTTAAACAGCCATATTTGTTTGTTTTCCTCAGACAGCCAATGCTGCAAAGCGTGCCTTGCAATTCCTTCAAATTATACTACTCTACTTTTTGAATATATTTCTGAATATGGATACTTTTCTTATGTATAAGTTTCCGAACGATACTTCTATAAATGGCAATCCAAGTAAACCTTGAAAATGGAAGTATCACACAGCCTGCACACAAGAAAGCTAGGCCCAAATGTGTTTGGATAGTCATTATTTGCCTCCAAATTATTTGCTTGCATCACAAACATAATTTTCAACACACTTTTTATCTTTCCAATCATTTTTTTTATCTCACATACATCACATCATAAAAAGTGTTATACAAATTATTCCAAATAATATTTCAAATAATCTCCTTTCCAAACACGTATTTTGAAATGAGTTAGACCTTGACCGAAAAATAATCTTCCAACCTAGCTCGATAAACTATAATCAATTGGAACTGGGGTGTTCCGGGATACAAGTGTTACATTTGGATAGGAGATTCTTTAAAATATTATTTAGAATAATTACTATAATATTTTTTTTGATGTGATGTATAAAATTAAGAGGTGATTGAGAAGATAAAAAAAGTAATTGAAATATGTATTTATGATGCAAGCAAAATAATATTAAAGAAAATTGATATCCCTAGAGCTACATAAATTTATTTTTGCAAACTTCAAGAGTTTCTTTTTGCTCTTTATTTTTTATTTTGGATAACGAAACCAAATTTGGGATTTTCTACTGAAATAAAATAAAAGCTAGAATTTGAGATTTTTTAGTCAACTACGATATGTTGTATCTTCTCTGGCCTAATTTAATTATATTTTTTCTTCCATCCACCTATACTTTGCTCGGATGTGTATATCCTTTTTTTTTACAATGAAAACATCGTTCAAAATATCTCTTACATTTTATTAGATAGATTTTTTCATCTTTTAGTTTTAAATAGTAACTTTACATCCTTTACAAAATTGGGTCAGTAAAATGTGGTCCCAACATAGATTTTTGACCACTTTTTACACATGATCATTCTTTTATGGGCAAAAAGATTAGATTCTATTTGTAATTAAACAAATAACCAAATCTATATTTATTTTTGTCCCTAAAAAAGCTAGAATTTGATCCAAATTACATTCATTTTTCCCTTCAAAAGTAGAATTGGATCTAATCAATATTCATTATTGGCACCCAAAAAAAATGGGATTCAATATTTTGGCATAAAAAATGACAATATGTGGATCATGTAGTGATTTAAGCTAAAAAGTAGTCGAAAACTTAGGTTGGAACCAAATTTTGCTAACTTGAATTTGTAAATGACGTAAAGTTAATATTTTAAAAATGAATGACAAAAAAATTCATTTAACAAAATATGAGAGACATTTTGAACTATTTTTTCTTTTATAATTGTTACCAATGCCAATAGTCACCTTTCTTTGATATTCCAATTTAGTGGTTGATGCAACTAAAAACTAGGGTTAATTGAAATTTGCACTCCTCAACTACTACTCTTTTTAGTTTACACTCTCAACTATCAATTAATAGTATTTAAGTTTCTTATACTTTCAATATGTAGTACATTACTTAAAATATTGACATTCAATGAATTATTAGAGGAATTTTTAATGAATTTAACTAGTGTATGTGTTATGGTTAAAAAGTGTAAATTATGAGTGATGAAAAGGAGAGTAGAGAGTGATAGAGTAGAGAGAAAAGGAAACGAAGAGAATGTTGTATTAGACAAAATTGTGTGTGTCTTTAAGTATATAAGGTGCCTCATATAGATATGGTAAGATATGATAAATGTAATGGATATGATAGTTGGTAGATGTTGTAAATACATGTGGTTAGTGGATGATAGAATACACTAAATACAAGATAGAAAACTCTAGAAATATGAGTGAGTTAGTAGCTATATTTACATTTAAAATCCCCCCCTTAAACTCAAAGTGGTAAAGTGGAAACCAACTTGAGTTTGGAAACAAGAATATGAAGCCGTCCTGGTGAATGGGATTTTGTGAAAAGATCCGCAATTTGGTCTGCAGGCACCACAAGTACCATAGAAAATGTTTGTTGCATGAGATGGTGCCGAACGAAATGACAATCAATCTCTATGTGTTTCATCCTTTCATGGAAGACGTCATTATAAGCAATTTGGACAGTACTCTTATTATCACAATAGATAGGTGTACTGATAGAGAATGGAACACCCATGTCATGAAAGAGCCAGCGCAATCATAGAAGCTCAGCAGTAGTATCAGCAAGAGCACGATACAACAACTCTAAGCTAGATCGAGAAACAACTGATTGCTTCTCGCTTTGCCAAGAGATAACGGCATCTTTAAGAAAGAAATAGTAACTTGTTGTAGAACGATAGCCAGTAGGATCACCAACCCAATCAGCATCAGAATATGCTCATAACTCTAGAGTAAAAGATAAGGGGAAATGCAATACATGATAGATGGTTCCTTTCACATAGCACAAGGTTCGAAGAACTACAACATAGTGAATGGAACATGGAATTGACATGAATTGGCTCACCAAGTGTACAGCATAAGCTATATCTGGTCGAGTGATAGTTAAGTAGGCTAGACTCCCGACTAACTGACGATCCCGAGTAGGGCCACTTAGAAGTTCTCCATAATTTAGACGTAGCTTGATATTAGTTTCAAGTGGAGGGTCAATAGTTTTGGAATTTGTTATACAGGCACGAAAGAAAAGATCGAATGCATACTTGGTTTAGGATAAATAGTAGCACGTAAAGGACTTGGAGATCTTAAGACCAAGAAAGTATAAGACTATCCCCAAATTCTTCATCTCAAATTGTGTACTAAGGAATTCCTTTCAGGTTTGAATTTCTACTTTGTCATCACCAGTGATCAACATATCATCCACATAGAGAAGAAGTAGAATAATTCCATATGAAGATTTTTTGATGAATAATGCTGAATCATATGAGCTGCTAGAAAAGTCAAGTTTTTCAAGGGTGCCGCTAAATTTTGAATACCAGGCTCCTCGACCATACAGTGCTTTCTTTAGACAACAAACTTTGTTTAGAGGATGATCATAACTAGGAGGAGGAGACATGTATACTTTTTCAGAAAGATCACCATTTAGAGGAGCACTTTTGACATCTATTTGAAAAATATCCCATTAACGAACAGCAACAACAGCAAGCAAGGATCTTATAGATGTGACACGGGCCATTGGAGAAAAAGTTTCTTCATAATCAATTCCATATTCTTGGGTGAATCCTTTGACAACCAAACGAGCTTTGTAGCATTCGACAAAGCCATCAAAATGAGTATTGATTTTGTACACAACTATTTACATCCACCTATAGACTTTCTTGGAGGTATATCAACCAATTCCCATGTATATGTTTAAGTGAGAGTTTGCAATTCCTCAGCCATTGCTTTCTGCCAAATAGGATTAGAACAAGCCTCTCGATATATTTGAGGCTCATATGGGGCAGCAAGAGTAGGATAACAATAGTAATCTTTTAAATAAGATGGAACAACTCTTACTTTAGTTGACCAATAAGAAGAGGAAGGAAAAAGTGGTGATGATAAAGATTTTACAGAATCTATAGCTCCATCAGCATGATTAGAAAGGTCATTAGGAGGGTCGGCAGATGAGTTGTCAAGACCTGCATCAGATAACTTTTTTTCTGGAAATAGATCTATAAGATTATTTGTAAAAAAATGTGGAGAATTAAATGAGACATGAAATGTAGACATACTTGAAAAAGATTTATGTTTCCAAAATAGAACATGACAAGAGACTCTAAGACGTTTAGCTATAGGATCATAACATCTGTACCCTTTGTGCTGAATCCCATAACCTAAAACACAATAGAGTCGGAATCGAGGTTCAAGTTTTGTTCATTCATCTGGTTGAAGTAAAATAAAAAAAACACAACCAAAAACTTAAGAGCTTGATAATCTGGACGTGTGCCATATATATACTATAAGGAGACTGATTCTAAACGGTTAGAGAAGGGACTCGATTTATGATATAGACGGTTGTGAGGGCACCTTCTCTCCAGAAGGGCTCAAGGAAATTAGTAGAGATTAATAGTGTATGTATAGTGTCTAAGATATGACAATGTTTTCTTTCAGCAAGACTATTTTGTTGAGATATACCTGAACAAGACCTTTGAGAAACAGTACCAACCTCATTAAGAGTGGTAATAAAGGAGAAGTCTGTGTATTCTGTAGTATTATCAGAACGAAAATTTTTTATTGTATGCGAAAAATGAATGAGAATCATATGTATATGTTTAAGTGAGAGTTTGCAATTTCTCAGCCATTGCTTTCTGCCAAATAGGATTAGAACAAGCCTCTCGATATATTTAAGACTCATATGGGGCAGCAAGGGTAGGATAACAATAGTGATCTTTTAAATAAGATGGAACAACTCTTACTTTAGTTGACCAATGAGGAGAGGAAGGAAAAAGTGGTGATGATAAAGATTTTACAGAATCTATAACTCGATCAGCATGATTAGAAAGGTCATTAGGAGGGTTGGTAGATGAGTTGTCAAGACTTGTATCAGATGACTTTTCTTCTGGAAATAGATCTATAAGATTATTTGTAAAAAAATGTGGAGAATTAAATGAGAAATGAAATGTATGCATACTTGAAAAAGATTTATGTTTCCAAAATAGAACATGACAAGAGACTCTAAGACGTTTAGCTATAGGATCATAACATCTGTACCCTTTGTACTGAATCCCATAACCTAAAACACAATAGAGTCGGAGTCGAGGTTCAAGTTTTTTTCATTCATCTGGTTGAAGTAAAATAAAAAAAGCACAACCAAAAACTTAAGAGCTTGATAATCTGGACGTGTGCCATATATATACTATAAGGAGACTGATTCTAAACGGTTAGAGAAGGGACTCAATTTATGATATAGACAGTTGTGAGGGCAGCTTCTCTCCAAAAGGGCTCAAGAAAATTAGTAGAGATTAATAGTGTCTGTATAGTATCTAAGATATGATGATGTTTTCTTTCAGCAAGACTATTTTGTTGAGATATACCTGGACAAGACCTTTGAGAAACAGTACCAACCTCATTAAGAGTGGTAATAAAGGAGAAGTCTGTGTATTCTGTAGCATTATTAGAACGAAAAATTTTTATTGTATGTAAAAAATGAATGCGAATCATATGTATATGTTTAAGTGAGAGTTTGCAATTTCTCAGCCATTGCTTTCTGCCAAATAGGATTAGAACAAGCCTCTCGATATATTTGAGGCTCATATGGGGCAGCAAGGGTAGGATAACAATAGTAATCTTTTAAATAAGATGGAACAACTCTTACTTTAGTTGACCAATAAGGAGAGGAAGGAAAAAGTGGCAATGATAAAGATTTTACAGAATCTATAGCTTGATCAGCATAATTAGAAAGGTCATTAGGAGGGTCGGTAGATAGTTGTCAAGACCTGTATCAAATGACTTTTCTTCTGAAAATAGATCTACAAGATTACTTGTAAAAAAATGTGGAGAATTAAATGAGACATGAAATGTATACATACTTGAAAAAGATCTATGTTTTCAAAATAGAACATGACGAGAGACTCTAAGACGTTTTGCTATAGGATCATAACATCTGTACCCTTTGTGCTGAATCCCATAACCTAAAACACAATAGAGTCGGAATCGAGGTTCAAGTTTTGTTCATTCATCTGGTTGAAGTAAAATAAAAAAAACACAACCAAAAACTTAAGAGCTTGATAATCTGGACGTGTGCCATATATATACTATAAGGAGACTGATTCTAAACGGTTAGAGAAGGGACTCGATTTATGATATAGACGGTTGTGAGGGCACCTTCTCTCCAGAAGGGCTCAAGGAAATTAGTAGAGATTAATAGTGTCTATATAGTGTCTAAGATATGACGATGTTTTCTTTCAGCAAGACTATTTTGTTGAGATATACCTGAACAAGACCTTTGAGAAACAATACCAATCTCATTAAGAGTGGTAATAAATGAGAAGTCTGAGTATTCTGTAGCATTATCAGAACGAAAAATTTTTATTGTATGTGAAAAATGAATGCGAATCATCTTTCAAAATTCTTGATAAATGCGCAAGAACTAAGACCTCCGTTCCGTTAAATAAATCTAGGTAAAATAGGAATAGTCGTCAACAAATATAACAAAATATCGAAATCTCCCCAAAGTAGGGTAAGGAGCGGTCGCCATATATTAAAATGAATAATATCAAAAGGTTTAGAAGAATTGGATTCATTTAAATTAAAATGCAATGCATGTTGTTTTCCTAATTGACACAAAATACAATCAAAACACTCATCTTGAACAGGACCTAAAAGACCACGAGACATTAATTCACAGATACGAGATATAGACACATGATCTAAATGAAAATACCATAATTGTAAAGATGTAGGATGATTACTTAGAAAAACAGTACTTGCGATAGCAAGAAGATTCAAAGAAATTAATTCAAACAACCAACTCACTTTACGATTTGTCCTAAAACTCCCAACCTACTTGCCAATTTGTAGATCTTGAATTAGATAGCCATAGTTTAAAATTTTTAAATTTAGATAAAGATCGCATAATTCACCAACAGACAATAGATTAAATGATAAATTAGGAACAAAGAAAGTATTTTCGACGGTAAAATCAGGGGTAGAAACAGTGCCCATATGACTGGTTTCTAATAACGAGTCATTAGTAGTATGAACAAGTGGTGGATGAGAATGTGGTATTTTGGATGTAAAAAATATAGTGTTAGGTATCATGTAATTGAAACAACCAGAATCTATGAGTCAAGATAAACTACATATTGTGGCAATAAGAACATATGAAAAGACAACCTCTCGACGAGATAGAACTTGGTTGATGACAACCACTAAATCTGTAGCAGTCAATAGTGCATGGGGTGCAGTGGTACTTGGATCAGAGGTTTCATTTGATTAGACACTTGCTACAGGTTGTAACCATCTCCACGTAAATCTGTTTGGTGTTTGCGACACTCATCAGATCATCTCTTTCTAATTGTCTTCTCGTCTTCTTCTTTAAAAATAATCAACAACAGACTCTTCTTCTTCCTATATCTCTCTCTCTAGATCATAGAGTCCAAAAAATCAATAACTCATTATCCTTCTCTATCAATATAATCAGAAAAATGATAAAATGAAGAATCAGGAGAAGGAGAAGAAGGGTCAGAAGAATAATCAACATTAGAACATAAGAGAGAATCAGAAAAAGAAGAAAGATCAAAAGGAGAAAAATTTGAAATTAAAGAAAACATATATGAATCACCAATTCAACTTAACCAGATGTTCTGTGTTCAAAAGGAAACCATCGCTCCATCTCAATCTTTCTCAGATTCCGAAGAAGACAAGGAAGAAAGAGATGATAAAGAGTTAGAAATTTTCACAAATTTTCCTGCATCTGATTTTATGATAACGTTTATTCCTCCGACCAAATCCATGTCAAAAGACTCAAGTTCTACCTTAAAACGCCCTTTAAAAGATCATGAGACATTAATTCATAGATACAAGAGATAGACGCATGATTTAAACAAGAATGCCATAATTATAAAGATTTAGGATGACTACTTAGAACAGCAGCACTTGCTGTAACAAGATGATTCAAAGAAATTAACTCAAATAATCGATCCACTTTATGATCTGTCCCAATCTACTTGTCAGTCTGTAGATCTTGGATTAGACAGCCATATTTTAAAAATTTTAAACTTAGATCAAGATTACATAATTGACTAACAGATAATAAATTAAATGATAAATTATGAACAAAGCAAGTATCTTCGATGGTAATGTCAAGAGTAGAAATAGTACCCTTATGACTAGTTTCTAATAATGAATCATTAGCAGTATGAGTAAGAGGTGGATAAGAAAATAATATTTTGAACATAAAAAATGTAGTGTTAGGTGTCATATGATTAAAGCAACCAGAATCTATTAGTCAAGATGAACTATCCAATGTGACAGAAAGAACAGATGAAAAAGCAACACCTCTACGAGAAAGAATTTGGTTGAAGACAGTCTCTAAATCTACAGTAGGCAATAGTACATAGAGTGTAGTGGTATTTGGATCAGAAGTTCCATTTGATTGGCCAGTTGCCACAGGTTTCTACCCATCTCGATGTAAAATTGCTTGGCATTTTCGACACTCATCAAATCTCTTCTTTCTAATTGTCTTTTTGTTTTCTTCTTTAGAAATAACCACAACAAACCCTTCTTCTCTCTCTTTCTCTCTCTCTCTTTCAGGCTATGAAATTCAAAAAGCTAATAACTCATTATCCTCACTATCAGAAAAAAAAAAGAATCAGAAAAAGGACAAGATAAAGAATCGGGAGAATGACCAAAAGGGCCAGAAGAAGAATCAACATCGAAACATATGAAAGAATCAAAGGAAGAAGAAAGATTAGAAGGAGAAGAATTTGAAATTGGAGAAAATATATATGAATCACCAACTCAACTTAACCAAATGTTCAGTGCTCAAAAGGAAACCGTCACTCCATCTCAATCATTCTCGGATTCCAGACAAGAGAAGGAAAACAAGGAAGGAGAAGATGATGAAGAGTTAGAAATTTTTACACATTCTCCTGTATCTGATTTCATGATAAAATTTATTCCTCCAATCAAAATCACATCAAAAGGCTCAACTTTCACCTTAAAACGCCCTTTAAAAGATCACAAGACATTAATTCATGGATATGAGAGATAGATACATGACCTAATCGAGAATATCATAATTGTAGAGATTTAGGATGACTACTTAGAACAGCAGCATTTGTGGTACAAAAAATATTCAACAAAATTAACTTAAACAACCGATCCACTTTACGACCTGTCCTAACCTGCTTGCAAGTTTGTAGATCCTGAATTAGATAGTCATATTTTAAAAATTTTAAACTTAGATAAAGATCACATAATTGACCAACAGATAATAAATTAAATGATAAATTAGAACCAAAGTAAATATTTTCGATGATAAAATTAGGGATAGAAACACCATATGACTGGTTTCTAATAATGAACCATTAGCAGTATGAATTAGTGGTGGATGAGAATATGGTATTTTGGACGTAAAAAATATAGTATTAGGTGTCATGTGATTGAAACAACTAGAATCTATGAGCCAAGATAAACTACTTGGTATGGCAAAAAAAGCAGATGAAGAGACAACATCTTGACGAGATAGAACTTGATTGAAGACAACCACTAAATCTGTAGCAGTCAATGGTGCATGAGGTGCAGTGGTATTTGGATCAAAGGTTCCATTTGATTAGACACTTGCCATAGGTTGTACCTATCTCCACGTAAATTTGTTTGGTGTTTGCGACGCTGATCAGATCTTCTCTTTCAAATTGTTTTCTTGTCTTCTTCCTCATAAATAATCAACAACAAACCCTTCTTCTTCCTCTCTCTCTCTCTCTATCTCCTTTTAGATCATGAAATCTAAAAAGTCAATAACTCATTATCCTCCTCTATCAACACAATTAGAAGAAAAAGAACCAGAAAAATGATAAGATAAAAAATCAGGAGAAGGAGAAAAAGGGTCAAAATAAGAATCAACATCATAACATAAAAAAGAATCGGACGAAAAAGAAAGATCAAAAGTAGAAGAATTTGAAGTTGGAGAAAACATATATGAATCACCAACTCAACTTAACCAAATGTTCAGTACTCAAAAGGAATCGTTACTCCATCTTAATTGTACTCAGATTTCAGAGAAAAGAAGGAAGACAAAGTGGAGATGATGAAAAGTCAGAAATTTTCACACATTTTCCTGTATCTGATTTTATGATAAAGTTTATTCCTTCAATCAAATTCACGTCAAAAGGCTCAAGTTCCACCTTAAAACGCCCTTTAAAAGACCACGAAACATTAATTCATAGGTAGGAGAGATAGACGCATGACCTAAATGAAAATGCCATAATTTTAAAAATGTAGGATGACCATTTAAAACATCAGCACTTGATGTAGCAGGATGATTCAAAGAAAATTAACTCAAACAACCGATCCACTTTATGGCCTGTCCCAACTCACTTGCCAGTCTGTAGATCCTGGATTAGACAGTCATATTTTAAAAATTTTAAACTCAAATCAAGATCACATAATTAACCAACATATAATAAATTAAATGATAAATTAGTAACAAAATAAGTATCTTTGATAGTAACGTCAAGATAGAAATAGTGCCCATATGACTAATTTCTAAAAACGAATCATTAGCAGTATGAACAAGATACGGATAAGAAAGTGATATTTTTGACATAAAACATATGGTATTCGGTGTCATATGATTAAAGTAACTAGAATCTATAAGTCAAGATAAACTGTCTAGTGCGGCAGAAAGAACAAATGAAAAGGCAACCTCTCGACAAGATAGAATTTAGTTGAAAACAATATTTAAGTCTACAGCAATCAATAGTGAATGGGGTGCGGTGGTATTTGGATCAAAAGTTCTATTTGATTGGCCAACTGCCACAAGTTTGTACCCATCTCGATGTAAAGTTGCTTGGCATTTGCGGCACTCATCAGATCTTCTATTTTCAATCATCTTTTTGTCTTTTTCCTCAGAAAAAACTACAACAAACCTTTCTTCTTTCTCTCTCTCTCTCTCTCTATCTCTATCTCTCTCTTTTCAGACCATGAAATCCAAAAAGTCAATAACCCATTATCTGATCAGAAGAAGAACAATCTGGAAAAGGACAAGATGAAAAATCAGGGGAAAGAGAAGAAGGGTCAGAAGAAGAATCAACATTAGAACATAAGAAAGAATTAGAGGAAGAAGAAAGATCAGAATGAGAGAAATTTGAAATTGGAGAAAACATATATGAATCACCAACTCAATTTAAACAAATGTTCAGTCCTAACAAAAACTGTCACTCCATTTCAATATTTCTCAAATTTCGGAGAATAGAAGGAAGATAAGAAAGGAGGAGATGATGAAGAGTTAGAAATTTTCATATATTTTTCTGTATCTGATTTTATGATAAAATTTATTTTTCGAATCAAATTCACGTCAAAAGGCTCAAGTTGCACCTTAAAACGCCATTCAAGAGACCACGAGACATTAATTCATAGATACGAGAGATAGAAACATGACCTAAATGAGAATGCCATAATTTTAAAAATGTAGGATGACTACTTAGAATAGCAGCACTTACTGTAGCACACAGATTCAAAAAAATTAAATCAAACAACCGACCCACTTTATGGTTTGTCCTAACCTACATGCCAGTCTGTAGGTCCTGAATTAGACGACCATATTTTGAAAATTTTAAATTTAGATCATGATCACATAATTGACCAACATATACTAAATTAAATGATAAATTAGAAGCAAAGTAAGTATTTTCGATGGTGACATCAAGGTAGAAATAATACCTGCATGACTAACTTCTAATGATGATTCATTAGCAATATGAACAAGAGGTGAATAAGAAAATGATATTTTGGACATAAAAAAGTAGTGTTAGGCGTCATAAGATTAAAGCAACCAGAATTTATGAACCAAAATGAACTGCCTAGTTTGACAAAAAGAACAGATGAAAAGGCAATATCTTGACGAGATAGAACTTGATTGATGACAGTTTCTAAGTCTGCAACAATCAATAATGCATAGGGTGCAGTGGTACTTGGATCAGAAATTTCATTTGATTAGCCAACTATCACAGGTTTGTACCCACCTCGACGTAAAGTTGTTTGGCATTTGCAGTCCTCATCAGATCTTCTCTTACTAATCTTTTTTTTTGTCTTCTCCCTCAGAAATAACCAACAACAAACTCTTCTTCTTCCTCTCTCTCTTTCCAGACCATGAAATTCAAAAAGTCAATAATCCATTATCCTCCTCATCAACACAATCAGAAGAAAAAGAATCAGAAAAATAACAAGATGAAGAATCGGGAGAAGGAGAAGAAGAGTCAGAAGAAAAATCAACATCAGAACATACGAAAAAATCAGAGGAAGAAAAAAGATTAGAAGGAGAAGAATTTAAAGTTGGAGAAAACATATATGAATCACCAACTCAACTTAACCAAATGTTCAGTACTCAAAAGGAAATCGTCACTTTATTTCAATATTCCTCAAATTCTAGAGTATAGAAAGAAGATAAGAAAGGAGGAGATGATGAAGAGTTAGAAATTTCTACATATTCTCCTGTATCTGATTTTATGATAAAGTTTATTCTTCCAATCAAATCCACATCAAAAGGCTCAAGTTTCACCTTAAAATGCCATTCAAGAGACCACGAAATATTAATTCGTGGTTACTAGAGATAGACGCATGACCTAAATGAGAATGCCATAATTATAAAGATGTAGGATGACTACTTAGAATGGCAGCACTTGCAATAATTGAAAGATTCAAAGAAATTAATTCAAACAACCGACTCACGTTATAGTGTGTCTCATTCTGCTTGTCAATCTGTAAATTCTAGATTAGATAGCCATATTTTGAAATTTTAAATTTAGATCAAGATTACATAATTGATCAATAGATAGTAGATTAAATAATAAATTAGGAACAAAATAAGTATTATTGATGGTAAAGTCAAGGGTAGAAACAGTGCCCATATGACTGGCTTCTAATTACTAGTTATTAGTAGTATGAACAACTGGTGGATAAGAAAATGATAATTTGGACATAAAAAATATAGTGTTATGTGTCATATGATTAAAGCAACCATAATCTGTTAGTCAAGATGAACTATCTAGTGTGGCAGAAAGAACAGATGAAAAAGCAACCTCTCGACAAGATAGAATTTAGTTGAAGACAGTCTCTAAATCTGCAGTAGTCAATAGTACATGGGTGTGGTGGTACTTGGATCAGAAGTTCCATTTGATTGGCCAGTTGTCACAGGTTTGTACCCATCTCGATGTAAAGCTACTTGGCATTTGCAGCACTCATCAATCTTTTCTTTTTAATTATCTTCTTGTCTTCTCTCTCAAAAATAACTAACAACAAACCCTTCTTCTACCTCTCTCTTTCTCTCTCTCTCTCTCTTTAGAACATGGAATCAAAAAAGCCAGTGACCAATTATCCTCATCTATCAACACAATCAGAAAAAGAAAAATCAGAAAAAAGGCAAGACGAATAATCAGGAGGAGGAGAAGAAAAGGCTGAAGAAAATTCAACATTAGAACATAAGAAAGAATCAGAGGAAGAAGAAATATTAGAAGGAGAAGAATTTGAAATTAGAGAAAACATATATGAATCACCAACTCAATTTAACCAAATGTTCAGTGCTCAAAAGGAAACTGTCACTCCATCTCGATCTTTTTCAAATTCCGAAGAAGTGAAGGAAAACAAGAATGGAGGAGATGATAAAGAGTTAGAAATTTGCACACATTCTCCTGCATCTGATTTTATGATAAAGTTTATTCCTTCAATCAAATCCACGTCAAAAAAGCTTAAGTTCCACCTCAAAATGCCCTTTAAAAGACCACGAGACATTAATTCATAGATCGAGAGATAGACGCATGACCTAAACGAGAATGCTATAATTGTAAAGATGTAAGATGACTATTTAGAACTGTAGCACTTGTGCTAGTTGAAAGATTCAAAAAAATTAATTAAAACAACCGACCTACTTTAAGGCCTATCCCAACTTGCTTGCCAGTTTGTAGATCCTAAATTAGACAACCATATTTTAAAAATTTTAAATTTAGATCAATGTCACATAATCAACTAGCAGATAATAAATTAAATGATAAATTAAAAATAAAGTAAGTACCTTCGATGGTAAAGTCAGGGGTAGAAACAGTGCTTATATGACTGACTTCTAATGACAAACTATTAGCAGTATGAACAAGAGATGGATAAAAGAGTGGTATTTTGGACATAAAAAATGTAGTCTTAGGTATTATATGATTAAAGCAACTAGAATCTATGAATCAAGATGAACTACCTAGTATGGCAGAAAGAATAGATGAAAAGGCAACCGCTCGACGAGATTGAAGTTGGTTGATGACAGCCTCTAAGTCTGCAGTAGTCAATAGTGCATGGGATGCGGTAATACTTGGATCAAAAGTTTCATTTGATTGGACAACTATCATAGATTTGTACACATCTCGACGTAAAATTGGTTGGCATGGCACTTATCTATTATGTGTCCCCATAATTTGCAGTAGTTACTCTAGCTCTTAGATTTTTGGGATTTTTCTCCTTTAAATTGTTGGGCTTGTGATTTTAAAGTAGATTCCATAACAATTTCAGTAGTTTTAGGATTCATGCCCTGAAGATGAGTTTCTTCTGAGATCAATTCAACTAATGGTGATCGAAATGAAGGCAATGGATGACGATGTAAAAGATTTGCTCGTGTAGGCTCATAGTCATAACATAAAGCCATTAGAAATTGAACTAATCTCATGTTGTCTCTATATTTGATAAAAAGTTCCGCATCTTTAGGACATCACCAATCAGGTTCAGAGACAACTAACTACTCCCAAAAATCATTCATTTGAAGGTGGAAAGAGTCAATGGACTGACCTAGCTCTTGACGAAATAGTTGTATTTTAGTGGCAAGTTGATACTGATGAGCCAAATTGGCTGTGGAATACCTTTTTGCCAAAAAATTCCAAGCTTCTTTTGCAGTATCAAACTATGCAAAAGGGCACCAATAGAGGGAGTAGAAGTATTGATTAGCCAAGAGATGATTTTGTGATTGATACTATCTCATTCTTCCAATCCATCAACATATTTATCAGAAGATTCTTCTTTTTCTTGAGTAAGCTTGACACGCTTTTCTGTGATGACTCGTCACAGTTTGTGACCTTTAAGAACGCTTCTCCTTGCGGGCATCCATGATCCATAATTAGCACCATCTAAAACAATGGTAATAGGATGAGAGATATCGAAATTAGGATTAGATGCCATTAGGATAAAGTGCTGACCCATTAATGACGTAGCACTTGATTGAATGATGTCTTAAAGCTAACTGGGTGTGAGAGGCACTGAAATGATTGTCATATTAGATCAAAATTTATGACGGAAAGAAAGCCAAAGAAAAGTTATAAATCAAGTCCCAAGTTGGAGCTCTGATACCATGATAAAGTGTAGAGTAGAAAGTGATAGAGTGGAGAGGAGGAAATGAAGAGAATGTCGTATTAGATAAAATTATGTGTGTCTACAAGTACATGAAGTGCCTTATATATGTATGGTAAGATATGATCAATATAGTGATTGTGATAGTCGGTAGATGTTGTAAATACATGTGGTTAGTGGATGGTAGAATACATTAAACACAAGATAGAAAACTCTAGAAATATGAGTTAGTTAGTAGCTATATTTATATTTAACAATGGGTACTAATTTTTCAATGCAAAAATAGTTAAACAAATTTATTGAATTTTTTATTTAAACAATGTACTATACATTGATAGCAGAAAGTATTTTAAGAGGCAAAATGTACATCAATTATTATTTGAAAGTGCAAATTGCAATTAATCATTGGTTATAATCAACTCAATTACATGTTACTCACATTATACTTCTACAGAATCTCATCATGCTATTCATAATTTGTGTACCAAATATGCAATTATATGTCCATAAAATGTAATCATTGTGTGAATGCACATAACAAATCGCAAAAAAGATTACTTAATTGGACCCCATTCTACCAAACAACTTTAAGCTGTTCACCAAACCAAACATGAACATGCCTTTTACTACAACAAATTGTCAATCATACTGTCAGATCTACAGTTAGAGCAACTATCAGTTTAATTATTTCAAATGATGCATAACATTATCAAAAAAAGTTATAAATTATCGGTAAATTCATTGTGGTAAATTCATGTAATGTTCAAATGAAACAGTATGTGCATGTTGACTCTGGATTTAAACCATAAAATATGGATCAATATGGTCATATCTAATTAATTGATCATAGTGGACAATTATCTTTGATAACCGTTACAACAGTGCCTTCTCCTAGAGACATAAAGAAGTCCGAAGTAGTTCAAAGTAATATTTTCCTTAGAGATGTAAACAAAACAAAAATACTTGAGCTCCATGCTTATTAGCTTACTCAAGCTCAAGTTTAATTATAATCAAATTTAATCAAGTTCAAACAAGCGCAATCAAGTTAAATCAATATAAGTAATATATTATGTTTTCTAAATGAGGGATAAATTATGCATTTCACACAATTGTACAGCCGGCAAAAATATCCGAGACCCAAATACTTATTAAACCCAGCCAGTAATTTGAAAGGTTGGATTGGGTCAGTTTTGAGTTAGGTTGAGTTAGTTGGGTGTTGGATTTATGTTTGATTGAGTAAAAAAATATTTTAAATCATTTTAGACGGTTTAGATTTTTAAATTGGGTATTCACTAGCCCAAGTATTAATACCGGTAGTTTTGTTTCTGGTCAGAGTTGAAGAAGCAAAACTGACCAGAAACAAAAATGATTGCTGCCTCCCTTGTCTTGCAACTTCATTTTTTTTGGCCTCTTTGTTTCCGCTGATTTCTTGTCCCAACTGTCAAGCTACCTTATCTACTCCATGGATTTATTTATTTATTCTAAGTGAGTTATTTCCTACACTTTTTCAATTGATTGGATTTCCACTCCAATTTTTTCAAAACAAAAAAAAAAAATTCTTTGCAAGCATTTACATTTAAACAATTTAAAGAAAGGTTATAATATTCCCATATGATATTTTAGAATAGTCTCAGTTATTGTAGACCAATAAGGCACAAATCTTACTTGATTGGAAACCAGTCCTATGGTGACCAAATAATCAAATATACCTCATTATTCTTCTAGTGAAAATAACACATTGACCCAAGTTTAATGAAATGCATGAGAGAGAGAGAGAGAGATAGTGGAATGTGTATGTGAGAGAGAGAGAGTGTGTATGTGTGGAATGTGTATCAATGTGTGTGTGTGAGTGTGAAAATGTATGAGTGCAAGTATATTTCCATGTGAAAGTATGTAAAAAAAAATGTATATATCAGCTTGTTTCTGTGTGAGTGAAAATGTGGAAAAAAAATAGTTTACTAGTATTTTTCTAGGTAAAAATGTATGCAAATGTGTGTAAAAGATACAAAAGAGTAAATGTTTAGAACTACATTATAAAATACTAGTGCTCAACTTTGATCAAGGCACTAGTGGCTTGGAGATGTCCAACTGGTTTGGAGAGGACGACGAGGCAATGGCCACCGGATGGATATGGACTGTCCAAGTAGCAGTAGTTGGGCGGCAATGCACAAGTCAACACTTGAGGCTCATGCTTCAGATATGGAAGCTGCTACATTGTTTGACCCCCTTCCATCTACTGATGTTGAGTTTGTAGATGTTAATATGGACTCTGAATCAGAAGCAGATGTTGATGATTGTAGTGATGATGACCACTATTTTGATGCATCTAACTAGGAAGGTTACCCAAGCATTCCAACTACGACCCGCCAACACATGGGTCCTTATGAAGTTGGTATTGATGCTGCGTTATAGTGTGACCCTCTAGATGCAGGAGACATTGCAAAGCTTAAGTTGAGGAATAAATGCACGAAGGAGTCGGAGTTGGGACAGCTATTTGAGACCAAAGAACATGTAAAGCGAGCAGTGAAGTTGTGCTTCATAAAAGGAGGATAGGGAGTTCTAAGTCTACGAGAACACTCCAATAGTTTGGTATGTCTAATGTAGGTCCACAACTACATACCTTTGTGTAATAGCAGCTTTGAGCAATCATGCACAGTTTCTATAAAATGTGAAAGGTTGTCACACTTGCCAATGAACATACATGTCTCCATGTGTGCAACATCTTGGGTTGAGCGGGGACATGATTGCCAAGCACATTATCCCCCATATAATCAACAATCCATTGCTCAAAATTAAAGAAATCCAGATATCAATGAAGAAAGGGTTCCACTTGCTGTCATGCTAACTCAGCACAACAACACTTTAATTATTTTTTTTTAATGTTGTTGGCCTGCCATCCATAGTTAACATGGTAGGCATAGATATAGAAACCAACAGTATCAGAACTGTATTTGTGCATTTTTTTGGGCTATATTCTAAGATATTAGATGCAGGTTGAGTTATAACTCATTTAATTAAAACTCATTATCAACCTACTTAATAATAACCTAACTCGCCCAATTGCTACCTTAACACAATTGATACTAGTGATAAACACATACTCGATATGTGTGCGATAAAGAAATGCATAATATTTATAGTGAATAAATTTTACATATATATTTTATTGCTAAAGAAAATTTTAATCTTCTTAATTATTTTGACAAAATGATTATTATGTTGGTACTTACTACTCAGGGGTGGTTACATTGAAAAAAAAAATATTTTTGAACAGTAAATTAAGAAATGCTTATAAGTAATTATCTTGTCAACATGTGTTTGGAAAATTAATGTAAAATTAATTTTTATAAGGACAAAAAGAGAAGTACATAAAGTGACATAAAATATTTATATCAAACCCTCTCTTCTCCCTTTATATATAACATAAATATAGATACAGATAATAAGTAAAGTACAATTTTGTCAGCCTCTATCCTCCCTTCATATGTACTATAGATATAAACATTTCAAATATAGTATAGATATAGATATAGATAATAAGTGAAATACAATTTCGTCTCACTCATGTATAAAGATTCGAGTTCGAACCAATCAAACTATTTGATATGCTAAAACTAGTTTTCAACTCGATCAGCACAATCTCAAACTCGATCTTTGATCAAACAAATCCCTAATGGTTGGATGAACTCAATTTTACTCAATTTTTTTGTGGTCTTGCCTCTTCCCTTTCCACGTTGTAAGTTGCAAGATGACATATCTTGATTATAGAATGGGAGCACCGTTTTTTCCCTCCCTGCCCTGATCAGCTGTCCTTATACCATAGTGACAGAAGATAATTCTTGGATTCTCCAAGTAATTCATCCACCAACCAATGTCAATTTGGTCTTTTCACCTCACCCCAGTTCACCATTTCGTAATTTCCGCCCCACTTGGTCCACTACTTGACTACAGCTGCCTTTTACTCCCTTACTCCCCGCTAAAAGCCCAAAAGGAAAAACGGAAAAGAGAATGCAAAGGGAACTACTCCAACTAATATACTATCCAATACTCTCCAGTCTCCACTAGTACCGGTTTCTCCGTCCTAACCATGGCCTTGTTTGGATTTTGCATTGTATCCTCAGGTCAACCTGTTTAATTACTAGAGGAAGGGCAGAAGGAAAGAGAGGAAAAAAGAGGGATAGAAATGGTGGAAGAATTCATGATTTGTGTCGATAGATTAATAGCTTCATCATCAGCATCATCTGCTGCAGCAGCTTGCTTTGATTCCCCTGTAAATGAGGTTTCTAATAGTGAACGAGTACAAGATATTAATGGAGCAATGGAGGGTTTAAAGACCCAAGAAAGTGAAAAAAGTAATGGTGAATTTGGAAATGAAAAAGATGGTTTCTTGAGGGAGTGCAGAATTTGTCAAGAAGAAGATGAAGAACAAGATATGGAATCTCCTTGTGCTTGTACTGGCACCCTCAAGGTGATTTACATTTTTCTGGACTTTTCTCTCTTTAATTTGTTCTATGCTTGTAGCATTTGTTACTGATTACATTTTTTGTGTCAAAAATTTGTCTCCTTGTCCACATTTTCCTTGTGTTCTACCATTGTGTCAAGGATTATTATTTCACTTTAAATTTGGAAGTAGTTTTAGGTCAAGATTATATTTTTATGGTGTTTTTTTTAACCTTTTTTGGAGGATTAAGTGGTGGAGGAAGGGGTAGGTAGTGGTTGGAATGTGGTATCTTTGGTTCTGTTATATCTTGGAACTCCTCAATGACTAAGTGGTTTTGCTGCAAATCTATTTTCATTTATTTATTTCATGCGTTTATTGATGCTGGATTGAACCATTCACATACAAATTGCATTTATACTATATACTCTTGTAAAGGTATCTATGTGATATCCGTGAATTATTTCTTTGTATGTTGGTAGACTTTGGGCTAACATGTGCCTAGTAATTATGATCTTTTGCATCTGTTGCTTATTTTTGTGTCCGGGCAACACATTGGATTTCAATATCTCCTACTTTTTCTCTTTTCCTTGGTTTGTGGTTAGAGATAGAGAATTTTCATTCTAAAGGGGCTTATGGTTGTGTCTGAAACCTGTTTCATGAAATCATTGAAAATATTACATAAAGTTCATTCTGGATAACTGATATTGGCATTGGATTTGATTACCAAAATAAAATAAAATAAAATAAAAAATGTATTCAATTCAAATTGCTGGATGGGTGTTGAAAGTTGAGTGTACATTGTTGAAGTGGCAGATTTTTTGTGCTTTTTGTCCTGGTTTTTGCTATTTAAGCATTAGGGACCTTTATTAAAAAATGTAGTCTTACTAATGAAAGTTGGTGTCATTTCAAACGGCCTTTCTTTTCATTTTCTTCCTTAGCTGATTACTTTCTGAAGACCCTGTAAAAGATAAACTGAAATAGATTGCCTCAATATTTTTCTGGAGCATAGTTTGCTCACAGGAAGTGCATTCAGAGATGGTGCAACAAGAAAGGTGATATCAGATGTGAAATCTGTAATCAGGTCAGCTCCTTCCCTTCTCTTGGTTTGGAATGCATAAAATATTTTTATGCTTCATTTAAAGTGCTTACTTGATTCTCTTTGTGCAGATGTTTTCGCCAGATTATATCAGTCCACCAAAACATGCTGATGTTGTGGCAATTGATATCAGGTAACTTCTAGTCTATCTTGCCTACTGATTGGTGGAATTCCTAAATGTAAACTGAATGAGTGACTGTGATACATATGATTTAAATCTTAATTTTTCAGCTTTGAAACATCCTTCTAGGATAGCTATTCTACAAAACCATGCTAGAAATAAAGGTCTCAATTATACCCTTGGCCTTGAGAAATGTTATAAATTCTATAGTGGTTCTGGATCTGTAATTTGTTTAATAGTTTTCCTAATATGGCATGATGGAGAAAATACACTTTGCCCTCTTGATGTTCCAAAGGGTTTAATTTGCATCAGAAAGCTTGTGTTATGGCTTGGAGTGGAGGAAAAAACCGACCGTGGATTGTAAAGATGAGTAGCAGCTGCTCTTAGCATTGCTCTTGAGACCATCTTATTTTCTTTGCTCAAATTGTTCATATAGTCTTTTATGTGTAGATATGAGAAGTCCATAGAGGTAATGAAGCACAGCAATATAGGAGTTATATCTAATTTGACCACTACTTGTTACATCTGGGTGCTAGAGCCGCAATACTCTGCTCAATTGCATTCAATGCAAAAATGGAATAGTTTCGATTTTCATTTATGCAAAACTTGTTTTTGTTTTTCAGCATTAATCTGTGATGTGGAAGACAATAAAAATGTTTTTTAATTGAGTAGCATTAATCTAGATTCTTAGGGTCTTCCCTGCTGTCAAATCAGGGTTCGAATCCTATGCCTAACAGTTGGTGGTGGGAAGGGTGTGGGGAGGGGTGGGAGGGTAAAAAAAAAATATATATTCCTCATCAGTCTGGTATTATACTGAGTTGATATTTATTATTTGATGGAAGCCATGGAAGGTAAGAATCAAGCAAGTTTTGAACTTGTTGATGATTAATTCTACCTCGGCACATGCTTCTTTTGTGTACAGAGCATCAGTTATGGTCAATTTTGATACAACAGTGTTTATTTATAGCACAGAATTTGGAAATTCCGTCTTTAGGATGTGTTTTTGCAGAATACTGTGTCAAACTACAGGATTTAGGCAGTTGATTGAATTTTTTACTTTTGGTTTTGTGGTTAAATGAAATCTCCTAATGTGCCTGAAGGCTCAAAGTTGAAGCAGCAATTTAGGAGCCTCACATAGAGCTAACTGTCACTAGGTCACTAATCCTATTTTATCAGGTTCTCTAAACGCTGTGAGATTAATGTGGTGGTAGATTATGCCTCGAAAGTCTGCTTCCTGCTTTCTATGTGGATATAGTCAGATAACTCTCATAGAGGTTCTGCTTCCTACTTCTTTTGTGGAGATAGAATCTGTTTAGTCTTATCTTGTGGTGGATTATGGATTTAATATGATCACATCTATTGCTTATCATTTCTTCAGGGAAGCATGGGGTTCAAACTTTAATCTTCAGGATCCTCATTTTCTGGCTTTTGCGGCAGCTGAACAGCAATTCCTTCAGTCTGAATATGAGTATTACGCTACTACAAATAGTAGCACCCTCACCTGTTTCCGCTCAGTGGTTATTGTGGTAAGCTGAATGAAATCTAACATTTCGAATTTCAGTATCTGCTCTGCATCTGTCATTGGACTAGTGGGTTTTCCAACTTGCAGGTTATGCTTCTCTTGCTGATAAGACATACATTGCTGGTGACAAGGGATTTTGGGATGGTCCAAGGGTCTTCTACCTTCTATCGAGTATGTGCAAGTTGTATACAGTTCGTGTTTGTTGGAGTGCATTGGCCTGTTAAACGGAAAAACAAGTTTGGAAAAGAAATATAGTTGGTAAAGAGATGCCAAATTTGATTGTAATGTTCCTATCACCTCTCTCTTAATGGGTTTGTGGTATCAAAAACTTGCTTCAGTGTTTACCTGTGTTTGGATACATATGTTTTTGCTTCCCTAGAGAAATTAAATTGTAGGAAAGAACTAGTTACACTTCTGGTACATGTCAATGATATGTAGACCTATCAGCGGAGATCTATCATACAAATAATTCCTTAACACATGTAATAGAACATCTGCTGTGTATACTTTGTGTAGTGCAACCGGTTTTCTTCTCTAATTAATTGTTTAGATCTATGGACTCATTTGCTTTTTAAATTTCAGTACCAAATTTTACTCCTTCAGCTTGCTGGATTTCTCCTTCCTTGTTACGTGATGGCCTGCTCATGGTACATTGCACAATGTCGAAGGAGGAGGCAGGTTTGTTGACACTTTTCAGCATTCACCTTTTGTCTGTGCAATGATATCTTAGTTTCTTTCTTTTGCTTGGTAAATTCACAAAGTAATTACAAAAAACTATAATTGATACTTTTGGTTCTACTGTCAAAGATGGACTTGTGTCATTGCTTATGTATAGCTACACTAATAGTCTGATCAGGTTCTTGCAATAGAGTAGGAAAAGTACCAAGGGTGCGTGACTGTGGGTTTCAAAGAATGACAAAGTTTCTTTGTCTGGGGTGACGAGTTCAGTCTAGTGGCTGGTGCAAGGTGTATATTTGTGCCAGTAAATTTATTCAGATTTTAGGGGGGGAAATGCAACTAAATCCAGCTTAACCTTTGCATGCTTTGTCCCCTTTAAAATCTTAGTGTTTCAATTTTAAGGGATTTATTTCTGTTTTAAGGGTGTATCTTGGTGCCTAGACCGGATGTTGTGACGGTAACGGCAATACCTCCATATAGGTATGGCTTTCTAGAGTAGGCGATTCTCTTACTTCTTGTTAATTGTCTGTTTGAGTTGATCTAGCTTGAGAGGTGCACCTTCTGACTTTGATTGTTATGACCGAAATTCTGAGAATTTTGATTATTCATGTGATGATGTGTAAGAGTTGAAAATGAAATGGCGGTATCATTACCATTTTTATCCAAGAGTTAAGATTTAGCCAAAGACCAATATCTTTGAAATGAAACAGCTTGGAAAACAAGTTTAATAACATGCTTTGTCTTTTTTCATTTTTACATAATTTTCATACATGCATTTTCCTTTCTAAGAAATCTTCAGGGACTTGACAAATCAAACTCTGGTGCATACTTTGCATCGAATTCTCCCTTGAATTAGTTGGTTATGCAACTTGAGATTGAGTGCTTCATTTTCCTGAATGTAGAAAATCTTGGACGAGTCTGATTTGTATATACGTTGGCTTCAGATAATTGCACAAGTTATTTGCAACTATAAACACTTCATCAGCCTTGTGCCATTGATACACTACTTTCATCAGGTTTAGGTATCGGATCATGGAAGCTCAATCAGTTTCTGCAGTTTCCAAGAAGAGTTCATTTATCTGCTAATATTCCCAGCAAGCGAGCCATCTTTTCTGTATTATCTTCTTTGTGATCCTATGAGTTGCATTTATATCAGAAGTTGCTATTTTTAATTAGCAATTCTTGTAAATAATGTAGCTATAAAGCTACCAATGAATCATCTCTTCAAGCTTTCTGATCTTTTGATCTCAGAAGTAAAATGTAAATGTGAATGCTGAGTTCATTAGGTTCTTGTGCTATCTATCTTTCTTGGTATTTGCTTTGATTACAGTTTTTCCTCTTGTGATTCTTGGATCATAAAGAAACTTTTTCCTGCTACTGAAAATTATCATCATCCCTATTATGAACACACAAGGCTTCCTCATCATCCCTCCAACTTCAGGTTCATCACTTTCTTGAACAGTCCTATCATCATGCCCCCTTTTAGCAACAATGATCAACCATTCTTCATTGTCAAGCAAAGCAGGTTCTGTCAAATGAAGACGAAATAGGTTTTTAGAGATTTCAACTTAGTCCCTCCACTTTCTCTTGATTTTATTGTATCACCTGGTTTTCTAAATTTTTCAAATTGACCCCATAAATTTATTTTAGAAGTTTCAAATTATGTCCATACTATTGTAGAAAACTCAGCCATAGCTTAATTACCCTTTTGTTTTTTTTTTTTCCATTTTATGAAGTGCTAATTAACTTTTCCCTTTCAAGTTCATGTCAGCCGTACATGGAAGATAGGATTTTTTTTGTTAATTTTATTTCTTTTCTTCATTTGCTTCTTCTTTAATTCTTAAGAAATGCAATGGTGTGGGTTGAGAATGCTATTCAATAGCTTTTCCCCCATATGTTTCGAATTTGTTTGGTTTTTGATGTGTTATGTACGCTTAATATTCGATTTTTATGTGAATTAATTGCATATACTTATTTAATTAAGCTAACTCGTCTTTTTCTCATCTAAAAAAAGCTAATTCATCTTTTGCCTTAAAATTTAAATGATTAATTTTTTTATGTACTGACAGTGTAAATAATTTTTTATACTAATAGTTATGAATGTACGTCATATGTATATGATTTGAATTTCAAATTGAAAATCATATTATGTGATGTGATCTAAACCTGATAGTAAAAAAATTTGTACACTAACAAAATGAACATTAAACTTGTGACCAAAATTTACCAGTGTAGTGAAGTGCTTGAACCCCACACCTTAACTTTTCTCTTTCACAACTGAACTCTCGAAAGTAGTTCTCTTATTTTGGAAAGACCTGGAATCCAACGTCAGGCAACCATCCCTAATTTTGGTAAAACACTTTCCTATACTAACAGTGGACCCATCAATCATCCATCACCTCTTACTAAATTCCCATTTTGGTCCCTTTCTTTTATTGTTCTTTTATGATTTGGTATGGTTGTATATGATTATTGTACTTCTTTCAATATATTGAATACACTTACATGTCAAGTTGTATTTATACATTGAATGAGTATGAGCAAATAAAATTTTTGCCTATAACAAAAGTTATATGATGACATGAGAGATTATGTCAGAAAATAGAACAATCGTACAACTGTTCAAAAATTTTAACCATACATGCTTCTATCAATGTTTTTAAACTCAGAACCAAAAAGTGAATTGGAAGAGCTTCTGATTTGTGGTTCAATCAGTTCAATCGGTTCAACTTCAGTTCAAAGGTTTGATAAATTTTTTATTTATTTTAGTACTAAAAAAATTTGAATAAAATTAAAATATTTGTTTTAGAAAATAAAAAAATTAGTGAAATTCAATTGAACCTTTTGATTTTTACTAGTTCAACCAGTTATTTATCAATTCAATTGAATTTTAGGTTAACAATTTAATCAGATCGAAAGCATGACCGATTTGCAGTTTGATCGAATGCAATTCAGTTTCAAAACATAGGCCTCTATTCTCTCTCTCTCTCTCTCTCTCTCTATTTTTATTGTTCTTTGTTAAAAAAATATCAAAATTGTTCTATATTTTAGTCTTATTTCTAAGTTCAAGAGTGAGCGCGACAATAGATGCACGCACTCAAAACAATCATGGTATACCCAAAAAAAAAAAAAAGAAGAAGAATTAACGCATTAGTTCAGCGAATTGCTCTCTCTTCTCTGCAGTATTATAAGTCTCTCCATCAAACAAGCCTTTTAGCCTCTCAGTCTTCTTTCAATTTTTCCAGTCTTTTTCTGTCCTAAAATGTTTTGTGGCAAATCGACAATTTAACAAAAAGACAGTTGATATGAGGCACGAGGGAATCCAAAAACTTCAATTCCAAAATTCCCTCCTGCACACGCCGAAACATATTCTTCTGGTTAAAACACAGCTAAAAGAGCCCGGACTTCTAGAATCACCTGTCTCAATTGTACGATATAATGTAAACCGTGAAACTATAAATGTATATACTAATACAATACATGTACATGTTAAAATAACAATATGCAAAAATTTTATCCACCCAATATCAAATCAAATGTATTTCTACTATTAGAGCCCCTAATCCCACTCCCCTTTTACGCTTGAGAATTGAAATTCATGATATTAGTCGAAACCAAATTGGTATACATGATAAGCATAAATACTCGATTAATAATGGTAGAGGCACTAGGTACAAATCTTTTACAAGGAAATAATTTCCCTTTCATTCTACTTTGACCAAAAAAAAAAAAAAAAAACAATTTCCATGAGCAGATTACAATCTCAGCTAATATATATTTAATCTATTCCATGTATAGACAATGATGAAGTGAAGATGTACAATTAGTTCCTTAAATTCCACACAATGCAAGTTGAAATTTTCGAAGGGTTTTAGAGTTTGGACCCCAACCAGCTACGAAAATGTTAGTCAAATACGCCACTTAATTTCCGAGATCTCAGGTTAGATTGGAAGAAGTAGTTTAGCTAGGAATCTTCTATTATGCATATACTACAATTTAGAGTCATTAAAACTCAATTTTTGTTTTAAGTGCATCGATAACACGAATTACGTTTGGATGCTATTTTTAGAAGTTTTTGTAAAACTATATTACTGTAGCGGTTTTATATACGTGAGATAAAAATGTAATTGAAAAATATATTTATAAAAAACAAAAAAGATTTTTTTTGCAGAAAATCACAATCCAAACAAAGCAACGCTTTTCAATCTGTTTTTTCATCTTTCCAACCACTCGTTTATTTCAGATACAGCACATTACATAAGTGGTACAGTGTTATGATGTTTCTCCAAAAAAAAAAATATTTTTTTCCCCAAATAATCCTCTGTCCAAAAGTTCTTTTGTCTAACATAAAACGCGTTAATCCACAGTCGATCAATAGTCACAAGAGATTGTCATGTTTCAGAAATCAGCAATTGTCGTGCTACTTGTGCTAATCCTAGTTTAGTGCAGCATGATAAGTATTTTTTTCCTTTGTGTCATTAAGGCGTTGTCTACAATAGAAATTATTGGTGAAGTGGTGTTATCATATCATAAAGACGCAGAAAAGAACGAAAGGAAGTAGGTTTGTTTTCTTTCCTAAAAGCTATTAGAACAATTGACATTTACGAATGGGATATAATTGTGTCTCAGGAAACCTACGTGAACTTTCTCTTAGGCTGATGAAGCATGATAATGACTCCATCCGCCATAGACGTTAACTAATATGGAATTAAGTTATTGACCAAAAGAAACAGACCAAAAAAAAAGAGAGAGAGAGAGAGAAATGTGTCTTAATTTTCAAATTTATATAGTATTTAATTCTTTTATGTCAAACTGGATTGATGCTTTGTATTTCGCAGGCTTCTAGTGAAATCAACGGCTTCGAATTCTCTGTCCCCAAAGTAGTTTCTGTCCCCTCTGTTCCTTATTTGTACAATTGCCACGTGTCTCTAACCTTTTGTTAAATCAAACTCAAATAAATTGATAATAATTGGTTTACAAGTTTACTCAAAAATCAATTAAAACGGATAATTCAAAACTTTTTTTAATTTTCTTTTTAACAAAAAAGAGTCTTGTTGATTTGGGGTAAAAAATAAAGAAGAGTTTTAGTTGATTTCTATGTTTATGATCAACAAGACTCTTTTTTGTTAAAAAGAAAATAAAAAAATTTTTGAGTTATCTGTTTTAATTGATTTTGAGTAAACTTATAAACTGATTATTATTAATTTATTTGAGTTTGGATTAACAAAAGGCTAGAGACACGTGACAGCTGTATAAATAAGGGACAGAGGGATAGAAACTACTTTGGGAACAGAGGATTCGAAACCGAAATGAACATAGCAGTTTACAAATTCAAATCTTGTGATAAATCCTTTGGTTAGACTAGGTGGAAAAATTACAAAACGAATATAATATCTTTGAAAAGAAAAGGAGGAAACATCCAAAGATGTTTCTGGAAGAAAAATAATTTCCTTCATTTATTTCATTTCTTACTACAACAATAAGCAAAAGCTTTCCAAAAGGGAAATTGTGCAAACCCTCCTGTTTACGGAGAATTAAAATGAAAATTTAGAACTTACTTATTGCGTTTTTTTCCAAAACATAATGGATCTTTTTTTGCTATTATATTTTTTATTTTTTTAGTTTATATACATCACATTGCAATAATATTTTTCGATAAAAACTTTCAAATATTGTAAATATATGATTTTCATATCTATTTCAACAAATAACTTCACAGCAGAAAGAACTTCAAGTCAACAAATGAAAAAGTAAAAAGCTGAAAGTAAAATAAATATTCTGATTGTAGACAATATAAAATAAAGACAAACTATATTAAATTAACTTTTACTAATATGGCATCATTAATTTGTCTCTGCTTAAGAAACCCTACCCAAAAAGCTGCAAACACAAATATAACATAGAAGTTTTTAACTCACCTATTTGCACGAATTAAAAGAACCTCTAGTGTTTTACAACTGTTAATTATATATTTATTTGGGGAATATTTGTTCCTTCTCCAGAAACAAATATTATTTGTATAGGAATATATATATATATATATATATATATATATATATATATATATATATATATTCTTTAGAAAAAGAAGGAAATTTCGGCTTTGTATCCTCTGTCCCTCTCAAATAATAATTCACCAAGAGGACAACTGATCTAATTTTTATACAACAAAAACAGAAACTCGTTCTTATACTCTACTCAATGCAAAGTCTTTGTGGTATTAATCTATCACGTAATGGACAAATCAAGTTCTTAAACAATTTTTAGAAGGACCTTGACATTGATAAGTCTGTGTATCGAAAAATACCTTTTCAAAGTTTGTGTAGAGATATCTTATATACTCATTAGGTTCCAACGAATCATGAATACAAACAAATTATAACTTCATAATACTGTAAATTAATCGATAGATAGTGATAGGACGAATATTAAAATATTAGTCTGCACAAACTAACGTATGGTAAGATGTAGATTAAGGCATGATTGTTTTGAGGGAATGAGAGGAAAAGGCAAGAAAAGGAAATGGAGTAATAAGTTTATTTTTTTTTCATGTTTGGATTAGTTTTTGAAGAGGGATAGAAAATGATAGGAAGGGAAGAAATAAATGAGGTTTAATTTTTTCAGTCTGCTTTCCATAAAAAAGAATTAGGTGGAAATGGAGGGAAAGAAAACCAAAATTAATGAAAATTTTAAAATTTTTCTAAAAAATCTATTTTATGTTTACAAATTGGACTTTTAAATTAGAATTAATCTTTCCTACACCGACAGTGTATACGCTGTCAATATTAGATGAATGACAACTATGTAAAATTTGAATTTGAAATTCAACTTTTACACACATATCATGAATCTAACGATAATAATATTGTACACACTGTCAGTGTATATAAGATTTACTCATTAAATTATAGATAAAAAATGTAATTAACACGTGATAGTTTCTTTACTTTACTTCCGTAAACCAAATAACATGGATGGACTCTTATATCCTTTACGCTCTTTTCTTCTCTTTTCTTTTCTTCTCTTTTCCACTAGAAGCCTCCCCTTTCTCCCTTTTTTTCCCCCTTTCCTTCAATCCAAATGGTGCCTAAGTTTCTTGAGATGTCTACCTTTACACCCTAATTTTTTGAGATATTTACCTTGATCATTAACCAATACGTAATCAGGCTGTAAATATTACTTAAGGCCTAATGACTTGATCGTCCAAGCTTTACAAGTCAATTTTTGATTAGGCATTAAAATCCAATATCCATGCATTGTGGCACGATTTCCGCTAGCCTTATTTCTTGTCAGAATCTAAGGCAAGTTATTTGCTCTCTCTGGTCAAAGTATACACTCAAAGAAGAAGAAGACTGGCCAACTGCAACCCTTCCCCTTCTCCTGCATTTAATATTTGATTGCCGTAGACATAAAACCGACTCACGTGGGACCATTTGTTTCTGTTAAGTTCCAAATGTTGTTATTCATATTTCACTTTTTCTTTCGAAAGAGATCCGGGGAACCTAATAAAATTGACCATCTTGATAGTAACCTTCTTGGAGATTGCACAAGACGATCATTCATGGGGATAATTTCAGAAACCTCCCTCGAGGTTTCTTGTAATATTATTTCGTACTTGTAAAGTTTCTAAAATTTCATTTACCTCTCTTGAATTGATATTTTTGTAATATTTTAGCTCCTTTGGGAGAAAAGCAAGAGAGATAAATTTCTACTTCAAATACCACCCTTATGTTATCTTATTTATAAAACTTGCATCAATAGTAAAAATTAAAATAAAGCCAGAAAGCAAAGTTGAAAATATCTAAAAATTACCTATGGTGTTTTCATTGAAAAAAAAAAAAGCATAGGCAATTTTTTGATATGTTATCATGAGATCAATTTTTGATTAATCCTTTAATACTAGCTTATTTATAAATTTCTTTTTGTAAATAGGCTTTACATGCAAACCATATGTATAAAAAATATTTTTAATTTTAAGTAAAACTTGAGTTACATCATGTATTAAAGCATATATCCTAAAAAATATTGCTTCAAATACTTAAAATCGTCCTGCAAAATTTTTTAAGGTGCAAATTATTTACCAAAATCTTTTTAAGTGATTGATGTTACTAAATTTAACCTAATTACCCCCTTTGCTAATTCAACACCACCTAGATACGTAGAAATATGGACTAATATTGGGTGATCATTTGGTTATTTTTTGGGTTAAAAATTCTTTTTTTTATTTGGAATTTTTGGTTAAATAATTATTAAGAATGCAATGGTAACGTCGTCAACTTGTGACCGTTAAAAAAAGGATATCTAACATTATCAAGCTGATAGGGGAGGTGAGTGAAATTTTAAAAATTTCAAAGGTGCTAAGTGATATTAGGAGAAACCTTAGAGAAGGATTTTAAATTATCCATTCGTCTGGCTATTCACCACGTAACTCTCGTTCAAATCGAGTTGGACTTCCACTCCCTCGTAAGATAGGAGTAATGTAGATTATTGTCATTAAACAAAAAGAAAAAAAAAAGTTTGACTAGAAGATTTTGCTTCCATTGAGTTAGTAGTCTGATTTTTCAATTTGGTCCCTCAAACTGTAATAAGTAGCAAATGATCGAACCAATTTGGTTATCTAGGTTACTCAATTTTGGTCCAATGCTTTTCCAATTAAAACCGCTTAGCCTACTAAATTAAACTAAACATTGGTGGTGTAATTTTTGAAGGATTCCACCTTTTCTTTCTTGTAAAACAAATACAAGATATGAAAAAAAAGATGCTAATCATATGTAATCATCGATAAACTTCTAAAATCACAATTCCACGTAAATTTGAAAAGGTCTCAATTTGGTTCTAGGGACCAAATTGTACTAGATTATTAATCTGAAGTACCAATTTGAGATTTTATCATTTTTAGGGACCAAGTAGAGAAATCATGCCATCTTCGTGGACTGGATCCAATCTTCTTATCATTGAAAAGGAAAAATTATCAACAAAAATTGAGAAGGAAAAAAAAAAAAAAAAAGAGGTTTGCGTTTTAGGACTTTCAGAGGGCCAAATACTTTGGAATACTTCACAGTTTGATTAACCAAATTGAGACTTTGGAATACTTTCCAGCACTAAAGTGAAATTAATCCAAAACAATTATGTCATGTCAAAAATGTACATTGTTTACGTGTACAATCCTGTGTCAGTACTCTACGGACACTTCAGAACTAACAGACAAGATCAAAGCGCGTGGGTCCTACGCCATGGACTAAAATCCCCGTCCGGTGGACTTTTACGCACGGCCGCAGTTCTTGTTGGTCCCACATGTAATAAAATCTCTTTTTGCACTGAAATTCCAAACCTACCCCGATGACACCGGCGTACACGTGTTCGGTGGTGGTACATTAGCTGCATCAACGGCTCTGATTTGGCGAGTGTAAAACTGCGAGTAAAAAATCGAGTTCGGGATACATCTTATTTAGTGAGTGAACAGAGAGTCTGAGGATGAAGAAGAAGACGTTGGGGTGTCCGATGTGGGACCCAATGGGGCCCACAGCATACCTGAATACTGAAACTACTCTGACAGTGATTTGGCGCCAAGAACAAACCAACGCAGATAATTGCAAAAGCTTTTCTCCGAAAGGAGATTGATAAAGAAAAAGGGGAAAAAGGAAGAGCATATATTCAAACAAGTGATTTAGAACCGTCAAACAAGTTTTTTTGAATTTTTGTAGAGAAATACGTGATAGCAGGATGATATATGTGAGGAAAAAACAAATAATTCAAAACTGTGTCGGAAAACTCTACTACAAAAACTCGCAATCATGGACCATGACTAAGATGCGTAGGTCTACCCGGTTTCATTGTGCCACGATGCACAAATTGTAAAGTGTTTTTGAGCCATTGGTTAGATTGTATATACTTTTTTGATATGATGAATACAATTTATCGTTTTGAAAGGAAAAAAATACGTAGCGTTGTTTGAATAGTACTTTTATTTCAAATAATAATATTTCGCTTGCATTATAAACACATTTTTCAATTCACTTTTTTATATTTCCAATCACTTTTTTATCTCACATACATCACATCATAAAAAGTGTTACAGTAATTATTTCAAATAAATTGGAGCTATAGACAATGATAAATAGATAGGCTCCAAGCTTCGGTGGTTTTTTTTTTTAAAAGAGAATTTTATTTCTCTTATTTCAAAAGAAAGTCTTTCATTTAATAATGGGGTAATACATTTAAGGATAATTTTTTTTATATCTTGTCAGTGTATATTTTTTTTTATACTAGTTGGTTTAGATTATTTCACATGACGTGAATTCAATTTTGAAATTCAAATCATGCATATGTGACATACATTCAAATTTGCTAGTATAAAAAATTATTACACTGTCAGTATATAAAAAATTAATCCTGTATTTAAATAGAAACTTAGGTTATAGAATAAGTCATATTAATGGGGCATGTCTTTTCCATGTCTCGAAATTTAAATTTGAGAAAAATATAAGGTTTAAATAACATCTAACATTTTTAACACTATGTTTAGACCTTGTAGCGCTATCATAAATTTACATCATATTCAAAATTTTGGATGTATGATTTTATGATTCGTTTAAAAACTTTTGTTTGAATTGCAAGTTTTTAGGGATTTTTTAATAGAAAAATATACTATAATGTTTGATATATGTGGAATAAAAAAATAATTAAAAAATGCGTCGAGAGAATTTTTCTACGAAATTCGCAATCCAAACGACAGCATTTCAGAATAGTTAACTACAATTATCTCTTTTTCTGTAACAGAAAACCCTCTTGCATTGAAAGAAAATATATAGACAAAAACTGCATATACATTGGCAAAATGGGTGAACCTGCTCGATTTGCATTTGATCCCCTGCTTGCTCAAACTTGATGAAATGTCTTGAAATGGGTAAGTGGTACCACTTCCAAGCTGTTTTAATGAGAATAAAACTAGGCAAAAGCAAAGGGACTAGGAACTGTGACATTACCCGAATTTGATTAATATTAATTAAGGTACCGTACCTAGAATATAACAATAGATCAGAAAAGCATGTTGAATTTGACTTGATGCAAGTGCTAAAAAATTTTAAGAAAACAATCACTTCTAGATATTAAAAAAAAAGTGACAAATGTAATGAAGCTTTTGAGACCATTAATAGACTTCAATTTAGCAAATAGATCGTTTTCCATTTAGGTGCACAAGTAGCATATGAATGAAACTCGTGGATACGAGTATATGTGTTTGGATACATCACAAACATATTTTTTACTATCTTTTTATTTCTAACTCACTTTTTTATTTTATATACATCATATTAAAAAAAATATTACAGTATTTTTTTAAATATCCAAACACGATGCTAGAAATTTGCAAATGCGCTCTAGAAAACATTAACAATGTAATTAATTATTTTGTTATTTGAATTTTGAACACAAGGAGGTGAATTACATGTTTTTTTTTTTTTGTGGCGATGGAATTCGTTAGCAATGTAATTAAATCTTTGTGTGTTTCTACTTACCAATTATGTTCATTTAGATTTGAAGAAGTATTTTTTCGGATTTTTTTTATATGCGCGTGTGGAAGGGGAGGGTTGGGTTGGGCAGTAAGAGAAAAGTATTGTAACCTTAAAAAAAAGTGTAAGAAAATTTGTTTGCTACGCTAATTTTAGAATTTTCCATTGCTCTTCATCCAAAAATGTTAATTACACCACACTTCTACCACTAAACACCCTATTTAGTCAGCTTGAGATGTGAAGTTTATTTCTTCTTATTCTTCTTTGGTTCTTTCTTTCTGTTTTCTGGTGTTCTTTTAACTAACTGATATAGTAATATTCATTGATCTATCTATCTATTTATTCATTTTTTACGTTGTACGATTTTTATAAGAGAGCAATGGATATATTTGGATAGGAGATTATTTGAGAAAAAAAAAATTATTTAGAGAAATACTCTAACACTTTTTATAATGTAATGTATATGAGATTAAAAAATAGTTGAAAATTATATTTATGATCCAAACTAAATAATATTTGATTTTTTTTTGCAAATTATGGTAACCGATTATTTTCTAAAATTTTTCCACCATAACCGTGCATTTATAAATGTGATTACAGAAAACTTTTTCTTATTATTTGTTCCAACTAATTTTTATCTTTTTAATTAATTTTTTATTTCACAGACATCATTAGTCATCTTGAATTATGAATTTAGTGAAACCTTCTTTTTAAGTAACAAAATAATAAGAAGTTTAAGTTACGTTACTTTTTTTTTGTCCGTTAACTTTTCTAGTCAAAAGCAAAAAGTGAAATCATCCAAAACATCCTCAAAAGCCAATGAATAATCTTGAAAATCATATTCTAACTATTATACATAAAAACCTTAATAAAAATTAGACTTTTGACAAAAAGAATCCAAATAAAAAGGAAATAAAATGTAAAGCCAAGCCAGCCTTAGTCCTTGGTCCTTACATAGTTACATCACTTCTTGTCATTTTCAACCACAGTTATAAAGAAAGACTAGTGGTGACCTCAGCTAACCACTCCCATTTTGAGTGGTTGTATATTAGCTGTCAAATAATATATAGTATTTTTCTTTTTCTATGTTTTGCCCAATCAATTTCATTTTTTTCCCCTCTCTTCCATTAAATCACCTTGCATAATTTCTCCTCTATAAAACCCCCTTTCAAACTCCACTTCCTCTCCTTCCCTCCTTCCTCCCTTTATTCCTTTCTAGTGTTCTTCCATGCTTTTAAGCTTATTTTTGTTCTGCTGACTGCTGAAAACAGAAGAGTTTTCTTTGACAAGAAAGTAAAAAGAAGATCCCTTTTTCCTTTCTTTCTTTGTTTCTTTCTCTCTTTTTTGGTTGTTTCTTCACTGCCAGTGTCAGCTTGATAGCTTGTTTTTGTTACTACTAGCACAAATCCCGAAGACCCTTTAATCCAAGAAAAGCAGTGAAATACGTTTTCTAGAAAAAAGGCGAAAGAAAAAGAGGTGGATAAAGATTGCTCTGTTTCTAGCCTTTCATTTTAGTGGAGTTCTGAAGTGGTTTCGGAAGAAATTCCACTAAAGCTGAGGCTTTTGATCGCCATTGGAATGCAGAGTTTGATGTCAAGGTAACTTCTTTAAACTAAAATCCCAGAATTTCTGTTTGTGTATGACTTTTTGCTTGATGATTTTATTGATTTTTTAAGTTGGATGAAATTTTGATTGAAACACTGAGAGATGGAAATTTTTGCTGCGTTTAGGCTTTGATTTAAGTGAGTTTCTGAAGTGGGTTTTGAAGAGTTTCCAGAAAAGTTGAGGTTTTTGAGACCAATTGTAAATTTGTAATGCAGAGTTTGCTACCAAGGTAGCCTTTTTCTTTAGATGGGATTTTGATTGATTTTTATGTTTTTGAAGAGTTTTTTATTTTTATTTCATGGTTTTGCTATATGATTTTTTGGTTATTTGTGAACTTTAAGATGTTTTTGAGTCAGCGCTGTTATTTAATGTATGTATGAATGCATAGATTGAGAAGTTATCTGTTGGTATTAAGTGATTACTATGAGAGGGTATTTATTAAAGGCATAAAGAAGATTGCACACGGAAATGGTTACATTTATGCAGTCATAAGAGTTAAAGAATACTGAATTTGGGCCCACAAAAGTTTATTTGTTTGTTTTAGTTCAGTTGCCCTCGATCACATTAAATAAAGGAACTAAACAGATTACGAAGTCATTATAGACTCGGCTAGAAGAAGATCGTATAGTACACTACTAGTATCATCTAGATAATATATTTTTGTTTAGTAGATTAGCCGAAAAATTTGAACAAATTATGGTTCTAATCGACCAAAAGCAGAGAAAGGTTCTTGATTGAGAAAAGGAATAGGAACCATTTTGGTGGTTTGGCGTTTTCTGCATCCCTGCAGGAGAATCTAATATATGGTGTGTTTTCAGTTGTTCAAGGTTCAGAAGCAATCTTTTGAATTATGTGAACCGAAGAAAATTTTTAGTATCTTATTGGGCTTTCTTGGAGTTAATTGTCTACTCATGTAAAATATTAGTAGTAGTAATTAATTGAGGGAGGTTTTGTCTGTTTGTGAGCCTACATTGGTATGCAATCTTCTTGTATTTACTTGATAAAATACGTTTTAGGTGTGCAACTTTTGTTTTCTGTAGATCAGCACAGTTGTTTGACCAAACTAAGTACATGCTTGCTTTGATTTAATAATCTAATGGTCATTTATAGTGATGATGCTTGCTGGTTCCTGTTTTGCATATAGTAAAATATGATTGTAGAATTGTCATGAGGTTGCATGGTGAAACTTTGCTTGTCCATATTGTACGACTCTATCTACCTAGGATGTTCCTTAAAATAATTGAAGTGTAAGTCAAATTGTCAACACGTTTTCTTATGGCAGATAAGTTCTACAATCAATTAATGTTTGCAACCTGTATACTTGACAGTTTTGAGCACACAGCGGAATCTAATTGCACATTTTCTTTCCAGTTCCCACTCTACTCTCTCCTCTTTGCCTATGAAAAGAGGAAAGTCAAGACGAAAGCATAAACATGGCAAATGAGCAGAGAGGGAATAATTAGATGAGAATCATATGATTAGATTGGACTTAACGTATTATTTGGACATTTCTTTTTTATTATTTAAGCAAAATCTGCATAAGGCACCTTTGGATGAGGAAGGTTGCTCTTAGATTTAATCCTTGTGTTTTCAGACTTTGATGTAGGCCTCTTTGAAAGCGCTGAGTTATCTTTGAATTTATGGGGGATCTAATGATTGATTTGCTCTGAGAATCAGCTGATTGTGTTGCTTATGTTATTTCACTCTGCTTTGGGGTTATCTGACCAAAACTTGCAGAAGGTACATAATTTCGTAATGTATTGGCTTCCTGAGTCGTGGAGGCAATATCACTATAATTGCTTATCAAGGTGCCTTATATGTATTTTAGTAGTTTCTACTTGGGACTTGTTTCACATAGGATGGGAAGAAATGGAATTTGTGGACAGGACAGTCTCAATGATACTAAATTTGGTTTTGAGTTTTATTCAACAGTCTAGAGTTGGGAAAGTTTCTAATGGGCTTAGAATTTGCCTTTGTAATTACATAGTGGGAGGGCGTACATCCGTACAGTGATGTCTGTATTCCTTTTCATTTTAACTTTCCCTGCTAATATTCTTTGCCTTTTGTGATTAGGGAGCAAATTGTGAAGGAGTAATGATGATGGAACACAAAAGATGCCCTGTCTCCTTGGATCAAAGCAGTCTTGCATCTTTGACACCAAAGCGACATAAGGCTGATATTTCTGTTCTTTCGAAGGTTCATCTCTCATCTGCCTTCCTATTCTATGTATAAGTTGTAAACACTGCATACATGTGTGCATGTGCTCGTACACGCAGATATACATAAGCTTTAACAATTTATACGGGAAAAGCATGCATATTTTAACTTGTTTCTCTATTTTGAACTAGTAGTTAGTTTCATAGAGAAGATGACTACCACAGGTGAGGAACCATACTTGTAGTCAGTCTCGAAATTACTGAGCACTTCTAGATAATATGTGGTCTTATTAGGTTGTTGAAGTTGATTGAAGTTGATCTTATAGTCTGAATACATTTACCTTGTCCTTGTAGGTAACTTGCCCATTGAATGGAAATTTCAAGTTCTAGTTGAATTGCTTGTTTAAAATGTTCTCAGATGCCCGTTCTAATTTATGCTTTCTTTGATGGGCTAGGAAAAGAAAGAGAAGGTGGGTGAAAAGATTACTGCACTTCAACAGCTGGTCTCACCTTACGGGAAGGTGTGCTTTGACAACAGTATATTTAATCGGACTTGATTATTTACCATCGGAACATTTATGTTATGTATCATATGTTTGGTGAAAATTTTCCGTGGCTAAATTTTCATTTCTTGCCTTTGATAAAATCTTAAAATGGACAATGAAGTGGATAGAACTGAAGTCAACGAAGTTCAGACATATTTTATCATTGAGAAGATATTATTGGATTTTGTTTTACCTTGCAATAGTTCTGTTAAAAGATCTCAAAATTTATATAGCCTATTTTTCTTACCCTGCAGACTGATACAGCATCTGTCCTTCTAGAAGCAATGGAGTACATCAGATTTCTCCAAGAACAAGTTAAGGTTGGTCTTTACCTTATTTTTCAATTACTCATCTGAACATTCTACTTTTCTTAATCTGTGGACTAATTTGTCGCATCAGCTTTGCCTGTGTGTGGTTTATACATCTGCCAGGGGCAGGATATGAGTAATCATCCATTTGTATTCGAAATCTTTTTAAGTATCATTGCATTTTCATTTTTTCGTAAGTGCTTTATACTGCTGGATGATTTTATTTAACAGGCATGGTAAGTGAGATTTTCTCTAAGCTGGTTTCATAGTGATCTTGAGTATCTTCATATGAGAATCAGGTTTGAAAGTAAATGCTAAAATCTACTTGTATGCCAACACAGTTTTGTTGGGTGTATTCTGGTTACATTATGAATTCAATCTTACCTTTCCTGTCATTGTGGTGTTCATTAAGTATGCTGGTGGTTGAAATTAATAATTGACTTGTGCAGGTTGATAAGAAATGGATTTGTATGATGGGCAGTTCCAAGTTAATGCTATGATTATGCATTAGTTGTATAACGCACTGTCATAACTAATTGTCTGCTGAATCTACGGATAACAATATAAGGCAACCAAAATTTTAAACATCCAATTTTGGAGTGGAAAGCATAGAGTTGTCCTGTTCCTGATTTAAGTCATGCATGGGGTTGCTCAATGTATTTCCTAGCATTTTGAGTACTTGTTCAACTCTTAGCATTAGAGAAAAGGAAGGAGCTACAATTGATAATATCCATGTGCACCTAATGAAGGAACAATGTGTCCCTCCCCCGCTTCTCTACATATCATGCCCTCCAAATATTATTCTCCATTTTTGCTGGATAGGAAACATGTGTCTTCGGCTCATCTGAATGATAGATCACTAAAAGATAATCTAAACTTCTCCCACTAAATTTCTTTTTTGGTAGGATGTTTGTTAACTGCAGGTTTCTATCATAGAACCTTTTGAATATGCCAGTAATGTACCTGTAGTTCAGTTCCTATTACTCAGTATGTTATACATCCAGCCTGCAAGACATGTCTTGCATACAAGTCGTAGTCAACATACATTGGTATTTCCTATATGCTAAGTAATTTTACTTGCCTTGAAGATTTACTGGTAGATGGTTACAGATAACCAAGTATGTATTTGAGTTCTGAGATATTTAGGTACTTTTATTTGCCATCAAGATGTGGTAGATAACCGCAGATGACCGACTTCATTTTGTTTTTTGTATAGATACTTATGTTGTATTGGACGACTGACTGATAAGTTCCAATTTGACTGGATTATTTTTTGAAGATTCTGACCTAAAGCTTTTGCTTGTTGCGTTGATTTCAGGTTTTGAGTGCACCTTATCTTTGTAATACACCAACAACTACAGAACAGGTGAGCAAAAATAGCTAGACATTCTAGTTTCCTTGTCAATCTCAGCTGTTTTTGGGTATTATCCTGTCAGGGCATATGATTTTGCTGTAGAGTCTTGCATATTATTTAATCGCATTATAGCATGTGTAATCAATGGTGAATGCTGAATTTTGATGGGTATATGTTGCATGTAAAGCTGCAAATCTACATAACTACAGCAAAATCCATCGTTTTGTTACACAACGGTGAACTGCAAGGATGCTGTTCTCATTGGATTTTCTTGTTATGTTGTACACACGTATCTTCTTATCTTTAGGTCTTATAAAGTTTGCTTCTTTGGCATAATGTTTCCATTAAAGACTAACACCTTCCTTGACTTGTTCATTTTCAAGGAACAAGAGCCGTATAGCTTAAGAAGCAGGGGATTGTGTCTTGTACCGATTTCATGTACAGTTGGGGTTGCCAGCAGTAACGGTGCAGATATTTGGGCCCCCATCAAGACAGCTTCCCAGAAATTCTAGGAGCAGGATCACAGGGAAGAATCATTGCTACCCTTTTAATCAAGATTCAAAGTAGTTGGTGGTTTAGAAGGTTATCCTTTTGAGGCAGCTCACAATTTTGTTATTCGGACAGAAGATATGGTAATTTCCTGGCAAGCAATCTCTTGATTACTTCTGCTTGTTTCAAGTATCTGATGGAGAACCTCCTGATCCAGTCTGCTAGACGATCTAGGTTGAAGCCATAGGCTTGCGATATTATGCATGTATTCAGAAATAACAAATGTGTAAAATAATGTAAGCATAGTTCAAAAATGAACTGAAAATGAAAGTAATGGATGAAAAAGGTGATTATTTTCACAATCGCAGACGATCCAGAAGTACCTGACAAATCTCTGTAATTGCAGCAGAGAAAGGCCCTTATATTCAGAGGCAGTATTTGTTACTTTTTCTTGGTGCATTCATCGCATTAAAGGTTTTATTGAAGTGTGGTCGATCATCTTATGTTCAATAGGTTCTCTTCCCTTTGATGTTCGTTTGATTCAAATCATTTGCTGATGGATACTATTTTAAATCGACTGTCACAAAGCAGTAACCGTCTCAGGAACTAGCAATGTTTAGCCAATTTAATTATGACTTGCAACTATAAGATGCTTGCTTGTTTAGGCTTGATCTAAGAACTTCTAGACCATGTGGTATATTTTCTAGTCATATGCTGTAATGATATCAGAAAAGTGATGGTTGGTACAAGAAAACACATCATGTTGTATAGACAGCATGGTTTACAAAGGGATCAATAGACTGAACTTAAAAGGCTATTTGCCGGCTTGGAAGAGAAATGGAAAAAGCAATTTTCAAAAACCAAAACTAGTCGAAGATCGGTCTAAGCAAGTTAATGGACAATTGCTATAATCACATATCTAATAGGATTAGTTCATATGTCTTAGGTATAATTCAAGATGAGGATCTTTGGATTCGTTTGTGTTCAAGATACTAATTGTATAGATCCATCGAGTATTTGTTTGTAATTGTACAACCTTGGTATTTTATAAAATCACCTATCGTTTCGGGAAAAAAAAGGTTAATGGACAATTGCAAATATGTGTATATATAATATCAGATGGTAGATGATGGAGTATATATAATAGTCATAGGGATTTTCTTGTATCGTCATATATCACTTATCATTACCGTTTTCTACGTTATCATACATCATAATATTCATGTAGTTATCTTGAAACAAGAACAATTTTTGATATGTTTATTGTTGTAATGGATCTATCCTTGTCCACCCTTTGTCTGATGGTGATTCCAGCAATTGTGATGTTCCCATCTCTTTAAGGATTTTATTCTTTTTTATACAAGCAGTTACAATCTTTTTTTTTTTATTTGTCACAACGATAGAATTCTTATAATATAATTTAACCTAATATAGGTCAATTTCTCCAAAAATGATATTCAGTAACCTATAATAATTTCTGAGAATTATTAACAGTGCAGTAGGGTTTAGAGTTAAAGGAGCTAGTTATTAGTTGAATATGATTATTCTAAGGAAAATCATTTATAGCAAGGGCATAAGCACAAAAATTTACAAACTGCTAAGGTAAATTAGAGTGAAGGATTTACCTATTGTTGGCAAAAGTCTTTGATTCAGAAATGTTAGGCATAAAAAGCCATTGCAAGAAGCCAAATCTAGAATTAGAGCTAGCCCTAACCCTATAGTCTTTTTTTTTTTTTTTTTGCTTTAAATTGGGGAGTTAATTAAATGAAAACGAATCACAGTACTATGGAGACATTGTATCATTAAAAAAAGTGGGTCATGAAGTGAAATTAGCTATTAAGAAATGGCTAGACCAAATCCCTATAGTCTTTTTTTTTTTTTTTTTTTGGGAGGGGCTAAATCCACCCTTATATGTATATTAGAAATTAATGTCCTTAGTTTTGATACATTAAACCAAAACTTTTTGTTGCATTTAAATTATCTTTCTACATAATTAAAGCAAGAATAATAATATATTTTCTAAACAAACGAAATGATATACCCTATTCTTTATGTTAGTTTTATAGAGAAATTTCTTTCTTGTTTATATCATTCCAATATTTATATTTCTTTGAAGTTGCTTTAAAATAATTTTTTCATCTTTTCTTTGATGAGCCTACTATCTTTATTTTGTAGAACTATTTCTAATACTAATTTACACTTAATCAAATGAGAAATATTTATATGAAAAGGTTATTACGATTGCATGTTCCACCTTGGAAACTATTGAGACTTTTTATTTTAGAAACTTGAAATGCGTAGACATTACTATTTACATGCTCATTTGTAACTGAAAAATCTCAATTTATATAAATTAAAAATTAATATTCTTAAGCACTTGTAAAATGTTTGAAACTGAAACCATGTACTTGATGTACTAAATATCACGTACTCCTTTCAACATAATAAACTGAAATCATGGATGAGTATTAATAGAAACTACAAATTGCAAAATTTCATAAAAATATTAAAGGAAAAGAAAGAGAAAGGGACAATAAAAGAAGGATGAATTAAGTGAGGATAACCATAAACCTAAATAATCTTTCTCGAAGATTTTTTGGTGATACGCATGAAAGTTTTCAAAAATTTTGAAAAAAAATTCTAAAATTAGAAAATACCAAAAAGACACAATTTAAAAAATATCCGAGTCGATTCCGAGCCGACTCGGATATATCGGTCGATATCATGTATTACGGATTCGAAACGGCCAACATCAACCGAGTTAGAGTGAGTCGTCGTGAATATGATAATATCCGCGATTATGAAATTAGTATCGTACGATTTTCTCCGTTCCGGATACGACTCGGCCGATACGCATCGATATCGGTGAATATTGCGAACCATAGTGGTAGCCAGACGGGTGCCACGAGTCAAACCAGAAGGAAGTAGCAGCCAGATTATCAATAGAAACTGCAATTAGAGGTTGTGCTATGTCTTAAGTTTTAGCAACTTCTTCCACACCCAAGAGCAACCTGAGGGAATATTAACTTCCCAAAAATTTTTTCCTTTTAGCATGACAGGATGAATCCACCTTACCCACAGGGAAATCCTTTTTTCTTCCAGATATTCCATATCAACTTCAAAATTAAGCAGACATCCCATTGCTCAATATTGTTAATACCCAGTCCGCTTTCCTTTTATGGTTGGCAAAAATCAGTCCATTCCCCTTTGGCGGAATATCTAGACTTCAGATCTCCAAACCACAGAAAAGATGCCATCATACTATCAATCTTATGAATAACTGCTTTAGGGAGGATAAACACATTAAACCAGTAGAGATAGATGCCACTCAGTACACACCGGATCAATATTGACCGGGCACCTTGCAACTTAATATCTCTTCATTTATAAGGTTAAATTTACCTTTGAACCAAAAAACTTTTTTTCCATTCGCAATTTTCATTCCCTTAACAAAAGATTTCTTCAAGCCAATCTATTTATGCATGGTGAAGACACTAATACTATCTTGTTTGGATTGCAACGTTTCTTCAAAAATTTTTATAGTTTTCGTGAATACATTTTCTAATAATCTTTTTAGCTCACGTATATCAAATCATTATAATACATTTTTCTAGAAAAATTTCAAAACATAGTAATTCAAATGGGATCGCATGGTTTACATAAACCACAATTCGGTTTACATTGGATATCAAAACTACAAACATAGGAAAAAAAAAAGGGTAAAACGCCAAATAGTAAAACAACCACGTACACGTGAAACTTCAGCTGTAAAAAATTGTTTTCTTCTATTTTTGCACATAAATATTTAAAACAAAACAAAAAACACAAATTTGCACACCAGCTTGTCACAACTTCTTGCACGGCCTCGATCCCAAGTAATCACCTTTCAACTGCCGGATTTACCACACAAATTAGCCCCGCAGATGTACGTCCACATTTGCGTCCGCAGCTGCGTTGGCCTGTGAGTCATTATCTGCGTCTGCAGTTGAGTCGGCTTGCGAGGCCACACTCTCTTCTCCGTCCACACCTACGTGGGTATCTGCGCTCGCATCAGCGTCCACATCTGCATCCACTCTTATGTTGGGATCTGCCTTCAAATCCTGCACATCTGTGTTGTCATCTATCCCGGGTGCGGCAATTTCTAAGTTCAGATCTGCGCCCACAACTTCGTCCGCAGTACTCCGGACTTCTTCCCATGTTGCTTCCATGTTGGGCAACGATAAAGCTGCATATTATGCACATTTATTAGTAATTGACAAGCAAAAATGTTGAAGCACCTATTGCAACTTGCAAGGGGTGATTTTAATTAAATTGAAGAATGGCAAGAGAGAGCGTTGATACCTATGGCAAGGGCGAGTAGAAGCACCACGAACACTGATGTTTTTCTTCAGACTTTGGCTTCTGAATTTATAGGGATGATTCACAGTGACTTTCCATTCAACAAATGGTATATAGTTTGGTGGCCATGTTTCGGGAACGTCTCAACTGGGAGGGCAAGAATCATGTGACCATGCGCTAATTGGCTCTTGCAAGTTAACTCAAATCTCTTGTCAGATAATGCAGAAATACATTTAGGCTACGTTTGGTTCTACAGAATTAGAATTGAATTAGAATTGAAATTCTATAGAATTGGAATTCTATGAATTGGAATTCCAAGTCATTTCAATTCTTTCGTTTGGGAAATGCATAGAATTGATACGGAATTTATTTGAAATTCCAAATTCTTTGTTTGTATGAGAGAAGAATTCATTAGGAATTAGAATTGTTTCCAACTAATATTTCCTTACGTAAAAAATTTCTTTTTTTTACTATATAATAATTTTTTAACATTTAGCTAATTGTTACTAAAGCTTTAAGGAAAAAACCAATTAGTACCTTTAATAATTTATTTTTTCTTGCATTTAACTAATTGTTAATAAAGCTTTAAAAGAAAAAAAATTAGTTCCTTTTTTGCAAAAATAAAAAATTCTTTTTTTTTAAAAAAATTAAATTATATTAAATAAAAAATAATTGTATATTCTAACTTAAAAAAATTATGAGCAAGAACATAGAGAAACATTGCAACTGCCTCTTCAACAGTAATATTTCTAGTATCCGTCAACCCACAATGCTCTTTTAAATTTGTACATAAAACAGTAAAACAATGTTTATTGAGTCTAAGTTGCTCTACACAAACTCTATTGTTTCCATAGTAAAGACGCCTTAGATATATTTCACGTGCTACTTTAAAGTCCAAGTAAGGCTCCTTTACTATATGTTTCTCATGCCACCAAACTACTAATGTAGCTATTGTTACCATATAATTTGCAACTACCACTTTTCTCTTTTTTGCTTTTTGCTCGCCTCCTTCTTTATCCATGTCAATATCCAAAATTCTGCAATTCAAAATCATGACAACAATAAGAAAAGGTAAGTCAAAAGACCAAATCATGCCAAACTAGCTATTAATTCAAAAGACCAAATTAGCTATTGGAAAACTCTCAAACAAAAATTACAGCTATACCTATCACTGCAAATATCCCAAATCATGCCAAGTTCCATGCAAAATAATGCATAAGAAAAGGATGTCCGTACTTGAATTTTTAATCATATGCTTTAATAAGCTCTACTGCACTATGGTAAACAGAGATTAAAAGTAGGGATTGGATTATATATACCAAACAGAAGAAAAAGGCTGAAAATTAGGCCCTGCTCGTTGATCAAGACGTCAATGAGTTGGTCCCATTAGTCAAAGTTTATCCACTACTCAATAATACGTATTAACTTGATGGAGCTTTATCAAGACTCTACAACTTTAGCTTTGTCCTTAATCAATGCAATGGCACTTTCAACCGCAGAAAGTCCAACAATAATCATTGGGTTCCTATTCTCTTATTCTATCATCGAGATTAACTGAAGTGATACCCAAAAAACAAATATTGCAAGAAATCGAGAACACAAGAAGACAGAAAATAGGAGCTGTATGTATCTCCTACTGCTGAAAGAAAGAAAGATATATAAACAAGCTATCCGAAACAAGAAAAGAACCTTCAGTAGAGCCCCTTTTGTCAATCCCTTTTTCTCTAGCAGCAATAGCTGTCCGAAGATGCAGGAATTAGATGATTTCTGCAGAGTGCTCTCTGATCAATGGGGTACTCTGGACATAAGTACACTATCACCAAGAGTACCAATGGTGGAAGATGTGGAATGCAGTGAAAAACATACTAGAGCGACAGTGCAGATTATTGTGGATAACACAGAAATAAAGGCAAGAAAGGTGCTTCACTACAAATGGCATGAACGGAAATCCAAACCATAAGCCAGCCTAGGTTGCTTTGTGATCACAGTCCCTATCACAGATCAAAGGATGAAATTTCAAAACATTCAGTAAAGTATCCACGATGCAACCGATCAGCAGCTTCACTCAGTACATTCAACAACCAACCGCCCAAATATCCCTCCACTTTAACCAGAAACAAAACCCACCTAACGCCATCCATCAAAAACCTCAAACAATAAAAAATCACTACAAATGGCAAAACAAATAAAAAAAAAAAAACAGCAACCGAGAGAACAAAAAATGAAACCGCAATAAACTCGTCCAAGGTGCACTAAAAAGCAATCTGGATTTTCTAGAAAGGCAAAAGATAAAGATAGCAACTTGATACCCGATAGTAGTTTCAATTGCTTCAGTGGAGTGAATGCCATGCTTCGGAGCAGCGCAGGTGACAATTTTGAAAAAGCCGTTGGAAATCCATCGATGGGTTGGAGTGGGGAAAAGGGAAATGGGTTTTGAGGAATCCGAAGGAGGAAGAAGAAGAGTCAGTGAAGCAGAGGCTGAAGCTGCTTACCTAGTTGACCCGATTTTAATTTTTTACCCACAAGATCCGCGTGTAGACCCGTTTCGCAGGGTTTAGTTGTGGAATTGGAATTAGAATTCTTTTGGTCCAATAAAGAATTCAAATCATGGAATTGGACCCTATAGAATTCAGATTCAATTCTAATTCTTTGACCGAAGCAGTATCCAAACAACAGATTTGGAATTGGGGCCCCAATTCCAATTCTAAATCTCAATTCCATGGGAAACCAAACATACCCAGCATTTTTCTAATGGTAATTCTACAACTGATTAAATAAATTCCACGAGAGTCATGACCTAAATTGTGCTCGAGAAACGACTCAGAAATTGTAACCAAGACATGATACTAGTCTTGGGATACGAGGTATAGGCAAAATTAGCCTAACAGACGAATGTATCATATAAAATTTCAATAAATCTTGTATTTACTAACATTACATGTACTGTTACGGTTAGATGAAAGATACATATGTAAAATTTAAAATTTAAATATAAATTTAAGTTAATTGTCATACATTTAAACTTAATAGTACATACATTATTAGTCTATAGAAAATTAATCCATAAATTTTCGCCCAAAAAGTTTGACTAAAATGATATTGGGAATAGCCTACAAACGATGATCATGATCACCTTCTTCCATAACCTACAAATGTTGGAGTTAAATAAGAAAAAAACCCAACTAATGTTTGTTGACCTTTAGTTTCAGTTTCAGATTGCACTTTAGTCCCTAACATTTACTGTTCTGTCAGTTAAAAAAAAAAAAAAAACTACTAATGTTTGTTGACCTTTAGTTTCAGTTTTACATTGCACTTTAGTCTCTAATATTTATTGTTCTGTCACTTTACCCTGCCTTCCAGTACCACACATTCATGCTACCTAAACGTAAATTATACTTTTAACTTTAATAGCCATCTCAAAGTGTGTGTCAATTAACTCCTTTGAATCATTAGTCAACATAATTATGCTATCAAAGCAACTGCAATGACAAAGATACCCCTACCACTATTGTGGTTATGCTTTCTTGTATAATTGTGTGTGAAAACAATCTAAAAGACAAACATGTCACTATACTTTTGTTATTAATTTTTTGCTGTCCGTACCTTGGTTGAAGTAGAGCATATAACTTCCAAAGGAGAAAAAAACATACACAGATACACCCCTGGTGAACCAACTATTCTTAGAGTTATTGGTCACCAAGAGAGGTTTAAAACTTTACTTAGGTGTAAGTTAAAAGATCAAATCCCTTGACCTGCATTTTAATATTCAGGTTTTCCTAAAAAATTTTGCCAGCAGGTACATAGGCACCCGTTTAAACCGGTGGTGGTTCACTAGGTTCCGCTTGACTTAAAGGTGGTGGTTTACTAGATTCCCCTTGATCTCTTTAAATCCCCCTTCCCTCTTGTAAGGCATCTGTCTGGACCAGTGGTGGTTCACCAGGTTCCTCTTGATCTCTTTAAGTCCCCCCTCCTTCTAGTATAGAGTAGGAGTAGCTGTAGCATAAAATTTATTGTGTTGGCAAAAAAAAGAAAAATACACCCCTTGTGACGTGTGCCAAGTTAATTCATTTTAAATAAGGGAGACCGTAGTATCCATCCATCTTCCCCTTTTCTTTTTTGCCTTTGTTTTAACTTCACAAATACAAACTAAATTCGAAGTTTACATTGATTGAACGAGCCTGCATAGTAATTTATGAAAGGGGTAGTTTTAGAAACCTCCCCTAAGGTTTCTAATAATTTTATTGAGCTCCCCCAAGGTTTTAAAAATTATACTTACCTCCCTTTCCTATTTAAAATGACAATAGTAGCCTTAAAATTTTAATAAAACTCTCTTGTTGGGCATGCTCATACGAAAAATGGGTTTTATAACTGTTTAATCTTTTCTTTTTCTCTTCTTATTTCTCCTTTTTATATTTTTGTAGTAAAACAATAGAACTATTAATATTGACCGTAACCTCTATGGTTACTAGATGTTGGACTTGTGACATTTTTTTGTACCTAACAACTTTGAATGTGACAAAAAAATTTTTTTTTTGTCAATCTTGTTTGTTTGGATTCTTTTTTGGTATCAAAAGTAGCAATAAATCAAAAAGAAATTGACCAAAACTACTACCAAGCTATGATATTTCTACTAATCTAAAATCCCACAAACTCTAAAAGAATTATGATGATACTTTCTTCTTCAACTTAAAAGCAATATATATCCACTGTAAAGTACCATGAAAAGTATCATATCATAATAATAAAAACTATTATTGTTACTTATCAAACAATAAATGAGTATTAGAGACTTGACACTCTTCACTTACATTTGTGTTAGACACTTGACACTCTTCCTTTACATATATTTTAAATTATTTTATAATGGTTTGGGATAAGTAATTCAAAATTTATAAACTAAGGGCATTTGAGGCTTTTCATTTAAATTATTGACCAAGTCTAAGGTTTGATTGCCAAAAGTGTCAATTCAAGGGAAGTAGGTGTAATTTTTGAAACCTCAAGGGATCTCATTAAAATTGTCATAAATCCCAGGGGAGGTTTCTGAAATGATCCCTTATGAAAATTATATACCATTTATTTCACTATGTTGCTTGAGTTTCAAAAGAATTGAAGAATGTATCGATTGGTAACAGAATATTCGGGTTGGAGTATACTTATCTTCTTTTTTTTTTTTTTTTACTAATTTTGACAGCAGTGCTGTCCTTAAATAAATGAAACTTGCTTTACTAGTGCTGCTTTTATTCTTCCATTCTCAATCACTGTTGACTTCAAGCCCTTGTTTAATATTTATTAGATTTTGCAGTTATCTCTGACCCGTTGCCTATATGATAAACAGTAATGTGTTGTTTCGTTACCGAAATTGATTTTAATTTGAAATCGTAAACAATTGGACATTGATGAATTCATAATTGAAATTGGCTCGTATGTTCAAAGCTCAAAATGTCAAATTTTACCAGTCTCATTCGTATCTATCACACGCCGCCCTTCAACACCCCTATCCTTTCATAGTTTTTGTTTGGCTTCTGAGGTCTCTTTTGTTTACTTAGCATAAACGAACTTTTGTTTTCCGTTGGTTCATCAATGATTTTTACGGCCTTTAAACTTTTCATGAAGAATGCATCTCTTTCTCTGTATGGACTAACATGTCGAGTACTTTTCTTCCGGCTTATTATTAGTAATCACTAAATACGTTAGGTCTACAAATGATAGCCCACCATAGGCAACTTGGATATAAAATAAGGGTTTACTACTTTTCTCAAAATAGTCTTTTGTTTAATTAGCATAAACTGGTTATTGGTTCTGACTGTTCATCAATAGATGTTATGGCCTTTATAAATTTGATTAGGTGGGCATCTCTATCTTGGCCGGAACTAAATTATGTATTTTCTCCTCTATTTCATTATTAGTCAATAATTGAGCTATAAAAATTATGCAATACGTTGATCTATAGATGAAGGATAGCAATACTTTTTCTAAATGATGTTTTACTTGCATCGCAATTATAATTCTCAATCAATTTTTTATCTTTTTAATATATTTTTTTATTTTACATACACCATATCGCAAAAAGTGTTACGATAATTATTACAAAGTATATTTCAGATAATCTCCTATCCTATCATTAAGAAGAGTGGGTCATGAAGTGATACTAGCTATTAAGAAATGGTTGTATACATACTCCATTTTGCAAAGTCTAGCCACTCCGATCCCCAAGATCAGAAACGAAAGAAAAAAAATAATTAAAAGAACCGATTTCTTGATCAAGTTACTCATGGCTGCTCCAAGGTTCAGTGAAGGGCAGCTACCAAAAAATAGGAAAAGAAAGAAAGAGGTTCTATGACTGCCACCTTTCTTTTCAACGGCTCAAAGAGTTCAAATGTAAGTTTCAATCGTGCCCAATTCTCAATGTTTTATGTATCTTCTACCCCCAAATGCTGGGGGACTCAAATAATATGGGATATAGGGCTGAAAAGTGATACCTCAAAAAATTGCATGCTAGTCAATGTAAGACAAAATTTCCAGGTTGCACCATTTACATTTTATTTCTGTGGATAACGGTTAAATGGAACCTGCCATTTTATTTCCTTTCTATGAATTGTTTTTGTTTTATAGCCATTTTAACATTTTGAGACAAAGAGAAGTGTAACCACTCAAAGTTTATTAGAGGAAAAACCAATAATTACATGTTTGGCAATTAATTTAGAAGCCCAAAGTCCCAAGTATTTTTAACGAAGTTCAGAGAATACATATGATTCGAAAGGCTTTTCAGTTTTATCTTGAAAATTGTTTCGTATGTTATGCACCTTGACTACTTAGTTCTTACTAACGACAATGTGGTACATTTGTGCCGATTTCTACAGTGAGACTTTGTGAGTGCACAGTCTTTGACGACCAAGACGCATACAATTTCCATCTACACTCTAAATACTCTATGGCCGAATTAAAGGGTAATTATTGTTCGGGAGAATAAATGGTTGATGTTAACGGGCAAACCATTGCATGGTAGAAGCCAACAATTATAAATGAAGCATCCCTGTCAGAAGAGAGAGAGAGTGTGTGTTTTACATCTTCTGCCTCACCTCTTATCCCACTTCTGTTTTCCTTTTTCCAATGTTGTCATATGTCCTTCAAACAAAACCTTTTTTTAACTCTTCATTTTCACCCCTAAGTTCTAATGACTACAAAACGAGCGGAAAAACAAAATATAGCTGAGTTAAAAAGTACAAAATATAACCAAAAAAAGTATAGCAAAAAATTAAAAAATTGGAATTGTCTTTTATACCTTTTATTTTATTGTATTATATTATATTTTTTACTTTTTTAATAGTTATTAGAACTTAAAGCTTAAAAAAAAGAGTTAAAATGGGATTCTTATAAATGACACATAGTAATATAATAAAAAATAGAACAGATATTGGAATAGAAAGTGAGATAGAAGATCCATTATACTCTAAATTTTGGAGTAGATAATACCAATCCTATTCAAAAGTGAAAAATTAGGAGGCCCGTCCAAGGTTTTAATTTATTCGCAGTTCCTTTATGCTAGTTGCTTGAGACTAGTGATGTATTATGGATCGGCCACTATTTTGGTTGAAATCTCTCTAGATTTTACTTATGTCCTACATCTTGAGTTTTGATGTTCATTACCTTTAGGATGGCATGACCTACTCTAACTCATGACCTAGTTATGATTTAGGGTTATGCAAAGAGTGAAGCATTTTTTCTTCTAAAACCACATCAAATTTTGGTAAAGGCATGAGTATAATTACTTCACAAACAAGGCTTTACATAATAAGTACTGTGGGATAATAGTTAAAGACCAAAGTGTTAGTTTTTTTTTTCACAATTGAAATTAATTAAATAGTCAAAAAAATGCCTAAATATAAGGAGTACAATAAATATAAAGGGATAATAGCACCTAGCATTTCTGAGGTTTCAAAAATATCAGTTGACTCCCTTGTTTTCAAATTTTTGTAACATTTTGAGCCCAATTCAAAATATATTATTAAAATACTCTTTTTAAGAAAGAGAACATAGTTTCCTTCCAACATTGCACTTTGGTTGCCTTACTATTACAAAATCAGAAGTATATTAATCAAAAGTTGGGGACGAAGGGTGGTGGAGCACGTGGCGGGCCTTTGGTAGGAAGGTAAAGTTAGGGGGATATGTTAAGGGTGGCAGTGGGTGGTGGTGAGCAGAGATCAGGAGGTGAAAGAAGAAAAGAGCGGCGATGTATTTTTTATTGTAAGTTATTCTTTTGATACTTTTGTTAGGCGTATTAATTTGGAGTGTTTTTGGAGTTTATTACCATAGACTTATATTTGAGGAACTAGTTTTGGCAGAAAATCTCCAATCCCTACACACTGTTTAATAGAGGTGCACTGAAATATGATACTACACGTAAAAAACAAATTTCATGATTTAAATGTAGCAAATAAACAGAGATAGAGGCAGCATAAGTTAAATGAGTTGGATTAACGGATGCCTCTGGAACATTAATAGTTGTTAAGATGATTGCAAGTATTGATTTTTGGGTAAAATACGAAAAAAACTTTCTGTGATTTGCCAAATGTGCAATTTAACTCCTTTTTTGTTCAAAAAAACCTATACTGTAACTCCCTGTGATTTTTACTAAACTAAAAATTGGATGAAAAGTATCTAATCTAACGATTGCATATAAAATATCAATATTGCCCTTACTATATGTGAGATGCTTTCGTTCAATTTTTAATTAAGTCAAAACCATGGATATCTTTAACTTGTGGTCGGTTTGGTGCATGTTAATTGTACTAGTCATAATGGGGTGTGATAAGTGACTAATTTACGTAATAATTGTATGATATTTTATATTATTTTTAGTCACTTTGGGTATATTATTGGAAGAAAATGATTCATTTTGGCTATAATTGGTATAAAATGCTTTTGTTCAATTAAATGAGGTTTTTATCACTTTTTACTTGGATTTTGTGTATTTTGACAGTTTTGACACATTTTCGTATTTCGGCTATAACTTGAGTTACAATGATTGGATTGGGATGATTCTTGAACCCATTTGAAGATAAGAGATAGACTACAACTTTGGTGAAGACATCCGAATCCAGTTTGAAGGTTTTCCAGGTCAAAAAAGCCGAAGTACAGAGTCAATTGCTATTGGTCGAAACTGGAACAAGGCATGAAGCAGGCAAGGGTATTTCAGTCATATCTCAGCCTACACAGATCCAAATGAGGTGATTCTTGATGCATTGGAAAGATAAATCAAAAGGCTACAACTTTCGTGTTTTAGGCATGAGCTGGTTCTGATAAGTGACTAATTTACGTAATAATTGTATGATATTTTATATTATTTTTAGTCACTTTGGTTATATTATTGGAAGAATATGAATCATTTTGGCTATAATTGGTGAAAAATGCTTTTAAGTGATTAAATGAGGTTTTTATCATTTTTTAGTGGGATTTTGTGTATTTTGACAGTTTTGACACATTTTCGTATTTCGGCTATAACTTGAGCTACAATGATCGGATTGAGATGATTCTTGAACCAATTTGAAGATAAGAGATAGATCTAAAACTTTGGTGAAGACATCTAAATCCAGTTTGAAGGTTTTCAAAATCAAAAAGCCGAATTACATTAGCTAATTTCTGTTGGTCGAAGCTGAAACAGGGCAATGAACAGGTAAGGGTATTTTGGTCATTTCTCAGCCTACACAGATCCAAATGAGGTGATTCTTGATGCATTGGAAAGCTAACTCAAAGGGCTACAAGTTTTATGTTTTGGTCAAGAGCTAAATCAGCTTTTATCATCAAGAAAAGTTCAGTTGAACTTGAGTCAAAATCGGAGCAGAGCTGGAAATTGAACCAGAAGTGACCAAATGGTCACTGTAGCAATCCGGCCGGAATTTGGCCGGATTTCTGGCCGGATTTCTGGCCGGATTGTGGTCAGAGAGGTCTGATTTTTACGCGGAAAACTCAATTTCACCTCCACCAACTCACATGGGATGCTAGACATGTGAGAAACATCTCCAGCTGTAAAAGGAAGGTGGATGCCTCATTTCTTGACCATCTTTCATCATAAAATAGCCAAGATTGCAAGAGATTGGAGTAGATAGGAGAGATTGGAGTTCATAGCAGAAAAATAGAGAGTGAGCTACGGGAGAAAGCTTGAAGCTGCAGAAATGTAGCTCTTTCATCTTCCTAGTGTTAGTTTAGCTTAGTATAGAGTAGTGTAGCTTTTCCATTCTTGTTTATTATCTAGATTAGGATGAAGATGGAGGATGAAGAAGGCAAGGAAGAAAGCTCATGTGACAAGGGTTGTATTCCTTCCAAACTCTTTATCTTTTGTACTTGATTCCAAGTTTAGCTAATATACAAGTTCTGGATTTTGTGTTTAATATGTGTCTTTAAAGTTTATACCTTGGGTTTGGTTGAACTTTCTATGATTGTGAGTGTTTATTCTTTGGTTATTTGACTGCTATGATTTAAGCAAGTTATTTAGCACTTTGGCTCTTTAAATCATGATTAATCTGGTACCATTGATTGTGATTATCTAAGGTGTTGTTTCTGCAATGAAAATTGAGATTTAACACTAGTTCAAGAGGTGCTAAACATAGGGAGTACACTCACGAAAGTAGAGGTGCACTTATGTGGTTTTTAGTGATTCATTTCATGTAATTTCATTGAAGAAATGAACTTGTAGCTAATTTCATAACCATGAAAATAGGTATGGATTAGTTATGAGTATAGTTGATTCACTACGAAAGTAGGTTTCAAATGCATAAAGAAATTACACCATAACTAGCCTAGATGTAGTACTAAATGATCCAAATATAGCACTTGCATGAGTAGTTAGGGATGCTACAACCTAAGGAGCTTTTATTTGCTATTTTCTTGTATAATTTCAATAGGTTTTAATTTGCTATAATTCGTTGATAGTCTAAATAATAGAGAAGCTTTAGTAATACCGGTAATTGTTCACTCTTCCTTGTGGGATCGACCCGATATATACCCTAAACTACTAGTTGATCTGTATACTTGCAGTGAACGGGTGTAATTCGGTATTTTTTAGCTTGCACGTATGTAAAATACCCGTCAAGTTTTTGGCGCCGTTGCCGGGGAAGATTTGGCAATATCGGTGTGAAGAGCAACTTTATTAGTTTAGACATTTCATTAGTTATAGTGTGAATGTTATTTTCTGTTATTTTTGTGTTTTATGTGTGTATGTGTTTCATTACCTATTTTTCTTACTAATTTTGCTTTTGAGGTTGTTTAAAAGCAATTTTAGGTAATGAGAAGGGTAGGTCAATTTGGAGGACAATGCTTGAGAAATGGAGGTTTGGCAATGAATGGTTGCCTAGTGCAAAGCTCCTTCAACAGAGGTAACCAAGAATTTACTGAATGTATGTCTTTTGAAGATGGTTTAAGGTGCTTAAAGGCAAAATTTGATGTAATTAAGTTACAAGTTCAAATGGACACCATGATGCATGAAATTGAGCAGAGGAGGAATGTTAATGTTTTTAATTCTTATCATGTGATTTGTGACTTGTGTGGAGGTTATCATGCTACTAATACATGTATGCAAGCACAAAATGTGGATTATTATGATGAATTAGAGCATTACAATCCTTGTTTTAATCAATATAGTGCTAATTGGAGCAATTCTCCTGCTTATGGTTGGGATGATCAATGTACTTATAGTGATTATTCATGTTTTTATGATTACCAACCTGAAAGTGTCCAATATGAATCAAAACCATCTTGGGAGTAGGCAATAGAGAAGTTAGCTAATGCACCTCTGTCTTGGGAGTTAGAAAGTGAACCATTAGCTAATGATTCTAATGCATTTTGGGAGCTAGCTGCAAAAAATTATTCTAATCAATTTGATTTAGCAATAGAAAAGCTAACAAATGCAACTTCCGACCGTTTTGATAGGATTGAGGAAATGTTAGATGAATTAGCTTCTCACTTTGGTAATATACATGAGCAATTGAGTGCATTGTGTGAAGTTATTTCCTCTAATGATGTGCAAAATGATCCTAGCATGAATGGTGGGAATGTTGTATGTGAAAATGGGTTGCATTTTGATGAAAATGATGAATCTCAAGAGTGTTTTAATGAGCAAATATCCATTTCACATGATAATATCTTTGGAACTAACTTTGAACCTCAAGAGGTGAGTTTTAATGACTCAATTTTCACCCCTCTTGAGGAGTGCATTGAAAGTATAGGTTCTAAAGGTATTCCTGCTCAAGATACTCTCATGGCATTCCCTTTGGTAAATTCTCAAGTGGTGCATATTCAAGGTAATATCTATGAATCACTTGGGATAGGTAAGTCACTTCCATTTCTCACATCATTAGATCATGTGGCTTTTGCTATAAAGTCACCATTTAATGATCCACCAAGGCCTAAAATGGTGGATTATTCGTTAACTAAACCTCCTTAAAAAATGAGGTGATATAGTCAAGCTAATGACTATAAAAAAGCGCTTGTTGGGAGGCAACCCAACGATTTCTTGTTTTTAGTAAGTTTTGGTTGTTTGATTAATGTTTTTGTGTGTTTTGTAGGTAGCAATGACAAGGAATCATGCGAATTATTTCAAGTGCAAAGGAGTTTATAAGGAGTGGAGACTAATGCGAAAAAGGGAAGCTTAACCTTTATTTTTTGAGTTTTACAATGCTTAATTTTATGTTATGAGGTTAAGTTAGTCATTTGAATGAAGTTGAAGTGCATTCAAGTGTTTAAATGTGTTCATGACCTATTTGCACTCTTTTGAACCATTTGAGCACCATTTGGAAGTGTCGAGGGGACTATTCGATCCAAGAACTTCAACCCTCAATTTGGATTCTACATGTTTTTGATTTGATTTGAGGTGTTGAGATTCATGTTTAAGTCACTTTCCATGTGTGTAAAGTGTTGAATTGTTCAAAATTTCATTGTAGAGCACGAATTAGAGAGTGTGTTTCAAGTTGGGGTCAAACTGAAAATTGCAGAAAATTCTGCAATAAATGCAGAATCCACGGATCCGAGCTCGGATCCATATGGATCCAAGGCCTCGGATCCACTTCTGCAATCAGAGAAAACTTCGAGCCACGGATCCGAGCTCGGATCCACTTCTGCAATCAGAAATTTTTTTTTTTTTCCAACTCACTGGCCAGAATCCGGCCGACAATCCGTCCGGATATCCGGCCGGAAACTGGCCGGATTCTGTCCAGTTTTGCGCAAAAAGAGGAATCCGCGCACGGATTCCCCATTTTCTTTTTCCTCTCTTCTTCAACTTACACACGCACTCACACCTAAAACACACACTACTCACTAAACTCACTCTTTTCACCATCCAATCTTCAAACCAAGTATACCAAAACACTCCTTTTTCACTTGAGAGATGATTTCATAGCTAAAAATTCTTCAAAAACAAGTCTAAATTCGGATTTTAGTTTAGCAAGAGCAAGGGTTTCAAATTTTTGAACTCTTCATTTGAGGCCGAATTGGAGTGAAATTTTTGGGGGTTTCATCACCATTGGCATCCATAATCATCAACCAACAAGTTTGAGGTAACAAATCTTCACTAAATGTTGTCATTTGAATTTTGCCAATTTTTATTTTTTTCTATTTTTGGGCAATTTCGAATTTTTTTCATTTTGTGAAGTTTGGTGCTTTACATTGTGCTTATTGAGCTTATTGATGATTATTGGTGATGTTTAACTCATGAGTTTGTCATTATTTGGTGAAATTTTGCTAATTTTATGCTTAATTTGGCTTAGTGATCAAGTTGCATATTAAGTGGCCAATGTAGCATTTTAATTAGTTTTGTGGGAGTTTATGATATTCGAGTGAGTAATTTAGATTACCTAATGAATGAAAAGGTGCTTGGTTGAATAATTTCTTGAATTCTTAGGTAATTCTAAAAGAAGAGAAAATGGCCTTCATTGATGAAATTCATAAATGCACTTACAATTTTTGTGGTTCAATAGTTTTTAGTATTTCATGAATTCTCACGAAGGTCATTTATATTTTGGTTCGGTGTGTTTGCCTCCATTTTGAGATTACTTTTGTACTTGCGGGGATTTGATCATTGATGACAAAATGTATAAATGGAACTTATTTTGTTCATGATTGTGGATTTTTTGTGTGAAATTAGCTTCCCTTTGCTTTGGATACTATTGCACATATTTGATTAGCAAAGATTAGCTCATTTCATGTTTTTATCCCTTGAACATTGTATGGTTCCACATGCTTGATCATTTTTCCTTTTTCCTTGAATTGCATGATTTTGTTGATTGCAACCTTTTATTTTTAAGAAATTTATTTGTTTGGATTTTGTCTTTTTCAGGGTGCAATAAGTGAACTCTCCACTCTTTCTTAAATACAGTTGGAAATTCATCACTTGGACATGGATTCGGATTGCGCAAGTTCAATTGAGCAGTATTTTCTTTTACTCTTTATTTATTTTCCTTTTCTCACATTGAGGACAATGTGAAGTTTAAGTGTGGGGGAGGAAAGTATTGAACTTGCATTTACTTGCCATGTGATGATATTTTGGTGATTTAAATGCTTAGAAATGTTGGAATTATGTTTGAATTATTTGCCATGTGGATAATTTGCTTGAAATTGGGTTTGTTGGCAGGAAGTTTTCATCCATTTATATGGGGAAACTCCGTCAAAATTTTTCTAACATCTTGTCCAATATTTCACTATGGCCCAAAAGTTCTTCAATTTTTTCATTTTTATTTCAAAAAGGGCCAAAGTATTCCAACCTTAAGTGTTTAATTCTTCCAATTGTTGAAACTTTATATGTATTTTGGAAAGTTTAGTCCTCATTTAACTTGAAAATGATTATTATGCAATTAGGATTTTTGCATTTTAGAAAATATATTGGATAAAGTGAGGAAAATTATGCCTATAATTTTACAAGTTTAATGAAATTTATTCTCTTTACTTAATTTTATAAGTAAGTGATTGATATAGTTGATAAAAGGTTATACTCCTCCTTTGATTAGTCTTATATATTTTCTAAGAGGGAATATCTATTTATTGTCCTTTATTTCTAAAAAAATAATAATAAGAAAAAAAAAAGAGAAAAAAAAAGAGAAAAAAAAAAGTAAAAAAAAAAAAAAAATTGTTCTACTCCAATGATTCTCGTACCAAGTAACCGGGGGTTGGCATCTACAAATGTCGACATTCGCGTAAAAAGGTACTTGAATTAAGAGTATGCATTAGCAACTTGAATAAGTGAAATGTTGAGTAACCGGGGATCTTCACCTAAAAGTGTCGATTTTCGCGTAAAAAGGCATTTTCACTATTTAAGTAAAAATTAGTATGAATAAATCCCTCTTAGTTATAGAATGTTGAGAAAAAGATGATTATAGGAGGAGGAAGGCTATAAATCGACTATGTGATTTGCTTATTTGTAAAATTAAGTTAGGGTAAGAGATTAAGTTTAACTTGTTGAATTTAGGGTATAATTATCTTTCCTTTACTTGATATTATGAGTATTAAGTGTAAATTGAATAATTGTATAATGATTATTTTCCAAGTCTTGAGGAATTAAATTGGACAAAGTGCATATATTGTTTCACCTCTTGAATCATTGCATTTGATTATGTGTGGATTGCTTGAGGACAAGCAATGATTTAAGTGTGGGGGAGTTTGATAAGTGACTAATTTACGTAATAATTGTATGATATTTTATATTATTTTTAGTCACTTTGGTTATATTATTGGAAGAATATAAATCATTTTGGCTATAATTGGTGAAAAATGCTTTTAAGTGATTAAATGAGGTTTTTATCATTTTTTAGTGGGATTTTGTGTATTTTGACAGTTTTGACACATTTTCGTATTTCGGCTATAACTTGAGCTACAATGATCGGATTGAGATGATTCTTGAACCAATTTGAAGATAAGAGATAGATCTACAACTTTGGTGAAGACATCTAAATCCAGTTTGAAGGTTTTCAAAATCAAAAAGCCGAATTACATTAGCTAATTTCTGTTGGTCGAAGCTGAAACAGGGCAATGAACAGGTAAGGGTATTTTGGTCATTTCTCAGCCTACACAGATCCAAATGAGGTGATTCTTGATGCATTGGAAAGCTAACTCAAAGGGCTACAAGTTTTATGTTTTGGTCAAGAGCTAAATCAGCTTTTATCATCAAGAAAAGTTCAGTTGAACTTGAGTCAAAATCGGAGCAGAGCTGGAAATTGAACCAGAAGTGACCAAATGGTCACTGTAGCAATCCGGCCGGAATTTGGCCGGATTTCTGGCCGGATTTCTGGCCGGATTGTGGTCAGAGAGGTCTGATTTTTACGCGGAAAACTCAATTTCACCTCCACCAACTCACATGGGATGCTAGACATGTGAGAAACATCTCCAGCTGTAAAAGGAAGGTGGATGCCTCATTTCTTGACCATCTTTCATCATAAAATAGCCAAGATTGCAAGAGATTGGAGTAGATAGGAGAGATTGGAGTTCATAGCAGAAAAATAGAGAGTGAGCTACGGGAGAAAGCTTGAAGCTGCAGAAATGTAGCTCTTTCATCTTCCTAGTGTTAGTTTAGATTAGTATAGAGTAGTGTAGCTTTTCCATTCTTGTTTATTATCTAGATTAGGATGAAGATGGAGGATGAATAAGGCAAGGAAGAAAGCTCATGTGACAAGGGTTGTATTCCTTCCAAACTCTTTATCTTTTGTACTTGATTCCAAGTTTAGCTAATATACAAGTTCTGGATTTTGTGTTTAATATGTGTCTTTAAAGTTTATACCTTGGGTTTGGTTGAACTTTCTATGATTGTGAGTGTTTATTCTTTGGTTATTTGACTGCTATGATTTAAGCAAGTTATTTAGCACTTTGGCTCTTTAAATCATGATTAATCTGGTACCATTGATTGTGATTATCTAAGATGTTGTTTCTGCAATGAAAATTGAGATTTAACACTAGTTCAAGAGGTGCTAAACATAGGGAGTACACTCACGAAAGTAGAGGTGCACTTATGTGATTTTTAGTGATTCATTTCATGTAATTTCATTGAAGAAATGAACTTGTAGCTAATTTCATAACCATGAAAATAGGTATGGATTAGTTATGAGTATAGTTGATTCACTACGAAAGTAGGTTTCAAATGCATAAAGAAATTACACCATAACTAGCCTAGATGTAGTACTAAATGATCCAAATATAGCACTTGCATGAGTAGTTAGGGATGCCACAACCTAAGGAGCTTTTATTTGCTATTTTCTTGTATAATTTCAATAGGTTTTAATTTGCTATAATTCGTTGATAGTCTAAATAATAGAGAAGCTTTAGTAATACCGGTAATTGTTCACTCTTCCTTGTGGGATCGACCCGATATATACCCTAAACTACTAGTTGATCTGTATACTTGCAGTGAACGGGTGTAATTCGGTATTTTTTAGCTTGCACGTATGTAAAATACCCGTCAGGTTCAGCCTCTAACATCAAGAAAAGATCGGTTGAAGTTGGGCCAAAAACAGAGCAAGTGATCCACACTCGGATCCACTATTCATCCGAACCCTCGGCTGTTTCTGGGTTAGTGAATCCGAGCTCGGATCCATACGGATCCGAGGCACTGTAGAAGCTCGGATCACTGGTCAGAAAAGGCTGCTTTATACGCGTAAAACTCAATTTCACCTCCACCAACTCACATGTGATGCTAGACATGTGAGAAATATTCCCAGCTGTAAAAGGGAGTTGAAAACATCATTTCTTGACCAACCTTTCATCATTAAATAGCCAAATTCATTGCAAAATGGAAAGGGGGGATGATAGAGTAAGAGATAGAGAGACATACGGGAGACGCTTGGAGTCTGCAGAAATGTAGCTCTTTCATCTTCCTAGTGTTGGTTTAGCTTAGTATAGAGTAGGATAGTTCATCCATTCTTGTTATTAGCTAGATGAAGAAGAAGATGGAGGATGAAGAAGGCAAGGAAGAAAGCTCATGTGACAAGGGTTGTATTCCTTCCAACTCTTTATCTTTTGTATTTGATTCCAAGTTTAGTTAATATACAAGTTCTGGATTTTGTATGTAATATGTGTTTTTAAAGTTTATACCTTGGGTTTGGTTGAACTTTCTATGATTGTTAGTGTTTATTATTTGATTATTTGTTTGCTAAGATTTGAGCAAGTTATTTAGCACTTGGGCTCTTTAAATCATGATTAATCTGGTACCATTAATTGTGATTATCTAAGGTGTTGTTTCTGCAATGAAAATTGAGATTTAACACTAGTTCAAGAAGTGCTAAACATAGGGAGTACACTCACGGAAGTAGAGGTGCACTTATGTGGTTTTTAGTGATTCATTTCATGTAATTTCATTGAAGAAATGAACTTGTAGCTAATTTCATAACCATGAAAATAGGTATGGATTAGTTATGAGTATAGTTGATTCACTACGAAAGTAGGTTTCACATGTTTAAGGAAATTACACCATAACTAACCTAGATGTAGTATTCAATGATCCAAATATAGCACTTGCATGAGTAGTTGGGGATACCACAACCTAAGGAGCTTTTATTTGTTATTTTGTATAATTTGAGTAGGTAAAATTTGTTATAATTCATTGATAGTCTAAATAATAGAGAAGCTTTAGTAGTACCGGTAATTGCAATCTTCCTTGTGGGATCGACCCTTAATACCCTATACTCGCTCACGATTCGTATACTTGCGATAAATCGCGTGTGGGGTGTTTAGGAATTTATAAATGTAAAACTTGGTTAGAATGAGGTTAAATTGATATGTATACCCTGCGCACGTCAGGGTGCAATACATGTGGTTATATACAATTGCATGGTAAATTGAATGTAATTTAAGGATCTTAACTTGTGATGGGTTTGGTGCATGTTAGTTGTAGTGGTCACAAATTTCAATAGCACTGATTAGGCGTGCGTATACATTTTCACTCCTCAAATCTTAATCATTCCAACTCACACTTGCACAACATATCTATCTATCTTTTTTTAAAAAAAAAAAAATATTAATCTGGCACAATATATATATCTGCATCTATACTTGTAATGTATTAAGACTATATTATACAAAAAAATTGGTAAACTTTGATTCTCTTGAACTTGGCGGAATGTCTGAAATTCCAAATGGTCTTGTTCATTATTAGACAGGGTATTTTTTTTGGATAAAAAGATATAATCTATTTCATAAAATCTACACCAATGATTAAAAATATATCGAACTTGTCACAGATACAACAAATTTGGAAAATCAATAGATCTAATAGATTTAAAAAAATACCAAAAATTACACTGGAAGAAGATGTGGAGTGGGTGGCTCGGGGTTAATGCATGTATTTGACTTTTTTTTTTGCTCAAATCTTGTTTTACCTCTTTTCTCTATTCCATAAAAGCTTCCCAGTTCCCCAACAAAAATTTTGTTTTGGCAATATAATTTTTTCTTCTAATTCCAATTTTTCTTTAAAGTAATTTCCCCATTGACGCCAACGCACCTTATTACTATTGTAAGAGATCCAAATTAATACTATGAACACGGATTAAGTTTCAAATACTGCAATTGAAAACATTTCGGACAAACGCTTCGAGTTTAACCCTTAATTGTACAACGCACACAAGCAAGATGAAGGTCCAACTGTGACATAGGCAGGACAAGTTCCAACTTCGTTTCTTTTTTTTTTTTTTTTTTTCAATGAAAAGAACGAGTAAAGAAAAAGAAGAAGAAGAAGAAGATATGCAACTTCGTTGCTTGGTTTGATCATATAGGTTCTTGTTAACCCTAACGGAATAAAAAATCCCACTATATTCTTTCAAATTTTCAATGTTATGTGTGGATTTTCCTTTCTTGTAGCAGTTCTCTTCTCTGATTAGGCAGCAAAACATAAACCCCATTTTCAATGTTGATGTACCTACAACCTGTGCATGCATGATATCTCGTGAACAACCGGGTTTTTGGCCATTTTTTTTGGCTTCAGAAACCACAGAAAACCAAATAGAGCTGGATCATGAATATCTTACGTAATTAAACATAAACACGAAACTGGTTTTATTTACCAAACCGGATTAGGTTAAGGCTTTATATACCAGAATGGAATTTGACCCCACATGAAAAGCAATGTCATTATTGTTTTTTTTTTTGATAACCTGGAACATGGTCCGACTCAAACCCTTAGAACCCGAACCAACACACGAAACCGGAGGAGTGCGCCACGGTCCCACACAATGACCCCCGGTGAGTCACGAGAGTTCAAATCCAAGGTAAGATTCGAACCAGGACCACAAGAGTTCTTAAAAGTTTACTTACCGCTGGATTACCCCCATGAGGGCTGTCATTATTGTTTTGAGGAGTAATAATCCTAAGTGTCTAGTAATGTTGACATTTTGAGTATCTTCAATTTGATAATCAGCTAAGGGTTCTGTTTGATTTGAACTTTTGGAAAAATTTTTCACAAAGATTTTTGTGAGAAATGCGGACCTCACACAAGCCTCTGTTACCCACAGCTTTAGGTCAACTAGTAATTTAATGTAGAAGAAAATCCAAACCATATATCAATATTACTTCCATTGGAAACTATATGTTTACATTATGTGAAACACTTCAATTGGTTTTCTTGGTTGAATTAGTTGGTATTAAAGTCACCTAGGAGGCTAGGATCATATCAGGGTGCATCTGATCTCTTCACTGATTTTACTCTCGGCAATTATATATTCTGCTGTTCTTTATTATTCCGGAAAGAATCTAAACCTTAATACTAAGACAGGAAAAAAAAAAAAAGAAGAAAGGAAACCTCAGGTGGCTTACTTACATGCAAACGAATATATTCAACCAAGAAGACCAATTATGGACTACTTTTAGTAAATACCAATTTTGAACCTCTATAAACCTTACCGTAATTGGTGAAACAGGAGTTAACATTTGGGGGTCAAGACTAGTAAAGTGGTACATTTAAGGGGGCATTCTTAATTTTTGTGAAAAGTTCCATGGGCAAAGTTTAATATTTTCAAAAATATAACTGCAAAATTATAACATGTTGAAGGGATATAAAAGTATTCCTAAAATCTTTTTTTTTGGGGTGTGTTTGGGGGGGGGGGGCTGCAAAGTCTAATTTTTATAAGGATAAAAGCAAAATGTCTAAATTTTTTAAGGGAGTATTTAAGAATTCCTAAAATCTTTGGGGAGGGGGAGGGAGGCAGCTACCCTCCTCGCTCCCCTGCATTTGCAATTTAACTAGTTTAACTGCATCAATTGGGTCAATGGTTCATTCTATAATTAAAAAAAAATCTTATTGGAACAAAATTATTAAACAAAAAAAGAAATTTAATAGCATATCTGCACAAAAGTTTGGTTAATTTGTTTTATTTTTATCTGTTCCATCGATTTTTGATTAGGTTTTACACAAAACCAGACTAGTGTGATAGTCCATTACCACTTTAACCGTTCAATTCGACCAATCCCATCTAGTTTTCAAAACAGGACAATAGTGTTTTGTATCGTTCTTTATAGTTGGTGCATTTTTTTAATATAATTTGATATATAGCATATTGTTGTATTTGAATATTCCAAAATAAAGATATTATTTGATTGCACCTCAAATACTATAACAAATATAACAATAGTACAGAACTAGACCCAACCACAAACATAGCGACCCAAATCCCTCGCGACAATTTAGGAACTTGTATTGTTGGAACTATGCTTACTGTATACACATGTACATATCCCGGCCAGAACTCGAGTCATTTCCAGAGACTATGGAGAGTTGGAGATCATGAGGCTTAAATAACTAAAGGACAAATTACCTGTGTTTTAAAACTCGGATCGGATCGGCTGATTCGACCGATCAAATAGGAAATCGATCAAGGGTCCGATCCGAGTTATGCTAAAAAACCGAGTAAGTAAAAATTCGGTCAAATTCAGTCAAAATCGGGTTTGACTGGAAAAAAACCGGATTGTCCGGTTCAATCAAGCATTTTAAAAAAAAACTCAAACTTTTTCAATATTATGTTTTGACCCCTAGATTGTTAAAAATTATTAATATATCTCAAATATTTCATACTTTATCAATGTTGTCTTAAAGTTTGGTGTTATTTTTCAATTAAATCCATAATTTTAATTCTAAACTTCTTAATGCTCATTAAATAATATAAATTACTACTTGATTGTTCTAATTTCTTTGCATTTTCTTGTTAAATATATTTGAAACATCAAATATATATGAATATACCTTTATTAATATTAAGATGTTATTAGATATTTTACATATAATATTTTAATTTTTAAATAATTTTTATTTATGACGTCATCCGATTCAACCCCTATCGAACCTAGTTGAACCCATTGACCCCTGACTCCTGAGCTTGACCAAGTCAATATCCGGTCCGGTTCTGAAAACATAGCAAATTATGCTTTACCTCCTATAATTTAATAATTTATATATAACCCTCCTATAATTTCAAAAATTATATATAATCTCCTCATCATTTAGATTAAAGTGTCAAAGTAACGGAACTTGTAATCCATAACGGAGTCATCTAAAATATAAAAAATATCCCTATATAAAGTTGAAAATTGTTTATTAACCACGGGGGATTATCTATGTATTTTAAAAACTATAAGGGATTATATGGTAAAACATTAAACCATAAGGGATTATATGGTAAAATATAAAATCATACGGGGTTAGTGCGTCACGTATATTATATTTATATATTTTGGTCACTTCAGCTATTTTAATTTTTAAATAAAGGTAATTTCGACATTTTAAAAGGTTTCATTTCAAATGATAATTTTTATTTTTTTGATACTTTAATTCAAATCATGAAGGGATTATGTATAGATTTTGAAATCATACGAGGGTTATGTAGAAAAAATACTAAATCATAGAGGGATAAAATGTAATTTGCCCATAACTAAATATACCACCAAGGCACCAATCAAGCTAAAATATTGAAGGAAATCTGAACCCTCGAAGTAGAGTAATGACCTGTTGCTTTCTTTTACTTTCATAGATTTCACTGAGGAGACCTCAGCAGCTGCTGCGATGAGGACATTGGGGGCCTAAAAAGTCAATTCCAATTAATCTGCAACAATGAGAAAGCCAATTGCCAACGGGGCTACACGCCTACATGAGAATTAGCTAACCTTTCCTGCATGCAATTATGCGCCTTCTGCTTTACTTCAAAATGGAAATAGGGGTGGCGTTTGAATTGTAATTTTTTATGAAAAATTTTTTAGGTTTTTCATAAATTTTTTTTAATAATTTTTTTTTCATTATATATATATCAAATTATTATAATTCATTTTTCTTAAATACATTTTTCTCCGTGAAAGTTAAATCACACAGATGCGATTTGAAACTAAATCATGAATATACCGATGACTTGCCTTTCGTAAAAACGGAAATCTACTCCAATGTACTCATCGGTTTCTGGTTTAAAAACATTACCAACCGTTTCTAGGTAAAGTGTCCCCCTTTTCATATTTGTGTTTTTCAAAAAAAAAAGAAACAATATATAAGCGAAAATACTTCTAAAGTATAATATACAACTTACAAGAAACCCAGATTAGAGTATTAATAAAAAAAATAATCCACATGAAGGCCGAACAAATAAACCTTTTCCACTCATCAATAATTAATTCGCCATGTTATTTCATGGCTGCTTTGGTAAAGTGTCCCCCTTTTCATATTTACTACATTGTTATCATCACTTTATCCTTTTAAATTATAGTGATATAATCGCTTTAATCCCTAACGTTATTTTCTAAGCATTTTACGTCATCGTTAATCTAACTAGTATGGTAAACAAATTTTAAAAGTATTTACCTTTTTTTATGTATAATTGAAAATAAAAAATTTGGAATGACTATTCTTCCTTTTTTTTCACTTTAAGCGATCCAAAAACATAAAAATAAAAGAATTTTCTCAAATTTCTTTTTTCACATTTATTAATATTAGGAAAAGAAAAAGAGATAGGAAAGAAGGGGACAGAAAATTAGATTTTGTGAAGAAAGAAAATAAAGAAAAGTCTAACATTATATTATTACTTTAAGGTTGTCAGGATTAGAATTAGAATTGAGTAGTAAATAGAAAAATAAAATAATTTTAAAATAATAAAAATATTTAATTCTTTCTTATTTGTATTTTTTAAAAAAAATTGAACTCTGTCTCTGTCTCTCTCTCTCTCTCTCTCCCCCTCCCCCTTTCTCTCCCAATCTTTCTATTTTTTTTAATATTAATAAGATTGCAAAAAAGAAAGAGATTAATGCTTTGACTTTTTTTTTTAATACTAAAATGGAGAAGAGCCATTCTAAATTTTTTATTATTTTTATTATACAAAGAGGAGGGTACTTTCTTCTAAAATTTTTTAACTTACTAAGTTGGTTTAACGGTGGAATAAATTACCTAGAAAATAATTCTAGGCGGTAAAATCATAATAAAACTATAGTTTATAGGGGTAAAGTGATAATAATTTTAAAGGCTAAACATGTCTTTTTCATTTTTATTAACAAATTCCGTTAAGTTTGACCCTTAGTTTTGGAAGTAAAGTGAGTAAAATGTAACGTTAAGGGGGAAATTGATAGTAATACTGAACATTAAGGGGATAAAGTTATAATAACCCATAAAAAAATAATCCACGTGAAAGCCGAACAAACAAACCTTTTCCATTCATCAATAATTAATTTCGCCATGTTATTTTCATGGCGTCTTGAGATTGCTTCTACTTTCTTTCTTTGGTTGGCCCATCAAGTGATTTCAAACTGTCCATTACAGCGTAAAAAGAATGGTGGCTGTGGCAGTGGCAGCATGGCTTTTGTACATTATATATATGGCTTTGCATCTGCTTCCAATTTTCAAGCCATAGAGCTCCTCGACACTTGACAAACTTTTCCTATAAAACACTCATCTTCGCTTATCTACTTCTTGGGCCATCTCTTCCTCTGAACTACAAGAACAGCATCGTCATTCCTTTGCTTGAAGAGCTATTTCTGAAGTTTTGCGGAAACTACCCAACTTTTTTGGGGTCAAGGTGCGTTTTTCTTACTATAAATTTACACGGTTTTTTTCTCCTTTTGGAGAAAGAGTTTGTTATAAATTAGATTTTTTTACTTTTAACTTCTGGGTTCGTGATTGTTCAATACTACATTCAGCCTACTATTTAGAAGAAAGAGATCCCACTACTTATTTTTTAAAAAAGTGAACTTTTTGTGTCCTTTTGGGGTGACATGTGTTCTAAAGGTATTTGCTTTAGGTGTTGATGGGTTTACACCAACTAATTTCTGCAGGTGGGATATTCTTCTCCAGCTGAATCAGGGATCATGCGTGACCTTGACATATCTGCAGCAGAAGTAAGTATGTACATTTTGCTTTAGTTGGTTGGTTTTTCCCTTCATTATCTTAAAAGATTTCCAGTGCAATATGCTGCGGTGATCAAATGATTATTGGGAGAAAGCAATCAGCTTTGTGCTGGTTGTTTGCGCATATTATTTAAGATAGGAAGGCTGGGAACTGAGTGAAGTTACATAGAGATAAGAAGGGTGGAAAAGAGATTAAGGGATATAAGCATCTCAGATTACTAGAATTGTTGTTGTTGTTTTTATCACTGCATGGCATAATCAAAGAGTATTTTGGCAACGCAAACAAAGGAATTTCAGTTCTAATCCCGATAAAAATTTACCTCATATATATTAAATTATTATAGTACATTTTTCTACAAAAATTTTTAAAAATAGCAATCCAAATAGGCCCTGAATTTGTGAGTGCTAGATTTTGATGACTAAGATGTATACAATTTCCATCTACACCCGATGGTCGAATTAAAGGGTAATTATCGATCTGAAGAATATATGGTTGACGTTAACAAGCAAACCATTGCATGGTGGAAGCCAATAATTATAAATCAAGCATTTGTGTAAAAAATAAATAAGCCAATTTAACTAACAGATACTCAATAGGTACTCATTAAAAGGAATTTTGGATGTTAGTTTTCTGAAAAAATAAGGTTAATTTGAAAAAGTGCCTAAATGGAGGGAGTGCAATAATTGTGATTTCGTATATTCACAGATTAAATTAGATGTATTTTACATGTGTTAATGAGTGCCTCTATTTGAAAAATCCAAAATAAAAAGTGATAGTTCTACTCAGGCCTCAAAATCTCGACGAATATAACTCGTGTCCTGTTCATAAGACAATAATTAGGAAAGCCCATCCAGGGTTTTAATTTATTCCCAATTCTTTATACTAATTGTTTGAGAAGACTGGTGATCTATTATGGATTGGGTACCATTTATTTGAAAAGCTCTGGAGATTTTACATTTTTACTTTATCCTGTGTCCCGTGTACACCTTGAGTTTTGATGTTCTTTACCTGTAGATTGGCTTAGTCTACATATAAATCATGACGTAGTTCTGATACTCTCCTTATTGATCATTAATCATACGTCTTCATGATATACCTAATAACACCAACATATCTTTTTTGGTTAGTGCAAAAGTATGTTGTAGTGATAAAATACAAAATTGTATAAAAGAAAATCATGATGTCTAAAGCCTAGTGATCACAAGTGTAATTGCAGTTAAGAACAACCAAATAATAGAATAGTGAGAGTTCCATCATGATGTTCTCCTTTGAGTCGCGTTCACCAAATTTGTTCTCTAACAAGTATTTATGTGTATATCAAAGTGCCTCTACACAAATGAATTGGTATTTATCATTCTTGAAATTAATTATCGGTCTGTCTGATGGACACCCGCTAAAATGTACTTCAGATATTAAATTTTTAGAAAAATAAGATTAACTAGAAAAAGTGCATAAATATGAGAGAGAATAATAATTGTTAGTGTGCATATATACATGATAAATTGAATGAAATTTAGATGTGTTAATGAGTATCCAATGGGTACTCATTTGAAAAACGCATTAATAGAAGTGACAATTTATTCAAAGTCCCAATGGGTTACCCATGCCCAAAAGGATTTTGGGCAGGATGGGTATTGTAATTTGATATTGGGTTTAAATGGGATGCATCCTAATTATACCCATTATTTGATGAGAAATGTTGGGAAATACTTGGGTACCTATTGGACCCAAATAGCTTTTCAAAAAATTTCATTTATCCAAAACTTCATCTCTGATTTTTTTTTTTTTTTTTTTTGCAAAAATCTGATTTTTTTTCACTTCCATTTTCTTTCTTTTCCTTTCTTCACTTTCCTACGAAAGAAAACCAATTAAGTGAAAATGATTTCATTTAAACAACTTAAAAAAAATAAAATGAATTGTAAAATTTTGGTGTCTACAAGAATCAATGATTTACTAACAACTGTTGGCACCCTTTATGTTGATTTTATGCTAATTGTTGAACTATCTTCATAGATTTCTATATGTAACCTTGTTATTAATTTTTAATCAGCTTCTTCGTTTTTGTGCTAGCTTTATTCAGCATTTAATGTGAATTTCTTTTGTATCAAATTTTGGAAATTTTAAGAATGTCAGTAAGAATGAATTTGGTGTTAAAAAATCCTATTTCTAGTCCTTGTGTCAGGCAACATTATGGGTAAGGTTGGAATATGATTATATATCTATCTTTTCCTTTATTTGTTAATCCAATTTTTGGTTCAATTCAGGGAGAAGATATGTTCATTCTTACCAAAATGTTATGTCTTTTTAAAGTAACTATTGATCGTTCTAGAGTGTAAATGAATTCAGGAAAATATAAATTCACAATAAGATCAAAAGAAATTTAATAAATAAAAATATTAAAGTTATATAAAAAATAAAAAAGAATTAAAGAAAAAAAATATAGAAAATAGATTTGGGTATTGGGCGGGATCAATCTAAATCCATCCCAAAGTGATCTCGCCCAAGTTAGTCCCAAAACACATATGGATAAGGTTAGACCCAAACCCATATGATTTGGTTCCATTTCGAACCCAAACAAATCCCGTCCATTTTGCCACCTCTACGCATTAATTAGATATAACATGTTCAGTCTAGTAGTAATGTCAATCCTCAATTAATAATCCACAATTAATAACATTGATAGTTTTGAAAGTTTTTATTACTTGTCGTCCAAACAATTAAATGCAAAAATGATAGTAACGATCCACATCCAACTAAAAACAATTACTTACCAGTTAAATACCCCATGCATCAGCACATTAATTATCTGACTTAGGGAATGTACCATAATGCAGATCCCCCAATCACAGGCTGATCTCATCGAAAGATAAGACAACAGCAAAAACATGATATAGATATAAAACCACTTAAAAGGTTATTTATGGCACCTGTATGTATGCAGGCGCAAGGAAAAGTACCGTCGAATCCATCCAGGGCTGACTGTTTGTATGTGCTTGTACAGTTGTACTGGAATTTCCTAAGATACTCAAAACGATTTGCTCGGCCCCGTGTAGTAGGTGCTGCAGTCTTGTCGCATGAAAAAACGAAGTACAACGAACCTTAATTGCTGGAACTCTTGCTTACTAGTTGATTAAGCCTTTCCACTTCTGTGTTGTTGTAGCAATGTCTTCCTCTACTTAAATAGGAGCTCTTGTGCAATTAGGTTTTCCAACGAGTAGCACTAGTGACATGAAATTTAAGAAACGAGAAGAGAGAATGGAAGATTTGAATGTAACACCTCTAATTGCTGAGGCTCAACCGAGTGGCATTAGTTAGTGTACATAATATCGATTGAACTTACAATTTGAATTTCAAACTATGCTCATTTTACTTTCCTCTTCCAAAATACTAACATTTGAAGGTGAATCATAACAATGAAGCTCAAACTTTGATGTGATAGCAATTTTTCGATAAAATACTAATTTTACCCTTCTCCTGTCAAATGAAATATCACCACAATTTGTAGCTGATGATGGTAGTTTTGTAACTTTCATGAAGATTGAGGTGATAGGTGAATAATATTAAGGGTTAATTCCACTTTGTCCCTCAAACTTTGGACGATTACCCGCTTCAATCCATAAACTTCAAAATGGGACACTTAAGTCCCTAAACTTATAAATACCTCCCAATTAAGGAAAATTGTTGACAGAATCCTGAATGCCGTTGATGGTCGAAGTGTCCCATTTTATAAGTTTAGGGATTTAAGTATCCTATTTTATAAGTTTAGGGATTTAAGTGTCCCATTTTATAAGTTTAGGGACTTAAGTGTCCCAATTTATAAGCTTTAGGAACTTAAGTGTTCCATTTTGAAGTTTAGTGACTGAAGTGGATAATCGTCCAAAGTTTGGGGGGACAAAGTGGATTTAACCCTAATATTAATACACCACGTATGAAAACCCTTTTTGATTTCCTTATTGTTAGATAAACTGTACACTTTAACTAGCTTCGTCACTTTTTGATTTTGAATATTGGAATTTTCTCCCTAAGGAATATTTTGGGCTTCTAACATCTTGTTTTTGCTCAATAAATAGTCAGTCGTACATTGTTATTTCATCGCCAAATCAATACACCAATAATTAGCTTTGATATAAGTTCTATTCAACCCTTATCATCTGACACCATATGTCCCAAACCCAGGTTGCTCTTCCCTTGCACAACCAGAGCGAAATTATCCGCCTAGTCTCGGACTTCCCGGAAGACATCTGGGGAGACAGTTTTAGTTCATATACTCTGGATAAGCAGGTTATGTTACCTTTATAGTTTGTTCTCTCCATGTTACACAATGTATTGTAATTCAGGCCATATTAGTTGAATGGGCTCCATATGTTTAATACTTTTGTTGATTACTTTGGAAATTGATGATGCTTCATATGCTCAGTTATAGTCTATTGTTTTAGAAGAGTTTGAATCACTGAAATGGCATTAGTGATGAGGTTTTACAAGAGTTTGAATCACTAAAATGCATGACTATATTTCGACTTTTTGGTCATGAAACTACGTGAATTGGATTTCAATGCTTCGTAAGAATCATTTCAATCTAAAACTTGTAGTTCAAATTATAATAAAAATATCAGAACCTATCAAAGCTGCCACTCTTTTCTTCTTTGAACTTAATTGCATTTCACAATTTTGAATATTTTGCACTTTATGTTCACTTAAAATCACTTTAAATTATCAAAAAGCATCTAAATATATTCTCACTTCACTCCGATTGGTGATTGAATCATTAAAACCTATAAAAACATGAAATTTTAACTACTCAGTTTCATAAAAATGTAATTTTTCTCACTTAAATCATAAAATACAAATTTAATAGTAGATATAGGTTAATATCAATGAAAACATATTCTTAAAACACATTCTTGAGGTTCTTCAAGTTGTAGACTCGAATCACTCGAATCTTGAAACACATTGGTATGTTCGCATTAGAAACATACCAATTGCCCACTACTAAAACATGCAAAAAATAAGTAATAAAACATAGAGTATGCAAATTAAACACTTATCAATTACGAAGGTTGAGAGAAGGTATAATACCGATTGCCCACTACCACATACAGATGGTGACCTTTGTGTTGTAGTAGATGCTAGAAAAGGAATGATTAACCATCATTACTTTGGTGATGAATAATTGATACTAATACATCAAGATACTCGTAATAGCCAATATATTTGAAAGCTTATGTCTGCAAAAACTGTTTTAATGGCATCATATTTTTTTTTCAAACGTTAATGTCAGCAAACAGTCTACACTCCACTGTGGACCATGGTCCATGCAAAAGTTTGCTATTATTCACAGAAAGAATTAACCCGAGGGGAATAACAATTAATCTGTTTGGATCCACTAGTTTTTCAAATACTATAAAAATTTTTAAAAAGTACTCTAAAAAGTAGTCTAAATTTTTTTTAGTATTCAAAAAATATCCCAAAATATATTTTAAAAGCTCTACTATTCTTAAATATTTCAAAATATTTTCTAAAAATATCCCAAAATATACTCTAAAAAATCTGCTACAGTAAAATTTTTCAAAAATACTCCCAAAAATAGCTAATCCAACACATGATTTTGTGGAATATTCTTGATGTAAATGAGTTTTAGCATAGAAGTCCATTTACTCATTCAAAATTGAGTAGCAATTTCCGGCTAGGTTTGTTTTCCATATCCATAAAATTGAAAATTACAGTATGACATCTTGCTTGATTTCTTTAATGTTAATCATCTTTTTGTATCCTTGTCAATATCCACTCTCTAGTTTTTAGACACTTGGGTGGTCATCTAAATTCTCATGCAATTGAACGTAACACTTTTATTTTATCTTCATGTTTGTAACTAGATACTTGAGCCAACTTGGCCAGTCGCTTGAGGATACAAATTTTTTTTTTTTGGCTCGAATTTGTTTCTTTTGATTTTTACATTTGTGATTTAAATTTGCAAGAGTTATTTATCTGTTTATTGGTTTACATTTGTGATTTAATTTGCTATATCAGATGTATGATATGTACGCGAAAGAGATTGAAATAATGAAGGAAGACGTAAGAAGCATGCTCACAAGATGCAGAACCTAGTTTACAAGCAATTTATCCAAGTTATTTCAAAGAAAACGAGGAAGCAACTCTCAAAAACAGGTAAAACAATACAAACACGTCGAGATGTTAAACCAAATTCCCATGCTCACTTACAATCCCACAAATGTCGGGCACCCTCATGTAGATGATTTCGTTCGATTCATCTGTTATGTGTTTAGATTCGCAGATTTTTCCATATGTGCGTATTATTGTTCATCCTTAGTTGTCTCTTTTTACTTAACAAAGGTTAGGTTTGACCCTCCTCTAATTCGCTGTACTCTTTTCGGTTATAAATAAATTAAGGGATGGCATCCCTATTTAAAAAAAAAAAAAGCATGCTAACGGCTACACATTGCTCTATCACCGAGAAGTTGAAATTGATAGACAAATTGGAACGACTCGGCATCTCGTATCATTTTGAAGAAGAGATTGAACACCAACTGGAGGAAATTTTCAAACTAAGTACCAATTATGAAGAAGAATATCTGCATTCTTATGATTCATTCACTGCTGCACTCCATTTTCGCCTGTTGAGGCAACACCATTTCAATATCTCTTGCGGTACATAACTAGTCTCTTTTGAATCTGATCGAATTATTGGTATAAGAGATATCATGTTAATAAACATTAATATATACCAAATGTTTTTTTTCCTTGTTTGAGGAATTTCAAATGAATTGCTACATGCCAAATACAGGCATATTTGACAAATTCGTGGATGCTAATAGTAAATTCAAGGAAACACTATGCAGTGACATAAATGGATTGCTAAGCTTGTATGAAGCTGCCCAAGTAAGGACTCCTAAAGACAGCATTTTAGAAGAAGCCCTCACTTTTACGCTTGTTCATCTAAAACGTGAGCCACTACAAGCAAGTTCTACTCTTGCAAAGCAGGTAAAATTGTTGGTTTTAGACCAAAATAAATCATATAAGTCACAATAATTTCTCTAATAAAATTTAACAAATAAATTAACAAAAATTCATACCTTAATCTTGCATTAAAAATGCAAATAATTTGTACCGTAAATATGTTGATTTGGCATGGGTTGAGACGCGGACTAGGTCGCTCTCTTTAAGACGATTCGCGCTCCTACGGAGTATCCTCCGGTGTAGTAGGTCTCAGCACGTCGCCTCCAGGATACAACAGCCCAGCCTTTTGCACACTGTAGTTTACTCCAATCTACACTATTGGAGCAAGACAGAAACCTCACACTAACACTGTTCTTTGCCCTATAAACTCTTATAATAGTGGAGGAAAAAATAGAAGGTAGTATAGAGATAGCAAAGTATATATTTGATTTGGTTGATAGATGCCTTATATATAGGCTAAGAAATTAGGAATATTAAAATACCAACATTAATAGGAATTAACACCTCATATTTCAGTTACAAATTGAAAAGTCTAGATTCATTGTATAACGGTAAAAAAAATTACTAAATGATTTCATAAAACCTAATCATTACATAAGTTACAAAAGCAAGACATAAATCCCATAAGTTACACATTTAAATGTTTCAATTTGTAACTGAAAATTTATTTAAAGAATTTGTAATTTATTTTATTTGAATTCAAAATAAATATGTGATATTTTTTATTAAAATATCCAACAATCCCCCACTTATTTTAATAAAAAAATATAATATTCAAAACTTAACACTTAATAGGGCAAAGATTAAAAATTCATGCATAATGAAGGTGGCAATGCCTTTAAACCTTCACTTAGTGCTCAACAATTCCCGTGCTAGAGTCAAAGTGGACTTAGCCTTTAAACGATGACTACTTGAGGGCACGTGAATTCGTATCACACACATGAACCTTTCAGTGTTCTCAAATAGGTTTCATAAGCCAGCACATTTATGGCCTTGTGCTTTATCCCGGTTTTCATGAGTGCTCTAAAGAACTAGCCCAAATTCTCATAGGAAGCGGCCCTACTTCCACACTCATATAGGTGAGTCTATCAAGGATGCTCCTATGACTTAGACATCCCACCCATAAGGGCTATAGAACTCATTAAGGGAATAAAAATCCAATCCTCGCTTATCGTCATAGGATCACAAATGCACTTACATCATAGGGATAGACAATATAATCAAAGTAGTGCATATTAATCAACCAAATCACTCTATGATTCGTTTGTCTCCGACCTAGTTCTTGGGATCTCCAGTCCCTAGGTGGTTGTATCCTCATAGGTGATTTTTAACATATATTAGACTTTTGTCTTATCCCCCTCGATGTATCATATCCTTGACTCAAGCTTGAGATTTATTTTTTCAACACAAATAAAATAACAAAGATATGATATTCTCGAATTTTTTCAAATAATCTCTTAGTGGTCCAAACACATGGAACCAATCTTCGATGAGAAAATTTCTCATCCATATAATTTTACCAAATAGTGTAGGCGTATATTTACTCATAAGTAATTTTTTTAATTTTTCTATGGCCAGTAGTCTAGTGATGCACTAGAAGCCATTCTCAAAAAACTCCATGGTTATTTTTGCTTTTGCAAAAATATCAAAAAATATTTCAAGTACCTTCACCTCATGTCATACTTTTTTAGTGAATGCTCGTCTACACTACTCAAAATAAAGTTAGAATAGATTCAAAAAACAATAATTATGTTATACTCACAAATTGAGCAAATAGAATGGGCATATATTTGCTCACATCAAGCAAAGCCACATTAATTTCCATCATTTCTGTAATATTCTCAGTGGCTAGTAATCTAGTAATTAACCCGCCACTCTCATAGTCCTCAATGAATTTTCTTTTGCAAGAAAACTTCATAAGTAATTCAAATCTATCCAAATCATGGCTCACTTTTTAATCTGCACAACTCAAATTAGAGATTACGAAAATTCAAAAAATATAATAGTCAATGCACTATTATGTTTTAATTTCAAAATTCAACTTGCAAGTAATGCAAGCCTTATAATGAAAAATCTCAAGAGTTTCAAAATTCATAACTACCAGCTTAGTCAACATCCACTGTCCGCATTTCCATACCAAGCATAGTTTTACTATAGTCATGCTTGGCAAGGAAATTAAGTATTCCAGTTTTCATTAAATGCAAAGACAGCCACATAGCAAACAACATGAAATAATTTAATACAAATCCAAAGTTGTTGGTTGCCTGCAAATTGATGGCCTTTGACTCGAATACATATTTTTCAATGTACAATATCACATTTTCAACTCAAAAGTTCATATTCACAATTTTAACAAAATACAAGTCAAGAGAATAGAATTGTTGAGAATTATATGGCTAATAACTTTATATTTCACAACTTCAAGCCACTAAAGCTATTATCCATGTATATAATTTTTCCTTGGTGACAGTGTAATCTTTTCTTCATGTATTATCAATACCGTTTATTGCTTGTGAAAATGCAGACCTCAAGCTGGACTAAGATCATATGAATTGAAGACAAAACTAGAGAATTTTAAACTCTCACTATTTAAATATAACTTGAACCCTCATAATTGCAGTTTTTTTTATGCACCTTGATACCACTATTCTTAAGACAACAACTGGCCACGTTATACATGCATTTCATGGAGTGCATATCTTTATCACCAAATTAATCATTTATATGTCAATGCCAAAATTTTCAATCGGAATAAATCCGTTAATATAAGAGACATTGAAAGTTCACTATGTAACATGACAAACTCATGCGAAAATAGTTGCTTCATACAACATATATTAAAAACTCAAAAAATGGCAAAAAATTATTGTATTTGGTCTACTAATATACAAAGACATCATGCAAGTACCATGTTTTTCTTGAACAAACAAATACATGATATTCTGTTAATAATAGGCAGCTTGGATTCAAAGGTATATATTGCGAATTATTTATATGCGCTTACATAATATTGATACCAAACTCTAAAGCACATAAAACCAATGGATATTACCCTTTCTAGTCTCAGTCTATAATTGTGACCATTCACATGAAATATCTTGTTTATTAAAGTTTGTCCGGATTATGTTATACACCATGTAAGATTCCTATCGTCGGGATTATGTTAGTTTTATGATTAGATTATTTAGAAGCAAAACATGCAATGATAACCTTATCTTATGTGAAGAGGCTAACTCGTCTTAAAATTGTTGGTTTTAGACCAAAATAAATCATATAAGTCACAATAATTTCTCTAATAAAATTTAACAAATAAATTAACAAAAATTCATACCTTAATCTTGCATTAAAAATGCAAATAATTTGTACCGTAAATATGTTGATTTGGCATGGGTTGAGACGCGGACTAGGTCGCTCTCTTTAAGACGATTCGCGCTCCTACGGAGTATCCTCCGGTGTAGTAGGTCTCAGCACGTCGCCTCCAGGATACAACAGCCCAGCCTTTTGCACACTGTAGTTTACTCCAATCTACACTATTGGAGCAAGACAGAAACCTCACACTAACACTGTTCTTTGCCCTATAAACTCTTATAATAGTGGAGGAAAAAATAGAAGGTAGTATAGAGATAGCAAAGTATATATTTGATTTGGTTGATAGATGCCTTATATATAGGCTAAGAAATTAGGAATATTAAAATACCAACATTAATAGGAATTCACACCTCATATTTCAGTTACAAATTGAAAAGTCTAGATTCATTGTATAACGGTAAAAAAAATTACTAAATGATTTCATAAAACCTAATCATTACATAAGTTACAAAAGCAAGACATAAATCCCATAAGTTACACATTTAAATGTTTCAATTTGTAACTGAAAATTTATTTAAAGAATTTGTAATTTATTTTATTTGAATTCAAAATAAATATGTGATATTTTTTTATTAAAAAATCCAACAAAAATCTGCTCTCAAACAAGCAGTTCATAAGGGTAGCTTGAGAGTAGAGGCACGCCGTTACATTTCTGCTTATGAGGAAGAAGAATGTCATAATGAATTGCTTCTAAGGTTTGCGAAATTGGATTACAACATGTTGCAGATGTTGCACAAAGAAGAATTGTTTGAGATAATAAGGGATGTACTACTACTTTTTCTTTAAACTTCCGGTTGAAACATGTTTTCAAAATTTTCAATACTACCTTTTTGTTCAATTCTGAACAAGTTTCTTGTAGCTTATTATTAGACAATATATGACAGCAGGCCGCATCTGTGTGTGTGTGTGTGTGTGTATTTTGGTCCTTTCAAGAACTAAATATGGCATTGACTTCAGTTCCTATCTAATAGAAGCATGGAGATTCAGCAATACATTCTTGATTTATTTGACAGGTGGGGAAATGACATGGAAATTGGATAGAAAATTCCTAATTCGAGAGTAAGACTCGTTGAAAGCTACTTTTGTGCTTTGGGAATGTTCTTTGAGCCTCAGCACTCTTTTGGCCGAATCAACCTGGCAAAGACAACAGTTTTGAGTACGATATTTGATGGCACCTATGATGCTTATGGAACTCTTGATGAATTAAAAGTTTTAATTGGGGCAATTGACAGGTACGCTTACCGTAGAATCCGAATATTAGAAAAATAACTAAACGCAGGTTCATAATCTGATCTATTAGCTGTTTACAGATCTTTTGGTTAAGAATATTGATCATGTTGCTTTATATTTGATTTCCAAGCAAAGAATTAATTATCGTGTTAGGCTATGTCGTTACATCAAATCTATAATTGGAGGACAGATGGTGCATGAACAACACTATAAAGTATGATCAAGTATTTTTCTAAAATTTATCTCTAGGAAAAAGGTAATGCCAAAGTTGCAAGCTAGTGACTAGTTTTAACCAGCCATACACGCTAGTAACTTTTTGGCAAAGTCATTTTCGTCCGGAGGGTGGGGCCCGCCCGGGGGGGTGGGGAATTGTTTAAGTGATGTCATAAAATGAAGTTCGTAAATTAAATTAATCCAAGCAGTTTTGATTGTTTATTATATTCTGCTATATTTATCCTTGAATAATCTGCATAATTAGTACATATTTGTTAGAACTTGGGAAAATCTGATGATCAAACATGTTCAACATCATTTTTTGGACGATTATCCTACCTAGTGCAAATAACAATCATGTGCAATCAGGTTCCAGGTGGGATGCTAGCGAAATGGATCGACTCTCTGATAACATGAGAACTTGCCGCGTTGCTCTTTTGAATGTCACTGATGGGCTTGACAAAGAGTTAAGCAAACAAGTAAGGCTTTATGCCTCCGAACAGTATAAAGAAGAAGTATGGCCATGACGCATTGCTATCCATACCCCTTGTAGTTAGTGTTGGAGGCTAATAGATAAGCATGACTCACTTCGAGCTATTTATTAAAATAATGAGATAATGGTAGTATTAGAGACACTTAATTTTGAAACTTAGGGCCTAAAACTGTTATTTCAAAACTTATGAGCTATTTCAAGATGTTACTCTCCATCACAAGGTAAGAGAATATAGAAGCCAGGAGGCTTCTAATAAAGAACGAGTTTTTCTTCGTGAACGTAATCTCAATGGTAGAGTCGAGTTACATTAAATATTGTGTATCATTTATCTTTCACACATGTGACTTGTTTGTTATTAAATTATTGTGTACTTAATTTCTTAATAGTCGTGTGTTCTGCGCTTGAATCCTAGCATATAGTTTAGTTTGGGTGGTTAAACGTGTAATCTTGTGGTATTTTAGCTTGATCACATGATCCTAATACTTGTTTCGTGCTTTTAACTAGTGGAAAATATATACGAAGGGGATGTACAATGAGTCGCGGTGGTTTATTAAGAGGGATTTGCCAGCATATCCAGAATACTTTAGCAATGGAATGGTCACAAGCGTAGCCTTTCTAATATTGATGATAGAGTGTTAATTGTTAGTAATTTTATTATTAATTTCTCCCATTATCCTTGCCAAATATTGTTTAATTGTTTATATATACTTATATTTGGTATCTGGATTCAATTTCAGGAAGTGGGACAGAAAAACACAAAATAAGAGGGACTTTTTGGAAAAAATTAAGACTTCTAAGGGCTTCACAAACCGGGCCCACATGGTGTTGAGAAGGAGACGGATTTCCTTTTGCTTTTGGCTGATGAAGAGCTGCTGACTAGGGGTCCTCCTAGGAATGGAAAACGAAAAGAAAGGGAATTTGGCAGAGCCTCACTTTCAGTTTGATTCTCAATTTTGGCAGGGACCACGGAGATAGAAAGGCATTAGTCAATGTTCAGAAAAAAACGTACAGAGGCTTGGGTTTTTTTGGCTTTAGTAATAGTTTAGTTTTCTGACTTTTTCCTTGTCATGCGCATGCCTACTGTTCGACAAAATTCCCAACGGGAGAACTATCTTTTACTTCTTGATTAATTAGTTAAAGACGGTTTGACGTTCATGAATTCAATCAATTTGTGTGGAAATTTATTTATGCGGCGTGGCTAAGCTTTGCATCTAGTCAAAGGTTAATTTGAAAATGCGGTTCCAAATATCTGTGAAATCGAATTTTTTACTTATTTGTTTTATTTATTGGTATTCGTATATTTTCTGGTTTAATTGCTTATGATTGTTTTGTTATTTGAATGTCAAGAGTCCGATATTTGAATTAACCTAATAATCTAATGTCATATTAATTGATTGAATCCGTAATTGTTCTATTGATTAATACCAGTGATGACTAGCGTGATTGGTTTCATGTTAAATAGTCAACGGTCGTATCTTGGCTATCGATAAAGTAAGGAAAAGTTGGTTATCAGAGCTTGTTGATGGCTATAACCAATCTAGTAATGAGTAATTGAATTATCTTTGCATCGATGATTAGTTGAATGGACCGTGTTTGAAAAGTTGCACATTTGCCTAGAGTCGTATTGACTATTGATTAATTCTTGATTAATTCTATTAGTAGTTTCATTAGTTAGTTAATTAATTATTTTATATTCTTCAAAAATTCCCCATACTTCGGACTCTGGAAGAAACAAATTATCTCCAGTCCTTGTGGATTCGACCATACTCACTGCTATATACAAAATTTGTAATTTTCTTGAGTAGGTAATTATTATTAAATAGGTTCGACGCCTGTTAATTTACAACATGTTGGCTACATATGGAGAGAGCCTCAAGGGATGTCTTCGATTGGCTATCAAGTAGACCTAAAATTCTTGTTGCATGCTCTACAATTTGCCGATTAACAAATGATGTTGCTTCTTATAAGGTATATATTTTCATACTGCATTTGAAAATTTTAAGTTACGTATATATGTTTTATGACTTATTTCAAGCTTGAGACACAAAGGGGTGGCACTGGAAATGAATGCTACATGAAGCATTACAATGTATCCGAGCAAGAGGCAGTGGATAAATTTGAAGAGATGATTGTAGAAGCTTGGAAGGATTTAAACGAGGAGTGGCTGAGGCCTACTACAGTGTCAAGGGAAGTCCTCATGCCCATACTCTCCCTAGCACGCATGGAAGATGTTCTTTACAAGTATCATGAAGATGGATTTACTGATCCACATAAAGTCATCAAGGATTACATTATTGAACTGCTTATGGATCCACTAACTGTTTGAGTATACATGGTTTTTTAATCTTCCAGTTTTTCTACCTATGCTATGGTGTTGTCAGTTTTAATTTGTGTGGCAATTCCTATGAACATGATAAAAGAACTATAATGGAAAAATTTGTAACATTTTCTATTTTTAAGCAAAAGTGTGTCACATACACACACACACATAAAGTCATGCACACATACACAGACACCAAACACACACCAGAACACACACAACTCACGCACATAGTACACACACAAAACATTAGTTTTCAGCACATAAGAAAAGGAAAAAAAAAAAAAAAAAAAAAGAAAAGACCAAGGGAGAAGCAATGGGAGGGGCTTGTCGTGGCAGGAAAAACAAGAACCCTTCATTAGCACCACTGGAAGTCTTTCCTTTTTCATTTTTTTCAGCTCTAAATATATCAAGTGGGTTTCATAGAAAATTTTGATATTTGTGTGTGAACTTCTGATTTCATGGCTTTTCCTTGTGGGTTTGTCATTTGTTTTGATTTCTGCATGTTATACGGAGTATTTTGATGTAAGATTTGTGGGGTTTGGGCTTGTTTTAAGTAAGATATAAAAGGGGGAGACCTGGTTGTAAATCGCATGTTTGACCAATTTTTGTTCAATTTTTTTTTTTTTTGTAAAATAACACTAGAAATGAAATTTGCACGAAAATTTGAGTGGGAACGTGATTTGAATGAAATTTGGTGACTGAAGATGGTTGTAGCCGGTGGCTAGCCAGCGGTAGCGGTCGAAATTTCCATGGCTACCAATCCGTTTGCTGGTCAGAAGCGGGAAGAAGTAGACAGAAAGAAGAAAGAAAAGAAAAGGAAAAAGAAAAGAAAAAGAGAGAAAAAAAGATGTTGTGCTCCATTTTCGGAATAAAAATGTTTAATGAAAAAAATGAATTTTTGATTTTGAAAATAAAGGAAAAAAGGCTTATAATAGGATTTTGAAAAATGCGATGTTTTGACCCCTGAAAGATAGTCTAAAAAAGGGTTTTTAGAAAAAGAGAGTTGTCACTTAGTATTGAATTTAGGTGTACTAAATTATCAAAAAAAAGTTTTTAGTAGAAAAATGAGAAACTCTTTTTAGATGATCCCTGATCTTTGAAAACAAGAGAAAAGGGTTCTGAAATCACGGTTGAAAAAAAAAAGAAGCAAGAGTCTGGTCGATTTCGACCTCAAGCACCTTTTCAACCTAATCTAAGTTATCTGCGAGGTTTAGTCAAAATTTTCCTAATATAATCCTTAAACTTATCACATTTGAATGTTTTTATATGAATACAAATCTAACCCTAAAAGGGATATTTGTGGGGGGGAGGGGAGGGGAGGGAGGGGGATGAAATGCCGTTTCAAGGTCTAATTGGTACAAATTGCATTAATTGTGAAACTCAATAATAATTCCTTGAAAGGGTTATGAGCATACAAAGATGAGATTTGAGGAAAAGAAAATTAAAATTTATATATATATATATATATATATATATATATATATGTATAAATGGCTCAAAGAAAGAGGGATGCAATATAATGGGTATGGGGAACTAAAATTCATGACATAATTTTCCTTCTCATAGAAAGGTAATAGAATGCCAAAATTAGAAAAGCCGTACTCGCCAATTTTTCATACTCGAAGGGTAACTCTACTAACCTAAATAAGCAAATGAACTATCTAATTCCTAAATGAGATTATTGGATCACACACAAGATAAGAGTACAAAATAGGGGAAAATAACACACAAATAAGCAAAAAAAAAAATCATAAAAATAGAAAAATATGCATGAAATGAATGAATGACATACAATTCGTGAATCTAGCATGTGAAGGAGTCTACGGGTCTAGTATTGGGTTAATCCACTTTTACATGTTCTCACTAACATTGGACTACTAGCAAGGAAATGAGAAAGACTATAACTAGTATTGAACTAGTGTGGCAATGTTATGTATTCATTATTTACAATAAAATATAAATTAAAACAAGTAAATACATAAGGACTCATAGAGCACATAATACATAAGTATAATATCTAGATGCGAGATTTTAAGGAAAGCAAGTAAAGCATATAAGCACATAAGTCATATAAATGCACAAAACATATCTATTATATCGGGGGTCCAAAATACAATTTCAAAATGAGAAATATGAAAAAATAAACCTATCAAACCTATGTAATTATATATGACCTTTTCCACAAAGCCTAAAGATTTGTTTGCCTGCTTTCTTCTATTATACCCCTTCAGATTTTAATGTGGCCTTCAATGTCAATCTCTTTCAGAAAGATATGTCAAGTTTTGGTTTTTATTAAAAATTGAAAACAGATAAAATGAGTAATAGACTATTACACTATAATCATTGAGTTGTCTGGAGTTGTAGTTTTTTTTTTTCTTTTTTGCTTTTTCTTGATTGCATCTATTATATATGTATAGATGCCATAAGGGTAATTGGATAATAAATATTTGCAGGGAGAGAAATGATAGCGGCTTGTATTTGTTACCTTAATAAGGTTTAGTACATTGTAGATAAATAAGTGCCGATTAGTATACACTAAACCTTTGTACTTATTCATGCTTATTAATGAGCAGTACGTAACTTCCTCTTCATGCCTTGCCACATTTTGCAATTGTATGAGGATAATTGCATGATAAATTCCGGATTATCCATGAAAGAACCTAATAGTCTAGAGTTTCAATTGTAGATTGTGTGATTCTTTAAAGAAAAATACATTAAAAAAATCGTTGAAGTGGCTTCAGCTTTCAAGAACGCGTGATGTCAACACCACACTAGTTTTCTAACATCATTATATATCATTTTTCTTATTTTCCAGTTCTTCATAGGACAACAAAGCCATGACCCTACCATAGACCATTCTTCATATAAATATTTGCCATCTTAGTGCAAAATATTGACAAAACATGGCTTTTGGCCATGGCTAAAGGAAACGGAATTTTGTTTCTAAAATTTGTTATTTTTTCGTGTTTGACAAGTAATTCAAAATTTAAAAGACTTCTCCATTAAGCCTTTTCTTTTTTTTTCTCCTTTCTTTAAATGTATATAAAAAGTTTCGAACCTAAAACCTCTCATTTACATTTCCATCTCTTCATTAAACCTATTCATTTATTTATCGATTTATCTTTAAACGTCTTCATATGTGATTTGTCAATTGTGTCAGATGTATGATATGTATGCCAAAGAGATTGAAATACTGAAGGAAGAGATAAGGAGCATACTAACAGTTACAGATTACACCATCACGGAGAAATTAAATTTAATAGACATGTTAGAATGACTTGGTATCTCATGCCAATTTGAAAGTGTGATTGAACAACATTTAGAGGAAATTTTTGAACTACTTGCCAACTCTGAAGAGTATCCACAATTTTATGATTTATTCACTGCTCCATTTCATTTCCGACTGCTGAGGCAACATCATTTAAACATCTCCTGTGGTAGGTGATGGCTTCTTTTTAATTTCATTGAATCACTGTCACAAGGTTAAGCTATTAATAAACCTTTATTGTTACTAAATAACCCTTTTTTTTAATCTTGCTCCTTGATAAACCAGGCATATTTGACAAATTCATGGGTGCTCATGGTAAATTCAAGGAATCTGTGAGTAGTGATACAAGGGGTTTGCTTAGTCTATATGAAGCTGCACAACGTATAGCTCATGACGAAAGCATTTTGGAAGAAGCCCTTACCTTCACAATTATTCATCTAATATGTTATGTACTAAATGGAGATTCTACTCTTACAACACAAGTGAGACACGCCTTCAAACAACCAGTTCACAAGGGTAGCTTAAGAATAGACGTACGCCATTACATCGCTATTTATGAGGAAGAAGAAAGTCATCACGAATTGCTTCTCAAATTTGCAAAAATGGATTACAACTTGTTGCAAATGTTGCACTAAGAAGAGCTTGCTGAGATAATAGGGTGTTAGGTCTAATCCCAAGAAATTGACTAACGAGAATAATATGGTTCTTGGCAACCCAACAAAGACAATAACAAATCAAATAAATCAAGCATAGAAATGCAGAATTTTATCAAATTGACCTACTTCAATGATCGAAGGGTTAGCTACTATAACAGAAAGAGAGTACAAAAGAGATAGTATAAAACTCTAGAAAATAATTTCTAGGCCAAAAAGGCATCTAAAACTGAAAATTTTACATGATTTGGTCAAATTAACCTACGTCCACGGGCAAAGCGGTAGTGAAGGGATAGCAATTTATTATAATAGAAAGAGAGTATAAAAGAGAGAGTACAAAACTCTAGAAAATAATTTCTAGACCCAAAAGGTATCTAAAATAGAAAACACAAAAGAGTCTAAATAACACAAAATATTTAATGGTCCAAAGGCCCATAACTTGCTTTTTTGATTTAATGTTTAACTAAAACTCAATTTACTATAACAGAAAGAGAGTACAACGCCTTAGAAAATAATTCTTAGACTCAAAAAGCACCTAAAATTGAAAATAAAAAAGAGTCTAAATAATACAAGATACTTAATAGCTCAAAGACCTATAACTTGCTCTTTTAATTTGATGCCTAACCAAAACTCCTCTCAGATTAGGGCGTGGGCCCTAAAACTCTTTTGGATTAGTGTATACGGCACTTGGGCCTGTGCCTTTAGCACAATTAAACTAATTTATATCCACTATATTTAAAACCACAAAAAGGAGAAATTTCTTTATAAAACTTTCGATGTAGAATACAAAAACACACTCAACATATGGTAAGTACTAATTCATGTAGAACAAATTACATTTTTAGAATTTCCCACCATGCAAGTGTAAAATTATTGTATAGATTGGTGGAAAGTATATGCACAACTGCAAACATGCCAAAAACAATAATAAACAATTAAAATATGTTAGAAAGTGGACAACAACTTAAATGTTGGTATTCACACAAAAATTATGAAACCGATAAATGTTTTTAACCTTCGTAAACAAATGTGTAATGTTAGCTGGTTAGAATAACTGAGGTTGCAGTTTTGAAATTTTAACTCACGCTCCTCCACCAAATATTTAATTTATTTACAAAATAAGCATCGAATCTTAATTAATTGAGGTCTAAATGTAAATTTATCCTAAAGCAGTTGGTCAGAATACCTGATAAATTGCGAGCTGTAATAGAACATTGATATCAAATGAATCCCAATGTACTAAAAGGGAAAATCGTTCAAAAAGTCCCTTACATTTTACAAAATGACTTTTTTCATTCCTTACTTTTAAAAGTGTACTTTTACGTCCCTTACAAATTCCTATATATATATATATAAAGGAGTTGTTGTGTGGCTGTTGGATAATTTTCATCTAACCATTTTGAGGGGTACATTAGACATTTTAGTACTAGTGTACAAGTCATTAATGTTAGGGTACTAGCAGTCTAGGTGTATTGGTATGTACATTACCTAGCCTACCCTTACTGGCCTGATGCTTCCACTGCCGATGCTTAGTTGTTTCAGCTAGACTGTGCTAAGCAAAATTATCTCAACAGCCTGCTATAGTTGACATTTGAATGTCCATGGATGACGCGACACGCTCAAGATAGTGAGGGAAAAATGACAGCAGAGCTGAAACAAGCCGTTATCTCAACGGATGCTCTGTTCTTTTAGCTTTACTCTTCCTACAGCTATGGCGATTATGCTGGTCCAAACACCTATTACACTACCTCTCAGCTGCCTGAACCTGCCTTCTACAACTATTACAAGCATGGTTATGAGCGTAGCAGCCAAGATTATCCTTATTTTATTAATTACAGTATTGTTCAATCTGGGCATTCGCCCACTTCCGGCAGCCGGGCTGGCTAGGTATTTAGCATGGTTTTGAGGGGTACTATTCATGGTTGTTCTATTATGCAATTAGTTATCCTCAAGATGAAGAAAGGCCAATTCAGTGCTGCAATAAGAGTGTTCTATTATGTTCTTGAAAACATTGACCCCATTGGAATTTCTGAGAATAATGATTGGAAACTGAAATAACTTCAAGGTCCATGTCATGAAAATTTTGAAAAAAGAAAAAGCCCCCATGTCAGAGCCAAACCATTTTATAGTCCAAACGTTCCTTTTTCTGAGTCATTGATGGCTCACCTGAAGGAAGGCAAAGGATGATGCTTACACTGCCGATGTGTAGCTTACTAGCTGTTGTTTCAGCTTTATTCTTCTAAGCAGCCCTTGCCATTGATGTGTCATTGCTGCAAACCATCATTGAGAAGAACATTAACTCAAATCTTTATTGTGCAAGTGTAATTGCTAGCTTTTTGGCTTCTGAATTTTCCACCAAATGAGTTCAGCTGATGTGATGAATTAGGACATTACAGTGAGCAATCATTGCTTCTTTACTACAATACTAATGGTTGGAAGATGCGGGACTTGTTGGAAGGCATGCCTGAACAAAAACTGAAAGCCTTTTGCTCTTCTAGAGCATTTGTTGATCAGTTTTTTTCCTAACCTGCAATAATACAGGCTATTCACACACATAACGGTTGCATGACTTGCTTAAACTCTATATTACCAAGGTGGTCCCCAAAAAGGTAAGGTCCCTTCCACTGTGTTTTTTAGGTAGATTCTATCTGTGTGTATATCGGATTTCTAAATGAAACAATCACAATCTTTTACAGTTTACAAGCTCTAATTATATTTGTAACTGTATTCTTGCAGTTCCATGTTTGGCAGCAACTGAGTTGCAATTGTGAGGCAAAGGATTTGTCCAGCTCCCGCTATCAAGGTACTTTCCAAACCAATTATTCATATTAATGAATGAATATCGGTGTGCATAAGTTGATGTACTAGAATTGCAATTATTTTTTAATAACACAATCCCTGTGTTTAATATCGTCATCTTCACTCATTTCTAATGCCCTTAAAAAAATCTTGTGCGACGGTAAAATAAAAACAAATGACTTTGGAACTTTTATTAAAAATGCAATAATTTTGTGACCCTAATTAGTTTATCAAAAACAACGAACTATACCATAGCAATTCTTACAACTACATCACTATGAATTGCATTTTTCGCTTACAAGCTACATCCCTCATGCAGGTTACAACTCCCGCGCTGAGCGCGGGTGCCATCCCTAGTTATATTGATTAAATTTGGTCCCTATCTAGGTTTCTGACTAGTTTTTTGTCGGAATCCATCACGTGCCTTGCACGTGATCATTTTTTAAGAGCAAAATTATCAAATCAAAATTTACGTAATTCAATCCATAGTCTCGCACATTTCACAAAATGAATTGTTTCGTCCCTCACATTTCACAAAAATAAATTTTTTCATCCCTCATATATTATAAAATAAAATTTTCATTTCTCATTGTTCATGTGTATGAATAACTTTTTTTTAAACTAATTTATATATCTAATTGATCTCACATGGACAATACAAATAGCATGTAATATATCTCTATTTAATTTTTGCTTAAACATACTGTTTATGTGAAATTAAAATAGATATATATATATAGGGGTTTAAAAAAATTGTTAGTTTTTCACTCATGTTCATTCCTTTTACTTGAAAATTGAAAACAAAGAAGACATTTAATTCTAAACATTATCAAGTGTTCATATCGAATTAAATTTAGACAGAAAAAATAAACAAAGGAAAAGTATCACAAAAAGAAGTAAGTAATTGACACTTTCAAATTTTAAAATAATTATAAGGGAAGAAATTCAATTGTTGGACTTAAAGGTAGCAAGTAAAAATTTCAGATTTAAATTGTAATTTGTTAGCATGACTATAGAATTCGAATTAACACCGATTAATTAGATACTCTTATTAAACAACTCAATAAATGAATTATTACTAAAATAGAAAAGATTACAAATATTGAATAGATTCCCATGGTGAAATCACACACACACACACACACACATATATATATATATATAGGTTTAAAACAAAATTATTAGATTTAGACCCATGTACATATTGATCTGTTTAGGTGAAATCAAATAGAGATATATTATATATTATTTGTACTGTTTAGATAAAATCAAATAGATATATTCATGAATTTAAAAAAATAAAAACTATTCGTACACGTGGTCAATGAGATATAAACGAATTCATTTTGAGAAATCTGAGGAATGAAAAAATTTATTTTGTGAAATGTAAGGGACGAAACGATTCATTTTGTGAAATGTAAGGGACTATAGATGGATTATGTAAATTTTGATTTGATCATTTTGCCCCTAAAAAATGATCACATGCAAGTCATGTGTTGAATTCCGGCCAAAAACTAGTCGGAAACCTAGATAAGGATCAAATTTGACCAACGTGAATTTGTAAGGGACGTAAAAATACACTTTTAAAAGTAAGGGACGAAAAAGGTCACTTTACAAAATGTGAGGGACGTTTTGAACGATTTTCCCATACGAAAATCCCAATATTCCCCCCCTTCTCTCAAATTGCCATGTTCGTCTCAAAATATTGAAATCTGTTTGCTAATCTATCATTGAAATGAATATATGATTCTTGAAATATACGAAAAATCTACTTCAGCTTTATGTAAAGGAAGCATGGAGGTTCAAAAGTTCCAGGTAAGATAAACAAATATTCTCGACTCATTTGACAGGTGGGGGAAGAAATTGGAAATTGTATAAAAAAGTCCTTACTCGAGAGTAAGTCTTGTTGAAAGCTACATTTTCGCTCTGGGAATGTTCTATGAATCTCAGCATTCTCTTGGCCGAGTTAGCTTGGCAAAGACCACGGTCCTTTTTTTTTTTTTTTTTTTGCTAAACATGATAGATTCTATTATATTTTTACTCCTACTCTATACTAGGGAAGGAGGAGGGACTTAAAGGGGTTAAGGAAGGAACTAGAGAGGACTGAATCACTACCGGTCCAAACGAGTGTCTGCACACTCACTGACGAAACTTTCCAGAAAATACTAAATTTTTAAAATGTAGACCAAAGAGATTTGATTCCTTGATTACAATAGTTGATGATACCTATAATGCTCCTGGCACCCTTGACGAACTGACAGTCTTCACTGAAGCAATCGACAGGTGCGCATATTGTAGCATGAATTAAATCAGTTATATACATAATCAATAAGAAAAATATCAAGATTAGAGTTGCAATTACTTTGAGAGTTACAAACACCTATAAACCAACCATTGATAGTATTCTATTGTAAATCAATCTCTTAATCTGAAAAGAACTTATTCCTAAATGTTACATATATCCAGCTTCCTAAAAAGTGAACACTCATCCGATTTCTTAAAATTTCCAAGCATTTACGTTGTGTGTGGTTTTAAAAATCAATACCACTAAACATTGTTCGATGAAAAACCAGCTAAATCAGATCTTTCAACTGTTTATGGGCTTTGTGGTTAAAATTACGCGTACAACATATTGCTTGAGAGAAAGAATGAAGTTCCAATACCGGATTATGTAGGTAACAACTCCATTTATGTATTGCTGGATGACAAAGAGTTCCTGAGTATCAATTTCCAGAAAAACGAAAATACTGGAAGTGAATGACTAGCTTAACTTTCCACCAAAAAGACCAAAAACGATGAAAAGCTTGTGCAAAAATCTTTTGGATATTTTTAATTAGTGCAAATATCTTGTTTTATCTGGTTTCGGGTGGGATGCAAGTGAAATGAGTGGACACCCCGACAACTTGAGAACTTGTTACATTGCTCTTTTGGATGTTAGTGACGGTCTTGATAAAGAGTTATGCAGCCAAAGGGATAATTTCACCCAACCCTACCTTCCCCTAATCATTGAACTTGTATTCCGTTGTCTACATTTATAGGCAAGGGTCATAAAAAATATATGGCTTTTATTTTAAAAAAATATAAAAAATAAATAAAAAAGCAGGTGGATATTACAAAGGGATAAGTACAGAAACGTCCTTTAAGGTTTCTGATAATTTCATTACCCTCCCCAAGTTTTGAAAATATCTCCCCTATTAGTAATTTGAGACACAATGCTTACATCATTAATGGTTGAATGACTCTACTACCCTTACAACATAGGATATTATTAGGTGCATTTTTTCTATTAATGTACTAGAATCATATGTGATGTACTTGATAAATAAAAGGATTCAAATATGAAAATAATTAAGCCGTTTTCAAAATAAATTAACCATAATTTGATTATGTTAAAAAACTTAATTTGACATTAGAAAACGGCTTCAATACTAGGCTAGCTTTCTTTAAATGATGTACTTGACAATTAAAAGGAATTGGACACGAGAAACTTCAATTCTATTGTTTCTTCTTTTTATTATGGATCTGTGATGATAACAAGAATCCTAAGTTAAAAAAAAAATTTTTGTTTTATTAAATTTCGAAATTTGTTACTTTTTGGATGTAGATGATGAGATTTTTTTTGTTAATGGCCCCATAAGTGAAAAAATAATTTAGATTGAATAATTAAATTAACTATTATTATAGGTGAGGGGCACTTCGACAATAAAATGCTCTCACACCTTAAATCTTTTTTTCTTTTTTGCCATTTTTAAATTAGGGTAGATTGTTACAAGGATATAGATGGTTAATGATACTTTCAACATCTCAGGAGATGGCATTGAAAATGTTAGAAACCTGAGGGAAGGTTTCTAAAATTATCCCTTTTACAAAAAGGGAATTTGTTGACAAAACTTAGGTTAAAAAACCAAACGGTGATTGGCTTCTGGTCTAGAAAAGGGTTTGAGAATGCAGTAATGATGTAGGGGCCTGGAAACCTGGTAGAAGTCTCCATTTACAACGGACGCCTTAAGAGCACTAAAAATGAAAAGAGCTTCGGGTCTGTTTGATTAGGTGTAAGATATTTTCCCTGGAAAACATTTTCCAAAGAAAATAAATTCTTTCGTATTCGTTTTCCGGTGTTTGGTTGACTAGTTTGGCCTCCTAGAAATTTAAGCCCTCCAATATCAAAATCATGATCAGATAGGTAATGAAATTCAGAATTTGCTTGTAAGATGTCAAAGTCGCCCTTGATTGACAAAGCAAGAATTTGGGTGTTTAGAGAGAGCTTGCTATGGAAAAATACCAATGCGATCACCAAGGAATCATATAGGTAAAGACTGTGTGACAGATTTGAATCCTTAATTATGGCCTTTGAAGGGTAGTGGACACGTCATTATCCTTTCTTTAAATGAAGTGATGGAACGTGAGGAAAATAACTTCAGTAGGGCGAGAAGGGAAGTTGTTTTACACCCGTTGGTGTAAAATGTTTTCCGGCAGAAAAGATTTTCCCGTGCACTTGTGCAACCAAACATTGGAAATTCCAGAAAATATCTTTCGGAAAATATTTTCAGTCCAATCAAACAGACCCGAACCTTTTATTTTTCCGCAAGTTGAATTAACTTTTTAATTCACAAAGAAAAAGAAATAACCAATTAATCCTAATTGGATAATTTGTCAAAATACTGCTGCATCTGTGGGCATTTATCAATCAATTTCATTCTTGCCATAAGAGACCAACTTTACTTAAAAAACCAATTATAGGATCTTGAAAAATGATCATCAAATATACTAAACCGATATATGTTGTAGAACAAAAACCGAAAAAAAGTGTAAATTGATATGCAAATAGAAAATACATTGGCAACTGAGCCCACAATTATCAGATCAAATTAATGAAAATTTCCAACTATCTGTCTGCCATAAGATCAACAATGCAAACCAAAAAAAAAAAAAATAAAATCAAGTGAACCAATTCTTTTAAGAGTAAATCTTACCTACACTATCATGGTTGGTGCATGACACATGAGTAAAATTTGAATTTTAATTTTAAATTCAGATAAATTGTCATGTGTTTAATGGTAATGATATATACACTGTCAATGTATAAAAAATTAATCCTCCTTATAATGGACAATATATAAAAATGATCATCAGCCAATACAAGCTTCAAAGGTAAAAGATAAAAAGTGATTCACCACGCAAATTCAGAGTATTTCTCTGAACAGAAGAACTCTTATTCCATAATTGCATCATAACTCTATCAGTACTAGTAGCTGGCACAGAGATTTTGCATTTGGCCCTAGTCAAACTAGCTATAAAGTATAACCACTAGTACAAGAAAACTGCTGATCAATCAACTTCTACCTTCAAATTCTACGAAAAGATTATGAATATTCAGATCCTCGAAGGAATCAAAAAAGGAAAAAAAATGATAACAGCTTCCTACTAATATTACAGAATATATAACTGTCCTATGGAAACAAGAACTGAAATCTAACTTCTTGTAAGACTACTCTCTGGAGCTATTTCGACTCTGAATCTCTGATATATTGCTTCGATCAATCCAAGAACTGATTTACTCAGTAGTAATCATGCATGTTTGGCTACTAATTCACCAATCTTCATCCCACTTTGACTGATTGAAGTCTGGCGCTGCGTCGACGATTATTTAGTCTGGCGCTGCGTCGAGCAGAGCCTTTATATTCTTCATCATCCTCATAGCGTTTGTATTTCTTTGATGATCCTGCAGGTTTACATGTTGAACGACGGTGTAAAGGATCTTCTTCAGATTCATCTTCTGAACTCGATGAATCTGTACCGTCCAAATAACTTTTCTCCTTGCCATTTTGGCCTCTTTTCACATTCTTAAGACCAGTAGTGCTTCTTGCGCGAACACCAACTCCTCTCTCGTTCCCACTCTTAAGAGGTCCAGAGGATTTCCCTTTTTCATCCATTGCGGACCTGCTCCTTGGTCGTTTCTTGAGAGGTAATTTTGAAGGGGAACGCACTTGGCCGACATTTGCGGTTGATGGATTTCCTTCATCCGGCGGATGGGCAAGTCCCTCCCGTTGCTGACCTGCCGGCGGTTGAACGGGCAGATTCTGATCATCATTTTCAGCTCCTTGTGTTGTTGACTTGGAATCTTTTCGTCTACAGAAAAACATCCAACCAATTGAAGATAGAAGCAGTCAATTACAAGATCTCTGAAAGAACCAACTGCCAGTGAAATTGAGAAGACATATACTAGCATGCAGGAATAAAAAAAAAATTACCCAGATGACTTAATTCGTTTCATCTTGGAAGTTGGAATCGCAAACCAAGAATTTGACTAACCAGAAAATAGTACTCCAGCAGTTCTTGATTGAAGACGAGTATAGAAGCTTCTGATCAAGTGAGTGCAATGAAGAATGCAAAAAAGAATGGTTCTTGGAAAGATATGATCAAGAAATTAATAGGAGGAGGAGAACAGGATTTCTTCCTCTGCTTTTAGGGATCAGAGAGTGTTGTTATAATCTGGGTTTATTTTGGACGCAGAAATCAACAGGAGCAGCAGTATCAATTTTTTGGCTGAAGGAACATCTGATTAGTATTTGATCAACTGAAGGGATGAAGAGAGTAGAAAGATTGATTATTAATGGAGAGAGATGATCAAGATATGAGTAGGTGAAGAACAGGGGTGATCAAGAAATGGTTACGCAATCTGGGTTGGAAATGATTAATTTTTAACTGCAGCTTCTGAGCTCTTCTCAAATGAAATATGAAAGAAGATGAATGCAGAACATAGATGGGGAATGTGCATGAATGAAAGAGTAAAAATGGAATGGGATTTTTGAACTCGTATCTGGAGGGAATTCTATATCAGGAGAATAGCAGAGGACAACCGCCTAAAGGGACTGTAAATTGACAGTTATATGAACGTCCCAAAATTACTTTGGGCCTTCAAAAAGTGTTTCCGAGATATATGTAACATTGGGGCTCGGAAGTTTGTAGACCTCAGGGACACTTTGGGTCCGTTTAGATAGTATAATTTGTAAAATAAAATTTTACGAAATTATATTGTTTGCATCATAAACATAATTATTAATTATCCTTTTATCTTATATATATATATATATATATATTTATATATATATATATTATATCATATCATATCATAAAAATGTGCTATAGTATTTTTTCAAATAATCTCATATTCAAACACACTTTGCGTCCGAGTATGTATAAATCATAAACCCTTTTATGGTCTGTTAAGAAAAAGAACTTTTATGATATTAACTATTCGTTACTTTTGGAAGGTAAAATGGTTTACCCATATTATAAATTTTAATCTCTTCTTTTTGTTTTATTACAAATCTTAAATTCTATTGGCAACTACTATATTATTTATACCTGCCTCACAAAGACTTATCTATAAAATAATATAACATATTTGTAGATGATGAAATTTTAATTAATTTAAAAATTATTATTCGTTTATAAATTATTCTTCATGGCTTATTTTTATTCAATTGGATATTGCTACATGTCATGCGCACTTGAAAGTTTGGCTATTTAGCAACCAATTGTATCTCTTCACATGTCAAGTTGAGATGTTTCGGCCAATTAAAAATGTTGAGGCATCTCCACCAATCAAATTATATTATGTTACATGTCTCTACGACTTGGCAGATTATGGGTACCTGTCTAAATATTTATTTTTGTTAAAGAAAAAATATTTAGAGTTATTTTATTATTATATATGTCTTATATACTATAATGGTTCATCCAATCAATTATACCACGTCACATGTCTCTGTAGCCTAACCAATTAAGGAAATATTTATCAGCATTATGTCTTTATTAATGAATACAAAATAAATGGCTAATATCCAAAGTGATACAGTGTTTTTAACCTCTACCCTACTCTACAGCTATAAATAAGAGATCTCTCCATCAAAACTCACACAAGTTACGTCTCATCCTCTCAAATCTTCTTGAAACTTCAAGGTTGTAAAGGCTCTCTATTTTCAACAACTTTGAGCCTTCTTCATGTTAAAACTTGAATTTTCAACATCTTCGGATTTTTATCATATCAAGAGTCGAAATCTTCGTCTAATTCTTTAAATCTTCCATATCAAGTGAAAGATTTGAAAAAGTCAACGATCAATCTAAGAACAAGTTGCAATGCCTTTCTATTAACATTTGAAGAAAAGAATCCAAGGAAGCTATCTGCGATATTGAAAAAATCTTAGAGATTGTAACTCATATCTTTTCTAAATTCATATATTTTTTTGTCTTGTAATTTTTTTGCAAATTTAAAATTTATCATGTACAAAATTCTAGCATGCCCGATAGGACCATCTTTGCTTTCCATCTCTTTTCTTTATATATTTTATTGCATTTATCAATCAAACTTAGTTTTTTTGTTACAAGTTTTTTATCTCAAAAAACTTTCCATAACTTTTTAAATACACACCTGAAATACCCAAACACATACAAAAAATTTTTTCCTTTCTTCTTCTTCCTCCCATACCTCAGTCTACAACAACCTCCACCATTAGCCGCCACCTCTACTAGTACTAGCGAGTTTTTTTTTTCCTTTCTTTCTTTCTTCCCTCTCTCTCTCTCTCCTCTTCCTCCCTTCCTCTTTCTCCTCTCCTCTCCCCCTCCTCCTCCCCCTTCCCCTGCTACTCCCTCCCCAAAACCCTCTCCTACTCTGGTCGTGCAACTAGAGTTGGTCGTGGCTCTAGTGAGAGAGGTGGTGAGGGAAGGAAGGAATAGGAAAGGGAGATGAGAGAAGGAAGAGGAAGAGAGGAAAAAGAAAGAGGGAAGAGAAGAGAGAGAGAAAGGAAGGAAAGAAAAAAAAGGTGGGAGAAAGGTTCACCAATGCTGGCGGGGGGAATGGTTGCTCTCAATCAATCTTCATTGAGCAACACTTCAACTTTGAAGATGAAAGCTAAGAGAAAAAGATGAAGATGTATCCTAGTCACTCATAAAAAGAATAGAAAAGTGAAGTTGAAGAAAAGCATTTCTCCAAAGAGTGCTTGTTCGCCAAATTTCAAAGCAATAAATAAGTGAAGTGCAATGAAGAAATCAAGAAAGATGACTATAGCGCCAATCCTTAGAATGACCTGCCATTTCAAAACGTTCGTGAGCATGTGAAATTGAGAGAATTTATGCCTATGGGATACCTAAGTGATGTTGATGATTACGTATCCTATAATGTCGCCAAATCTAAAAATTTTTAGTTGCGCAAATAGATGATGAATTAGAAGAAAACTCAAAATTACAATGATGATTTGTTACTTTATTCCAAGTCCCATAATCGTCCTTTATTCATTAGTAGGTATGCCTAGGAACAAAAAGTGAATAGTGAATAGGATACTTGTTGACAGAGGATCTATTGTTAATATTATATAGTACGTGCCATAAAAAAGTTTGGAATATCAAGTGATGCACTCTCTCAAAATTGCCTTATGATCCAAAGATTCAACCAAAGGGCAGAGAGCAATTGGTCTCATAATGTTTGAATTGTTTATTGGCGACCTGTCTTCAAGTGCTCTATCCCATGTTATCAACGGCAGCACCTTCGACAATGGGGAGACCATGTACATTCAAGGATGGACTTCATGTCTTCCAGTTCTTTAATTGTGTCATCTATTACAACATTGGTATTTTAAATGGAAGAGATATTATCTTGCGTGGCAGATCTTTTAGCTTGAATTTCCTTAAGTCTTTCATGTTTTTGGTCAATGGTTGAGTTGATTTTCACGCCTTGCTTCTCCAACTCATTAAGTTCCTTTTGAAAAGCTTTTTTCCCATCTTCAATAGATTATTGCCTTTTTTCAAGATTTTGCAAGCAAGTGGTTAATTCTCCTTTGACTTTCTCAAGTTGAGAAGTCGCTTTGGAAAAAAGTTTTACATGTATTTCTTTACTCATCTTTTTCCATTATGAAAGTATTGAAGAGTCATATTTCTCAGCCATAGTGAACAATTCTGTTAAGGAATTTTTGAAAAGAAGACCTTTTGTAGGATCTATCTTTACCATTTCTGTGATAATTTCTTTAGCACATTCTTTCAACAAAGAGATCTACTCTACTAGAATGTTAAGCATCTGCTTATGAAAGCTCATGCACAAATTTTGCAAGTATTTTCTTCAATGTGCTTGTATTAACTTTTACCTATGAAATTCCAACACCAACGCTACATTATACTTCTTTCGGATTTCATGTGAACTTGTCAACTTCTTCTTGCACATTGATAAGGCAGATCCACTGGTGATAAAATGCCTTGAGCTATTGATAATGACTCCATGATCTTTCTTGCTCACAATTGCACCATCAACTTTAGTTTCGCTGGGCGAATTTTTTTCAATTTCTTCTTAGCATATCTCAAGAAGAGCATGCTGAAAATTAAAGAAGACATAAGATCCAAAAAATATGATAATAGAAGAGTGATGTAAGTTTGCATGTTTAATTCCCTTAAATAGTGGCACTTTGACCAAGGATGATGGAATGGAGATTTCTTCTACATCTAAGGATTTTGTTCTTTTCTTTGACAAATTCCATTGGTGATCTTGGCTGCTGTTTCCACTTGTTGATGAGTTTTTAATTATTCTCATAAGTTCCACCTTGAGTAGATCTCTTATGCTTAGCATGGGCTCTTGGTCGGCTGTCGAAACCTCCAAAAAATAATATTGATTCCACAATCACAATAAAGAAATTTTTGTAACCAAGGGAGATTTAATTCTAAATATCCTGTAGGAAACTAAAATTAGAAAAGAAAGGAGAGTTGAATTAAGAATTTAATAAACAAATTTAGAAAAAGTTAAAGAAACTAATCAATTAAAAATAACTCAGTTCAAAGGTCAAACATCCGCTCCATAAACTTGGTTGACCATTGAAGTGCAAAAATCATCCCTTCAATTCAAGCAAATAAATTCAATTACCTTCAAACTAAAGGAAATCGAGACATTCAACAGTAAAATTAATAAGAAAAAGCTTTCAATTATTTCCGTATTATAAAGCGAATTCGTCATTGAAAAACAATTTTGAGTCACCCAATAATAGCATTAAAACAGAGTATGTAAATTTATTCCAAACAACCAGTCAAAAGTTTAAATGATTTAACTTGTGTTATTTTTCCTAGTAAATTAACATGAAAGAGGTAGATAATCAAGTTAATTCACTTTGCTTCTTGTTCTAATCCTAAATAATAGTTATGAATGAAGTTTTGCACCGGTCACATACTTTAAGAGCTAGTTTTTATTCACTATCACAGTAAGTATTGGACTATTTAATAGCAAATTACCATATTCGTCTCCAATTTGGAGAAAACTCTCAGCGTTAATGGAATACATAAGAATATCAGTGTTTATTAACAAAGTGCACACTTTTAAACAGTGAGATTGCCAAAATAAAAGAACAAAATTTTGAGTCCTCGATTACCATAATAGAATGCCTGTTGAAATGAACAGACTCAGTGCAAAACTGAGTAGATTAGCTATGCATATACTTTGATGAGGAACTCAAAGCTCCTCAGTGGCTTAATCCACTTTTGTAAAGTCAAATCTTGAACCCTTGCTCAAACAATGTAGTGTTACTTCCTTATTATAAGAAATAAAATTTCTATCGTTTCTGAAAAAAAAAAAAAAAGATTACCATAATAGAATAGTAAAGGGCCGAATTAGAGGTCTTCGTTTGGGTTTCTTTAGTGACTAATTTTTTGGTATTAATAGTACTAAATTAGACATACCAGAAAACAAAATCAATGTTTATCTTCATGACTAGTTTCACTTGATTTTAAATTTACAAATTCTTAAAGGTATATGCAAATTTATACCTTTCCCGTCAGTTAATATTTTAAATTCAAAGTCCCACAAATCCAAGAGGCCTAGATTATCATCGTCATCACAACTTCCCACATATTGAATAATCTTTTTCCATGCATCAAAATCAGCCCAAAACATAACAAAAAGAAAAGAAAAAATGCCTTTTTTTTTATAAGCAAAACTGAAAAACAAAAAGAAAACACACACACACACACACACATATCTAAGAAGGAAATAACCACTAATCAATTATAGGGCCTTCGAAGAGTGCTGATTCAAACTTGAAGTTTAGAGAATCATCCTCCCATTAAGATAGAAAATGAGGTGACTATTGAGAGGCTTCTCAATGCATAACAACAATCACCTGCAAAAAAAAAAAAGCAAGAAAACAATCTTAGTGTGATTAGTTATGATGAAAAAAGGGAGGGATAAATAATAATTATGAAGAAAAAAAGAGAGATAAGGTACGAAGATAGCGGAGGCGAGTGGAAGAGGAGGAGTAGGTTTCTCATGTATATAGTATTGTTCAGTGAGAGGAGAAACTGTTGGGCCCAAACCGGCCTTGTTTGGATTGCAGTTTTTCGTCGGAAAATTACGTTATTTTCCGTGATCACATTTTCCTATTATCTTTTTTCCTCACATACATCAAATCGCTACAGTAATTTTTTCATGAAAAATCACGGAAAATGCAATCCAAACACAACCTAAGAAAATTTGGGGAGAAAAAATTTGAGCTAAAAAGAGAAAGTTGCCACATGTCATCAAAAGAAGGATAGTAAACATGACAAAAGGAAGGCATGTTACAATAAGTTCACTTTCTATTTTTTTTTTCCCTTACCTCTCTCCCCTAATCCCTCCCTTTCCCCAAACCTAGAAACTAGGTTCGAACCCTAGTCTGCCAAGTAGGGCATAAAGCTCCCAACCAATGGCCGAGACAAGAATAATTGGTAGATATATAATTGGTGGACAATAGGTAAATATGACTATAGAAGCAAGAATTCATCTATCTTGTGATAGTACTCTTGCATCCCTGTCGCTCGTTTTCAATATGTAGTCCAACACACCTTACAAAAGTGCATGTGATATAATAATATTTACTTAATTTCATTATAATTTTATATAAATATCCACTTAACTCCCTCTTAATTTTGCATATATCTGCATAAGTCTCTGTAGTTTTACGCAAATTGGTTAGTCTTTATTCAATTTAGGCAATACTAATATTTAAAGTAAAAATATTATGGAGACCATTTTTTGTCAAATTCTCACTTTATATAAGACTACAGGAAGGTTATGCAGATATTTTGAAACTTTAAAAGATCCTATGGTGCCATGCAAAAGCACCTGGAAGTTATGATTAATCCATCTATCTAATAAGATTTCTGCTACCCATTTTAAGGCAAGATCCCTTCAATTGTCCATGATGCATATTTTGCGGTTGAAGCGAAGTTACACTTTCAAAACTTGGAAAAAATGAAAGAAAAAATAATGGAGTCAAAGATGATTAATCTTTAGATTATCATCATTGTTTATAGCAAAAGGCGATTAAACCAATGATATTATCGTTGATTGATATCTAATAACTTCTATTAAAAACTTAGATTCATTATGAATCTAAGCCTAGCAACAAACACTTTTTAATCATAGGATTAAATTTGATACTAAATTGATTTTCTTCCCCAGTTCTTGATGTTGAATTAGCAGGAACAAATGTTCAGTCAAAACTTCGAATCGCCAAATTAGTGTGTTATTCTCCTTAGCCTTAGAGGAGAAAGATCAGAGAATTTGAGAGGTTCTTTGTAACTTACAAAGATTAGGTTAAAAATGTTGGTTCTTGACCAAAATAAATGATATAAGTAACAATAATTTCTCTAATAAGATTTAACAAAGAAATAAACAAAAATTTCATACCTCAATATTGCATTAAAAATGCAAATAATTTGTACCATAAAAAGTTATTTTGGAATGAGTTGAGGTACGAATTAAGTCGCTCTCTTTAAGGCGATTCGCTCCTCTACGGAGTATCCTCCGATGCAATAGGTCTTAACACGTCGCTTTCAGAATACAACAGTCCAACATTTTCCTTACTGTAATCTACTCCAATCGACACTATTGGAGTAAGATAGAAACCTCACATTACACTATTCTTTGCCCTATAAACTCTAATAGTAGTGAAAGGAAGAAAAGGTAGAAAATAGTCTAGAGATGGCAAAGTATATATCAGATTTAGTTGATAAATGCCTCTATTTATAGGTTAATAAATTAGGAGTATTAAAATACCAACATTAAGAGAAATTAATACCTCATATTTCGGCTACAAATTGAAAAGTCTAAATTCATTGTATAACGGTAAAAAATTCACTAAATAAATTCATAAACCTAATAACTACATAGGTTACACAATTGAAGACATAAATCTCATTTTAAAGACATAAGTTACACTTTTGAATGATTTTATTTGTAGCTGAAAATTCATTGAATAATTTGTAATTTATTGTGTATGAATTCAAAATAAACATTTGATATTTTTTTATTAAAATTCCAACAAAAGATTACCGCTTCGATGTTTGTGTCTATAAGTTCAGGGCCAAAGTCCCCCACGTTCTCGAATTCTGTGACGAATATCAACAATATCCTCCTTTCTCTCCTCTATACATGCCTGATCTGCCACTTTCAATAGTTTCTTTTTATGATCTTTCAGAATGTTTTCGACTATTTCATCAACCTTTTTGTACACAATCTCTGTCTGATACCTTGTGATGCTCAAAACGTGAAGCACTTCTGCAGAGGGATACATATCAGGTAAGCTGAAGCCTGATTCCAACTTACTTATTTTCTCTATATGTTGGATGTATTTTTCTGTAATTCTATCTTTCCTCCCAAATGCCACAGGCCCGTGATGCCATGAATGAGAGAGGAAAGGATTTTGCTTGCTACTATTGATGATGGATTCCTTTTAAGCATATATTGATTTGATGAGACTGAAGACCTCCTCTTCCCTAATTGATTTGAAAGCCCGGATGCAATTTCGACTTCGGAGCTCCATGGTGCATACTTTTTGCAGTTGTCTCCAATGATTTCCATATAGTGCATGGACAAGATCAGTAAAATTATAAGAGATAATCTTAAATGCAACATGATGAGTAGGTCTTGAAGCAAATAACATATCATTGGTTATGTAGATCTCTTCTGCCATTTCTGGTGAAGTTACAATAATGGTTGAAATTTCACCCAGCTTTAGATGCATCGAGGGCCCATTTTTTTTTTTGCTAAGTCTCTCAAGATGAGATGGAGTTGGGATCCAAAAAGTTGGTGTATGCTTCATACGATTGAAAGTGGCTCAGGAGTTAGGACAAGGGAGAAGCTTCAAGCTTGAGTTCTTATGTATGGGTATTGAAAGCACTAACAAAAAGCACGTGTGTTGCACATGTACAATTAAGAAAATAATTTTAAGAACCAAAATTAACAAATTTTTAGTAATTAAGGAAGTGTTCTTGTTAGACACAAGTAATTGCAATAGGACAGAAGTTGTTTGAGGTGGAAATTCAATTGAATCTAAACCAACATTCATGAAAAGAAAGAGTATAAACTTGCATTACATCTTTAAAGATTCATTGAGTAGTCTATTACTTATTACTTTAGAACTTAACTTACTTGAAAAGTGTATATTTAATTGTTGATAATGTTCTTTAATATGGTAAGTGTGGTATTCATGCTTCAGATTGGTGATTTTCCTACAAAAAATGACGACTCATGTAATATTCATCCAATTGGAATGAAGAATTATCTAATCAGAAGTACTTAGATTTGAGACACAGACTTTTTTTTCCGTGTCTTTGTAATGTACGCTGAAGGGATACTACAGATTAGCACTTGGATAAGCCATTTAACAACTAGATCCTCAGTCGTATTTCAAGTGTCAATTTTCAATTCACTCTATTTTTCTCACCGCATGCAACTTCACATGCATCTATCCAACTTATACTTCACTTTTCTTATACAAATTCTCTTTTAGTAATTTCTAATTCTTTTTTAATAAATTATCCTTCCTTTTCTTCTTTAATAATTTCTATTGACAATAATTTACAAAACTTTACTCCTTTAGTCGCTTTTACAATATGAACTTATTATTTTAATGTTATTACTACTTGTTTGGAAAGTCATTTTTTTCAAATAATTTCTATGTTTTTCATGAATATATTTTTTAACTACTTTTTATCTCACATACATCAAAATCGTTATAATATATTTTTCTACAAAAACTCAAAAACCTTGCAATCCAAATAGGATTTTGCGAGATATTTTGGATTTGAATAAAACATAACCCTGTCGAAAGACCAATGTTTCAAAACCGAAAGTAGATATCCCGGTTGAACCACAGTAACCGAAGTTGCTTTCGGGCTGATCAGTCCTCCAATTCAGATTAGTGAATTCAGGAAAACATTGCGGTTGAATCATTAATCGGTTGACCCGGAACGGTTTTCTAAGAACAGCTGGGTTAATGATTTGAGGCAATACCAAATTTGTGTTAATAATCTGAGACAATACCAAATTCCTGTCACTAGCATTGGGAACACAAATTTGTGCACCTAAATTTAGGTAATTTTAAAGGGATAATTTCACAAACCTCCCCTGAGGTTTATGACAATTTCACTCGGCTCCCTTCAAGTTTTAAAAATTACACTAACCTCCCCTGTCACCATAAAATGACTATAATGACCTTCACTTAATAAATAATTCATAGTATAATCAAATGAAACTAAAAAGAAAAAAAGAAATCTGACCTCTTTAACTATCCAATTTACAAGTTATAACTGACGACGATTCTCTTCCACTTACTATCACTCCATTCTCATCCATCAACCCTTTCCTCCTATAAGTTGCTTTCAAATTACCACCAACCATTGCCTATAATTGCAGCCAATCACACCATAAGTGATCCCTCAAACTTTATTCTATATTCCTATTCTTCCTTTCTTTTCTTTGAAATTGCCAAATCACAAGCTTAATTAGGGATTAGATTTGATGATTGAAATAAAATTTAATTTCATGGTCAAATTAAAAGGAGATGAAGAGGCACGCAATAATAATGGAACAAATAATGCAATCATTGGCCAAAAGAGGAAGAGGGATTGAAATTGGTAAATTTACTAATTTGTCTATGATCTATCAAAAAAACTTTTTAAGATGTTAATAAGTACATTTATATTTCTTTTTATGCTTGACAATTATTGGTTGTGGTTTCACTATGAAAATAGAGTTTTTTCTCTATATTTAAGACGTTAACATGCTTGGAGATTTAATAGTAGGCTAGATTATTTTGTTTTGAGAAGGTGTGGGCTTTGGATTTGATGTTTGGGGTGTGATTAATTTGTAAATAAAATTTTGATTTTTGGGAAAATGAATTTCTTGAATATCTCTATAGTCATAATGATGCCTTTCCTTTTTCTAAACTTGATTAATCCCATCCATGTCTAAATCTCCCCTAAGGATTTTCTTCAATGCCATAATATGGCTCATTTAGTAGGAGTCAAGCCACTTATATGGAACCAAACCATGGCATCCTATGTTTTGAAAATTATGCAAACAAAAGGGCAGTTGATTGTGAGTTTGACCATTCTATGGAACCATATGGTGAGAATATTTTTGAAGAATGGAACAAATCTATAGAATTGAATGCATGCTTTGGGAGAAGCAAATTTATGACTATGACGATGGAATTGCTTGGGTTTAGAATTTGAAATTAGACTAATTTGTTAGTACAGTGGATTTGGTTGAAATACGAAACAAGGCAATTGGCAAAATAATTTTTTTTAAATTTTTGTACAAAAGGGTAGTTTAGGTTTTTTGAGAAAAAATATAATTGTTATATAAATAGTAAAAGCAAAGGAGGTAGGTGTAATTTAATATACTTGAGGGGAGGTCTCTGCAATTGTCAGAAACCTCAAGGGAGGTTTCTGAAATTATCCTAATTTTAAAATTTTCTACTATGCACAGAGGGATTCTTCTATTTATCATGGACCAGTGGAGTTTAACAACTCACCATGGGACTCACTTGGATATTTCTGGATGTGAATGAGCCTAGGTAACCGGGCAGACGTCAAAAGCATACATTTAATACCTTACCAAATCAGAAGGACCACGGTGTCAAATAAACAAATATGATAGGCATCTATATAATGCTAAATCCGGGGAACTAAACTAAAAATCAAGACACTGAATAAAAATAGCATTTGCGGATACAATGCATGTTTTGTAGAAAGAAACATGGATATTGACAGGGGGATATGTCATTAAGGTAGGGTTAGGTTATTCTTCATTTACATCTAAATAAGTATAATTATAATTTTATTTTTTAAAATAAAAATCATACATATTATGTTTTTTCAATTGTTTAATGTATACACATAAATTAAAATTAAATTGATTAAATTTCACTGTTGGATCAAACTTTAAAAACTTTATCATAATTTGACCTATTTTACACCATCAAAATGTTTTGTGCAAATTGAATATAAAGTAGTCACATATGAGTTTGATTTTTAAGCATGTTGGTCTACTCTTGGAAATAATTAAAATTATTCATACAAGCAAAAATGGATAGATAAATGGAGAAAAAAGTAATGAAGAGGATCTCAATGATGGTATGAGTGGCCAAAGACCGTCACAGTAAGGGCATTGGGATCCATTAAAAATATACTACTTGAATATGGTTTGTATATCTTACAAGATATAAAAGTACCAAGCTCAAGTTACTGTAGCAATTGTGGTCCGGTTATTGCGGTAATTTACACCAATTTGAGGGGCCTTTGGTTAGGCTGTCTTGGTGGGTTGTGCTCTGAGGGCTCTTTGGTTACGGTCTTGCAGTAATTTACAGCAATTTTAGGGCCATTTGCTACGGTGGGCCAGTGACTATTCTGCGGTCGGTGCGCTTAGTGCTGTTAGTGCATTGTGCTCTTAGTCTTCTTAGTGGGTCCTGCTATTGGTGCTTCCGTGGCGCTGCATTGCATATGCTGCGTTCGGTCATTGTTGAGCTGGCTCGACGTAGTGGATGTTGGCTTGCATCCATCTAAATGGACGTAGTGGACGTTGGCTTGTATATATCTATCTAAAATCTATCTAAAATTGCAGTCGTTTTTGTTGTTTCCTTTTGTTCTGCTTTGTTGGTGCTCTATTTCCTTCCTGCTCAGAGTTGTTTTTGTTCTTCCCTTTTGCTCTGGTTGGTCTCTGAGCTCTATTTAAAATTGCAGTCGCTTTTGTTGTTTTGTTTTGTTCTGCTTTATTCTTGCTCTGTTTTCTTCCTACTCAGAGTTGCTTTTGTTCTTCTTTTTCTCAGATGACTTTGGCTTATTTGTATTCTGCTCTTCTTTCTCAAATGCTGGATTGATGCGAGTTACCTGTGTTTGTGTGGTGTCAGTTTTAATTTTGTTGTTTTTCGTTTTCGCTTAGGTTGTACGGAGTTTTCTTTTCTTCTTTCTTTTAAGTTCTCTTCTACTTCTGCATATTATTTTTGCATGCATGGGGATTATTTTTTGCTTTTTACCATATCAGCCAGTATCTTTTTCGATAATGGACAGATTTTTGCAGACTTAGTATTGCGCGGCCTTTGATAAATCTTGATTTGTTGTAAACTTACTATTGCATGAACCTTGATGCGCTTTCCTTTGTTTTGGATTTATTTGATATTGGTTTGTCTTATACACAACCTTTATATATTGTTGCATGTTAGTCTGCTATTTTTTCTTCTATATCTGTTACATGCATGGGGATAGGTTTTTTTTTTTTTTTTTTTTTCATATTAGTGATTATGTTGTTTTTATCATTGAGAGAATCTTCCCAAATTCTTCCGTGCAATCAATTTTTTCTTTAATGGCTGTTGCATATGATTCTTTTCTGATATCTTTGTCCATGCAAATTGGCTAGCTAGGCGTCGTTCTAAAATTGAATTTTTTACTATTGTATAATTTACTTTTTTCATCAATTTGAGGGGCCTTTGATTAGGGTGTCTTAGTGGGTTATTGCAGTAAATTACACCAATTTGAGGGCCCTTTGGTTACGGTGGTGCCAATAACTATTGTTCATTTGTTGGTAATTGAATGGAGCCAATAACTATTCTTCATTTGTTGGTGATTGGCTGATTGAATGGAGCCACATTAGACCGGTTATTGGTGTAATATTGGCCAATTCAAGGAACTAATCGTTCCTAATTACAATTAGAAATATGTGATATAAAATCAAATAGATGTAATATTAGCCACACTAGACCGGTTATTGGTGTAATATTGGCCAATTCAAGGAACTAATCATTCCTAATTACAATTAGAGTGTTAAAAAAATCAAAATTTCAATTCAAAATGAAAAATTTAACTAATTTAACTATACTTAAACTATTGACTAGCTAACTAATTTAACTATAATAAAATCAAAATTTGAATTCAAAATGAAAATTTTAACTAAATTAACTATGCTAAACTAAAACTATTGACTAGCTAATAGTAGATGATAATTAGAATTTAATTGAGTGTTGACTAGCTAATTAGAATTTAATTAGAATTTAACTAATGTAACTATACTAAAACTGATGACTAGCTAACTAATTGAACTATAATAAAATCAAATTTTGAATTCAAAATGAAAAATTTAACTAATTTAACTATACTAAAACTATTGACTAGCTAATAGTAGATCATAATTAGAATTCAATTGATTGTTAAAAAAATCAGAATTTAACTATACTAACTTAGTTACTACCTAAGTTATTATATGAGCCTAAAAATTAGGATAACTCATAAAAGAAATTATAACATATCAAAGGAACAATAAAAAATAAAACAAAATAATCCTTTCCAAATTATCAACAAAAACCATTTAGGCATGACAAACCTAATACAATTAATTATCTCCCCTGTAAGTATATTTACTCCAGATTCAATAACACGTATATCATTATTATAGACAAATATTCGCACCACATGCACATGAATTGATCCGAGTTCGCTGGGTGACTGTGATGTCAGTTTTAACTCTGTTGTTTTTCGCTTTCGGTTAGGCTATAGGGAGCTTTCTTCTCTTCTTTCTTTCTGGTTCTTTTCTATTTATTAGTTTTTTATTTTTTCTTTTGTATGTGTTGCCCATAATAACTAAACCCTGTCATGCCATTGCATCAGTATTACCATACAACACTCTTCTCATAAATAACACCAAAATTATATATACATATTAAACACAAACCTGGGCAGTGCCACGCCAATGCGTGGCACCCCAAAACTAGTATATCACTATGTCGTTAAATGGCAAAAATAGTCTATATTTGTCGGTTAAAAACAAGTATTTGTGTCTAATTTTTTGGGGGCCAAGGTGAACGAAAAGAGTGAAACGCCTGAAATGGAGATTTACTTATTTAGTTTATCCCAAATTTCAGTTGTTATGGAGACCAGGGTCTACATGACGGCCACCAATAGAAATGCCAATTAATAGGGAGATTAATAAGTTATGTTAAAAGGTTTGGCAAATGAGTATGTGTTCAGGTGGTAAGTTAGAAAAATCCTTAAAAATGTAAAATGCATTTAACTGGAAAGAGTAAAATGCAGTTTTGATATCTAAACTTGAATTTTTAAGTAATTTTGATACCTAAGCTTTGAACGAAAATAAATTTGATACCCATTATTATAATATCTAAGCATCTTTTGTATACTTGACAAATTTTTTTTAATTCCTACTCGAAAATGTCACATGCTGTCACATGCCATGCAACGAAATTGTAAAAAAAAAAAAAATTTCAAAAAATCATAACATAAGCTGCTAACCTCATGGCCTGTTTAAGGACTAATAGAATGAGGATCACTCATTTAAAAAGAAAATAAATTCATGCGAAATCTATTATGACAATTATGTTTATGACAATATAAATCCACTACCACTACAATGCCGATTCAAGTTTGAAATCGACTATGTCAATTATGTTTGCGATTACTCTTTTACAATTTCAATTCCAGTTTGAAGGCCACTATGTGACTTAAGTTTATGATTACTATGTACCATCACAATTCTACATTTGTCTTTGCCGTGTTTTGCCTGGCCCGTGGTGACGTGTTGTCCTTTTTCCTTCAATTCTTCTTACTATGCACGGATGATTCAGTCCCATTGGGTACCTAAATTTGTGTTCCCAACGCAACTGACATGAATCCGACACAATACCAAAGCGGAGACCGCACCAAAATTGTTAAAAGTTCTTGTCTCCGTTTACCGGGAGAATGGTCATTTTCGTCCCTAAATTTTTTTTTTTCGTTGATTTAGTTCTTAATTTTTATTTTTGGTCAATTTAATACATGAACTTAATTTTCGGGTCCAATTAAGGTCTTTTACGACGGCGCCACCACCTGAAAGTAATTTAGCTCCTAATTTAACATTAAACAAGGGCATTTTGAAAACTTTGCCACCAACCACCCACCTCCTCCTTCGTGGAACAGTTCTTTTCTCAACTAATCCTCACTGCCCAAGGGCGGCCTTCCTCGCTGCCCAATCCTCACTACTCAAAAACTGCACCAGACACGCCAGCAAGTTGCTCAGCATCATCCCGACAGGAGCCCCACCGGACTCGATCACGGATCCCATGAACCCCAGAACGGCTGCCTTGGCCCTAAACCCCTCACGCTTGACCAACTTCTCCAGCCTGACCAGGAGCTTCCTCAAGAGCCTGACTTTAATACTCCCATGTGACTTTCCGGCGAACCAAACGGAGCCTTAATGATCTCTAACGTTTTGCTTCTTCTTGACATGACTGACCCTTGTACTTCTTCTTCATCTGCTTCTAAGGCAACAAGAGGGCTGTGATGATTTAACTTATAGAGAAAATGGGTCAGTGTGTTTGAGACAAGTCCGACCCGTATCTTGGCTGGGCAACCCGGATGCAAATGTGAGGGGGAAGGGGAGAGGGAGAGAAAGGGTTTGAGAGGATCCATCCCTCTTTCTGGGGTTGGGTCCTCTTTCTGTTTAAACTTTCAATGTTTTCCTCACATCACGTTACAACCGGTGTTGCAGCCATGGCAGCGTCACTTTCCCTTTCCCTGACCTAATTTTGACATATCTGAGCCTTAAAACTTCAAAAGTGTCTGTCACCAGCTTAGGAATTTTGGCTCAGCATTTTGGGAACTTCTTGTTGTCTTGAATATAGTAACACACACAGTTAATTACCTTGAACAATGGTTAGCGTTCATTACTGGGGCAACAAAAAGAGGAAACTGCGTGTGTTTGTTACTTAATTTGGGATTTTGGCAAAAGATAGGATTACCATCAGAGTAGCAGGTTTTGTTGGAGGGTCTGATAGACAAGCGCAAAAGGAGCTGGATGGATGGGTGTTAGCTGAGCTAGGCATAGGTTACCCGGACGCAATGCTAGAAGAAGTGCAGGAGTGGGAAGTGCCCAGTTATTGATCAGAGGGATTTAAATAATAATGGTAGTGTAGTCTCTACAGATTCAACAAGAGGTTATTCATCTTCTACAGATTCAACAAGAGGGCTTTTCAAAAGCTTCTATAGATTCAAAAGCAGATTCAAAAGTTGTTCATCTTCTTGTCGGGGGTTGTTCATCTTCTTCATCTGCTTCTAAGGCAACAAGAGGGCTTTGATTACAATTCACACCTGAAGTTCCCAAAATGCCCTTGTTTAATGTTAAATTAGGAGCTAAATTACTTTTAAGTGGTGGCGTCGCCGTAGAAAGCCTTAATTGGATCCGAAAATTAAGTTCATGTATTAAATTGGCCAAAAATAAAAGTTAGGGACTAAATTGACGAGAAAAAAAAGTTTAGGGACGAAAATGCCCATTTTTCCCATTTATTTTAGTTTTATGTAATGTAGTACTAGATTTTAACCATTGTTGATTTGTTAATAACAATTAATGACTTCAATAAATATTAGTTAGTTCAATTTCAAGTATGGAGTACCTACGTACTTATTAACATGTCACATATATAATATTAGTTTTGAATTATTGATGTTTTGTTAACTTTGTATTACTTAATTTAATCCATACAAGTACCCATCTACTCATATCTAGATAACATTTGAATAGATTTTTGGTACAATTATTTTTGGCTATATGGGTTTTTAATGACTTAGTAAAAATTTATAAGTAAATTTTGAGATTTATGGGGTTGTTTGGCAAACGAATTTTTTGTCAAGTTTTTTTTTTACAAGTTTTTTAATAATTTTAGTTATAATAATCTTTAAAAATTCCATAAAATTTTTAAAATACACACTTAAAAATACAAAAAAAAAAAATTTCCTTCTTTTCTTTCTTCTTCTTCCTTTTCCTACCTCAACCCACCACAATCATTGCCGACGCCAATACTAACACCACCACTATTGTTGACATCGGCAATCTCTTCCTTTTTTTTTTCTTTTTCTCTCTCTCCGTCTCTCCCTTCTCCCTACCTTTTCTATCTCCCCTCTCCTCCTCCTCCTCCTCCATCTTTTCTCTCCCTCCTCCGTCACTCTCTCCCTCTCCTCCTCTTCTCTCCCTCACCCAGCCAACCTCCCCCCTCCCCTTCACTCTCCCCCCTAGTCGCACGACCAAAGAAGAGGAATATAAAATTTTTTTCTCATTTTAATCTTTTTTTTAAAAGCACCTCAACCCACCACCATCATAATTATGTGGGAGAGAGGGGGAATAAATCAACAATATAGTACTATAAGAACAAGTTTATTAAATTTTATTCTTCACTCTTCTCAACCGATAACAATAATAAGACTATATGACTTGATAAACAAATATTGACAATTACAATAAATTACCTGATAAATTACTAATTAATTTCTAATTGTTAAAACTACTATAACTTGGATTCTAATAAAACTATTAGAAACTAAACTTGACTAAAACTGTATTAAATAACAATATAGAAACTTCTATTTTTTAGGCTTGCTTTAATATGCTAGCAACATATCATAACAACTTCCAAAACTCATAACAATATAATTATGTTCCATACATCTTTCTTATCCATAAGTTAAGAAATCTATCATCAAAATGCGACTTTAGAGTTGTTATTAAGTGAAAAACATCAACAACGTAAAAATAATAAACATGTATCTCCCAAAGAACAAGAAAATGATTGAAACCTCCTGTGGTTCGAATGAAATTCTAAATCACCTTAGTCTCACTCATTTATTGTGGTAAAGTTACGGATATAGATGTAGACAGAAGTACCTTAAACATATTCTAGTAGTTCTTGTTAAAACCAGAACAATGATATGGATCAAGAATCAAGTGCAGATCATTTTTTCGCCTCATTGACAAGCCAAAGTTCTCAGTCATGTCCAGCTGATCTTGTTTCAACTCACCAGGGAGCTTCCAATCAAAATGGAACAACAGTTGTGCAAGGAGAAGCTCAATATTTGCTTCTGCATATGATATACCTGGGCATATCCTTCGTCCACAACCAAATGGGATATATTCATAATTATTCCCCTTATAATCCACTTCAGAATCAAGAAATCTGTCTGGATTAAATTTCTCAGCATCAATCCAGTACATGGGGTCCCTTCCAATTGCCCAAGCATTAACAAGAACTCTTGACTTAGCTGGTATTTGGTAACCATTAATTTCACATTGTTCACTACATTCTCTTGGAAGCAACAAGGGAACGCTAGGATGTAGCCTCAAGGTTTCTTTAATGATTGCACCCAAGTATTTCAACTCGTGAAGGCTCGATTCATCAACATTTCCTTTTTCATCAAAGACATTTCTTACTTCATCTTGTGCCCTTTTCATTACTACTGGATTCCTAATTATCTCAGAAATTGCCCATTCCATAGTCGTTGACCATGTCTCACTCCCGGCGGTGAAAATATCCTGAAATGCAGTTGGAAAATGAGACAATGTTGGATAAAGACGTGGATAAACACAGACTTTCCCAATTTTAGATGTCCTTTGAACCCATAATATTTTATTGATTTATTCAGACCAGTTGGGTCAGACAGACAAGGGAATAATTATTTTCAACTGGACAAATTCAAAATTTGTCATTGTCATAGATCAGCCTAGGAATTTTTTTTTTCTATATATAGAATTTTGCAGTCAAGACGGTTGGCCGAAGATACAATTCCAAGTTGCAAAAAAGATCACTGCCCCATGCATTGAACCTAGTATACTGTAGCCTGACCAATTCAAAGTTTTTCATCGATTAAACAAATGATCATTTCAATTTGATGGGTATACATCTTGTCTCCATGTGACAGTTAGGCTATAAGGTGAAGCTGAAGGACAAAGTAAAAAATTACATTGAAGTTAAGAGAATATTGTACGTAAAGAATTTTTAAATTAGTGATTAAATAGGGAAAAAAAACTCAGGTATAGACTTCACACATGGATTAATCAAGTGATGATAAATCAAAGAATGAGCACAACAGGGTTCTATTCTCACCAAAAGCAAATTGTTGGAACCACCCATACAACACAAACTTGGCCAGCCATAGGGTATGGGGTCTTGTTGGGTGGTCCATGAAGCGACAGTAGCAGATTAAATTGTGATCAAACACTTCGCTACCCAAAAAAAATAACAAAATAAAAAATCCAACGTTTTCTTTTTCTTTTATTTTTTGTATTTTTAGGCAAACAACAGGTAATATTGGTGATTGCTATCTAATAACTTTGATTAAAAATTTAAATTGTCTTGCAACGAAAAAGTATTTAACCTTAGGATTAATTTGATGGTACTAATTTGGTTTTTTGCCCCGGTTCTTGATGTTCAATTGGCAGGATCAATGTTCAATGAATAACTTCCACTGGCCAAATCAGCGGGTCTTAACATCACAACATGCAATGCAGCAATTCAATAACCAGTGCCTTAGCCTCAAATGAGAAAGATCAGAGAATTTAAGAGGTGAGTCGTAACTTACAAAGATAACTGCTTTGATGATTGTGTCAGTAAGTTCAGGATCAAAGTCTCCACGTTTCTGAATTTTGAGAAGAACATCAACAATATTGTCCTTCGTTTCTTCTGTACTTGCCTGATTTGCCTCTTTCAATAATTTCTCTTTATGATCTTTGAGAATGTTTTCAACTATTTCATCAACCTGTTTGTGCACAATCTCCGTCTTATACCTCGTGATGCTCAAAACTTGAAGCAGTTTCACCGAAGGATACATGTCAGCTAAGCTGAAGCCTGATGTCAACTTACTTATTTCCTCTGTCAGTTGGATGTATTTTTCTGTATGTCTATCTTTTTTCCCAAATGCAATGCGGCCCGTGATGCCATAACTGAGAGAGAAAAGGCTTTTGCTAATATTGATGATGGATCCCTTTTGAGAATGTATTGATTTGACGAGATTGAAGACCTCCTCTTCCCTAATTGATTTGAAAGCCTGGACACGATTTCGACTTAGGAGCTCCACAGTGCATATCTTTCGCAGCTGTCTCCAATGATTTCCATATGGTGCAAGGACAAGATCTGTAAAATCGTAGGAGATGATCTTGAATGCAACATGATGATTAGGTCTTGAAGCAAATACCATATCATTGGTTTTGTAGATCTCTTTTGCCATTTCTGGTGAAGTTACAATGATGGTTGAAATTTCACCAAGCTTTAGATGCATTAATGGTCCATATCTTCCTGCCAAGTCTCTGAGCATGAGATGGAGTTGTGATCCAAAAAGTTGATGTATGTTTCCTATGATAGGAAGTGGTTTAGGACCAGGGGGAAGCTTCAATCTTGAGTTCTTAAGTATGGGTTTTGAGAGCATTTTTATTAATATGATATAGAAGATAAGGAACAGACCGAGGAAAAAGATGAGCTCCATGGAGAATGGATAAACAGCAGTGCAATTTGAGTTGATTTCCTTAAGGAAGAGGAGAATTTATAAGCACAATAGTAGGATGAGAGAATGAGACGTGCCACCAATATTTCTTCGTCCAGGGACAGAACCAGGATTTTAGTTTAGGGGGATAATTAAACATCAAACAAACTAATATCCATCATAAAATTTACATTGTAAACTTAAATAATAATATTTATTTTAATAATCAATCACTAACGTCAAAATATGACAACAGAAATTCTAAAGGAAAACAAAATTATCTTCAAAAAAGCTATACAGTAGATGAGCAACTCCTAATCAAGTCGTTCTTGGCTGCTGTTCGAGGGTTAGTCATTTTCCTGGTGCGTTATGAAAAGTATGGGCCTCAGTCAATTCTTAGCACATGCTAATTTGTCCTGAGTATTAAGCTATTCAAACCTTGTAATATCTATTTGGGAATTTGTCCTTTCTTCTAATAGGGAAAAGTTAGAAACTGCACACCAACGGAACTTGTAACCAAGCTCCCATTGAACAAAGTTGAACGAGCCTTTTTGTTCAACTTAGGACTGATTCACGTGCAATATTGGCATCATTTGCTAATTTGTTACTAAATGTTCATGGGATATCTTGTAAGTCCTTTTGTTATTCTTTTTAAGTAAGCAATAAAACATTGTAATAGTTGTCTTCTGATTCAGGTAAACACTAACCTTGAAGCACATCAATTCATAAACATGTAGCTATAAAAATGTTATATTCAATTCACTAACATCAATTCACGAACGTTGTGATAGTTGTTCATGGGGATAGGGAAGAGGGATTTGAATTTAGAATCTTTAATTATTGGTATCTCAACCTTAGTCACTAGATTAAGACGTTCTTGGTTGAAGTTATTTAGTTGATGTAGTGTGTTTGCTTCTCGGTTTAATGCAAAGTTATTTTTATCTTAAAAAAAACCTAAAATTCAATAAGAAACTTATAGACTTGATTTTATTTTTGAACACCACAAGGCAAGATTACCGGTAGCAAGAACACCAAATTTCTGAATAATTTAATCAAATAAATAATGAAGCTTTATTTTTTATAAATGTAATTGTGTACTATACAAATGTACAATATACGGATGAGTTAAGATTTTCATCATAACATCTGAAGGGCAAATTATGTTAATACTAGAAACAAATTACAATATTTATGTAGATACGTGCGTGTGTTCTAATAAACACAAACAAATTTGATAAAATCAAGAAAAATTATAAAATATCATTATTGCCTAACAAGTAAAATCATAACACCAACACACACTGCTGTAACCCATAGTTGAGCCATCTAGGGTCATGTTAGTAGAGATATTTATATCTAGGTTTCAAAAAAAAGGAAAAGCATATATAGGAAACAAAGTTATGAATGTTCTACTTACATTTTATCAAACAGTTCTCAAAGAGGAAATAAATGGAATCCTTCTTTGAAACTACTAGAAATAATCAGTACAAGAAACAAAGAGAGGAAGAAAAAATAGCAAAATCAGAATCGAAACCTCAAGAAAAGAACACCCTATATTGTGCATTATGTAATCAAAATTAGCTGATCACTTCTTTTTTTTTTTATTTTTTAAAATTGTTTCTCCCAGGAGAAGCGTGAGATTTAAGAATTAGCTAATCTCTTATTGTTGGGAGCCAACATTTTTATGCTATATGGAGATCAGTGCAAGCTATGATATGATATATCTATCATAAGCCGTCTCCTTGGCTAATTGATCTTGTGTTGATAAATCAACTAGGTTAGGCTTGCAGTAGCTCTCCATGTGGAAGGAATCGCTCTACGGTAGGAACTATGAAATGTCTCAGGATCATGCTTTGTGCATTTTGGACCATAAGCTCGGGTCGCTCAAGAATCGTCTAGCTAAAGGTCGCAGAATGGGTGGAATAGACGGGATATGCTTGGATTTGAAATAGTATTAAGGAATATAGGTTTGAACGCAATCTATCTATATGTGTTTTGAGATTAATTTGAGCGGGATTACTTTGGGATGGGTTTGAATTAATCTCGTCCAATACTCAAATTTATTTTCTACATTCTTTTTTCCTTTAATTTTTTTATATATAACTTTTCATATCTTTAATTTATTAAATTTCTTTTTGGTTTTATTGTGAATTTATATTTTCCTAAATTCTTTTTTTCCTCAAATTTTCTTTTATTTGTTTTCTAGGTATATATTTTTCTATATTTAATTTCCAATGTTGCTAAATTTTAGTTGGGAAAAAAATAAGTTCTATAAAACATAAAAAGACTCGTACTTATGATTACAAAGAAATGGCTTCAAAAGTATTCTGCAGAAGTAAATTTCAGGTTAAATTACACGTGCAACAACTCACTACCATCATTAACTACAATAGCTAAGCTCTTCCCAATGAGAATGCATCAATTCATTCTAGGATGCGCATTTGCTTAAAAAAGAGTACCAAAATATGCATGGAGGGAGGAACGACGCAGATGTCACGGTGGCCTGCAGGCCTTTGGGCAGTCAAATTTGGACGTTGGACAGCAGAAAGCAGGTTCTCTTGGAGTGAGCTGTTTGACCATCTCTTCCAGAAATCGCAGAAAAGTATGAAGAATTGCAGAAATCTTGCAGAAAAGCTTATTGTGGATTAAGTCGACAGCAAAATAGACAACTGATCCTTGAATTCTTCTGCAGCTGTAGAATTTCTGCCATATTAGCGGTCATATGAAGCCATCCAAGAAAATATCCAAGTGAACTTAAATGCTTCCAATAATTTCCCACTATGGATAGTGTCACGTGTCCTAACAACCAATTGACATGGAAGATGGTGCCCAATCACGACTACATTGTGATGGGGATATCAAGTCTCGTGCAATCACGCGCGATGTGCCTAGTTCTGGAGTACAGGTAACTAAAACTTGGTATTTTGGCAAATAAAAACTAGTAATTCTTCAGAACTTTATATTATACAATAGTAGAATTTAACTATTTTGTAGCATAAATTGTTTCCACATGATGTGTTAACTTTTTGTAAGAAATTTTGCATGAACCATTAAGCATGATTTGTTAGTGAAAATATGTTGAAATATTGAAACATTCACTACTTTTACTATTATAAATATTTACAATACAACGTTGCTAGTGATAAATCATTTTTTCAGTGTCGACGTTCCATTTCAATTGATAGCATGATTTGTTTGTTTTCCAATACAAAAGTTCCTTTTATGGTACGTTTTAAAAATGTAATACCTTTTTACTATTCATTTTTGTTATTTGGTTGTATGAAGCAATTTCTTGACGATACATTGTCTTTACAAAAAGGAATAATTTCACATACCTCTCCGGAGGTTTCTGACACTTGCACTGACACCCTCCAAGGTTATAAAAATTTCACTGACCTCCCCTGACAGAGATTTGGAGCACTTTGCTTATATATATCATGATAGCTAAAATTACCACTTTGTCCTATGAAATTGGGACTAATAACTAATGTAAATTTGGGGGAAAAATGCATGAAAATTAGTTAATTACATTTAACTAGAATAACATAAATTTGATGTCTAATTAAGCTAATTAAAACTCCATTACAGAAAGGTGCCAATTGAGGAAGAAATTTGGTGCCATTTTTGTGACTGGTATGGTTTGACAAAGATGATTGAACAAATTTCTAATATTGTAGCGATGTAACTAGAAGGGAAGAAATAGAGAAGAAAAAGACAAATGGAAAAGAAGAAGAAAATGGAGACAAAGTGAAGATGCTATTCATTTATTAGGAGTAAAGGTGATTTAAAGCAGAAATCAAGGTATAAATTTCCTTTAGCCTACTATTACAAAGTGTTCTTGTGAATTGATTTCAAGAAAACTAGTATATTATCTACAATACATTATGAACTGCTTTGCTTGATCAGTAGATTTTTTTGTTGGTAATAAAACTAAATTGTTGTTCTTCATGTATCCTGTTATTTTGTGTAAATTTATACTATGAGAAAGGGATAATAGAAAGATATTAAGAGTTGAAATAAATATTGGTGTGTTGTTTTAAATCTTATATTAAGTAAAAGTTGTATTTTGTTGTTGAAATATGAGGGTGAATTCCATGATTCTCCCCTATGGTTTGAAGAGGCCATAATTTCTACTAAATGTTTTCACTATGAACTCTAAATGCAGCACAAAACAATAACTTTATATGCACCCAAACCCTTGCTGCTCATAATCATAATCTTGAGGGTGTAGATGCAATTGTGATATTTATATACACTTCCAGCTGAATAAAACATCTAGCAGTTAAAACTTGTAGGGTAGCCGTTGCTATGGCTGTTAAAACATTGCTTATGTTTCCATGTGATGTTTGAAAGTTTTTGAATTATGTTGACACTCCCTTTTAATAACTTTACTAATCATTTCAACCTTTTAATAACTTGCAATCTTCTACTAATACATGGACCAAGAGGGCATTCATGGAATAAAAATCTCATCTTACTCATGAAAATAATATTTTAATCATATTTGGACTGAATTGTCACCAAAATCTCAAAAGCAAGGGTGGTTAGTGAAATTTTTGAAACCTTAGGGGGTGTCAGTGCAAGTGTCAGAAACCTCAGGGGAGGTTTGTGAAATTATCCCTTACAAAAATCAGTAATTACAAAAAAAAGGGATAAATTTCAAATGCGTTCCCTATTTTAAACAGTTTTTAAGATACATTTCTTGTAGTTTAAAAACATCCATTTATACCTATGACACTCTAGATTTAAGTGGCAAACAGATAGAAACGGACTCTATTAGTGAAAATTTAACCACATACAATCCAATAATACAACTGATTATTTGTTTTTAATAATGTCGTACCTTAGTCACTTTCTTATTTCGAAAATACCCCCAAATGAATGTTTGTACTCTATAAAAAAAAAGGATCAAATGTTTGCATTCTAATAGTAATGATTTGCAATTTTTTTTATAGATTGCAAACGTTGATTTGGAGGTATTTGTGGAAGAAAAATATTATTAAGGTCTCACATAATTAGAATCAAGTAATTAGTTGCACTATTGGATCGCATATGGTGAAATCTCCATTAATGAAGTACGTTTCATACGTCTTCCACTTAGATTCAAAGCACAGGAGATGTAATTGGATTTTTTTAATCATAAGGGATGTATTTCAAGAAGTGCTTAATCACAGGGGACTTGTTCTCCCCAACCCCCCCCCCCCAAAAAAAAAAGAAAATTGAGACTACATAGTGGTGAGTTCTCACCGTTTGAGTGGCGATTGATTCTCTATATTGTCAAATTTGACATAATAATAGAAATCCGTAATCACAGTTGATAGGGAAACCTCAATAGATTCCGCACATTTTCGCCACTTAGTTTAGTAGTCTTCCCCACTTAAGTGCTTGTTTAGGGTTGCGGTAGCTTATTGAAGAATACTTTTCTAATAAAGTTTTAAATAAAAATAATTATTAACAATTTAATCGATTTTAAATATATTATTTAGAAATATAGTTTAATAAGTACTTATTATATTGGATAATTTTTAAAAGTGTTTATCTCTTTATTTGGTTCATAATATAGGATAAAATGATTAAATTTGATGTTTTATTTTTTAAATCATAAAAACTACTCTAAAAGCACCAAATTTTCAGTTTTTGCTAAAAATATTTTTAACATCAAAAACTCTACTCCTAATTTTATGGTATAATATTTGCCAAACACTTTAAAAATACTGTTAACACCTAAAAGCGCTTTTAATCAAAAGCACTGCAACCCAAACCCGGACTAAGTATCACTTGATGAAATGCTAGCAATGTCGACACTCAGGTGAGCCATTCATGTCTACTCCACTACAGTACTGTTACTAATTTCCATGACTTAGCCTTCTTACAAGACCAGACTTTTCTGATGTTAACTACAGTGATGGATTCCTTGTTAATTAACCGTTCACGTATCTCCTTAGATTATTTTCTCTTAATTTGATTACGACGGTTCTAAATCTGCAAGAGACTACCATAAATTTGAAGCCAGGTGCGTTTCAGATCTTCTTTCTCACATTGGGTCAATAGATACCAAAACTACTCACTCTCCAGTTGAGACAAATGTCAAATTACTTAGTTGATAAAAAGCCCTTACAGATCACACGCGTTGCCACCGGTTGGTTGGTAATCTTCTCTTTCTGCCTGGTACTTGATGAGATTCTAGTAGCGTTGGCACTCAGGTGAACCATCCATGTCTACTCCATTCTGTTGCTGATCACAAATCTTGACTCAGATGGACGATCCACGTTTACCCCATTCTGCTGCTGATTTAGAAATCTTGGGATACGTAAGAGAGACAATTTTCGGGGCTTAGAATTCTTTTGCACTTCTTATAAGTCAAGAGCCTTTTTTTGACGTTAATTGCCAGTGATTATTACTGATTGTTATTCTACAAAAAAGGGTATTGTTTCTTGCTTGGCGGCTCTCTCATCTTTGGCGCAAGTAAGAAGTCGTCTGTAGTTTCTTGCTGCCTTTGTTCTCTTTGCACATATGTTTAAAAATACGAGATTCTAAATCATATAAAGAGACTGTTGATCAAACAAGAAAATTCACCTTTAATTAGTACAAGAGAGTTTCTTATTATCGTACTTTATAATATATCGGTCTTACATTATTTGCCATATTTCATAAATAGTTATGTTATTTCATGATCGACACAGCAATTTCATCGTACTATAACTAACACCACAACTTTGTGTATTAAGTTGAGAAGATAAAGGATTGCTTATCTATTATCTTTTGATTGGCACAGATTTTTAACAGAAAAATTCTCGGATTTTGCCTTGATTTATGCTTGCTTTCTCCTTTTGTTTCATGAATGCATAAGATGAAATAAACTCAACCAAAACCACCAAAACTTATTCTTTTATGAAGCCTTATCTAAAGGTTTCTTTCTCCTACATTTTCTTGCTTCTGCTTCTGTTCTATGTAGAAAATGTATGATTTGCACTGCTCTCTCGAGTGTTGTCAATCACAAAATGGTATAATGTTAGAGCATCAAAATGGCACAATTTTATAAGTGCCCTTACAGTGCCTAATAAAACAAAAAAAAAACCATTAATCTTATTTAATTAGTTATCTTAGACTTGTTTATTGTCCTAATTTTTTTGTCCCAAATTTATTTACTAACAACCTTAAACTCTTAGAGTATAAAATTAAACTCATCCAATCTTAGATCAACTATAGGCTCCAAATTCATGCTAGGGGAGGTTAGTGCTATTTTCCAAATTCAAGAGAGGTGGGTGTAATTGTTAGAAACCTCAAGGGAGGTTTCTGCAATTATCCCTACATATTATATGCTCTCTAGTTGAAATGGCTTCTTCATGACATAGGGGTTTCATTTCAATTAAGCAGACCTATTTGTTAGGAGAGGAAGCTGAGAGTCAGTTGCCAGTTCAACTGTTCTGGAACGGTTTTGTCCAATTGAATAAAAAGTAAGATCATTTCTTCAAGATGTAAATAACTTTGAACACAAAATAAGCATAGAACAAATTTTGCGAATCCCACGTATAACATTAAAAATGATGTACATTGTGTAATTTGAATCTTACAATTTTTTTTTACAATCAATCTTAACTATTAACCTTCCAGGAATGCAAACTATAGCAACCACCCCTGCCCTAAATTCCTATTTATTATGTTAGCCAAAGTGCTATCCAAACTAACCTTGGTAAAGTCTTTCTTGATCATACCAATCACAGTGAGATTGATTAGCATATCATTTGACATCATTCTATATGCATTACCTTCTTTCATCTCCCTGCTATTCTCCATGTTATCCAAGCATCAGATGTTTGATCATTTTAGCCAGACCCTCAGAAGGAGGTTTTCATGATCTTTGGCTTCAGTTGATTTTTACCTTCCCACCTTGAATTTGAAGCGTTTGAGGGAATGTTGGATATCAATACGCTGTTGCATTACTTTTTTACCTGCAGTCCAATATACTCATCCATATGAATTTAGCATATAAAACTTATCATTGAATTCTAATGAGCCGAACAAGAATACTTCTTTCAACTATTTACCCTAGACATTATTATTTTCTCTTAATTAAAAAAACGATTTATTTTAATTTTACCCTTTCCACCAATTCAAAAAAATTTTAATTCCTATTTCAGTTATTTTTGGGGTTTTTAAGTCCAGGATATTTCCTAGGAAGAATGAATACAAACGTCATGCATTTATCTGTCAATATAACTTAAGGAAGGAAGAAACTATGTCTCCAATTGAAAAAGTCACAAATAGGTTTGGAAGGAACTCTTTTAGTTTTTTTCTAATGCGTTGCAAATGTGCATCAGAACACAATATAAAAAATAAAAACAAAAACTATTAAAAGACCAGCATATCAAGAAAGCTTTTCATAAAAATCCCAGTCCCTTAAATTTGTTTCTCATACATAATGGATAATATCATCGGTTTTACAGACCTACAGATAACGGATAGCCAAAGACAAAGGATTGGAACTGCTTGCACAAGAGTAACAGCAATTAAAATTATGTTTTCTGAAGTATATCAGATGAAATGTTTCTAAAAATGTTCATGTAATTGAATTCTGCTATCCAAAGCTAAACGCTAAGCAGCTTTTCCTTTACTGCAGCATGCTTTGATTTCTTCAACACTGGATGAGCTCAGCAAAAGTCTATGACCAAGAATATCACCAAGGATCAACTGAAAGATGATCTGAGTACCTTTTCCATCAACTATCAGAAGTTTGCTTAACCTTGCCATTCAAGAACTGCAGTATGTGTTCCCTTCTCCAATTATCGATTCTGCAGGAGAAAACAGGAATAGCATAAAATGTCAATAGATCATGCTCAACGAGCCATCATCATCTCAACGAAACACCTCTGTTCAAGTTGGGAGACGTGAAGCATAAAAAATGTGAATCAAACAAGTCTAGGCAATGAAAAGAACTAAACCTAGGAGCTTGAAATTGTCATAGTTTATTCTGTGTCTTAGCTGGGAAGATACTGGTTATAAAGAGCATAAAATATCTCGAGGTAATCAATCTGGTACTTAATTCTTCATACATACCAGGTAAATGCAGTTATCAAAATTAACTTTATCAAAGTACAACGAATAATTTGCCTAGCTCACCTAATTGTTTCCTTCTGTTCTCCATCATCATCCAGCATTATCAACTTTGGTGGCGAGCTAAATGCATATCGAACTTTAACCGATGGGAACTTGTCCTTCTCTTCTTCAATGAAACCGACAATTTCAGGATAAAAGACCAATTTTCTCATGCAGACCTCCAAGATCGCTCCAGAATATATAATCTGATATAGCATAAGCAAAGTATCTTTTACTTGAGCTGTGATAAAATACCAGAAAAAAAAAAAAGACGGAAAAGTTCCTTGAAATTGACATCTAATAAAAAAGAAATATATTCCACTCATATAATTAGAGAAAATGAAGAACAAGTACACATGTTTAGGCAACTTTAGAACAGAAAAACATTGAAAGACACGTGATTCTCTAAAGGAAGTAGTATTTCAACTTTGATGTAAATCCACTTTTACTACCTGCATAACCTAGGCCCAGAAAATTCTATATCAACGTTCAAGTCTTTACTTACTTTTCGTTGGAAAAAGGTAAGTCTGTTCAAATTTTTGTGTACTATTTGTTTCTAATCCTATAAACGAACAAATCGCAGTTCATAAGATTCTATTCACTCAGACGCCCGTTCTTAACTGTTTGAACCATAACCTAGTAAGCAGCGATTCTAGTTTCAAGTACACAATATGTGACCATATGGTGGGGCAACTCATGTTGTTGTGGTAAGGCTTCAGAAGTAAGCATGCATGTATATGTATAGTAATATGATTCTTTGAGAGCTAGGGACAGTGAGATCAAGTATTTACCATCAATGAGATTAGGCAGAATATGATTAACATATACACAAATAAAGAAATAAATGGATGATAAGGTGAAAAAGTATCATTATTATCCAGAAATTTAAGACAAGTATCCTTCTCTCTCAGCCTGACACACATATTAAATAGTATAGGCATGTTTTAAGACCACAATAGGAGGAAGAACAAGAACAGCCTATGCACAAGACCACTTAAGTTCAACAAGCAAGAAAATCAGATTTAACACAGCAAATCTGAACAGATAATATGCCAAACCAGTCCAAAATTACCTTACTCATACCATCATCAGAATCTTCCGTGCAACACCTTCGACAATCAGACACCAATTCTGAAATTAATAGTTAAAAAAGATGATGAGTTCAATGTATTCTACTGGAGAAAACATACATAAAATAAGAATTTCTTGGATAAAAGAACAGAAGGATGATGCAAATAACTTCCCTATCTCGGTCCATAATGCATACTGAATATCATCTACTAATCAGATTGGCATTAAAATGTCATAATCATCCAGAATCATAACAAATTGATTTGGATAAGTGTGTCCAACAACCTATTTTTTATTTAGTAGTAGAAGGTTCCTGGTTTTGAGGATACAAAGTTATTGTAAAGCAAGCAATGGCAATTTGCATTAGATGTTTGCTTGGTGAAAAATGGAAGAAATAAAGGAAAGTGCATCTAATAATCCGGCAAGCAGTACAATGAACTGATGCATACTATCACAAGAAGCTTTAAGATAGCCATCACAATTACAGTTCAATCCTTCACATCCAAGTTATCAATATTTGGACATTCACGTCATGTAATAAGCTTGATACTTGATCCCATAGTCAGTGGTCGGCAACCATGAGAAGATGTTCACTCCTTTTCACCCATACTTCTCTATTGTGAAACCGAAGAATTAAGAAAAGGAACAATGAATAAGTATTAATCATGGTATTATTCTAAACTCTAGAATTCAACTGTAAAATCATCATTGAGACTAACCAAATCGACAGTTAAAATGTCCAACTGATGCTAAATCGGACTTTTAAGAGCCAAAAGAGAATACTGTGAGCAGGCTATGGTGCTAGGAAACACCGAAACAAGCTAATAGTTTTTTCACTTAGTAATCATACTGAGTTCCATAGAACAATATTGCCAACATTGTCATATCATTCAGCCATAAATGGTTCGGAGATCCTCCATCCAACAACACTCTAATCACCATGTTTCCTAGCCTCATTTCACATTTCCATGTCCAAATATAATTCTCCTAAATAGCAGACCTAAAGTATAAAAGTTTCTATGAGGCACTACACTTGTGCAGCATTTAATTCTCCAAAACTGAGCATCTCTAGAAAACAAATACGTCAACCAATTCTATGCAGATATGCATATGAGAAAGCAAAGAGAAAAGGAGCAAAAGCAAGATGACAAGGATATGCAGATCTCATCCTGAGTAACCAAAACACAGAAAGGATAACCCTCAATGCAAAGTTAAGTCAATAAATTGTACTAAAACCTAACATTCCATGCTAATTTATTATTTTCTCTCTTGCTTTTCATTGATACTTCTTTTAACAATGCAATATACTAAGCCACAGTGACTATCCAATTGAAAACATGTAAAGGACAAATGCATGGACACACAAGCCACCTCAATACAAAAAACATGTAAAGGAAAAATACATGGACATATAAGCCACCTCAATACAAGTGTCACCATGACAACAGTTGCAATAGCCCCTTAAACCATACTCATTTACCAAGACAATTGTAAATCTCTACTACCATCAACAAGGATAAATTCGTCATTAAATATAAGCCTCAAACTTTCTTATGATTAAAGCGAGACTCCAAATCTTTCTAGGTTAGTCACTCACAATTGACAAAGCATCAAGAGCCCAAGGGTGCAGTAGCATAACTATTCTAGGTCCAATAGTAGAACTTAGAGGATCCACACCAAACAAAGAACTAAATAGAAGCCTTCCCAGTTCCACACTTGTTCATCTCAGCAATGGCCACCCTCTAGGGCATATCCATGGGTAATAAAAGAGTATACGCAAACCATGGATAATCCTCTAGTTGCAAGTGAATCATGGTAGTCCTGCATCCTTTCTCCAAAAGAGCAATCTTCGGATGAGGAAGCTTCAAGTTCAATGTGTTCTGATTTGACAAGTCCCATAGACTTTGAATTAGAGTTCATCACACTAATGAGCGTGCAAACTCCTTACAAATACATATACAGACAGCCAGACAGACAGACAGAACACTAGTTCACTACAATCTCAAGATCTCTAAAAGAGATCAATAGGTATGGTCCTAATCATCCAATATAAGGAACTACAAGTCGTAACTTAGGAAGTCGTGATCGTTGAACTCTTGTTCTTGCATGGCTTGATCATCGTCAGCTCAGGGGCAACACATCCTCAAGAGCAAGAAAACAGAACCATTACCGTAATCCAGGCTAGTTACTTAGAATTCTACAGATTACAATTCAAGGCCACTAATTGCATGAGATAATTTAAGAATCCCAATAAAGATCTTATTTTGATTTCTGTGATTGTACTTAAGCTATATGAGGCACAAAAACAAAAAAGAGAAATATTTCGAAATAGACTACTATTTACCCATCCATCTTTGATCAAACTTAATCACAAAAAACTACAGCGAAAACAATAAAAATCAAAATACACTTACTGACTGTTATAAGCATAATAGCTCAATCTGATTGGTATAAAAACATAGCCTTTTTCAACTTCTCGTTTCAAACTATCACGATTGACATCTCACACATAAATAAGCAATTCAGAAATCCATCAAAAAAACCCAGACCTTAAATCAACTAAAACCGACAAGAATCGCATCTTTTTCCCACTATTCTTTAATTTCCACAACCAATCAGCTATAGTATAGAAACAAGAATCCCAAATATTACCATCTTACAACCCATGTGAGTAATCAATTCAAAAAACCCATCAAAACCCAGAAATAAAATCCACCAAAAACCATAAATATCTAAGGATCAACAAAATTCATATAATAAAGGTACAACCTTGGTCCTTGACATACTCAGCAAAGGTGTTGCAGTCTGAGCAGAGAGCCAGACCATTGAATCCCAGACTCTCACACTCTTTCGTGCTAAGTTGCTGCTCTTCTTCTCCTCTCACCGAAACCGCCCAAAGCAATGCTAGCAACATCACGGCGTAGATCAGCAACCTGCCCATTGTGGTGAATTTGCAAAAACACACTCATACAGTCCTTGCCTGGAAGGGAAAGAAAATAGAAGAACAAAGTCGGTCAATGAAGGGCATTTGCTCCATATATTTTACCCTTTTGGGGACCACGCTGAATTTAAACAAAATACATATACATAAATATTTGTCTCTCAGGTTTTACTTTTGAGTTTTCACTACTCCTTTGACTCCAAATGGTGGAATTTGGTTTGTACAAAATTCATTTTTTTTAAGTTTTAGGAACTAATTTTTTTCTTTTGTATACTTCTATAATTTAATTAAGTTTAAAAACTCGAATTTTTTTCCCAAAGCTTAGGGACCATAGGGTATTGATAATAATCAAATATTCAGATTAAGTTGTTATGTGGTTATTTTATTAATGGTCAATTCCAATAAACCCCCTCAAAAAAAGGATTCTTTGTCACATTGCCCCTTGAATGTTTAATTGAATCAATCCACCCTATGTACTATTATAATTTTTCTCAATCAAGTACAATTGGGCAGCACAGCCCAATTTGGAGCTGAATTTGGCATATGATATGCACATGTTTTTGTGAGTCAGACAGATTACTCCCAATCTTAATTACCAATGTGTAATTACTTACTCTTGATGAAACATTTTCTAAAACAATCTAGTTATTCTCTATATCGCTGAAAATTTTAATTTTATGAAGCTTTTGATTAATCATAATTGAAGTTTATCTTACTATATATTAGCTTATGACTAATGTTTTCGTTATCTTTGTTACAAACCAAAATGTATTAAAAAATAATTTATATTTTGCAAGGTTAAAAGTTTGTACAATATGTCTAATATTTATTCACAGTTCATCTTGACTTATTTTATTAGTTCAAAAGTTTATTCCAAACTTTTTTGTGAAAATTTATATAGCGTGTAAAGGGCATTTGGCCCTGCATAGGAACAAAAGAAAATTTTATACAACATGGGAAGGTAATTTGATCAATTCATGAACTCATGTGCATTGAACATGTCAATTCAGTCCGAAATTGAGTTGCCCAACCCAATTATATCTAATTGAAAAAATTGTAATAACAACATAGGAGGATAAAATGATGCAATTAGACATTGAAGGGGTCTACACAAGAAAAATGCATTGGAATTAACCATTTTTTTCTTATTTACAATCCCTCTCACCTTACCATTCAATCCAATCCTCCCCGGCCGGTCTCCCCCACCAAATTAATGTGAATCTTAATTCTACTATCACACAGTATATGAAATATTAATTATAAGTGCAAATAAAGAAACTTAAAAATCACTTAAAATTGATCGTGTATAAGTGCAAACACTTGTTTGCATTTATTAGATGAATTTGATATGACATATCAAGTTTAAGTGCAATAAGGAACCTTAAGAATCACTCAAATCCCTCGATTGGTTTACCAAATTGGTCATAAAGATGAAGTGGGATTCATTACCTTTAAGAATAATGGTGCCTGAAATTAATCATGCCTATAATAGTAATATTTTTCTAGTTAAGAATATGTTTGTGCAATTTTTTTCTTGTAAATGAGTAGTGAGATTTAAAAAATAGAGAGGGTGACGGAAGCATTTAAACTCGAAACTTCTAATTCCTAAGGACTTTTCCTTAATTACTAGACAAAATATATGTACGTGCATTCGTATATTAGTTTCATTGCTATTTCACTCAGCCCTCCCCTCAAAGATTTTTTGTAAACCGCTATTAACCATGGAATCACATTTTTCATGTACATAGATAGAATTTATAATTAGGATTAATGATTCCATCTTTAAAAACCAACAAAATAAATTAGAATATTAGAAGGTCAGTCACTTTATTGACCAAAATAAATGGAAAATAGGTCACAATCAAAAGTGCAAAATGAGACGACAAAAAAAAAATAGTATCAAGCCATCGCACCAATGACTTTAAAACACTTTCATTAGATACCAAGCCAACTGCTAAGTCCTATCAAGAATTCAAGTTGACTCAGTCGACAACTAAAAACATCGAATACCTATTAAGATAAGTCAAACAACAATTAGCAGTTTTGATGCCCATCAAGAAAACACTTTTTTTTTTTTTTTTGAGTTCTAGCAACTATAAAAGGAAGAATCTGCAGCAGAGATGATCAAGTCCTTTGGAGAAAGAAAAACTCACATCTGCCTCCAAACTCAAGCATCCACTTTGAAGACGGCAATTGCAAGAACAAATACCAAACAATAATCCAAACCACTTTTGGATTTTTAACTAGAAATTATTTTCTTGTTCCTTCTTTTTGTTTCATATTTGAACCATCAATTAGCATATTCAAAATCTTCGACCGTTGTACAAAGTTCATCAATTCAACATACCAACCATAGTACAAAGTCCATCAACCAAGCAAGTATTTTAGTTAATGTACATTTTCTTTATCAATAAAATATTTTGCCTCATCTTGATATCTATGATTTTATGTTGCATTAATTTGATATAATTCAACATCAAAAACTTGTCTAAAGTTTCTTTTACATGTGTTTAAATACTAAATTACAAATTAATTCTCAGAGACCTCTGAATCAATCTTATGTCCAAAAGTACCCATACCTAAGATAAATAGGGAAAAAAAGATGCCGATAAAGAATTAAGAATAATTTAGGTATAATAGAATTAACCAAGGTAATGACTGAAAAATCTTTACTTGGGTAGAAATTGCCCCTAAAGGATAGTGTTGTGGGCATGTGGAGTGCTTTTAGAGATTTTTATATGAATTTGAGAACGCAATTGTCATGGATTTAATTTAGTTAGCATTTTATTTCATTTGAAAAATTTAAATATAACTATTTACACATAAATGACCATATTGATCAAAGATTCAAAATTTCAAAGATTAGGGACAAACAATGCAAACTCAAAACTTCTGACTAATTTCAATTTGATTTTTACCATTATATATTATAATTTTCTATTAATTGTCCTAAATCTGCCTAAAAAAAAAAAAAGCTTTGAAAACCACTTTTATTTTGCAAGGTGACATTATCAAACGTTAATAACCAACACTACAATTCTCCCGTTATAATAATGTGCAAGGTGACATTGCCCACTGCGCCAGATTTTCCACATCAACCTTATGCAGCTAGACTTAGCATGAAGCGTGATGTTCCCGTGCAGGCGTCTTAACACTTCAAGAGGTAAGAGTAATCGGCGCCCAATAGTTTCCGATCATGCGGAGCGTTTTTGTCAATTTTCTGTTACAAGTGCTGAAAATTATGCTCCTAAATAGTGCTTTTATTTCGTATAACAAAACCAATTGACATTGGCGCTCCCACCAGCCACTAGAAAAACAACCAGAACCAGTACATGTCAAAATGCTCAATAGACGAGCCAAAAGAGGTAAGAGTAACTTGGTTAAAGCAAGATTCTCTTTCAACAAAGACGGAAAAGAATTCCCATTCTTTTAATTAAACAAAAATTTCCATTAACACAAGGAACACAAAACACACCACTGGTTCTCTACAAAGGAGATAGGGTGGGACAAAACATAAAGATTGGCAGCCAAATGACATGTTACAGAAGACTGCAGTTGTTCACAACAGAATGCCAATTGAAGAATGGACTACAAGAGCCTTAAAACCCATATTGACCCACAATAACCTTAACAAGGGCGCATTACTATCTGATTTCTGGCGCGACCGACGGAGCAGAGGCAACATTTTCGGTTGTAGCATTTGAAGTTCTTGATTTGATACATGAACGAGCGACGTCCAGCATAATGTCAACCTCTTTCTTGTACTGCATATTGTGACAATGAGCATCTATTGCACTACTATGTGAAATATACTGGCAGTCTAAACTTGACATTAACTAAAAATAAGTACCAAAAAGAGGAAAAATTTAAAATGCACAATGGGTCCATACCTCATTGATAGCGCCTGCCTTGATTTTAGACTGCATCACACACCATTTCTTAAAATGTGCCCCTACAGTAGAAGTTGGGAAGAAAAATATTGAGTTAACATCCTACACATATTTACTTAGAAGGCTTGAAAAAACTAGGCTGTGACTGCTTAGCTAACTATGTTCTGACTAGTCCAAGAGAGTATGTACATCAATGATTAAAGGCAAAATAGATGGAAAGGTAAAAGAACATTAACAACTCAATCAGGAGTAGGTAAAGCCAGACAAGGTAATGAGCACCATCCTTGGCTGCCAAATATTCCTCCATTAGGTTTAACTTGTTTGACTCGAAAAACTTTTCAGTCTAACGATTCAGCCGAAGGAAGCTTAAACTAATTAAGCAGCTCGAGCAACAACAGACTGTAAACTTGAATACATAATAGCACAGGGAAATTCATGCAGAAGCACATATTCTGTTTGCAGCTGCCCTAAGTTTAGTTGCTTCTGTCAAAGCTTTTTCCCTAGGAAGCTGCCGTTGCATGTCAGAAGGGTAAATATGGAGTTTTGCAGCCCTCTTAATACTATAGGAACAGTAAATCTATTGCTCAATTTATTTCTTGAAGATTGAATTCAGCTCTCTGGGCTTTTCCTAGACCTTAGGAACTAATCCCTCGAGAACTATTTTGCTATTTTGCTGGCCTTCTCACATTTTTCTCTGAACCAGAATGGAAATACAGTACTACCAAAAAAAAAAAGATATAATGTGAATCCTCTGGAAACACATATTAACCTCAGGATCCTAAAGGAAAAACTTTAGAAGCCATAACTGGTATAGGTAGTTTATATTGAGTTTGCATACTGATTAACAAGAAGAAACCCCATAGATCCAAGAAAAGCTGTGTTGAGAAACAGGATTACAAGAGTGTTGAAACAGCAAAATTACATCCTGAACACTGAAAATATATACGATAGAGGTGAGCAATATTGCCTAGTAAAACCAAGCCCCTTAGCAACTACCTAGGTGAGACTGTAAGTGTGCTGGATATTTCCTTAAAACCATGATTTCAGTGTTACACTATCTCTTTGATAGTAGCTCAGAGAGACAAGCATTGTCAGGAATGACTCATCATTCCTCAATCACTCGAAGTGTATGCTAAAATGAAAATGGAACCATAGCTAATGACTCATCATTTAGCAGGCCTTTAAGAAAATAACACCCATACCAAACATCAGCGGATAACTCCTTGCTCTTGCAAAATTCCAATCTTGGCCTCCAGCAAGAGACCACATCTTTCTTGATTATTAAGTAAGTTATATCATGAGTAAATTTATTATTACTGGACCTTACAAATGTATCAGTACTTCAAAGAGACTATTAGATCACATTTACTTTTGGACACGAAACATTTTCCAAGAGACTGCTCATCCTTTGCTATTTTTGAGGCCAAGCGCATAAATGTCTTCATAGATAGGGTTTTTTCTATATTTTGCATTCAACCCACTTGATACATCTGATAAGATTTTTTCCAAAAAGAAAAACAAAAATTGGAAAAAGATGACTTTGAAGTGTGTTAGAAATATTCTGGAAATATTTAGGGCTTTGAAATGGAAGCAATAAATGGATGACATCCATCAGTGTTCAGTCTGTTAAGATACCATTTTCAGAGATATGAGAGAGAGAGAGAGGGGGTTAAACTGAAACACGTGGAGATTTTCTTGATTAGGCCAACCATAAACCCCCTCTGTAACACCCATGACAAGAATGTTCATCGAACGTTCTTAAACAATGCCAGGCCAGTGCATCATGATGCCAAAAAAAAGAAGACAATTCTGCAAAGTGAAAGAGCAAAATGTTAGCATGTTTGAACTGCAGGATGAAACTTACCCACTTTTATATCCATGATGCATGAGGAGTCAGACTTGCTATCTAAAGACCATCTACAGTGAACCTGAAACAGGAAAGTGAGTAGTCAGACATACATGCCACATATATTGACATCTCAATGTGAACACTCAATGAAGATGCAGATGTTAGGAAAATGTGGTAACGGTGTTGAGTGCATTTAAGTTATAAAGAATTTTTATGCATGGAAATCAGCTATACAGATTGCAGCATATTTGAAACAAATACTCATACATGTCAAGCTACTATCTTATCATAATATAGTCTGTGGATTTAGAAAAACTTCTAATGCAACTGATATACCCTGTACTCAACTACTTTTACAAATTTTAAAAACCAATCGTATTCAGTGATGCCTTAATGTCTAAGAGTTTGATGATGTTCCCAACATGAGTCTCCTATATTTCTTTATGGCAGTGCCAGAATAATGTGAACTCCCTTGAATGGAGATTTTCAACTACAGAACATTATCCTTGTCAGATACCAAAGCACTTGCATGAGTTTCCAAGCCGTGTTTCCCATCTTCGAACTAAACTAAATTTTTTCAACTCTTCCTTGTGCCCAACGAAAGTAGTACATCCATTTTAATATGCAGGGAACAACATGTCAGGTGAAGTTTCAGTATTCATGCCTTTCCCATTACTTGCAAAATGCAGAGTTGGAATCAAGAGAAGAATCTAAGATGCCATCATCATCATTCACTCACCAGGAAACTCAAAATTGGGTAATTCATATTTCTCCTTTGAAGGCCATACAAAAACCAGAAAGAAGCAAGGTAAAATTATGAAAGAGTAGGAAGAGTACCTTGGCTTCAAATAAACTTGTTTTCCAAGAATAAGACTAGTTTACATTTTTTTTTCAAAATATCCTACCACCCTCCTCACACCCAACTGCTGGCCCAAGATTCAAACCCCAAACCTAGCAGTGCAAAAGAAGCTGAAAACATTTGATGCATTATCTTGTAATTACCATTCCTAAATTAATTTTATGAAAGCAAATCCCCAGTCATACAAAACATAGTTTTCCAAGTATCTCCCATTCAATTTTATCTATACTCCATTCTATACTTTATTATTTTTATACTTGTATTTCCAGCGTAGCAAAAGTTTATATATCAGTGTCAGCAAAGATTGCTGTACATTCTTTATTTCGAGAAACTCATTCTCAAACATGACACAGTCGCTGTTAGTACCAGTTAAGTATAACAGGTTATCAACTAATATCAAACATCACCAAATTTGGCTCTCGAAAACTGGATTTAAATCATACAAAAGGACATAAGAGAGAACATCAATGCAGCAGGAAAATCTGAACTTAAAAACATTTTAGTACTACGAGTCCAACTGACAAGCAACTCAATCTTTTAAATGCAATATACCATTAAACAGAATAGTTAATCCAAATCTTAAAACACATTACAAAACATATGACAGTGAACCTCATGTAACATATGAAATGAGATTAGAACTCTTTGTAGGGATAAAAGAAAATGAAGTTTACAAACAACAGAACAAAGAAAGATCACAACACTGATGAACCCAATATATCACCAGAGGTAGGGACTACACAAATGGACAATAATTCTGAGCAAATTATAAAAAAAAAAAAAAAAATAGAGGAGTTCAAAAGAGGCATAACCAGTTTCACGTGACTCTTTATTGCCCAACTCCACCCCACTTCCCCCCTCCCCACCCCCCGCACATGCGCTAAAAGGAAAATTTGAAGGCAATTTAGAAAAAGATCACTAAATGCTAACAAATATAATGAGAAAAAACCAAAACTTCAAGCAGTACACACAATTGGTTACTAGATGACTAGCAGACAATATGAATATATCAATATTATCAGTAGATAACTCAGTCCAAGACAATTAAATATGTAGGAAAAAGAGGTAATGAGAATCTAACACGGTATAAACGATGACCAAAAAACTGGCATACCTCGAAATAAGATCCAAAAGGAACGTCATGTGCCTGTTGTACAGTCTCAAAGACCTAAAAAGAACAAAAAGGAAATGAAAAACATCAACACCACAGGAGGACAAAGGAAAGGAAAAAAGACACATAACTAGAGTAACGGAAATACGTAACATAAGAAAACAGACCAGCATCTTTTTATCTGCTGATAAAACCGCATGTTGCCATTCTGTCATTGCTGTATCTGGAGGGCACATTGGGCTGTTGCATAGTGATCTGAGTGTAATTTCCCTGACTTGACCATCATACTCATCCGCAGCATGCCATGGACCCATCTAAAGACAGCAGCAACCAATTTCAAAATTTTCCACAACAGCAAACCAAATTCTAAACGTCTAGAATGGATCACAATGGCAAATCTTTATCTTCCATCAGACTACATAATACGCTAAATCTGTTAAAAACATAGCTCCAAGCTTTGCCAGCTATATATCACAAATTGACAAAACTGAAACATCTATTGGGGTTATTCATGACAACAGAAAACCGCATGAAGCGTGATATTGCATGTTGTTTGGTCATCAAGTCAGTTGTCGTTCTCCCTTTTTGATTTCTATGTGCAAGGATGCCTGACAAATTAGTGAGGAACGCTTAGTAATCCCTGATGGCACAATACAGGGCCAGCTGTTAGCCTGGTTCCTAGTTGCTTTAGTCAACTAGAGTGTGTTGCCAGCCGTTTAGCACCAGAGAAACAAGAACACTAAGCCTAACCTTATTGAGAAAGCAAACTGACAACATATAGCAACTAAGCCAGCAGATTAACATGAAGCAAATCTATGACGCCATAAGTATTGGCAAAGCTTCCTTGGCTCGTGTAAATATGGAAGATTGTGCATATCCTTCTGATCACAGAATTATCACCTTCTATTCAGTTTTTCTCATTGTTCTTCTTCAACTGTTAGTAATGTTATGCAGATTTTATCAAAAAGGAGGCAAATAGTAAAGCCAACTAGGCTGGACAAACACCTCACAGTACAGTACAGGTCTAAAATAATAATTAATTTACAAGGCCTTACCTTCCACTTCAGCTTGAAATCACATTACTATGCATCTTTAGAATAAACAAAAATAAAGCCCACTAAAATCTAATCCAGCTATAGCTATGTTTCAAAAGCATTTGTTCAACAAACTAGAAAAACTGGCTAGGTCATTGGTCACTGGTCTAACCATTCGGCCAGACACAATCAACTCATCAACTCATAACATCAAAATAACACTGTAGAACTGTGGACATTATCAGAAAGATGTGGATATTTACATAAGTAGTTACAGCAATTACCATATTAGTGTAGAAAGCAAAATTTAAACCACTATTCCATCTATGAATGTAAACCATAAAAAGTTTCTGGTAAAGATTTTGGTTGTACCACAAAATAAGTTAATCTCATGCTAAAGAAAATAGAAATATTCTAATTGTAATTTTCAATGGGACAAATGTAGATTTCCAACTTCCAATATTTAAAGAAAAGGAAAAAGACAAATAAAAACTGAATGAACAAGAGAAAATCAACAGTAGATAGGAACAGAAAGTTCAAGAGAAAGTCAAAGGTGAAACAGTTCAAAAAGAATATGAATGAGTATAAGCTCGTTAATGTGAGAGAGAGAACAAAAATAGATCAAGTGAGAGAGAATAAACTTACATGGGCCAACAGATAAATCAAAAAGATAGAATTTATACTGTAAGGTCCTGAATATATGCACGATATGTCATAAAGGCATGTGGATTCTACGAAGAGGTAAATGTTTGGCAGTCTCACACACACACGGAAAAAAAAAAGTGTCAAAGACCATCATCAAAAGTCCAAATGACTAGACTGTTTGATCCATTAAAGTTTTTTTTTTTTTAAAAAAAAAATTATTCATTGTCCTTTTCTTTTTAGCAGGGGGTGGATTTTAGAAGCGGGAGGAGGAGGAAAGGTTGGGGAGGAGGGGTTTTGAACCCAAGACCTCGAATCCGTGGGCCATCAACCTTACCTTAGCCATTTGACCAAGGCCTCTCACCAAGTTGCCTAATTTCTACGGTTTGATCCAGTCAAATTGCATAATCATATTTAGCATCATCCTCGCTAAGAAAAGCTAAAACTAATCAAGCTTAAAATAGGAAGTCTATAGGCGGCACAGCTAATACCACTCAGCAAACATGCTGATTTAGCAGTATAACAATGAAGCTTGTTAAGGAACAATGAAGAAGGTTACCCACCGAAAGATTGGTATCTTTTCGTACTGCTCGATACTCATTTGTGAAGGTTGACCCATCATTCAGTAGTAATTCAAAGAATTGCTCTGCCGTGCATGGGAAAGTATCCTGAGAGGATCTTTGTTAAAATATTATTGATCATATATGATACAAGAATTTTTAATTCCAAATGCAAGAAAAGCTTAAATTAGATACATACACTGTAGATACTAGAAAGTACATCCTCCCTGATAAATGGTTGAAACTTTGCAACACTTTCCTTTGGAACCTTATCTTGACGCTTGCTACCTCTGATGGAACTACTATGAGCACGTAGTGCTGATTGTTCCTTCTCCTATACACCAGAAAGGAAAAGATAATGAAGCAGTAATGTTTCCAAAAGATTATGATTTCATTTCATTTGATGTCTTTTATTTATTTATTAAACACCCCTTGAGAAAGAGGGTGCTAAGAGACGTCTTCTTGAAAACAAATGAGCTCAAAAAAAAATTTCAATATCAACAAAATTCTCTATACAACTCCAGGAGTAAGATATGGCGCTACATGCATCAATTATGATAACATTGAGGCAGAAAATTACCCAGCATCATCATAGAGAACAAAATGCAGCTGCAGACTGAACTAGAAGTATCTGATAGCTTGTCATTCTTCAATTTGGTACTGAGGTTTCATTATAGATTAAAACTAGGGCAAATTGACCCCAACAAACACATTCAGTTAGACTATCATTGTCTTGAAATATTTTTACAGGTCAAGGGGTTCATAAGACAACTTTCATTTCTCTTGTTGGCAGGAAATATCTAAATAAGTTTTTCTTTTTTTTTTCCAGTTTAGTAAAGCAAGAACTTAGACAAATACTCAGGATTACAAAGATAAATTAAGGTTTTTCAAAGAATAAAATTTAGACAAAGCAGCAATTTGTTACACTCACAGAAAACAAAAACACCAGAGACAGCATATATATATATAAAATAAAAAAGAGAGAGCTGTGAGGCAAATATCTGGAAGGCAAGTGGGCTCCATGTCAGACCAGGCAACTCCCTGAAAGCATTTCTATGGGAGTTGGCCTTTTTATTCTCCACAGAAAGAATTTTAAATTTTTGGATCAAACACCCATTAGATGAAGTCCAACATTCCCTATGAATTACTAAATTTAACTGCCCATTAAATGGGGGCTTTTAGGAACTAACTCACACCTCTGTACCAAACTTGAACGTCAACCTTTCCATATTCCGGACTGATCTTACTTTCCTTCATAGAATACCACAAAAACAGATTCGCTCTCCTTAATAGGATATCTTATGTGCAAAATGCTAACGCACCCTTGCGTAGTTAAAGTTAAAATTATCAACGTAGCCCCAGATTTTCCCTGTATTGAGAAAAATTAAAATTTAAGGTCTAAACACATAGTAAGACGGTTTACAACAGAAAAGGAGATTGTTTTCCGACATTTTACATTCATCTTACATGAAAAGTCCTTTATTATTTTGACGATCTATGAAGCAAAGCTGTCTAAGCAATCCATACAAGCAAAATGAATCCCATTGAAGTAGATGATGTAAGAGATTAATTCACAAACAAATGAAGAAAGAAAAGCTAGCACTCTGACCTTCTTCTCAGATTCAAGCATTGTATGATAGTTCTTTGCTGAACGCTGTAAACCTCTCAAAGCATGGTTTCTGTTCCAAAATGATGCAAACTTATACCTAACTCTACCTGAAATTGTAGAAAGTACAGCAGTTTGGCTCATATACAGGCATCAAAGCATATAGAATTAACAGAAGTCACAAAATCACAAATATGACCCCACAGATTTCCCCACTAATCTCTGTCTAAGCAAAAATATCCATCAACAGAATAGAATAAAACACAATGAACAGAAAAAAGATTTGAAGATTCACGGCCAAAGAAGGAAAAGAAAAAAATCAAGATAAACTAAGCTACCTAGGTACAGCAGAAGTATATGACAGAATATTTTGGGGATTCCCCATTTAGAAAACAAAAAATTATAACATCTTAAGTTTGACAGTCCATTGGAGTTCCATAACTGCACCCACTCTTTAAGTTTCATTCCTTGCTAGCAATTTATAACATCTAGACCTGTAATGATTGGAGTAATCTAGCATAGTAGCTGAAATTTAGTTCAAATTCGAAACCATATACTATAAGTAATAAATCAAGCAAAAGGTACTTAACAAGTACCAACCATCAGGACTTCCCAGAGGCGGCACTCCATGCCCACCAGCACCCATGCGGAGAACAATGGTAATTGCTGGATTGATGACAGCATGCTGGCTTCTCTTTATCTGAAACAACAGCAAAATGAATTCAGAACATTCTGTACATAGATTTTCCTTTCAAAATCCCCAGTACTAAGGAAAGAATGAGTTGACAACAAAGAATGAGTGGGTTGCCTACCTCATCGATATCTCCAAAAGGTATAATGACCTGCCAACCAGCATAAAAAGAAGTTGGTAATGAAAAATGCTCAATGACTGCAATGATTGGAACATTTTACAAGCAACAGCTCTTGAAACGACTGACACATTAGTAAAGCATGAATTTCACATGAGAGATAAAAGCATGTATAGGAAAGTACCAGACTAGAAAACAAGAATTTTATTCATTAGTCAAGTCTCAGCTTTCTCTGTTGAGATTTTACTGATGGGCATCTCGGTGTACAATCAAAAACAGAGTGAGGCAAATCAATATTACAATGCAATTGCACAAAATTGTCGATCTTATCTAAACAATTACTACAACGCAAGAAAAGTAAATTATCATTAGTTCACAAGGGAGATTCTCGAAGTCAAGGTGCTTATAAAACCTAAGAGCACTTTACTACTTTTATAAAGTTGCTATCAGGCATTGGATGTTCATCAACTGGATTGGGTGTACATCTCTATTACAGTAAAAAGAATTACTCAAGCAGTTGAGAATATGTCCATTAGTTTCTTCTACAAGTCTAATCATCTGCCACAAAACACTTTCAGAACTTCTAAACAGAAAGTAAAGAGCAGAAGACCCTGAAAATTCTAGAAAACGAAATTTGGACTACGAATGCCTTCTGAACATGTTATAGTCTTTATTATTATTATTATTATTATTATTATTTTATGTTATGTTCTTTTTATTAAGATGCATCAACACGGTAATGCTCAATATAAACAAGTAATCTTCTTATACGAATGATGAGCCCTAACTGAAAAAAATCCACAAAAGATTTAATGCTTGACAATTGCGTAATTAAAATGACAAAAGAAAGAGGGAATAACACATCTCTAACCAAAAGAAAATCTTGTGGTATAATGCCTAATTGAAACAATGAGCTTCCTCATTAACTACTTTACCCAAGTGGTTTTCCAAGAAATGCTCAGATACATTATAACGATGCACCATAAAGCTTCAAATGTGGAAGCACCAGGGACATACCAAAGACAGGAATAAATAAGCAGAAGTAGAAATATAATGAACTCGACCAAAAAAAATGGAGAAGATTTAGAAAGAAACTACAAAACAACAACAGATTCCAACATAATAATCCAATGAAAACACAACGTTGTTTAATCCTTGCAATTACAGATCTGAAGTCAACCTTTATTTGCTTTGAGAATACATTAGAATGGAAGCAGATGTGCCAAGCGGAGACATACATTCTGCCATGATACAGAAATGATCTCTCAAGTGCACATGAATAGCTGTGCTCAACAACCTGGAAACATATTATTGAGTCAATGACTACTTAATTTGAAAAGAGACATTTATTCTGACAAAGGCCTAAGCTAAACATGCAGTGATGCTAAGTCAATTATAACTTTTGTAGCATATGGTATATTAGGACTTTACCTCATCTGGAAGAAGACCAAATATTGTTTGCAGTGGCCCTGGTCTCTGATGAACAACTGTTGGACCCTGTTTATCCAACGTCCTCCTCCTAGCATTTGCTCCGGCAAAGCCATTCAATTCCCTAACAGAATTTTTTTAAATTAACAAAATTTTTCTGGATGAGTTTAGTCAGAAAAAGATAGATGACAACAAAGCAACATCCAAATTGGTTACGATGGTCAACACTAATAAATATTCAAGATACTAACTGAATAGTAGAAAGATTTCAACTAAACTTGAAGCTCATTCGCAATAAAACCAATTTGATCTCAATCAGTTGGTATTCGTCCATTTTGGTTTAACCAAAACTCAAACTTTTTCCATTAATTTATTATTGGCTCATTCATAAACCATTGCAATAAGCCAAAATCATTACACAGATTACATAATGCAATGATCAGCAATGTACTCCATGTCAACTAGTGCTATTCAACCAAATTAGCTACAGTTTAACCAAGATGACCATGAATTATGTTATCTGAAATCATCACAGCCCACATTACTGACATAAGATTTTAATAGATACAAACAAAACATGAAGCAATTATCTGCAACTTGCTCTGCTTAAAACTGATCGACCACCCTTATAGACATTTACATTATACCTGATTGGGCTACATTAAAATAAACTTGTTGCGGTCATTATCAACCTGTGCAACTTCATTTCAATCAGCCCCAATTCATTAAAAAGCAAATCAGGTCGTTGAATTGATTGTTATTAGCATATTTTAAATCAACAGCTCATTATTAATCAAAATCTAGCAATTTCCCAATAAACTTGTTGAGCCAGTTCAAGCTCAGCTGTATTTCAGATCATTTATTGCAAGTCATGCAAATCAGCTGCTCTAGTTCAAGGAAACTTATTGCAACCATCCACAACTTACTGTAATCTGTAGTTTACGTATTGCTATTCATCTCAACTGGCAAGACAAGAAGTAACGTGGTTGTATCTTATTCAAAGTTAACTCATTCTAATTAAATTTTGCATCCAAATGATAATCCTCCAGAAAGACACCTTCCTCCATCATTCATAGGATACTCCAAATGATGCTCAAAAGAAATACTTCAATGTCACCAAAAACAAAGAATTTGTAATCGTTCATAATTGAATGCACATGCATATGAAGAAAGTACCTGGGAGAATTGATAAGAAGCCTAATTGTTTTGATATGAAGACAAACCTGACAAGAAAGAAGAATATTTGTTTCATGTGTACAAATTACTTGAACTGACAAAAAAGGCACACAGTAAACTCCCAAATATGAAGATAATTCAGATAATCAGCTACCTGCCCAGATGTACTATCCAGTGAGTACCACAAGGCACCAGTTTGACCTTCAGTTTCAACAGGAATAGTTACAGAGCCAAGAACTGCACTTTTCCAAATTATATCCCAATCATATATTGTCACATTAATCTGCCCATAAAATTAGACAGAAGAATTAATGCAAAAGAACCATATGGAGACAGGACACTCAATCAATTAGATAGATGTATCTTTAGAAAAAGTATGCCACTAGAGAATTTCAGTTTTAAGAGGTTTACTACATAAATTCATTAGTAGTGCTCTCATGGATAACTTGTTGTTCAAGCCAATAATTTAAACCTTGAAAACTCCATTTGCTGTTTTGCCGCCGGTGAGCAGTTTCTTTCTACAATATAAACACTGACTATTTCCACCAAGAGAGGCGTACGAGTTTGGAAAAAAGGTGGTTAGAGAACCTGTTTGGAGTCTCCCTAAAAGATGTTTTGAACCAAAAAACACTAATTTATTGGAGGCAGAAATTTGTAACACATTACAAAGAAAAGATTCATAACCTAAACATTTTTTCCAAAACTTAAGTATGAGGACTATTTTTTAACATCTACAGCCTTGAAAGTTAGGATATAAAAACAAGTACCTCAGCAGGAAGTTCATCAACCGGAAAGTTAAACTCCTCTCCCCACATAGGATTTCTTGATCCAGGAACCATTGAACTGCAGTAATTCAAAAATTAAAGGTTCACTAAGTTTACATTTATATTTGCAACTATGTGGCAAACCAACAAGTGGTAAACCACATATTCTATCCAAATTTTATTTCAAAAAACAAGAAGAACTTAGTCGTTCTCCATTCTTAGGCACAAGACTCAGCCATATGTATCAAAAATTTTGGAAACAGAACTAACTATAGAATCTGAAAATCCAAGTCATTTAGAAGCTCACAATACAGTCAACTACTGATACAATCCTTGCAATTATGACTTTCTGCTAAAACTATTTCCCTGCTCATCAAATTTGCAGGAGCATGACAGTCAGAAAAAAGGAACAACAAAAATTAATGCAACAAGCTTCAAAACAGCAAAGACAATGGCTGGATCAATCTGATGAGATTTGTGGTATCTTTTCTGCAAGGGTTTGATGATCCTGATAAACAAGCCAGTTTCTTGATGTTTTTGAACAACTAAGACATTTTCCCAGAATCCAAACAAAAATCAAATGCCCAAGTAACTAGAGTCATATAGACAGAGGATGCAACATAATGTGGTCTTGTCACAACAATTATACTTGTACTTGTTTGTGCTCAGGGGAAGGCAGATGATAGACTGCCTCATCAGAAGACAAAAATCAAGAACTATTGAACTTCAGCATTGCCGACCCAGGCCCCTCCCCCTTCCCAAAAAGAAAAAAAAAATGCAGTCGTTCTCCTGCAGATAACAAACTATAGGGTAAGCAAATAAATATGTTGATCCTGTACCCTGCACTGAGCCTCTGTGATAAAGCAGAGTAAGGGTTGGAAACAATTCTTCAGAGGACAAGATAAGGATTCAAAATTTGGGTTATAGTTCAAGCCTATAGAATACCGGGTATATCCCGTGTTGGCAGCAAAAGGGTCAGATTACATAGGTTAGGGTGAAAACGTATCCCTACTGACTCTCAGAAATTGTAAGATTCTTTTTTCTTTGAAGTGTTTAACCACTGGAAAAGTTTGTTATATCAAGTATTGCATCTCTAGTTTCAAGATAACTAAAATTTATGGCCACTTAAATCATCGATTACATGTAATGATTTTACTAGTACTGCATGAATCATCTTTACAAGATTTATACTTAATTAAGTCATTGTTTAATGTTTAACAAAATTCTAACATTTCAAAATGAGGTTAATTTTGGGATTTTTTTTAAAAAATTACATTGTGCATTACAAACTGAGTTCTATTTAATATCTATTGTTAATAGCTTAGCTTTATTTTTCAAATCATAAGTTTGCAATTTATTACTTTTCATATCCTTAATTTGAGTTTAAATTTCGGTTTTTACAACTAACTTTCATGTTATTCTTCTTAATCCATTTTATAAGTTTCCTTTTATTTGTTTTCGTGTTGAATTTTATTTTCTTTATTCATTTTTGCTAAGGCACAATAACCACTTTAAAATCTCCATGTCCAATGTTGTTTAGTTATACTTTCCAATAACTTCAACAATGGAAATACCTGCCCAAATTCTCATGATTTGCATCTATCTATTCCAATGTATTTTCCAAATGTTGGTCTGCTAATCAACTGATTTCAAACAACATTTAACAGAACAAAGCTTCTAAAAGGTTTACCTGAAACACTATTAAACCTGTCTAGGTAGATCAAAACACTCATTTAATCCTCGGGCTAAGATTCATTGGCAAAATCTGAATGATAACTGAAAAGGCAAAACAAACATATATCTCGAATGATATTGGGATAGAATACACAGAGAGGTTAAAAGGCTCTTCCAAACTTGTCTAACCTAATTTGAGATAAACCTGGACCATAGTCAATGGTACTTGGTGATGCAATGTGCATCACCAAAATAAAAAAAATGACACACTAGATGTAATATATAACCAGCAAATTACTCATCAACAACAATGGTAAAATTGCTTAATGTCCCCCAAGCTGACTAAAATTAGTCTCACCTTTAACACAACTAGTGATTAGCAGTTTTCGCAACAAGATTTAAAAAAAAAAAAAAAAAAAACACTCGTAGACCAAGCCTGTTTAGTAATACTAGAAAAACCAAATAAGATCTCGTCACCTGAATCGTTTTTCTCTGCCACAGGTAATTATTGCATAAGGATCTGAAGTGCCATTTAAATTTGCACCAATAAGATTCTTAGCTGCAAGGAGTTCCACCTAGAAAAGAGAACAAATCTGTTATTAATCGAGTGTAAAATCTGACCATTCCATGCACTTGAAGGTAACAGACCTCATCTTACTCTTCAATGAATATGATAACTACCAAGACCAACAAAGCACCATAAATATGGCAACTTGATAGTGACCAGAATGGACATTCAGGTTTCAAGATATCTCAAGGTACCTTAATCATGTATGCAGCATTAGCTTGAGACTCTGCTTTATATATCTACAAAATAAGTGCACGACTGCACGTCAAACAACTGGAATATTATTCCTGAAACCAATTATGAACAAAATGGCAACCACATCAAAATAGAATGTAACCATTTTATCCTCTAAAAGAAACCACTATCCAAAAAAACAAAAACAATAACACAGCATCCATTGGGAAATTGTAGTGTGGTGCAAAGAAATCGTACTAAAAAGGGTTTGATAGTGTTTAGTCATACACTCAATCCATTGTATACTTTATTTGTCAAAAGAAAATAAGCACAAATTCCTCGAAGGTGAAATTAAATTTGAAAAAGGGTAAAATACAAAAAAAATCCCCGTGGTTTGTCAAATGTTCAATTTAACTCAGTCAGGTTTGGAAACCTACACTATAGCTCCCTACGGTTTCAACTAAATTAAAAATCGGATGGAAAGCATCCAATTTAATGGTTGCACGTGAAATGTCAATATTGCGCCTGTATAAATGAACTCCTTGTGGTTTATAAATTTTTAATTTAACTCCCTCTAATTTGGAAAACTACACTATAGCTCCCTGCAGTTTCAACTAAATTGAAAATTAAACAAAAAGCATTTCACGTATAGCAGGGGCAATATTGATATTTCGCGTACAACCATTAGATACAATATAGCTCCCTGTGTATCTAATGGTTATATGCGAAATATCAATATTGCCTCTGCTATACGTGAAATGCTTTTTGTTTAATTTTCAATTTAGTTGAGACTGCAGGGAGCTATATTGTAGACTTTCAAACTAGAGGGAGTTAAATTGAACATTCGGCAAACCACAAGGAGTTTTTTGGTATTTTATTCTTTGAAAAAATTTAAAATTACAAGCCATTATTGAATCACCAAATTTTATCTTCATCAATACATCACAAGCCACAATCTTATTTCTGATTGTAGCCTGGGCAACAGGGTTCATGACTGTATATTCTTTCAGCTTGGGAATATACCTAACAAATTTTTCCATCTATTCAACTTCATCTGTTAAATGTTAACATCTTTCAACTAATACTATGTAACAGGAATATTATCCAGGAACTAGACAACAATTTCAACAACTTTTTCAAATAGGTGAAAAGAGGGTAAGTTGAGTGATGAAGGGGTCAAGAAACTTAACAAGTTCCAAAGCGCCACATGCATATAGTTGCAAGAATGAGGATTAAACATTATATACATGCATCACAAGTAAGCGGGGCCATCCAACGTTACTCAGGAATTCAAAGGCTAAATGTATTTCAGAATTTAGCTTAATCACATGAATAAGGGAATAAAAGAAAATGATGATTTGCATAGGTCAGGGCACTTGGTCATTGCTGTTCAATCTTATCCATTATGAACAATTTTCTTAAGATGCATTATTGCACATTAAGAAAAATATAATGAACGCAATCTAAATTTAGCCATCTAAGAAAATCTCTTAAAAACAGAATAAAAACACAATCTTTACTAAGATTTGGTCAATAAATATAGCCATCTAAGAAATTCCTTAAAAAGAGAATAATAACACAATTTTTACTACAATTTGGTCAATAAACTTTCTTAATAAAACACAGACTCAAAAGTGTGACAACCAAGCCAAGAATCATTAATTGCCGTCGTTGATTATGTTCCTTTTCCTACTGCAGCTACGTCATTTTCAGTACAAAGAAAAATATTGCTGTAACATCAGTGTCAATAGCTAATCAAGCTTTCTAATTTTGCATAAGACTGTTAATAACCTTTTTTCTACGCAACTAACTAACAATGAAACAGGTTTATGAAGCAATGCAAAATATTTACACCAAAAGAACGCAGTCAAATTACGCGGGTTACACTCATTTGATTAAAAGCTTATAATTCTCACATAAGGAGTTTACAAAAGATAATAACAAGAATAATTTTTCGTTCTTTTTATACAATAAAATGCATAAAAAATGGAAACTTTGAAAATCTACAAAATTGGAACTTTTTTTCTCAACAGACTTGATTTCAGCAATCTTGCGTAAAAGATAAAAATATTAAGCACAATTATCAGTAATTAAGCTAGCATATAACTATTCACAACCACCATTAAAAAAAAAAGCAATTGAAATCGCATTTCCTAATAAAAATTAAAAAGGCAGCAAAATTGAGAATAATGATATGAAAGGGTAGAAATTTTTTCAGTAGCAAGAAATAACTAACTAAATAACAAACTAGTGAAATGATGTAAGACAGAGGGAGGCTGAAATTACAGAAACGCCCTTATCTTTCTCATCAATTTCATCACCGCCAACCATCATGCGATCATCCGCGTTTCCTTCTCCTCCAACACCGGCGCCGCCACCCAGAGAGAGAAACCAATAAGCCAACACCACAAACGCCGCGGCCGCCACCGTGACTTGCACCTCCCACCATGACGGAATCAGAAACTCCATAACCGCCGTCTCCAAATTCCCCATATTACACAAATTTCTCAATAATTCAAAGAAAGAAGAAGAAGAAGACGAAGAAGAAGAAGATTTATTGAACGTGGAAATGAAAAGCCAAGATGATCGGCTATCAATTATGATATATAACGTAGAATCTCATTAAATGGGTTCTAGAAGAGGGAGGTTGAATTCTTCCTAAACCCATCAATCTGAAGAATTCTGTCAAATTTGTCATACTATAATATTGTATTTGTAGCGAGCCACAGAGAGAGAGAGAGAGTGCGTGAGTGTGTGTGTGTGTGTGTGTGTGGGGTTGAATGGGACATGGGGGAGTTGTGGAAAAGTTAGACGTGGAAAGGTGTTAAATTTTGTTGCGTAAAATGACAGAAATGGGCTTGCTAACTGCCTAAAATAGTTCTATTTTTATAATACAGGCTTGGTTTGACAAGCGAATTTTTTAGATGTTTATCTAAAATTTTACCGTAACTTATTGTATACGTTTTTTAAAAAAAATTTTAAGTGTTTTTTTTAATATTTTAAAATATATAGTTTAACAACTTTGAGAAATTTTTTGAAGATACTGTAGTTAAAGTTTTTTAAAGATTTGTAGCAAATAAACTTAGCAAAAATTTTATTTACCAAACAAGGCCATAGTTATTACTATATTAGATCATTTTGTTTAGCATGATTATTATCACAAGATTTTGATATGACAGATTGTTCTGAAATATTTTCATTTTTGAAAAACAAATTATGATGTATGTATGCCATAGATTGCTCTTGTATTAAAACATTTCGTTTTATATTATCATAAACTTTCGACACAACAAATTATTCAGATAGATTTTTGAATGAAATATTTTTTATTTTTTGAAAAACAAATTATGAGGTATATTATAGATCGATGTATATTATAAACTGCTTAGAGTAACATATCTTTTGTTGTTTATAGAGTTTATATAAAAGAACTTTTTTTAGTATGTTCAAATCATAAATGTGATATTATATGTCATGTTCATAAAAATTTTGTATCTTTTCAAAAAAATTTTAAAAAAATTAGCTGTGGCTTTCAATTGGTAGTCTTATTAGTCAACTTGATTTATTTGTAGGGTTTGACTTGACATACTTATAACCTTTTGTAAGGGAATTTTTAATTTATAGAATAATTTACTTTCGTAAAAAAGCCAAAAAAAAAAAAAAGAGTATTGATGCATTATAACACACACAGCTACTTATAAAGAAAAATATGATCAACAAAAGATAGCCTAGAGATAAAATGGAAACTTGAAGTTGTGAATTGAAATAAAATGGAGGGTAGTTTGGGAAAGAGAGGTTGAGGTTGGAATATCCATCTTGTAATTAGTTATATAAATTGTAACGCGTGGAATATTTACGTAAGCGAAAGAGACAAATGGGGAGTAGTAGAGTTCAAAGTCTTTGGCCGTTGCCATCATTCCGCTGCCTCAAGTCCTCCTCCATGTGATTTTCGATTTTGTCAATTTTCATTTTCGTACACGTAGAAGAATTCTATTTTGCTAATTTCAATGCTGTTTATTCAATTTTTGTTGCTTGTTGAATCAAGAGGATATACTGACTTTTCGTGTTCTGTTTTTCTTTTAGTCTTCGGAGTTAGGAGTCTACATTTCTTAGGAAGTTGCCAAATTATTTCAAAATGGACCAAGTTTTGATTCCTAGAAATTTAAGTGATTCTTGAAATTTTATCGAAAGCAAATCTAGTTTTTAATGTTTCTAAATTTCGACCAACAAATAAAAATTGGCATAATTTTACTTTTAATATTTTCAGTTTTTTTTTTTCGACACAGGGGTGTCCGGGTCAAATATTACGGGGCCCGACTAATTTCCTGCGGCTCGGGCCCGGCGCCCCAACACGACCCGAACGCAATAAGTGCGCGGAGGAACCCAGCGGAGCGGAAACTTGAACTTGGGACCTTAAGGATCACCGATGAGAGCCGCTACCGCTGGACCATTCACGCGGGGCTCTCAGTTTTGATGAAAAGAGCATTTATTGATAAATGTTAGACAATAATTACTGGTAAGAGTTATGTGATTGGAAAATTAAAAAATATGCTACCCTTCAAATCACCTGCTAATTCATGATTTATCTAATTTATCACATTGTCGCTATTATTTATAACAATTGCAATTTGTGGATTTATTACAAAGATTGGATTTTTGTTAGAAAGGTAAAGTTGTTTGTGCACACTTTCTCGGGTACTTTCCAAATGTCCCTTAGATTTAGCAATCAGACAAATTGCAACAGTTGTGGGTTTTCGGTCCAAATCGAACAACTGAGGAACAGAGTACCGATTTGGCCGGCTTTTGGAATATTCATCATTGCTAGATTTGTTCTCATTGAAACTTTGGAATCAACGTTAGTTAGAGCGACTCTCGAACTTAGCGACCAAAACTAATATTTTTCCTTGTCATAACCGTTCAACGAAAGCAAATGAAAAATATTTCATTTGTCTTCAACTAGATTGGTAAATTAGAAATACTATACACGAATAAATTCATTTGTTAATACCAAAATGTTGTGCTACCAAACTGAAGAAACGAGACCTCACGAGTTGAGTTGAGTTGAGTTGTTATACAATTTAAACTAGTTGACCTAATTTGTACTACTTTTAGCATAAATTCGTATAATTTTGGTGTAATTTTGATTTTTGTACTAACAAAGTTGTATGATTAGATAAACTCAAGTTTACGCAATATGTTATGTTAATCACATAACGGTTTAAATTAGACAGCAACTCAACTACCGAGGCTACAAATCTCCAAATTGATCTATAGACAAGATAAAAAAATCCTTTGTTTGATTGGTTAACATTAGAAGTCATTTTGATGAATCAGACTAAGGGGGAAGTGCCCGTGCATCATGCTAGTGTTTGGTGTATGTGGTTAAAGAAAATTTTATATTGAACAAATAATAGTACATGTTGAAAAGAAATGGTTATCAATTATGACAAAACTAATAATAGTAAATTCTAATTGCAGCACACATATGTACACTTTACTTTATCAATGTTTTTACAATTTGACCATTCCCAAAAGACTCCTACCGATGCCAATTGAAAATCGCTCAAATGTAGACATAAGTTGTTTCAGACAAAAGAATATCCTCCAACGGTTAGTTATAGTAACATGTTAATTGCACAACGTGTTAATTTGTTTTTGTGTTAATTGCACAATAAAAGTTACACTTTAATTAAATGTGTTTATAACATCATTTCAACAATTATACCAACACATAAACTTATATGAATTGTACTCGATGCAAAAACGGTTACAAAATAATTTCATATTCCAGAAATACCCAGATGTTTTCATAAATCAAAATTTTAAATGTATCAAAATGAGAGCATTTCGGTAAATCTACGTAAACACATGCTGCCCTCAATTGTATCAAAAATTTTAAAACTAGCCAACCATTCATAGCTCAAGTTTTGAACGATTGCTAGTGTCGTACGGCGTGTCTGTGTATAGGAATTTAAGCAGCCCGTGACACAGGGAATTTGGTGCCGGATGTGGTGGAATCTTATGCCGCGAAATTTGCTGCATAATTGCTGATCCGGTTGAGTTTGCAGAAAGTCAATGTTGAAGGCAACGCACGAAAGATTATCAGCATCTTTCAGCGCCATGAATATGATGGCTCAGATTGTGACGTTTTGGTGGATAATGTTCTTAATCTCCTGCAAAACTTCACAAGCTAGAAGATTGAACAACGTTGCTCACTTATTTGCTAAACATTCTTCTGAAATTAATAAAAGAGTGATGCATCTTGTTTGCAATTAAATAAAGAGTGATGATATTTGCATTCCATCTTCTTTGTCACAAAGAAACATTAACAAAGTAAATTGATATTAGCAAAAAAAAAATAGAGTGCCAATAACATTAGCTTTAACAAAATTTATTAGGTTTTCTATCAATAAATTATTTAGAGCCCACGCAAATCAAGATGACCCAATTCCATTTGTCTAGCAAATTAAATCAAACCCTTCAAGAAAGGTCGAACCAATCCTGAAACCTGAAACCTTCTTAAATCAATTGAATCAATCAAGCTAGGCAAATTAAACCTTATTTGAGATTTCAATGGCTTTCATTAAGGAAACCTGAAACCACAAAGAAGTGGCAACAGAGTTGCTCAATTTTCCGAATCTCGAGTAGCAAAAGGTCTTTTTTTTTTTTCTTTTTTTTTTTTGTAACGGCCCAACTTGGTTCTCATCCGGACTCAGAAAATTAAAGCCATAAAATTTACACATTTCAAAAATCATAAAATCCATATTGAAATCAATTTCTTAGTAATACAATAAAAGTTATACAAAAATCATCAGAGGATAACCTAAACTTAACCATCCAATCAAGTTCGCGTGTATCCAGTCTCAAGTTTTTTATGCCAATCAATCCATCATATAATCCCCTTGATAGTTCCTCTATTTGAGGAAACATTTTTTTTTTCAAATCTTGATGAGTTAAATCCAATGAAACTCATTGTATGTGCAAATGAAATTAAAAAATCATTGACAAATTATTATATAAAATCATGATAGAGATTCAAAATTTTATCTATCAAAATGCTTTGTGATAACCACCAAAATTTTCAAACATCTTTCACAAAATAAAAGATCAATCAGTGACACATTAAAAATTGCACACAATTATCAATAGAAAGGATTTTACCAAACTTGATTGGTTTAGCCGATTCAACCAAAGATTCATACAACTTTTTTTTTTTTTTTTAGTATAAGTGGAAGAGTTCGAACTTGAAATTTCTTACTTACACTCCCATCGCCCGAATCACCAAACCTATCCCCTCCCCCAAAGATTAAAACAACTCCAAAAAACTTATGCGTGCAACTTGACGCTGCCATAACACACCAATTTTTTGCCTACACGACAGCTGGCAACGGATTGGGATACCCGAAATATTCCAAAAAAATATAGCCATACCACACAAGATTAAACCTCTTGATCTTGTTGGATGGGGGTTATGGCTACTTATTACTTACCGTTAGCCCGAAAGTTTCATAAATCAACACATGAAGAATCCAAAATCTCCTTGACATAGTCGAGTTCACAGCCTCCTGACTTTCATAAGAACATACGCAAAACAAAGTAATGTGCACAAATTACATGAATAATATTTAGATTAACAAACTGATTTTACTAATCTCACTATCAATAAAAAATTCCACAAAGAATTCATATTTTCATAAATCTTCAAAAAAATTCAAACTCAAACTGTTTGCACAATAATCCATGAGTTATGAAAAATTAATAGTTTAAATTCACAAAAATCTCTATCATATATTGTAAGATGTGAAATTTCATCGAACAAGTGTTTCTAGTTTAAAAAATATAATTTGGGAAATATAGTAACAAAATTTATTTGCAAAGTACATGAACTTCAAATAAGTTTTCGAAACTAGTACTCATAGTTATTGAGTCGATTTGAGTTTCTAAACTCCTGATGCTTTTCATCCGCTCTTGTTTGCTCCATTTCATATACAAGAAAATACTTCTTCAATATTCGACCGTGTTCACCTATAGATTTCTATGGACTTGCTAACCAGTGCAAATTACATTCTGGTACCTAGGATTAGAGCTGGCAAAAAAGCCCAAAACCCAACAATCCACCCAACCCGCCCATTAATTTTAAAGGATGGGTTGGGTTAATTGGGTTATGGGTTTTATTGGGTTGGGTAAGAACAACCCAACTTATTCATTGGACGGGTTGGATTTTTTATTTGGGTACCCAATACCCAACTTATTTAAAAGTAATTCAAAATAATAAAAACAAGATTTAATACACATATGCCCAACTATTTATATTTGGACATGTGTTAATAATTCACTGACCAATTTCTATTCAAAATTCTCATATATATGTTTGCAATCAATTTTTTAAATTTTTATTTAAAATAAAAAATAAACTTGAAATAAAAACTCATGCTTATTTTACTTTTATAACAGTAGTTAAACTTGCTCAACTTCTATAATAATGCCTTTTAAGAGTATGTTGTTTTCCTCCTCTTTTTTTTTTCCTTTTTTTTGTGGTAAAAATGTCAATAGTTCATGAATTCTCCTCTCATTTATTTCTTAAAAAGTTTGGGATTTTCCTTAATAATTTTTTGGGAACCAATACCAGTATTTTTTACAAGTATATAATATTTTCTGCATTATATTAGAACTGTGGTAATTCTAAAATATTAATATGACCATAGCATCAAGTATGATCCTAGATGATTCTAATTAATTAGGTGATGAATTATCTAACTGTATCAACTCAATAAAAAAATACCTTCTAATATATATTATATGTATATAGATCATGATATTAACTTCGAATCAATATAGTTGACTTGCAGATTCTATTTTGTTTTGATTAATTATGGGCTAAAGTCCTTATATTCTATGTTTTGATTAATTTGAGTACAAAACGATAAAGACCAGTTCATGTAAATCATGTTCCTAATATAGATGAACTAAGCATAAACTAGTGTGGCTTAAAAACATCTTTTCTCTCTTCATTTGAGTGTCTATTGAATCGTTGCTAATTAAAAAGCTGACTCCCTCAATTTATCTAGTTCACAGTGGTCAGGTAATTGGCGTTATTTTGCATCTTGTAATTCGAAGTTTGTCAACCAAGCTGCTAACAAAAATTAAAGCATGACAACATGCCAAAACTCTTGGATATCATTTGTTTAAGTATTTTTTTAAAAAACTTTTGTGGTAAAGGAAAAGTGGCTATGGGAAAGGGAAGGATCCAATGGAGACACGAGGGAACAAGAAGATAAACTAATGGAAGAGGCAAAATCAACAAAATTAATTGAATCAATGGGTAAAGTTAGGACTCAACTTGCAGAATCAACTTCGAATCAAAATTTTTGAGAATATAAGGACTAAAGTACAAACTTATTTTCTATAATTTCAAAATTATTATACAACAAATTATATGTCTCTTACTTGCATTTTCAAGTATAATATAATCTAGCATTCAATAATTTATATACATAGAATATTACAATTTACAATAAAACAGATATGAATAGTAAAAGTGTTAATAAGTTATGACAAACATAAGTTTCAATCAATTAGTAGTATTAAAAAAGTACAAAGTAAACAATTTTTTTAGCTAATCTATTTACATGTATAATTTATTATCTAAACTTCACAATACAAGCAATATAAAATATTATTCTATTTATGAAGTGTTTCCAAGGAACTTAAGAAGTGAGTGTGTGTTTGTGTGTGTGAAAAAACATTTATGTATGTGAAAATGTGTTTATATATGTGAAAAAAATCTTTTTTATGTGTTAAAATGTATGTAAAAAAGTTTATGTATTAAAATGTATTAATTAATTTGTTGGGTCATATTTGGGTCATGGGTTTGAGATAATCCAATATGATCCAACCCAAAAGCAATCCAATCTAAAGTTGGACGGGTTGGGTATAACCCATTTAAGTGAAAATCCAATATTAACCCGTCCAAAATCCGCTCAACCCGCCCAATTACCAGGTATACTGGTCATTAGTTTTTTTTTTATGATGTTATGTCTCAGTTTGTTAAATTGGCATCGCTCGATCTGGCACTTCGTATTTTCCTGTCATTTGTAAGACATTGCTAATTTTTGAAATAATCACATTCTTTACCAGCTAAGTATCCATCATTAGATGCATCAATTTACTACTCAAGCAGTGCAGAAGCTTGATTGGCTGCACTTTTTTTTCTAAAAAGTGAGCTACACAATAAACTCTGTTCTCAGGAACAGAGACTGCAGCTTAAGACAACCATTTCCCTAGAGCCTTTGTTTGTTTTTTTTTTTTTTTGGAGGAGTATTTCCCCAGAGTTTCAATGACCATTGTTTATGTAACTTTGGAATTGTGTTTTCCTAAAGCTACACATAAATTTAACTTCTTTGAAACATGAATAACAATTACCAAGTGTAACACAAATGCATGGCATGCTAATATGCTTAAACTTTCAAAGACTAAAAACATAAAAATCAAAACCATAAATTAAGCATTTGATATCATCAATTCATCCCACCCACTCTTCCCACAGCTTCATTAATCTTAAACAAAAAACTGAATTTAGATTACAAATATTACCTATGTCAGAAGTTAAAGAATGATTCTACAATCTACACTTGCTATTGAGCCTTGATTCTTCAAGATTCCACCTTAACAAGGAGAAGAAGGGATAGTTTTCCAAAACGAATAATGGGCTAAATATTAGTTGGACTTAAGGAAAGAAATAAGGTCCGTTGCAGTATAATGGTACAAATTATTTAACAAATAAAACAGGTACTCTATTTTTATGTTACAATTTCTAACTTACAAGTTTGGGAGAATGGCAGGAACAGTAGTGCTATCCCCTTCCTGCATAGTATAATACTGATTGAACAAAGTTGTAACTTATTTTTGTTATAATCGTAGGGGACTGAACCACCTACTAGCTCAGACAACGAGTGCACTATGCACTCGGTTAGAAGTGGCTTGTCACATTTTTGTAGCCAATGATGGGAGGCAGGTTTGATCCCTGACCTCCCACACCACCAACTTTGAGCTCAGTGGTTGAAACAAGTTGTAACTGATACTGTGTGATATTCATCACTGTCATGTGGTTTCTTTTTTTTTTTTTTTTTTGTGAATGTTATAGCACAACTTTTAGATTTTTTTTCGCTGTAGGTAAAATTTGAACCCTCACTTACAGTCTAAGGAGGCCGTTGAGCCATTGGCCAAGTGGTTCTATCATGTGGTTTCGATGCATGATAATTGCATCCCTGTTAAGACATCGTACAATTGTCCCTTGTCCCTGCCCCTTTCCCACATGCAAACAAACAATTTTTTTTGGTTTCTGATGCCATAGGAGAAAGGGAAATCTTTATACTATTTGAACTGACGTCCGGTTACAACATCTAGGTATGGAGCTAGAAATCTAATTTGGTAGACGCACGGTTAATCTGTGAATTACTAATCACAGTAATGAAAGATATATGTTGGGCAAATTACACTTTACCCCATGTAGTTTAGTATTTTTTTACAACATTCCTATGATTTCAAAAACTATACATAACCCCCTCATAATTTGAATTAAAATGTCAAAATGACGGAAATGGTCTTTCGTAACAGAACTTTTAAAAATGTTGAAATTACCCTTATAAATACATGATATACTAATCCCATATGATTTTATATTTTACTAAATAATCTCCCTACGGTTTAATACTTTATCATATAACTCCCTTATAGTTTTCAAAATATATATATGACCCTCCTTGATTAATAAATAATTTTCAATTTTACATAAGAGTATTTTTGACATTTTAGATGACTCCGTTACGAATGATCATTTTCGTTACTTTGATACTTTAATCCAAACCATGAGGGGTTATGTATACCTTTTGAAACGTTAGGAAGTAATGTAAAAAAAATGCTAAACCACAGGGGAATAAAGTATAATTTGCCCATATATGTTCAATCAGAAATATTACCACGATATGCCAAATTCCATGTACGCAATCAATCTATGATTAAGAAGATAAATATACAATAATCTCTCAAATTTCAAATTCCTAATAAGGGAGGCTTTCACTTCTCCTGTTACAACTCTAATAAATACTAGTGATCAATGCGCACACTCAATGTCTATGTGTGCAACCAACAAAATTAAATTTATTTGCAAAACCCCTTTTTCTTCAAAATTGAAGTATTAAAAGAGAAAAACTTGCATGGGCTTGAGGTAATTTAATATCCGGAAAAAGGCAGCAAACAAAATTGGAGAAGAAAATGGAGATATCAAATTCCTTTTTTTTAATAAAACCAAAAGTCAATATTATTAATAAACTAGTTGAAAATCGTCGAGCACAACTTGTTTGATAAAGTAATCAGCGCTAATGGCAAAAAATATATTGAACATGTCATTGATATATTTGATTTGAAAAATCATTAGATTTAATAAAGTTACAAAATATAAAAGATTACAATGTGAATCATAAACTATCAAATCTAACCAATTGAACAAATTGCATCATAGATATCTATGTATGGCTATTCTTTCGGATTTGTTATCCAATTAGTTTAAGTCCAAAACTGATGCTGAAATCTTACGAGAAAACCCAAGAAATTTCAAATCTAACATATAGATCTGAAAAAACTCTTAGATCTAAGAAAAAAATAACAAAAACTAAACAAACCTCCCACTTGGATGGCCTAGGAGAGAAGGAACTCTCACCAATAGGAGGGACAAAACTCTCACTATGATACTCTAGAAGAGATTTTATTAAATAAAAAGTAAGAACAAAGCAAGAGAAAAGGAGAACTTGGTTTGAGATCAATATCTTTCTCACAGAACAGTTGACAGAAGGCAGAGAGAAAAGAGAAGGGATGACTATACTAGCATATTAGAGGTATCAAAGTCCTTATTAGGAGTTCAAATTTGAGATCAAGGGCATGAATTGGATCACGTTACTTTATCCTTCCACTGACTTGCAAGTCTACTTAATGAATTCCCTGCTACTTACACAATTGCTCGACTCATTTTGAGAAGATATCTCTTGTATTTCTATTTGCTTGATGACATATAACTAGTTCTAAACCATTTAAGATGCTGTTTCATAAATTGCAAAGTTTTGTTAAATCTAGATTGGTAGATTGGCATTTGCTTTCCTCTTAAAACTCATAGCGTATTATTGTCTTAATTCTAGTAGTAACTTGGATTTAATTGCTAATTTCAAAATTGACCATTTGTAACTTCTTAATCTATGATTACGATTACATAAACCATATATGCATCTTGCCCCTGAGCATTTTTCCTTGCCTTCTTTTAGGTTCGATTTGTTAAATCTCGTGATTTAGATATCCCGGGGAATTGGTGCTCATGGAATGGAGGCTGAGGTCTCTATAACTTGAAGACTGAGCGAGAACTAAACAAGTTTTCATTCACCACAAGCAAGAAGTTGATGTCAGTTTTGCCTTATATTGGAATCTTGTAATTGTATATTCCAGATTTTATTTTTGACCCAATATAGCAATCTCACTATGAGTGCTAATTGGCATTTTGCTATTACTTTCTATAGTTATTGTTAGGTTCATGAGTAAAGGGTTGTATCCTACATTGGTCTGAGAGATAGAAAAAGAGCAGTTAATATGTAAGTAAGGGTCCAAGACCTAATAGCTTAAGCTTTTAGATCAGAGTTGGATTCATGACCTACATATTGGGCTCTTTGGTGGATTCTCTCGAAGTGTTTTCCCCCTATCAAATTTGGTGTCAGAACTTCAGGTTGCGAAACTAGGCTTCTCATGGGCAAGTGGATTCTTCTCGAAGTTGGGCCGGTGAAAATTCTCTTCTTGGTGGTGGACCGAACTGCCAAGGAATTCGGTTGGTGTTGGACCAGGTGCGCCGTGGGTTTGACAGGGGGTCCGGTTGGTGTTAGACCAAGGAGCCAAGGGTTGGCAAGGGTCCAAAATACAGTTTGGATGTTGAAAAGAGTGGGTCTATGTTTAAGAGAAGAGGTGACCTTAAGTGATAAGATGAGCTTGCGTTGAGTATTAAAGTGGGTTCAAAGAAGGGCTTGTAAATTTGGATTTAATGTGGGGGTTACTCATGAAGGGATAGATTTGTTAGATTCATGACTAAAAGGTTGTATCTCACATTGGTCCGAAGATGGAGAAAGAGCGGGTAATATGTAAGTAAAGGCTCAAGACCTAATAGCTTAAACTATTGGGTCAGAACTGGGTTCCTGACTTATATATTGGACTCTTTGGTGGACTCTCTCGAGGTGTTTCTTCCTTGAGCTGTGACGAATTCTTGTGTCAAACTTTGGGATGTTTTAGGCTGAATCGATGATGAATTGACAAAACTGGGATCTACTAGATGTATTATCTATGGCTGGTTGATGAAGATGAAATGCAATTGCTTGTTATAATAAAAAACTACCTTTATTTTTTTCCTTGGTTTTTTGTTTGATTGTACTCATTAGTGACCTCAATTCTTTCTTTGACCCTGTTCATCATGGAAGATTGAGAAACTTGTTGGCATGTTTGCTGGATCTTTTGGATTGAACAATGTTTATTGGGGCTAATGTGATGACCTAGCCGGGACCCCCTTTCGGAGACTCAACCTGACGCCTACCTGACTCTCGAGGACTTAATTTGGCAAACTTAGCCGCAATATTATTCACCATCATTACTATATAAAAAGTACCATGAGTCTACTTTGGAGTGCGACTGTATGCAGTATTTTAATCTTAGTTTCTGTTATTCCAATTATGCCCTTTTAAATTTGTTATTAAAGCTTCATTTAATCTTAATTGTGGATTAAAGTTTAATTATTGCACCCAATGTAAGACAAAGGGTCACAAGTGAATAGAACTTCTATTATTCCAATTATGCTCTTTTAAATTTGTTGTTAAGGTTTCATATAATCTTAATTATGGGCTAAAGTTTAATTATTGTGCTCAAGGTAAGACAAAAGGTCACAAGTGACTAGAAATTTTGTTATTCCAATTATGCCCTTTTAAATTTGTTGTTAAGGTTTCATATAATCTTAATTGTGGGTTAAAGTTTAATTATTGCACCCAAGGTAAGACAAAGGGTCACAAGTGACTAGAACTCCAAAACTAAAAACGTTATATTTAATAGAGAAAATGTCATTCATTGCACATTCTCGGGACATGAAACCACTTCCCAAAAAAAAAAAATAGCATCCAGGATATAGTTGTAAGTGGTGTGCATTAATAGCAACCCTCCAAACAAGAAAAACTGAAAAAAAACTACTCCATCCGCCCCACTTTGATTGTCCTGGTTTTTTTTCACACAGTTTAAGAAAAGTAGTTAACTTTGTTGGAACAATTAATTTAGATAGCTATTTTCCTAAAATATCCTTACATTAATTAGAGTACAACTTTTATGGGAACTTGATATCATATTCTTTTGTTGGAGTTTCATTAGAAAAATTGTGGCAATATGGATGGTTTTGAAAATTTTCACTCATGGTTTGTAGCCAATGATGACATAGTTTTGTTTCCCTCCTGATATAAATAAGCTTGAAAAATCTAAATGCATTAAATGTGGTAGGTTTATAGTAACAACAACTTACATTGAATAAGGTTATTTTAGAAAAATTAAAATACAACTACATTCTTCAATTGGAAAGTGGACTACAATTTGGGACAGATGAAAAAGGAAAACAGGACTATCAAAGTGAGACGGAGGAAGTAAAAACTATTCATAAAATGACAGAAAGTGAATAGCAAATGAACCAAGAAGATGAGAATAACATTCCAATAAGATAAACCATTAGAGAAGATTTTTTAGATTTTGATTCTTTCAATAAGTCACACATTATTTCCAGGGAGATGCACTTGCAAATTGATGACTGTTGGGGACATCTAATTAAGATTGAATTCAAAAATTCTCTACATAGCTTACTGAGCTGAAACCCATTTTGCATCTTGAAAGAGTTGAATTTCATCTACCATAGTCTCACCATCAGGGTGTGCTATGTACTACTCCTGACCTAATGCAGGTTGCACCTTCCCAGTTTTCAAATTATGGCTTGCAATCATACAACCCCTACAATCATAATGAAAACTAAAAACTGAACGGTCAGGTTACAGAAAATCTAAAACTGAAATAACACTATCAATCATTAACATCAACTACGAATCATTAACAGCTAAAAAGCAAAAGCTGAAAACCCCTACCAAAACTTAAAATACAATCTTAAAATCATATGAAGGTAAACAATAAATTAATCACATAAACTGAAAAAATTAATTCATACGACATAGAAGACAACATTACATTTATATAAATATCGCATCTTTACTAAGATCTACACCCAATTTCCAACACCCTTAGACACAGAAAAGAGAGAAAAGAAATAGAAGAAGAGCAAAAGAAGTATTATAGGTACCTGCAATACACATACCTTTCTCAAACTTGGTGAAACCTCTTTACATTCCCTCCAATACAACCAAGCAATACAAATTCATCGATTAGCCTACACAAATAGTATAGTTCGATTTTGCCAAAAAAAAAAGTATAGAGAGAGAGAATTGGGCAGGAGAGGGAGAAGGTGGAAAGGAAAGTAGAAATTGTCCAGTTTTACGTGTAGATGTTAGGAAAACATTGCGACATCTGCGATCTGCTATTCTTGTTTCCTTTCCTTCTTTTGTTTTTTTTTTTATTACCATTAATTTACTTTCTCAAATACCCTTTTACGTATTATATTTATACTTAAAACCTTTACTATACTTGTATATTCACATTTCATTTTACTAATCTACCAGTTTCGAGTTTTTTTCCCCTCATATTTTTAGGTATCATGGCAATACAACAGAACCGTTTCATCGCTTCACTGAAGCCAAAAGAAAAGATGTGGACAATTTGACTTTTACTATTATGAAAATTTAATATCGAGCATTATGTTGAAAAACAGAAATCTGGAACTTTGCAGAAATTGATTTTTGTTGATGATGAGGCGAGAAGATATATATTTTTATGTTCATCTCTTAATTTATATTTATATTTTGTAATTTATTCCCATTTCCAGGACCAAGTTACTATTATTTCTTTTTTTCTTTTGTATTAGGTTTTTCAAATTTTAAAATTAACTGATTGGCTAGAAAAGGATTTTTTAAAAAGTGAACATGTTAAAGCTTACTCTTTTTTTTAAAAAAAATTACAAAAAAAACTCTAATATTCTATCTATTTACTATGGCGACCAATAATCAAATCACCACTATATTTATTCATTTTTCTACTTCTTCTTCAACTTTGCAAAATTTAATTTTGGTCCATGATGAAGTGAGAAATTATATACTTTCATGTTCATCAGTTAATTTTTATTTATATTTTGCAATTTATTACCATTTCTTATTTACATTTTAATAAATTTACAGGGAACAAAAATTCAAGCTATCATGTTTGATGGTATCATCACAAGATTTGGAAATAATTTTCAATACAATAAGTTGTACTTACTTTCAAATGGAAGTGTGAATAAAACAAACACTTCGCATGCAAATGTCAAGAATAAGATTGAATTGGTCCTACGAAATTACACTGACATCAAAAAAGACCATTCTCATGTACCAACAAGGAACATTATCTATGCACCTATCGAGTTTGAAGAGGCAAAAAATCCAGACTTTATCAACAAACGAATAGGTAACATTTTCTTCCAAAATCAATCAAATTTCTTCTGCAAAACTTCTAACAATTTTCTACACTATTAGGCTGAATCGTTGTACTTATTTACATTCTAAATAAACTTATTTTCTACAAATGTCATTGGAGTGAGTTGTTACAAGTATGGCTCAAATATTGGTGCTTCCAAAAAGAAAAGGTGGATACACTCAAAAGAGAGAAATCACCATAATAAACAAAAAGTAAGATTACATTTTAGCTTGCTTTCTTACCATATAAATGTTTGAAGCTCCAAGTATTTAAAAAAAAAAAAAACATATGTCCAGCATCACTTTTTCCTTTATATGTAGAGTGTTCATAATTCGGCCACCTAATACTTTTCCTATTTCACAACTTCGCAATCATTACTTCATGCCTAACATTTTTATTTTAAAATATAAAAATTATCCTTATACTGTAGGTTTGTCACTATGAAAATCATCTCATGGGGAGATATGGCAATTAATGAAGGTCAATTTCTACAACAAGTTGCATCTCAAAAACCAGCAATTGCAGCAATACAATTCCAAATGTTTGAATACCAAGGTAAAAATATCAATAGTAAAAATAAAATAACATTATAATTACAACTTGACATTTTAAAATATTCTAGGAGAGTTTCAACTGTCAACAACATTCATGTCAACTCTACAAGTCAATCCCAATTGCAAAGAAGTTTTGAAACTTCAAAAGTGGTATGAATACAATTTTTTTAGACTTTTTTTTTATACAAATTGAATGCCTTGAATTACAATACTGAAAATTTATATAGGATTACTACAAAGAAAAGTGAAAATATTGAAGCCACAATCTTGAAGAACAAGATGGGCTTGGCCAAGCACATTCAACTCAAAAGTATTATTCATCAACAACATTCATTGAAAGAGGTAAATTTATCACCTCATAAATCTTCAATTTAGAAAATTCCTTGAAAAAAAAAGCCAAACATCATAAAAACAATAACAAATAACTGCTTTTTACAGCATGCTTTCTACACTTACAACGCAATTGTTTACGATATAGAGAAGAACTATACTATAATGCTTGTAAAGGATGCAGCATCAACTTCGAAAAAGATGCAGAATGCCCAAATGCAATTATCCAACAAAAGATTTTACACCAAGGTAAGTCAATTAAATACATGACATGAAAGCTAGACTTTAAAAAGGCAAACTTGAAAAGCACAGTTAACAACTTAATATCATTTCCTAAATAGGTACAATATAAGGATGAAAGTCGTCGATGGACAAGATATAGCAACAATAATATTATTTGAGGACTTGGCAACTAATTTTATTGGATACCCAATACAAGAATATATAGATAGCACTACATCTTTCAAGGTAAGTTCCTAAAAATTATTAAATAATAAACACATCAACTCTTATTAGTTAAGCATTCAATTTAAACCTATCTGATTTACAAATATTGAAAACCCAACAGGACAAGGAGAAATCAAAGTTGTATAAGAAAATGATTGCCGCAAAGCATAAGGAGTTCAAATTCCTCATCAAGCTTAATAGGATCGGGCACTCCTCTCATGGACATCTATCAATGGTGGCAATAGCATTCAAGCAACTACCATATACAAACAAATAAGAAGATACCACTCCATCTATTGTATCTGAACAACATGCTCGGCAAAACATAATAAAAGACAAAAATTCAAAGGTGATTGAAATTGACGATGATATTCCACTACAGTCCTTCAAAACCAAAAAAGGGGGAGCAAGAAGTAATGCATCCAAGCTCAAAACTCAATCGAAAAAGAAGATAAAAGTCGAGAAAGATTAAAACACTAATGATTACTATTTCACGTTTAATATCTTCTCTTTTTCTTCATCTTACATTCAATAAGATTGCTTTGCATTGCTTACTTTACAATATTTTGTAACATGCAATTCCCATCCTTGCTTCTATTCCCAACTCTACATTACAAAGGTAAACTCATTATAAAAACAAAACAAAATGATATAACTACATATCATCCAACCACGTGCAACGCACGTACGGTATCATTAGTTATTTCAAAGTTACAATAACTCTTACAATCTCAAAAATAACAAATACAAACCTTTATATGTACAAAGTTATCTATCCATAAGTTATCATATCTACTTAATACTCAAAATAACTCTAAATGCATTTAAACAACCAAAAATTGTTTACACTGCTTCAACTGCCAAGTAATCTCTTTTGCTCTTAGCATATGCTCTACACAAAATCTGTAGAAAACTTTTTAAATAACAATGAGCTAAAGGTTCAGTGAGATCGTGATGTGTGTGAACGTAGCTTCAAAAAATAATTTTTAAATGTGAAAATTAGTTAAAAAAAAAGGATCTATACATATTGTCAATACTATTATGTGTATTATTACAGCAAGTTTTTACAAAAATAAACACTCATAATTCATTTAATAGAAATAAGCAGACTAATCTGCCAGAAGTGACAATTCAATATTGAGAGTGATAACAGTGTTTAACAAGAGGAGACAGTAGTATCAGTAACAGTAACAAGCTGCAACCTCCTTATCACAACGCGTGCACTCTTGATCCCAAACACTCTAAGTAGCACAACGTGTGCACTCTATGCAGATGTACTACTCGCAGATAAAGCCCATGAAATGTTCTTCCATGTCATAATGACAAAATGTATTTGTTTAAATGTGGAGGCATAATCGAGCAACCAATGTATTAAAGAATTTCTTGGCTGGCCTTGCTGCTGTGGACTATGATTATAGCTCTGTAATAGCAAATGATTCGGTAACAAAGGCCATTACTGTTATACATAGAAAGGTCGTACCCTTTATCTTTTTTCAACCTTTTAACTTTGAATTAGTTCAAATAAACTGCCTTGTATACGGTAGTTGCAACTACAAAGTTTACTTATCATTCCTCTGTTTCTGCAAAAAGCAAAGAAACCATTACTTGGTTGATATTTTACCATAAATATATGAGGTTGTGGATTTTGAGGTAATTTCAGATTATTAGGTCTGTTTTTTGAATAAAGAGAAGGTATTTTTTTTGGTGAATTTTGCATTTTTTTATTTCTTTTGAATTCTTTGGGTTAAAATATTGGTTATTTTTCAGTTTTACAAATACATTACTGGTTTCATTTTTATGGAGTTTTGAGGATTCAAGCTTGCTTTTGAACTTAGTTTAGTAACAATATGTAATTCTCTTACTTGCTTAGTCACAATAGAATTGTTTGTAGAATTAAATGAATTGTGAATTTTGTCACTATTTAGAACTTAACCATGGTTGCCCACTTTAATTGAGGTAAATATTAGATTAGCATGGTTAAATTCTAAAATACGATACAATTAGGCAATTTTTTAGAGTGAGAATCATCATTCATCCAAGTGTAGTTTCAACAAAATTGATTATGATTGATTTACAATGAATTTTCTTGTTCTTTTCATGTTTTCCTATCCCATTTCTTTCACAAAATCCATGATTCAAACAAAAGAATTACCTTCGGTGGGATTCCTTTTCATTTTTCTACTACTTTCCTTTGTTTACTAAACAAGAGAAAGTATTAGGTTTTTTTTTTACAAGGAATTCACTTTCCATTTCCTCGTTTTCCTTTCCTCACTGGTTTCCTAGAACCAAATAGGGCCCAAAAGGATTGGAATTGTAAATGGTCCCTGCGAATGGAAAAATTCTAGTGTCATAGAAGAGAAAAGAATTGTTGGGAGGACTAAGAATATTTAGCTGTACTAATCATTGCTGTACAAAGATGAGCAAAGTTTTCCTTCAAGCCAAAATTTACTTTGAACACTTTTTTCTTCCAACATTTTTGCTAGCCTATTCAATTAAGCTTAGCACCTAAAACAACGCAAATTCTAACATTTTCATTTGAAAAAGAACTAAACACGACAAAGAGAAATGTCGAACACTAGGGCCCTCTCTCTTGTTTAGCCATGCTCAAATTTCTGAGCTTTTTATTTTCAAAGTCAAAAAGCTGTTATGGTGTGTTCTATGTTCCCCCTATTTTAGAGTCACTTGATTGTGCTTTTGACTGGCTTTTAGCCGAAAGAATGCTTGATTTGAGGAATATGGCTTACAGTAAAGGAGATGGCTTCCCAATAGGACTTGAATCATTCTTGAATTTTGCCAATTTGGTCCCTAAACATTTTCACTTAAATCAATTTCGTCCTTAATGAAATATTTTAACCAATTTAGTCCTTCAACTAGTTTTTTACTTCCAATGTAGTATTTTTACTCAATTTGCGTGGACCAACAGGGGTATAATTGTCACACTGATTTAATCTTTTACAATTTACCAGCGAAATAGATTAGAGATGATTACAAAAAAGGGACGGCATCTGGATTTGAAAACATTAGGACTCATCACAATTTCTCAATTCTATTTGCAAAGAGCACTGGTTCTTCTTGGAGATGCACGTGCTACATCAGAAGCACACAGTCTCTCGGATGCAATTTATCGTGCTCATCGTTACATCGAGGCTAGAGCTGATGCTTCTTTAGTGGAGACACAAGATTCCATGAGGGGCTCATAGAAATTGGAGAAAAAAAATGTAAAGAAAAAAAATGAAAAACGGAGATCTGCAAAGGAGATAATTGAGGAGCTAGATGAGGAAAAGAAGCTAGTAAAGTTTTAAGCTCTCAAGTCCATTGAAATCATCAACGTGAAAGATTACAACATGCGGGTGGTCTTGATTCCTGACACACTAAAGTATCTCCCACGGCTTGATTGGAGAAGAAGGATTTAAAGGTTCCTGAGCCAACCAGTGCCTGCAACTACTTGGGTTACTATTCTACAGTTACTACCTTTCTGTCCTTTGAGAGGCTTGGAAAGGGAAAGGAAAGAATAGCCCTATCGGCCATTGCTTGCAATTCGGCCGACTGCGTGGCTTGCTAAAAATGGAGAAACCATCAGCAGCTCCAACCCGTGGAAACGACGATAGTGGAGGAAAAAGAGCCCGTATTGAAGTCCCTATTGGATGTAAATTTGATCCCATTGATGAAGAATTGATGTTTTATCTGAGGAACTCCAACTTTCGGTACCTGAGAGCACTACTCTTAGTATCTATCCTATGCCATCCAGCCAAAAAAATTTGCTGTCAGATATGGGAACGGTTCAGCAAAATGTCATTATCGAAAAAACAACTGGTAATCATCTTCCACCAATTTTTGATGATGTGATTCACGTCATTCGGCATAGCAGCTTCCGAGTTGGAAGTGATCAACCAGTGATTGATACACTAGATAGAAACTTAGATGTGGGTAAGCTAATAAATATGGTGACAGATGATGTTGATATTAAAAACCTAGCCACTGCACCAAAATCTCCTGATTGCTCTGAGACTCTGTGTTTAAAATCAAACCTCTCAGATAATGCAAACACTAAAGAAGTGGATGCGAAAGCTCCGACCAATCACTTCACTCCAGCTCCAAAATTAGATTCTTCAGAACTAGCAATAATGAATTCTCCTGTAGCAGAGGAGGAAGCCCCAACAACACCAGCAAAGGAAACTTTGGATGTCAAATCTTTCCGGCAGAGGGCAGAGGCACTAGAAGGGCTCCTAGAATTGTCTGCAGATTTGCTTCAGCATAATAGACTAGAAGAGCTTGCTGTTGTTCTAAAACCTTTCGGAAAAGATAAGGCTTCTCCAAGGGAGACAGCAATCTGGTTAGCTAAGAGTCTCAAAGGGATGATGCTTGAAGACTCAGGACGGATGTCATGAACAATTAGCCAAAACCCTGCTGGTAGGAGCTTTTTTTTTTTAATTCCTTACGTGGTCCTCGGGCTCCAAAGATTTGGCTAATACTTCCTTCTTTCCACCTAGACTGCAAATTTGTCTTTGCCCCATTCCACTCCATACCATGGAATTCAATCCCCAAGAGAAGCAATGCCACTTCTTTAAGTTCAAGCTCCAGTTCTTCTCCTTCATTCCATTTCTGTGCATTCACTTTTCTTCTTCAGGTATTTTAGCTCCCATTCTCCAGGATCCTTCCACTTGGCTTCACTTTTTGTCACTTTACTAGAGAACCCCTTACTAGCAGCCCACAAAACTACTCGTTGACCTCATTGCCTCTTTCAATTAGGAGGAATGCACCTGCAGCAACCCCTCTTCCTGTACATACCGCTACCACCCGCTTCCCTGCACTTCTCCTCTTTGCAACTGGCTCAATTCACCGATTTGTTCAAACTGTTCTTTTGAACCCACTGATCCCATTTACTCTGACAGCTTGTGCCATCTCTTTCTTGCAAGACCAAGGAACCGGAAAAGAGTGAGGGTGCAAGCACTAGCTGACATCAGGCTCTCTTCTCTGTTTTGTCAGCTAATGATCTCTTCCTCGTAATGATCTCTAATCTGTTTCGCCGGTAAATTGTAAAAGATTAAATCAGTGTGACAATTTTACCCCTGTTGGTTCATGCAAATTGAGTAAAAGTCCTATATTGGAAGTAAAAAACTAGTTAAGGGATTAAATTGGTTAAAATATTTTATTAAGGACGAAATTGATTTAAGTGAAAATGTTTAGGGACCGAATTGGCGAAATTCCCATCATTCTTTTCAATAGATTTAGATCACTCTCCACAACCTTCTGTAATTATTGTCTAATTTTTTATGGTTTTTAAATTCTTTACATTTAACTTTTATGGATTTCATTGTATTCTATTTCAACCTTACTAGTTGGTTAGATATCATTTAAGGCCCGCACTCGATTTAAATTTTGCACATACACTTTTTCCATCAAACCGCGTAAGAAGATTGCCAATAATTTCTAAATATTTGGTCTGGTCATTTACACTTTATACACCTTAGCTATCCATTGAATCCCTACCAATCTTTTACAGGGTAGATTTGTCACCAGGTGCACTTTGCACTCCTTTTTTTTTTGCGCTTTGTTCTATTTAATTTGTTTCTCTGTTTTTATCCTTCTATTTCTATTCTCTTAAATTCTTTGCCTTTGCTTCTCTAGTCCTCTCACTTTGGCTCCACGAATTTTATTAAACAGAATTTACATGTCCCGCTAAACATCTACACAAGGCATATAGAAGATGATGTATTTTCATACAAACCAAAATTTAACATAGGCAAAGTAGTGAATTATTGGTGAATTTGGGAGATGAATCTCTATTTCAAAATTTAGACTTCAAAGCTGAAGTGAAGCCAGTTAATTTAATTGGTAAAAACAATCTTTCTAAGTGACATGTGTAATTTTGGGGGTATGTCATCGCTCATGATTCTAACACGAGTCGAAATGACATACTTTTTAATTCATTTTTAGACTAAAAAAGGCTTTTGAGTGGTTTGGTGGGTTTCTAATATGGCTTTCTCCAATAAATTAACCATTTTTCCCTCCCTATGTAGGGCTAATTTCTCAGAATATACCTAAAAAAAAATCCGTCGAATGTATGTTTGACAAGGGTATTGTACAAAACTATACATGCAATGCTGATTGGGCACGGCAGGAAATATTTTTTTTTTAATTGCTGCAGGCTGCAGCATCTGAAATTTTTTTTTTAAAAAAAAAAGTCAGCAGCCACGGTAGCAGGTGACAATTATAAAAATTGTCAGTCGCTACCGTGCACAGTCAGCACGGTAGCAGCTGACGATTATAATGAAAGAGAAATGGATCCAAGCTGCAATGTACCATAGTCCAGACCCATTTACTATCGGAACCAATTTTCATTTTTTTCCCGTCTCAAAAACGAAAGAGGAATAGGTCCTATTGAGAAAATATTTCTAAAGACGTGTCTTGCATTTTGCATATACAAATAATAATAATAATAAGGGATAATTTCAGAAACCTCCCTTGAGGTTTTTGCTAATCACACCTAGCTCCCCTAAAGTTTCTGAAACCACACTTAGCACCCTTAGAATGACAACTTTTGTAACATATCAACCCCTTTAGGTAAAAATTGTATTAAAAAATGTATTTAGAAGAGAGACTATAATATTCTTCCAAAATTGCCCTTTTGCAAGTTGATTTTTGAAAACCAGAAGATAAAACTAAAAACAAGTTGATTCTTTTTCACCCTTTTGCATATTTCTTACGTAGGAAAAGAAAAGGAAAAAATATTTATGTTCAATTATGTAAAAATAAAGTAACAAAAATGCCATAAAATTTGGGCACATTTTGGGCCTTTTTCTTTGCATATGCAACTGAAGATAGGTTTTGAGATACTTAGACAATCTAAACATAAAAAATAAAAATCTATGTTTTTTTAACTAATATTTTATCTTCTTATCTAGTTTAATCATTAAGAGGTGAGGAAAAAAAAAGGTTAAAATCATTCATTTGGTAAAAAAATGCTGGGAAATAATTGAAATAATGAAAAAATGCATATTAAATATATTTATAATGGTGTTCAATTATCAAAAACAAAATTTTTGAAAAATTGGTTAACAAACAATATTCAAAAATTTTATTTCCTTTTTATCCAAAACTTTGGTACATATCTTATAACGGTCATATGAATCAACAAAAATTATACAATTCAACAGTTATTGTACTTATGCCCCTCAATTTTTATGTAAATATTGTAGTTCTATTTGTTTTTATTTTCATCTTCTAAAATTCAAAAATCAACTTGCAAAAGAGCAAACTTGGAAGAATATTGTAGTCTCTCTCTTAAATACATTTTTTAATATCATTTTTACATAAAAGGGTTGACATGTTACAAAGGTTGTCATTCTAAGGGTACTAAGTGTGATTTCAGAAACTTGAGGGGTGTTAGGTGTGATTAGAAAAAATCTCAAATGAGGTTTCTGAAATTATCCCTAATAATAATCCCAGCCCTCTTACGTGAGAGGCATGCGAGGAGGAGTCGAGAGCAATAGGAAGGGAAGGAAAAGTGATAGAGGGCAAATAACAACTATACGCGTTGGAGACGGGGTGGGGACGGTTATCAGAAAGACCGTCCCTAAACAGTTCACGGCTAGGATTTGGCCCAAAAAAATTGCACGTCCAGATCATTTCTTGTACCTCGTTTTTAACAACGTGTATGGGACCCACAAAAATTTGTTCTAAAGTTATACGTTATACAAACAAAGTTACGTCGTGTGCAAACAAAGTTACGCGGTGTGCAAAATGCACAAAATCGCTAGGAACGGTTGCACTTGCAACCGTTCCTGCCCGTGGTCCATGCGCATTTGACCTAGCCTTGGTATGGTTGTGAGCTACTTATGCTGGGTTCAACCACGTGGTTCTTGTTTCTGCTTTTGTATTTATAGTGGGGATCCCTTTTGGTTATGATCCCTCCGGTCCCCTCCATACATTATATATACTGCTGTAATTTTTGACAATTAAAAATTGTCAGTCCCTACCGTGCACAGTCAGCACGGTAGCGGCTGATTTTTAAAAAAAAATATTTCAGACGCTGCAACCTGCAGCAATTAAAAAAAATATTTCCTGACGTATCCAGTCAGCACGGCAGGTATAGTTTTGTACAATGCCCTTGTCAGACAAACATTCGACGGATTTTTTTTTGGATATATTCTGAGAAATTAGCCCCCTGTAGCTTGGAAACAGTCATTTAGCTTTTCTTTTAGGCCCTGCTTGGTTCTTAGAAAGCAGTGACGAAAAGGAAAGTGTTTCTTTTGGAATGTATTTCCTATGTTTTTGGTAGTAAGGTAAAGTGCTGCTGAGGAAAAGAAATCATGGAATTTGGCAAGGAAATTGGTAGTGCAATTTTTCAAGGAATTGGAATTCTAATCGAGTAGAGGCGTAGATCTTATGTGGATTAAAACAATATTTGGGTTTTATTTAGAAAACTAAACACTAAACCGAGACTAATAATTAAATGCCTAATATCATGTTCTGTCGCCCTCTTCCTCGTCAGTCTCTTATTCTTCCAACCGTCCATGGTTAATGATGGGCGATTCTTGCCCGTCCGATCGACCTCGTCTCTCAAAAAAAGTGACCCCTGAAAACACCTTTATATTTTTCCAACCAGATTTGCGAGCAAATTTTGATGAATATGGGTGAAGCAGGCAGCAATCATAGCAGGTATGGCACCAGAAGGATCACAGTTATGGTCATAATCATGGCATTAGGACGAATGAGTTGTAAGGTTTTGTTAAATGAGACTTCTGGTACTATATATATAGATGTACAAGAGTACCTTCTCGAAGGGATATATGTTTGGAAATTGGCTTAATTTCTTTTAAGTAGGATTCTTGTTTTGTGTGAAAGTAACTAATTTTCCTAATTATTTTTAATTACTTGAAATAGTAGCCAAGGAATATTCTATTTTGTTTAGGATTAGAAGTTATTTCCTATTCTATATAAGTTTAGGAATTAGAATTGATTTCCTATTGTTATTTGGGTTTCTTGACCAAACAATGTTCCTTATAAATAGATGGATTGGTATACTATACAAGACACATACAAGGGCACACAAGAGGGCATCATGTAGCTTTATATATGGGGTGAGAGAGGGTTTTTGGGAGATGAGAGATGATATATAAGAGTTGGGATTGAGTTCAAATTGTATTCTTATATAAGATTATCATTTTATAATAAAGAACAGGTTTCTCTCCGTGGACGTAGGTTTAATGGTGGAGCCGAACTACGTTAAATATTGTGTGTTGTCTATATTTCATGCTTGTGGCTTATTTTTCATTAAATTGTTATGCACTTGATATCTCAATAGTTGTTTATTCTGCGTTTGGATCCTAACAAGTGGTATCAGAGCTTGATTGCGAGACTGGACTGCTCAAGGTTCGTAGTTGGATCCTAGTTAACTATTGAGATCAAGTGGATTGGTAGCTGTTACTAATTGAATAATTTAATTAGTGGTATCCTTGTTTCAATGGCTTGACAAAAATTATTGATGGTGAAAGATGGGAAGTCAAAAAGCACAAAAATACTTGACGGTAAATCTAGACAGGTGATTCAAGGGTCAAGGAAAAAGTGGAGTCCAATATTGATTTTGGACATGAATCGGTGGAGATTTTCTCACACCTCCAACGGTTGATACTTCATCCTGATGGATTTTAGATTTTGGTTATGTTCTTTGGGTGGTGTGGCACGTGTCTCAAAAAAACAAAGAAATCTAATTTTCATGCGCCAAAAGACTCTGACAGTTACGAGTTTTTCATTTTAGGTGGAGTCTTGAAAATTACACATGGTGAGACAGTCCTGAAGATGGGAAGAAGTATGGTGATTTTACTACTTGGTTGCCTCAATAGTTAGAGTTAGAACTCACAGAATTGGATCTCGGATTGCAAGTGGTGGTGAGAAAAAATCCTGCAAAGGGAGACGGTGAATTGAGGCACCTTCTCGTGAGTCAATAAGATGTTAGACTCGGGACAACTACACATGTTCGTTTATCGATTGAATCAATTTGGTATCAGAAATGTATTGATTCGGGTGTGTAGTTCGGTACCATATTATTTGGCAGTTGAAGGCAAATGGTTGCTAAAAGAAATTTTGTCAAGGTGGAGATTTGTTAGGAAATTGGCTTAATTTCTTTTAGGTAGGATTTTTGTTTTGTATGAATGTAACTAGTTTGCTAATTGGTTTTAGTTACTTGAAATGGTAGCCAAGGAATATTTTATTTTATTTAGGATTAGAAGTTATTTCCTATTCTGTATAAGTTTAGGAATTAGAATTGATTTTCTATTGTTATTTGGGTTTCTTGACCAAATATTGTTCCTTATAAATAGATGGGTTAGTATACTACACAAGACACACACAAAGGCACACAAGAAGGCATCATGTAGCCTTATACATGGGGTGAGAGGGGGTCCTTGGGAGATGAGAGATGGTATACAAGAGTTGGGGTTGGGTTCAAATTGTATTCTTGTATAGGGTTATCCTTTCATAATAAAGAACAGGTTTCTCTCCGTGGACGTAAGTTCAATAGTGGAGGCGAACCACATTAAATATTGTGTGTCGTCTATATTTCATGCTTGTGGCTTGTTTCTTATTAAATTGTTATGCACTTGATATTTTAATAGTTGTTTATTTCGTGCTTGGATCCTAACAATATATACGCTTATATATGCTTAGTTTTTATGTAAAATATAAACGAACATCCTGTTGGTAGTGTACAGCTGAGCAGGAGGCGTGGCCATGATGACCTTGGCACAGAAAATTCATTATTTGAACCAGCGAGAGGAACTAGATCCTGTTGCACTTAGAGTTCAGATATGATTTTGGACAATTGAAATGTGACTTACGCTTGTTGCCTGGAATTGTCGATGAAGCAAACAACATAGCTAACCTTGGCAACAATATTTTTTTAAAGAACTTATATGTCAACCATCTTCTTGCCATCAACCGTGGACTGGTAGAGTGTCTTCTCAAAGAGGATTGCACCTGGGATTTACTGACCAAGTTCAAGAGCTGCAACAAGGGACCCGAGGCAGGAACGGTTGCTTCTGTAACATTTCCTGAAGGTTATGTGCATTTTGCACATGGCATAATTCTGTTTACATACGGTGTAATTTACTTTCAATAATGTGTAACTTTAGAACAAAATTTTGTGGGTCCTAGACATACTGTTAAAAATGAGGTACAAGATGAAATTTGAATCTTACAACTTTTTGGGGTCAAATCTTGGCCGTAAACTGTCAGGAACTGTTGTTGCCTGCAACTGCTCCTGTCCCTCCTCCCGCGACAAGCAAGTTGCCATCAACTTTGTTACCACATTTGAAGATTGTTGACTGGATTTATTTACTTGAGCGATTTGAGGTTGTGATTTCATTTCTTTCTTTTCAACTGTATCTTTAGATCATTTTTCTTGAAAATCTTGCATTCCTTGACACTTGTTGTGTTCTCATCTTTTTTAAGGTCTTTCTTTTCAACTACATTTTTAAATCCTTTTTCTTGAGAATCTTTCATTCCTTGACACTTATCAGGTAATTACACTCTCATTTTTTTGAGATTGATAATACTTTGTGAAGGCAATTCTTCACAAATTGGAGAAAGCAATTCCCTCATTGTAAATGCAAATAGGCGCCTTTGATCCTCCATCATTCTAATTTTCATTTGTGTCTCCTATTAAAAATGATATGTGTTAGTAGCTAGTGATTCAATTATTTTTTCAAAAGACATATCTGACAGAGATGATGGTTCTTTAGACTCTTGCTATTGAAAACTCATTGGCTCTATTGCATAATTAAAATTGGAGTTATCTCACCACACTTGATCATACCCATTTGAATAAGGGTCATATACCACGTTTGAGACAGGGGTCAAAATCTCCAAAAGTAATGATTGGCACACTCAAGTCATCTTGAAAGGTGGAGCACATGTTGATTGAATAATTCGAGTCATAACAAATTTCACAAGTTGCAAAAGTCAATTTTGTATCATGAGAGATTAGTATATGTAAAGGTTGATAATTAGAAAAAACACAAACCTCATTACCCCTCCTAAAAATAAAATTCAATCCATCAACAAAATATTGAATGTTAGAAACCATAAACTAGTAAAAAAAAAAGAGAGAAAAATCAAAATTAAAATAAGATGAACTAAAAAAAATAAATTAATTAGGCATCAGTCCCCGACAATGGAGTCAAAAATTGACAGGTGTCGAACCTGTATAATAGTAAATAGCTACTCAAATAAAATACAAATTTTGTATACAGTGGTGAGCAGGGTCAAATCTACATGGATTGAGGATAATTCGTCTCTTCTAGAATCCAGAGTATGGGAGATTTCTATAAGAATAAAATTAATTAAACAACTCAAATAAAAAGGACTAAATAATAATTCACTACAATTGAATCAATAATAAATAAATTCTAGCCAAAAAATAATTTCAAAAATAGTTCACTCAATTGATTATCAATGCACTGATAATTTTATTTATTCGCTGATAAACAAATTATAACTGTCAAACACGCGATGATAATTAATTTTTCCTTATTGCATTGGCGATCAAGGTACGACCGTTAATCACTGCCCTAATTAAAAAATAACCATAGGCATGACTTTAGAGTTTAATTTCCTAATTACTTTAAGAATTAGAGAAACCCTGTTTTAATTAAATAATATGTTACGAAGGTTATTTTAAATTAGCTTATATATTCAGCTAACACAAAACCAATCATACCAGTCATCATTAATTTAAAATAATTAAATAATTACGAATTTAATTGCTTTAACTGGTTTTAGATTATTAAATTAATAAAAATATCGGATTCTTGATATTCAAATAATATAATAATCATAAAAAATTAAATCAAAGAATATACGAATATCAATAAAAAATAAAAAAATAAATATAGTCAATTCGATCTCATAATTTTCAATGAACCAAATCCTTCATCGTTATTTGACTAGAATGAAAATCTTAGTTCATACCCACGGAAATAGCCACGCGCAAAATAGACGAACTAGTTGCCGAGAGCATTCCCCTAAAAATATGATGAAGTACCGACCAAGAAGAAAAGAAAAGTTACGTGCTACTGCTACTAGTCTCTCGAGACCTGGAACAATCTTTTTAAAGTCATGGAAAACAACAATACCTTTTTTTTTCAAAGCGGAAAGAAACACACACACACAATAATGAGAGACACGCGGAGCAAGCAGCAAACAAACCCAAAAGCAATCTCAGCGGGACCCACAAGACACACCCATCCAGCCAATTGGTGACAGGAAGGTGCGCCCATAAAACTTAAACTTAGAGTAAAGACCCCACGATCTACCGATGTGAGATAGTGACCCAATCCCCCGCGCAAGGAAAACAACAATACCTACTCCTTACGTTTGTGTCGTTTCCAACAACTACTGCTGCTACTAATACTTTGTCAAATCAAATCTATCATATTGGCCTTGATTCTTTCAAAAAGTTAAGATAGAAAGAATGGACTAGGCGTCCAATTACAAACGAAAGACTGTCCATTCGGCAACCACTGGGCCAATGGCTCAGTGGCCACCAGGGAGGGATTTAAATCCCTCCTTGGGCTGTAGGTGAGGGTTCAAACCTCACCTGCAGCGAAAAAATTTAAGGGTTGTACCATGGTACTCCTTTGATCTAGTTGAGTCTATATACCCACTAGCCCCCTATCACAGCCCCCTTAGGCTCCCCCTCCCCCTAAATTAGGATAGAGTAGGTTATACAAATTTACTGTTACTGACAAAAAAAAAAGACTGTCTATTCAGCCAAATTTGAATCTCCCCACTTTGATTCAGAGTTGAAAATCTTCTCGCATATCAAATTCCGAACCTCTGAATAGGGATGGCAACAGGAGCGGGTGCCCGGGGTTAGAAATAAGGCGGGGGATGGGGCGGGCCGGGGGCGGGGGCTGGGGCAAACATTTATCCCTGCCTTAAAATAGGGCGGAGGATGGGGCAACATACACCCGCCCCGTCCCCGCATAAAAAAAATATATATATATATATATAATAGAGTAAATCTTTTCTACACTGACGGTATATACACTATCATCGTTGGATTCATGACATGTGTGCAAAAGTTAAATTTTAAATTTAAATTTTGCATAATTATCAATCATCCAACGCTGATAGTGTATACACTGTTAGTGTAGGAAAGATTAATCCTATAAAATATACACAAAAGTAACAAAATCCCTTATTAGTTATTATCTATCCCCCTCAGCTCCTCCTTCATTCCTTCCTTCGCAGCCACTGCCGTCGCCTCCCATTCCCCTCAGTTCTAATCACTACTCAACTAAACCCATCCTCTCTGTCTAAATCCTCCTAAAATTTTACCCAACCCATAAATCCTCCTAAAATTTTACCCAACCCAGAATCCCAGATCGAGCTGGTATCTTCGTCGGCAAGTGATCGGAGGCAAATCTTCATCTTTTTCTTGCTGATGTCTTCGTCTTTGTTTTCCTTGTGCGCTTAAATTGTTTGATAATTAGGAAGGAACGGATCTGTCTTTGTTGCTGGTTGAACGAATAGTTATTTGATTAGCAAACTTAGGATACTGATAAGTGCCTAAATTAATAGGAAACTTTATACCGAGAAGAATTTGCAGCTTGATTTCATGGTGTTAAATGAATTGTGTGCCAGTGCCACATATATTATGCAAATCGAAGAGTGTCTTGTCACGCATGAGTCAAAGTGAAAATTTTTCAAAAAAGCCTAATAATTACGCAAAATACTAGAAAAATATCAATTTATTTCAAGCTATTCAAAGAATTAAAAAATGAAACTGTTTTTTTTTTTTCACCAACTCTTCTCTCATTTTACGAATATAGCGTGAAAGGAAAATGGAATATTGGATGCCAAAGCTGAAGAAATTATTGCTCTCTAAGTTAACAATTCGACATGATCCAAAAAACAATAAGTAAGCTAGTAACATTAAAAGAGTATATCTATAAGAGAATTCTGCTGTAATACAATCAAGCCTAAATACAATTTATGGGGCTTAAACCATGTAGCGTGATCATATGGGATAAAGTTGTTTTCTTTCTGGATAGTGATATGTGGTTAATTTGTTTTCCTTGTGCATATAAGATGTTTGTGAAAAACCCTTAATGAAAATGTAAATACGAGAGCCTAATGGAACAAGAATTCTTTCCATGTCCTATGATATCGTTTATAAGCAGTTCCAACAATCATGGCTTTGTTTTTCTCTTCATTTTATCTTTCCTTGCGGGGGACCGCGGGAGAAACGGGGCGGGGGCGGGGTGGGGGACGGGGGGAGTTATTTGACAACGGGGCGGGGGACGGGGGAAGGATCCCCCGCCCCATTGCCAACCCTACCTCTGAACATACAGAATTTAAACTTTGATGTGCTCACATTGAATCAGCAAGTTCAGTGAAAAATTATGCCTTTTAGTTTCTTTTTATTTAAAATCTCTATATCTAATAATAATTATCAAATATAAGTAGAATTTACCTATTAATGTAACATTTAGCTAAAAATAAGGGGAAAAATTCATAAATTAAATGACAAAAATGGAATCTATCATTGCAATTGAACCAAGTAGAATTTTCCATCTTACAACTTAATGCTAATAGTTCTTGATCTAAGCAGTGATTGACTTTTTTTCTTTTAATGCAAGAAAACGAAATATCATGACAAACATACATCGAATTTTGAAAACTTCTTATTAATTTTAATTTAAGTTAAATTTTCTTTTAAGTTTTGTTTTCCATTCTTATTTCCTTCAAAAAAATTCATAATCCAAACAAAGGAATTATTTTCTTTGAAATTTCCTTAGTACTTTCCTTTATTAATCAAACAGGAGAAAGTATTAGGATTTTCAAAGAAATTCACTTTCCATTTTCCACTTCCTTTCCTCACTGGTTTCCGAGACCCAAACAGGGCCTTTAAGGTAAAATGCTTTCAATTATTTTCAGCCTCAAGTTTGTCAAAAAGGTGCTAAAATGGGTCTTCTTGTTCCCGCTTTTGACTATGAGCAAATTATCTACATGATTACTAAATTTTTGGAATCGTCAAATTTTTGCCACTGAATTATCTAAAATTTAGATTTTGAGTCATTTTGTCAGATTTAATCATTAACTATGCCCTTTTCTTTTGTCTCATGAATCGTAAGAGTACTCAAATCTATCATGTTTAACGATTAAATCTAATGAAATGACAAGAAATTTAAACTTTAGATAGTTTAGTAGTCAAAATCAGATTTTTAATAATTTAATGGTCAAAATTCAATGATTTCAAAAATTTGATGACAATCCAAATAATTTGCTCTTTGACTAATTGAATGTGTCCTCTTTCATCACATTGGGCCTGTTTGAAACATGAGTTTTTTGATAGTTTATCTAAAATTTTACTGTAATACACTGTAGAAATTTTTGGAAAAATTTTTTAAGATGAAAAACTTTTTTTCCTTTTCTTTTTTTTCTTTCTTTTTCTCTTTCTTTTTCTTTTTCTTTCTTTCCTTTTTCTTTTCTTTCCTCTTTTCTTTTCCTTTTTCTTCCTTCCCCTCCCCATTCCCTTCCCTTTCCCGTCACCTCTGTCTCGCCATTGAAGAACCAGCAGATGGTCACCATTTTTTTTCCTTTTCTTTCTCTTTCTTTCCTTTCTCTTTTCTTTCCTCTCTTCTTCTTCTTCTTCTTTCTTCCCCCTTCCCCGCCACCTCTACCCCCTGCTTTAAAGAACTAGCACCTCTGCCCCTTTTTTTCTCTCTCCCGACACCTCTCCCTTCTCTCTCCCTCGGCACCTCTGCCCTCTCTTCCCTCTCCCTCTCTGCCCCTCTTTTTCTCTTTCTCGGCACCTTTCACTTTCCCTTCCCCTGCACCTCTGCCCTCTCCTCCCCCTCCCTCTCTGCAGCCATGGAATTTTTTTTTTTTTGCTTTTTGCCTCTCCTTCTCCTCCCTCCTCCCTTAGCGCGACCAGATCGCAACCCCCTCCCTCTTCCCCTTTGCGATCTGGTCGCGCGACCAGATCGCAGCTAGTGGGAGGGGGAAGGTGGCGGGGAAGGCAGAGGGGAAGAGGGGAGGGGGGAGGGAGAAAGAAAAAAAAAAGAAGCACCAACAAATCGGTCACGCGAGGGGAAGAGAAGAGGGGGTGAGGGAGAGGGAGAGAAAAAAAAAAGAGGAAGGCCGGCACTAGCTACCGGAATAGTGACCGGTGCCGGAAGCGGTGGTGGCCGGCGACGAAGGACGTGGTGGGTTGGGTGGGGAGGAAAAAGAAGAAAAGTTGAAGGAAAAATTTTTTGTGTATTAGATTTAAAGTGTGTAGGTTAAAAACTTTGATAAGTTTTTTGGAGTTTCGTAGTAAAAGTTATTAAAAAACTAGTAACAAATAAACTTGTAAAAAACTTGAGATTCCAAACAGGCCCATTGTTTGATTGCAGGTGAACTCTAAGTAGGGTTGTCAACGGTCCTGATATGGACCTGGACAAGGCCCGGACCCATCATCAATTGCACGGTTAGAGATATAGACCCGCGACCTGGACCCATTTTGTCTAATAAATTTGCGGGTCGGATATGAAATATATCATTCCGACCTGTATCCAACCCGGACCCGTTTTAATTAATTAATAATTAAAAATTATACCTATCTATCATAATTAGGATTAATATCAGAAACCTCCCCTGAGGTTTCTTCTAATCACATCTAGTACCCCCCATGTTTTTGAAATCACACTTAGCACCCCTGACAGTAGGATGTGACAGGTTGTCCTAATCAAAATGTGAGAAATTACCCAAAAACCACCAACACCAGGCAATTTTTTAAGCGGGGAAATGCTGGAAAACCAATGCTGCTGTAAACAAGCAAGGTATAATTCCCTTTGTACCAAATGCTCAAGCTACTCTAAATGGTGGATCTCAAGCCGAAACTTCTGTTAGCATTAATACTGCTGCAATAGTGGCCTCTAACACTATTACCAGCAGTTTCTCTATGATGTTTTGAGAGTGCTAAAGGTTCCCCGCAATCCTTGCTTTTGGTATCTGAAGTAGTTTAGGTACTAGTCTTCTTAGCTCCCAGCAATACTGAAGCAATGTTAGCTTTTGTGGACAATTTTTTGGTAAGTAGTGCAATGTGCATCTGATTTATATTTCCTGCCACTTATGGTGCTGTTTGACTAATCTTAGAACTACTTGTGTATAGTTTTGTGCATTGCAATCCTCACCATCTAAACAACTAGTTGTAGATGGTGTTTTTGTTCAGAATTGGATTGCAATATAAGGCTTACGTATCATGTTACTAGACTGATCCAATGTAGTATCATGGACTATGTAATTAGTGGAGAAGGGGCAGGGACGGTTACTGCTGTTAAAGGTAGTATAATTACTCGCTGTTGTTCTAGTGTTACAACGTGTACAAATGATGTTACACCGTGTGGGACGGTTACTGCTGTTAAAGGTAGTATAATTACTCGCTGTTGTTTTAGTGTTACAACGTGTACAAATGATGTTATACCGTGTGCAAAATGCACACAAGCTTCCGCAGTGCAACTGTTCCGGCCCCAGGTCCATAATTAGTTATGCATCTCTATATCGCCAAAATCTCTGATAATTAGTTATAACATTCTTTTTATTACACTTTTACACCCTCAGCTTCTAAATTAATATCATATGCCTATTTATTTCTATTTTTATCTTCTAAAATTCACTAATCATTTTGGGCTTTGGGTAAAAGTGGAACAAAAATAAAGTCTCTCTCCTACAATTCATTTTTTACTACCATTTTCAAATAGAGGGGCTGACAAGATACCAAAGTTGTCATTCCAGGGGTGCTAAGTGTGATTTCAAAAACATGGAGGGTGCTAGATGTGATTAGAAGAAACCTCAAGGGAGGTTTCTGATATTAACCCTCATAATTATTCATATCAGTAATGTATTCAGTATTCCCAAAATTTTCAAACCGTAAAACCCACTCCCCACCGCCGCACTGCCCGCACCGCACATCCCTTCTGGCTTCTTCCCCTCAGTCCCTCACTCCTTGCCTCCCGCCGCCTCCGCCAGACGCCGGTGAAGTGACCAGTCCACGTGAAACCGGCGACGCTGTCTGACTCTCTCCATCTCCAGCTCCAAAGAAACCGCCGGATCTGGCCAGCTCCAAGGAAGCCCAGCTCTTGCAGTCTCACTCTCTCCTCTTTTCCGGTGAACAATTCAAGAAGACCGCGACCCACAAACATTTTCCTCTCCGTAGTCCGCACTAGGTATGTGCTTCCTATATTTTCACTTTGTTGAGGAATATTATGTCAACCGTTGAATCTCGCAGTCCTTTGTCTCTTTTCTGTTCTGGGTTCTTGTGGAAATGGACAATGAGAAAAAGATTTTTAGTTTTCCTGATTAATTAAAACATTTCAGGATCAGAGTCACGCATTCTTCTAAAATGTTTCATGATTCAGTTTTGTACTTGTCCAAATTTCTATTATCCCGTGTTTCCTCTAGTAGCCAATCTTATAATATTTGCACAATTCATGTCAGAACCTTTAACTCAGCCCCATTTGAAAAACGCCCCACACTGGTGTATTTCCAAGGTGCAATCTACAGGAAAGCTGTAAGTCTTTGCTCTTATTTTCATTTGGTTCTTCTATCCTAGAATTGTTTAATCTTTACACATTGTCTGTAATATTGATCTTGTGTTGCAGCCCGTGAGTTGGAGCCTCTTGGGTTCCCCGTTTTGTTGTTATTATTCCTACAATCTGTGTGATGTGATCCTAACTTTAGGGAATGTTTTGGGGCTGAAATGTGGTAATTGAAAAGGTCCTCTGAGGTTTTCACTCAGTCAGCATTGCGCATTTTGAAGTCCTCCAGCTTTATGTACCCATATGACTTAAAATGGAAGGCTTGCAAATTGCTGCTGTTATGCGTGCAACTTATTCTTTTCACAAAGAAAAAATTGCTGAGTTTTATAGGAACCTTCAAATGGAAAATGCATTGGCTTTAGAATGGCTATTGTGTGTGGTTTGTGATTTAGATTTGTAATTTGTGATTGGTTTTGAATAAGTTTGTAATTTAGTGTAAAACATATTTTATTCGTAATTTTCGGCAAGAAAAGTTTGATTCTGCTTCTTTGGCAAATTAACGAACTTCCGTGATTTCGCAAAGGCTTGCACAGTCCGCAAAATGTGATAAAAATCAGACTGCAAAGTTGTAGCATGAACAGGTTTTCTCTAAGCATAATTTTATCAACTGCTGCTCTTTTTTTTATTTATTTTTTTGAGCAATCAACGGCTGCTTTTTGAACCTTATCGATATTCTCATCAACTTTGTACTAAATTTATACTAACTTTATTCTCATCAACTTTATGCTAACATGCTCACATGCTACGGAAAACACCTAACAGTTTGAACACGTCATTTTCTAAATTTGTTTTTTGAAGATGAATTCTTAGGCCTCATTTTTCAAATTTATCTCAAATTCAACAATTCAATTCAGAGGGGTGGCTGCTACAGATAATAGCATATACATTACATTTTTCTTTTTTTTTTTTTTGGGCTTGATAGAGGAAAAGAATGCAAGTAGGGACAAAAATTTTTAGTATATTTATTTTTTTTAACTTCCTTTTCAACTGCATCTTCAGAGGAAAAGAATACAAGCTCTGGTTTTGAAACTGACGTTTTGAAATGAGTTCTGTATTCGAACGCATAAAGTTCCTAACAAAAAAATTCAATGCTGGTGCTGGACCTGCTGGTTCTTCAAGCCTGGATCGCCTTGGTTCTTCAAGCTTGGATCGCCTTGATTCTGCGCTGAAAGGCATAAAGTGTTACTCGGAGATCCTATCAAAAGTCAAAGAGGATTGGAAATTTTTGAGAAAACTTTGGGAATCAGCTCATAAGGGGAGTGATGCTGCTACAGATGAGGAGAAGAAGAATGCGCACATGAGCCTCAAGATTGAAGCTACAGCGGAGGAGATTTCCCTGGAACTTATTCGTTTCCGTGAAGAAAAGCAGGTAAAAGATGAAGAATTCCTAAACGAATTAGCCATTGATTGTAGAACAAAAACCGGGCGCTTGATTGCTGAAGTTGAAGAAGCTCTTGACCATTTGTACTTGATGTGGTCAAGAGGCGGAGGCAGCAGCTCATTCCGACTCCAACTCCATTCTCTTCCTCCTTTTGATGTCTACTTTCGCAAGGATTTACTAGGATATGTACAATCAACTGTGTCTCAACTCGAGGTGATGACAGCTATTGATTGGCGCTATATCAACTTAAGTAAAAATACCCATTACCTTTCCTTGTCCGGGAGTGTTCGTTACCTTGATTCATTAGGAACAACAACAGATGAAGTACTACAATATGTTCATGATAGTGGACTGCCTAGTTTAGATGCTTGCGTTGGCCATGTTTTATCCCTGGCCCTACGAATTGCAAACCGGTGTCGTGATTACTGGTCAAATTACAAGGCAGGCAGAGTTGAACCGCGGAGCAGGGAACTGTTTGCATTCCTGGTGAATTTGGGCAGTGAAACTCATCCCAGTAATCCCAAATTCGTTGGTTTCCTTCTCAATTTCCTTTTCGCTCTCAGCTGTACTGGGAAGGTTGTGATTCAGCATTTGGTGTGGGGGTTTTGCCAGTATCTCTTCTTGGGTGAATATGGACATTTTCAAGACGAGGTGGCTCCCGTATTAGGGCTTTTGCTCTACAGCACTTCTATACTAGATGATGAGGACACAGCATGGAGTTTCATTCCAGAATTTCAGGCAGTGCTAGTAGAGATGGCATCTCTACTTGAGTCAACTGGTCGTGATGAGAAAAAACTAGACAACTCACCTCAGTATTCTGAGTTACTTACAAAAATTTGTCTTCTCAAGGCGGAGCTTTTCCTTGTGGTGCAAATCCATGCCATGAAAAGCAATACAAACACTTCTTCCCCTTCCCCCGGTATGCTTTCCTGTTTTGAATATATCATGGACATCCGTAGACAATTTCCCAAAACACTGCAAAGATATTCCAAGAAGTGGCGTCCAAAAACGAGATTAGACAGGGAAAAGTCGTTGGCACTGATTGAATCAACATTCAGGGAGGAAAAATCTCTTTATAAGTCATATAGGCTCAAGGAAATCACAGCATCCGTGGCAAAAAACTCACTCCTGCGACTTCATTTTAAGATTGTGATTTTCAAGGGAGGGTCATTTCTGACGGAGCTATTACTTCTGAAAAGCAGGAATGATGAAAGGCTTATGGCTTGTGGGAAAGATCAAATTAAAGTCCACTTTCAGAAGCTTGAGTATATCACACTAATTCTCTCAGATGAGAGAGTTAAGGACAGCGAGGACATCTTAGGAACAATTGGAGAATCTTTTAGGAGGCTGACAAGTTTCTCTTACTATTTCCTTGACACACAAGATGAAATGATCAACCTTTCATTTTCTGAGCTGTTAGAAAGGGTAACGCATTTGATCAAGGCAAAGCTCACAGATATTATTCCTCAATTTCCAATGTTTAATTTCCCAAAGATTTCCAATATGGAGTTCCTTGATTTTCTTCGGAGAAGGCTTGGGGAAGTTCTGAGATATGAGCGTGCCTTAACTGCACCAGTGAAGCACCACATTGAAGGGATTCAATTACATCTCAAGTCATTGAGGTCTTTTCACAAAAATGTTTCAGAGTTGGACATTGAGAAGCCTCCAGAGCTAGAAGATCTCGTCGATCGAGTCACTGATTCGGCTTATAAAGTGGAGTACGTTGTTGATTTAATTGAGGTTGATGCTCAATCGCTGGATTTCTTCTGGTTGGTTGCCGTGGAGGAGGAGTTAAGACTTCTTAGAGAGAGAGCCAGGGGACTTCATTTGACAACCCCTGATGCGGAAGTCCAAGATTCCAAGAATGTCACCCAGGTTTCAGTTGACAAGTTATCAACAAAAAATACATCAGCAATTGATGAAATTGTGGTGGATCTCTGTAACAGAGAAAATGAAATTCTCAACCAGCTGACTAGAGGATCCTCAAAGCTGGATATTGTTTTTATTGCTGGAATGCCTGGTTTAGGCAAGACAACGTTCGCGAGGAAGGTGTACAGCAGTCTTGAAGTCATGCGTCACTTTCATCTTCGTGCATGGTGCTCTGTTTCCCAAGAATACGAGAAAAGGAGATTGTTGCTCGAAATTCTAACAGGGATTCATGGGCTTACGGAAGAGATTCGCCAAATGAGGGATGAAGATCTCGAAGATAAATTGCGTAAATTGTTACTGAAAAACAAGTATCTCATAGTTATAGATGACATATGGGGTGTTGGAGCCTGGAATGACTTGAAAAACTCATTCCCAGATGATGCAAATGGAAGTCGAATTCTGTTCACCAGTCGCCTCCACAGAGTGGCCTCGGAAATTAAACCAGACAGTCCTCCTCTTCCTCTTGGCCTTTTTTCTCAGGAAGAAAGTTGGCAGCTGTTAGAAAAGAAGGTATTCAAGGAAGAATGTTGCCCCAATGAGCTGCTGGGAGTCGGAAAGGAAATTGCTTACCACTGTCAAGGATTGCCTCTTGCTGTTGTTGCGGTTGCTGGTATACTGAAAATGACAGAAAAATGCCAAAATTCATGGAAAACAATCGCAGATAACTTGAGCTCACAAATAATTGATAATCCCGAAGCTCAGTGCAAAGAAGTCTTAAATCTCAGCTACAAACATTTGCCGGAGTATCTTAAATCATGCTTTCTATATTTGGGAGTTCTTAATGAAGACAGAGATATTCTTGTCAGCAAGTTGATACAGTTTTGGATCGCAGAAGGTTTCATACCAGAATCTAATAAGGGCTTTGAAGATGTGGCCGAGGCTTTCTTGATGGATCTAATTGACAGAAGCTTGGTGATAATCTCCAAAAGAAGATCCAACGGCAAAGTTAGAGCATGTCGCCTCCACGATCTTGTCCTTGATTTCTGTAAGTCTAAAACCGAGGATGAGAACTTCTTTCAGCTGATAACCAGGTCTGATAATCCATATGCTTCTTTTCCTATTACAGATTATGGTTTTGAATTTGATTTTTACCGTCATTCATCTCCCGTGTCATTTGCATCCTATCGGTTGGCTATATCTTTGAAGAGAAACCACTTTGTTGAATCAAAACCTTCTGGCTTGGCCACCCGTTCTTTGGTTTTCTTTGCTTCTACAGATTCAGAACCCAAACGCCCTTATGACATCTCATTCATTTGTCACAACTTTAAATTGCTTAGAGTATTGGATTTTGAATGCTTCAATTTGGGAATTTCATTTCCTGTAGAAATTGGAAATCTGGTAAAATTGAGGTATTTAGCAGTTGGAGGCTATTTGAAATCCATTCCACAATCGATAGCCAACCTCAGGAAACTGAAAACTCTTATCGTGAAGGGATTAAGTGGTAAGATCACCTTACCAAATACCATCTGGCGCATCACAAGTTTAAGGCATCTTCATGTAAGTGTCCATGTTGCTTTCGACTCAGATGCTGAAGAGCTTGGTGATAGCTCTATATTAGAAAATTTGGTCAGTTTTTCCTGCCCATCTCTTTCTTGTGGTGAAGATGCAGAAAGGATAATAAAGAGGCTTCCAAATCTTTGCAAGCTGAGTTGCATATTCTATGAATCACCAGATTCTTCCACGAACAGCAATCATTTTCCGAGATTGAACTGTCTCACTCATTTGGAGTCACTCAAGATATTCTACTATGGAAGCCCTCTTAACAATGGCGAGTTCAGCCTCCCTTTGAATCTAAAGAAATTGACTTTATCAAACTTTCGCCTTCCATGGAGTCATATCTCCATGATTGGGAGACTACCAAACCTGGAAGTCCTCAAGTTACGTTGTGGTGCCTTTGAGGGAAAAATATGGGACGTTGAAGAAGAGTTTCAGAATCTTAAGTTCTTGAGCTTAGACAATTTGAACATTGCTCAATGGAATGCATCTTGTGATGATTTTTCCAAGCTTGAAAGACTCATCTTACAAAATTGCAAAGACCTTGAAGAGATTCCAGAGGATTTTGCAAACATATATACATTGGAGATGATTGAAGTGCATTGGTGTGGTGAATCTGCAGAAAAATCAGCAATTAAGATTGGAGAAGAAACTGGTGATATCAAAGTCCTTATCAGGAGTTCAAATTTGAGTTCATGAGCACGATTTGGATCACGTTACTTATTCTTCCACCGTCTTGTAAGTCTTTTTAATGAATTCCAGCTACTTATGAATTCCACCATTCTTTCTTGAGATGATATCTCTTGTATTTCTATTTGCTTCAAGAACTGATGAAGCTACTTAATCTGCTGTTTCATAAATTGCTGTCCTCTTCAAACTCATTGCGCGTTGTTGTCTTAATTCTAGTACTAACTTGGATTTAAACTCATTAGTACTGTTAATTGCTAATTTTGCAATGGACCACTCGTAGCTTCTTAAGCTAGGATTTTGATTTGGTAAATCATGTTTGAACTTGACCCTGAAAGCATTTACTTTGCCTTAGATATTTTGGGGAATTGGTGCTCAAAGGAATGGAGGTTCAGGTCTACAACTAGAGAACTTTGGAGGGTCTCGTTCACCATAAGCAAGAAGTTGATGCCAAGCTTTGCCTCTCATCGGAACCTTCTAATGTTGAACTAATGTAGCAATCTGACCCTGAATGCTAACTAGCATTTTGCCATTGCCTCCAGTTATTGAGCTTTACCTACTTGTTATATCGTACAGTGAGTATTTTATGCATTATCAATGCTTGTTTGATGAAGTCGGAATGCAATTGCTTGTTATTGTCAAAGACCAACTTTCTTCACCCTTCATTTTGTGTTTGGATATGCTCATGGAATATTGAGGAATTTGTTGACATGTTTGGTGGATTTTTTGGATTGGATAATGTGTATTGAGACAAATGGCCTTGAAATCCTTGCTTATACATAAGAAGCATTTTCCGTTTCTACAATAGAGCGATTTTCAAGCGCAACCTGCTTAAGTGGCTTGTACTTTCGGGTGCTTCTCCTTGTGCTGCGAGCCCGCGAATTCTGTGTATTTCCGTACGAAATTGTGTATCCGGCAGCAAAATCCTTCGAAATTGGATACAGGAAATTCTTGATTAATTATCAAAGTTCGTAATTACTATTGTGTTGAGATTTAATATCAGTTAATAAATTACTAATAATGGTTACTAAACTTATTAGTAATATTACTAATAACATTATTATTATTATTATTATTATTATTACTAAAATTAATACAAATAATTATTACTAATAATTTCTAATAAAAAATTATTACTATATTATTACTAATAATAATATTTTATTAGTACATTATTACTAACATTATTACTATATTATAATATTATTAGTACATTATTAGCTCATTGTTACTATATTAGTATTACATTAATAATAACATTAGTAATAATCCTAATAGTAATAGTAATAACAATACCAGTAATATTACTAAACATCATAATAGTAATAATATTACTTTAAAAAATTAAAACTACTAAAAATATTAATACCAAAAAAATTGAAAAAAATGCAATATTAGTACTAAAAAAATAAAGAAATTGATGTTACTAATATTAATGAAAAAAATAACATTGATTTTTCCGCTCTTTCAAGTACAACCAATGAAAAAAAATAATACTAAAAAACACCGTTGTAATTAAATGAATGCCACTATAAAAGTTACCACTATAATTTTAAAAACTACTCGCCTGTTAAAAGTTACCACTAAACTAACTATCTAATATTTAAAAACATCGACCTGGCGCCAGCACATTGTTCGGGATATTCCCTTAGTTAGAATACACAAATAGGTCAATACCAGTGCCCTCAATGTAGTAATGTCCAAGTTTGCCAGAGTAACGAGGGAATATTACTTTTGATATGAGGCCTAATTCTTGGTCCAATATTTGGCCCAACACATTCTGATTCCAAATATTAATCGAATTTGATATTAAACCCAAAAGGTATTTAATGATGCAACAAAAACTGTCAAAAATTTTCCAAAAAAAATTATCATGAAATTCAAAATTCAAATTTAGTAAATTATTGATTTCCCATTTCCCAACGAATTCTCATTTCCAGGAATGCTTCTGGGGGATGGCATTTTTAGCTTCGAGGAGAAGATGACGAGGGCATATACTTGGGACAGTAATAGTGATCTCTTGCGATTTTGATGGCCAGGATTTGGGGTTCTGTGAAAAGAATTAAGCAAATTAAGAAGAACACAAAGAAATAATTAAGAAAAACTTCACTAGTTACAAGTACTAGAATTGAAGTTGTACCTTGAGAACAATCGACTACAAAGCTTTATCTTGATCCTTAATCGACTATTAACTTACACTAGACTTAGGAAAGGAAATTGCTAACTAAAAGGCTATCACTAAAGCACGAGAAAACAAAATTAAATTGTTGTTTTCATCGGAAAAATTCATGGTCTCTCTCTTGTGACTGCCTTTTCACTTCTATAACTGTGATCCTCAAAATTTTCTTCTAATATTTTTTTATGAAAACCTTCCTCTAATTTATCAAACTTCTTGAGTTAGCCAATTCATGACTTCCTACTTATCCCCAAAAAAAAAAAAAAAAGCCAATTCATGACTCTCTCTTTTAATCTCGACCTGCTTATCGATCGTCTATCAGACTTTGTTATTTCTTTGGGCCTGTTGTTTGAATATGATTATTTTAGGGCCCAACAAATAATTTTGCTCAACATGCTTAAAATAGCAACATGCGTAACTTCTGTGGCTTAGCAGCCATACATACCAATCTTTTATAATACATTGCTTAGACTTGTAGAATGCTTACCAAATTTGTAGAATAACTTTGACTCATTTCAGCAAAGCTTAATAACTTTAAAGGGATACCGAAACCAGTGACGATTTTGAATAGAGCTGGCAAAAAAGTCCAAAGCCCAACAACCCATCCAACCCGTCCATTAATTTTAAAGGATGGGTTGGGTCAATTGGGTTATGGGTTTTATTGGGTTGGGTAAGAACAATCAAACTTATTCATTGGGCGGGTTGGATTTTTTATTTGGGTGCCCTAATACCCAACTTGTTTAAAAGTAATTCAAAATAATAAATATAAGATTTAATACACATATGCCCAACTATTTACATTTGGACATGTGTTAATAATTCACTGACCAATTTCTATTCAAAATTCGCATATATATGTTTGCGATCAATTTTTTTAATTTTTATTTAAAAGAAAAAATAAACTTGAAATAAAAACTCATGCTTATTTTACTTTTATAACAGTAGTTAAACTTGCTCAACTTCTATAATAATTTATAATACTTTTTAAGAGTATGTTGTTTTTCTCCTCTTTTTTTTCCTTTTTTTTTGTGGTAAAAATGTCAATAGTTCATGAATTCTCCTCTCATTTATTTCTTAAAAAGTTTGGAATTTTCCTTAATAATCTTTTGGGAACCAATACCAGTACTTTTTACAAGTATATAATATTTTCTGCATTATATTAGAACTGTGGTAATTCTAAAATATTAATATGACCATAGCATCAAGTATGATCCTAGATGATTCTAATTAATTAGGTGATGAATTATCTAACTGTATCAACTCAATAAAAAAATACCTTCTAATATATATTATATGTATATAGATCATGATATTAACTTCGAATCAATATAGTTGACTTGCAGATTCTATTTTGTTTTGATTAATTATGGCAACTTGGGCTAAAGTCCTTATATTCTATGTTTTGATTAATTTGAGTACAAAACGATAAAGACCAGTTCATGTAAATCCCGTTCCTAATATAGATGAACTAAGCATAAACTAGTGTGGCTTAAAAACATCTTTTCTCTCTTCATTTGAGTGTCTATTGAATCGTTGCTAATTAAAAAGCTGACTCCCTCAATTTATCTAGTTCACAGTGGTCAGGTAATTGGCGTTATTTTGCATCTTGTAATTCGAAGTTTGTCAACCAAGCTGCTAACAAAAATTAAAGCATGACAACATGCCAAAACTCTTGGATATCATTTGTTTAAGTATTTTTTTAAAAAATTTTTGTGGTAAAGGAAAAGTGGCTATGGGAAAGGGAAGGATCCAATGGAGACACGAGGGAACAAGAAGATAAACTAATGGAAGAGGCAAAATCAACAAAATTAATTGAATCAATGGGTAAAGTTAGGACTCAACTTGCAGAATCAACTTCGAATCAAAATTTTTGAGAATATAAGGACTAAAGTACAAACTTATTTTCTATAATTTCAAAATTATTATACAACAAATTATATGTCTCTTACTTGCATTTTCAAGTATAATATAATCTAGCATTCAATAATTTATATACATAGAATATTACAATTTACAATAAAACAGATATGAATAGTAAAAGTGTTAATAAGTTATGACAAACATAAGTTTCAATCAATTAGTAGTATTAAAAAAGTACAAAGTAAACAATTTTTTTAGCTAATCTATTTACATGTATAATTTATTATCTAAACTTCACAATACAAGCAATATAAAATATTATTCTATTTATGATGTGTTTCCAAGGAACTTAAGAAGTGAGTGTGTGTTTGTGTGTGTGAAAATACATTTATGTATGTGAAAATGTGTTTATATAGTGAAAAAAATCTTTTTTGTGTGTTAAAATGTATGTAAAAAAGTTTATGTATTAAACTATATTAATTAATTTGTTGGGTCATATTTGGGTCATGAGTTTGAGATAACCTAATATGACCCAACCCAAAAGCAACCCAATCTAAAGTTGGACAGGTTGGATATAACCCATTTAAGTGAAAACCCAATATTAACCCGCCCAAAATCCGTCCAACCCGCCCAATTGCCAGGTATACCTAGGATATATTAAAACATGTAATTTATGTTGCAATGGAAATTGACTAAGGGTCAGATAGAAAAAGCAACATAGGTGTGAATTTGTTTTCTCAATACCTACCAACTCTTTTATAATAGCCATTTCTACTCCCATTAATGGACAGAAGACTATTTTTTAATTACTTACGAAGTAAATTCGAATTATCCCTTCATTAGTTTATACTAATAACTTGCAATAAATCGATACTTATTGTTTCACTAGTTAATTATTTCTAACATTAACTTCTGTATGTTACACAACAGATGTCAAGATATATCAAATTCCCAACATTTCCTTTCCTTCTGATTTTCCAGTAATATATTCTTATCATTGCATAACAAATTGCTTCGAAATTTCATTTATAAAGAAATCATTACCATTAGCATACTTAAAATGTATTCTTACAAGTCATTAAATATACCAATGTAAATCTTATTTTTCTTCTGATAACTTATCAAAAACAAAGAGTTTTATAACCACCACATAATAAATTCAAGTTTATCTCCTTCTTAATAATTACATACTTGTCACTCTGGTTAATTCATACTTATCATTTGTTGTATTTATTTCTTCCTAATAAACTTAAGGGTTATTATCATTTTACCCCCTTAAACTATATCACTAATATCAGTTTACCCCCTAACGTTATCTTTTAGTCACTTTACCCCCATATGTAATTCAACTCAACATGTTAAGAAATTTTGGATAAAAATACCCTTTTATTTTATAGCATTACTACATTGTTATTATTACTTTATTCGTTTGGAATATAGTGATACAATCACTTTAGTTCCTAACATTATTTTCTAGGCATTTTACCTCATCATTAATCTAACTAGTATGAACAAAAATTTTAAATATATTTACCCTTTTTTATATATAATTAAAAATAAAAAAGTTGGAATGGTTATTCTTCCTTTTTTTCACTTTAAGAGATTGAAAAATATAAAAATAAAAGGATTTTCTCAAATTTCTTTTTTTTTTCACACTTATTAATACTAGGAAAAGAAAAACACATAGGAAAGAAGGAGACAAAAAATTAGATTTTGTAAAAAAAGAAAATAAAGAAAAGTCTAACATTATCATATTACTTTAAGGTTGTTGGGATTAGAATTGGAATTTGGTCGTAAACAAAAAAGTAAAATAATTTTAAAATAATAAAAGTGTTTAATTCTTTCTTATTTGTAATTGAGGAAAAAATCTGGGGGCCCTTAAACTATTGTCGCTGTCAACTTTTGGCCCCTTATCTAAAATTTGTTTCCGATTGATCCTTAAACAATTAAAAATGCATACTTTGAGGACTTTCGATGACTTTAAGCACAAATCTGACCGGAATTAAAGGAGAACTGAAGATGAAAAGAAACCATCCAAAACTACAGCAGCCATCAGCAGCAGCAGCACGAGTGCAAGTCCAGGAAAGTAGCTATTCAGGTGGGGGTGGAAGTTCAACGGGAAGTGGCAGCTATTACAGCACCATGGCGAGTTGCAGCTCTGTAGGAGGAGGAAGCCAAAGCAAAGGGAAGATGTGGGTAGATGAGTCTGACCGGCAAGATGATGAGCTTTTGGCTGTTTTGGGCTATAAAGTCAAGGCATCAGATATGGCTGAAGTTGCACAAAAGATTGAGCAACTTGAAGAGGTTTTTGGTAATGCTGAAAATGATAGTTTATCCCATCTGGTTTCCGAGACCGTTCATTATAATCCCTCAGATCTTTCGTCCTGGCTTGGATCTATGATTTCTGAACTCTACCCGGATATGTCTTCCATCCCTGATTCTTCTGCAATTTCCGATGAATTTAAGCACAAATCTACAAAACATGAACAGACAAAAATGCCCTTTAATTCCGGTCAGATTTGTGCTCAAAGTCATCGGAAGTCTTCAAAGTATGCATTTTTAATTGTTTAAGGATCAATCGGAAACAAATTTTAGATGAGGGGCCAAAAGTTGACAACGATAATAGTTTAAGGGCTCCCCATGTTTTTTCCTCTTTGTAATTTTTAAAAAAAGAATTGAGCTCTCTCTCCCCCTCCCCCTCCTTATCTTTCTATTTTTTTTCAATATTAATAAGATTGCCAAGAAGAAAGAAATTAAGATTTTGACTTTTTCTTGATACTAAAAAGGAGAAGAGTTACTCTAAATTTTTTATTATTTTTATTATGCAAAGAGGAGAGTATTTTCTTCTAAAGTTTTTTAACTTGCTAAGTTAGTTTAAGGGTAGGATAAATTGCCTAAAAAATTACTCTTGGTAAATTGATAATGAGACTATATTTTATAGGGGTAAGGTAAAAATAATTTTAAGGGTTAAACATGTCTTTTCACTTTAATTAACAAACTCCGTTAAGTTTGACCGTTAGTTTTGGGGGTAAAGTAACTAAAAGATAACGTTCAGGGGGAAATTGATAATAGCACCAAACGTTTAAGGGGTAAAGTGATAATAACCCTAAACTTAAGGTTTCTACCAATTCACAACTTAACCCAAATAGATCATAAATTTGCAATTAACAAATTTTTTTCTCAAATAAAAATTAGTCCTTAAAACAAGATATACTTAAACTAATACGTCTAAAGTTTGAATCCAAAATTGTGGGGTGTCACATACTTTGTTTCTCCTTGAGATGTTCTATAATATTTTCTTATAAACACACCAATATCCTCCCTTAAAAGTTGAGGCACCAAATAGGATCAGTGGTAAAAGTTGAAGACCTATGAGAGTTGTTTTTTTTTTTTTAACAACAATATTTTTAAAATATTTTCTAACTGGGGATGGGTGGGATTTAAGAAGTAGAGAGGGGATAAGGGGCTAGAATTGTTTATTTTTTGATTTATGTACAAGACACATTCCTTCTTTTGAAAATAAAAGTGGTTTATAACAAAATTTTGGAGTGAAGAATTTCCCGGCTGCGTAAAGTTGAAATAGCAGTTTAGCTTTTTGTAGTAAATTGTAATCCATTAGTCTAATTACCAAAAGATGTGGTCACTATGTATAGATAAAGGACTAGAAGTATGCACATGAATGAAATATAAGAAAATTTTGACAAATCTGGATAAATGAAAAACATAAGAAATATAAGATAATTTGGATAAACGAAAGGATCATTTACCACACACTCTGACAAATGAAGCAGCCAATTATGTTAATCATTATATTCGATTCATATCTGTATTCTAATTCTTTATTAACATATATTCCACTTTATTGTTGATAGGATTAATTATAATAGCCCCCTTAATTTATACATCTTTCTCTTTTTATTCCCTAATATTATTTTTTTCTCATCTTTACTCTAATTTTCTGTCCACTTTCCATATTAGCCCCCTTCCATCACTCTAGTTGAAAATTGAGAGGAAATTACCTCAGCATAGTATATAAAAAAACAATCCTAGAAGCTTGTAAGCCAGATCCATCATGATTCTCCCTTTTCATGATTGTAGCCTAGATTTTCTTGCTTTAACTTGTGGTCGTCTAAATAATAAAAAAATTTGAAAACCATCGTTAATTAACAATCATTCCTATGGAATCGATACCTAGTATCCCCTATACTCGATAAACTATCTTTATACTTGTAAAAAATTGGGTATTGAGATTTTTAAAATTTAGTGCAAAGAAAAAACGTTATTAGTATAGACTCTATAAGTACTTTTCAAAAGATAATTTTTTTTTACTCAAAGTAGAAACATTTACAAATTTCCAAGGTTAAAAGAAATGATTTTTTTTTTCATTCACTGCCAATGATTCCCATGACAATGGATAAGGCTACATCGTACAACTAAAAGCAGTATGTTACCTTTAAGTTTTTATTTTTTTTGATATTATTACCTTTTAGTTTGATATTCAAGTTATCTTTAATTGCCTAAGGGACTTAGGATAAGTTGTAGGGCCATAGCCAGCTGGGGCTATTTGGTAGCCCACTTTAAGTCACAGGGGATTTATTCATTGTACCAGTGATTTATGTTGGTTTTCATGATACCGCCCGCCATTGGGAAGTTTGATCACAACTGCCCAAGGATTATTCCTTAGAAATGCCAGAACGTATGTTGGTTTAATTACTTTAGAGTCTTTAGACTATTTAGATCTCACTGTATTTGGTTAAAACAAGATAATCCCACATCGCTTAATTAAAATTAACTAAACTAATCAATAAAGGATCTTGGTCTTGACACTAAGGTTTCATTTGATAAAACTGAATCTGAATTCTGAAATCTGAATACTGAAACAATTAATTTGCTGAATTTTAAGCACTGAAAAGAAATATATAAATGTCTGAATTTTAATACTAAACTTATTTATACTGTTTGATAAATATTTATAACTAAATGTTTAATAAGTTAAATTTAACAATTTTGCTTTTATATCTTTTCATCCAAAAAGAAATAGAACCTATGATTTAATTAGCTAAAAATGTTAGGTATGAAAATTACAATATTTATTTTTAAATCAAATTAATATAAAAGATGAAATATAGTATATGAAGAGTATACAGAAGATATGAAAGTCATTTAAAAGGGAGAAAAGAGAAATCGAAAATCATTAGATGGAGAATATTAGGTTGTTTAATTAGATAAGAATTTTGAATATAATTAACAAATAAGGATAGATTTGGTAGATAAGATAAGGTAATTGAAGTAATTTTATTGATTCTTATCAAAATTAAACATTCAGTTAGGATTCTTGTGCTGAAAAAATACACACAAGTTCAGCACTACTTAACAAGTTCAGCAAATGAATTTTCATTTATCAAACATTCAAAACAGCTGAATGTATGAAAAGTTCAGATTTAGCACTTTTTTATGTTATCAAACAGACCCTAACTGTTGATTAGTTTTTGCTCGAAGTCCATATTCAGTTAAGTGTAAATTACTTTTTATCTCCTTGTGATTTAATGTTTTACCATATTATTTCCATGTGATTTTAAAACCCATATATAATTTACACATAATTTTTGTTAAAGTGGCATCGCTAGTTTTCCATTAAAACTAACGGTCAATAGTAAAAAATCAAAGTTAAACTAATAAATGGATAAATTAACCCTTTCATGAATTCTTTTTTCCCCTCCAAACATCAAAAAGAAGAATTGAAATAAAAAATAGATAAATAAGACCTAGAAAATACCATTAAAAATTTGGTTTAAAAACTATAATGATATTTGCAGTAAAAAAAGAGTTAGTACTTTTCATTTCTTATTTATTTGATTTATATTTCCCTTTTATCTTTTTGTTTCTTATTTATTTTTTATTTTCCTTCCATTTGGATTGGTTTATTTTTAAAAAACTAGTTTTTCAAATACAATATTACATTAATATATAGACAAAAATAATTTCAAAAATATTTCATCTATACAATATATCAAAAATAATTCACAAATATACACAAAAATTAAAAATAAGAAAATTTTATAACATTTTCCACCTATCACCATCACCCCCACCTAGGGGTGCAAATGAGTTGAGTTGAGTTTTAGCCTAATTGATCTGAGCCTCCAGTTAATTTTGTGAAACTTGAACTCAAACTCGACGAGCTCAAAATCGACGAGCTCAAAATGTCAAAGTCGAGCTCGAGCTTAAAAAATAAAAAAAATAATTAGTTTATTTTTAAAAATGAATAAAATAATATTTTTTAACAAATAATAAAATATTAGGAATATATATGTAATTTTACTATTAATATATATATATATATATAATCGAACTCGCGAGCGCGAGATTAATATTTTTAAACTCGAACTCGAGCTCGATATTGACCGAATTCGATCGGGAGCGGTTCAATTCGTGAACAGCCCTACCCCAACCTGTTACTACTATCACCCCTCCTCATCCTCTTCGCTCTCCTTCTTCCTTTCTTTATCTCTTCCTTCTCCCCTTTTCCCCTTCCCTCTTCCTTCTCCCCTCTTGCCCCACAATCACTGTCACCAACAATCGCCACCCCCTCCCTCCTCCTTTCTCTTGTCACTTCCTCGCTCTTCCTCCTCCTCTCTTCCCCGTCTCCTTTCCTTCTCCCCTCACTTCCCCACCACCCACAACCCCTCCCTTCCCACCTCTTTCCCAACCAAATCAGGGGGAGAGGGGAAAGGGGAGGGGTGGTGGGTGGCGGGGAAGGGAGGCGAGAAGGAAGGGAGATGGGGAAGAGATGAGGAGGAAGAGCGGAGAAGAGGAGGAGGAAGGAAGAAGAGAAAGGAGGAGGGAGGGGGTGGTGATTGTGGGTGGCAATGTTCATTTTTAAAAAGTATTTAATTTTTTTTAATTTTAAAAGATACTCCAAAATATATTCCAAAACCCTTTCCAAAAACACCACAAAAAATATTTATAGTAAAAGTTTTTTATATACACCGTTATAGTAAAATATTTCAAAAACACTACTAAAAACAACTAATCCAAACAGGACCTTGTTTGGCAAACAAGTTTTTGGCCAAGTTTGTCTGCTACAAAATTTTTAACAACTTTAATTACAGTAATCTCAAAAAAATTTTCAAAAATTTTAAACTATACACTTCAAAATATCTAAAACTTTACACACTTCACAAAATTTTTCTATAATTTCTACAGTAACTAAAGTAAAATTTTAGACAAACACTCAAAAACTCGCTCGCCAAACTAGGCCTAGGTTTTTTAGACCACGGTACAAATTTCTAAAATCATCTTTTCTTTTCTCAAATGAGAGAGATAGAAAAAAAAAAGAAAAGAAAAAAAAGTAGTGAAAGGATAAATTTGTCAATTTATTGACTTGATTTTGACTTTTTACCTTTGACCATTAGTTTTAACGAAAAAATTATCGGTGATACTTTAATCTAAATTATGAGGAAGTGTATGTAGGGTTTAAACTATAGGAGAATTATGTGGTAAAACATCAAATCACATGGGATAAAAGGCAATTTATCCTTCTTTTTTAACAGTGTCCACCTCATGGAAACATCACGACAAACATGAGGAATTTAAGGTCAACAAAGTTCCTTAAATCACATTAGTCCTTCTGGGCACTTTTTATTGTACATGTAGCTTAGCAAAATCTAAAATTTATGTCTATATTCAAAGCATTTGATTCTAGACAGTGGATACTAGCTTCTTTTTTATTTTTTTTGGCTGTTCTCGTCTACTCCTCAAAACCTACTTTAACCTCTTCTGAAGGCAAAAATGCTAAATATCAGAAACAACAAAAAGGATGCTTTTGAATTCTCCTTCTGACATTGAGGATCATAATAAGCAATTGAAACCAGGCAGGCAAAAGTTTCCATAGATAATCTATCAATTCGTCATCATCTAGAATAATAGTAAAACAAACTTAACATGAGATAGAGGTTAATCTTATGACGAAGATCACCACCTAGCAGAATTCTTTGAGAAGATTCAAACAGTACAAATTATTTAGGACATTAATGTAGAGCAAAATGACAACATAACACAAACACGAGGAAAAACACACAGATATCTTAACCAAACTGCCAACAGTTGTGGCCCTGGTACGGGTAAGGCAACTGTATATAGTACACCCCATTCATCATTTCATGGCAATTTAACACATGTACCACGGATACCAAATGCAACAAGTGATTCCGGCACACAACGGCCACATTCACCGCAATCTGCATCGCTACGGCAAGGTATTCGGACACAGACAGGTAACGGTCCTTTCTGAAGAAGTTTTCTTGATGCGGTCTTCTCCAGCACTTTCACAGATTCTGAAGCTTCCAGTTTTTGCACCAATAAAGCTGCATGCATGTGTTAGTTAAATTTATCAATCTGTGTATATGGACTGCAAATATGCAACAATTTTTTTTTTTTGTAAAATCCACTCAAATTTTGCATGACGGAAGAAGTACAATAAAGTTGAACCAAAAACGATATGATAATAATAATAATAATCTTAAGTTTATGCAACTTTTCTGCAAGCAACAAAAGGAAAAAAAATAAAATTCAATTACCGAAGGCAAGGGAAAGCAGAAGCATGACCAAAATGGATTTACGTGAATTCTTGCCCATAATGCAGATCAGTTGCTTTTCGCTGTCTGATCGAACAAATTAACTCAAGACTTGAATGGTTTGGAGTACATTTTGGCTGAATTTCTGAGGATAAGTTCGTTGAATTTTGCATTAAACGAATGATCACATCCTTAATTGTTTTTCTGGAGCTGACGATGGCATTTGTATCCGGCATCAGGTAAATCTTCGAAGTATATTTTGATGAAAGTAAAATAATCCGGTAAACTGAAAATTAAATTATTAAAACAGGTGAGTAGTCCATGTGATTTGATTTTTTAACTTAGGCAATCAGCTAAAGATCCGGTTATCAGATTTTCCATCTATTATTGAAGAAGATATTCACTGGTATTTTTGTATTTTTATAAGTAACTAAACAAATTCTAACGTGAATATTAACTTTTCATTGCGGCAAAAAAGCTGGTAGATGGAAAGCCATACTTGACCTATATGGTTCTATCCTAAATCGTCCCTTTTTTTTTGCTAATATCTATTATTGTACACTATCATCTATGAGATTAGATGGGATTTATTTACAAAAGGAACTGATCTGATAGCGAAAATCAGGAAAATATGCCATCTAAATCAGGAAAATATAATGATTCAAAATCAAAAAATTGGGGGACTAAAAGTACAAAATCAAAGTTGTTGACTAATGTCAATTTGATGTTAACTATTAATCATTGTTCCATTTCCATTAATGATCCTAAATCTACCTAAAATCACAAATTTTGGGGATTAGATTTTTTTTTGTCCAACATTGGGGAGCAATTTGATACACTGGCTAAATATTAGGGACCAAAACTGTAATTCTCCCGTATATTTATGTTCTCTTGTACGTATATACATATAATTTAGCAATCAGGGCAGAACTGAAAATTTTTATTACGGTCTGCATTAACTATATTGCAAGTCCAATAGTTGGCTCGTTGATCATTCTCAAAGTACCAATTGAATAAAGGGAAAAACATACAAATATTCTTTCACACATGGCTTTGTATCTTTTACGTCCTTTACATATGAAATAATCACTTTTTGTCGCTTACGTATTAGTTTGTAACTTTTATATCCCTCACATTTGTAATGATATTTTTTTATCCCTCACAAATGAAAATACACATTTTTAGTCCCCAGGCTCATTTTTACTCATATTTTTGTTAGAAAAAATCACGTACACCTCATGCCTCACAAACTTTCGTGACAAAATCGAAAGATAACAATGAAAAAAAGGGAAAAACATGCCTGATGTTTTTTTAATTCTTCATCCTATCTTCCTAACCAAGAATGTGGGAGCAACCACCATGTTGGCTGTGTCTTGGTCAGCCGTTGACATTTTCAATCATAGAATTTCACAAAAATTTAACTCCCCGCTCGGTTTTTCTTATAGATTCTGATTTTGATATTAGTTTTTGCAAAATAAAAAATAAGGGTGAAAATCAGAAAAAATATTGGCAGATAGAAACTAAGTTAGGGACGACATTATCCTGAATTTACAAATTTGTCCATTCTTAAGTTGGTCAATAAAAAGTTGGAAAACAAAATCAGCCCAATAATAAAAACCAAATGGCGACATTGTCCGAAATTAAAGTAAAGGGACCAAATTGACCCAAAAATAAATGTAAAGGGATGACATTATCCTAAATTTAAGTAAAAGGATTAAAAGTGATTCAATAAAAAAAAGTTAAAAGGCTATTTGGGTCATTTAATTTTTTATATGATTATTTCAAGTTCAAGTTACACAACTAAAGAGTTTATTCCAAAAAAAAAAAAAAAACTAATGTGTTTATTTACCATTTCAAAAGATTAAGCTCAAGAATCATTTGTTTTCGCCTTTTTGACTAAACCCCGTGAATGTTTTATTTCAATTTTCTTCATTAACCCATTCGGCCGTTTGGATTTCGGCTGAGATAAAGAAACAGGTGAAAACATCCACAAAAATTAGAAGTGAAATTCGACAGCCAAAAACAAATAAATTTGGGTAAAGACTAGGGGAGCCTGATCCAACAATCGTTGCATTATGAAGGGTTCAAGCCGCCCTTGAATGTTAGGTTCTGCAATTCAGTTTATTATAGTCCAAATCTAGTTTAATACTACAATAGAAGTACTTCAGAAGGCAAATTTCAGCTTAAGAAAAATTGCAGTAACCTATAACAAGCAACCAAATCGCTTAGGCATAACCTAGTACAAAGAATTAAGTTGCTTAGAAAAGTTTGTAATAACCTATTACAAGCAGGTAAGAACAAGGAATTAGGTTCCGATGGTCCTAATATACATCCTTTTCGTAATTGATTCGTCAACCTGCTGTTGTTGCTTCTTTATTAGTTATCGTATGCTTCCATTTCCACAAGTTCTTCTCTGAGCACAGCCATGGAATCTGAAATTTCAGCCTTATATACGTAAAACTTGGTCATAATCAAGAAAAAAATAATATTCAAGACATTTAATATGGTAAAAAATCCGTAATAATAATCTAGATAATCTAGATGAGAAGCATTAAGGTTGTTCTGAATCCATTCATTCCCATCCCTCTTTGTGTTACGAGAAAATGTAGACCAAAGAAAACTGCGGGTGAAATTTGCAGCTCCAAGGCAAGTCATGGCATAAGATGTTCCAAGACTTTTCATGTTTTCTGGTGCCTGATCATAGAAGAAGTCGACCTTTGTTACCTCCAGAAATGCATCAGCTATTCCCATAAGCACGAATTGTGGAAGCAAAAGGAATATGAACCTAGGTACTTGACCTGCATTTTGTACTAGGCCATGATTTTTGGCCACAGAAAGTCTGTATCTCTCAGTTAGTGATGCCAAGACAACAACATGCAGAGTCATTCCAACTCCCATCCTTTGTAGTAGAGTGATTCCTCTAGGGTTTTTAGTCCACTTTCTAATGAATTTCATGAAATGTCCATCGTATAATACCAAGGAGATTAGCATGGATATTGTTACAAATGCTGCTAAGCTGGCTGGGGGAATATGGAAGTTACCAATACGTCTATTGAGAGTTGTACCTTGCTTGACAAAAAGTGTGTTGACTTGCCCAGCCATTGTGCTTGGAACTAATGTAGAAATTAGGATGGGAATCATTCGTAGCATCTGTTTGGTTTCTTCGACTTGGGTAACCGAACAAAGCATCCATGGATTTGTGGAAGTTGTTTTTACGCAAGCTTTGTTGAAAAATCTGCATCAACATGTATTAGATCAGCTCCAAAGAAGCAAGGAAGGGGGGAGATGCAAGATACTAGATAAAACGAATCCAGGGCACTGGTACAGCATCAACTCGGCCTCAATCTCAAACTCTGCAATACAAAATTCATCTTAAATTTGAAACGGACAGCCCAGACTATGGCCTAGCTGTCGTAGCCCCACCTGGGCTGTCAACTTCTTGGTGCTGTTATAATGGCTACGGCACTAACACAAAATCAAAATAAAACATGCAACAAATGATAGTCTCTATCCATTTTTTAGCTCCTTAATCAGCCAAATTCCAGTACTCGTATAATATATTTGGATGACACAAACCTCATTGAAGGTGTAGAAACAGTCCGGACTTTCCCCTTTTTTGCATACTCTTCAAGATCAAGCTCATATAGTTCTCTGGGATCAGTAGGAACAGAAACCTTCCATTTTCTGAGGGAAGCAATTATGACCTGGGCCATCCTTGTAAAGGGACTTCCAGTAGGAACTTTATGCCTATAAAATGGTGTGCCAGCCAAGAATATCAGTATAGAAATGGCAAGTCCAATAGTAGGAAGCTCGTAACCAAGAGTCCAGCCAACATTGTCTTGAATCCAAACAATAGCAGTGTTGGAAAACAGTGTCCCAAGAAATATACTAAACATCCACCCGTTAAAGAAGGAAAGCTTATGAAGCTTTTCTTTGGGGTCAAATTGATCAGCACCAATTGTTGAAATATTTTGTTTTGTGCCACCAGTTCCAACTGCAAGTGTATAGAGGGCAGCCAAAAATACTGCTAATTGTAATGTGTCAGCCTTGTTGCAATTGATACCCTTTGGATCTGCAGAGTGAGGTGGCTTTAGTCCGGGGACTGAAACTGCTAGTGTCAATACAGACATTCCCTGACATTGTATGAAAACGAAGATTAATAAAATAAAAATCTCTTAAGAGGAGCAGTAACTCCCATTGTACTTGTGACAGCGCAATGCTAAAATTTAACTTGAAAAGTGAGTTTTGACATGCAAAGTTGGCCGTTAATGTGTTGTTGGTTTATTTATGTTGGAAGTGAAAGGATAAGATATTAAGTTATCAGATATACTCTTTCCGTTCAATTAAAAGTATCATAATCTTCTTTTTGATTTGTTTCAAAATGTGTCACTTACTAAATATGACAAATAAATACACACTCACTTTCCATTACCATCCTTCATTCACTTATTGAAGAATAAGAATACGGGCCATCAATTTGTACCAAAATTTGCTCTGAAGAATTGAAGCGTGAGCAACACCGCTAATAAAATAACAAGAGAGTGCAAGGATGCGGTCACTTTGCATGGGAATCTGACTGGTAATGAAATTGTCATTGGATCCAAAATATGTGTGTGAACTACACAACATCTATTATGAGAAAGAATTGGGGAAAAAATCGCTGTGGTACTCAAACTTTCAACTTTGCGCACTTTTAGTCCTTCAACTAATAAGTGCGTAAATATAGTCTTCTAATTAATCAAAATGTGTAGTCATAGTCCTTCTGTCTAATTTGGCTGTTAAGATAGACGGGATGATACAAAAATGATACAAAAAATAAAGGGATAATTTCATAAACCTCCCTTGAGGTTTTAACAATTTCATTTAGCTCCCTTAAGGTTTTAAAAATTACCATACCTTCCTTATCATTTAAAATGGTAATATTACCCTTAAATATTTTAATAAAATTTTCTTGTTTGGTATGTGTATATTTAGAATGACTTTTAAAATTATTTTTTCATTATTTTTCCTTCTAATTCTTTTTTTCTAAAAGTTTTTTGTCAACAAAACTGTAGAATTACCACTCTCACCTCTAGTTTTTATTGTAACCAAATGTCCAACTAGTGATTTTTTTTTTTTGACGAGTTAACTTTCTATGCAATCCAATGTATTTGCTGATCTTTGATTTCTATTTTTTGGTATTAAAATTAATAATAAATGAAAAGAAAATGGCCCAAAATTACTATTAAATTATGTTAATCCAACTACTCAAAAAATTTATTAATTCTAAATGAATTATTTCAATATTTTTTTCTATCTTAAAAATTTAAATCCACAATAAAATACCATCAAAAGTATCCTATCATAGTGATAAATTTATTATTATAGTTGTTTATCAAATAGTAGGTATGGACTTGAAAATTTTGGGACATTTTTCTTATAATTATACTAAATAATCTAATAATTATATAGGGAAGTAAATTAAAACTCATTACACAAGGGTATTTTTGGATATTCATTTTAAAATTTGAACAAGTCAATATTATTTTAAGGTTTTGCTACTAAAACAATCAAATCAAGGGAAGTAAGTGCAATTTTTCAAACCTTAGGGGAGCTTAGTGAAATTGTTAGAAACCTCTAGGGAGATTTTTGTAATTATCCCAAAAATAAATGTCATGTGAGCAATCCGTGATGTGTTTCCCGTCCATCTTAACAGCCAAATTGGACGGATAGACTACAACTACATATTTTTATTAATTGGAGGATTATATTTACGCACTTATTAGTTAGAGGACTAAAAGTGCGCAAAATTAAAAGTTTGAGGACGACTTTGCGGTTTTTTCCCCGAAAGAATTTGCATGCACACTCCAAAATTTGATAGAGTTGGACAAAGACAACAATTCTCATTTTAACACAACATTCTCGTGACAACCAATGCTATTAAGGGTAAAACTGAAAGGAATGCTCAACATTTTGAGCTATTTTGCACTGTTGGAAGAAAAATAAAAAAGCACATCTCCCGTAATGTGTCAAACATTCTGAGACAGAGGGAGTAAGTGTTGGTGAAAGTTTCATCCCTTGAACTAGCTTTTGAGTTCGGGTCCAATAGCATCCAATACGAGTATTAGAATTGTACAAGTTACAACAACTCTGCCAAATTTGAGGTATTGGGTATATTAAATTTAAAAGATAGAACGGGTATCATTATCTAACTCCTAATTCAAAAACCAAAACCGCCACAATAATCTCATTATTAATTAATTTTCAACGCTATTAATTTGGTATAATACTATCCCTTTTTGTTCTTAAAATATTTGCTTTAAATTACCATAGTTTTCTTATCAACATGAATCTTTTTAATCTGCACAAGCCTTGAGTGTGCAACAATTACTAATATAAATAAAACATATTTGTATTATGCAGTTGTTTTGTGGAAAAAGGTCAAACTTGAAGAAATTGAGTGCTCACATCAAGACCACCAAACATGATAACACAATCGACAAAACTGTTGATTAGTGCATCAAGTCTCCATCTAGCAAGATCATGAACAGTTTTGTTACAACTTACAATTCCTAGACATCTTCCTGATTTTCCAATAAGGCCAATTACATACTTAATAGAGTATTATTTGCAATTATGATATAAGGGAGCTATTCTTTGGAACTATGGTACATTAAAACTTTTCATTTTTACTTCTAATTTATTAGAAAATATCATGTACACGCAACCTTACCGAAAGATATATTGTAGATGCAATCACTAACGTCCAAGCGGCCAAAAACAGCGTCAGCAACATATGCAATCGGAGTCATCCAGACGGTCCCTACCCAATTGGTGACATTATTGGCTGAGGTTAGTGTGCCCTGATGGAGCTTTTTGGTGAAGTATATGAAGAGATTCGAAGATATTCCATAGAATGCCATACGTTCGAACACCTCGTACACTGTACAAGTTAAGTCAAAGTTGGAAACATCGAAACGAACAAAAATTATTGGAACTAAACAAATAATTGCAAGAAATACTGCTAGATAAAGCACGAATTTAATAATTAATGTAAAGTTGGTTGGAAGGTGGTCATCTAGCACACTAGAAATATATACTCCCCGTTCCATAAAGATACATTTACTTTCCTTTTTATATTTGTACTAAATTATAGATGTATTTTTTCTTTAAAGGATAATTAATTTACCATCTTACTACTATATCCAATGTAAACCTTTATAAACAAATATGCTACTCCAATAATAATTATTCTAGTAGGAGCTATAAATATAACACTAAAATTAATATTAATGGAGTATATGAGGAAAATATTAACTTCTAGTGGGTGTGTTATAAAGTAGTTGGCCTCTGAGAGAGTTTTTAAACTCTATTTAGATGTAGGTCAAGGGATCAAATCCCTTACCTTGTATTCTAGTGGGTGCGTAGGCACCCGTGAATAGGTGTAGAATGAAATCTATTGTATCCAAAAAAGAAAACTACATTAACTTCCCTTCTTAAATTATGTAGCAAAAGAACTAGACCTATTTTTACGGGTCAGAAGATATATATGTTTACCTATTCATATATGTATGTACAAACAATTTAGCAACGCCGGGAGGGGGGGAATATTGTATTCTTGGATGTGTTGATGATAAATATTTTATCACATAGGCTCTCTTTATCTTTGTACCTTAGTATAAGATTGCACATTTATGAAAAATTTCAGTTACTGCTGATATGGACATAAATTTTATTCATTCTATAATATTAGGTCAAATTAAATGGGAACTAAGTAACATACACCATATTTGCTCCTAGAGGGGACAACAATGGGAAGAAAAAAAGAAAATGCAAAGTTGGAATACATGCATTGTAATTTGTCAGGTTCTATTGACTTTATGTAAAAACAGATATGAATGAGACCGGACTATGGTTTTGTTTTTTTAGGGTAACTTAAAATTTATTCTCAAGCAGTAAAAATGTATGTTACAATTACTGCAATAAAGTTGATCCACAAGCTAGTATCAATCAAATAAACAAAGAGACATGAACAAACAAAATTCAGCCAACAATTACAACCAAACCATAACAGAGTAATCTTGAAAAGACAAAACAAGTTCTAACCCGCAAGGTTACCTCGAGGCAAGAGTATTCTCGTTTGTCAGATTCTATTGACTCTATGTAAAGACAGATGCTAATAAGACTGGACTATTGCTTATAAAAGGGATCATGTCTTCCCAAAGGTTCGGACTGCTATGAAAGAATCTGCAGGCTTAAAAATTTCAATTACTGCTAATATGGACATAAATTTTAGGGTAAAAATAAAAAAAACCCCTGTAGGTTAAAAAAAAAATTTATACCTAATTTTTAATAAATATACATGTTCTACCCCTTAACCCTCAATTCTCTCTATCTATAGAATAAATCAAATGATTTTTTTCAGCTATCTTTTGCTTAATTATATCAGGGCATTTTGGTCATTTTATCCATTTCCGTTAAGTTCAGCGGATTCCGTCACCTTTACAATTTAGTTCAAAATATGGAATGTCGTGTAGTATGTTTTGAAACCACGAGAGATTTTTCTGTGTATTAGATTTACCACAAGGGATTTTTTGTTTTTTACCCTAAATTTTATTCATTCTATAATATTAGGTCAAATTAAACGGGGGCTAAGAAGCATACACCATATTTGCTCCTAGAAGGGACAACAATGGGAAGAAAAAGAAGAAAATGTAAAGTTGGAATATAAGCATTGAAATTTGTCAAGTTCTATTGACTCCATGTGAAGACAAAGATTTGAATGAGAGCGAGTGGACTATGGTTTACAAAAGGGATATTGACTTCCCAAAGGAGCGGACTTCGGACTGCTACGAAAGAATCTGCGGGCTTAAAATGGTCTAAGAAAGACGTTTCTTATAAGATGTGCGTGATCAAGGACTACTTATTCATATCATTTTCTTGTTACTCTTTTTTAAGTTGTAGGAACGAGGAAATGTTGTTTCAAAATCTAAAGGAACATTTTGATTCTAAAAATTTTGGTTGGCAAATAGTGGAATGGTTCAAAATGTAGGATATTCTACTAACACCAAGTAACACCCCCTCAATCCAGATGTGCGTCACGGGTGAAACTATAAATGGAATGACAAACAGATTCAAAGGGTAACAAATAAACCTAAAGCCAACTCTGTGAGATCCCGATTCGTCCTTAATTTTGAATAAGGATTATTAGTTCTAAATTTTGCTATAAAATTTGAATTTAAGGATGATGGTAATTCTTTACATGTGATTTTGCTTTTAGAATAAAAAAAAACCTTAATTTGGAATTTTATTAAAACTCTAATGGATTTACACCTTTGATATTTTTACACAAAACCCTAGTTTACGTATTAATCATAAGTGTATGTGGTAGTAAATATTATGCATGCTAATGTATGTTTTCGTATGAGTAGATACCGGATTCGATTTCTTTTATAAAGGTTAAGTAGGATTAGAAAGCTACAAAGTCTTACACTAGTAAATTCCCTAGTGTTTTGTTAATTGAACAACCTTAAGTTGGGTTTAAAACCCTTAATTGAGCTAATGTAAAAAGATTGTGGTTTAGTTGCTTTTATGTGGAATAAGGAATAATTAAGGATGGGTGATTAAGATAATAAGGTGATTAGTGAAATGATTAAGTGTGATAAAGTATTTTGGATTAGAATAAGTTGTATCCTATGGAGTTAAGTGCAAGAGTTCCAAACATTTGTGGGCAAGAGTGTGAGAAAACAAAAAGGAAGTTGCAAGGATCGACTAGGAAGTGAATAATCGTCTTTTATGTGATTGGTTGTTTGGGAAATATCTCTTATGGTTGATGACTAAGCTTATGACTAAGCATAATTCTAGAATATACAAGAGAAAACCAAGCTAATAAACAACAAAATAGCAAAAGAAAAAGAGAGAGAGAGAGAGCCGGATTTGAGAGGGAAGAAAAAGGGAGAGAAAAGCTTTTGTTTCTTGCATTGTTTTTCATCAACCTTGAGTTTGGATCTTGGAGGAACAACTTGGAACTTGAGTTTTGGAAGATCAACCTAAGAAACTTGCAACTAGAAGGTAAGAATCTCACTTGAAAACTTGGTAAAGGTAGGAATGATCTTTGATGGATTAAAATGATGTTTTATGGAGTTGTTTTAAGGTATTGTTGCTTATGAGATACTTGTGAAGTAATTTCATGGTTTAATTTGGTAATAATGTTGCTGAAATTTTGATTAAGGCTAGGAGAATTAGGGCTTCTTGCTTTATACTTTCCTTAGTTGGTTTGGTTGAGTATTTGGCTTGTAAATGGAATTCTTGATGTGTTAATCTCACTTGTATGGATGGATCCTAACCAAATCCAGTTTAGTTATGAAACCCTAGGTTAAGAGGAAATTAGTTTGGTTTAGTTAAAATTTGGATGGTTAGGGTTTGATCGGTTAAGTTTTGAAGTAGCTAGAGTTAGTGAGATTAGAATCTTTATTATGGTTAGTGTTTGGTAAGTTTTGGGATTAAATTGGGAAAGGAATTTTGGGTCTTTTGTGGAGCAATTAGAAGCTGGTATGTGTGTGTTTATTTGGTATGAATTTGGCCTGAAAGCTTGTAGGAGAACCATAGAAACGGAATGTACGGTTGCGGCGCGCGAAACCGGCAAAACTGGAAACAGGGCGGTCCACAAATCCGAACTTGAGCTCTATTTTTCTTTATGTTGCGTGCTGATTCAGAAGTTTCTGAAAACATAAAAGTTGTAGCTTCTTAAGTGCTTGTTGTGGTTGCAAAATTTCAGGTCAATCGGATCTGTGTAGCCTGAGTTATGACCAAAACACTAATAGTTATGCAAAACTATGGATTTGGTGACGTTTCTTGATTTGGCCTCTGACCATGCTCAGTTCGTCCTGATAACGTGCGAACTGGGTGTTGATCCCTTCATAAGAAATGTAGATCTTGGTCTTAGCTTCGAAACAGTATAAAGTGCATCCAAATCCAAGTTTCGTAGCTTCAGTTATGATCAAACTAATGTCGGTTGTCAAAACTGCCTTTGAATTTGGACAGTTCTGACAGGAACTTTGGACCCATTTTTCACCCTGCTCTGTATTGATTCAGGTTTTGGCCAAAACATAAAAGTTTTAGCACATAGCTTTCTAACGCCTTTGGAATTTCTTGATTTGGATTTGAGAGCTGTGAGTTATGGTCCGGAAAACAGACCCTGTCCGTCACCCTAAAGTGCAAACTTCTGGTACAGTTTTCCATAATTTCGGCCTACTTCCATTCAGATCGAGATTAAGGTGTTTTCATGAAAATTGTAGCCCTTCCTCTTAGCTTCGCAATGATATCTCATACACTTTAATCCGAGATTTCTAGCCCAACTTATGATCAAAACAGTTTGGGAAAGCAACTATGCCCATTTCCGTTTGCCGGCCGTTTCCATTTCCGGTTGCCCATTCCGCACATGCATGTGCCAATTTTGCCGTTTTGCTTAATTTACGCACTTTAGTAGTTGTTTGTGTGATAATATGGCTCAACCTTCTGCTACAGGCGGTGACGGCCTAGACGGAGCCGGTAGGGTCCACTAGCTGACGACTTGAATTCATTTCCGTACTTTCTTTCGTTATACTTGCTCTTTAGGTGAGTAATCAGGGTTTTTCTGTGTAACTCAATACTAATATGAGTTTACTATGAATGGGCACTTAGGCGAGGGTGTACTTTATCACACTCGATCTAAACGCCATTAGTTGCTATTAATACCTGTGAAATATGATTTGGTGATTTGTTATAGAGCATTTATTGCTTGAACCAGAGCATTTATTACTTGAACTAGAGCATTTATAGAGCATTTATTGATCGTGACTTGAGCTGTGGCTTATGATCTCTCTATCTGGGATCCTTTAAGAGAAGCGAGTTGTGTGGCTCAGGATCTCAAGGGTCAACCAGTGGTCAAGCTTGACAAATGAGTTGGCTTGGGAGCCACCTGTATCCTTACCATGTGATGTTACTTTTCTGCTTTTGCTTTGCTCTCACTGTGCAAATGTTGACATGTAAAAATCACATTTTTACCCCTGGTTAGTCACTAAGCTTCTAGCTTACCCCCTTTTTCTTTTGTTTTCCTTAGCAGGGCCGACGCGGGGAAATTTTGGCACCATCACTAGTATAGTTGGGTTTTGTTTGTAATCACCGAATAGTTAAAATGTTTTCCCTATTATAGTGATCCGTGTAAGGACCCTTCTTAGGGTCTACTCTTTGGTTTTGGTTATAATTCTCAGGATGTAATGATATGGGTAGTTACTTTTGGGGATGTAAATTGAACTCTTTTGCCGATGTATATAATGTGAATAGTGCTCTTTTGGTACTTTTAGCTTTTATTTGCTTTTGACTTCGAGTCCTGGCACGAGTTGGGCAGGCGGTCTGATGTGAGACGCAGAAGCAAAGATTGGATCTCAGAGTACACGTTGCGAATTGATGGAGTTGAATCCAACTTGGACCACTCAAGAACGAATTCAATGGTGGAGGACGCCACAATCAAGTGTGATCGCTTGATTGATAAGTCAATAAACAACCTAGGAGCCACGCTAGGATGTTCAACTTAGCTTTCACAAGCTAAAGGAATTTGCCTTAATGCAAGACGAAATTCTGAAGGTTTATTAATAATATCGCCAAAACTGTCTGTAAAACATGACTTAAGGCTATTTATAGCCTTGACTAAACCCTAATAAAGCTTGGAAAATACAAAAGAAATTCGGCCAGCGCACATCCTTCACTCGCCCCCTGGACCCCCGACTCGCTGACCGGGCAGCGAGACCCCCGTACAGCTCAGGGTAAGCAATACTTTAGTAGTCTCGCCAAGATCTTCAAACTCAATCCCTTCAATGGGCGGTTTCTCTTGGGCTTGGATGGCGTAAACCAGGGTTTGAAGCGACTCCTTGAATCTCTTGGATCGTGCTCGTGTCACTGGCCCTTGGGGCACCTTTACAGGGTCTACTTGAACACCATGGGTCTCGTCCACATCACGGTCCGCCGAACCCTTTGGTTCGCCTTAGGGTGAGGTGGAGCTGTCACAAACTCTATTACTAAGTTAAAGAATTTCTACTTCCATCTCAAAACCAGTTATCAATGAAAGCAATGAATGGAGTGACCCAATATCATATATATGTGTGTGTGTGTGTGTGTGTGTGTGTGTGGGGCCGGAAATCTTTGAAATATCAATGTGGATATTCTACTAACATAGACAAATGATACAACAAGCATTGAGGTGATCCATTATATTTAGAAAGACAGAGCAGTAACTTCTGTGTTAAAAAAAAAACTACTATCTTGTAAGATTGCCCGATCAATTTTGACCGAAAAAAATTAGTTGTTTGTGGAACAACAACGAAATAGAGCTATAAAAGTAGGCAGTTAGCTTCATGGGTTTGAAGCCACTCAACAAAATAAATGTACATTGAAGTCCTTGAAAGTATTGCCCAAAAATATCCACACATGATTACATCTCAGCACTATGAAGATTATAAGTATAAAACATGATGCACATAAAGCACGATTGTAATGGCTCTAGCATCTGACTTCATTCATGTTCTTTAATGTCTGCAGTCATTTTCTGTTGTTGTGGAAAAATAATTTGGCTTTGAACAAAATTGAAATTTATATAGAAATTATTATTTTTTAAATAGTTCGATATTTCAGTTTTCGTATTCCCTGAATGTTCCCTTCCAATCTCCCCCTCGTACCAAAGGCAAAAGAAAGACCGCAGCATAGTCCCAGTTTACACATATGGAGAGCTATGTACCCAGGCATGGGGATACTGCAGACTAAAATTTTAACAGAGACAAAGGAGTTTGGGTAAATGAAGTTTTGCATTTTTAGGATTTGGCAGGACATATAACACACAGTCGCACAGTTGGGGAGGGAGCAAGGGAAAGAGGATATAGAATTACCTACAACAAACCAACAAGCAGTCCATCCTCCTCTCTTTGATCTAAGAACAGGGTTTCCTTTCAGATCAACAGTACCATCTTCGGGGTATCCACCAGAGCCATTTTCTTCAAGTGCTATCAAAGTAATGGAGTAGTAGCGCCCAACAGGGTTCTATATTTTTTAAGCTGTTGGCAACTCATCATGTGTTAAGTAGCATTCGCATTTATAGCTAGAGCAATCTGCACACTACCTGACCATCTTGGTTCATATTTACCTTTTTCTTTTATAGTTCATCTCTGTTAGGTGTGACCTGTGAAGTGATATCCTATCAAGTAATGACGGACACGCGAAGGGAGGAGGGGGATGGGGATGGGGAGGAGGGCAGTTGCCCCCCAAAGTTTCTAAAATATTAGAAGCCTCAATGGTATAATTAGTTGTTAACTAAAATTATATTACATTAGCCCTCCAAATGTGTTTAGTAGTGGTTTTATTTGTTTTCTTTGGTTTTTTTTTTGTAGAAGTGTCCTATACCAAATTAAAAATTAGTTTCCTTATAACAATAAACAATTAGTATATAATTTACTATACAATTAGCATTACTTTTTTTGGTTCACCTAACAAGTGCTAACGGTGTCTAATAGGCACTCAATAAAAACGATCAGTGTAACAGGTCAAAAGGATGCAATAAATGTGAGTGTTACATGATAACTTAAGTATGATTTAGATGTCTTAATGAGTGTTTATTGAGCACCCGTTAAAAAAATTCTTACTTTTAAATAATAGTCAAGGAAACATTAATTTTTCTTTTAATTAAATGTCCAATAACAAGCCAATTCCTAGCTTTATGCTTTGTCTTTATCATAAAAAAATCTTATTCACAGTTATCATCTATATATATATATATATATATTGTAGGTTCAATGCTTCGAATCTAAGCCATCCTATTCGTAATCCCTTCCTTGTTATCATCCAATCCAACCCTAATTTTATAGTTAGCATGCTTTACTTTTTTTTTTTTTAAGATGGAAGGTTTTGAATTTAAGATATCCTACTTGTAATCTCTCCTTTCTTATCATCCAATCCAACTCTCATATATATATATAAGCGATTTGCTCTTATACAAGTAGTACTCGTGCTACGATAGTAGTAAATCCTAGTATTAACAGTAAAATGATTACAAGTATGCGTCCAGAATTGAATCTTTTTGTGGGCTTTGACCAGTCAAGTTACTCAAATATTCTCAATAGTCAAATGACAAGAATGCCTTTGTAGATTGAACAAGCAAAACAAAATGCAACAATGAAGTTGATCAACAACCGTGCATTTATTACTGATTAATTTAGTAAAATATCAATCTTGAACAGTCTAGGATCAAGCTTGACTTAATTTTGACATATATTGTTGATTTTCAAAGTAACCACGTGCTCATTTACAAAACTTTCAATATTATGGATTCAAGGATTGAACTTGATTTAATTTGGCATATAATGTGGATCTTCAAAATAACCATGTACTTGATAACAATAAGTTGAAGACCAAGATTCAATGATTGAGCTTGATTTATTTGACATATATTGTGGATCGTTAAGATGTACAAACTACTAAGTACTATATTTATTTTTCAAAAAGTAGGGAAACGTGGTTGTTAAACAAATATAAGTCAACTATTAGTTAATAATTGAATATGCATTAAAAGATTTTGAATCAACAATGTAATATCTTTGTCCCACGTAAATCACAAGACTGATTAGGAATAATCTTAGCTAGAACAGATTGGAACTGAAACACTAAAAAAAAATACTAGTTTTTCTAATGGGTGCCCATAGGGCATTCGTTAACACATCTAATATTCATCTAACATACATTGTATATATACATATTAACAATTATTAATTACCCTCCTTTTCATTTATATATTTTTCTTATTTAATCTTATCTACCCTTCCTTGTATTTATATACTTTCCTTAATTAATTTTACATTTTCAAAAACTATGACACCTAAAATATATTTTAATGGGTGCCCATAGGCAGCCGTTAGACAGACCAAAAAAATAGTATTGAAATTAACACATTTAAGAACTACGGTTAATTGCTAATTACTTACTTATGGAGCTCAATAGGTTTTTCACAAGCATAACAAAATGAGAAATACTTTGGCCGTTCATTCAAGTCACCACCCCTTGGTATTCTAATGTAGTAGTTAGTACCCAACGAAATTTGCTATTTGCAAAAGCTTTGGCATTTTCATTAAATCCTATATTGTATAAGAATGAATTGTGGTCAAAGAGGATTTGAATTTCAACCGCATGAATAGAAGTTTTTTGAAAATACGGAATGTTGTGTAGTTTTTTTTAAAACTTTTGGTACAACTGAGGATAACATGTGTTTAAGTATATTTACTGAAATGTCATCATTTTGGTACATTTAAAGTTTTGATTTATGGAGATTTCTGGGTATTTATGGAATACAAAATTATTTTGTAATCGTTTTTGCATCGAGTACAACTCATATAAGCTTATATGTTGGTATAATTACTGAAATGGTGTTATAGATACATTTATTTAAAGTATGGCTTTTGTTGTGGAATTAATACAAAGACATATTAGCACATTGTATAATTAACACGTTGCTATAACTAGCCATTAGAGGATATTCCTTTGTCTGAAATAACTTATGTCTGATCTTGGGCGATTTTCAACTGACATCAGTAGGGGTCTTTTGGAAAAATTGTAAAAGTAATGATAAAATAAAGTGTACAAATATGTGCTGTAATTAGAATATACTATTATTAGATTTGTCATATTTGATCACTAATTCTTTCTAGATTGTACTATTATTTGTCCAATGAAAGTCCTCTCTAACCACAGGCACCAAACAAGAGAGTTTCTACCCGTTGTTACCATCAACATAGTTTCTATGGGTTTCGGTTTACCGTCTAGGAGTTATGTTCTGCTAAAACCAAATTAATTTGAATAAGTTTACCAGATACTCTTTCTATAGTTCATTAACGAGTTACAACATTGTAAGTTAGCCATTAGCATTAAAACGTATTAAGTCGCCAATTCTTATATTATATAGCCGAGTTAAGAATATGCACAATGCATAGAGTAGTTTCAACACTCGATTGCCTCTTTCTCAACATTTTAAATATCAAAACTCAGTTAGGAAGCCAATTGAGAGGTAAATTTAGACAAGATCGTCGCCTTGAATATTTGTAAAAATTATTATTTTTCCACTAAGAGATAAATTCTTTCGTCCTTAAAACAAATTTGATTAGTTAAAATATTTTTCAAATGCTGAATAACAAGCCAAATGATAGCATGCATATTTTTGTACAGATTTCTTTTGATGGTATATGTTAAAAATCACATTGCACACGATGCCAAGAAGCTGGAACTATTTGGAATAGGTGGTTTCATTTTGGCCATAGACTTGCACTTATTACATAAATGAACAAGCATTAGAATGCATTAAAATTGCAGATTCATTAACTAGGATCCTAGTTACAACTAAGACAAGCATTAGAATGCATCAAACCTATTCTACATCTTTAAGCAAAACTCTTTTACAATACATAACTGAACAAGCATTATGATGCATTAAAATTGCAAATCCGTTAACTAGGATCCTAGTTACAACTAAGACAAGCATTAAAATGCATTAAAGCTTTCTACATCTTTAAGCAAAACTCTTTTATGACTTTGTCAGACAAGCATTATGATGTATTGAAACCTAAAGACTTAAAAAAGATAGTACAATCTAAAGACTTAAAAGAGAGCCATGTAAAAGCATCTCTCCTAGTAGTAGCATATAAATACACCCTTAGTCCCACAAAGTTGGCAACAACCTCATCAGCCCACCACTACAAAGTAGCAGTATCCCTTGAAGAGAAACCCACAAAAATGACTATCTCAACCATGAAACTAGTTGTTGTTTGGCTATCCATCTTGGCTGCACCGTGTTTTGGAAACGATGCTACTATAAGCATTGGGGTGCCATGGAATATCCCATGCTTGCAAGCAGTGATAAATACCCAAGGCTGTATTGGTGAAATTGTGAATTCTTTCTTCAGTTTACAGCCCCATATACTTGGTCCTGCTTGTTGCAGGTCTGCCCTTAGTATTGATGACAATTGCTGGCCTAAAATCTTCCCTTTTAGCCCTTTTTTCCCACCACTGCTCAAGAGCTTCTGCAACACACAATCACTCCCACCACAGCCATTGCATCCATGAGTTCTCACGGCCTTCCAAATTTACAGGCTATTATTGGAAATAAGATCACGCAATGCTTGATTACTATTATGGTTTCCCTTGTTACAAGTTACTCGGAGACAGGCCATAGTCGAGAGATCATCCAAGAGGACTAAAGATTATGGATTTTAATGTTTTCAGGCTTGAGTTATTTTTTTTTTCAGTTTTAACTTTTGGTGTTATCACATACCACTTACAAGTATTTTGAATAAAATTGTAGTGAAATATGTCAAACCATTTGTATTAATCTGTTTTTTGTGAACAAGGTTCTTTCTTTGGCAATCGAAATACCTAAACCAGCAAATCAACATCGTGAATATGAAATTAACAACTTGATTCAAATATATAGGCATGGAGAATATGCAAACTATACATTTTCTTGGCTGAGTGAAAATATGATAAATCATTTCCTATGAAATAAATATGAAGAGGAATTTCCATGCATTTGTTCTAAAACCTCAGCATGTTATTTCTTCAATTGTTAAAACTCGATGATTGCTGATGTATAATTAATATAAAGAAACTTGCAAATTTTGATAATTTGCATCCCATACTTTTAAACAATATAATAATATCAGTAGAAAGGCGTGAAAATTTGTCATATTGGTTATTAGGACAATGGTTATTAGTCCATTCCTGTCTACCTGTATATTGATAACTTGCTTCCGCAAGCTTAGGCACAGAATCAAGTGATGAGGAAATGAAGATTCAGTCAAACTACCATTTCTCAAGGGGGTATCTCAGTAGTTTGGCCAAACCTCAGGGGTGAAAATGTAATTAACGCTAAAATTATCCCTACATTAAAATTTTGAAAGGGGAGGAACATTATTTAGATCTCAAAGAAGAAATATTTATGCATGCCGTTTATTCACTATACAAGTCAAAATTTCGCTTATTTTCTGCCATATAATTTGTACAACCTACTGCAACAAGTACACACAAAATTTAGATATACAACAAGTCAAGAACGATACGTTTACTAGCAAAGCCTTTTAATAAAAAAAAATCTTCCTCAACTGGTTTGTCAACAAAGTTTATTGAGAAGATGTATGATATAGTATAGAACGGTCCATTTGGATTGCTATTTTCTAAACCTTTTATAGAAAAACTTGTACAATAACGATTTAATATATGTGAGATAAAAAAGTGATTGAGAAGCATATTCAAGGAAAATGTAAAAGTTTTTTGGAGAAAATGATAATACAAACAAGAAACTTTTTGTGTTCAGCATATAAAGTAGAAAATACTTTAATAATGCTGAGAGAAATTTGATATATGGCTATGTTTCCACTTTTTTTTTAATTCTCAGTTTGATCTTCCTCTTCGGATTTAATATTGATTTGGCTCAAATGGAAGTTTATACTAATAGGATTGAAGAATAAGAAACAAATTTTCAAAAGCCACATTCCATGGGATGTCATTTTCCTCAATCTTATAGTATTAAAGTAATCATCGAATCGCAATGCCTACTGTGTCGGCTTTTACATTTCCTAGACGATACAGAAAACAATACAACACAAAAATTACTTAGGAAACAAGGAACTACTAAACTAACCTTAAAAGGAAATGAAATAATGAAAAAATTACTCAAAATATCTTGCCTCGAATACCAGACACGACGTTCTGCACCAATGACTTCGGGGAGTTAGATGTTGTGACGATAATAAAATGCGGATTTATTTTTTGGAAGAAATTGATTTTTCTTATACAAAAGTTTACAACTGCTGAAAAAGATGGATTGAGATCCCTAAGTACCAAAATAAACGAGTTAGCACAAGTTGCAAAGCATCAAATTTCCCAACACTGTTGATTTCATGCTATAATTTGTGCATCTGTGTGAAGCCAAAACGACACACTTAGACTAAAAAAGAAATGAAAATATACTCTACCAAAGTAGAATATGCTCATATAAATAGACTCGAGAGAAAGAAATTCTAGATTATTATCCTTATTCATTTTTTCTGTAAGTGGGAGGTTTTGAAACCAAAACTTATTATTTACAATTCCTTCACCTTACCACCCAACCCAACTCTCCCTCCAAAGATTATTATCTGTATGGTTGCTTGTTATGTGTGAAAATCTACTGAAATTTATTAACTAGTACTATATATATATATATATATATTACAAAATTTGGTATTGTCATGGGTAGCTTTTTTTAATGTAATTTGTTCTTTTTTATTCCATACGAGAAAAAAGTTACAGGCCATATAGGAGGAGTACTACCCCCTTTGTCATGGGTAGCTTATTTTACAAATTTTGTTACATTCTTCTAAATTGAACTACTTGAGTATATACTTAAAAAAAAGAGAAGCACGTTGTGTGACACAAAAAAAGATCTGTAGCTGGCAGATAACATCATGAAAAAGTAAAGAACAACATTAGCAAGTTGAATTTAATACTTGCTCCATCCCAAATTTTTTGTCATGTTTTGAAATTTCAACACTTTAAGAATAGTTGCTTGATGGTGATGTTAGTGAATTTGTTTTTAAAATTATTCTCATACATTCAAATTTCAAATTTAAATTTAGTATGAATTATAGACAAAGATAGAAATAACATTGGAAAAAGAGATCAAAGTAACTTTGATTTTATAAATGATAAATATTTTGGTGCATCCCAAAATGAAAAGCATAACATTTTCAGTGGAACATAAGGAATAGCAAAGGAAAAGTTAGACTTTATGTACTATTTTAATTTTAAAATTATTGGGCTTCATTATAGTAAGCCACCATCATAGTAGATGATTGCTTATAGTAAGCCACCATCATAGTAACAATCAGACACAAATTGTTACGGGGGTATCTGCATAGATACTTCACATGTAGTTTGCCTATTACAATTTTATAACAAGGACAAAATTGTTTTAGAACAAGAAAAATTTAATCCACGATAACCTCAATGAGAAACATTTTAGAGATGAACTTTTTTTCTTTTTCTTTAGTGTAAATAAGAGATGAATTCAAAACTTCTGACTTACACTCTGCTTTCCTGCACCACCCAACCCATTTCTCCTCTCTTTTAGAGACGATAAAAAAGAAACTTCCAAATTTTATCATAAAAAAATGTGGTAGCAATCAAAAAGAAAGAAAAGAAAAAGAATAAATTTCTTAATTAGTTGATAATCTAGAATCTCACCTAAAATACTATGCAAGAAGGAAATGACTCTACAATTTGTTACGTGCAAACCACTTCTCTTTCCCTTTTGTTAATTTATGAACAAAGAAGCTTTATATCCGTCACATGGTTTTAGATTATTAATAGTTTCATTTCTAGGATTCGGACAAGCAAAGCAAAAGTCACCAACTAATCGTCTGGTTCTAGTCTTATTATTCAGATCAACGTTTTGGTATTGAATTAAAGATATTGACTTTATATTAGCCAAAATTAAGATACAGCTGTAAGTGCTAAAATATTTCAAAAAAAAAAATTTTTTTGGTAGGCAAATGATCCAAATAGTCCTTCAACCATTTTTTATTTTTACTGAACTAAATGTGGTTCTCCAACTTTAATTTAGAAAATTTATTTTTTTATTATTGGCTAATAATATTAGCACTTTTCAAAAATCTCGAAACACTCCACAATGAGATTTTTCTAATTTTTATGTTAAAACTATCAATTAGTGAATGCTCCATCTGCAGCCAAGAATTCCCACCCCCGCCGTGGCAACTGTCACATCTTCCCTTTCTTCAAATTGAGACTTGTAGTCACCAAATTATTGCCTTTTCGCAACAATTGGTTTATAAATTTTGTTTAGATTTCGAAGAATCAAATACCATTTATTTTTGCTAAAGCATAGTAGCAACCCAGTGAATTTGTAATTGGTATAGCAAATAATCACACTGATAACGGCAATATATTATGATTAGACTAAACACTATTGAGGACGACAACAAAAAGTCAAACAAAAAAATCAGGCAAAAGAACTTTGAAAACTAGAAAATAATTTCAAAACATAGGCAACAAATTCTTCTCACTTACATATGTGCTTTTACTTATGCTGCTACCTTGCATCTTTTCACTCATTGTAAAAGTCAAGATTTGATTGTGTCATCTTATAAATAAGAATCTTTCTGACAATCACTTTCTATGGGATGCAAATCAATAACTACACTAAAAATCAATGACAAAAATCAAGTTCTAGTTTAATGAGACAAAAAAGAAGGAAAAATCAATGACAAAAATCAAGTTCTAGTTTAATGAGACAAAAAAGAAGGAAAAATCAATGACGATTCATAGGCTAAACTTTTGTCTTTAAAATTAAAATCCACAAAGTTGGCTCCAAGTTCTAGTTTCAATGTTTTCGTGAAGAGACATGAGCAATAATTTAAAGGGTTAATCATTATTAATTCCCTTATAACCAACACCATAGCCTTTGAGGCTTGGTGGGGTGGGAGGTCAAGGGTTTAAAACTTTAAACCTTGCCTTCCACCACTTATCACTATATGTGACTGTTACTTTAAGTGATTTAAATCTATACGGGTGCATAGAGCATCTGTTTGGTTTAATGGTAGTTTAGCCCTCATTGATTCTCCTATGGCCCAATTGGACCCTTCCCTTAGTATAAGTTAGAGTAGAAGCAATCAAATAAACAAAGAGACATGAGAAAACAAAATTTAGCCAATTATTACAATCAAACCATAACAAGAGTAACCTTGAAAAGACAAAACAAGTTCTAACCCCCAAGGTTACACCGAGGCAAGAGTACTCTCATTTCTCAGATTCTATTGACTCTGTGTAAAGACATATGTGAATGTGACCGGACTATGGTTTATAAAAGAGATCATGTCTTCCCAGGGATTCAGACTGCTACGAAAGAATCTGAAGGCTTAAAATTTTCAATTACTGCTAATATGGACATAAATTTTATTCGTTCTATAATATTAGGTCGAATTAAATGGGGGCTAAGAAGCATACACCATATGTGCTCCTAGAGGGGACAACAATGGGAAGAAAAAGAAGAAAATGTAAAGTTGGAATATAAGCATTGTAATTTGTCAGGTTTTTATTGACTCTGTGAAGACAAAGATATGAATGAGAGCGAGCGGACTATGGTTTATAAAAGGGATATTGACTTCCCAAAGGTTCGGACTTCAGACTGCTACCAAAGAATCTGCAGGGTTAAAAAGGTCTAAGACGTTCCTTATAAGATGTGCATTATCTAGGAATGACGTTATTATCATATCATTTTCTTGTTACTCTTTTAAGTTGTAGGAACGACGAAATGTTGTTTCAAAATCTAAGGAAACAATTTGATTCTAAAAGTTTTGGTTGGCAAAAAGTTCGGTTTTACATGCACTTCCAATCATGCAATTAGATATTCTTTTGCTAGACCTAAAACCAAAAAATAAAAAAGCACTAAAGAATAGAATCAACCCATTTAAACTGTTAAAGAACTGAGACTGCCATCCCAAAATCAATTGGTGTTACCCCCTCAAGCCACAGGTGAGTCACGGGTGAAACTATAAATGGCATAACAAACAGATTCATAGGGTAACAAATAAACCTAAAGCCAACTCTTTTATTGTGCTAAAGAATTTCTACTTCCATCTCAAAACCAATTATCAATGAAGGCATTGAGTGAAGTGACCCAATATCGTATATATGGCTAGAAATCTTTGAAATATCAATGTGGGATATCCTGCTAACATAAACAAATGATACAACACACATTGAGGTGATCCATGTTATTTAGAAAGACAGAACAGTAACTTCTGTGTTTTTTTTTAATTTATAAAAAACTACTATCTTGTAAGATTGCCCGATCAATTTTGACCGAGAAAAATAAGCTGCTTGTGGTACAACAACGAAATAGAGCTATCAATTAGGCAGTTAGCTTCATGGGTGTGAAGCCAATCAACAAAATAAATGTACATTGAAGTCCTCGAAAGTATTGCCCAAAAATATCCACACATGATTACATCTCAGCACTACGAAGATTACAAGTATAAAACATGATGCACATAAAGCACAATTGTAATGGCTCCAGTGTCTGACTTCATTCATGTTCTTTAATTTCTGTTGTTGTGGAAAAATAATTTGGCTTTGAAAAAAATTGAAATTTATATAGAAATTGTTTTTTTAATAGTTCGATATTTCCGTTTCTGTATTCCCTGAATGTTCCCTTCCAATCTCCCCCTCGTACCAAAGGCAAAAGAAAGATAGCAGCATAGTCCCAATTTATACATATGGAGAGCTATGTACCCAGGCATGGGGATATTGTAGGCTAAAATTTTAACAGAGACAAAGAAGTTGGATAAATTAAGTTTTACATTTTTAGGATCTGGAAGGACATATAACACACAGTCACATAGTTGGGGAGGGAGCAAGGGAAAGAGGATATAGAATTACCTACAACAAACCAACAAGCAGTCCATCCTCCTCTCTTTGATCTAAGAACTGGGTTTCCTTTTAGATCAACAATACCATCTTCGGGGTATCCACCAGAGCCATTTTCTTCAAGTGCCATCAAAGTAATGGTGTAGTAGTGCTCAACAGAGTTCTATATTTTTCAAGTTGTTGGCAACTCATCATGTGTTAAATAGCATTCGCATTTATAGCTAGAGCAACCTGCACACTACTTGGCCATCTTGGTTCATATTTACCTTTTTCTTCTACAGTTCATCTCTGTTAGGTGTGACCTGTGAAGTGATATCCTATCAAGCAATGACAGACACGCGAAAGGAGGAGGGGGATGGGAATGGGGAGGAGAGCAGTTGCCCCCCAAAGTTTCTAAAATTTTAAAAGCCTCCTATGGCGGATTTAAGATGGGGGCACTGGGGGCATAGGCCCCCACTGTTCCCTTCAATTTCTATAATACCTGTAGAATTTTGATATAATTTTAAATGTACCTCCAGAATTTTTTTCGAAAGATGTGAAAGAATTACGTGATCCTCTAAACGGGTTCATGAACTAATATTCTAAAAGGATATGTGGGCCACAAAATTCCATTTGAAATAAGCTAAAAAAAGGCTTTTCATTTCAACTTGTTGGTGAATATTTTTTTTTGCTTAAAAAACTAGAAAAGGAGTAGGTAAAAAATTTTAGTGTTACTTTTACCCCTACTGAAAATTTTTTCTGGCGTTGCCACTGATTAAACCTCCATGGTATAATTAGTTGTTAACTAAAATTATATTACATTAGCCCTCCAAATGTGTTTAGTAATGGTTTTATTTGTTTTCTTTGATTTTTTTTTGTAGAAGTGTCCTATACCAAATTAAAAATTAGTTTCCTTATAATAGTAAACGATTAGTATATAAGTTACTATACAATTATGTTGGCCTTGGTCCCTATCTTTTGATGTTTACAAAACAAATGGATGATACTAATATTTCTTCAAGATATACTTTCAGTTTTGAAGTTATTTGATTCCATAAACAAGTGCAATTGAAAGGAGACAAAGTATGCTGAAACTGTCGGACGCTCAAGAAGTCAGGATCGGACGTCCGACAACCATTGAGTATTTTCGGACGCAGAAAACCAACCTACCGGATGTCTGAAAGAATTGAAGAAAATTTCTCAAACTCACTGCCTGCTGTCAGACGCATAAAACAGGGCTATCGGACGTCCGACACTACCAACGGCTAGTTGACTGTTCAGCTACTTTCTATCCGTTGGAAACATTAATGAGGCACTTTTTTGGTCCTATATAAATAGTGGTTGGTCAGACACTTCAAACAGCTTTGGCACACTGAAGATACAAAAGATCTAGAGAGATTTTAGTGAGAAAATACTCTTCAAAGAAGATTTGTAGTCTTTGTGGTGTGAGATTCTTTGTAAGCTTTTCATTTGTGAGTGAATATTTCATGAGTGTAGTTCTGTGAGGGTTGTCCTGAGGGATAGTAAAACGTCCTGGATTGACCGAGTGGAGTTCGGGGCAAGGAGGAGGTGAACCTTCCTTTGTACACAAGAGTGATTGTAATTCATCAACTTGAAGTAGCTTGTTTTAATTAATCTACAAACTCAAGAGGAGTTGGGTAGTTAATTGATTTGCAATCCTTTCCTTTTTATTTACTTACTGTTACATTTGTGATCTTTACATTGTTTATCTCTTCTACTCACAAGCACTTGTGCTTTCTCATCAATTGCTCCATTGTGTGGTCGCTTAGAAAAGAGTTGTCTTCGGGCCTTACAATTGGTATAAGAGTTTGGTCTCCTAGAGATTAAGTTCAATCGGTTTTGGAGTAAAGATGACAACCAACAATGCTATGTTTTTCGAAGGACATTTTGTCATTAGACCACCTATGTTTAATGGGTCAAATTATGTGAGTTGGAAAGAACGAATGATTATTTTTTGCAATCTATTGATATTGAATTGTGGTTTATTATTAGTGAAAGTCCATATGATGTCTCTCTTATAGATGAAAATACTCAGAGATCTAGACCAAAAATAAGAAGTGAACTGACTGCTGCGGATAGAGCTCATCTCACATTAAATGCAAAAGCCATGAATGTGTTATATTGTGCTTTAGACTCAAATGAATCTATTAGAGTCAAAGGCTGCAAGTCAGCCAAGAAAATTTGGGATAAATTGAGAGAAATTCGTGAAAGTAGTGAGAATGTTAGAGAACAAAAGAAATCCATTCTGGTTACAAAGTATGAATCCTTCAAGATGCAACCTCATGAAAACATTGATGAGATGTATTGTAGATTCAATGACCTCATTAAGGACTTAGAGGTGCTGGAAAAAGAATATTCTCTTGGTGAGAAAAATAGAAAAATCCTGAATGCCTTGTCCAATGATTGGAAAAATAAAATGACTGCTATTGAGGAGGCTAAAGATTTGAATACTATGCCTATTGAATCTCTTATTAATTTTCTAACATCTTATGAGCTGAAACTTAAGTCCAAAGTACAAGAGGATGAGGATGCGAAAGTAAGAAAGAGCATTGCTCTAAAGGCATTCAAGATGAAGATGATCCAGCCTCCGTAAGTGAAGATGATGCAGAAGGTGATGATAGTGATATTGCACTCATCACACGAGATTTCAAAAGAATACTCAATAAGAGGAAATTCAGAAAAGGTGGACCTAACAACTCCTTCCCGAATCAGTCCAACAATTTGAGAAACAAAGGGATGCTAGAGTTTAATAAAAAACAAGCTGATAAGTGCTTTGAATGCGGTCAACCTGGATACTATGCAAGTGAGTGTCCAATGAAGAAGAGAAAAGGTGAAAGAAAACCAAGAATCAACAATTTTCAGTTCACATAGAATGAGTGCAACTCCGATGGTGAAATTGAAAAGAATGAAGAATCTGCTCAATTGGCTTTCATGGCCATTGGAGATGATGAAGTAACATCTTCTATCTCTCAATTTGAAAGTGATGATGAAACTGATGATGATCTTGAATCTTTCATTATAAAATTGCATGATAGTTTGAAAGAATCTTATGCTAGAAACAAGGAGTTAAAACAGAAAATTAGTTTTTTGTTTCGAGATAATGCAAATCTTTTTCAACAAAATAAAAAGTTGAAAACTGAAAATGATTATTTCAAAAAGAGTGAGACTGCTTTACATTTTGAACTTGATAGAAAAACAAAACTTTGTGAATTGTTCAAAAAGGAACAATGTGATTTGAAAAAAAAATGAATGGTCTAAATGAATTGCTTAAACACAAGAAACAAGTCTGTTTTCAAAAGAATATGTTGAATTCTAATTCTAACGAATTTGCTATCCATTGGAAAAGATAAGTCAGATTTATTAAACCCATTCATGTGAATAACTCTTTGATTATGTGTAATTTCTGTTGTCAAAAAGGTCACATGAAAAGTAATTTTATGTGAGAAAAAATATAAAAAAAGGCATGAAATACATGTGGATAGTTAGACATGATGCTAACTCTAACAAGTAGGAGATTTTGTTAATCATTGCAGTGATTCTTGTTCATAATATTTTTTTTGATATTTCTAATACTTTGATCTGAGTTTTTGAATTTTACTGAATCTGTATGATATCAAAAGGGAAAGAAAAGAACAATTCTGATCTAAAGATGATTTGTTTTTCAAAACTCTCTGTCATATGTTGATACTTTTTTTGATACCAAATACTCTGTGATATGTTGGTGATTGCTGTCATTTTTCTATTTTTATACTCTGTTATTGTTGCTGGATTATGATAGTTGAATTTTTACTCTCGTCTTATGATGACAAAAAGGGGGAGAGATGGATGCTATGTGTAAGGGGGAGTCTTTCTGAAATTATAAGTTTTGGATGCGATGATTGAGGGGGAGCTTATACTTATTTTTGTTTCTTTCCATCTATTGTTTTGTCATCATCAAAAAGGGGGAGAATGTTGGCCTTAGTCCATATCTTTTGATGTTTACAAAACAAATGGATGATACTAATATTTTTTCAAGATATACTTTCAGTTTTGAAATTATTTGATTCCATTAACAAGTGCAATTGAAATGGAACAAAGTATGCTGAAACTGTCGGACGCAGAAAACCAACCTACCGAACGTCCTAAGGAATTGAAGAAAAATTTTCAGTTTTACATCATACCTTCGGACGCAGAAAACCAACCTACCGGATGTCTGAAAGAATTGAAAAAAATTTCTCAAACTCACTGCCTGCTGTCGGACGCATAAAACAGGGCTATCGGACGTCCGACACTACCAACGGCTAGTTGACTGTTCAGCTACTTTCTATCCGTTGGAAGCATTAATGAGGCACTTTCTTGGTCCTATATAAATAGTGGTTTTTCAGACATTTCAAACAACTTTGGCACACTGAAGATACAAAAGATCTAGAGAGATTTTAGTGAGAAAATACTCTTCAAAGAAGATTTGTAGTCTTAGTGGTGTGAGATTCTTTGTAAGCTTTTCATTTGTGAGTGAATACTTCATGGGTGTAACTCTGTGAGGGTTGTCCTGAGGGATAGTAAAACGTCCTGATTTGACCGAGTGGAGTTCGGGGCAAGGAGGAGGTGAACCTTCCTTTGTACACAAGAGTGATTGTAATTCATCAACTTGAAGTAGTTTGTTTTAATTAATCTACAAGTTCAAGAGGAGTTGGGTAGTTAATTGGTTTGCAATCCTTTCCTTTTTATTTACTTATTGTTACATTTGTGATCTTTACATTATTTATCTCTTCTACTCACAAGCACTTGTGCTTTCTCATCAATTGCTCAATTGTGTGGTCGCCTAGAAAAGAGTTGTCTTCGGGCTTTACAAATTAGCATTACTTTTTTTGGTTCAACTAACAAGTGCTAACATGTGTCTAATTGGCACTCAATAAAAAGCGGTCAGTATAACAGGTCAAAGGGATCCAATAAATGTGAGTGTTACATGATAACTTAAGTGTGTTTAGATGTCTTAATGAGTATTCATTGAGCACCCGTTAATAAAATCCTTACTTTTAAATAATAGTTAAGGAAACATTATTTTTTCTTTTAATTAAGTGTCCTATAACAAGCCAATTCCTAGCTTTATGCTTTGTCTTTATCATAAAAAAATCTTATTCACAGTTATCATCTATATATATATATATATTTTGTAGGTGGAATGTTTTGAATCTAAGACATCCTACTCGTAATCCCTCCTTTCTTATCATCCAATCCAACTCTCATTTTACAATTAACATGCTTTACTTTCTTTTTTTTTTTTTGTAGGTGAAAGGTTTTGAATTTAAGACATCCTACTTGTAATCTCTCACTTCTTATTATCAAATCCAACCCTCATTTTACAATTAGCATGCTTTGCTTTGAGATATATATATATATATATATATATGTAGAGGCCATTTGCTCTTATATAAGTAGTATTCGTGCTATAATAGTAGTAAATCCTAGTATTAACAGTAAAATGAATACAAGCAAGTGTCCTGAATTGAATCTTTTTGTGGGCTTTGACCAGTTAAGTTACTCAAATATTCTCATTAGTCAAAAGACAAGATTGCCTTCGTAGATTGAACAAGCAAAACAAATTGTAATGATGAAGTTGATCAACAACCATGCATTTATTACTGATTAATTTAGCAAAATATCAATCTTAAACAGTCTAGGATCAAGCTAGACTTAATTTTGACATATATTGTTGATTTTCAAAGTAACCATCTGCTCATTTACAAAAACTTTCAAGCAGGGGCGGAGGGAAGGGGGGCCAGGGGGTGGTTAATTGTTAAAAAAAAAAATCTCTAAGTAAAAAAATTTTTATTATTATGTTTTGCCCTCCCAAAAATTGATCAAAAATTCACTTTGCCCTCCCAAGAGCCCAAACAATAATGTTTGAAAGTTATTTGGACTTGGTCCAAATAACAGAGAATTGCCACTTTTCTTAATGGACTTCATACAAGTGGAAAGAAAAGATAGCCAGTTAACCTGACAATTGACTCTGCTACAGTTCTTCTTCCTAGAAAGTTGAAACGTCAAAATCTTCTCACCTTGTTCCGCAGAGATGTATCAAATCTTCTCAAACGATACATCATTAATTAGTGGAATTGATCCTTGTGAGCTCACAAAGTCATGGCTTCTCATAATCTCATCGAGTAGAGACCATTAAAGGCTTGAAGAACTTTCTCCTGTGAAGACCTTCCCCCGCACATGGCTAAGGATTGTACCATTGCATTTTGCATTGTCTAGGTAATTTTTCTTTTAGCATTTGTTGAACGTGTCTTTTTTTTTCAGGAAGTAAAGGGGTTGTTTCATATTATTGTATCATCAGAGTAGGTTAATGAATTAGACATTGGTTGCTTAAATTGGCCTGTAAGTTGCAATGCTAGATAAACTAACACTGATCATCAATACCATTTCAGACTATTGCAGCTATTACCATTTACCGGGTTAGTTTGACATTGCATTTATGATACGGAATATGGGCCGCTTATGGGCCATGTTTCGGGCTGCAAGAGAATGAATCTTTTAGTAATAGTTTAGTAGCTTATTTTTCAGATTTCTATTTTATTTGGTAGGAATAAGTTCAGTCCAAGACCTCATGTTGAGTTGGATCCGATTTATAGAGTCTAGGCTCACTATTACTTAAGTTGGTTAATTAGCTTTTATTGGGTTATGTTGGGCCAGCTTAAAGCCTTCATTGGGTCTATTATAAGCTGTCCATTAGTTAGCCCTAACTATGATTAGTGAGTCATTAGTTTAGTTGTCAAATCGAATAAGGAAACTTGCATTGTTTCCAACTTAGATTAGGTTTGCTTCTTTGTAAGGCTATAAATAGCCAAGTTTTGATAATTTAAGGGAGACACTTTTATGATAAAAATATTGAGAGAGTTTTCTCCATAGCTTTTGAGCAAACCTTGAACAACTTAGAGTTATACTCTAGTGTTCTTGTTCGGCTTATCAATTCAAGAATCGCACTTGAATTGTGGCGCCTTCTACACTTGCCTGAGGTTCACTAATTTGTTTGGTTACGAGTTGAGATAATATCAACAAGTTCGTAGTCACGGGGATTAGAGGGGTCGTAGGGTTTCCGCTGCTACCGTTCTTGCATTCGAAGTCAAATCCAACAAGTGATCTTGGGTCGCGAATCTTCTCTCCAACGAGATTCGTATCAATTTATTTAGTGAAATGTGGGTGTAAAAAGTTCGCCCGCTAGTTGTTTGATGAATTGCTCGAGGGGGACTTGTATTGTTTTTCGTACTTGGTCTTCTGAATTCGGGTGATAAGAATTTATTTTAGTTGATTTTGAGATTGGTTTCCTTTTCCAATTTTCATACTAATTTTATTTTGAGAATCCTGTTGGCTTCCTTGGGTGATGGCTGGGCTTTTCAATCAGGCTGAATGGCCGAAATTTGTAAGGGAATTAGGGAAACAAGTCTTTTGCATTGGTCAAATTCCCATTAACCTGCATTGGTCTCTTTCCCAACAACCTTGCATTGGTCTCTAAAGATTTATTCTGCTTACTTCACAGATCAAGAGAAGTTACACTTAAGAACTCAATTAGAACTTTTTCAGATTGAGTTTTCCTGTAATTCTCAGCTTCAAAATTTGTCATCACTTCGGGAGTTGTGCCGAGTGTTAGCAAAGACAGGAAAGTCAATGTGCTATACTCTTATTGATAGATTGATTCGTCTTATTTTGACTCTTCCTATTTCAATAGCTACAACAGAGCGTGCATTTTCTGCTATGAAAATCATCAAGACTTGTTTGCGTTCTAAGATGGAGGAAGACTTTGTTGCCAACTCTATGATAATGTATATTGAGAAAGAAGTTGCTAGAACTTTTGATATAAATTCAATCATTGATGACTTTGATAAAATTAAAAGTCATCGTGTACAATTTTATATGTCCCACACAGTCAAATAGATTTGTAAATATGATGATATTTTTTATATGTGAAGCATATAAGTAATTTTTATTTTATATAAGGTTGTTTCTAATCTTGTGGTATATATGTTCACATTTTTTTTTGTAAATATATTTTACTTTCATTGTTATAGACTCGCCCCCCCCAAAATTAATTCCTAGCTCCGCCACTACTTTCAAGATTATTATGGATTCAAGGATTGAACTTGATTTAATTTGGCATATAATGCGGATCTTCAAAATAACCTTGTACTTGATAACAATATGTTGAAGACCAAGATTCAATGATTGAGCTTGATTTATTTGACATATATTGTGGATCGTTAAGACGTACAAACTACTAAGTACTATATTTATTTTTTTCAAGAAGAAGGGAAACGTAGTTGTTAAACAAATACAAGTCAACTATTAGCTAATAATTGAATATGCATTAAAAGATTTTGAATCAACAATGCAATATTTCTTTATCCCATGTAAATCACAACACTGATTAGGAATAATCTTAGCCAGCATAGATTGGAACTAAAACACTAAAAAAAAACACGAGTTTTTCTAATGGGTGCCATAGGGCATTCGTTAACACATCTAATATTCATCTAACCCATCTCGTATATACACATACTAACAATTATTACCCTCCTTTGCATTTATATATTTTACCTATTTAATCTTACCTATCCTCCCTTGTATTTATTTATTTTCTCTGATTAATCTTACATTTTCAAAAACTATGACATCTGAAATAAATTTTAACAGGTGCCTCGTTAGACAGACCGAAAAAATATTATTGGAATTAACACATTTAAGAACTATGCTTGATTGCTAGTTACTTACTTATGGAGCTCAATAGGTTTTTCACAAGCACAACAAAATGAGAAGCACTTTGGCCGTTCATTCAAGTCACCACCCCTTGGTATTCTAACGCAGTAGTTAGTACTCAACGAAATTTGCAATCTGCAAAAGATTTGTCATTTTCATTAAATCTTTATATTATATAAGAATGGGGGGTTTGAATTTCGACCACATAGATAGGTGCTTTTTAGGAATATGAAATGTTATGTAGTTTTTTCAAACCTTTTGATACAATTGAGGGCAGCATGTGTTTATGTATATTTATCGAAATACCCTCATTTCGGTACGTTTAATGTTTTGATTTATGAAGATATCTGAGTATTTTTGGAATATGGAATTATTTTGCAACCATTTTTGCATCGAGTACAAGTCATATAATCTTATGGTATAATTACTGAAATGGTGTTATAGACACATTTAATTGAAGTATGGCTTTTGTTGTGCAATTAACACAACAACATATTAACACGTTGTGCAATTAACACGTTGCTATAACTAGCAATTGGAGGATATTCCTTTATCTGAAACAATTTATGTTTGCTCTTGGGCGATTTTCAACTGACATCTGTAGAAATTTTTTGGAAATGGTAAAATTATAAAAGCATTGATAAAGTAAAGTGTACAAATGTGTGGTATAATTATAATGTACTATTATTAGTTTTGTCATATTTAATGACTATTTCTTTCTAGAATATACTATTATTTGTCCAATGAAAAATCCTTTCTAACCACAGGCACCAAACAAGATAGTTTCTACCCGTTGTTACTGTCAAGATAGTTTCTATAGGTTTCGGTTTACCGCCTAGGGAGTTATATTATGCTAAAACCAAATTAATTTGAATAAGTTTACCAGATACTCTTTCTATAGTTCATTAATGAGTTACAACATTGTAAGTTAGCCATTAGCATTACAACGTATTAAGTCACCAATACTTATATTATATAGCCGAGTTAAAAATATGCACAACGCATAGAGTAGTTTCAACACTCGATTGCCTCTTTCTCAACATCTTAAATGTCAAAACTCAGTCAAGAGTCAATTGAGAGGTAAATTTAGACAAGATCATTGCCTTGAATATTTATAAAAAATTATTATTTTTCCACTAAGAGATAAATTCTTTCATCCTTAAAAAAATTTGATGAGTTAAAATGTTTTTCAAATGCTGAATAACAGGCCAAATGATACGATGCTATTTTTGTACATATTTGTTTTGATGGCATATGCTAAAAATAACACTGCACACGATGCTAAGGAGCTGGAACTATTTGGAATAGGGGGTTTCTTTTTGGCCATAGACTCGTACTTATTACATAAATGAACAAGCATTAGAATGCATTAAAACTGCAGATCCATTAACTAGGATCCTAGTTACAACTAAGACAAGCATTAGAATGCATCAAACCTCATCTTTAAGCAAAACTCTTTTATGACTTTGTGAGACAAGCATTATGATGTATTAATCTCTTTGAAGGAATTGAAACCTAAAGACTTAAAAAGGACGGTATAATCTAAAGACTTAAAAGAGAGCCATGTAAAAGCATCTTTCCTAGTCGTTGCATATAAATACACCCTTAGTCCCACAAAGTTGGCAACAACCTCATCAGCCCACCACTACAAAGTAGCAGTGTCCCTTGAAGAGAAAACCACAAAAATGGCTATCTCAACCATGAAACTAGTTGTTGTTTGGCTATCCATCTTGGCTGCACCGTGTTTTGGAGATGATGCTGCGATAAGCATCGGGGTGCCATGGAATATCCCATGCTTGCAAGCTGTGGTAAATACCCAAGGCTGTACAGCTGAAATTGTGAATTCTTTCTTCAGTCTACAGCCCCATATACTTAGTCCTGCTTGTTGCAGGTCTGCCCTTAGCATTGATGACAATTGCTGGCAAATCTTCCCTTTTAACCCTTTTTCCCCACCACTACTCAAGAGCTTCTGCAACACACAATTACTCCCACCACAACCATTGCATCCATGAGTTCTCACGGCCTTCCAAATTTACAAGCTATTATTGGAAATAAGATCACGCAATGCTTGATTACTATTATGGATTTCCTTGTTACAAGTTACTCGGAGACAGGCCACAGTTGAGAGATCATCCAAGAGGACTAAAGATTATGGATTTTAATGTTTTTAGGCTTGAGTTATTTTTTTTCAGTTTTAACTTTTGGTGGTGTCACGTACCACTTACTAGTATTTTGAATAAAATTGTAGTGAAATATGTCAAACCATTTGTATTAATCTGTTTTTTGTGAACAAGGTTCTTTCTTTGGCAATCGAAATACCTAAACCAGCAAATCAACATCGTGAATATGAAATTAACAACTTGACTAACAATTTCAAATATATAGGCATGGAGAATATGTAAAATATACATCTTCTTGGCTGACTGAAAATATGATAAATCATTTCTATGAAGTAAATATGAAGAGGAATTTCTATGCATTTGTTCTAAAACCTCAGCATGTTATTTCTTCAATTGTTAAAACTCGATGATTGCTAATGTATAATTAATATAAAGAAACTTGCAAATTTTGATAATTTGCATGCCGTACTTTTAAACAATATCATAATATCTGTAGAAGGGCGTGAAAATTTGTCATATTAGTTATTAAGACAACGGTTATTAGTCCATTCATGTCTACCTATATATTGATAACTTGCTTCCACAAGTTTAGGCTCAGAATCAAGTGATGAGGAAATGAATATTTAGTCAAACTATCATTTCTCAAGGGGGTATCTCAGTAGTTTGGCCAAACCTCAGGGGTGAAAATGTAATTAAGCCTAAAATTATCCCTACATTAAACTTTTGAAAGAGGAGGAACATTATTTAGATCTCAAAGAAGAAATATTTATGCATGCCATTTATTCACTATACAAGTCAAAATTCCACTCTTTTTCTACCATATATTTTGTACAACCTACTGCAACAAGTACGCACAAAATTCAGATATACAACAAGTCAAGAACGATACGTTACTAGCAAAGACTTTTAATAAAAGGATTTTTTTTAAATCTTCCTTAACTGGTTTGTCAACAGTTTATCGAGAAAATGTATGATATAGTATAGAACGGCCCGTTTGGATTGCTATTTTCTAAACCTTTTATTGAAAAAAATGTGTAGTGGTGATTTAATATATATCAGATAAAACGTAAAAAGTGATTGGAAAACATGTTCATGGAAAATGTAAAAATTTTTTTGGAGAAAAATGATAATAACAACAAGAAACTTTTTGTGTTCGGCATACAAAGTAGAAAATACGTTAATAATGCTAAGAGAAATTTGATATACGGCTATGTTTCCACTTTTTTTTTTAAATTCTAGATTTGATCTTTCGCTTTGGATTTAATCTTGATTTGGTTCAAATGGAAGCTGATACCAGTACAATCGAAGAATAAGAAACAAATTTTCAAAAACCACAATCCATGGGATGTCATTTTCCTCACTCTTATAGTATAAAAGTAATGGTCGCATTGCAAAGCCTATTGTGTCGGCTTTTACATTTCGTGGAAGAAACAGAAAACAATAAAACAAAATATATTACTTAGGAAACAAGAAACTACTAAACTAACTTCCAAACTTAAAAGGAAACAAAATAATGAAAAAATTACTGAAAATATCTTGCCCCGAATACCAGACTCTTTCTGCACCAATGACTAGGGAGTTAGATGTTGGGATGATAATAACATGTGGATTTATTTTTTTGGAAGAAATTGATTTTTCTTATTCAAAGTTTACAACTGCAGAAAAAAATGGATTGAGATCCGTAAGTACCAAAATAAACGAGTTAGCACAAGTTCCAAAGTATCAATTTTCCCAACACTGTTGATTTCATGCCATAATTTGTGCATCTGTGTGAAGCCAAAACAACACACTTAGACTGAAAAGAAATGAAAATATACTCTACCAAAGTAGAATATGCTCATATAAACACAGTCAAGAGAAAGAAATTATAGATTATTATCCTTATTCATTTTCTTTCATTTTTTCTGTAAGTGAGAAGTTTTGAAATCAGGACTTACTACTTACAATTTCTTCACCTTACTGCCCACCCCAACTCTCCCTCCAAAGATTATTATCCGTATGCTTGCATGTTATCTGTGAAAATCTACTAAAATTTATTAACTAGTACTATATATATATTTATATATTACAAAATTTGGTATTGTCGTGGGTAGCTTATTTAACAAATTTTTTTATATTCTTCTAAACTGAACTACTTGAGTATATAATGGAAAAATGAGAAGCGCGCTATGTTACACAAAAAAAAAATCTACAATTGGCAAATAACAGCGTAAAAAAGTAAAGAACAACATTAGCAAGTTAAATTTAATACTTCCTCCATCCTAAATTGTTCATTACATTTTGAAATTTCAACATTTTAAGAATAACTGCTTGATGGTGATGTTAGTAATTTTTTTTCAAAATTATTCTCAAAAATTCAAAATTCAAATTTAAATTTAGTATGAAATATAGATAAAGATAGGAATAACATTGAGAAAAATAAAGATCAAAGTAACTCTGATTTTATAAGATGATAAATATTTTGGTGCATTCAAAAATGGAAAGCATAATATTTTCAATGGGGTAGAAGGAATAGCAAAGGAAAAGTTAGACTTTATGTGCTATTTTAATTTTAATATTATTGGGCTTCATTGAGCTAAAGCACAGTCACATGATAGTAGATGATTGCTTAGAGTAGAGACCACTATCAAACTGGTATCATACCTTAACCTTGGAATGGCTAAACTTTCTCTAATCCTAAATTTTTTGTAAACAAAATAAAAGAATTAAGTCAAATCAGAAGCAATCAAGCAAAAGCATCAGCAGCAATCGAAATATTGTTTGAATATATGATTCGTTTAATTCTTCAAGCAATAAACAATTTCCTTGTGATCTTTTAGTCAATTTCTTTTCTTGTTATTCTGCTATATCGTTGGAACATATTTGATTAGATCTTTTCCCATCATTGATAAGAGTAGTTCTATACTCAACTTTGACTTTATTTTTCCAGCAAAGAAATTCATGTAGTCCGGTTATTATCTGGATAAATCAAAACTATTAAGGAAAAGAGAAAATTCACATAGCTATAAACTCTTCCTTTTTTCTTCTTTTTATTTTTAAGTGTTATGTAAACATACTTATACCTATATACTTTCTTTCTCACACACGTAAAAGTAGCTATTGCAGGTAGTCTTTGAATTATTGATTCTTCAGTCTAGAACACAAATTGTTACAGGGGTATCTACATATATACTTCTCATGTAATTTGTCTATTACAATTTTATAGCAAGCACAAAATTGTTTTAGATGTATATAAAGTTTGAACAAGAAAAATTTAATCCACGATTTCTTCAATGAGAAGCATTTTAGAGATGAACTTTTTTCTTTTTCTTTAATATAAGTAAGAGATTTCGAATCCGAAACCTCTTACTTACACTCCCCCTTTTCATACCACACAATCCATTCATCCCCTCTTTTAGACACAATTAAAAAAAAACTTCCAAATTTTATAAAAAAAAAAAATGTGGTAGCAATCAAGAAGAAAGAAAAGAAAAAGAATAAATTTCTTAGGATTAATCTTTTATATACTGATAGTGTATACATTTTTATTATTAGATGTGAAGAGGTGATTTCTGATTAGGTAGCCGAGCTATCCTAATCCGGTTCCCTCTTAAGCAAGGTGAGTTTATGTGGTAGACTTCCTGACTGAAGTAAGAGGCGGGGATTTGTCCCCCGAGATCACTCCGACGATCAAGTCAGTTTAGTGAGAGGAAATAAGAATAATAAGATATTTGAATATAACAGTACTCTTACTTGTGTTGGAGAAAGGAGATGGTATTTATAGGGTACCAGTTGGAGGGAAGGACTAGGACTTCAAGTCTTAGGGACCCACAACATGCACATATGGCCTTGTCTTGACACGTAGCAGTGGTCTAGGCTTTCTGCCATGCATGTGCGTGGTTTTCTGATAAAGCACGTTCATGTGCCTTCCCGATAAAGCAACCTTTACTGTTAACCTGTCAATCGAAATGATGAGGGGTGACCTAGCTCTGACAACATCTGCGCGGTAGCGAGATGACTGACGTCATATAAGGGTTTGGTGTTGTCTGGTACGGGAGTTGAGGTGACCTCGGGTCGTGATGAGGGAAATAACCATGGGCTCGGGTTTGCAGGTCGGGGCAATTACCGCCAAGGTGGCTGTCCTCAATAAGTCTCCCAAGCCTTGGGAATTAGGAGCATTCCGAGGTCCTCCAATTTCAAGGTTTTTACGGAGGGCAACGAAAGGTCATGTTCGGTCATTATGACATGTCAGACGTGGGCACGTAATCCGGAAGGATGTGGTTTGATGGGACGGTTACTAGTGATTGACACGATGTGAGATCGTTCGAGGAAGCGTGCAGTAGTCTATCAGAGGAACGGCTGAACATTAATGAGGAGAGAGGGGCACGCCCTCTTTTGAAATTCAAAGTTGCTGCCTTTCCACTTTCCTTCGCACCCTATAAATAGGGGCTCTTTTTCACCGCCCACTCTTCACCATTTCTCTAGTAGTAAAAAGCTAAAGCAGATACCAGAGCAGCCGTCCGAAACCTTTTCTGTCAGCTGACGTCAACTCTTTGTAGAAAACAGTAAGTCACTTCTTCTAATTCTTGATAATTCATGGCTCGAGTGAAGCGCACACACAAGGAGACTATGAGGCCGAGCTACACGGAAGCAGAGAGGCCCGACCCATTCGAAGAGGAAGAGGGTACCACGTCCAACCCTGAGGGGGAGGCAGCTGAAGTGTCCCAGGAAGTGGAGGCGTCTCAAGAGGCAGAAGTGACAGGTTGTCGAGTCTGTACAATAATAATAATGATAATCGTAGTTGCCAACAAAAGCAGTTTCGAGTCAGTTCTAGTACTGGAGCAAGGATTCTGGATGTGCAATGAGTTACTAGATTCACCCTGATTTCGAAGAGTTTGCTAAGTCCAATATACTAGAATTTATTCACGAGAACTTGATAATTTGTATATAAGGCAAGTAGGGTCGTATCTTCAGGGATTGGGAGTAATTTGTTTCTTCTAAAATTCAAGTTAACAATGGGGGATTTTTAAGCAATGGCAATAATTAAACAGTTCGAATAAAAATAAATAGCTAACTAAAAATTAAATGACAAATTATTAAAACCAAATTAACAATAACTAAGCTATAGCCAAGAAATAACTTCAGCAATGATCCAACTAATTGATCATCGATGCAGAGATAATTCCTATTATTAACTAATAAATAAGTTATAACTGTCAAACAAGCGATGACAGTCAACTCCTCCTTACTGTGTCGATGATTGAGGTACGTCCATCAATCACTACTCCAATTGAGAAATAATTTTAGGTACGTCCGTAAGATTTAATTTTTCAATTGCCTTACATATTAGAGGAGCCCTATTCTAATCAAATAACACACTACCACGATTATTTTAGATTAACCTGCGTATTCTCCTGACACAAATCTAATCATGCCAGTTGTCACTATTTTAGAGCAGTTGAACAATTATGGATTCAATGCTTCAATTGACATTACGTTGCTAAATTAATTCAAAGTCCGAGCCCAAGATATTCAATTAACAAAACAATTATAAACACTACATTCAGAGAATTGCAAATACCAGTAAATAAGAGGAATAAATAAAATTTGTTCGATCTCACAATTTTTAGATGAACCAAAACCTTCGTTGTTCCTTGACTAGAAAAAGAGAATTTAGCTCCACATCATGGAGAAGAAATTGCGTGAATTCATTGAAAACCTTCGCGTCAACATTTAACAAAGAGAACTAACTAAGAAGAAAAGAAAGCCAAGTGCCTTCTCCTTCCGCATAAGGGGTCAGCATCCCCCTCAAATTGTTCCTTAACCCCTTAAAGTAGTAATCCCGTGGGATTCGGTCTTTTATCTCTTTTTTGTTTCCTATTCGGTTTCTACTCCCAATAGGCAATAGCACTGCATGTTTCCTACTATTAGTATCCTACTATAAGTAGACTACTATTATTTAGTCAAAACAAATTGGTCTAACAAACACCTTATTCGAAAATAAAAATTCAACAATGATCATATGATGAAACATCCGTGATTGGACTTTCGTGACTTCGACTCATGGCTAGAACTTCCGCTTCAACTCTCGAGATCTCCGGACATGTAAATTGGATCTTGATACTCCCACACCGAAGTGCACATAAATTAGTTAAAATTCACGTTCTTAGCTATTTTTTGCTCCAAATCTCTACAATCAACACAATTACCAAATATAAGTATAATCCACTGATTACACAATATTCGGTAAAATAAAAGAGAAAAATAACCATAAAATTAATGACAAAAATGCAACTTTTCAAGAGACATCACAAGAAGCTAGTCAGGGAGGATCCGAGGTGCTATACAACAATGCCCTTGGAATCGAAGTACCCTTCCGATGAGGGGGTATCCGCCCCCCCAGATCTCACTGTTGTAGATTTCGACCAGCTCCCCACATTCGCGAACGTGATAGGCATGACCGAGGCGAATGCGGTAGTCCGAAAGTACCCATTCAGATAGGGGTGTAGCATCTACCCTCTTGAATTGAGTCAATTTGCTGAAAGGCTCCCAGCAGGCAGGGTGGCAGTTTATACTGACCAATTGAAAGCCGGACTGAGGATGCCCGCCACGATATTCTTCAGGGACATCCTCAGATATTGGCAGGTGAGAATCACCAAACTGGTTCCCAACTAGAGTTGCAAACGAATCGAGCCGCTCGCAAGCGGCTCGAGTCAAGGTCGAGTCGAAATCGAGGTCGAACTTGAGCTCAAAATATTAAGTTCGTTAGCTCGCGATATTAAGCTCGTTAGGCTCGTGAGTTCGAGTATATATATATAATATTTTTTTTACTTTAAGTATATATATTTATTTTAATAGTAAAATTACATATATATTCTTAATATTTTATTATTTATTAAGAAAAAAAGTATTATTTTATTTATTTTTTAAAAAATAAAATAATTATTTTTTATTTTTTTGAGCTCGACCTCGAGCTCGACTCGAATCATTCGAGTCGAGCTCGAGGTTTAAATTGCCGGCTCGTCGAGCTCGAGCTTGGTAAAATTTAGTCGAGACTCGGTTCGATTAGCCCAAAACTCGACTCGACTCTGTTCGTTTGCAACCCTATTCTCAACGTGGTTCAAATCCTTATCGGTTTCGAGATGTTGTGCCGAGAACAAGGAGTGAACCCAACCATCAACCTCTTCCGTCGATGGTACACGATCAAGAAAAGTGACAAGGGCTAGTTTTACTTCGACACCTGAAATAACAGCATCCCGAAACTGGTGGTGGGTGCTGCCACTTCGATGAAGAACTGGAAGCACAATTTCGTCTTCGTCCTAACCAAGGACTTTCCTCGAGGCTTCTGGTGGAGGTCTCATGACGCTCCAGCTGACCCTTATTCGGATGAAGTAGAGGAGAGAAACTTTCAGAAAATTATGGGATTGGGCCTAAGAAGAAGGCCAAAAAGGAAGACTATAGGAGAGACATCGGGGATACTTAAGAAGAAGAGTACCCCGGGTACCACCGTCGTGAATTCGGTCGGGATTAGCACCTCGGCCACCGCTGCGACGGAGTCAGCTTTTTGCAGCTCATCTATCCCAGAAGGGGTTGCGACCAGAGCTGTTACCATCGCCTCTTTTCCCCCTAACCGAAACAAGCCACCTTAGTTTTCACAAGCACCGGTCACGGGCTCGTCCTTATGGAACCGCCACTATGTTCGGTCCCGATCTGCTGGCGATAATACGAGCCACCCCGGTAGGCACTGGTGCCCGAACTGAAAACTCAATGTCAACGATCGCTGCTCGGATACTCGCGCGGCCCATGAACTGATGATGTATTCCACTATACCAAGGGATGTGGAATATACAAAGAAGCTGATTTCGCCCGAGTTGGTCCAGAGTTTGATGGTATCAGGCACTTCCACTTTAGCTTTTATAGCCGAAATGTCGCGACGGTATGCCGTATTACTTGAGCAACAGTTCTCAGCCGCAATCCAAGATAAGGTCCCCAAGTTGGAGAAGCAACTACTCTTAGCCGAGCACGAGCAGACACGACTTCGGAAGAAGCGTGACCGGGCTGTTGCCGACAAGGATGAGATCCAGGCCACTATCAACTCTCTTAGGTCAGTCTTGGAGGAAGAGCAGAAGAGACGCGGAGAAAAAGAGAAGTCATATCAGGAGGCACTTGAGAGGGATGACGTCTCGACTGTAGAAGCTTTCAGGAAGTCCGAGGGCTTCACCAGTAATCTCGGTGAGTTGATTCTGCCTAATTTTATGTTTAGCTACACCTCGGTAATTAACGAGGTGGCATCCCTTCTGTCCTAGGAGGATCTAAATTCTTTCAAGAACAATAATAGTTACAACAAGGATGCCAAAGAACTTTGCGATCGAATTGTTGAGAGCATCCAAGCCGGGAAAAACTTGGCCTACGTGCGAAAGGAATTTAATTGGTGGCTTTCCAAGTTTGAGCTAGATGCCGAGGAGGAATCGGGCACCGAGGCGGGAGAGACCCGCAGAGTGGAAGCGGATACTGTAGAGACTGTCGGGGAAGGAGGAAGTACTGGGGACGCCGAGGCAGGAAATGCTTAGGAGCATTCCTGACCTCGGACCCTTATGCTTGTAAATTTTCTTGTAAATTCCTTGTAATGCCTAAATATCAATGGAAGTTATCTTCTTTTCTGTCTCACTTCTTCTTACTACTCTATTGTCCCCTTATTTTTTAATAACAAGTAATAATGCTTTTGAAAAATAATCAAATGAGACGAAAGTCAATAAATCATTTTAACATTCTCATGAATGGTATGATCTGAGATTCTCGACATGCCAAGTTCTCGGCACAAGAATGCTATCTCGATAAGCAAACTTATAATAACTACATCGACTAGATTCAACAACTCGGTACAACTCGGTACGGCCCTTACCGCTTTGGAGTTAATTTACCTTGAGGTTCTGCTCGGCTTACCGAGTTTTTTCTTAGAACCAAGTTCCCTGGGCTAAATCGACGATGTTTAACACATGCATTGTAGTAGCTAGTCAGGATATATTTGTATGAAACTACTCGAGCTGCTGTAGCGTCTCTCTTCTCTTCAATCAAATCGAGGTCTGTTCTCCGTTCTTTTTCGTTCTCTTCGGCAACATATGTGGCCATCCAAGGGCTTGGAGTAAGGATTTCGATAGGGATTTCGACAGAGTTTCTTGCGTGGCTGAGCTCGATATAGTCCAATAAGACCAGAGGACACTGGGGAGTTCGTCGACCCAGGATGATCCAACTTGGTATAATCTGGTCTTGAAGCCATGGAAGAGTGTTCAGTTAAAGTTCTCAACTTGTCCATTGGTTTGGGAATGACCTACCGAAATGAAGTGCTGATTGATTCCGAGGTTTTTGCACCAATCTTTGAACGGATTTTCAACAAACTATTTTCCGTTGTTCGAGATGATTACTCGTGGTATTCCGAAACGGCAAACTATGTATTTTTAGAAGAATTTCTGGACAGTTAGACCGATTATGCTTCTTAATGTCTCGATTTCGACCCACTTCATGAAATAATCCACAGCTATCACTAAGAAAGTATAACCACCAACGGCCTTAGGAAAAGGGCTGATAAAATCTGTCTCCATTGCTCGAAGGGCCAAGACGAGGAGTTGTGAACCATGAGGTTGGTAGGTTGATGATACTCAGGGGTATGGTGCTGGCATGAAAGGCAACTAAGGATTAGGATCTGAGCATCTTGTCGGATGGTACACCAAAAGTACTCGAAGAGTATGGCCTTTTTAGCCAACATCTGATAGCCAACGTGGACTCCACATAGTCCCTCATGTATTTCTCGGAGGACGTGTTCTCCTTCCTCTGTCGTGATGCATCATAGCCAGGGTCCGAGATAAGATCGTTTATACAATTCTCCTTCCCGAAGTGCATATCGAGTAGTTTTTCATTGTATCTTCCTTGCCTCGACTCGATTTTCGGGAAGAATTCCTTGACTTAAGAATAGGATGAATGAACTCATCCACGCGTCCACCGAATATATAGGGTAAGCATTTTCTTCCAAATACCCCGACTCGGTAAGGTCCTTCACAAGAACGTTTTATTGAGAACTGAAAACAAAGTGGAGGCCAACCGAGACAAGGTATTGGTCCGCCTGTTTTGCGACCGACCTATTCTTTGAATTTCAAATGATTCGAAGTAAGCAGCAAGTTGATGAATTTTAGAGAGGTATCGTTGCATAGTTTCTTCCTTGGCTTCATATTTACCAAGCACTTGACATACCACGAGTTGGGAGTTATTGTTAATTTGAATTCGCCGAGCACCGAGTTTGCGGACTAATTGCAGTCCCGTAATCAAAACCTCGTACTCGACTTTATTATTGGTTGCTGAAAAATCAAACCGCAGGGCATAGGAGCAAGCCTCTCCGTGGGGATCTTCAAGGAGCAGCTCTGCTCCGCTACCATCATTATTGGAAGACCCGTCAACATATAATGTCCATTTTGGCGGATCGGATGTATCCGAGATGGTGTTTTGGCTCACCAAGAACGTGAGCTCGGCCAAGAAATCTGCCACAACTTGCGCTTTGATAGCTATTCGAGACTCATACGACAGATCGTATTCTTCCAATTCGACAACATATTTGGTATGATGCCCTGAAATCTTGGGACATAGAAGGATCTGTCGAATTGGTTGATCTGTCCTTACGGATATGAGATGAGCTAAGAAGTAAGGTTTTAGACATGGGACAGCATGCATCAATCCTAGCACAAGTTTCTTCACCTGGGGTGTATCGAATTTTCGGTCCGCGCAAGACCCTGCTGACATAGTAGATGGGTATTTGAGTACCTTCGTCTCGGATTAGTACAGCATTGACTGCTTCGTTAGCCGCGGACAGGTAGAGGTACAGCCTCTCCTCGACCCGTGGTGAAGTGAGGGTAGGAAAATGATGCAAATAGTCTTTCATCTGGTTAAAAGCTTGTTGGCACTCTTCAACCCAAGAGAACTAGTTCGTCTTCTTTAACACTTTGAAAAGGGGTAATGCCCTCTTAGCGGATTGAGACAAGAACCAGTTCAAGGCGGCTAGGCGGCCTGTTAATCTCTGGACTTCTTGGGGGTTCCGGGGAGGTAACATGTCTTGGATGGATTTTACCTTGTCGGGATTAGCTTCTATGCCTCGGCATGATACAAGGTATCCGAGAAACTTTTTCGAAATGATGTTGAAGACGTACTTTTTTGGATTTAGTATCATCCTAGCACCTCGGAGAACCCCCAAAACCTCTCGCATATCCGAAAGGAAAATCGAGGTAGTTTCGCTCTTGAGAAAAATATCATTAACATAAGCCTCAACATTTTGGCCTATCTAGTTGTGGAAGATTCGATTTACCAGCCGTTGATATCGAAGGGCATGGTGGTGTAACAATAGACTCCTCGATTGGAGTAAAATGCCGTTTTTTCATGATCCTCCTCGCTCATTCCTATATGGTGATATCCCTTGAATGCGTCAAGGAAGCAGAAGATCTTATGTCCCATTGTCGAGTCAACTAGGGCATTTATCCTCAGTAACGGGTAGTAGTCCTTGGGGCAAGTCTTGTTAAGATCGCTGAAATCCACACACATTCTCCACCCACCGGTGTCTTTCTTGACCATGACAGGATTGGATAGCCAAACCAAATACTGGACTTTTAGGATTATTTTGGCTGGCAAAAGTTTATCAACTTCGAGCTAATTACTTTCAATTCATACTTCAAAATCCTTTTTAGAGATTGAAAACTCAAAATCACTTTCGAACTAATTAATTAATCTCAAAAGTTAATTATATACTGAAACCGAATCAAAATGGATTTTGTTGAAATCAGTTCACCAATTTTAGTTAAATTTGATTAACTGAATTTATGCTCATAATTGTTATGTGTATCAGAAGCGTCTCTATCTACCTCAAAAAATTACAAAAAGAAAAAGGCCGTCGGAAACCGTAAACTACTTCTATTAGTTTCATTTTTTTTTGTATTTACAGATGTCTCATGTGTTTCCACAAATAAGGTACTATTTGGTAAAGTAAATAGAAAGAAATTCAACATTTATGCAACACTCTTCTGAATTGCTAGATAAACCCTATAAATTTTCACCACCAATAACTGACCGCGGATGCTACAAAAGATCTCAAAATCAACAGTTGCTGAAAAAATAAAAATTGATGCTAAATATTAAAACCATGAGAGTGAATATGGCCGGAATCGAAAAGCATGGATATAAGATGCCTTTGAATGAGAATTAAAATAACATTTGCTTTGAAAGGAAAGGGAAACTTAAATGGACCTGTCACAATCTTTATCTAATTAACAAGATTTATAGTTTGACCGAGGGACTACTATATATATCTCTCTCTCTCTATCTGTCCAAAAACTACTGAAGGCTCGGCTAAATCATCAAAATTTAGTGAAAATTACTTGCCTACTTGTGCCAAATCATGAATGTTAACAGGTTTGGCTAATAATGAAAAAAGAAATCACTTTAGAGCAAAAGAGAGGTCTATTCACTAAAGATAATTGTATACTATACACTACGTAAGTCGACCCTAATCAAACTTAATCAGTAACCTAGGTGCTACATACAAATGACTCTAACCAATCTTAATTAGTTTTATTAGTACTACTTATAATTATTTGACAACCATCCAAAAAAAAAATTTCATGAAAAGGTACAATAGCTGATAGCTATAATTGGAAACAAGAAAAACTGAGCCATGGGTGGATGTGATGCGGGCTCAAGTCAGAGAAAATTAATATTTGCTGCATAAAAGTGACTTTTTCTTGTGGTTTGTCTGGTTTGCATAAATTGTTTTCCGACAGCTACAGTAGAAGACCAGCAAAAGACTCAGTAAACAGGCTTTTCTGAAATTCTGCAACTTTGTTGCCATTGCAATTGTTGACTTAACTTTGAAGTCTTTTCGTCTTTTCTTCTTCTTCTTTTGAAGTACTCCAATAACCTCTGAACTCTTAACTCTAGAGTCTTTTCGTCTTTTCTTCTTCTTCTTCTGAAGTACTTCAACCACCTCTGAACTCTGAACTCTGAAGTACTCCAACAACCTCGTCGGCTTTCCAGGCGAAGACATCTCGGTGTTCTTTGAGTAGGTCAATCATCTCTTCCTTAAGAGGCGAAAGGAGACTTGTCCCCACTCGGACAACTTGGCCTGGCTTATGAGCATCTAAGATTACTTTTTCGACCTCATCTCCGGTCTCAAATCTTCCATGATTCTCGGTCTCGTGAGCATCAATACAATCTATAAGGAGAACATTTGACCTTTCCACCAGTCTTTGGCTCGGCGCCTGGATTGACCGCGACGTGCATGGTGGCAAGGTAACATTCTCGTATAGCACATACGTCGCTGCTCACTTCAATTATGCCAGTCAGAGTAGGAAATTGAAAATTTATGTGATAGGTGGAGTACACGGCCTTTAGAGGATTAAACGTGGGTCGACCTATCAGTAAGTTGTATGGAGAATCAACCTTAACAATAGCAAAATTGACAGGAATAGTTCGGCAACGGGAGTGACGGCCAACGGTCACCATCAAAGTGACCATTCCCTCCGGGTAAACGACATATCCCCCGAACCCTATGAGAGGAGTCCTTACGGGAGTAAACTGCTCCCTAGTAAGTTTCAACTTCTCGAAATTTTGGTAATACATGACATCTACCGAACTGTTAGGCTCCACATACACTTTCTTCACAATATAGTTATCGATCAAAACTTCTATCACCAAAATTTCATGATTGCTAGAGGCAGTCAAAACAAGGTCGTTGGGTCCATAAATGATGACCTCCAACAACATGGAACTCGGTTCGGCCCGATTCAGGTTGACTTGTTGGAAGGTTCTCTTTCGGGAGTTCTGACTGTTTTCTCCCGTCGGATCACCTTCGATGGTATTGATGACTCCAACTATATTCGGCCTCTAGTCAGGCAATCCGTCTCGGGAAGGTATTTCATACTCCCTAGGGTCCCTGGGGTCTCGGCTATGTCACTTTTGCTCCCGCCGGTCTTTTCGATATTGATCTCCTCTCTTGTCACGGCGGGAGTCGTTACAGTTAAAACCCCTGTCCCTTCGAACGAACTGCCTCAGGTGCTCTTGTTTGATCAAATTTTCAATCTCATTTTTCAGGTCATTGCAACGCTCCATCTTGTGTCCAATATCCCAATGATATGTACAAAAAAGGCTGGCATTCCTCTTCTCTCTCTTTCCGATCATTTTTTGAGGAGCGCAGCCAAGGTGATTTTGTTTCATCATAGCAAGAATGTGGAATTGGCTAACGTTGAGAGGGATAAGCTCAGGCTCGAGGATAGGTTGTTTCCCTTTTGTGATTCTATTGAAAAACACTGCGGCGATCTCGTAAGAGATTTGGGAGTACGCTGCTAGGATCTTGATCACCTTGGTTGGATTCTTTCTTCCACCTAGAATCCTGACCTGCATGCGTAGCTTGACCCTCCCTTTTCAAGCGATTCAGATCTTCGCTCTGTATGCCTTTGTCAATTTTTTATCAGAGTTTTTGAAGTGTTCGGGAATACTTCCAATGCACTTTGGTATTAAACGCATCGGCCATGAGTCCGTTTGTAAAAGCAGCGATAGTTACCTGTTCATTCGGGTCAAATATTTGCATATTTTTCTCGTGAAATCTCTGCACATATGATCGCAGGGATTCTTCTAAAACTTGCTATTTGTTTAGAAGGTAGGCCGAAATTTTCGTCATCGGCCGAGATGATACAAAACGGTGGATAAACTTATCCACAATTTCGCCCAGGGAAGATATGCTCATAGGTTCTAGGTTTCAAAACCATTTTCAAGCAGTCCCTTGCAAGAAAACGGGAAAGAATCAACAAATGATAGAGTCGGGGAAGCAGTATAACCGAAAAGCCGAGAAAAATTATGAAAGTGGTTCTCGAGATCAGCTCATCTATCATATAGCTGCAAGACCGGAAGCTTGAAGGTGAGGAGAATCATTTTTCCATTTATGTCATCAGTGAAAGGTGAGGGCCCTCATGTAATCTATGGCCAAACCTTCAGGTCGCCTCAGGGCCTCCTCGGGCTGCTTTCCCAATAGCTTTCGGAAAAACGCTTTCGAGTTAGAAGCAATCTTGGACTTGGCTTTAGATGAGACACGTTTAGAGTTGCTACGGAGAGAATGTCTGTCATTAAATTCCTCCTCAGAGGGGATTTGACCGACCTCCTCTTGAAGGATTCGGTCTTTTGCTTGCCTTGTTTTTTGAAGTACCTTCTCAGTTCTTAAAAAATATTCGGATTCTCAGCCACAAACTCAGCCATTCGGGCGATGGCTTCTTCGTTTGCAGGTTCAGTCCTTTGAGACTCTTGTTCTTCAGAGATGTTATCTTGTTGAGCGACTGAGCTGGGCTCAGCTCCAGTGAGGGGAATCCTCCTACTGCTAGAGCGCGTAGATTTCATGTTTCAAGAGTATCTTCGATTCCCATAGACGGCACCAATTGAAGAGGTGATTTCTGGTTTGGTACTCCTAGGAACGATGCTGGCAAGTTAATTAGCTGGGCAGTAAAATCGAAAATGGCCTCAATGATAACGTATTCAAGGTGCATAGTTAACCCCAGAGATGGTTTGCCATCTCCACACAATTCATCAAATTTCTTTTTCATAAATTGAGACAAATAATTTCGTCAATCTATATTTGAGTGAATGTTTTAAGTACTGGTATTAATTTCAGCACTTGAGATCTTCAAATGAGTTGAATTATTGTCTCCTGCTGTTTGATATGGATTGTCAAGATCTTTTGCATGTACATAAATATTGAATGGTACGTAAAAGAGCAACAGTGTTTCATCATGTTAAACGCTAACGCTTTTGTAATTCATTTGTACCGTGTATTGTTGCGTCTGCCAGTTTGCGCTAAGCAGTAGTGGTTAGTCAAAGTAGCGAAGAAAATTATAGTTGGCGATACACATAGGATTTCAATTGAAGAAGATTCATCAAAGTAATTCGCACCTTTTTAAATTTCACCAAAATGGAAAAAAATATGTAGAGAAAGGCTGGAAAAAAGAAAAGAAACGAAAAGCTTGAATCCATTACGATGGCAAAATGGAAATACATTAACAGTACCATATCAAACCAATAGCTCTACGAAACAAAGCGACAAAAGCAATAAGATTGAACAGTAATAGCTCGAAATAGCCATATACTGCATGATATATATATTAACCCCTCTCCCCCCAATTTTATTTCTCCCCAGAACGAAATAAGGATTCAGGCAGATTCAACTAAAGATGCAGAAATAGCCCCATAGATGTATATATCTTACCCTTTCTTTATTTTTTTCCGGAATAAATTAAGGATGCAGGTAGATTCAACTAAACATGCAGTAATAAATATAAGATATATGCATGGTATACCGGACCCATAGTAGTAGTACTACTATTTCAACGTCATGCATCCAACTCGTCAGCTGGAAAGCCCAATGATCGAGCTACAAAGGCAACTTGGTTATTGTTTTTGCTAAATATTGATGCTAAATATTAAGACCATGAGAGTGAATATGGCCGTGGTCGAAAAGCAAAGGTATAAAGTGCATTTAGATGAGAATTAAAATGACATTTGCTTTGAAAGGAAAGGGAAACTTAAATGGAATTATCTAATTCACCAGATTTATAATTTGACTGAGGGACTACTATATATATATCTCTCTATCTGTCCAGAAACTACTGAAGGCTCGGCTAAATCATCAAAATTTAGTGAAAATCACTTATCTACTTGTGCCAAACCATGAATGTCAAAAGGTTTGGCTAATAAGGAAAAAAGAAATCATTTTAGAGCAAAAGAGAGGCCTATTCACTAATGATAATTGTATACTATAAACTACGTAAGTCGACCCTAATCAAACTTAATCTGTAGCCTAGTTGCTACATACAAATGACTCTAACCAATCTTAATTAGTTTTTTTAGTACTACTTATAATTATTTGACAACCATCCAAAAAAGAAAATTCATGAAAAAGTACAGTGGTTGATCGCTGTAATTAGAAACAAGCAAAACTGAGCCATGGGTGGATGTGATGCGGATTCAAATCAGAGAAAATTAATATTTGCTGCAAAAAAGTGGCTTTTCCATGTGGTTTGTCTGGTTTACATAAACTATTTTCTGGCAACTACAGTAAAAGACCAGCAAAAGACTCAGATAACATGCTTTTCTGAAGTTCTGCAACTTTGTTGCCATTACAATTATTGACTGAACTCTGAAGTATTTTCGTCTATCATTTTTCTTCTTCTGAAGTACTCTAACAACCTCTGAACTCTGAACTCTGAAGTACTCCAACAACCTCATCGGCTTTCCAGGCGAAGACATCTTGGTGTTCTCTGAATAGGTTAATCATCTCTTCCTTGAGGGGCGAAAGGAGACTTGTCCCCACTCGGATAATTTGGCCTGACTTCTGAGTATCTAAAATTACTTTTTCAATCTCATCTCCGGTCTCAAGCCTTCCATGATTCCCGGTCTCGTGAGCATTAATACAATCTATAGAGAGAACGTTTGATCTTTTCATCGCGGTATTTGGTTCGACTCCTGGATTGGCCGCGGCCTGCATGGTGGCAAGGTAACATTCTCGTGTAGAACATACGTTGCTGCTCACTACAATTATGCCAGCAGGAGTTACAAATTTAAAATTCAGGTGATAGGTGGAGTACACAGCCTTCAGAGCATTAAGGGTGGGCGACCTATCTGCAAGTTATATGGAGAATCAACCTTAACAACAGCAAAATTGACATGAACAGTTCGGTGGCGGGAGTGACGGCCAACGGTCACCATCAAAGTGACCATCCCCTCCGGGTAAACGACATATCCCCCGAACCCAATGAGAGGAGTCCTTACGGGAGTAAGCTGCTCCCTAGTAAGTTTCAACCTCTCAAAGGTTTGGTAGTACATGACATCTACCGAACTGTCAGGGTCCACATACACTTTCTTCACAATATAATTATTGGTCAAAATTTCTATCACCAGAGTTTCATGATTGCTTGAGGCAGTTGGAACGAGGTTGCTAGATCCATAAGTGATAACCTCCAACAACCTTGAACTCGGTGTGACCCGATCCAAGTTGGCTTGTTGGAAGGTCCTCTTTCGGGAGTTCTGCCTGTTTCCTTCCATCGGACAACCTTCGATGGTATTGATGACTCTGACTATATTTGGCCCGTAGTCAGGAGATCCGTAACAGGGAGGTCTTCCATACTCCCTAGGGTCCCCGGGGGCTCAACTATGCCTCTTCCTCTCCCGTCGATCTACCTGACGTTGATCTCCTCTGTTGTCACGGCGGGAGTCACTCCGATTAAAACCCAATCCCTTCGAAAGACTGTCTCAGGTGCCCTTTTTTGATCAAATTTTCGATCTCATATTTTTCTGGTCATTGCAACGCTCCATCTTGTGTCCAATATCCCGATGATATGTACAAAAAAGGCTGACGTTCCTCTTCTCTCTCTTTCCGATCATTTTTTTAGGAGCGCGGCTAAGGTGATTTTGTTTCATCACAGCAAGAATGTGGAATCGGCTAGCGTTGAGAGGGGTAAGCTCAGACTCAGAGATAGGTTGTTTCCCTTTTGTGATTCTATCGAAAAATACGGCGGCGATCCCGTAAGAGATTTGGGAGTCCGTTGCTAGGATCTTGATCACCTCGGCCGGATTTTTTCTTCTATCTGGAATCCTAACCTGCATGCGTAGTTTGACCCTCCCTTTTCATGCGATTCAGATCTTCGCTCTGTATGCCTTTGTCAACTTTTTATCAAAATTTTTGAAGTGTTTGGGAATATTTCCTGTGCACTTTGGTATTAAACGCACCGGCCACGAGTCCGTTTGCAAAGACAACGATGGTTACCTGTTCATTCAGGTCAAGTATTTGCATATTTTTTTCGTGAAATCTCTGCACATATGATTGCAGGAATTCTCCTAAAGCTTGCTGTTTGTTTAGCAGGTAGGCCAAAGTTTTCATCATCGACCGATATGACACAAAACTGTGGATAAACTTATCCACAAGTTCGCCCAGGGAAGATATGCTCATAGGTTCTAGCTTCCAAAACTATTTTCGAGCAGTCCCTTGCAAGAAAACGGGAAAGAATCGACAAATGATAGAGTCGGAGAAGCAGTATAACCGAAAAGCTGAGATAAAAGCATGGAGGTGGTTCTCGAGATCAGCTCGTCCATCATATAACTGCAAGACCGGAAGTTTGAAGTTGGGGGGAATCATTTTCCCATTTATGTCATCAGTGAAAGGTGAGGGCCCTCATGTAATCTATGGCCAAACCTTCAGATCACCTCGCGGCCTCCTCAGGCTGCTTTCCCAACAGCCTTTGGGAAAACTCTTTCGAGTTAGAAGCAATCTTGGACTTGGCCTTAGATGAGGCACGTTTAGAGTTGCTACGGAGAGAATATCTGTCATTAAATTCCTCCTCATAGGAGATTTGACCGACCTCCTCTTGGAGGATTCGATCTTTTGCGTGTCTTGCCTTTTGAATTACCTTCTTAGTTCTTAAAAAATATTCGGATTCTCAGTCACAAACTCAGTCATTCGGGCGATGACTTCTTCATTTGCAAGTTCAGTCCTTTGAGACTCTTGTTCTTTAGAGATGTTATCTTGCTAAGCGGTTGCGCTGGACTCAGCTCCAGTGGGGGGAACCCTCCTACTCCTAGAGCGCGTAGATTTCATGTTTCAAGAGTATCTTCGATTCCCACAAACGGCGCCAATTGAAGGGGAGATTTCTGGTTTGGTACTCCTAGGAACAATGCTGGCAAGTTAATTAGCTAGGCAGTAAAATCGAAAATGGCCTCAACGATAACGTATTCAAGGTACATAGTTAACCCCATAGATGGTTTGCCTTCTCCACACAATTCATCAATTTTCTTTTTCATAAATTGTGGCAAATAATTTCGTCAATCGGTATTTGAGTGAATGTTTTAAGTACTGGTATTAATTTCAGCACTTGAAATCTTCAAATGAGTTGAATTATCGTCTCCTGCTGTTTGATATGGATTGTCAAGGTCTTTTGCATGTACATAAATATTGAATGGTACGTAAAAGAGTAACAGTGTTTTATCATATTAAACGCTAACGCTTTTGTAATTCATTTGTACCGTGTATTGTTGCGCCTACCGTTTTGCGCTATGCAGTAATGGTTAGTCAAAGTAGAGAAGAAAATTATAATTAGCGATACACATAGGCTTTCATGCAAAGAAGATTCATCAAAGTAATTAGCACCTTTTTAAATTTCACCATAATGGAAAAAAATATGTAGAGAAAGGCTGGAAAAAAGAAAAGAAATGAAAAGCTTGAATTCATTACAATGGCAGAATGGAAATGCATTAACAGTACCTTATCAAACCAATAGCTCTACGAAACAAAGCGACAAAAGCAATAAGATTGAACAGTAACAGCTCGAAATAGCCATATAATGCATGATATATATATTAACCCCCTCCCCCCAATTTTATTTCTCCCAGAATGAAATATGAATGCAGGCAGATTCAACTAAAGATGCAGAAATAGTCCCATAGATGTATATATCTTACCCTTTCTTTATTTTTTTCCGGAATAAATTAAGGATGCAGGTAGATTCAACTAAACATGCAGTAATAAATATAAGATATATGCATGGTATACCGGACCCATAGTAGTAGTACTACTATTTCAACGTCATGCATCCAATTCGTCAGCTGGAAAGCCCAATGATCGAGCTACAAAGGTAACTTGGTTATTGTTTTTACTAAATATTGATGCTAAATATTAAGATCATGAGAGTGAATATGGCCGGAGTCGAAAAGCAAAGGTATAAGGTGCCTTTAGATGAGAATTAAAATGACATTTGCTTTGAAAGAAAAGGGAAACTTAAATGGAACTATCACAATCTTTATTTAATTCACCAGATTTATAATTTGACTGAGGGACTACTATATATATATCTCTCTCTATCTGTCCAGAAACTACTGAAGGCTCGGCTAAATCATCAAAATTTAGTGAAAATCACTTATCTACTTGTGCCAAACCATGAATGTCAAAAGGTTTGGCTAATAAGGAAAAAAGAAATCATTTTAGAGCAAAAGAGAGGCCTATTCACTAATGATAATTGTATACTATAAACTACGTAAGTCGACCCTAATCAAGCTTAATCTGTAGCCTAGTTGCTACATACAAATGACTCTAACCAATCTTAATTAGTTTTTTAGTACTACTTATAATTATTTGACAATCATCCAAAAAAGAAAATTCGTGAAAAAGTACAGTGGTTGATAGCTGTAATTAGAAACAAGCAAAACTGAGCCATGGGTGGATGTGATGCGGATTCAAATAAGAGAAAATTAATATTTGCTGCAAAAAAGTGGCTTTTCCATGTGGTTTGTCTGGTTTACATAAACTGTTTTCTGGCAACTACAGTAAAAGACCAGCAAAAGACTCAGATAACATGTTTTTCTGAAGTTCTGCAACTTTGTTGCCATTACAATTATTGACTGAACTCTGAAGTATTTTCGTCTATCATTTTTCTTCTTCTGAAGTACTCTAACAACCTCTGAACTCTGAACTCTGAAGTACTCCAACAACCTTATCGGCTTTCCAGGCGAAGACATGTTGGTGTTCTCTGAATAGGTTAATCATCTCTTCCTTGAGGGGCGAAAGGAGACTTGTCCCCACTCGGATAATTTGGCCTGACTTCTGAGTATCTAAAATTACTTTTTCAATCTCATCTCCGGTCTCAAGCCTTCCATGATTCCCGGTCTCGTGAGCATTAATACAATCTATAGAGAGAACGTTTGATCTTTTCATCGCGGTATTTGGTTCGGCTCCTGGATTGGCCGCGGCCTGCATGGTGGCAAGGTAACATTCTCGTGTAGAACATACGTTGCTGCTCACTACAATTATGCCAGCAGGAGTTACAAATTTAAAATTCAGGTGATAGGTGGAGTACACAGCCTTCAGAGCATTAAGGGTGGGCGACCTATCTGCAAGTTATATGGAGAATCAACCTTAACAACAGCAAAATTGACATGAACAGTTCGGCAGCGGGAGTGATGGCCAGCGGTCACCATCAAAGTGACCATCCCCTCCGGGTAAACGACATATCCTCCGAACCCAATGAGAGGAGTCCTTACGGGAGTAAGCTGCTCCCTAGTAAGTTTCAACCTCTCAAAGGTTTGGTAGTACATGACATCTACCGAACTGTCAGGGACCACATACACTTTCTTCACAATATAATTATTGGTCAAAATTTGTATCACCAGAGTTTCATGATTTTTTGAGGCAGTTGGAACGAGGTTGCTAGATCCATAAGTGATAACCTCCAACAACCTTGAACTCGGTGTGACCCGATCCAAGTTGTCTTGTTGGAAGGTCCTCTTTCGGGAGTTCTGCCTGTTTCCTTCCATCGGACAACCTTCGATGGTATTGATGACTCCGACTATATTTGGCCCGTAGTCAGGAGATCCGTAACAGGGAGGTCTTCCATACTCCCTAGGGTCCCCGGGGGCTCAACTATGCCTCTTCCTCTCCCGTCGATCTACCTGACGTTGATCTCCTCTGTTGTCACGGCGGGAGTCACTCCGATTAAAACCCAATCCCTTCGAAAGACTGTCTCAGGTGCTCTTTTTTGATCAAATTTTCGATCTCATATTTTTCTGGTCATTGCAACGCTCCATCTTGTGTCCAATATCCCGATGATATGTACAAAAAAGGCTGACGTTCCTCTTCTCTCTCTTTCCGATCATTTTTTTAGGAGCGTGGCTAAGGTGATTTTGTTTCATCACAGCAAGAATGTGGAATCGGCTAGCGTTGAGAGGGGTAAGCTCAGACTCAGAAATAGGTTGTTTCCCTTTTGTGATTCTATCGAAAAACACGGCGGCGATCTCGTAAGAGATTTGGGAGTCCGTTGCTAGGATCTTGATCACCTCGGCCGGATTTTTTCTTCCATCTGGAATCCTAACCTGCATGCGTAGTTTGACCCTCCCTTTCCATGCGATTCAGATCTTCGCTCTGTATGCCTTTGTCAACTTTTTATCAGAATTTTTGAAGTGTTTGGGAATATTTCCTGTGCACTTTGGTATTAAACGCACCGGCCACAAGTCCGTTTGCAAAGACAACGATGGTTACCTGTTCATTCGGGTCAAGTATTTGCATTTTTTTTTCGTAAAATCTCTGCACATATGATTGCACGAATTCTCCTAAAGCTTGCTGTTTGTTTAGCAGGTAGGCCAAAGTTTTCATCATCGACCGAGATGACACAAAACGGTGGATAAACTTATCCACAAGTTCGCCCAGGGAAGATATGCTCATAGGTTCTAGGTTCCAAAACTATTTTCGAGCAATCCCTTGCAAGAAAACGGGAAAGAATCGACAAATGATAGAGTCGGAGAAGCAGTATAACCGAAAAGCTGAGATAAAAGCATGGAGGTGGTTCTCGAGATCAGCTCGTCCATCATATAACTGCAAGACCGGAAGTTTGAAGTTGGGGGAATCATTTTCCCATTTATGTCATCAGTAAAAGGTGAGGGCTCTCATGTAATCTATGGCCAAACCTTCAGATCGCCTCGGGGCCTCCTCAGGCTGCTTTCCCAACAGCCTTTGGGAAAACTCTTTCGAGTTAGAAGCAATCTTGGACTTGGCCTTAGGTGAGGCACGTTTAGAGTTGCTACGGAGAGAATATCTGTCATTAAATTCCTCCTCAGAGGGGATTTGACCGACCTCCTCTTGGAGGATTCGATTTTTTGCGTGTCTTGCCTTTTGAAGTACCTTCTTAGTTCTTAAAAAATATTCGGATTCTCAGCCACAAACTCAGTCATTCGGGCGATGACTTCTTCATTTGCAGGTTCAGTCCTTTGAGACTCTTGCTCTTTAGAGATGTTATCTTGCTAAGCGGTTGCGCTGGACACAGCTCCAGTGGGGAGAACCCTCCTACTCCTAGAGCGCGTAGATTTCATGTTTCAAGAGTATCTTCGATTCCCACAAACGGCGCCAATTGAAGAGGTGATTTCTGGTTTGGTACTCCTAGGAACGATACTGGCAAGTTAATTAGCTAGGCAGTAAAATCGAAAATGGCCTCAACGATAACGTATTCAAGGTACATAGTTAACCCCATAGATGGTTTGCCTTCTCCACACAATTCATCAATTTTCTTTTTCATAAACTGTGGCAAATAATTTCGTCAATCTGTATTTGAGTGAATATTTTAAGTACTGGTATTAATTTCAGCACTTGAAATCTTCAAATGAGTTGAATTATCGTCTCCTGCTGTTTGATATGGATTGTCAATGTCTTTTGCATGTACATAAATATTGAATGGTACGTAAAAGAGTAACAGTGTTTTATCATATTAAACGCTAACGCTTTTGTAATTCATTTGTACCGTGTATTGTTGCGTCTACCCTTTTGCGCTATGCAGTAATGTTTAGTCAAAGTAGCGAAGAAAATTATAATTAGCGATACACATAGGCTTTCATGCAAAGAAGATTCATCAAAGTAATTAGCACCTTTTTAAATTTCACCATAATGGAAAAAAATATGTAGAGAAAGGCTGGAAAAAAGAAAAGAAATGAAAAGCTTGAATTCATTACAATGGCAGAATGGAAATGCATTAACAGTACCTTATCAAATCAATAGCTCTACGAAACAAAGCGACAAAAGCATTAAGATTGAACAGTAATAGCTCGAAAGAGCCACATAATGCATGATATATATATTAACCCCCTCCCCCCAATTTTATTTCTCCCAGAATGAAATAAGAATGCAGGCAGATTCAACTAAAGATGCAGAAATAACCCCATAGATGTATATATCTTACCCTTCCTTTATTTTTCCCCGGAACAAACTAATGATGCAGGTAGATTCAACTAAACATGCAGTAATAAATATATGATATATGCATGGTATACCGCACCCATAGTAGTAGTACTACTATTTCAACATCATGCATCCAACTCGTCAGCTGGAAAGCCTAATGATTGAGTTGCAAAGGTGACTTGGTTATTGTTTTTTCTAAATATTGATGCTAAATATTAAGACCATGAGAGTGAATATGACCGGGATCGAAAAGCAAGGGTATAAGGTGCCTTTGGATGAGAATTAAAATGACATTTGCTTTGAAAGGAAAGGGAAATTTAAATGGAATTGTCACAATCTTTATCTAATTCACCAGATTTATAATTTGACTGAGGGACTACTAAATATATATCTCTCTCTATCTGTCCAGAAACTACTGAACACTCGGCTAAATCATCAAAATTTAGTGAAAATCGCTTATCTACTTGTGCCAAACCATGAATGTCAAAAGGTTTGGCTAATGAGAAAAAAAGAAATCACTTTAGAGCAAAAGAGAGGCCTATTCACTAATGATAATTGTATACTATACACTACGTAAGTCGACCCTAATCAAACTTAATCAGTAGCTTAGGTGCTACATACAAATGATTCTAACCAATCTTAATTAGTTTTTTTAGTACTATTTATAATTATTTGACAACCATCCAAAAAAGAAAATTCATGAAAAGATACAGTGATTGATAGCTGTAATTGGAAACAAGCTAAACTGAGCCATGGGGGATGTGATACTGGTTCAAGTCAGAGAAAATTAATATTTGCTGCAAAAAAGTGGCTTTTTGATATGATTTGTCTGGTTTACATAAACTGTTTTCCGGCAACTACAGTAGAAGACCAGCAAAAGACTCAGTTAATAGGCTTTTCTGAAATTCCGTAACTTTGTTGCCATTACAATTATTGTTCATTTGGGTCAAATATTTGCATATTTTTCTCGTGGAATCTCTGCACATATCATCGCAGAAATTCTCCTAAAGCTTGCTGTTTGTTCAGCATGTAGGCCGGAGTTTTCGTCATCGACCGAGATGACATAAAACAGTGGATAAATTTATCCACAAGTTCGCCCAGGGAATATATGCTCATAGGTTCTAGGTTCCAAAACTATTTTCGAGCAGTCCCTTGCAAGAAAACAGAAAAGAATCGACAAATGATAGAGTTGGAGAAGCAGTATAACCGAAAAACTGAGATAAAAGCATGGAGGTGGTTCTCGAGATCAGCTCGTCCATCATATAACTGCAAGACCGGAAGTTTGAAGTTGGGGATAATCATTTTCCCATTTATGTCATCAGTGAAAGGTGAGGGCCCTCATGTAATCTATGGCCAAACCTTCAAATAGCCTCGGGGCATCCTCGGGCTGCTTTCCCAACAGCTTTCGGGAAAACTCTTTCGAGTTAGAAGCAATCTTGGACTTGGCCTTAGATGAGGCACGTTTAGAGTTGCTACGGAGAGAATGTCTGTCATTAAATTCCTCCTCAGAGGGGATTTGACCGACCTCCTCTTGGAGGATTCGGTCTTTTGCGTGTCTTGCCTTTTGAAATACCTTCTTAGTTCATAAAAAATATTCGGATTTTCAGCCACAAACTCAGTTATTCGGGCGATGACCTCTTCATTTGCAGGTTCAGTCCTCTGAGACTCTTGTTCTTCAGAGATGTTATCTTGCTGAGCGGCTGCGCTGGGTTCAGCTCTAGTGGTGGGAACCCTCCTACTCCTAGAGCGCGTAGATTTCATGTTTCAAGAGTATTTTCGATTCCCATAGACGGCGCCAATTGAAGAGATGATTTCTGGTTTGGTACTCCTAGGAACAATGCTGGCAAGTTAATTAGCTAGGCAGTAAAATCGAAAATGGCCTCAACGATAACGTATTCAAGGTGCATAGTTAACCCCAGAGATGGTTTGCCTTCTCCACACAATTCATCAAATTTCTTTTTCATAAACTGTGGCAAATAATTTCGTCAATCTATATTTGAGTGAATGTTTTAAATACTGATATTAATTTCAGCACTTGAGATCTTCAAATGAGTTGAATTATCATTTCCTGCTGTTTGATATGGATTGTCAAGGTATTTTACATGTACGTAAATATTGAATGGTACGTAAAAGAGCAGCAGTGTTTTATCATGTTAAACGCTAACGTTTTTGTAATTCATTTGTACCGTGTATTGTTGCGTCTGCCCATTTGCGCTAAGCAGTAATGGTTTGTCAAAGTAGCGAAGAAAATTGTAGTTGGCGATACACATAGGCTTTCATTCGAAGAAGATTCATCAAAGTAATTCGCACCTTTTTAAATTTCACCATAATGGAAAAAAAATATGTTGAGAAAGGCTGGAAAAAAGAAAAGAAATGAAAAGCTTGAATTCATTATGATGGCAGAATGGAAATGCATTAACAGTACCATATCCAACCAACAGCTCTACGAAACAAGCTACAAAACCATTAAGATTGAACTGTAACAGCTCGAAATAGCCATATACTGTATGACATATATATATTAACCCCCCTCCCCCCAATTTTATTTCTCCCAGAACGAAATAAGGATGCAGGCAGATTCAACTAAAGATGCAGAAATAGCCCCATAGATATATATATCTTACCCCTCCTCTATTTTTTTCCGGAATAAACTAAGGATGCAGGTAGATTCAACTAAACATGCAGTAATAAATTTAAGATATATGCATGGTATACCGTACCCATAGTAGTAGTAATACTATTTCAACGTCATGCATCCAACTCGTCAGCTGGAAAGCCTAATGATCGAGGTGCAAAGGTGACTTGGTTGTTGTTTTTGCTAAATATTGATGCTAAATATTAAGACCATGAGAGTGAATATGGCCGGGGTCGAAAAGCAAGGGTATAAGGTGCCTTTAGATGAGAATTAAAATGACATTTGCTTTGAAAGGAAAGGGAAACTTAAATGGAACTATCACAATCTTTATCTAATTCACCAGATTTATAATTTGACTGAGAGACTGCTATATATATCTCTCTCTATCTGTCCAGAAACTACTGAAGGCTCGGCTAAATCATCAAAATTTAGTGGAAATCACTTATCTACTTGTGCCAAACCATGAATGTCAAAAGGTTTGGCTAATAAGGAAAAAAAATCACTTTAGAGCAAAAGAGAGGCCTATTCACTTATGACAATCGTATACTATACACTAAGTAAGTCGACCCTAATCAAGTTTAATCAGTAGCCTAGGTGCTACATACAAGTGACTCTAACCAATTTTAATTATTTTTGTTAGTACTACTTATAATTATTTGACAACCATCCAAAAAAGAAAATTCATGAAAAGATACAGTGGTTGATAGCTGTAATTGGAAACAAGCAAAACTGAGCCATGGGTGGATGTGATGCGGATTCAAATCAGAGAAAATTAATATTTGCTGCAAAAAAGTGGTTTTTCCATGTGGTTTGTCTGGTTTACATAAACTGTTTTCCGACAACTATTGTAGAAGACCAGCAAAAGACTCAGTTAACATGCTTTTCTGAAGTTCTGCAACTTTGTTGCCATTACAATTATTGACTTAACTCTAAAGTATTTTCGTCTATTCTTTTTTTTCTTCTGAGGTATTATAACAACCTCTAAACTCTAAATTCTGAAGTACTCCAACAACCTCATCGGCTTTCTAGGCGAAGACATCTTGGTGTTCTCTGAATAGGTTAATCATCTCTTCCTTGAGGGGCGAAAGGAGACTTGTCCCCACTCGGACAATTTCGCTTGGCCTTTGAGTATCTAAAATTACTTTTTCGACCTCATCTCCGGTCTCAAGCCTTCCCTGATTTCCGGTCTCGTGAGCATTAATACAATCTATAGAGAGAATGTTTGACCTTTTCATCTCGATCTTTGGTTCGGCTCCTGAATTGGCCGCGGCCTGCATGGTGGCAAGGTAACATTCTCGTGCAGAACATACGTCGCTACTCATTTCCATTATGCCAGCTGGAGTTGCAAATTTAAAATTCAGGTGATAGGTGGAGTACACGGCCTTCAGCGCATTAAGCGTGGGCGACCTATCTGCAAGTTATATGGAGAATTAGCCTTAACAACAGCAAAATTGACATGAACAGTTCGGCAGCGGGAGTGACGGCCAACGGTCACTATCAAAGTGACCATCCCCTCCGGGTAAACGACATATCCTCGAACCCCATGAGAAGAGTCCTTACTGGAGTAAGCTGCTCCCTAGTAAGTTTTAACCTCTCAAAGGTTTGGTTGTGCATGATATCTACCGAACTGTCAGGGTCCACATACACTTTCTTTACAATATAGTTATTGGTCAAGATTTCTATCACCAGAGTTTCATGATTGCTTGAGGCAGCTGGAATAAGGTCGCTAGGTCCATAAGTGTTGACCTCCAACAACCTTGAACTCGGTTCGACCTGATCCAGGTTGGCTTGTTGGAAGGTCCTCTTTCGAGAGTTCTGGCTGTTTCCTTCCTTCGAACAACCTTCAATGGTATTGATGACTCCGACTATATTTGGCCCGTAGTCAGTAGATCCGTCTCAGGGAGGTCTTCCATACTCCCTAGGGTCCCCGGGGGCTCAACTATGCGTCTTCCTCTCCCGCCAATCTTCCCGATGTTGATCTCCTCTGTTGTCACGGCGGGAGTCACTCCGGTTAAAACCCCATCCCTTCGGAAGATTGTCTCAGGTGCCCTTTTTTGATCAAATTTTCGATCTCATTTTTCTGGTCATTGCAACGCTCCATCTTGTGTCCAATATCCCGATGATATGTACAAAAAAGGCTGACGTTCCTCTTCTCTCTCTTTCCGATCATTTTTTTAGGAGCGCAGCTAAGGTGATTTTGTTTCATCACAGCAAGAATGTGGAATCGGCTAGCGTTGAGAGGGGTAAGCTCAGACTCAGGGATAGGTTGTTTCCCTTTTGTGATTCTATCGAAAAACACGGTGGCGATCCCGTAAGAGATTTGGGAGTCCGTTGCTAGGATCTTGATCACCTCGGTCAAATTTTTTCTTCCATCTGGAATCCTGACCTGCATGCGTAGCTTGACCCTCCCTTTTCATGCGATTCAGATCTTCGCTCTGTATGCCTCTGTCAACTTTTTATCAGAATTTTTGAAGTGTTCGGAAATATTTCCTGTGCACTTTGGTATTAAACGCACCGGCCACGAGTCCGTTTGTAAAGATAGCGATGGTTACCAGTTTATTCGGATCAAGTATTTGCATATTTTTTTCGTGGAATCTCTGCACACATATGATCGCAGGAATTCTCCTAAAGCTTGCTATTTGTTTAGCAGGTAGGCCGAAGTTTTCATCATCGACCGAGATGATACAAAACGGTGGATAAACTTATCCACAAGTTCGCCCTGGAAAAATATGCTCATAGGTTCTAGGTTTCAAAATCATTTTCAAGCAGTCCCTTGCAAGAAAAAGGGAAGGAATCGACAAATGATAGAGTCGGGGAAGCAGTATAACTGAAAAGCCGAGATAAAAGTATGGAGGTGGCTCTCGAGATCAGCTAGTCCGTCATATAGCTGCAAGACCGGAAGTTTGAAGTTGGGGAGAATCATTTTTCCGTTTATGTCATCAGTGAAAGGTGAGGGCCCTCATGTAATCTATGGCCAAATCTTCAGGTCGTCTCGAGGCCTCCTCGGGCTGCTTTCCCAACAGCCTTCGGGAAAACGCTTTCGAGTTAGAAGCAATCTTAGACTTGGCCTTAGATGAGGCACGTTTAGAGTTGCTACGGAGAGAATGTCTGTCATTAAATTCCTCCTTAGAGGGGATTTGACCGACCTCCTCTTGGAGGATTCAGTCTTTTGTTTGTCTTATCTTTTGAAGTACCTTCTTAGTTCTTAAAAAATATTCGGATTCTCAACCACAAACTCAATCATTCGGGCGATAACTTTTTCATTTGCAAGTTCAGTCCTCTGAGACTCTTGTTCTTCAGAGATGTTATCTTGCTGAGCGGCTGCGCTAGACTCAGCTCCAGTGGGGGGAACCCTCCTACTCCTAGAGCGCGTAGATTTCATGTTTCAAAAGTATTTTCGATTCCCACAGACGGCGCCAATTAAAGAGGTGATTTCTGGTTAGATACTCCTAGGAACGATGCTGGCAAGTAAATTAGTTGGGCAGCAAAATCGAAAATGGCCTCAACGATAACGTATTCAAAGTACATAGTTAACCCTAGAGATGGTTTGCCTTCTCCACACAATTCATCAAATTTCTTTTTCATAAACTGTGGCAAATAATTTCGTCAATTTATATTTGAGTGAATGTTTTAAGTACGGGTATTAATTTCAGCACTTGAGATCTTCAAATGAGTTGAATTATCGTCTCCTGCTGTTTGATATGGATTGTCAAGATCTTTTGCATGTACATAAATATTGAATGGTACGTAAAAGAGCAACAGTGTTTTATCATATTAAACGCTAACGCTTTTGTAATTCATTTGTACCGTGTATTGTTGTGTCTGCCCTTTTGCACTATGCAGTAATGGTTAGTTAAAGTAGCGAAGAAAATTATAGTTAGCGATACACATAGGCTTTCATTCGAAAAAGATTCATCAAAGTAATTTGCACCTTTTTAAATTTCACCATAATGGAAAAAAAAATATGTAGAGAAATGCTGGAAAAAAGAAAAGAAATGAAAAGCTTGAATTCATTACAATGGCAGAATGGAAATGCATTAACAGTACCTTATCAAACCAACAGCTCTACGAAACAAAGCGACAAAAGCATTAAGATTGAACAATAACAGCTCGAAATAGCCATATACTGCATGATATATATATTAACCCCCCTCCCCCAATTTTATTTCTCCCAGAATGAAATAAGGATGCAGGCAGATTCAACTAAAAATGCAGAAATAGCCCCATAGATATATATATATATCTTACCCCTCCTTTATTTTCTCCGAAACAAACTAAGAATGCAGGTAGATTCAACTAAACATGCAGTAATAAATATATGATATATGCATGGTATACCGTACCCATAGTAGTAGTACTACTATTTCAATGTCATGCATCCAACTCGTCAGCTGGAAAACCCAATGATCGAGTTGCAAAGGTGACTTGATTGTTGTTTTTACTAAATATTTATGCTAAATATTAAGACCATGAGAGTGAATATGGCCGCGGTCGAAAAGCAAGGGTATAAGGTGCCTTTGGATGAGAATTAAAATGACATTTGTTTTGAAAGGAAAGGGAAACTTAAATGGAATTGTCACAATCTTTATCTAATTCACCAGATTTATAATTTGACTGAGGGACTACTATATATATATATCTCTCTATCTGTCCAGAAACTACTGAACACTCGGCTAAATCATCAAAATTTAGTGAAAATCACTTATCTACTTGTGCCAAACCATGAATGTCAAAAGGTTTGGCTAATGAGGAAAAAAGAAATCACTTTAGAGCAAAAGAGATGCCTATTCACTAATGATAATTGTATACTATACACTACGTAAGTCGACCCTAATCAAGCTTAATCAGTAGCCTAGGTGCTACATACAAATGATTCTAACCAATCTTAATTAGTTTTATTAGTACTACTTATAATTATTTGACAACCATCCAAAAAAGAAAATTCATGGAAAGGTACAGTGATTGATAGCTGTAATTAGAAACAAGCAAAACTGAGCCATAGGGGGATGTGATACGGGTTCAAGTCAGAGAAAATTAATATTTGCTGCAAAAAAGTTGCTTTTTCATGTGGTTTGTCTGGTTTACATAAACTGTTTTCTGGCAACTACAGTAGAAGACCAGCAAAAGACTCAGTTAACAGGCTTTTCTGAAATTCTGTAAATTTGTTGCCATTACAATTAATGAGTTAGCTCTGAAGTCTTTTCATCTTTTCTTTTTCTTCTTCTGAAGTACTCTAATAACCTCTGAACTCTGAAGTACTCCAACAACCTCATCGACTTTCCAGGTGAAGACATCTTGGTGTTCTCTGAATAGGTCAATCATCACTTCCTTGAGGGGCGAAAGGAGACTTGTCCCCAATCGAACAATTTGGCCTGGCTTCTGAGTATCTAAAATTACTTTTTTGATCTCATCTCCGGTCTCAAGCCTTCCATGATTCCCGATTTCGTGAGCGTCAATACAATCTATAGAGAGAACGTTTGACCTTTTCACCTCGGTCTTTGGTTTGGCTCCTGGATTGGCCGCGGCCTGCATGGTGGCAAGGTAACATTCTCGTGCAGAACATATGTCGCTGCTCACTTCAATTATGCCAGCCGAAGTAGGAAATTTAAAATTCAAGTGACAGGTGGAGTACACGGCCTTCAGAGTATTAAGCGTGGGCCGACCTATCAGCAGGTTATATGGATAATCAGCCTTAACAACAGCAAAATTGATAGGAACAGTTCGACAGCGGGAGTGACGGCCAACGGTCACCATCAAAGTGACCATCTCCTCCGGGTAGACGACATATTCCCCGAACCCCATGAGAGGAGTCCTTACGGGAGTAAGTTGCCCCAAGTCAGTTTCAACCTCTAGAAAGTTTGGTAGTACATGACATCTACCGAACTATCAGGGTCCACATACACTTTCTTTACAATATAGTTATTGGTCAAAATTTCTATCACCAGAGTTTCATAATTGCTAGAGGCAGCTGGAACGACGTCACTGGGTCCATAAGTGATGACCTCCAACAACCTGGAACTCGGTTCGTCCTAATCCAGATTGGCTTGTTGGAAGGTTCTTTTTCGGGAGTTCTGACTGTCTCCTCCCGTCGGACCACCTTCGATGGTATTGATGATTTCGACTATATTCGGCCCATAGTCAGGAGATCCATCTCGGGGAGGTCCTCTATACTCCCTAGGGTCCCCGAGGGCTCAACTATGCCTCTTCCGCTCCCGCCGATCTTCCCGACGTTGATCTCCTCTGTTGTCACGGCGGGAGTCACTCCGGTTAAAATCCCCATCCCTTCGGACGACTGTCTCAGGTGTCCTTGTTTGATCAAATTTTCGATCTCATTTTTCAGATCATTGTAATGCTTCATCTTATGCTCAATATCCCGATGATATGTACAAAAAAGGCTGACGTTCATCTTCTTTCTCTTTTCGATCATTTTTTGAGGAGCGTGGTTAAGGTGATTTTGTTTCATCATATCAAGAATGTGGAATCGGCTAGCGTTGAGAGGGGTAAGCTCAAACTCAAAGATAGGTTGTTTCCCTTTTGTAATTCTATGGAAAAACATTGCGGCGATCCCATAAGAGATTTGGGAGTCCGCTGCTAGGATCTTGATCACCTCGGCCGGATTCTTTCTTCTACCAGGAATCCTGACCTGCATGCGTAGCTTGACCCTCCCTTTTCATGCGATTCAGATCTTCGCTCTGTATGCCTTTGTCAACTTTTTATCAGAGTTTTTGAAGTGTTCGGGAATATTTCCTGTGCACTTTGGTATTAAACGCACCGGCCGCGAGTCCGTTTGTAAAAGCAGCGATGGTTACCTGTTCATTCGGGTCAAATATTTGCATATTTTTCTCATGGAATCTCTGCACATATGATCGTAAAAATTCTCCTAAAGCTTGCTGTTTGTTCAACAGGTAGGCCAAAATTTTCGTCATCGGCCGAGATGACACAAAACAGTGGATAAATTTATCCACAAGTTCGCCCAGGGAAGATATGCTCATAGGTTCTAGGTTCCAAAACTATTTTCGAGCAGTCCCTTGCAAGAAAACGGGAAAGAATCGACAAATGATAGAATCGGAGAAGCAATATAACCGAAAAGCTGAGATAAAAGCATGGAGGTGGTTCTCGAAATCAGTTCGTCCATCATATAGTTGCAAGACCGGTAGTTTGAAGTTGGGGAGAATCATTTTCCCATTTATGTCATCAGTGAAAGGTGAGGGCCCTCATGTAATCTATGGCCAAACCTTCAGGTCGCCTCGGGGCCTCCTCGAGCTGCTTTTCCAACAACTTTTGGGAAAACTCTTTCGAATTAGAAGTAATCTTGGACTTGGCTTTAGATGAGGCACGTTTAGAGTTGCTACGGAGAGAATGTCTATCATTAAATTCCTCCTCAGAGGGGATTTGACCGACTTCCTCTTGGAGGATTCGGTATTTTGCTTGTCTTATCTTTTGAAGTACCTTCTTAGTTCTTAAAAAATATTCGGATTCTCAGCCACAAACTCAGTCATTCGGACGATGACTTCTTCATTTGCAGGTTCAGTCCTCTGAGACTCTTGTTCTTCAGTGATGTTATCTTGCCGAGCGGCTGCGCTGAGTTCAGCTCTAGTGAGGGGAACCCTCCTACTCCTAGAGCGCGTAGATTTCACGTTTCAAGAGTATCTTCGATTCCCATAGATGGCGCCAATTGAAGAGATGATTTCTGGTTTGGTACTCCTAGGAACAATGCTCGCAAGTTAATTAGCTATTCAGTAAAATCGAAAATGGCCTCAACGATAACGTATTCAAAGTGCATAGTTAACCCCAGACATGGTTTGCCTTCTCCACATAATTCATCAAATTTCTTTTTCATAAACTGTGGCAAATAATTTCGTCAATCTGTATTTGAGTGAATGTTTTAAGTACTGGTATTAATTTCAGCACTTGAGATCTTCAAATGAGTTGAATTATCGTCTCCTGCTGTTTGATATGGATTGTCAAGGTATTTTACATGTACGTAAATATTGAATGGTACGTAAAAGAGCAACAGTGTTTTATCTTGTTAAACGCTAACGTTTTTGTAATTCATTTGTACCGTGTATTGTTGCGTCTGCCCGTTTGCGCTAAGCAGTAATGGTTAGTCAAAGTAGCGAAGAAAATTGTAGTTGGCGATACACATAGGCTTTCATTCGAAGAAGATTAATCAAAGTAATTCGCACATTTTTAAATTTCACCATAATGGAAAAAAATATGTAGAGAAAGGCTGGAAAAAAGAAAAGAAATGAAAAGCTTGAATTCATTACGATGGCAGAATGGAAATGCATTAACAGTACCATATCAAACCAATAGCTCTACGAAACAAAGCGACAAAAGCATTAAGATTGAACAGTAACAGCTCGAAATAGCCATATACTGCATGATATATATATTCACCCCCTCCCCCCAATTTTATTTCTCCCAGAACGAAATAAGGATGCAGGCAGATTCAACTAAAGATGCAGAAATAACCCCATAGATGTATATAACTTACCCTTCCTTTATTTTTTTCCGGAACAAACTAAGGATGCAGGCAGATTCAACTAAACATGCAGTAATAAATATATGATATATGCATGGTATACCGTACCCATAGTAGTAGTACTACTATTTCAACGACATGCATCCAACTCGTCAGCTGGAAAGCCCAATGATCGAGGTGCAAAGGTGACTTGGTTGTTGTTTTTGCTAAATATTGATGCTAAATATTAAGACCATGAGAGTGAATATGGCCGGGGTCGAAAAGCAAGGGTATAAGGTGCCTTTGGATGAGGATTTGGCCGACCTTTTCTTAGAGGATTCGGCCTTTTGCTTGCATTGTCTTTTGAAGTACCTTTCCAGTTCTTCAAAAACATTCGGATTCTTAGCCACAAACTCAGCCATTCGGGCGATGGCTTCTTCGTTTGCAGGTTTAGTTTTCTGGGACTCTTGTTCTTTAGAGATGTTATCTTGCTGAGCGGCCGCGCTGGGCTCAGCTCCAGTAGGGGAACCCTTCTACTTCTAGAGCTACGATTTTATGTTTCAAGAGTATCTTTGGTTCCCATAGACGGCGCCAATTGAAGATGTGATTTCTGATTAAGTAGCCGAGCTATCCTAATCCGATTCCCTCTTAAGCGAGGTGAGTTTATATGGTAGACTTCCTGACTGAAGTAAAAGGCGGGGCTTTATCCCCTGGGATCACTCCGACGATCAAGTCAGTTTAGTGAGAAGAAATAAGAATAATAAGATATTTGATTGTAACAGTACTCTTACTTGTGTTAGAGGAGGGAGATGCTATTTATAGGGTACCAATTGGAGGGAAGGACTAGGACTTCAAGTCTTAGGGACCCACAACTTGCACATACGGCCCTGTCCTGACACGTAGCAGTAGTCTAGACTCTCTGCCATGCAGGTGCGTGGTTTCCCGATAAAGCACGTCCATGTGCCTTCCCGATAAAACAACCTTTACTGTTAACCCATCAGTCGAAATGATGAGGGGTGACCTGACTCTGACAACATCTGCGCGGTGACGAGATGACTGACGTCGTACAAGAGTTTGGTGTTGTCAGGTATGGGAGTTGAGGTGACATCAGACTGAAATGAGAGAAATAACCATGGGTTCGGGTTTGTAGGTCGGGGCAATTATCGCCGAGGTAACCGTTTTCAAGATGCATGACACATAATTCGAATTTGAATTTGAAACTCAAATTTTGCATATGTGTCATATATCCAATCAAGATAGTGTATGAACCGTCAGTGTATGTAAGATTTATTCTATTTGTTAATTAATTGATAATCTAGAATCTCACCTAAAATACTATGCAAGAAGGAAATGACTCTACAATTTGTTACGTGCAAACCACTTCTCTTTCCCTTTTGTTAATTTATAAACAGTGAAGCTTTATATCCGTCACATGGTTTTAGATTATTAATAGTTTCATTGTTAGGATTCGGACAAGCAAAGCAAAAGTCACCAACCAATCATTTGGTTCTAGTCTTATTATTCAGATCAACGTTTTGGTATTGAATTAAAAATATTGACTTTATTTTAGCCAAAATTAAGATGCAGCTGTAAGTGCTTAAATGTTTCAATTTTTTTTGTAGTCAAATGACCCAAATAGTCCTTCAACAATTTTTTTTTTTTACTTTTTACTTAACTAAATTTGGTCCTCCAACTTTAATTTTTATGTTGACTAGTGATATTAACACTCCTCAAAAATAAGATTTTTCTCTTTTACTCCTTTTCATGTCAAAACTACCCTGCTACTTCCACAATATCAATTCGTCAATGCTCTATCAGCAGCCAGAATACTCCCTCCCCCCCCAACGGTGGGACTATCACCTCTTTCCTTTTTATCAAATTGAGACTTCTAGTCAACAAATTACTACCTTTTCTCAACAATTGGTGCATAAATTTTGTTTTGATTTTGAAGAATAACATATCATTTACTTTTGCTAAAGCAAAGTAGCAACCCAGTGAATTTGTAACTAGTATAGCAAATTATCAAACTAACAATGGCAATATACTAAGATTAAACCCAATTAAACACTATTGCCTCAAGTTGTGGACACCAGTTTATGATTAGGCCTTGCTCTGAAGACTCAGACTTGAAATTCTTTGGCAGCTTACTCTCTTCTTCTTCCCTGACTACCCAAAGGAACTTGCAGTTGCTCCTCAGGAGGGCCTCTGCCACTTCCTCGATCTGATCTTCTCCGGGAGCTGCAATGCTCCCAAACGATACATAAACAACAGAACAGGTTTCTCTTTCGTCCAACCATTTTAAGCAAGCTTCAGCGTTTGTCTCAAACAGATAGTTCCCTTGTTGATCATTGCCATTCTCTAGTCTTTTGTCTACAAAAAGTAGTGGAGCTGTTGGTCCAACTGTCTTAATTGGCCACCTTTCTGCCATCCATGTTGCCACCTGATAGATAAAGTAGCAGTAGCATGACTAACAAGTACTGAAAATCAGAAAAGTGGTGGACGATTTCACACAACATTTCTTTGGAAAAAGAGAAGTAAATAAGGAATTAAAGGATTCCCAATTGGCACGGCATTTGGAGACTAGCTAAATTTTCAGTTTTGATATATTTGGCAACCTATCGGAGAATAGTGCTTGCGGGTACCAAAAACACGATCAAGAATCTCCGAATCCGGGTTTTGTACAACGCTAATTAATTGCCCTATTTGACAATACTAGCACAAACTAGGGAGTCATCCAAATTCAATATTTTTCTTAAAAAAAAATAAAAAAATTTCCACATGATTAAAATTTTGCTTATGCCCCTCCAAGAGTATAACATAGTTTGACAAAGTTACATGAATTATCAGCCAAAAAAATCCATCAATAATGCATGTTCACTGGATTATAATTAGCATTTCCAACTGACCTCATCCTCCAATTCTTCGAAAGTGTTGAACAGAATGAAATCAACTTTGTCAATGTTAGAGAACTGATCAAGAAGAGTCCTCGTGATAACATTATCTGGATCAGGGAAGTACTGGAGATCAGGAAGATCATTGCTTTCTAGTGCTGGCATTGAAGGCAATTTTACAGTAACAGACTTATCAAGAGGAAGCTGTATTGTTCCCTGGTCCATATGGTAGTAAAGAGCACAAACAGCACAAGATTGAGTAAAGAAAGAAGCACCGTGAAGTCCCACCCGATGAGCTAAGTTCAGAATCCAAGGCATAGTTGAGTCATAAATCACAATTCTGGGAGGATACGGATCAGTCTTTCTACATTTCTCAACCAGTTCTTCCAAGCCTCTGGAAGCAGCAGCTCTCAACCTTGCCAAAAAGCCTTTGAGATCTTCTTCAACGGGTTCATCGGAGTCATCTGGAATACACTCAATCTTGATGGAGCCGATGGCTTTGGTTTTAGCAGACTTGAATATAGAAGCTGTAGTAATCAGTGTAACCCTGAAATCTTTCGCAGACAGGCGGTTGCAGAGGTGTAACATAGGATTTATATGACCTTTTGCAGGAAAAGGGAAAGCAAGAATATGAATTTTGCTAGGGGAAATGTCAATTGTCGCCATGTCTCCTATTCTTTAGCTACTATCTATCTGCTGAATGGAATATTGTGCTGCAGGGTATATATATGTATAACAACAATGTTCAATTTCTATTTCGATAGATTGTCCAATTTGCTATTTAACTTTTTGCTAAATGCACATTCTATCTTTTCGCTATGCGATTAAATTTAATTTTTTATTTGAATAGCTATTAAGTATTTTATTTTTTGGTAACAATCCATTCTCTCTTTATTCTTTTTACCTCTTATTCATTTTTTCTTTTTCATTTCCTTTACTATAGTAACTTGCAATGATTTTAAATATTTTATTTTTGGTAACAATTAATTCTATCTTCATTTTTTCACCCACTTATTCTCTTTTTCTTTTTTCACTTCCCTGACTATAGCAACTTTCAATCAATCTTTTGGTTTTTTTACTTTATATAAGTTTGTATTAATTATGCCTTTTGATTTTTTTTTTACTATCTATCTGCTCTAAGCATTAATTATTTGCAATCCTTTGATGACCTTGGGCACATATTCAAACTGCGGAGAAACTTCTGCCGTATTAATTGCATGTATTTGATGATTCTGCTTTGGATCGTAGACAACGATTTCTGCTACAGACTTGATAAGTCAATTGCCTTTTCAAGTTAACAAAGCATTAGGAACTTGCAAATGCCTTACCTTAATTGAGGTTTCATAAAGTATGATTGTAAATAGGGCAAATTACATTTTAACCCCCCATGGTTTAGCATTTTTTACATAACCCCCTATAGTTTCAAAAACTATACATAACCCCCTCATGGTTTGGATTAAAGTGTCAAAGTGACTGAAATAGTCATTCGTAAAGGAACTTCTAAAAATATCGAAATTACCCTTATAAATACATGATACATTAATCCTGTATAATTTTTATATTTTACCATATAACCCTTTTATGGTTTAATACTTTACCATATAACCCCCTTATGATTTTTAAAATATACACATAACCCCCTTGATTAATAAATAATTTTCAACTTTACATAAGGGTATTTTTGACATTTTAGGTGACTCCATTATGATCATTCCCATCATTTTGACACTTTAATTCAAACTATGAGGGGGTTATGTATAACTTTTGAAACCATAGAGGAGTTATGTAGAAAAAAGCTAAACTACAGGGGGTAAGGTGGAATTTGCCCTTGTAAATAAGCAAGGGCATTTTAATTTTCATTAAAACAATTTTTCTTCTAGATAACAGTTTTCCCATCTTTAGTTGACAAGGATGGAAAGGAACTAATTTCCATATCATCAGTCCATGAACGAAGTGATACACGTGGTGGAAAAATTCAATGGTGCATAATATTATTATAAAAAATAAAGAAAACCAAAAGTAGAAGAATTCTTTTCCAATTTTCAAACTTTGTTCTGTCTAAGACACTAATGTGAATTCAAGTCACAAGGCGAACCCAGATTAAGATGCTGCAACGAATTATCTGGAAACCATATGCTATGGGGCTTTTTTTACAAGAACGATTTGCGGAATTGGGAGAGAAGACAAAAAGGAGAAGGGAGAAATGAAAGAACTGGGATTTTCTTTTTGTTTTGGCTAATAGCGATTTGCTTTAGTTAATCCAAGAACAAAATTTGTGTGTAACAGGAATGGTGTTAGATTAAAAGAAGACCTATTATCTTATGACAGTAATAAAAGACTAGGTGTTAAAGAAACTTGGAGAAGTGATCGGTTTTCACGAAGGTTTCCTTTTTAAACCTTTTTCAAAGTAGGGTATCGAGTATAAAACAAAAAGTGCAACTCCTTTTTTTTTTTTTTTTGTTTATAAATACCAAAAGTATGATAGATGCTTAGGAAAACAAGTGCAAAATGACAACTCAACAAAAAAAAAGGAAGAAGTGCGAGAAAAGACATTCAAATTTATTTACTTAACACTCACTAAAAATTGAATTTAATTAAATGTATGGTTATTTTTAAATGAATATAAATGGGTGAGTCAAATCAACCTACTATCCACTAATTAAATAAATTTAATTGTTACCTATTTAGGTCCATTCAAAATTAATGGACGGGTTATCGATGGACGGCTTTGGGCAGATTAACATAATTGAACTGTAATTGACATCTCTAATGTATACTATGTTATGCGCGTGATTAATTCTGTAAAGTTTCTTATTTTTTTTTTATCGTTCTCGTACACAAGTATTAGCAGGTTTACATTAATCGGTTGAATCAACAATACAATACTACAGTTTGCCGTAAATACTTATGAGGCTTTCATGTGACCTAATTTTGTAGCTAAATCAAAGTAGCTAAATGAAATAACTTAGATTAGATGCTTAAAACTTGTGCAAGAAACTCTTCGATGTTCTTGTGAGAACTTCCACCCTGGGATGTATCCTGTTGTGCCAACTCCTTCCACGTCTAAGCATTTCTTCTGAATTCCTTTGCGCTCTCGACCTCAGTAACTGCCTTTATGGACATTGAAATTTCTTCTCTAGTAACAATTCCCTTGTCATTGGCCCTTGACTCGAACCCCAGTTTGCCATACATCTGCGACAAACTTTGCATTTGTGAATTGATCAACAAACTGTGGCGTAGCTATCATTGGCACACCTGAACTCAATGCTTCAAGCATCATTCCAGCAGCAGTGTGTCATGAAACATTACACGGCTTGATGTGCCAAAACCTCAAGTTGAGGACATCAGTTGACTATTAGACCGTTTATTGATATTGCAGACTTGAAATTTGGTGGAAGTTTGCACTCTTCTGAATCTCTAACCATCCATAAGAAGTGGTGGTCACTCTTGGCTGTGTCCCTTGCAGGCTCTTCCATTTGTTCTTCTCCAGATGCAGCCACACTACCTAATGATTCATGCATAACTGAGCTAAAATCTCTTTCGTCCAACCATTTTAGGCAAGCATCTGACTTTATCTCGACTGGACAAGCCCCGTGATGTTGTTGTCCTTCAAAATAGTTGGTCCAGTTGTCTTAATTGACATTTTCTAGCCATCCAATGTGCCATCCGATAGTATTGTGATGAGTATAAAATCATTGAGACGAATTACCACCTATTTGCCAAAAAAACTTGATGCAAAATGGATAAAGAAAAATAGATGCTAGCTCTTTTAAACTTTTTGGGTCAAATTTTGTTCGTTGCCTTTATATTTTATATAATGACCATTACCTAGAATTCCTATTCAGTGCAAGACAAAAAAGCAATAGCACGTGCATTTTTTAATTCACATTCAATCTTTCCTGGAGTTGGGAGCAACTACTTGGACTGGATGTTTGACTTTAAATAATATCACCACACTTCACGGTGATCCTTATCTGACATTGTTACAAGTGGAGTTGCAAACGAATGAAGTCGTTCGCGAGTAAATTCGGTAAAAACACAACTTGAGTTCCGTCTCGAGTTCAATCCGACTAGATTGAGCTATTGAACTCGAGTGAAACATAGAAAAACTTAGTTTGCTAGCTCACAATCTGGCTCAAATATATATATATATATATATATATATATATATATATAATATTTTTATTTTTATAATAAAATTAAATATATATCCTTGATGTTTTTGTTATTTACTAAGGAAAATGACTATTTTATTCATTCAAAAAATAAAATAATTATTCTTTATTTTTAAAACTTGAGTAGGCTCAATCTTGAGCTCGACTAGACTCAAATTTGAGAACGAACTTGAACTCGAGTTTTATATAAAAGCTCATCAAGTTCAAATTTGATAAAATTGAATTGAACTCGATTTGATGAGATCAAAACTTGATTCAACTCGATTGGTTTGCAGCTCTAGTTACAACTTAGGGCTAATTTTCCTTCACAACAGCAAGATGATACCTTTGATATAACCTTTATTCAAATGCATATATATCTTTGCCATGAGAAGAGCATGTATAAGGTGTGATTCATTACACAAGATCCAACTATTCTCAAGTGTTCTGATCACGACAAACACATTCGATTCAAGCGCATTAAAAATATAGGGAAATTGAATGTTTAAAATTGAAGTGAAAGATCGATCTAAGCTACCTAATTTTTAAGTTACCAACTTGGCATTTTTCTTTGAAAACCTTTTGCCTTCTATGTTTTTGCTGATTAAAGAAGCTCTATAATCTACAACTGAACTTTGCTCTATAATACTTTAAAAGTGAAAGACAAGATCTAAAAGTAAGATTATGCTGCTTCACTACTTGTTTTTGGTTGTCTACAAATATTGTCAAGATATCTGCTCATGGGTGTGCTTCTAGAATGTCATTGAGCCTCAATTATTAGCAGTTGTTGCCTCACGTAACAAAAACTAAAAGCCTATTGGGGATCCCACTATCTAAAGGATGTGAAACTCTTCTGATGTCGTCTTCACATCTTTGTGAGACGTATGACTACTGCATTAATATTTGTGAGTTCCAATGTGTAATGAAAATGGTTTAGCACATTAAAATAGATAAAGAAGAAGAATAAATGCAAATTGAGTTTCTTTTTTCTTTTGACAAGGTGGTGTCATCTATTTTAGGTGTTGTTAAATTTGGATACAAAAACATATAAACAAAGTGCACACTACTACTTTAGATTTTGTTGAAGGGTAATAAGGAAAATTTCATTTAAGTGTGTGGGTAAATTTACAATTTTATATGCATATATGAAGATTTTGTTGGGGGCAATTTCCTAGTACTTTGATTTTGTTGAAGAATAGTGCGGACAATTTCATTTAAGTGTGGGGATAAAACTACAATTTTATATGTAGATGTGGAAATTTTGAATTGCCCTCACTTTGTCTCTGTCTCTAGGCCACCAATTACAATTTCATACGTAGATGTGAAGATTTTGATAGAGTCAGTGGGGGCAGTGAGAGCTTTGTCTCCTTTTCTCGGCCACGAATTATCAGCAAAGGTTATAATGAATTGAATGATTGCTGTCTTGCAATTAAGAAATTTCATTTTTTTTTAAAAGAAAATGACATTTCATAAGACGCATGATTCCATGTCGTAGAAACAAAATAAAAAATGGCTCACCTCCTAGTTTTTGGTTATTCCAAGATCATACTACCTCGTACTTTTTCAGTTGCTTTTTGTAACTAAACCATTTTTGAGAAACATGAAAAATTTCGCAATAGTGAGAAAAGAAACTCAATCTTTGTAGTTACAGTCGAATTTAGGACCTCTATTTTCTGAATTCTCAATTTCGATTACTAAACCGACATCTAAAACTTTGAAGCAGTGTCTAGATCACTACACTCCAAATTATAAAATGTTTTATACACACACAAAAAAAAAAAAAAAAAAAGGGCAGATCGCTATGGGTCAACTAGTTTTCTAAATACAGCTTATCTCTGAAGGCTGGCTTTATCGGTGACCATTCATTGGAGATCTCCAACCACACATATTATCATTTCTTATCCTTTTAGGCTATTGAAATTTTTCTAGAAGGAAATGAGAAGCGGCTTAAACTTATCTACAACGTTGATTTGGTTCATTCGTTATTGTTTGTCCAAATGCAATTGGAATCACATGAAAACGGCAACCAGAAATGGGCTGCAACAGCCTTAAACTTCCAACCACATATAGTACAAGAAACAAAGGCAAGAAATTGTACAAATGGACAAATTTTCTATTTATGATGTGTTCTTTCTTTGTTTTTTGATTTTAAGTGGATGGGCAAGTAATGAACACTACCATTAGGCCAAGATTTCGAGTCTCTGTCATCTTTGCTACATACAAGGCATCCACATGCTTTTGGTATAGTTTGTGGTCACTTTTAAACTTTCATTTTTACCCCACAAGGATGAACCATATTACATGAGAATAACACTTCGAAATTACGATTTTGAGTATCAAAGAATTTGATGCAATTAATTCACATGCACAAAAAAAAAAGAAATTATTTATTTCTAAGTTGCACATATATTGAGCGTACCATATGCACCCGTCACAATATTGCATTGTGGAGTATTTTTACCAAAAATTATAAATAATTTAATTGCCAAGATCTGGCCCTAACATGAGTTTGGTGAGACGGTCTTCGTGAAATCTCTCTTTCACTCTCCGTTTATCTACATAGATCGGATAAAAGATTATTAATAACAGTAAAATTATGTTTCTCATAAATGATTGATTTTCTAAGAAAATAGTTTGCTAAACTGAAAAAAAAAATTGAAAACATTAACGATTGTACAGGTTAATGACCTCATCGCTAAATTTGGTAATATGGTCGGTGCACATAAACTTTCTCCTTATTGTAGCGCGGAGAAGTATAACATCCGTGTTAAATTGAGATTTTTCAGGCGGTTAAAGCATCTAAATCATCACTTTTCACACAAAAAAGGATGTGCTAAATTATGTAGACTTTTCCACATAATCCTTTGGATGGATACCTTGAATAAAAAAAAAAGTTGAAAAAATTAAACGTTGTATGGGTTGATGACCTCGTAGCTGAATTTGGTAATACGATTGGTGCAAATAAAACCCTCTCCTTATTGTAGCATCGAAAAGTATGATTATTTCCCGATGGAATTGAAAATTATCAAGCAATTTTAGCATCTAGATCTTCATGTTTCACACAAACAAGCATGTACTAAATTATGTGAACTTTTCCATATAATCCATTAAATGGATATCTATTTTTGTGAGGAATAATGACAAACTAGATAGGTTAACTGTTGGAACAACAACAAAGAAAATATTATGAAATGGCTATAAAACTAACAAGAAAAAAGGCTTCAAATCGTGACTGTATATCTCTTTTCTTAAGTTTTAATTTATTCATCCACTATATTGTGAAAAAGATCAAGGATGAATATCCTCTAGAATAAGATGAAATTTGGTTGCAAAACTCTGCACTAAGTTGTTACAACCCCCAAAAAACAAAGAAGAGAAGAGTAGAAATTTTTCTAGAGTTTGTAGGTCTTTTTTGTCTGCAGCCAAAAGACCACAAATGATCCACATAAATCAAATTTCATATCCCCTAAACAGTTATTAACCGTTAGAAATATGTTTAGAGTTGTATCTCTTCAAATGATGGTTGAAACTTGAACGGTTGCAAATGAAACACAGAAAACTACCTCTAGAAATCTATCCAGATTTTCAATATTTGAAAATATTCCAACAATCGCCCGCCATTTTCAACATATTGAAAATTTCTTTATGGATCACTGAAAATTTTGATAATCTATGTATAAACAATGGTATCTTTCGATTGAACCACTATCTTAGTGTTAATTTTTTTTGCAAACTACCATCTTAGTGTTAATTGATTATAAATTGTTAATACTACTTGGTAGACAAGTTTTGAGCCAAGAGTATATGCAACAAGCCACATAAATTAGCACACACAAATTTACTTCTCTTCAATTTGTTTATACAAGTGATACATTAGGTCTTGTATCCCTATCCTTTCATGAACGTGTTCAAAGTTAAGTCCAAAACTTTGTGGATGCTACCAATTCAACATTCATATAGGCAAGCTCTTAATGCCCCACCATTTGTAGCATTTTACACGACTTGTTAAGAACTCTAAGTTCAACCTTCCAATTTCAAGCGGGAAAAAACACAACACACCTTCTAGGATGTTTTATAGTATTCAAACCACTATATCAATGTACTTTTACTCATTTAATTCAAGGCTAGTTGTTATAAATAATGTTGAATTGAGGTTCCATTGTTAGTGATTTATGGATTGGATTTCAACCCCATCCTTTTAGATGTTTAAATCATCATTTCCTTGTTAATCCCTTAGTTAAAGAATCTACTAGGTTCTCTTTTGATCTTACAAAATCTATGATTATCACACCATTTGTGATCAAATCTCTTACTAGATTAGGTCTTAATCCAACATGTCTAGATTTGCTATTGTACAGTTGGCTATAAGCTTTAGCAAGCGTAGCAACACTATCGCAATGTATGGAGATTGGTGAAATTGGTTTTGGCCACATTGGTATTTCATGTAGCAAATTTCGTAACTAATCAGCTTCTTTGCTAGCTGAAATCAAGGCTATAATTTTAGCTGCCATGGTGAAGTTGGTTATGCTTGTTTGATTCTTGGATGCCCAGGAAATTGCTCCTCCATGTAATATAAAGACTGAACCACTCATAGAAGAATAATCATCTTTATTTGTCATCCAACTAGTATCCGAATAATCTTCTAATACTGAAGGATAGCCACTATAGCAAATGCCATAGACTTTGGTATGTTTTAGATACCTCAAAACTCTAGTTACACCAAACCAATGTTGTTTGCTTGGATTGCTTGTGTATCTACTTAATACACCTGCAACAAAAGCTATATCTGGCCTTGTACATGTTATTGCATACATCAAACATCCAATCACTTTGGCGTAATCCAATTGAGACACAAGATCACCAACATGTTTAACAAAGTCAATTTTCGGATCAACGGGAGTTAAGGCAGATTACAATCTTGATGATTGAAATGACTAAGAATCTTTCCAATGTAACGAGATTGTAAAAGCAAAATTTGTCCTTGCTCTCTCTTAATTCTTATTCCTAGAATAACATCGGCCTCTCCCATATCCCTCATTTCAAACTTGCATGATAGTAACTTTTTGGTTTCATTGAATTGCTCTAAGTCAGTACCAAAGATTAACATATCATTCATATACAAGCAAATAATGACACCTTTACCACTCATACACTTGCTATATGTACATTTGTCCGACTCATTAATCTTAAACCCAATAGCAAGCATTACTTGGTCAAATTTTTGATGCCATTGTTTTGGAGTTTGTTTTAATCCATACAAGGACTTTACAAGTCTGCACACTTTGTGCTCTTGCCCCGGAACTAAAACCCTTTGGGTTGTTTTATGTACACTTCTTCATCCAATTCACAATAAACAAAAAATGTTGTTTTGACATTCATCTGGTGAATTATCCATTTTTGGATTGAAACTATCACGAGTAGCACCCTTATGGTAGCTGCGAGTAAGTATCAAAATAATCAATGCCATATTTTTGAGTAAACCTCTTGGTAACTAATTTGGCCTTAAACTTGGTTATAGTTCCATCCACCTTCAATTTCTTCTTGAAGATCCATTTGCAATCAATTGGTTTGGAACTTGGTGGTAAATCCACTAACTCCCAAGTTTTATTGGCCATAATTGAGTCCATCTCATCACTTATAGCCTCCTTCCAGAATGAAGCGTCATATGATTTGATTGCTTCATCAAATGTTTTAGGATCAGCTTCGGTATTAAAGCAATAAGGAATAGTATTACTTATTTCATACCTTGTCCCTTCAACAAGGTAAGTAACAAAATATGAACCAAAAGACTTCGCCTTCTTAGCTCTTTTGCTCTTTCTTGGTTCAATGATTTTATTTTCATTATTTAAGCTATCTTTATGTGATTCATTCTGGTTTAGCGCATTGTCAATTTCTCTAGATATAGAGGTGAATCTTTTCTTATCAAAAATAGCATCTCTTGATTCAATAATCATGTTAACTGATATTGAATTATTAAGCTCTATTATCATAAATCTATAGACCTTGCTATTTTGTACATATCCTAAGAAAATGCACTCAACACCTCTTTCACCTAATTTTCTTTTCTTAGATTTAGGAACTTTGACAATGGCTCTACAGCCCCAAACTCTCAAATGTTTGAGATTTGGCTTTTGTTTGTACCAAAGTTCATAAGGAGTTATAGAGCTCCTTTTGTTTGGAACTCTATTTAATATGTAACAAGCTATAAGTACGGCTTCTCCCCAAAAAGCTTGACTTAAACCAGAATTTGACAGCATTACATTCACCATTTTCATAAGTACTCTATTTTTTCTTTCAACCATACCATTTTGTTGAGGAGCACATGGAGCGGTGAGTTCATACTTAATACCACTGGATTCAAAAAATTCCTTTTGATAGTACTCACCATCATGGTTAGTTCTTAAACATTTAATCAAATTGTCACATAAAAGTTCTACTTCTACTTTGTATATCTTAAACATATGCATGACTTCATCTTTTGAATGTAACAAATATACAAAATAAAAGCTAGTGCAATCATCAATAAAAGTGGCAAAATACTTGTTTCTCCTTAAAGATATGGTACCATGCAAATCACAAATATCACTATGAATAAGATGTAACTTGTTTGTTTTCCTTTCAATCTTTGAAAATGAATTTCTAGGTTTTTTGTTAACAAGTATGTTCTACATTTACCATCCTCCATTTGGACATATTTAGGTAACAAATCAAGTTTGATCATATCATGTATCCTCCTATAATTAACATGTCTAAGCCTATTATGCCTTAATGTAGTAGTAGACTCAAGTACATAAGCAAAAGAAATATTCTTATTCATCTTATTAATAGGCATGACATTTAGTTTTAATATACCATCACATATATAGCCCTTGCCTACAAACATACCACTTTTGGAGAGTACAAACTTATCAGTCTCAAACACAAGTTTAAATCCAAACTTATTCATCAAACTACCCGAAACTAGATTCTTTCTTAATTCCTAAACAAACAGTGCATTTGTAAGAATTACAACATGTCCAGATGTAAACTTTAAATCTACTTCCCCAACCCCTTTAATAGGAACAGTTGCGGCATTAGCCATGTATACTATGGATTGTTCATCATCCATTTCTTTCATAGACTTGAAATAGTCCTTGTTCTTGCATACATGGCAGGTAGTACCAGAATCAATCCACCAAGAAAATCTTCCTCAACTATGTTGAGTGCAGAAATCATAGCCACAAGAATGCGAAATTTGCATTCATATTTGTAATGCCCTTCCTTCTTGCAATGGTAGCATTTCCCTTTTTTCTTCCTTTTCTTATTCTTGTTAGATTGATTCTTTGATTGATTGAACTTTTTATTATCCTTGGACTTGTTTGTTTGTCCCTCTTCAACCATGTTCACTTTGGAAGTAGAATCTGCGTCCTTTTCTTCCTCCTTCAGTTGAACATCGTTGTTCTCCTGCATTCTAAACTCTTCCTCAACACGAAAAGGGTTAGCAAGACTTTCAAGAGTGATCTCTTCCTTTTTGTGTTTGAGATCTCTTTTGAAATCCTTCCAAGAGGGTAGTAGTTTATCAATTATAGAACTACAACAATTGTCTCATCCATGAACATATTGTGTTGAGAAAAATGATTAAACATCTTTTCAAGCTTAGCAAATTGATCCATAACAGGCCTCTTGTCTACTATTTTATAGTTAAAGAAACCAGAGACAAGAAATTTCTTAGTTGTTGCATCCTCCCTCATGTACCTTGCTTCTAACTTGTCCCAAAGTTTCTTGACTGTTGTCACCGAATGATAGACATCAAAAAGCCTGTCACTCATTGCATTGAGAATGTGTTCCCTACAAATCTCATCATCCATGTCCCATTTTTGCCTATTGTGGATGTCATCCAACGTCTCTTCTTCATTATTTGTTGCAGGTCTTAGAGTAGTTAGAACATACACCACTTTAAGGGCCACAAGAAGAAAATGCACTCACTTCTTCTAACGAATGAAATTCCTTCCATCAAAACGGTCAAGTTTAACACTATTGAAAGTCAAATCTTTTATAGTGCTTGCCATTTCAAGGGAGGAGTAAAGCCTTAAGATTGTTGGAACAATAACAAAGATAATATTATGAAATGGCTATAAAACTAACAAGAAAAAAAGGCTTCAAATTGTGACTGTAAATCTCTTTCCTTAAGACTATTCGTCCACTATATTGTGCAAAAGATCAAGGACGAATATTCTCTAGAATAAGATGAAATTTGGTTGCAAAACTCTGCACTAAGTTGTTGCAACCTCCCAAGAATAAAGAAGAGAAGAGTAGAAATTTTTCTAGAGTTTGTAAGTCTTTTTTGTCTATAGCCAAATGACTACAAATGATCCACATAAATAAGATTTCATGTCCCCTAAACAGTTATTAACCATTAGAAACATATTTGGAATTGTATCTCTTCAAATGACGGTTGAAACCTGAATGGTTGCGAATGTGATAAGATGTATTTTGGGAGAAAAATATCTAGCATTTGTATCATGAGTGACCAACTAGTATCTATAGTAGTACAAATTTAACAAACTATTTACAAGAATACCCTTATTCATTTATTATTTACAAGAGTACTTATATTTTTCTTACCACTCCCTCTCAAATTGAAGCATATAGATCATAAGTACCCAATTTGTTACAAATGTATTTCACCCTAGAGCCCCCTAAACTCTTAGTAAACAAATCAGTCAATTGATCTACAGATGGTACATGAGATGTCTTGATAACTCCATCAAACAATTTCTTTCGAATGAAATAACAATTAACTTCAATATGTTTTGTTCTTTCATGAAACACTGGGTTAGACGCAATATGAACAGCCGCTTGATTATTACACAATAAATTTATAAATTGTTTATGTTCAAGCTCAATTTTAAGTAACATGCTTTTCAACCAAATCAACTCACACATAATGTGATCCATAACGCGGTATTCAGATTCTACACTTGACCTGAAGACAACTGTTCGTTTCTTACTTTTTCATGATACTAAATTACCACTAACAAACACACTATATCCTGTGGTCGATCTTCGCTTTGAGGCAGAACCAACTCAATGTGTATCGTTGTAGCATTCAATATCAGTGTGTCCATGATCTTAATATAACAACCCTTTTTCAGGAGTACTTTTAAGATACCTGAGAGTTCATATAGTAGCATCCTAATGACTGGTATAAGAGGTCTTAAGAAGTTGACTCACGACATTCACTGCAAATGAAATGTCAGGTCTCGTTACAATGAGATAATTTAATTTACCTACAAGTTTTCGATAGTATTCAGGATCATCTAGTAATGCAACTTGATCTCCTACTAATTTCACATTAGGCTCCATACGAATATCCACAGGTTGGCAACCTACCCTTCCAACTTCACTCAACATATCGAGTACATATTTTTTTTTTTGACATAAATAAATTTCATATTTAGACTGAACTACCTCAATGTTCATAAAATATTGTAAGTGACCTAAAACCTTTGTGTGAAAGTTTGCCTGCAGATTGGATTTAAACTTTTGGATCCCCATAATATCATCACCTGTAATCACAATATCATTCATATAAACAATTAATAAAATCTTACCAGCATTAGAATGTCGATAAAACACAGAGTGATCTACTTCACATTTTGTTAGATCGAATTCCATGACAACACTACTAAATCGGCCAAACCAAGCCCTGGGAGACTGTTTCAATCCACATGAGAATTTTTTTAGATAACAAACCAACCTTGAATTCTCCCCCTGAACAACAAACCCAGGAGGTTGTTCCATATATACTTTTTCTTTTAAATCTCCATGTAAAAATGTATTTTTCACATCCAGCTGATGCAATAACCAATTATAAATTGCTGTCAAAGAGATCAGAAAATGAACAGAGGTAATTTTTGTAACAGAAAAAAATGTCTCTAAGTAATCTATTCCATACACCTGAATATATCCTTTAGCTACCAGACGAGTCTTCAATCTATCAATAGGATCATTAGACTACACTTTTATAGTGTACACCTGTTTACAACCAACAACAGGCAAAAGCTGGTGGACTGTATAACTCAGGTAATAAAGATGAAGAGTTGGTAAAACAGGAGAAAGAAAAGAGAAACACTGTTCTAACTCACTAGGCATATCTTGTTTCATAAACTAAGGAGTGGACTCAAAAAAAGTAACATCAACACAAGTGAAAAATTTATTTAAATTTTGACTGCAACATCTATATCCTTTTTGCACTCATGCATATCCTAAGAAAATACATTTAATAGCACGAGAATCTAATTTATTCACCTCAAGAGCAAGCTAATGAACAAAACACACACATTCAAAAATATGAGGAGGTAATTTAAACATAGGTTCACGAGAAAAAAAAATGGAGTGAGATAACTGACCTCCAAGAATATTAGATAGCATGCAAGTAATTAAATAACATGCAGTTAAACTGCATCACTCCAAAACTGTTTAGGCACATTCACGTGCAACAAAAGTGGTTGAGCAATTTCGACTAAATATCCAATTTTGTTTTTTTAGTAACTCCATTCTGTTGTGGAGTGTGGGGATAAGAGAACTGATGAATAATATCGAACTTAGTCATAAAAGTATCAAAAGGAGTAAAAAAATATTCTTTCACATTATCACTGTAAAGTATACATATAGGTACACCAAATTGATTTTTTATTTCTGTAACAAATGCACAAAAAATGAAATATAGTTCTAAACGATCTTTCATTAAATAAAACCATATAACTCTAAAAAAGTAATCAATAATGATTACAAAATATTTAAAATCTAATTTTGAAGTGATGCGATTAGAACCATAAACATCAGAATGAACTAACAAAAGGATTCAGCAACTCGTTTATTGACTCGAGGGGCAAAAGAAACACGATGATACTTTCCTAACTGACAAGACTCACATTCTAGTGAAGACAACTGACTCAAAGTAGGAACCAACTTCTTCAAATTTTGTAGAGACAGATAACCCAAATAATAGTGAATTTCAAGAGAAAAACAATAGCAGGACATGCAATCGGATCATTGGAGTTAAGAAAATAAAGACCATTATGCTCATGCCCTCCACCAATCATTCTTTTTGTCTTCAAATCCTGAATGACAATAAAATTAGAAAAAAAAAAGTAACTGAACACTACAAAAATTTAGTAAGTTTACTAACAGATATTAGATTAAAAGGCAAATTCGATACATGAAGAATAGAAGACAGCGGAAGAGAAGGCTTAATTTCTACAGTGCCTAGTCATTTAACTTTAGTTGTAGATCTATAAGATAAAATAACATGAGAAAAGTAAGTAGACTTTTGAATATTAGAAAATTTTCTAAAGGTACCTAACATCTGATCAATAGCGCCTGAGTCAATAACCCATGAATCAGAATTAGAAGATGTGGAGAGACAAGCCATAACATTACCTTCTTATGCTAAAGAAGCAGAGGGAAGAGATGGGCGGTTTGCAGTTTGGTACTATAGGAATTTAACATAATCTTCCTCAGATAAAGTTAAAGTCTTCTGGAACCCTTGTGTTGAAGAACCTGATTCAACTTGATCAGTGGTAACCGTATTAGCAAACAGAGGAGGTTTTCCAACTAAATTCCAACAAGTATCACAAGTATGATTTTTCAAACCACAATGAGTACACTTATGGGTGTCTCGACCTCCACGGCCTCCTCTACTTCTTCCTCCAAGAGAGCCACATCCAAAACTAAGTTGCTCACGTTCAGGACTAAATTTCTCTATCCGATTATTGTTAACAACTAAAGCAGACTTGTCATTAATTAAAGTACCATCACCCTGCATTATCCTTAGATGTAGAACATAAGACACGAGCATATGCCTCTGAAAGGATGGTAATTATTCACCTACTAAATTTTGAGATTTGATTTGTTCAAATTCTGACTTAAGGCCAGTCAAGAATTTGAGTACAAGTATTTGTTTTCTTTGCCTCTGTATAACTATAATATCACTTGAGAAAAGCATTACAACATTTAATTCTTCTAAAATTCGTTTGAGATTAGCAAAGTTTTCAGTTACTATCTGTTATCTTGTTGCTAAAAATACTCCAAAGAAATATTATACATCCATGAAAGATTACTACAGTATAATAACCGGATATAATCCCAAACTTCTTTTGTTGTCTTATATGAGAACATATGTAAGCAATTCGTGGCTCCATAGAATTCAATTGTATTCCAAGAATTTAGGCATCCTTTTGAATCCACATTAGTCTCCTATTATCCTCCGTAGGAGAGTCACCTATGAGATGTCGTTACTTTTCTAAGCCTGTCAGATAAATCTTAATAGCTTTTGACCACTATTGATAATTAGTGTCGTTCAACTTTCAATTTGTAATTTGAGACATCATCATTGTCATAACATTAATGGACGCCACGACACTTTTGGATGAACTTTCAGTTTCAGCCATAACAAATAGTTCAAACCAAAAACAATCAAAATTCGAGATGAATAGTACCTTGGAACAATAATGCGTGAACAGTAACGCAATGAATAGTATCACGTGAACAGAACTTTTGTTAGATGTTTTACCTTAACTCTAGGACTTTAGCTCTGATACCACGATAACATATATTTTGGGAGAAAAAAGTCTAGCACTTGTATTATGAGTGATCAACTAATATTTATAATAGTACAAACTTAACAAACTATTTACAAGAATACCCTTACTAATTTATTAAGTGCTGGCATTGAAGGCAATTTTACAGTAACAGACTTATCAAGAGGAAGCTGTATTGTTCCCTGGTCCATATGGTAGTAAAGAGCACAAACAGCACAAGATTGAGTAAAGAAAGAAGCACCGTGAAGTCCCACCCGATGAGCTAAGTTCAGAATCCAAGGCATAGTTGAGTCATAAATCACAATTCTGGGAGGATACGGATCAGTCTTTCTACATTTCTCAACCAGTTCTTCCAAGCCTCTGGAAGCAGCAGCTCTCAACCTTGCCAAAAAGCCTTTGAGATCTTCTTCAACGGGTTCATCGGAGTCATCTGGAATACACTCAATCTTGATGGAGCCGATGGCTTTGGTTTTAGCAGACTTGAATATAGAAGCTGTAGTAATCAGTGTAACCCTGAAATCTTTCGCAGACAGGCGGTTGCAGAGGTGTAACATAGGATTTATATGACCTTTTGCAGGAAAAGGGAAAGCAAGAATATGAATTTTGCTAGGGGAAATGTCAATTGTCGCCATGTCTCCTATTCTTTAGCTACTATCTATCTGCTGAATGGAATATTGTGCTGCAGGGTATATATATGTATAACAACAATGTTCAATTTCTATTTCGATAGATTGTCCAATTTGCTATTTAACTTTTTGCTAAATGCACATTCTATCTTTTCGCTATGCGATTAAATTTAATTTTTTATTTGAATAGCTATTAAGTATTTTATTTTTTGGTAACAATCCATTCTCTCTTTATTCTTTTTACCTCTTATTCATTTTTTCTTTTTCATTTCCTTTACTATAGTAACTTGCAATGATTTTAAATATTTTATTTTTGGTAACAATTAATTCTATCTTCATTTTTTCACCCACTTATTCTCTTTTTCTTTTTTCACTTCCCTGACTATAGCAACTTTCAATCAATCTTTTGGTTTTTTTACTTTATATAAGTTTGTATTAATTATGCCTTTTGATTTTTTTTTTACTATCTATCTGCTCTAAGCATTAATTATTTGCAATCCTTTGATGACCTTGGGCACATATTCAAACTGCGGAGAAACTTCTGCCGTATTAATTGCATGTATTTGATGATTCTGCTTTGGATCGTAGACAACGATTTCTGCTACAGACTTGATAAGTCAATTGCCTTTTCAAGTTAACAAAGCATTAGGAACTTGCAAATGCCTTACCTTAATTGAGGTTTCATAAAGTATGATTGTAAATAGGGCAAATTACATTTTAACCCCCCATGGTTTAGCATTTTTTACATAACCCCCTATAGTTTCAAAAACTATACATAACCCCCTCATGGTTTGGATTAAAGTGTCAAAGTGACTGAAATAGTCATTCGTAAAGGAACTTCTAAAAATATCGAAATTACCCTTATAAATACATGATACATTAATCCTGTATAATTTTTATATTTTACCATATAACCCTTTTATGGTTTAATACTTTACCATATAACCCCCTTATGATTTTTAAAATATACACATAACCCCCTTGATTAATAAATAATTTTCAACTTTACATAAGGGTATTTTTGACATTTTAGGTGACTCCATTATGATCATTCCCATCATTTTGACACTTTAATTCAAACTATGAGGGGGTTATGTATAACTTTTGAAACCATAGAGGAGTTATGTAGAAAAAAGCTAAACTACAGGGGGTAAGGTGGAATTTGCCCTTGTAAATAAGCAAGGGCATTTTAATTTTCATTAAAACAATTTTTCTTCTAGATAACAGTTTTCCCATCTTTAGTTGACAAGGATGGAAAGGAACTAATTTCCATATCATCAGTCCATGAACGAAGTGATACACGTGGTGGAAAAATTCAATGGTGCATAATATTATTATAAAAAATAAAGAAAACCAAAAGTAGAAGAATTCTTTTCCAATTTTCAAACTTTGTTCTGTCTAAGACACTAATGTGAATTCAAGTCACAAGGCGAACCCAGATTAAGATGCTGCAACGAATTATCTGGAAACCATATGCTATGGGGCTTTTTTTACAAGAACGATTTGCGGAATTGGGAGAGAAGACAAAAAGGAGAAGGGAGAAATGAAAGAACTGGGATTTTCTTTTTGTTTTGGCTAATAGCGATTTGCTTTAGTTAATCCAAGAACAAAATTTGTGTGTAACAGGAATGGTGTTAGATTAAAAGAAGACCTATTATCTTATGACAGTAATAAAAGACTAGGTGTTAAAGAAACTTGGAGAAGTGATCGGTTTTCACGAAGGTTTCCTTTTTAAACCTTTTTCAAAGTAGGGTATCGAGTATAAAACAAAAAGTGCAACTCCTTTTTTTTTTTTTTTTGTTTATAAATACCAAAAGTATGATAGATGCTTAGGAAAACAAGTGCAAAATGACAACTCAACAAAAAAAAAGGAAGAAGTGCGAGAAAAGACATTCAAATTTATTTACTTAACACTCACTAAAAATTGAATTTAATTAAATGTATGGTTATTTTTAAATGAATATAAATGGGTGAGTCAAATCAACCTACTATCCACTAATTAAATAAATTTAATTGTTACCTATTTAGGTCCATTCAAAATTAATGGACGGGTTATCGATGGACGGCTTTGGGCAGATTAACATAATTGAACTGTAATTGACATCTCTAATGTATACTATGTTATGCGCGTGATTAATTCTGTAAAGTTTCTTATTTTTTTTTTATCGTTCTCGTACACAAGTATTAGCAGGTTTACATTAATCGGTTGAATCAACAATACAATACTACAGTTTGCCGTAAATACTTATGAGGCTTTCATGTGACCTAATTTTGTAGCTAAATCAAAGTAGCTAAATGAAATAACTTAGATTAGATGCTTAAAACTTGTGCAAGAAACTCTTCGATGTTCTTGTGAGAACTTCCACCCTGGGATGTATCCTGTTGTGCCAACTCCTTCCACGTCTAAGCATTTCTTCTGAATTCCTTTGCGCTCTCGACCTCAGTAACTGCCTTTATGGACATTGAAATTTCTTCTCTAGTAACAATTCCCTTGTCATTGGCCCTTGACTCGAACCCCAGTTTGCCATACATCTGCGACAAACTTTGCATTTGTGAATTGATCAACAAACTGTGGCGTAGCTATCATTGGCACACCTGAACTCAATGCTTCAAGCATCATTCCAGCAGCAGTGTGTCATGAAACATTACACGGCTTGATGTGCCAAAACCTCAAGTTGAGGACATCAGTTGACTATTAGACCGTTTATTGATATTGCAGACTTGAAATTTGGTGGAAGTTTGCACTCTTCTGAATCTCTAACCATCCATAAGAAGTGGTGGTCACTCTTGGCTGTGTCCCTTGCAGGCTCTTCCATTTGTTCTTCTCCAGATGCAGCCACACTACCTAATGATTCATGCATAACTGAGCTAAAATCTCTTTCGTCCAACCATTTTAGGCAAGCATCTGACTTTATCTCGACTGGACAAGCCCCGTGATGTTGTTGTCCTTCAAAATAGTTGGTCCAGTTGTCTTAATTGACATTTTCTAGCCATCCAATGTGCCATCCGATAGTATTGTGATGAGTATAAAATCATTGAGACGAATTACCACCTATTTGCCAAAAAAACTTGATGCAAAATGGATAAAGAAAAATAGATGCTAGCTCTTTTAAACTTTTTGGGTCAAATTTTGTTCGTTGCCTTTATATTTTATATAATGACCATTACCTAGAATTCCTATTCAGTGCAAGACAAAAAAGCAATAGCACGTGCATTTTTTAATTCACATTCAATCTTTCCTGGAGTTGGGAGCAACTACTTGGACTGGATGTTTGACTTTAAATAATATCACCACACTTCACGGTGATCCTTATCTGACATTGTTACAAGTGGAGTTGCAAACGAATGAAGTCGTTCGCGAGTAAATTCGGTAAAAACACAACTTGAGTTCCGTCTCGAGTTCAATCCGACTAGATTGAGCTATTGAACTCGAGTGAAACATAGAAAAACTTAGTTTGCTAGCTCACAATCTGGCTCAAATATATATATATATATATATATATATATATATATATAATATTTTTATTTTTATAATAAAATTAAATATATATCCTTGATGTTTTTGTTATTTACTAAGGAAAATGACTATTTTATTCATTCAAAAAATAAAATAATTATTCTTTATTTTTAAAACTTGAGTAGGCTCAATCTTGAGCTCGACTAGACTCAAATTTGAGAACGAACTTGAACTCGAGTTTTATATAAAAGCTCATCAAGTTCAAATTTGATAAAATTGAATTGAACTCGATTTGATGAGATCAAAACTTGATTCAACTCGATTGGTTTGCAGCTCTAGTTACAACTTAGGGCTAATTTTCCTTCACAACAGCAAGATGATACCTTTGATATAACCTTTATTCAAATGCATATATATCTTTGCCATGAGAAGAGCATGTATAAGGTGTGATTCATTACACAAGATCCAACTATTCTCAAGTGTTCTGATCACGACAAACACATTCGATTCAAGCGCATTAAAAATATAGGGAAATTGAATGTTTAAAATTGAAGTGAAAGATCGATCTAAGCTACCTAATTTTTAAGTTACCAACTTGGCATTTTTCTTTGAAAACCTTTTGCCTTCTATGTTTTTGCTGATTAAAGAAGCTCTATAATCTACAACTGAACTTTGCTCTATAATACTTTAAAAGTGAAAGACAAGATCTAAAAGTAAGATTATGCTGCTTCACTACTTGTTTTTGGTTGTCTACAAATATTGTCAAGATATCTGCTCATGGGTGTGCTTCTAGAATGTCATTGAGCCTCAATTATTAGCAGTTGTTGCCTCACGTAACAAAAACTAAAAGCCTATTGGGGATCCCACTATCTAAAGGATGTGAAACTCTTCTGATGTCGTCTTCACATCTTTGTGAGACGTATGACTACTGCATTAATATTTGTGAGTTCCAATGTGTAATGAAAATGGTTTAGCACATTAAAATAGATAAAGAAGAAGAATAAATGCAAATTGAGTTTCTTTTTTCTTTTGACAAGGTGGTGTCATCTATTTTAGGTGTTGTTAAATTTGGATACAAAAACATATAAACAAAGTGCACACTACTACTTTAGATTTTGTTGAAGGGTAATAAGGAAAATTTCATTTAAGTGTGTGGGTAAATTTACAATTTTATATGCATATATGAAGATTTTGTTGGGGGCAATTTCCTAGTACTTTGATTTTGTTGAAGAATAGTGCGGACAATTTCATTTAAGTGTGGGGATAAAACTACAATTTTATATGTAGATGTGGAAATTTTGAATTGCCCTCACTTTGTCTCTGTCTCTAGGCCACCAATTACAATTTCATACGTAGATGTGAAGATTTTGATAGAGTCAGTGGGGGCAGTGAGAGCTTTGTCTCCTTTTCTCGGCCACGAATTATCAGCAAAGGTTATAATGAATTGAATGATTGCTGTCTTGCAATTAAGAAATTTCATTTTTTTTTAAAAGAAAATGACATTTCATAAGACGCATGATTCCATGTCGTAGAAACAAAATAAAAAATGGCTCACCTCCTAGTTTTTGGTTATTCCAAGATCATACTACCTCGTACTTTTTCAGTTGCTTTTTGTAACTAAACCATTTTTGAGAAACATGAAAAATTTCGCAATAGTGAGAAAAGAAACTCAATCTTTGTAGTTACAGTCGAATTTAGGACCTCTATTTTCTGAATTCTCAATTTCGATTACTAAACCGACATCTAAAACTTTGAAGCAGTGTCTAGATCACTACACTCCAAATTATAAAATGTTTTATACACACACAAAAAAAAAAAAAAAAAAAGGGCAGATCGCTATGGGTCAACTAGTTTTCTAAATACAGCTTATCTCTGAAGGCTGGCTTTATCGGTGACCATTCATTGGAGATCTCCAACCACACATATTATCATTTCTTATCCTTTTAGGCTATTGAAATTTTTCTAGAAGGAAATGAGAAGCGGCTTAAACTTATCTACAACGTTGATTTGGTTCATTCGTTATTGTTTGTCCAAATGCAATTGGAATCACATGAAAACGGCAACCAGAAATGGGCTGCAACAGCCTTAAACTTCCAACCACATATAGTACAAGAAACAAAGGCAAGAAATTGTACAAATGGACAAATTTTCTATTTATGATGTGTTCTTTCTTTGTTTTTTGATTTTAAGTGGATGGGCAAGTAATGAACACTACCATTAGGCCAAGATTTCGAGTCTCTGTCATCTTTGCTACATACAAGGCATCCACATGCTTTTGGTATAGTTTGTGGTCACTTTTAAACTTTCATTTTTACCCCACAAGGATGAACCATATTACATGAGAATAACACTTCGAAATTACGATTTTGAGTATCAAAGAATTTGATGCAATTAATTCACATGCACAAAAAAAAAAGAAATTATTTATTTCTAAGTTGCACATATATTGAGCGTACCATATGCACCCGTCACAATATTGCATTGTGGAGTATTTTTACCAAAAATTATAAATAATTTAATTGCCAAGATCTGGCCCTAACATGAGTTTGGTGAGACGGTCTTCGTGAAATCTCTCTTTCACTCTCCGTTTATCTACATAGATCGGATAAAAGATTATTAATAACAGTAAAATTATGTTTCTCATAAATGATTGATTTTCTAAGAAAATAGTTTGCTAAACTGAAAAAAAAAATTGAAAACATTAACGATTGTACAGGTTAATGACCTCATCGCTAAATTTGGTAATATGGTCGGTGCACATAAACTTTCTCCTTATTGTAGCGCGGAGAAGTATAACATCCGTGTTAAATTGAGATTTTTCAGGCGGTTAAAGCATCTAAATCATCACTTTTCACACAAAAAAGGATGTGCTAAATTATGTAGACTTTTCCACATAATCCTTTGGATGGATACCTTGAATAAAAAAAAAAGTTGAAAAAATTAAACGTTGTATGGGTTGATGACCTCGTAGCTGAATTTGGTAATACGATTGGTGCAAATAAAACCCTCTCCTTATTGTAGCATCGAAAAGTATGATTATTTCCCGATGGAATTGAAAATTATCAAGCAATTTTAGCATCTAGATCTTCATGTTTCACACAAACAAGCATGTACTAAATTATGTGAACTTTTCCATATAATCCATTAAATGGATATCTATTTTTGTGAGGAATAATGACAAACTAGATAGGTTAACTGTTGGAACAACAACAAAGAAAATATTATGAAATGGCTATAAAACTAACAAGAAAAAAGGCTTCAAATCGTGACTGTATATCTCTTTTCTTAAGTTTTAATTTATTCATCCACTATATTGTGAAAAAGATCAAGGATGAATATCCTCTAGAATAAGATGAAATTTGGTTGCAAAACTCTGCACTAAGTTGTTACAACCCCCAAAAAACAAAGAAGAGAAGAGTAGAAATTTTTCTAGAGTTTGTAGGTCTTTTTTGTCTGCAGCCAAAAGACCACAAATGATCCACATAAATCAAATTTCATATCCCCTAAACAGTTATTAACCGTTAGAAATATGTTTAGAGTTGTATCTCTTCAAATGATGGTTGAAACTTGAACGGTTGCAAATGAAACACAGAAAACTACCTCTAGAAATCTATCCAGATTTTCAATATTTGAAAATATTCCAACAATCGCCCGCCATTTTCAACATATTGAAAATTTCTTTATGGATCACTGAAAATTTTGATAATCTATGTATAAACAATGGTATCTTTCGATTGAACCACTATCTTAGTGTTAATTTTTTTTGCAAACTACCATCTTAGTGTTAATTGATTATAAATTGTTAATACTACTTGGTAGACAAGTTTTGAGCCAAGAGTATATGCAACAAGCCACATAAATTAGCACACACAAATTTACTTCTCTTCAATTTGTTTATACAAGTGATACATTAGGTCTTGTATCCCTATCCTTTCATGAACGTGTTCAAAGTTAAGTCCAAAACTTTGTGGATGCTACCAATTCAACATTCATATAGGCAAGCTCTTAATGCCCCACCATTTGTAGCATTTTACACGACTTGTTAAGAACTCTAAGTTCAACCTTCCAATTTCAAGCGGGAAAAAACACAACACACCTTCTAGGATGTTTTATAGTATTCAAACCACTATATCAATGTACTTTTACTCATTTAATTCAAGGCTAGTTGTTATAAATAATGTTGAATTGAGGTTCCATTGTTAGTGATTTATGGATTGGATTTCAACCCCATCCTTTTAGATGTTTAAATCATCATTTCCTTGTTAATCCCTTAGTTAAAGAATCTACTAGGTTCTCTTTTGATCTTACAAAATCTATGATTATCACACCATTTGTGATCAAATCTCTTACTAGATTAGGTCTTAATCCAACATGTCTAGATTTGCTATTGTACAGTTGGCTATAAGCTTTAGCAAGCGTAGCAACACTATCGCAATGTATGGAGATTGGTGAAATTGGTTTTGGCCACATTGGTATTTCATGTAGCAAATTTCGTAACTAATCAGCTTCTTTGCTAGCTGAAATCAAGGCTATAATTTTAGCTGCCATGGTGAAGTTGGTTATGCTTGTTTGATTCTTGGATGCCCAGGAAATTGCTCCTCCATGTAATATAAAGACTGAACCACTCATAGAAGAATAATCATCTTTATTTGTCATCCAACTAGTATCCGAATAATCTTCTAATACTGAAGGATAGCCACTATAGCAAATGCCATAGACTTTGGTATGTTTTAGATACCTCAAAACTCTAGTTACACCAAACCAATGTTGTTTGCTTGGATTGCTTGTGTATCTACTTAATACACCTGCAACAAAAGCTATATCTGGCCTTGTACATGTTATTGCATACATCAAACATCCAATCACTTTGGCGTAATCCAATTGAGACACAAGATCACCAACATGTTTAACAAAGTCAATTTTCGGATCAACGGGAGTTAAGGCAGATTACAATCTTGATGATTGAAATGACTAAGAATCTTTCCAATGTAACGAGATTGTAAAAGCAAAATTTGTCCTTGCTCTCTCTTAATTCTTATTCCTAGAATAACATCGGCCTCTCCCATATCCCTCATTTCAAACTTGCATGATAGTAACTTTTTGGTTTCATTGAATTGCTCTAAGTCAGTACCAAAGATTAACATATCATTCATATACAAGCAAATAATGACACCTTTACCACTCATACACTTGCTATATGTACATTTGTCCGACTCATTAATCTTAAACCCAATAGCAAGCATTACTTGGTCAAATTTTTGATGCCATTGTTTTGGAGTTTGTTTTAATCCATACAAGGACTTTACAAGTCTGCACACTTTGTGCTCTTGCCCCGGAACTAAAACCCTTTGGGTTGTTTTATGTACACTTCTTCATCCAATTCACAATAAACAAAAAATGTTGTTTTGACATTCATCTGGTGAATTATCCATTTTTGGATTGAAACTATCACGAGTAGCACCCTTATGGTAGCTGCGAGTAAGTATCAAAATAATCAATGCCATATTTTTGAGTAAACCTCTTGGTAACTAATTTGGCCTTAAACTTGGTTATAGTTCCATCCACCTTCAATTTCTTCTTGAAGATCCATTTGCAATCAATTGGTTTGGAACTTGGTGGTAAATCCACTAACTCCCAAGTTTTATTGGCCATAATTGAGTCCATCTCATCACTTATAGCCTCCTTCCAGAATGAAGCGTCATATGATTTGATTGCTTCATCAAATGTTTTAGGATCAGCTTCGGTATTAAAGCAATAAGGAATAGTATTACTTATTTCATACCTTGTCCCTTCAACAAGGTAAGTAACAAAATATGAACCAAAAGACTTCGCCTTCTTAGCTCTTTTGCTCTTTCTTGGTTCAATGATTTTATTTTCATTATTTAAGCTATCTTTATGTGATTCATTCTGGTTTAGCGCATTGTCAATTTCTCTAGATATAGAGGTGAATCTTTTCTTATCAAAAATAGCATCTCTTGATTCAATAATCATGTTAACTGATATTGAATTATTAAGCTCTATTATCATAAATCTATAGACCTTGCTATTTTGTACATATCCTAAGAAAATGCACTCAACACCTCTTTCACCTAATTTTCTTTTCTTAGATTTAGGAACTTTGACAATGGCTCTACAGCCCCAAACTCTCAAATGTTTGAGATTTGGCTTTTGTTTGTACCAAAGTTCATAAGGAGTTATAGAGCTCCTTTTGTTTGGAACTCTATTTAATATGTAACAAGCTATAAGTACGGCTTCTCCCCAAAAAGCTTGACTTAAACCAGAATTTGACAGCATTACATTCACCATTTTCATAAGTACTCTATTTTTTCTTTCAACCATACCATTTTGTTGAGGAGCACATGGAGCGGTGAGTTCATACTTAATACCACTGGATTCAAAAAATTCCTTTTGATAGTACTCACCATCATGGTTAGTTCTTAAACATTTAATCAAATTGTCACATAAAAGTTCTACTTCTACTTTGTATATCTTAAACATATGCATGACTTCATCTTTTGAATGTAACAAATATACAAAATAAAAGCTAGTGCAATCATCAATAAAAGTGGCAAAATACTTGTTTCTCCTTAAAGATATGGTACCATGCAAATCACAAATATCACTATGAATAAGATGTAACTTGTTTGTTTTCCTTTCAATCTTTGAAAATGAATTTCTAGGTTTTTTGTTAACAAGTATGTTCTACATTTACCATCCTCCATTTGGACATATTTAGGTAACAAATCAAGTTTGATCATATCATGTATCCTCCTATAATTAACATGTCTAAGCCTATTATGCCTTAATGTAGTAGTAGACTCAAGTACATAAGCAAAAGAAATATTCTTATTCATCTTATTAATAGGCATGACATTTAGTTTTAATATACCATCACATATATAGCCCTTGCCTACAAACATACCACTTTTGGAGAGTACAAACTTATCAGTCTCAAACACAAGTTTAAATCCAAACTTATTCATCAAACTACCCGAAACTAGATTCTTTCTTAATTCCTAAACAAACAGTGCATTTGTAAGAATTACAACATGTCCAGATGTAAACTTTAAATCTACTTCCCCAACCCCTTTAATAGGAACAGTTGCGGCATTAGCCATGTATACTATGGATTGTTCATCATCCATTTCTTTCATAGACTTGAAATAGTCCTTGTTCTTGCATACATGGCAGGTAGTACCAGAATCAATCCACCAAGAAAATCTTCCTCAACTATGTTGAGTGCAGAAATCATAGCCACAAGAATGCGAAATTTGCATTCATATTTGTAATGCCCTTCCTTCTTGCAATGGTAGCATTTCCCTTTTTTCTTCCTTTTCTTATTCTTGTTAGATTGATTCTTTGATTGATTGAACTTTTTATTATCCTTGGACTTGTTTGTTTGTCCCTCTTCAACCATGTTCACTTTGGAAGTAGAATCTGCGTCCTTTTCTTCCTCCTTCAGTTGAACATCGTTGTTCTCCTGCATTCTAAACTCTTCCTCAACACGAAAAGGGTTAGCAAGACTTTCAAGAGTGATCTCTTCCTTTTTGTGTTTGAGATCTCTTTTGAAATCCTTCCAAGAGGGTAGTAGTTTATCAATTATAGAACTACAACAATTGTCTCATCCATGAACATATTGTGTTGAGAAAAATGATTAAACATCTTTTCAAGCTTAGCAAATTGATCCATAACAGGCCTCTTGTCTACTATTTTATAGTTAAAGAAACCAGAGACAAGAAATTTCTTAGTTGTTGCATCCTCCCTCATGTACCTTGCTTCTAACTTGTCCCAAAGTTTCTTGACTGTTGTCACCGAATGATAGACATCAAAAAGCCTGTCACTCATTGCATTGAGAATGTGTTCCCTACAAATCTCATCATCCATGTCCCATTTTTGCCTATTGTGGATGTCATCCAACGTCTCTTCTTCATTATTTGTTGCAGGTCTTAGAGTAGTTAGAACATACACCACTTTAAGGGCCACAAGAAGAAAATGCACTCACTTCTTCTAACGAATGAAATTCCTTCCATCAAAACGGTCAAGTTTAACACTATTGAAAGTCAAATCTTTTATAGTGCTTGCCATTTCAAGGGAGGAGTAAAGCCTTAAGATTGTTGGAACAATAACAAAGATAATATTATGAAATGGCTATAAAACTAACAAGAAAAAAAGGCTTCAAATTGTGACTGTAAATCTCTTTCCTTAAGACTATTCGTCCACTATATTGTGCAAAAGATCAAGGACGAATATTCTCTAGAATAAGATGAAATTTGGTTGCAAAACTCTGCACTAAGTTGTTGCAACCTCCCAAGAATAAAGAAGAGAAGAGTAGAAATTTTTCTAGAGTTTGTAAGTCTTTTTTGTCTATAGCCAAATGACTACAAATGATCCACATAAATAAGATTTCATGTCCCCTAAACAGTTATTAACCATTAGAAACATATTTGGAATTGTATCTCTTCAAATGACGGTTGAAACCTGAATGGTTGCGAATGTGATAAGATGTATTTTGGGAGAAAAATATCTAGCATTTGTATCATGAGTGACCAACTAGTATCTATAGTAGTACAAATTTAACAAACTATTTACAAGAATACCCTTATTCATTTATTATTTACAAGAGTACTTATATTTTTCTTACCACTCCCTCTCAAATTGAAGCATATAGATCATAAGTACCCAATTTGTTACAAATGTATTTCACCCTAGAGCCCCCTAAACTCTTAGTAAACAAATCAGTCAATTGATCTACAGATGGTACATGAGATGTCTTGATAACTCCATCAAACAATTTCTTTCGAATGAAATAACAATTAACTTCAATATGTTTTGTTCTTTCATGAAACACTGGGTTAGACGCAATATGAACAGCCGCTTGATTATTACACAATAAATTTATAAATTGTTTATGTTCAAGCTCAATTTTAAGTAACATGCTTTTCAACCAAATCAACTCACACATAATGTGATCCATAACGCGGTATTCAGATTCTACACTTGACCTGAAGACAACTGTTCGTTTCTTACTTTTTCATGATACTAAATTACCACTAACAAACACACTATATCCTGTGGTCGATCTTCGCTTTGAGGCAGAACCAACTCAATGTGTATCGTTGTAGCATTCAATATCAGTGTGTCCATGATCTTAATATAACAACCCTTTTTCAGGAGTACTTTTAAGATACCTGAGAGTTCATATAGTAGCATCCTAATGACTGGTATAAGAGGTCTTAAGAAGTTGACTCACGACATTCACTGCAAATGAAATGTCAGGTCTCGTTACAATGAGATAATTTAATTTACCTACAAGTTTTCGATAGTATTCAGGATCATCTAGTAATGCAACTTGATCTCCTACTAATTTCACATTAGGCTCCATACGAATATCCACAGGTTGGCAACCTACCCTTCCAACTTCACTCAACATATCGAGTACATATTTTTTTTTTTGACATAAATAAATTTCATATTTAGACTGAACTACCTCAATGTTCATAAAATATTGTAAGTGACCTAAAACCTTTGTGTGAAAGTTTGCCTGCAGATTGGATTTAAACTTTTGGATCCCCATAATATCATCACCTGTAATCACAATATCATTCATATAAACAATTAATAAAATCTTACCAGCATTAGAATGTCGATAAAACACAGAGTGATCTACTTCACATTTTGTTAGATCGAATTCCATGACAACACTACTAAATCGGCCAAACCAAGCCCTGGGAGACTGTTTCAATCCACATGAGAATTTTTTTAGATAACAAACCAACCTTGAATTCTCCCCCTGAACAACAAACCCAGGAGGTTGTTCCATATATACTTTTTCTTTTAAATCTCCATGTAAAAATGTATTTTTCACATCCAGCTGATGCAATAACCAATTATAAATTGCTGTCAAAGAGATCAGAAAATGAACAGAGGTAATTTTTGTAACAGAAAAAAATGTCTCTAAGTAATCTATTCCATACACCTGAATATATCCTTTAGCTACCAGACGAGTCTTCAATCTATCAATAGGATCATTAGACTACACTTTTATAGTGTACACCTGTTTACAACCAACAACAGGCAAAAGCTGGTGGACTGTATAACTCAGGTAATAAAGATGAAGAGTTGGTAAAACAGGAGAAAGAAAAGAGAAACACTGTTCTAACTCACTAGGCATATCTTGTTTCATAAACTAAGGAGTGGACTCAAAAAAAGTAACATCAACACAAGTGAAAAATTTATTTAAATTTTGACTGCAACATCTATATCCTTTTTGCACTCATGCATATCCTAAGAAAATACATTTAATAGCACGAGAATCTAATTTATTCACCTCAAGAGCAAGCTAATGAACAAAACACACACATTCAAAAATATGAGGAGGTAATTTAAACATAGGTTCACGAGAAAAAAAAATGGAGTGAGATAACTGACCTCCAAGAATATTAGATAGCATGCAAGTAATTAAATAACATGCAGTTAAACTGCATCACTCCAAAACTGTTTAGGCACATTCACGTGCAACAAAAGTGGTTGAGCAATTTCGACTAAATATCCAATTTTGTTTTTTTAGTAACTCCATTCTGTTGTGGAGTGTGGGGATAAGAGAACTGATGAATAATATCGAACTTAGTCATAAAAGTATCAAAAGGAGTAAAAAAATATTCTTTCACATTATCACTGTAAAGTATACATATAGGTACACCAAATTGATTTTTTATTTCTGTAACAAATGCACAAAAAATGAAATATAGTTCTAAACGATCTTTCATTAAATAAAACCATATAACTCTAAAAAAGTAATCAATAATGATTACAAAATATTTAAAATCTAATTTTGAAGTGATGCGATTAGAACCATAAACATCAGAATGAACTAACAAAAGGATTCAGCAACTCGTTTATTGACTCGAGGGGCAAAAGAAACACGATGATACTTTCCTAACTGACAAGACTCACATTCTAGTGAAGACAACTGACTCAAAGTAGGAACCAACTTCTTCAAATTTTGTAGAGACAGATAACCCAAATAATAGTGAATTTCAAGAGAAAAACAATAGCAGGACATGCAATCGGATCATTGGAGTTAAGAAAATAAAGACCATTATGCTCATGCCCTCCACCAATCATTCTTTTTGTCTTCAAATCCTGAATGACAATAAAATTAGAAAAAAAAAAGTAACTGAACACTACAAAAATTTAGTAAGTTTACTAACAGATATTAGATTAAAAGGCAAATTCGATACATGAAGAATAGAAGACAGCGGAAGAGAAGGCTTAATTTCTACAGTGCCTAGTCATTTAACTTTAGTTGTAGATCTATAAGATAAAATAACATGAGAAAAGTAAGTAGACTTTTGAATATTAGAAAATTTTCTAAAGGTACCTAACATCTGATCAATAGCGCCTGAGTCAATAACCCATGAATCAGAATTAGAAGATGTGGAGAGACAAGCCATAACATTACCTTCTTATGCTAAAGAAGCAGAGGGAAGAGATGGGCGGTTTGCAGTTTGGTACTATAGGAATTTAACATAATCTTCCTCAGATAAAGTTAAAGTCTTCTGGAACCCTTGTGTTGAAGAACCTGATTCAACTTGATCAGTGGTAACCGTATTAGCAAACAGAGGAGGTTTTCCAACTAAATTCCAACAAGTATCACAAGTATGATTTTTCAAACCACAATGAGTACACTTATGGGTGTCTCGACCTCCACGGCCTCCTCTACTTCTTCCTCCAAGAGAGCCACATCCAAAACTAAGTTGCTCACGTTCAGGACTAAATTTCTCTATCCGATTATTGTTAACAACTAAAGCAGACTTGTCATTAATTAAAGTACCATCACCCTGCATTATCCTTAGATGTAGAACATAAGACACGAGCATATGCCTCTGAAAGGATGGTAATTATTCACCTACTAAATTTTGAGATTTGATTTGTTCAAATTCTGACTTAAGGCCAGTCAAGAATTTGAGTACAAGTATTTGTTTTCTTTGCCTCTGTATAACTATAATATCACTTGAGAAAAGCATTACAACATTTAATTCTTCTAAAATTCGTTTGAGATTAGCAAAGTTTTCAGTTACTATCTGTTATCTTGTTGCTAAAAATACTCCAAAGAAATATTATACATCCATGAAAGATTACTACAGTATAATAACCGGATATAATCCCAAACTTCTTTTGTTGTCTTATATGAGAACATATGTAAGCAATTCGTGGCTCCATAGAATTCAATTGTATTCCAAGAATTTAGGCATCCTTTTGAATCCACATTAGTCTCCTATTATCCTCCGTAGGAGAGTCACCTATGAGATGTCGTTACTTTTCTAAGCCTGTCAGATAAATCTTAATAGCTTTTGACCACTATTGATAATTAGTGTCGTTCAACTTTCAATTTGTAATTTGAGACATCATCATTGTCATAACATTAATGGACGCCACGACACTTTTGGATGAACTTTCAGTTTCAGCCATAACAAATAGTTCAAACCAAAAACAATCAAAATTCGAGATGAATAGTACCTTGGAACAATAATGCGTGAACAGTAACGCAATGAATAGTATCACGTGAACAGAACTTTTGTTAGATGTTTTACCTTAACTCTAGGACTTTAGCTCTGATACCACGATAACATATATTTTGGGAGAAAAAAGTCTAGCACTTGTATTATGAGTGATCAACTAATATTTATAATAGTACAAACTTAACAAACTATTTACAAGAATACCCTTACTAATTTATTATCTACAAGAGTACTTATATTTTCTTAACAATGAAATGCAGAAAACTACCTCTAGAAATCTGTCCAAATTTTCAATAGTTGAAAATATTCCAACATTAACTACAATAAACTAAACTCATGTGATTGAAACTATAAGCCGTTGTATGCAGCAGCAAAAGGAAGAGAGGCGTAGAATGAAGTGTGATTGTCATTGTGAAAAGGACAATTTCAATAAAGTGGTCATACTTGAGTTACTATAATGAAAAAGACATGTTAAAAAATTGAAAACTATAATAGAAAAGACAAATTAAAAAAAAAATAAAAAGATCTAAATTTTGGTAATATAGTTGGTTAACATAAAATTTGTCCTACAGAAAAGAAGCATATTCTAAATCCTTCTAAACAATTACAGATTTACATTCAAAATCAAATCTTGTCATCGTTTTATTATTAAAATACTTGTACAGAATTCCTATTTCAGATTGTTTCCATCCACAAACTCCCTAGAGACTAGAGCAGAAACGCGTCATGGGAGGCACAAAAGTGAGGTCGCAAAATCTTCAATGTTCCTATCAGAACTTCCACCTTCTCCTACTGCCTGTATGGCCAATTCCTTCCATTTCTTAGCATTTCTTCTGATCTCCTTCCCCCTTTCACCCTCAGTAATTTCTCTGATACAATACTCAAACTCTTCTCTTCTGACAAATCCTTTATCATTTAGCTTCACCCTCAGCCCCGTTTGCCATACATCAGCAATAAACTTAGCATTTGTAGTTTGATCAACCCATTGTGGCGCTGCTATCATTGGCACGCCAGCACTTAGAGCTTCAATGGTTGAATTCCATCCACAATGTGTCACGAAACACGCGATCGCCCAGTGGGCTAAAACCTCAAGTTGTGGACACCAGTTTATGATTAGGCCTTGCTCTGAAGACTCAGACTTGAAATTCTTTGGCAGCTTACTCTCTTCTTCTTCCCTGACTACCCAAAGGAATTTGCAGTTGCTCCTCAGGAGGGCGTCTGCCACTTCCTCGATCTGATCTTCTCCGGGCCCTGCAATGCTCCCAAACGATACGTAAACTACAGAACAGGTTTCTCTTTCGTCCAACCATTTTAAGCAAGCTTCAGCGTTTGTCTCAAACAGATAGTTCCCTTGTTGATCATTGCCATTCTGTAGTCTTTTGTCTACAAAAAGTAGTGGAGCTGTTGGTCCAACTGTCTTAATTGGCCACCTTTCTGCCATCCATGTTGCCACCTGATAGATAAAGTCGCAGTAGCATGATTAACAAGTACTGAAAATCGGAAAAGTGGTGGACCATTTGACACAACATTTCTTTGGAAAAAGAGAAGTAAATAAGGAATTAAAGGATTCCCAATTGGCACGGCATTTGGAGACTAGCTAAATTTTCAGTTTTGATATATTTGGCAACCTATCAGAGAATAGTGCTTGCGGGTACCAAAACACGATCAAGAATCTCTGAATCCGTCTTATGTACAACGTTAATTAATTGCCGATTCTAATATCCTATTTGACAATACTAGCACAAACTAGGGAGTCATCCAAAATCAATTGTTTTCTTAAAAAAAAAAAAAGAAAGTTTTCCACATGATTAAAATTTTGCTTATGCCCATCCAAGAGTATCACATAGTTTGACATAGTTACATGAATTATCACCCAAAAAAATCCATCAGTAATGTATGTTCACTGGATTATAATTAGGATTTCCAACTTACCTCATCCTCCAATTCTTCGAAAGTGTTGAACAGAATGAAATCAACTTTGTCAATGTTCGAGAACTGATCAAGAAGGAGCCTCGTGACAACACTATCTGGATCAGGGAAGTACTGGAGATCAGGAAGATCATTGCTTTCAAGTGCTGGCATTGAAGGCAATTTTACAGTAACAGCCTTATCAAGAGGAAGCTGTATTGTTCCCTGGTCCATATGGTAGTAAAGAGCACAAACAGCACAAGATTGAGTAAAGAAAGAAGCACCGCGAACTCCCACCCGATGAGCTAAGTTCAGAACCCAAGGCATAGTTGAGTCATAAATCACAATTCTGGGAGGATACGGATCAGTCTTTCTACATTTCTCAACCAGTTCTTCCAAGCCTCTGGAAGCAGCAGCTCTCAACCTTGCCAAAAAGCCTTTGAGATCTTCTTCAACGGGTTCATCGGCGTCCATCTGAAGATTGA